>NC_133467.1:12688000-14056500 GCF_048565385.1 Saimiri boliviensis | reverse complement strand
TATACATGAGTCCTGTGAGTTCGAATTCCACTCTAGGTGGTTCAGGAGTCCAGATATCCATCGTCTTCTGGGCACTCCCAGAGTGCAAGTGGAATATACATATTGACCAGATGGTGGCGCCATGGAGCTAGGTTTGGCTTCTGCCAGTGTGACCAGCTAGCTGAATTGTCTTTGTCTTTTGGGTCCTTAGGCTTAGGAAGGGCAGAGGCCTTGGCACGTTGTATGGCATAGTAAATGGAACAATTGTTCATGTCATTATATCTTTATTTTAAACAGCAGCCAGATCCTAATTTTGTTTCTTCTTTAGACTTAGAACCCAAGAACTGAAAGAGGAAAATAGGCTTTGTTAAGATGTGCTTCGTTTTAAAACAAACGTTCCGACAAGTCTGCCTACTATCCTGAATGTTGTAACAATGAGAAATAAAGGTCATAGAGGGTAGGCTGAGATCCGCTTGGCTCTGAATCCACGTCATTAGCCCCTTTTGATTGCCGTTTTCGCTTTTGTTTGGATTTTGTTTCCTTATGCATAAATTAACATTTTTACTATCCCGCAGTTCCTGTGCCTCGCCTTCTTCTCCCAGATATTTTGGGGAATTTAAATTTCCAATTGACATTCTAAAATACACACAAGAAGAGGAAAAGTTTAGCATGTATTTTGACACAAGTTTACTAAAGTTTAAATGCAAATGAAAATGTGCTGAAAACTAAAATTTTTCATATGCTGAATTTTCTTTAAGTTTGCATTCGTGAAAATATCCCTTCTTTGGTAATACTAATGTCCACAGCTGAGTATCATCCTGGAAAAAACCCACAACTCTGATGAATTTTGTGGCATTTATGTTTGGAAGGTTAATCAGACATTAGTCTTCAAAAGCCGGGAATGGTTTTTATCATCAAGAAAATCTGATCAGGCAACGTAATCAGATATAAACAATTTCATTTATATTACCTTAAAAACAGGAAATAACATTCAAATGGTTTTGGAGACATTCAAAAAATGTCTTTAGATTAAAAATAAAATTACGCATTTACTTTTCTGGTTGAAGTCTGATTATAAATTTTAAATTTCTGTTGCTTCAAATGTCATATGACCATGAATATCTTTCGACCATTATTTTGGCTGCAGAATTAAACCTCTCCTCCCTCATCCCCCCAGATGAGTCAAGAAAATAGTAACATTTATTTGAGTGCATCAAATATGGCTTCGAAATGACAGCATTGTAAACCTCACAGGCAGAGATACCATCACACACACACACACACACACACACAGAGAGAGAGAGAGAGAGAGAGAACACTGGTTCTTTTAATTGGTCTGAATATTGATGTTCCTGCTTCTGATGTTTATTTCATGATAACTTCTTTTTTTTTTTTTTTTTTTGAGACGGAGTTTCGCTCTTGTTACCCAGGCTGGAGTGCAATGGCGCGATCTCGGCTCACCGCAACCTCCGCCTCCTGGGTTCAGGCAATTCTCCTGCCTCAGCCTCCTGAGTAGCTGGGATTACAGGCACGCGCCACTATGCCCAGCTAATTTTTTGTATTTTTAGTAAAGACGGGGTTTCACCATGTTGACCAGGATGGTCTCGATCTCTTGACCTCGTGATCCACCCGTCTCGACCTCCCAAAGTGCTGGGATTATAGGCATGAGGCACCATGCCCGGCCTGATAACTTCTTTTTTAAATAAACTATTAATTATGAAAATTTTCAAACAGAAAATTTGACAGAATAGTAAATGGTCACTCACAGATCTACCTCCTGAATTCAACAATTGTGAACATTTTACCATATTTGCTTTATCATTTTGATAAATTACTTGAAAATAAGTTGCAGACATTATGGTCTTTCAATCCTTAGCACTGTAGTATGTATCGTCTAAGAATAAATCCTATTGTAGAGCCGTAATGACATTATCGTACCTAAGAAAATTGACAAATATCGTCTCGAATGCAGTCCTCTGTATTCAGATTTCCCATTTTTCTTTCTTTCTTTCTTTCTTTTTTTTTTTTTGAGACGGAGTTTCACTCTTGTTACCCAGGCTGGAGTGCAATGGTGCGATCTTGGCTCACCGCAACCTCCGCCTCCTGTGTTCAGGCAATTCTCCTGCCTCAGCCTCTGGAGTAGCTGGGATTACAGGCACGCGCCACCGTGCCCAGCTAATTTTTTGTATTTTTAGTAGAGACGGGGTTTCACCTTGTTGACCAGGATGGTCTCAATCTCTTGACCTCGTGATCCACCCGTCTCAGCCTCCCAAAGTGCTGGATTACAGGCGTGAGCCACTGCGCCCGGCCGATCAAATTTCCCATTTTTCAAAGAAAGCTTTTAAATACACAGGCCAGACATGGTGGCTCATGCCTGTAATCTTAGCACCATGCAGGGCCAGGGTAGGAGAATTTCTTGAGGCTAGGAGTTCGAGTCCGGCCTGGGCAACATGACAAAAACCAATCTATATATTAAAAAAATGAAAAATAAGAAAAGAAAAATACAAAAAGCAGCAGAGCGTGGTGGCTGACACCTGATCCTCCCATCTCAGCTACTTGAGAGGCTGAGATGGGAGGATCACCTGAGCCCAGGAGGTTCAGGCTACAGTGAGCCATGATTGAACCACTACACTTGGGCCTGGGTGACAGAGCAAGACCCTGTCTCAAAATAAAAAAAAAAAAACTATTTAAATAAATAAATAAATGGCCAGATACAGTGGCTCATGCCTGTAATTGTAGCACTTTGGGAGGTTGAAGTAGGCGGATTGCTTGAGCCCAGACACTGAGAATAGCCTGGGAAATATGGCAAGACCCTATCTCTACAAAAAATCCAAAAATTTAGCCAGGTGTGGTGGCCCACACCTGTGGTTCTAGCTACTCAGGAGGCTGAGGTGGGAGGATTGCTTAAGTCCCAGGAGGGTGAGGCTGCAGTGAGCTGTGATTGTGCCACTTCAGCCTGGGTGATAGAGCAAGACCCTGTCTCTAAATGACTAAATAAAGACAAACACAAATTACGCATGACTAAAATATATGAACATATATCTGTATATATACACACACATATACAGCTTCAGTAAAAGCTAGCATATGAAAGCCAGAGCTTTTTGAAAAGGCTTGGTCAGAAAAATCACTTTGTATGGAAGGTGAGTAATCAGCAAAAATTTATTGACACTTGCCCACATGCTAATTACCACTTCTGACTCTATGAGTATGTAAAAGCATCAAAGGCATTGAATCTATGTTTGTACTTAATATAACTATTATATTAAGCCTATATTTGTACTTAATATAATAATAGCATACTATATCAATGAAAGACTCCCCAGATTTCTTTTTAACTGGCATGTTTTAAAAATGTTTCAAAGAGACATAATTTCATATAAGATATCCAAAAGATAGAAAGGAAGTGTATTTGTGATATTTTACCCTAAATAAGTAGCTTGTTCCTTTCTTGCTTTCATTTTTGTTATTTTTAAGCCTAGTCAGGTGAAGCAGTGGGAGTGGGAAGGAGCAATACACCTGTCCCTGACTGTGTGATCTGTTAGTGTAAACACCGCTGCACGCGGACCAGCCCCTTCCTTGCTTTTGAACAGTAGAATAGCTTCCACGTGATAGTCATCTTACATAGATCATACTTTTATGAAAGGGCATGTTATCTATCATAAGTAAAGGTAATATTTGAATTGTTTTGAGTACATTAAGTTGTCATGCTCTCTCTTTCATTTATTTATTTATTTATTTATTTATTTATTTATTTTTGAAATGGAGTCTCGCTCTGTCTCCCAGGCTGGAGTGCAGTAGCGCAATCTGGGCTCACTGCAACCTCCACCTCCTGGGTCCAGGTGATTCTCCTGCCTCAGGCTCCTGAGTAGCCGGGACTACAGATGCTCATCACCATACCCAGCTAATTTTTGTATTTTTAGTAGAGATGGGGTTTCACCATGTTGACCAGGATCGTCTTGATCTCTTGACCTCGTGATCCACCTGCCTCAGCCTCCCAAAGTGCTGGGATTACAGGGGCGAGCCACCGCGCCCAGCAGTCATGCTCTTTTTAATAGTAAGAGTCTGTTTCCTGTTGCATTTCAATGCATGGTACAGGGTGAGTTGTTTTTGAAGAGAGAAGACTGAGAAAGAAGAGGAGGAAAAGGAATAAAATTCTTGAGGTGTGCACAGATGCGTGTAGCAATAGTCCCCAACCTTTTTGGCACCAGGGATGGATTTCGTGGAAGACAAGAGGAGAAGTGGTTTCAAGATGAACGGTTCCACCTCAGACCATCAGGCATGCGATTCTCATAAGGAGTGTGCAGCCTAGATCCCCTGCACTTGACAGTAGGGTTTGTGCTCCCGTGAGAATCTAATACCACTGCTGATCTGACAGGAGGCTGAGCTCAGGGTTGGGAGCCCTGCCATAGAGTGACTGGGAGACAGGACTGCCTCACATGAAGGAGAGTGAGCGTTCTGTAAGTCAGCACTGAATCGTGCGCTCAGAATTGTTGCTGCCTCAGGATGAGAGAGGAGCCAGTGCTTCCTGGAGTTGGGATCTGAGCCTAGAGGGATGGTCAGATTTAAATAGAAAAAAGTGAGGGAGATGGGGCATTTGGCAGGCGAGTGGTGGGAAAGCCCATTAGGCACACCTGCAGGACAGCGGTTTAGGGTGAAAGGAATTGATTGGGACACTGGGAGGGCAATGGGAAAATGAGCCATGAAGTGATAAAGCCATGGTAGAGGAAAGCTCCAATTTCCCAGGATAAAGGAATAGTTTTATTCTGGTCTTTCATTATACCCTTCCTTCCCCTGGAAGTTATTTATCTATTTACTGAGATAGAGTCTCACTCTGTCACCCAGACTGGAGTGCAGTGTCACTGTTAGAGCTCACTGGAGCCTTGAACCCCTGTGCTCAAGCAATCCTCCTGTCTCAGCCTCCCAAATAACTAAAATTATAGGTATACATCAGCACTCCTGGCCCCCTGGAAGTAATTTTAGGTAGCTCTATGTAAGTGATCGGTGAAGTGTTAAGAGTAGAATTTTGGCTTAGTTAAAAGAATTGCGAACAGGAGAATTGGATGACTTTGACATTAATTTAATTTGATGACTACAATCCATCTATTAAAATGGCATTCAGCTGACATGTTTTCCTTCCTTCTTCCTTTATCCCTTTGCTCTTCGTAATATTCTTGGTACTTTATCAGTATTGGCTAGAATGAAGTTGTATTAACCTTTATCATATCAAAGTATTTCACAGTTATCCAATGCATCTATTGGAACTGAGTAGTTAAAATAAATGTATTCTGGTACTTCCTGCTAAAACCTGTATAGCGTCTCTAGAGCCCGACCTTGGCCTTTCTGACAGATCTGCCCTGGCAGGTGAATACCCAGGAGAATCTGCTCTGGGAAGCCCCTTTCATCCATCTGAGAACTCTGTCTCATTAACATGGAAGATGTGGGTTAGGTGGTCCACAGGAGTTCACGTGCAGAATTCACTGTCAGTTTTAGTCAGGACGGGACAGGTTATGTGGCAGTAACAACAACAACAACAACAAACCCCAAACTTCACTTGCTTAACCCCACAAATCTTTTATTCTCGCTCACGCTCTGGTGCTCTGCTCATCAGCATCGCCCGGGGACGCACGCTGACAAGACCCATCTTGACACCGGCTTCCACAATCTCGAGGGCAGCGGGAAGGAGAATGTAGCAAATTGTGGCTCTTTTTTTTTTTCTTTTTTGAGGCAGATCCTCACTCTGTCGCCCAGGCTGGAGTGGAGTGGCGCCATCTCAGCTCACTGCAACCTCCACCTCCCGGGTTCAAGCTATTCTCCTGCCTCAGTCTCCTGAGTAGCTGGGATTACAGGCATGCGCCACCATGCCCAGTTAATTTTTGTATTTTTAGTAGAGACGGGGTTTCACCATGTTGGCCAGGCTGATGTCAAACTCCTGACTTCAGGTGATCCGCCCACCTCGGCCTCCCAAAGTGCTGGGATTACAGGCATGAGCCACCATGCCCAGCCAAACTGTGGCTCTTAAAGCTTTCACTCAGAAAGGACTTAGGTCACTTTGGCACACATTTCATCAGCCAAAGTGAGTCACATGGTTAAACCTAACTTCAAAGGGGGTAGTGACATGCAGTCCTACTACATTCCTGGGAAGAGAAGAAAGCCAGATTATTTGTGAAAGTCATTAGGAACGTTCTTTTTCTTTTCCCTTCCTTCTTCCCTACTTTTTGTGAAAACATATAATATCATTTAATGGAAAACGCCCTGCCAGGATAGGATCACTTGCTGAATGATAAGAGGTGAGACACCTCATGCACATTATTACTTTGAAAGGTAATTCCCTGCAGTGTTTTCAAGGACTACAGCACAATTTCTGCAAATATAGCCCAATTCAGAGACTAGTGATAGTTTATGGAAAATATTAACTTCAGTGATTATAATTACATTGAGCCACATGTGAGTAGTGCCCTGTTTTCCACAGAAACATGAGACGTTTTGCAATTTATCAACAAGTGTACTGACCAGATTCGAGTTGAAGGCTTGCTTCTAATCCATTGTGCTTGTCCAGGCACGGTCACTTACCCCTCGTGCCTTGGAGAAGAAGTTACCCACCGTGTCCGTTGATGTTCCGCTACTGGTTGAGGACCGGGCAATGTGTTCCATTGTTACCTTCCAGCAGGGTTACTTGAGGGTTTTCTATTTGCATTACGGGAATGATGGGAATGACAGCATGCATTAGCAATTTGGAGGAGTTAGTTATCTGATACCATAAAGGACACTGGCTTTGACATAGAAAGAGCTTTGCACAGGCTTGTCATTCGCCAGGGGACAGATCTACTTATTTTCTGCTTTTAAAATGATTTCCTGTTTTGTTTCACAACTTTGCCACCATCTATTTTTAATTCATCTACTTTGGAATTCCTTCTAGACATCGTTATGTGTTGATAAGGAAGGTCATGACTGATGACGAGTCACACCACACTTTGAGCTGTTTTTATAGGACAGCAGAAGTCATGTCTGTCTGGTTTGCCACTGAGTCCTTTGCCTGGGGTGGTTCCTGGCACATGGTGCTCAAGAAATATTATTGAATAAACACATGAATGAATGACAGATAAAGAAGATATTATTGGCTCACCTGCTTGGTAGTTTTCTATCTTTCTTTTGACCACTGGCAAAAAATTGTAAGCTACTGGACTGGAAGGAGAGGTGCAGAGACCTTCGCCGCATTAAACTAAGCTGATAAGTCCACAGCTTGGCTTTCCGATGGTTTTAGATGCCAGATTGTTTTCGTCTCTCACCACCCTCTGGTCCTACCCATTTCCAGCCAATCGGAGCTACTGGCCATTCTCAGAATAGGCATGTTTCTTGTATGGGTTGGATTTTGTTCCCCCTGAAAAAAATATATGTTGAAGTCCTAATCCCTGTACCTGAGAATGTGACCTTCTTTAGAAACAAGGTCATGGCAGGTGTAATTAATTAAGATGAGGCTGGCCAGGTGCAGTGGCTCATGCTTGTAATCCCAGAGGCTGAGGTGGGCAGCTCACCTGAGATCCGGAGTTTGAGACCAGCCTGACTGACATAGAGAAATCCTATCTCTACTAAACAAATACAAAATTAGCTGGGCATGGTGGCACACGCTTGTAATCCCAGCTAGTCAGGAGGCTGAGGCAGGAGAATTGCCTGAACCCAGGAGGCGGAGGTTGCAGTGAGCCAAGATTGCGCCATTGCACTCCAGCCTGGGCAACGAGAGAAACTCCGTCTCAAAAAAAAAAAAAAAAAAAAATGTTCCTACTGGATTACGGTGGGCCCTAAGAAGGTGCCACCATATAAGACGTCCTTATAAAAAGATAGGCATGTGAAGAGAGATACACAGAGAGAATACCATGTGACGGTGCGGGCAGAGACTGGGGTGGTGCCGCTGCGAGCCAAGGAATGCTAAGGACTGCCGGGGAACCACCAGGAGCCAGAAGAGGCAAAGAAGCATTCTCTCCTTTGTGTTTCATCGGGAGCGTGGCGCTGCCTACACCTTGGTTTTGGATGTAGAGCCACTGGAACTGTAAAGACGATAAATGTCCATTGTTTTAAGCCACGGAGTCTGTGGTTCTTTGTTACAGCAGCCCTGGAAGGCACACCCTCCTGACGCCTGTATGTGTTGTTTCCTCTCTCTGGTCCACGCCCATAGTCCATCTGAGGGCCACCTTTATTGTGATGCAATCAAAGTCTCTCTTCTTGGGTAGAAATCTCTAAATCCTCTCCAAACTATCATGAGAAAACTGCCTGCAATGGCAATTACCCAAAAGTCAAGACAGAGCCATAAGCGGCAGCAACTGTTCCACGTGGTTCAAAGGAAGGTGCAGGAAGGCATTTAGGGAGGGTTGTGCCGCAGACAATAAGGTCATGAGATCGGGATTTTGAGTTGTGCATAAAAAGTAGGCCCATGTTTGAATTCACTTTGATTAGAAAAAAGAAGAAGGGTGGGGGAGAGGGAGAGAGAGAACAAAGGAGGGAGGAAGGGAAGGAGAGAGTGAGCAGCCTCCTGGGCATGCCTGCTCTTTCTCTCCTGGCCTTTTAGTCAATCAATTACATAATAAATTATTCATAACCATCTCCGCTGGCATTCAGGTATTTGTAGTGAGAAATGATGGATGTTCTGGGGACCCATGTAAATTTGCTTGGGCTCAGAACCGTTGTCTCAGCCTGTTGCCCAAATTACTCTCTCTATCCCTAGTGTCACATAGGAGGGTTGGGCCTGGCTGGAGAGGCCCTGTTGAGTCAATACATACCTCTAGGCAATGCCTAGCCCTGTGGGTTTTAGTCCTCATTGCGGCAAAAGTGGTGAGTAGCAATCAAGTCAATGAGAAAGACTTGATGGGACCAAACAGATGCACACACTGTCACACTGTCTTGGGTGGATGGGAGGGAGGAGAAGAGGTGGGTTTGCTGGGGAAATGAAATGAGCTAGAAGCAAGGTATGTGGTGAGCCTGTAAGCTGGGCTGACTGTCGCTCCACGAGGAAGGCTGAACGGGACAGCCCAGCTGGTCAGTCCTTACAGGAGCCTGTGGTCATGCGGAGTGAGGGAGGAGGACACATCCCTCACCAGTGGGCAGCGTAAGCATGGGCTTTCAGCATCAGCAAATCAGGCCTCCAGAATAGTTGGGCAGGAGGAGCTTTTGACAGTTAAGAAAGCATTTAAGGGTCATCATTTCATTTGGGGGTTTATATTTATTTTCTCATTTATAATGTACAATGTATAGTTTGCATATTTCATGGCTTAGAGGTTTTAAAGGTTTTAGTCCAGCCCTAGATGTTTGGGGTGGAGGAAAGCTGGGACCCTGTCCAAACGGGTGCTGGAGTCGGAGCCCGAGAAATGAATTCCTAAGGTGAAGGCTGACATGTGGAATCGCTAGGGAGGAGGATGAGTAGGAAAGCAGAGGTTGCTGATGGGAAAGCTAAGGATGACTAATGAGTAGCAACGTGAGCAAGTGGGAGATGGTCTGGAGAGACTCTAAAGACTTAGTACAGGCCAGGCGTGGTGGCTCATGCCTGTAATCCCAGCACTTTGGGAGGCCGAGACAGGCAGATCACGAGGTCAGGAGTTTCAAGGCCAGCCTGGCCAATATGGTGACGCCCTGTCTCTACTAAAAATACAAAAATTAGCTAGGCATGCTGGCATGCGTCTGTAGTCCCAGCTACTCAGGAGGCTGAGGCAGAAGAATTGTTTGAACTCAGGAGGCAGAGGTTGCAATGAGCTGAGATCGCACCACTGCACTGCAGCCTGGGAGACAGGGTGACACTTTGACCCAAAAAAAAAAAAACAAAAACAAAAACAAAGCTTAGGACAGAGGCCTGCAAAGGCTTTCAAACCACGTGTGAGGGTGGACTGGATTCATTGAAAGAGGTAGGAAAGACCGAATGACAGCAGTCCACTCCTGCCCTTGGCAGAGCGGCTTCCCTTCCAGAAGACATCACAGGCAGAGTAGCGTGACTCAACAGTACCACGTGATGAGGTCAGAGCCTGAGGATAGCAAGGCCCTGCTCCTGCCTGTAGATGAGGGTGGGCCCTGCCCCCAGCCCCAGGCAAAGGAGCCGGTATGTGCAAGGGCTCTTCCCCAGAGGAAAATCAATAGTGAGGGTAGCGGCCACAGTGGCTGGTTCCTCATCTGAGGGCCTTTGTGAATTATTTTATTGGTAGGTGCTGGAGCAGCCAGTGAAGGAAGAGTCACTGCAGCCCTGGACACAACACAGCAGCAGTTGTGAGCCATCCTAGAAATCCTTCCCCGTTTTGAGCCAACTCATTGTTGTGCTATTATTGATTTGTCTCCTTGCCTAGACCTGAGGCTGGCGACCTGGGGAAACCCTCCTGCCACATAAAGGAGAAATATGAGTGTATGGAGTGGCCACTGATGCTCAATGATGCTGGCCTTGTCAACTGGGCAGGTACAGACTAATTAGAATGTGCTAGAGCTACTCCAGGTGAGTCACCTAACTTACTCAGTAAGGGATCAACTGCCATTAGGCAAAGGGCCTGAGAAAGCCTTGTTACCAATTCTCAGCGCTGGGATGATTTGTTCAACAACGAACGGTATTTCCCGATTTCTTCTCCTGTTTCATTTATGAATGTGATTGTAACCTGGATGTTACCAAGTCCAGGTCGCTTCTGAGGCCTCCTGCCTTTGCTGTTGGTCGTGGAGACATCGTTTCCCTCTCATGCATCCTTCCTGCTCAATCCTTGCTGCTTGTGCTTTCCTCCCTCTGGAGGTACCGGAGCACAGACACAGCCTTTCTCCTTTCTGTTGCAGGGTGCCACTAACACAGAGCAGTTGCATGAAACAGATTTTTCTGAAGATGACATAACTAATGAGAACAGACAGAGCTATTACAGCCTGGGGCAGGAAATAATTTCAAATGCAACATCAGAGATGACTGCTTCTGGAAATGGGTTGGCCATTCCCTCCATGAGGAATTTCTTTCTGTCTGTGTCCCTCCTTGGCACCCCCAGGGCACTCTCATGCCAGAATTGCCTAAAAAAAAGATCAAGAAATATCCCACCCTTCCATCTGAATGGAACTGCCAGGTAGTGCACGCCAGGGGCTGACTGTGCTGACAGTCTGATGACCTCACTTACTCCTCTCAGCAGTACTCTGTGGTAGACATTCCTGTTTTACAGATGAGGAAACTGAGTCTCACAGAAGGTAAGCTGGCCAGGAACCCACAGCTGAGATTTAAATCCAGTTCCCTGTACTCCACGCCCACGCTCCTCACTGCGACCCTTGCTGTCTCCCTGTGAAGTCCTAATCTTCGCATACGCCGTAGGTCATCAGAATTGAAATCTATTACTTTACCCCTTAACTCAGCAAAGCTTTCTGTAGAGTCAGGTAAAATTTTTCGCTAATATTTTCTTCCATGCAATTGAATCCCGTCTCCAAGAGCTGTCTTGCAAAAATGGCCCTCCCTCTCTCGAGATAACGTTCATATCCACTCTGATCTCCTTTGTGCTGAAGTGTTTCTCCTCACTTACTCTTCTAGATAACATTCTGCTGTCCCTGCTTCCGCCACTTCCCTTTCAGTGCTTTGTCAGCTCCTCTAAGGAAAGAGCCTCATTTAATGCCAGCAGCTAGGATCCATTTGCCTCCCTCCCCTCTTGAAGCAGGCGAATCAAGCCCCATAGATAAGCAACAGGACAGGGGACTCTGCCCTGAATTTCTCAGGTGCCTTTTCCAGTGGCGTGGGAGAGAAGCGGGACCCTCCTCAATCTGAAGCCATATTTTCTTCCTGAGCCTGGCACTCCATTCAGCCAGGACTCTCAGCCCTCCTGAAGCCTCATAATTCTTAACTATGTCCTTGCCGCTGGTTGGGATAACAGCCACAGATAAAAGAGAGCAGACCCTCAAATGGAGTTATAAAGTACACACTGTGGTTCTCCTCCCTGACCTTGCTCTCTACACTGTCACAGCACAAATCCACGGTCCTACACAGACCTTAACCCAGAGGATGGCGAGAAACAACCCAAACTAATACATAGCCCCGCCTCTAGGTACCAAGAGGTGACAATGACAGCAGTTGGTTACATGAAGGCGTGAACCAATTAATGAATTTTTTTGAGAACTAGTTTGATAGGAGGCATGCTATCAGGGACATTAAAAAAAAAAAAAAAAAAGGAGAGGATGAAAGATATGCCTGCACTGATGGAATTTACAGCCTGTTTCCAAAGATAGGATATAAAAGAATAATTATCCATTCCGGAGAGGACGTGCCAAGTTGTAAATGTGTTAGGTAGACAGCGAGGGCTCCAGGAGTTCAGAGAGGGGAGGCAGCGCTGACCTGGGAAGGGAAGAGGAGACTTTCAATGAGAAGGGATGAGGCTTGTGGGTAGCTTTCCTCAGTAGGCCAGAGCGGGAAGGGCGCGCAGGGTCTGGTGTGGAGAGTGGCATGAGCAAAGGTGCGGGGGCAGGAATGTCAACAGTGTATTCAAGGGACAGTGACTCATCCACTTGGCTTTCTTTATAGCTGCCACATAATAGTGGGCACATAACTGCTTTTTTTTTTTTTTTCCTTTTTTTAAAGACCTCAGAAATAAAACAAGAGACCCAGACTCTCAGTTTAGTGCTCAGTGACCCCAGTGCTCAGTGACCCCCAGGACATCTAAGTGAATCCGAACCTGGAGAAAATTCTCACCCTCATTTGCTGGAAACCCCATTGATTTAATGCTATGGTTCAGGACTCTAGTCTTTGGAAAACCTAACAAATAACCTGGTCAAATCGTAAATAGTAAGCATGGCATCATTCATGATTTTGACTTTGTCAGAATTGGTCACAAACTTCCCCCGGTTTTAAAACACTTCAGAGCTCTTTGGAGATGGGAAATATGAGGAGGCTAATCCTGTTGGGAAACATCATTGTCCTCTTTTCTTTGTTTTTGTTGTTGTTGTTGTTGTTGTTGTTGTTGTTGTTGTTGTTTTGAGGCTGGAGTGCAGGGGCGCAATCCCAGCTCACTGCAACCTCTGCCTCCCAGGTTCAAGTGAGTCTCCTGCCTCAGCCTCCTGAGTAGCTGGGATTACAGGTGTGCACCACCATGCCCACCTCATTTTAGTACTTTTAGTAGAGACGGGATTTCGCCATGTTGGCCAGGCTGGTCTCAAACTCCTGACCTCAGGTGATCTGCCCACTTTGGCCTCTTAAAGTGCTGGGACCACAGGCGTGAGCCGCCGTGTCCAGTGTTGCCCTCTTTAGTGAGTGCTACACAGATGTCTTGGTGATTTCACATCTGCGGTTGTTGTGGGGTGTGTGTTGCAACATGCCCTTCTTGAGGATGAGAGTGCTGTTTCGGAGGAGCACGGTCCTTTGTCTCTGAGTTCCTGGGTTTGAGTTCATGGCAGTGGCTTGTATGGAGCTCCCCAGCCCTGAGGCAGTCTCACTTCCATGACAGAAGCAGGAAGAATTTTTTGCTCTTCTGATATTTTCTATGGAATGCACTTTTGTTTTCCGGTATTTTATATTGGGGAATACTAGCTATGTCTCACTCAAAACCTACAGGAAGTTCTCTATACTTTTAATCTTTTAAAAATAATTTTTAGCCAACCTAGCCTTGCTGAATGGTTACTATACATTTCCAGTGCATTTAGAAGGGCAATTAATTCTCACTTCATGACTTTAGCAAAACAAAAAGCAAAACAAACACCAGAGTACTAAAGGAACAACTACTTGAGACATTATGTTCTCTTAGTCATAGGCACATACGAGGGAAAATTCAACTAAGCCTCATTTGGATGTATTAAAATAGCCTTTTTCCTAGCTCAGAATCACATTTCAAAGGGTGCCTAGGTGCAAAGCTAAGCCAAGTATAACCTAGCGGCAAAATAGTGCCCAGGGCAATACGCTGTTTTCCGTTTTGTTTTAAGCAATGAAATGTAGCAGGGAGCTGTGAACATGCACAGAACTAGGAGCAAGCAGACCCGAGCTGCCAGAAGCTGGGTGTCCTTGGGCAACTCACCCAACCTCTCGGAGCATCTTCACTTCGAAAATGAGGGGCTCATGCCTGTAATCCCAGCACTATGGGAGTCCAAGGCAGGTGGATCATTTGAGACCAGCTTGGGTAACACAGAGAGACGTTGTCTCTACAAAAAATAAAAAATTAGCTGGGCATGCTGGTGTGTACCTGTAGTCTCAGCTACTCGGGAGGCTGAGGTGGAAGGATCACTTGAGCCCACAAGTTTGAGGCTACAGTGAGCCAAGATTTGCACTCTAGCCTGCCTTAACACATCATGACCAAGTGAGAAAATGTATACAAAAGCACTTTGTAAACAACAGGTTTTTCTCCAACACAAAGGAATCATAAGGGTGGCTATTTGGGGGAAAATGAGGTATGTGCAAAGTTTCTTTTTAAAAGGTGACTTTAAATTTTTTAAAAAAGCATAAGTAAAAGGTGACTTTAGTATCTAGTATTTCTGTGTGATTTAAATTCAGCAATTAAAGGATCGCTATTTAATACCCTAAGAAAATACTGTTACATTGTGTCTTCCAAATGATCTATTTCTCTTTTTACTGTCACTTGGAATTTCCTCCATGAAAGAAAAGTACTTAAAGGACAAATTACTTGGAAGATAATGGGGTGGGATTTTCCTAAGTGCCTTCTGTGTGGGGACAAAGGGCTTTTTCTGCTACCCCTCCAGTACACCAGCTGAACACAGTTTGATTTATTTGACAATATAATAATTTTTTTTTTCATGTAAGATAAGGAAATAGGTGTTTCAGCAAGTCAAATGGGGGTGGCGGAATGGGGAGGTATTGAGGGGAGGGTGTCAGAGAGGGAGGAGAAAAGAATACTGAGAGGAGTTGACCAGGAGAAGTCTCAGGCAATCAGACTTAGTATGTTCGGAATTGTAGGCAGGTACACGAGGGCCCTCCCAGGTGAACGGAGCATTTTGGCAAGTCTCCGTCACCCTGTGAAGGTGTCAGCGCTTCAGCCCAGCCCAGAGGACAGGAGGGAGACTGGCCCCCCCCGGCTCCTCCCCACTGCTGCGCTCCTTTTTGAAGGCTGATCAATAAAACGTCACTGAGCACTTTTCTAAGAAGGCTATGCTCTGATATTCAGGCAAAGAGAGAACCCTTCAAGGCAAAGTCAATATGACCATCTCCCAGTAACTGGCTTTGCTACCTAAAGCGTGAGGCACCCTAAATCCCAATGGCTCAATCCCCACTTAGAGCTTATCCTCAAAGAGCGGGATTTCTAACTCATTTTCATTCGAGGCAAAATCATTAACAATAGTTGATCTTAATACGTTGGCAACTGTGACCTCAATCTGACTAAATGGAATATTATTTCTTGGCTACTTTTCAATATTGCTTAATAAATGCCTTTGCCCATTTGCAGGAAACTCAGGTTTCCTGATTGGCAGTCCTGACCACGCCCTAGCAGGGAGCCTGCTTCTCACAGAGTTGTGGGATCCCATTTGCTGCACTCCTATCAAGCCAAGAGACAAAGCAATCCCAGAAATTCCCTTCTGACTCTGTACTGTAAGGAAATGCCATGTAGCAATAGCAGGAGGGCCAAATTTAACCAAAACGCCACTTTTTCTACTCATTGCCCACGTTTAGCTTCTGGAATCTCATATCCACCAGAAACCTAAAGTCTTGATTCTTAAAAAAAAAAAAAAACCAAAACAGCGTCTCCATTTTTTTGTCTAGGCTGGAGTGTAGTGGAACGATCACTGCTTATTACAGCCTTGACCTCCTGTGCTTAATGGAACCTCCCACCTCAGCCTTCCAACTACCTCGGACTACCCACACCACCATGCCTAGCTGATTTTTGTATTTTTTGTAGAGACAGGGTTTTGCCATGCTGCCCAGGCTGGTCTCTAACTCGTGGGCTCAAGCCAGCTGCCCGCCTCACCCTCCCTAAATGCTGAGGTTACAAGCCCGACTTTTTTTTTTTTTTTTTTTAAGAGAGGGTCTTCTTCTATTACTCAGGCTGAAGTGTAGTGGTGCAATCATGACTCATTGAAGCCCCAAACTCTCTGGCTCAAGCAATCCTCCCACCCTCAGCCCCCTGAGTAGCTAGGACTACAGGTGCATCACCATGCCCAGCTAATTTTAAAAAACAATTTTGTAGAGACAGGGTCTTTCTGTGTTGCCCAGGCTAAACATTTTTATAATATTCAGAGAAATTGACATTCAAAAATGTCGATACTCAATACTCAAATACTACTAGAGGAATGTAAACTGGTACTATTACTCTAGTGGGAAATCTGGCAACATGAACCAAAAGTCATAAAAGGTTCGTAACTTTCTCTGCTGAGATGAAGAAATATGCATTATAGTTTATAATAGGAAAATACTGGAAACAATCTAAGTGTTCAACAATACAGCATTGGTTAAATGATTACATATTCATAAGTAGAATGTGTGCAGAAATCCAACATCATGTTTTCAAAGAATGAATTTCACAATGTTCACACAACATTGTTGAGTGAAAAAAATGCTGCTTGTAAAACTGTAAGTATGAGGCCAGCTGCGGTGGCTCATGCCTGTAATCCCAGCACTTTGGGAGGCCAAGGTGGGTGGATCATGAGGTAAGGAGTTCAAGACCAGCCTGGCTAAGATAATGAAACCCCATCTCTACTAAAAATACAAAAACTTAGCCGGGCATGGTGGCGGGCATCTGTAACCTCAGCCACTGGGGAGACTGAGGCAGAGAATTGCTTGAACCCAGGAGATATTAAAAAAATAAATGCAACTAATTTCATTTTTTAAAAGGAAGATACAAAGGTCAAATGCTCTATGAAAGAACTTTTGACTTAAATATTTATATAAAGGATATCTTTGACATCCCAATTTTCCTCAACTTGACCAGGAATCATATCATGTTTCAAATATCAAAAATAAAAATTATTATTACTATAGTTACAATTTATTCAGTATTACTGTGTGCCAGGTAGTGTGTTAAGAAGTATGTGTGTGTGTGTGTGTGTGTGTATGTATGTATGTATACATGTATGTATTATTGCATTTAATCCTCACAACAACCTCCTGGGCTAGAAATTATTGTTATTCCCAGTTTACAGATGAAGAAACTGAGACAGTAAGTGGCTACCTACTAAGTAGTGGGGCTGGCATTTGAACCCTGGCAGTCTGGCTCCGAAGCCCACACTCTTCACAGCTACCCATACGTACATTTTCCTTTACAGGGAGAACTGAGAAGGCACATCCAATTCCTGAACTTAGTCAAACCAGGTTTGTTGAGTAAGAAGAGGGATATTCGTCTTGTTAAATAGGAGATTGTGGAATCTGATAGGAATTACCTGGGATGTTGTTCTTGTGGCTACTAAAGGCACCGCTCTCTGGCTCCCCAGCTCATGCAGCTAGAGATAGAACTGGGGGTCAAACTTAAGACATTGCACTGAGTTTGCATGATTCTGCCAGCCTCTTCATGATGCCTCTCCAGGGGTCTGCCCAAGTCCCATTGCTTGACAGCGTTAGGAGGGAAGAGGAGATGTTTTCCACTGTGAATCCATCTGGTCTCCTGATATCTTCATCACAATTGGCAAGCACCCTTCTCAGCCACAAGGCTCTCCCAAAGCCTGGTATACCCTACTGCATTTCTAAGTATTCAGGATATATATGCTACCGACTTTGCCAACTCCTGACTCCAATTTTCCTCCCATCAGATACGCTGCTTCACTGTGACCAACCCACTTCACATCCCAGCATCTCAGAAACTCATTGCATTGTCTGATGAAGCATAGGAAATTAGTTCTGGAGGATAAGGGTCACAGTAAGAAAATATTAACGTTTCAAATGGGAAGCTAAAGAATCACACGTATTTCCAAAGGAGGAGGTCCTAATGGTTTTCTGAATGCACAAATGACAGCTTGTGAGAAGCATTTAAAGAGCTGTCCTGCTAACTCGAAAGGCCCAAGGTTTGTTTTCTTTGAGGTTTCTTAATGGAGTCTGAACACTTCATTGTGTTCACTGGAGCAGCGAATTGAATATAAAGTGGCAGGCCTTAAAAGGGAAGCCAGTGAGTTGGAGCACAATTTGCGTGAAATATGTTATTATTGTCTGTTTTTTTTTCCGATGGTATTTAAATGCTCTTAGGAGAAAGGAGTATGACCTCTTCTTAGACTGTTTTCTTTGTTCATTACAGTCACCCTAGCGGGGTCATCCCTCCCACTCCTTTCAAGGCATCATGCCCAAGTCGCCACTTGGGGGCAGTCTAGTGCCTTTGTCCCTTCCCATCGCCATTTTTCCCGCCTGCCTTCTCTCTTAGGTGGTTGACCTGGTTTCTGCTTCCTCTTATAATATAACGGTCATTACCAATCTCTGCAGTTTCTTTAAAAAGAAACAAAGGGTTGCATTCTTAACATTTTGAAAAATACTACACTGCACGCATACCATTTTTCAAGGAGCATTCTGGAGAACTATGTTTCAGAAGGATGCAGGCAGGGCAGCCATGGTGATCACCTGCTTCAGAACAGACACCTTGGCTTGGGAAGGTTAAAGCAACGTTTAAACCTCAGATGGCTCCGAAGGGGTCTTTGGTCAGTACTCTTTCCTCTAATCATGCTGAAATAGGATCCAGCTTTTATTTTGCAGGAAGGTCATTGTTTAATGAAGATAACCAAACAACAAATAGCGGTACAAATAATTCAATAGAAAAAGGAAATCACATAATCACATTCTTTTCCTGTATGTGCTCATAAAATGGTTTCAACTCAGGGAAGAAAAAAAAATCACAATTCCCTTTCAAAGTTTAATAAAAATTCACTTAAACATGGGAATAAACAGCTTGCCCCCATCCTTTCTCCACCCTTCCATGCTCACCAGGCAATTTAATTAATGGGCAAACAGCCCCGATGGTCGACTTTTCTGATACAGTGGCATGAACGAGTGAGATCCATCTTTGCACATAGCTTGCTGGCACATCACTCTTGCTGGCTGCATTACAGAAACAGAACAGAGTCGTATGGTTCCTGGAAAGTAATTATTTGGCAGAGTTCTATTCCTGAGTGAATCCACACAGAAAAAGTACTCAGGTGGCCCTCACTGGTGCCAGGGCCTGGGTGGATGGCAGAGGGTGTGTGTTGAATATGCGTGTAGTGGTTTGAGCTCCTGAGGTGGGGAGGGAGAACACAGCATGGGAATACAAACCCGTAAGAACCGGGCTGTAAATCATGCCTAATTCTTCTGTTCCTGTAATGTATTCATTTAGGCATCAAATATGTGCTGACAATTACATGTTCAGCACTGAGCAAAGTGAGCACAAGAAACGAACCTTTTTTTTTTTCTTGAGACAGAGTCTTGCTCTGTTGCCCAGGCTACAGTGCAGTGCTACAGCTCACTGCAGCCTCAACCTCCTGAGCTCAAGTGACCCTCCCACCTCAACCTCCTAAGTAGCTGGGACTATAAGCATGCATCATCATGTCTGGCTAATTTTGGTATTTCTTTTGTACAGACAGGGTTTTGTCATGTTCCCCAGGCTGGTTTCAAACTCTTGAGCTCAATCAATACTCCTGCCTCAGCCTCCCATAGTGCTGGGATGACAGGCTGTGCCCAGCCAAGAAATGAAGTTGTAAAGGACTGTCAGCCGAGAGTATCTGAGATAAGTCTCAATCAAAAGGACACACCCATGACACAGACTCAGGAGGTCCTGACAACATGTGCCCAAAGTGGTCGGGACACAGCTTGGTTTTATACGTTTTAGGGAACCTGAGACATCAATCAACACAGGTCAGATGAATATTGGTTTGGTCCGGAAAGGCGGGACAACTTGAAGCAGGGTGGAGGCTTCCAGGTCATAGGCAGATAAAAGACAAATGGTTGCATTCTTTTTGAGTTTCTGATTAGCATTTCACGGAATACGTGATTTACAGGAATAGTCACTTATGTCTTAGCCTGGCTTAGTGAAACAGTAGGGCAAATAACACAATCAGATATGCATTTGTCTCACATGCGTAGAGGGATGGCTTTGAGTTCTATCTGTGCTTTGTCTACAAGGAATTTCCTTGTGAACAAATTGTAAGGAAGGTATGTAGCTTTTTTGAAGTCTTAGTAGCTATCTTTTTTTAGAAATAGAATGGGAGGCAAGTTTGCTCTAAGCAGTTCCCAGCTTGTCTTTTCCCTTTGGCTTAGCGATTTTGGGGTCCCAAAGTTTATTTTCCTTTCACAGGATTAAAAAAAAAAGCGGGGCGGGGGGCTGGGCACAGTGGCTCATGCCTGTAATCCCCAGCTACTCGGGAGGCTGAGACAGGAGAATTGCCTGAACCCAGGAGGCGGAGGTTGCTACCTGACAACACCAGCATTGCCCAGCAGCTTTACATGCAACCCCCAACCTTGATGTCCGACTTGACGCAAAAGCTGCACAAAGGCACTCCATAAAATCAAGTCTGCACAGAGAGCAAATCATACCTTGGTTTCCCCTGTCTGTAGCTTTCATTTTAAGCAAATCTTTTATACTTTTTGGACCTTATTTTTCTGATTCTTGAAACAAAAGGGTAGGACCAATGACTTCTGATGTCCTTTTCAGCTCTAGCTTTTTATGATTCTATGTATGTAAAAGCCAAAGGAGAAAAAAATATCTGGCAGGAGCTATTGACTCTCTGCCCTGTAGCAGAATCAAGAGATCGACATTAATATTTTTCAGGCAATTAGCACAAGGTTGGCATAACAATTAGTGGCTGGTATACACCCAAGAGCCTCAGACTATGAATCAAAAGACATGAGTTCCATGCCATCAAGGAGGCATTGTGCACTACAGAAGTGACAAAATCGTGATTTTGGAGCTGAGTTCAAATTCTGACTCCATCACTTGCTTGGGTGACTCTGTGCAAGTTACTTAACTTTTTAAAATCTGTTAACTTTGTTAGTAAATGAGACTAAACAATACTTCACAGAATTGTAGCTTCAGATTCAGAGACACAGAACTGAAGATTTGTCATAAGCTCTTTGGACATTGTAGGAACACACACAATACATACATGTTTATCTAACAGGCTTTTCTAAGATCTCTTAGAGAAGGGAAATTAACCTATCTTGAGTTCCAGCTTTGTGCCAGAAAATTCCATGACTTTGTCATTTAATCTTGATGAATGGCTGTTATCTAAATTAACCTAAATTTACTTAGCCCAGAAATAATATGAACATAATACCTTTGCTACCTCGCCTAAAGAGTTTTTATGAAGATGAAAAGAATTTAATGTGAAAGGAACTTGCAAATTATCAATTTTTATTTGTGAATATAATAGCTATTTTATATGAAACTCTCTTGATATTACTATGAAAAGAATGTTAATTACCCAACATGCATTTATTCAGATCCTACTATTTGGCCGTTTATTCAGAACATGATATAAAGCCTCTGTGCTCAGAGGCTTTATAACCAGGGATCCCAAAATGATACCCAGGGAACCAATGAGAATGGTCAGAAGCAGCTGAACTACCGTTGAAGAATAAAGGAATTAAAAGAGAATGATCTGACGTAAAGGATAACTAGATTTAGGGTGAAGCAATTGAGAGGAGACATTTTATATAAAGAAATTGGTGTGAAAGTAGGAACACAGGCAAGAAAAAAGTCTCCTTTGAAGCCTGTGAAGAAATTAGAATTTTTGCCCTTGTAATTTACAGGAACATTAAGCATTGAATTATGCATGCAAAAATATTCATTGATCACCTACTACGTGCCAGGCATGCACGACTCTAAGTGCTAAGGATGCATCACTCAACAAATTAAAAGGTTGAAGAGCTTATATGCTAGTGGGGAGACTGCCACTAAATATAATCAATAAATTATACAGAATTGAAGGTTAGAAGGTTATGAGTTCAATAGAAAAAAAAAATACTGCAGTAGGGTAGGGTGATCCAAAGCACCAGGAGTTCGAGATATTAGGTGACAATATAAAATAGGGTGGTCAAGCTGGTCTTCGCTGAGATGGTAACATGTAAGAAAGGCTTGAAGGAGGTAAAGTAGTGAGTCAAGCAGATGTGTGGAGAAGGAGCTTCAGGCAGAAGGAACAGCTAGAGTAATAGTTCTCAAAATATGATTCCCCATCAATATAAGCAGCATTAACATAACCTGGGACCTTGTTGGAAATATACATTTTCAGGCCCCCTCTGAAACTCTGGAAGGCCTAGCAGTCCTTCACTGGAGAATTCTGGTGTTCCCTAAAATTTGAGAGCTACTGAGCAGTAGGAAAATCTAGTGGGTTTGTGCCAGGCTTGTACAAGGCCAGCATAACTAAAGTGCAATGAATCAGAGAAAGAGAAGTGGTAGAGGAGGTCGGGGGGGCTCTATTGAACGCTCTCACGCTAGACATCGAGTTTTTATCTCAAGTTTTACTTACGTAGTAATTTAAGAAACCGCTCCCCAAAAGGAAAAAAAAAATGTACGGTAGCATTAGCTGGCCTTGCTCAGAGTACATGACAAGAAGCTCCAATCATAGGCCAGGTGAAAGTGTATGTTACAGAGAAGCCAAACACCTCACTATAATTAACTGTTTTATCAGCTGCTTTGAAAACCTATCATCGAGAATTTCCAAACGAGAAAGACTTGGGTTTCCCAGCTGAGACTGTTTGGAACCTGGTCGCTGGGGTTTCCATAAACTAAGCTATCATTAAATATTTCTACCCTTGAAGGGGGTCATTAGGTGTGCAAGCCCATTCGATTTAAATTCCTACTTATTTTGGCTGTAGGTCTCGATATAGATTTGTGTCCCTAAGGCAGAAAAGATGTTGGCATTTATGGATCTTAAAATGTATTTTTTTTTTCTCAACGATTTTAATGGATAAAGTAACTAGGGCTACACCAAATGGTGGAAGCTTACACCCAAATATTTTGCCTGAACAATGGCTCCTTGTTTTATTTCTCAGTTAAGAAAAATGACCAGGGACTGGCCAGGATAGGCAGTTCTTCCCTCACACTCAGTCACCTGGCCATGCAGCAATGTTCAGCTCCGTGGACACTCACAGCAGGAGGAGGCAGGCTAGGAAAGGGTCTACAGGGCAGGGCTATGGGAAGACACTGGGCTTGGGGAACAGTGTCTTTAAAGTAGACGTACAGCCTGGCCAACATGGTGAGACCCCGCCTCTACTAAAAATACAAAAATCAGCCGGGTGCAATCCCAGGTACTCGCTCAGGAGCCTGAGGCAGGAGAATTGCTTGAACCCAGTAGGTAGAGGTTGCAGTGAGCGAAGATCGTGCCACTGCACTCCAGCCTGGGTGACAGAGTAAGACCCTGAAGAAAGAAGGAATGAAGGAAAGGAAGGAAGGAAGGGAGGGAGGAACGGAGGGAGGGAGGGAAGAAGCCAGCTAATAGTATCAGTGTAAGACTCTGTCTCAAAAAAGAAAGAGAGACAGACAGAAAGAAATAAAGACATAGGCCTGCTAACAGCGTCAGGTCTTCTGGTATTCAACAGGGGCCAGACAGAAAAGAATTTTAACTGGTCTATGCTGACTGGTGCCCTCCCAATTTTATACTTTATCTTCCTGACGTATTTTGCTGGTTCACAGACATGCCCTGAGGTTATACATATACCTGGGATTCTGATTTAAGCAAGTACCGAAGCTTGGACTGTGTCAGCTCTGCTTCAGGTTCATGGACTAGATTCTAGTGTCCTGCCCAGCCCTTCCCAGCACCAGTCCTGGCCTGGCCCTGACTTTTCGTTGACAGTGTCCCAGTAGTCAGGGTCCCCTATGAGCCCCTCCCCCTGACTCACCTGGTGCTCAGAGGTTTCCCTGTGCTTAGGCCCACCTTCTGTGGTGCCTCTACCTGGAGTCCTTCAGCTGCAGTTTTGGCTTCACTGTCTACTCTTCATTTTTTTAAGGTCCAACCTCAGAGTATCTTAAGGATGCAATATTTAGTGACACATGTCCCTCCAAGCTTTGCAATATACCCTGTGATCCCATTTCAGGGTAAGAAACCAAAATTATTATAGTCCACGAAGAATAACCCCACTGATTCACCGGAGCATTGAGAAAACCTTGCCAGAATAAGTAATTCCAGGCCGCCTTCTGCCGCCACCACCGGCGATGAATCACAGAGGCTGCCGCCAGAGCTGTGACATTTTAGGACTCTGCACATGTGACTTCAGACACAGGATGGGAGTGAAGGTGAGAAAGAGAAGACAGATCTATCCAGGGCAAAGAAGTCAAAGGTCACCAGGACTCCACTCCCCTCCTGAGACCTGGTGACAGCAAAAACATTTCATTGACGTGACTTACATTTGGGAGTCAAGGGGACAGTTCAGCCATCCCATAGAGTATTTTGCATCCACGAATGCTCCCCAGCCTGACACACTCACAAACTCTGACCCATTTAGATAACCTCCCCTCACCAAAAAAGCAGCACTTTCACCAGCCCCTGAATATCCCAGTGAGGTTATCTTTTTAAAATGAGAAAGTTACACACGAAGCACTTAGAACAATGCCTGGCGTGTATTCAGCACGGACTACGTGCTAGCTGTAGCTGTTATTTTTGCCTCTGGTCTGAAGACGAACGCAGAGCCTCCTGACTTCTCAGGGCCGGTATCTCAGTAACCCTCTTCATCCCCGCCACACCAGCCCACCAGGTCTCAGCCATGGAAAACCAAACAGCAATAACAACAGCACCCCCCACCCCCCACCCCCACCAAGCATTCTAATCAAATACTGCCTCTAGGTGCTCTTCAGATTGCTTTTTAAAAAATTAAAATATAGTTCCAAATGAAACACATCAGGGATGGGAAAATACATTTTAAAAGCTCAGATGATAGCCAAATTAATGTGGGGACCTTGTTTGGGTCCGGAGTCAAACCAAACAACTGTAAGAAGACACTTTGGAGACGATCAGGGAACCTTAATTACAGACCGGGAAGCAGTAATAGAAAACCGCTGTGGTTAATTTCGTTAGGGGTGATAATGGCATGGCGGTTACTCCTTTTTTTAAAAGTATTTTGAGAGATTCAGAGGTGAAATGATAAGGTGTCCGAAATTTGCTTGAAAGGAGCTCAGCAAATAAAAATGAACAAAAAAAGGGAGGATAGATCAAATAAATGTGACCAAAACGTGCTAATTATTGGATATGGGGGGGGTGGGCCTGTGGCAGTTTCTCCTGTTTTTCTCTCTACTGAATTAGCTCTCGTGCCAAAACCAAAAACCCAAAAACAAAAAAAAAAGTTGCTGACCAAAAGTTTTTGGCAGTAGAAACTCAAGGTTGGGAGTCCATGAGCAACTGATTGAATACTGATAGCACGGGAGGCCGCGAGGGACCACTGAAACCTGGATCAGAGGTGAACATTACCGGGGCTGGAGACAGCAAGAGTTTTTGGTGAAACCGAATTGTGTATCCTGGAGACTGGGAGAGAGAGAGGCACGTGAAGTGAGGCAGGCCCGCGCTGTCAAGGACTAGGGGAAGAGGAGAGCAGTCCGGCAGAGACAGGCTGCAGGATTCCACCTCTGCTCGCTATGATCCTTCCAGGCATGGTCCCGCCCCTGCCCCCACTGCTTCTTGGAATGTGCTAGCCTCTCTCCAGCAGAGCAGGGCCAGTCTTTGGCTAGTAGTTCCTCTGGAAACAGAGAGAGAGAGAGAGAAAAAAAAAAAATAGAAATTACCGTTTTCTCTGGAGTTCACATGCCCTAAAATGACAAGATTCTCTTAACAGTGCTTTTCAGGAATAGGCATGGTGTGATTGTGGGAGGCTTGGGAAGGGCTGTCTCTGCTCCCAAAATATTCCCCCTCCCTCTTTCTTTACCTAAGATTCTATCCAAAGGGGTGAGGTCTTTCTTTTTTATATTTAGAGCTCAGTTTACGGTGTTAAAATTCGTGGGCTATGACTACAGCTTATTCGCTGTAACGTGGAAAGGAGTAAGATCACGTTCTTCCTTCCCTTGCTGGCAAAAACTAGAGACGGCAGAGGGCCCTGGGCAGAGGGAGGATGAAGACAAATTTAAATTACCCACAACGTGGCTGAGCACTGTTTCCCTGAATCTCCTGGATAAATAGAAGTGGACGAAGAGTGTGCAGCCACGCCTGTTCCCAGACGACACTCTGAGGAAGACTAAGGGACCCACATTCCCTGAATGACTCAGGCACCAGAGACGTCTCTTCTCTCCCAGGCCCCACTCGGAAAAAATGTCAGATGCTGAACATATCCATAGCAACCAAGAACACTCCTCAGTACCACCTTGGCCTCAGTTCCTGAATTTCTGAAATGGATTGAGAGAGGAGAGGAGGAGGGGGAGGAGAAGAAGAGGGGAGGAGGGATAACGGGGGAGAGGGAGGAAGTGAGAGGGAGAAGGAGAGGGGAGGAGGGAGGAGGAGGGGGGAGAAAGAAGGGGAGAGGGAGTAAGGGAGAGGGAGAATCATATTTCTATATTTATCTCTTCCCTCCCTACTCTGGGATTTTATAAAAATTAATAAAATAGTGAGTGCACCTGGGCCCCTGGAAGAAGACCCCTTTCTGCGCAGTGGGAATGATGCCATTTTCTTCCCATATTCTCCTCGCATGTCTTTTCTATTAATCACCTGATTTTGAGAAGCATAAAGGAATTTGATTTCCTTTCTATTTCAGTCCACCGTATTATTTTCTGACTCAACCGTATTTTAAAAGAAGAGCTAGATTGTATTCCCACTAACAGTTCAACAAAGCAATGTTCCAAGTGGGTTGTAGTAAGATACTGTTAATCTTTTACTTGGAGCACGAAGAAATACAGCATCCCTTTGTCAGCCTTCCACTTGCTGCAAGAAACGGGAATCGCGCAGAAACGCTGGACTTGCATAGGCAGTGAGAGATCACTGAAAAGATAGTTCACCAAGAAATGGCAGTCCCCTCCCCCTGCCCTTTTTTTTGAGATGGAGTTTTGCTCCTGTAGCCCAAGCTGGAGTGCAATGGTGTGATCTCGGTTCACAGCAACGTCCGCCTCCTGGGTTCAAGTGCTTCTCCTGCCTCAGCCTCTCAAGTCGTTGGAATTACAGGCATGCACCACCACGCCCGGCCAATTTTGTATTTTAAGTAAAGATGGAGTTTCACCATGTTGGTCATGCTGGTCTGAAACTCCCATCCTCAGGTGATCTGCCCGCCTCAGCCTCCCAGAGTGCTGGGATTACAGGCATGAGCCACCGTGCCCAGCCAGCAGTTCACCTTTTATTTTGAGGACATCCTCCCTCTTTTCTTTAGGAATGCATCCATCCTCACCCCCTCAGGCCTTGGTGAGGTTGTCAATCACAGTACCCCACCTCTCTTCTGGCTCCACTGGGAAATATACTGACCCAGACTGTCCAATCTGAGTACGCCATCATTCTGACCGCTGTCATTAGTTCAGGGCAGGCAAATGACCCAAGCAGGTCAATCAGAGCTGTCAAAAGCTGGCACTGCACAGTCCAACAGAGCTTGTTTACTCTGCAGCAACGTCCTTGCCAACTGAGGTCCCTGCTGCGCTGGCCTCTAGGCCTGGCTCTGAGGTTTGTTGGAACTCCTGATGCCCAGCCAGGACAGCTGCATGCTGAGGGGGCTTCCTGCCTGTGCTACATGTTCACCGGAGCATGATCAAGGTTCCAGGGAAGAGGAACCGCCTGGGTTTCTCAAAGCCAGGTCTGGGACAATACGTTGGGATCTGTTGTGGGAGGGGTGAACCAGCCCCTCTGAGGAAAGAATATTCCTGTGACGCCGGGCACGGTGGCTCACGCCTATAATCCCAGCACTTTGGGAGGCCGAGATGGGTGGATCACGAGGTCAAGAGATCGAGACCATCCCGGTCAACATGGTGAAACCCTGTCTCTACTAAAAATACAAAAATTAGCTGGGCATGGTGGCGCACGCCTGTAGTCCCAGCTACTCGGGAGGCTGAGGCAGGAGAATTGCTTGAACCCAGGAGATGGAAGTTGCAGTGAGCCGAGATCATGCCATTGCACTCCAGCCTGGGTAACAAGAGCAAAACTCTGTCTCAAAAAAAAAAAAAAAAAAAAGAATATTCCTGTGACGTATAAGAAATACATATCTGGGCTGAGCGTGGTGGCTCACACCTGTAATCCCAGCACTTGGGGAAGCTAAGGTGGAAGGATTGCTTGAACCCAGGAGTTCATGCCTGGACCTGGACTGGGCAACATGGCAAAACCTGTCTCTACAAAAAATACAAAAACTAGCTGGGTGTGGTGGTGCACACCTGTAGTCCCAGCTACTTAGGAGGCTGAAGTGGGAGGATCGATTGAACCCTGGAGGTCGAGGTTGCAGTGGGTCATGATTGTGCCACTGCACTCCAGTCTCGTGACAAAGCAAAACCCCATCTAAACAAACAATAACAACAACCACAACAAAACACACACACACACACACACACAGAGAGAGAGAGAGAGAGAGAGAGAGAGAGAAATACATATTTGGTCTCTGCCCTCTGGGACTCCATGAGTAGACACTGGAAACTCTCAGTCCCATCCCTTCTCCTTCAGGGAGGGGAGAGAAGCTAGAGATTGAGTGAATTATCGATCCTGCCTACCTAATGAGAAGCCTCCATAAAAATCCCTGAAGTATGGGGTTCTCACATACTGAGAAGGTGGCAGAACCTGTCCTTGGGGACAGAAGCTTCCTATGCTCAAGACTCTTCCAGACCTTGCCGTATGTGTCTCTTCATGTGGCTGTTCATTTGTGTTCTTTAATATGGTCCTTGGTAATAAACTGGTAATCTACTAAGGAAACTGTTCTCCTGAGTTCTGCGAGCTGCTCTAGCAAATGGTCAACCTGTGGAGAGGGTCCTGGGAACCTCCCATCTGGAGCCAAGTCAGGCAAAGTTGTGGGTAAACTAGGGACTCACCACTTGCAGTTGACGTCTAGGGTAGGAGGCAGTTTTATGGACTCATGCCCTTAGTTTGTGAGATCAGATGCTAATTTCAGGTAGATAGTGTCAGAATTGTTAACTTGTGGGATATCTGGTTGGTGTCTTCTGAGAAATAAGGAATTGGAGTTGGGAAAAAGAATCCCACACATCCGGCATCAGAAGTGCTCTGTAGTAAGCATGAGTATAGAGAAAAGCAGTCTATTTTTTCTGTATAACCCCCAAAGGGAGACTCACCATGACAAAAGGAAGATTTGGGACTGGTGACCTGGGCTTTGTGCTAAGACCTAAAGATTTTTCAGCTGGGCCGCAGTGGCTCATGCCTGTAATCTCAGTGCTTTGGGAGACCCAGGGAGGAGGATTGTTTGACTGCAGGAGTTTGAGACCAGCCTGGGCAACATAGTGAGACCCCGATCGCTACAAAAAATTTTTTAAATTAGCCCAGTATGGTAGTGTGTGCTTGTAGCGTCGGCTGCTTGGGAGAATGAGATGGGAGGATGGCTTGAGCCTGGGAGGTTGAGGCTGCAGTGAACCGTGATCACACTGCTGCACTCCAGCCTGGGTGACTGAGCAAGACCCTCTTTCAAACCAAACAAACAAAAATAAATAAGTAAATATATTTGAGAAAAGTATCGTTGCTTGGCTTTGGCAGATCATAAAAAGACCTGTACTGCTCTTTTCCCCCAAGGTAACAGATGCTTGTACACAGCCACAGCTGACTAACCAGGCGGGGACTGTACAAGAGAGAAAAAGATGCTGCAGGTTGACCTGAGTCACCTCTAGACACATGACAGATAGGCTGTCATAACTTCTAAGCATCTCTCTCAAGGCCCACAGTGTTATACCACACTGTTTCCATCTGAATGCTTCAGAGAACAAGTTTCACGACTGACAACCTGGTACCCAGAAGTGGAGGCAAGGCACCTTTTTTTTTTTTTTTTTTTTTTGAGACAGAGTCTCACTCTGTCACTCGGCTGGAACGCAGTGGCGTAATCTTGGCTCACTGCAACCTCCGCCTCCCAGGTTCAAGTGATTCTCCTGCCTCAGCCTCCTGAGTGGCTGGGACTACAGGTGCGCACCACCACGCCCAGTTAATTTTTGTATTTTTAGTAGAGATGGGGTTTCACCATGTTGGCCATGATGGCCTCGATCTCTCAACTTCGTGATCTGTTCACCTCGGCCTCTCAAAGTGATGAGATTACAGGCCTGAGCCACCACGCCTGGTGGAGGCAGAGCACTCTTAACCAGCATGCACCTGGCATGAGAAATACTCTAGGCCTTTCTATAGAGTAGATCAAGAAATATGGGATCCCAGTTGGGTTAAGAATTAAGTGCCTTTCGAATTGACTTAGTGCTGCTGAGGGGTGACAGTGGGGAAAGCTGTTGCCTTATTTTCACTGAAGGACATGGTCAACTTCACTGAAGTAAGGCCAATTTGTATTTTTACCAGTTATACGTGGAGTTTTGTGTTGGACTTAGCTGGCAATGTATTTCTACTTTATTCTTTTTTTTTTTTTCTTGAGGCAGAATCTCCCTCTGTTGCCCAGGCTGGAGTGCAGTGGCGTAATCTCTGCTCACTGCAACCTCCACCTCCCGGGTTCAAGTGATTCTTCTGCCTCAGCCTCCCATGTAGCTGGGATTACTGGCTGCCACCACCATGCTCAGCTAATTTTTTCTATTTTTAGTAGAGACAAGGTTTCATCATGTTGGCCAGGGTAGTCTCGAACTCCTGACCTCAAGTGATCCACCTCAGCCTCCCAAAGTGCTGTGATTACAGGCGCGAGCCACCACACCAGTCCATCTACTTTATTCTTTAAAGTGCTCTTTAGAAATTGACACCTAAGGCAGCTGTCGTGCCGGCTCCTCAACCCAGTTCTGCCTCTGCGCCATTGCTGCTTTGTACCCTCTGTACTTCCCCAACCTTCTTTAAATAGGTCATGCTGTCTCCCACCGGAGGGCAATGGAACGAATGCATTAAGAACAGGATTCCGCAGATAAAGCCCAATCTGTATTTTTCGCCCTAACCCGCTGTGTGTTTGGAGCCTGCTTGCCCGGTGACCTGAGGCCTCAGGCCACCAGGCCTCGCCAGTGACTGCCTCACTGAGACCCTTTTGGATTTTTAATCGTGTAATGCTAATGAAAGCTTTATCCAGTTGATGGCATCCCACTGATAACAATGTTGGCATGCATGGCCCTTTCATATCCTCTTGGCTAGTGATAAAATAGTCTGTGATTCCAGTTGGAAATGATTTTGACTCAAGGGGTTTCTTGGCCAGAGGTAAATTGTTTATTTATATCTATCCTGGTGGCCATCTGAATTGTATAAGTTTAAACATTTTTCTGACAAAGAAAATACCTCAGACACAAAGTGTGACTTTTGGCCAAGGTATTCCAGGGAGACAGAGAATGGTATCCAGGTTGGATTACTTAATATAAAAATAGAAACATATTCTCTGACTTGCATTTTTCTTTAAGCCACTTTTTTGACACACAGTACCAAAAGCATTTCAGAGGTCAGTGGCAGGTATCTGAATCCCCTCAAATGCAGCAACAACAAGCAATCAACTAGTAAATTCTATTTTCAAGGGATTTTAAGGCAACAAAAAACTGAGTTTCAGGCTCTGCCTTCTGAAAAACAGCAAGATAAGACAGATTATGATTACAAAAATAGATCCATATTCATTTAAGATATGCAGATAGAAATTGCCAAGTATTAGTGCCATGCCCAGGGTATAAGGTGGCCAATTGCCTCAGTTTGCCCAGTACTGTCTGGGATTTAGCAGTGTAAGTCCCACATCCCAAGACACACCTTGGTCCCAGGCAAACTGGAACATTTGGTCACACTAGAGCAGGTCAAGTCACAGAACTCAGGCCGTGGCCAAAATAAACAGACTGTCCAGGTATTTTTATGGTTGATGCATATTATTTGTCTCAATTTATTTGTGTCTTAGTAAAAGAAGGGTTAAAGTCTGAACCTCACACTCAAAATTGTTATAAGAAACTGCCTCAATTAGTCACTAGGCAATCTGCGAATGTGAGATGGTATGAAATTATAAATAATAGCTTGCAGTGATTTTAATGTAGCTAGTAGACCTAACCCGGCTGATGCCAAGGTCTTGCTGTGTAACTGTTAGCGCCTTCCCTATGAGGAAAATCTAATTCATTGTGAGCAATTTCACATTTCTTTCATTCCTGCTAATGCTAGGCCACCTCTCAAGACAATCCAGGGCAACCTTGGCTCCAATTTTGTTTAACCCGGCTGGATGCGGCCAAATTATGGGCTTCTTTTTAGATGGAGCATATTTTTGTGGGCTGTGGGAGACCTGTAATTCTTTTTTTTTCCCCCTCATGCAAACCATTTATAGCTTTGGGTGATGTAAAATCCACAGGGTGCCTACAACAGTGTCATGCAACCAAAGGGCTTCCCACATGATCCATCTGGGACACAGTGGAGCCAGGGCCTCACCCAAGCCTCTGTCCAGCCACTTTCAACTCCTCCTGCCCCCCTCCCCCCACCCCCAAGTCGGGCAGCAGCCTACAGAGCCTTTTACTTCTTTCACCGCTTGTGGTTCAGCAGCTTCAATTATCAGCCAGGTTTTCTTTTCATTGACAGAGCTATTGTTTGATGCTGCGCATTCATCCATCCATAAGCACCTCAAATCTGTCTGACTTGCTAGTTTCAGAACCATGGCAACAGCGCAGTTTTGTGCAGGAGTCCTAGATTAGGAGGCAGAACCTCATTTTTAGGTCCAGCTCCGACATAGCCTGGCTGAGCTGTCTCAGGCAAATTGCCCCACCTCTCGGGATTTCTGTTTCCGTGTCTATTAAATGAGAGGCTTGGATTAAATTAACTCTAAAGCACCTTTAGCCTCTAAAATTCTATGATTCAATGTAACAGTGCTAAGTGGCAGTAAAAATAGGAAAGAGAGGGAAGAGATTGAGAGATACAAAGCCCAGTAAGACGGAAGCCAGGGCTAGGCAAGATCTGCAGTCAGAAGGCTGGCCAACTGCTGTTTAGAACAGACGTATGTGCTACTGGATTCCAAGGAGTTTGTGTGATTTTACTCCCTTCCCACCATCATTCTAAACGTTTGGTCAAAGGGCTACTGCCTTGGGGCCAATATGGAGAAAAGCTTACCGTGAAGTAAAAAAGGTAACGGTAAAAAATTAGTTCTGAGGAGGCCGGGCGCGGTGGCTCAAGCCTGTAATCCCAGCACTTTGGGAGGCCTAGGCGGGTGGATCACGAGGTCAAGAGATCAAGACCATCCTGGTCAACATGGTGAAACCCCGTCTCTACTAAAAATACTAAAAATTAGCTGGGCATGGTGGCGGGTGCCTGTAATCCCAGCTACTCAGGAGGCTGAGGCGGGAGAATTGCCTGAACCCAGGAGGCAGAGGTTGCGGTGAGCCGAGATCGCACCATTACACTCCAGCCTGGGTAACAAGAGCGAAATTCCGTCTCAAAAAAAAAAAAAAAAAAAAAAAAAATTAGTTCTGAGGAAACACCCCAGAAACCTACTAAATTGAAATCTGTTTACAAATCGCTTGTTTTCTCAGAACATAAAACAAAACAACTGCAATTCGATACATCTCAGTAGGAGACCCTGCATTTAGCAAACAGTCCTGCAAATGCAGATTCTTGGAAATTACTCCACATGGCATGGCCGTACTGAGAAGAAGCAAAGGAGCCAAAATCTTCACTGTTGTCTAGACTGGCCTTTCTTTACTATAGACGCTACAGCCCTGGTCCTTTGTTCTTTGTTTTAGGCATTCAGGAATTTTACTTTACTGGGATTTGATAACTCCTATGATTATAAAGGATCTAATTAATTAAAGCAGGCTCCAGAGGAAGATTACCACTGGAACTCTTCAGTTCCCGCTGTTATTGGTGGGCCTCAATTATTGCTATTCCCTTTACCCTAATTAACTTCTTGGATATAGTCCACAAAGGAAAATAACAATTTATATATCTATTCTAGATTCTTTCATCCTGGGGTCTCTAGAATCCCAAGGGTACGCATAATAGTCATAATCTTGGAACTACTTTCGTAATTTCAAACCTCATATTAACAATTACGAATTTCTCTGAAACTGTTCCATTCTTTTTTGAATGTAGTTACCTTTGCACCTTTGCATTCACTATACTCAAGCAGACACGTTGAATAATGTCCATCCAGGAGTTCACTCAGGTCCAATCTCTATTTACTGTTTTATCTCACTGTTGGCTACATTTATAATCCTAACCTTGTGAAGCGTCCAGATATACGCACTCGATAGCTTGCATTTGATCTCTATAATTTTTGAAAACTTTTTATTATGAAAAAAATATCGAAGTAGAGAAGGTAGGATAATAAACCTCCATGAACCCATCACTGAGCCTCCATATCATCAACTCACTCGATGCCGAACCACATTTGATGCCCAGAGCAGGTCATTTTAAACACTCCCCTCCTTTATACGATGAATTTATTTTTGGTAATACTTATGAAATGAAACAAACAAGAATAATGATCAGAATAGAAATGCAGGTGAAAATTTTATTTTATTCAACTTCATAGATGTAATCATGCCACTAAAATTATATATATACAGTACTAAAAAAGGAAAAGGCGCAATATTTATTCAATCATGTTTATATTTCCCTAGCAGTTTGAACTTTGACCCTTTGGCTACAGTCTGATATAATAGTATATTATATACATGAGTGTCCATTAGCTAATAAGTGAATATTAATAAAACTGCAATGTTTACAAAAGGTTCAACTAAGGCAACTACAAAATCATAAGACATATATATATGTGTATGTATATATGTGTATGTGTATGTATATATGTGTATGTGTATGTATGTGTGTGTGTGTGTGTATATATATATATATATATATATGGGTTTTTTTTTGAGTCAAAGTCTTGCTCTGTCACCCAGGCTGGAGTGCAATGGTACAATCTCAGCTCACAGTATCCTCTGCTTCCCTGGCTTAAATGATCCTCCTGCCTCAGCCTCCCAAGTAGCTGGGACTACAGGCACACTGTCATGCCTGGCTAACTTTTGTAGTTTTGGTAGAGACAGGGTTTTGCCATGTTTCCCTGGCTGGTCTTGAACTCCTGAGCTCCAGTGATCTGCCTGCCTTGGCCTCCCAAAGTGCTGGGATTACAGGTGTGAGCCATCGTGCCTGGCCCAAATGTCATATTCTATTTTCTTGATTCATTCTTCAGTTTTTAAAATAATAATCAAGAAAGGAAAATACATTTTTATTTTAAAGATATTCAAAATCGGTAAAATGTTTCAGGTAGGAACTATAATTTTTATTTAGCAACAGTAAAATGACACCTTGCAGTTCATTCTGTTCACTATTTTTCAATTTTAAGCAGACATAAACGTTCCAGAATGTCACATGGAATGACAGAATTGAAGTATCTCCAGTTCGTTTTTTTTTTTTTTACTTTTACAATTGCTATACTTTCCTAGTTAATTTCAAATCTACTTTTTAAAGACAGGAACATGTGTTCCACAGGGTTGAAGACATGAACTGTACTAGTGTAGATGTTTACACTTTCATCTTCCCCACAGACAATGCATCCTTTTATCGTCTGCATCTGGGTGAACTGCTGCAACCACCCTTGCCCTTGGTGTGCCAATGCTCCGTACATTTTAACACAGCCTGGGCACTATGTTATATAGTTACCCATAGTCGCTTGGGGACCACATCCTTCCCGTTACTCTGGCTCTACCCAGGGCGTTGTCTTATGATTCCTCTGTGTCTAGCATGCCTGACTTTGTTCCCACTAACTTTAGATTGGACCAGAAAGTTCAGCTTTGACAATTCTGTAAGTTACATGACTCTTCTGGCCATGCAGAAAGGGCTTCTCTTTAATAAAACTGTCTATGTTTTCTTACTGCTCTCAGATGGGTCAGCTAAAATAGAAGTTTTGTTTTGTTTTGTTTTGAAGACATAATTGAAAGCTCTAAGAAGCGGCCAAGATATCCAAAATCCTACCTGATACCTTTTAAAAAGTGCTCTAAATTTCCAGCCTTAGGAGGCACATTGATGAATCCCACAAGACAAGGGGAAACAATTTAACCAGTTGCTTTGCTGCCTTCTGAAAGGGTTGCCATCTTCCCTCTAGAGAAAGAGGGAGGTGCTAGCAAACTCAGTTCAGCAAATTCCACATTTTAAGGCCCGTTACTTTAAATACCCCCTGAGTATTTACCAGGACAGCAAATGGAAAAGAGATTAACTCAGAGGAATTTTGGTAACAGCTAGGACATAAAGAAAACCAGTTGAGAGCCATAGTGTGGGCAAGGACAGCTAGGCATGACTAGACCAAGACGGCTCAGGAGGGCTGATAATTTAGTCCCTTTTCAGGCCAATCCTCTTTGAATGTTCATTCAACATTTATTTAGGGGGAGAGAAATATTTTTTATTTATTTATTTATTTTTTTTTTTTTGAGACGGAGTTTCGCTCTTGTTACCCAGGCTGGAGTGCAATGGCGCGATCTCGGCTCACCGCAACCTCCGCCTCCTGGGTTCAGGCAATTCTCCCGCCTCAGCCTCCTGAGTAGCTGGGATTACAGGCACGCGCCACCGTGCCCAGCTAATTTTTTGTATTTTTAGTAGAGACGGGGTTTCACCATGTTGACCAGGATGGTCTCGATCTCTTGACCTCGTGATCCACCCGCCTAGGCCTCCCAAAGTGCTGGGATTACAGGTTTGAGCCACTGTGCCCGGCCCATGAGAAATATTTTTAAATTTCCGTTTGAGGTTACTATTTAGTTTGATGAGAGCACGACTGAATTATATTTTAGCCAGCTGTATGAAAATTCTTTGTAGAGACCTGCACTAACTGCCACCATATAGACAATATATTCTATTGATGTTTTCTTGCCTACTTATTAATAGGTGCCCTGGGCATCTGCACAGCTGGTGTGCTCCTTAATCCAAAGTTTAATCAGGACAAAGGAAAAAATAATTAGGAGCTCAGGATAAGAGAGTATGATAAATCCTGGTGGGCTACGGGCTATTGCCTTGTTTTTTGTTTCTGTTCATTTTTTCTTCATTCTTTTTGTTATTTTAACTCTTCTGTGCTACGTGTTTTGCAACTGTACCCTTTATTTTTTATTTATTTTTGTTTTTTGAGATGGAGTCTCACTCTGTCACCCAGGCTGGAGTGCGATGGTGTGATCTCGGCTCACTGCAATCTCTGCCTCGCAGGTGCAAGTGATTCACCTGCTTCAGCCTCCCCAGTAGCTGGGATTACAGGAGCTCGCCACCATGCTTGGCTGATTTTTGTATTTTTAGTAAAGACAGAGTTTCACCATGTTGGCCAGGCTGTTCTCGAACTTCTGACCTCAGGTGATCCATCCAGCTCAGCCTCCCAAAGTGCTGGGATTACAGGCGTGAGCCACTGCGCCCAGCTGGAACTATACCCTTTTTGAACCAAAGCTGCCAGTTCCATGCTCACTGTTAAGTATATTGAAAAATTCCGCCGGGCGTGGTGGCTCAAGCCTGTAATCCCAGCACTTTGGGAGGCCGAGGTGGGTGAATCACGAGGTCAAGAGATCGAGACCATCCTGGTCAACATGGTGAAGCCCCGTCTCTACCAAAAATACAAACAATTAGCTGGGCATGGTGGTGCGTGCCTGTAATCCCAGCTACTCAGGAGGCTGAGGCAGGAGAATTACCTGAACCCAGGAGGCGGAGGTTGCGGTGAGCCGAGATTGCGCCATTGCACTCCAGCCTGGGCAACAAGAGTGAAACTCCGTCTCAAAAAAAAAAAAAAAAGAAAGAAATAAAAGAAAAGAAAAATTCTGCAACCTAAAGATAGTTTTTAAAAAACAAATTATTTGGAAGTTCTTTTAGATGTATGCTGCAGTAATTTAGGTTTGCTGCCCCCAGAATTAATTTCATGTGCTCCTCAGTCAGTTGCCATGTCTAAGCCAATTCAGCTATCCATAGCCCCTTGGGTGAAACGGAGATTGGACCATTTTGAAGAAGGATACTACAGTGCTGTAACAAAAACATAGTCTAAGTCTTCCTGCAGCCCTTCTAAGAAGGATCTACATTCATTTACTAGACTGTTTGTACACAGGAAAAAGGAAAAACCCATACTTTTATGAAATGATAAGATACTGGCTCTGTAATAGTTGAATAATGTCCCTGCAAATTCATTTCCGCTTGGAGCCTCAGAATGTGACCTGTGTGGAAATAGAGTCTTTACAGATATTATTGTAAAGTAGAGATCAAAGTGAGATCATACTAGATTAGAGGAGGACCCCAATCTATGAAAATACTCTTTTATGAGATAGAGAGCAAGGGAAGAAGGCCATGGAGCCAAGTCTGGAGTTATGCAGCCATAAGCTTCCAGGAGTTGCCAAGAGCCACCAGGAGCCAACAGAAGCCGGAAGGATCCTCCCCTACAGCATTTGTGGCGAGAGTAGCCCTGCCAACACCTTAATTTTAGACTTCTGGCCTCCAGAACTACGAGAGAATATATTTCTGTTGTTTAAAAACCACCAAATTCGTGGTAATTTGTTATGGCAGCCCTAGGAAATTAATACAAGTTCTAACTTGATGCTCATCTCCAAGGACCCCAAAGCCCACCAGGAGGAATATGGAGATCAAGTAAACAAATGACATTTCGGCTTAAGTCCATCCCACAGTGAGCCCAACGGGTCCATGGGCCCATGTATGGTCATTTTCCAAGTTCCTAAGTGTATAATTGGAATAGACACGCTAGTTAACTGACAGAATATCCACGTTGGCTTCCTGACCCATGGAGTTGTGGCTGTCATGGTAGGAACAGCTAAGTAGAGCATCTTGGAGAATTCTCTCCTGATCAGAATACTAAACCCAAACCAATACTGCATCCCTGGAGGCAATTGCCAATTTTAGTAATACCATCCCGAACTGGAAAGGTCCCAAGGAAGGCAGTAATCACTATCACTTCCCCATTTAACTCACCTGTTTGGATTGCGGAGGAGGTAGATACATTTTAGAGAATGACGATTGGTTATTATAAATTAATTGGGGTTTTTTTTGCAGCTGTTTTTCCCAATTTGGTATATACAGTGGGGCAAATCATCTCAGACCTTGGCTCCCAATATACAGCTATTGAGCTGGTGAGTGTTTTTTTCTCTAAATCAGTTTAAAAGACCCGCCAGCAATGGTTTGCTTTCAGTTAGCAAGGATTTGCCTCAGGGTTATATCAACTCTTTTGCTTCCTGCAGTCATCTAGGCTGAAGATACCTTAGTCATCTTATCATGCCTCGTAACATGATGATGCTCCATTAATTGATAATTTGCTAATTGGGCCCGAGGAGCAGGAGATAGCAAGGACCACAGACATTTGCTAAACATACGAGTGCTCTGCGGTAGCAAGATATAAACCTCATGAAAATGCAGGGGATTTTTATGGCTCTTAGGGGCAATATGCACCCAATTTTGTGGGCCACTACAGGCTGTTTACTGAATAACCCAAAGGCTGCCAGTTTTGAATGGGGGTCAAAACAAGAGAAGGTTCTACAGCAATTTGTGGTCATATGACCTGGCAGATCAAGTGATACTCAAAGTATCCATGGCAAATGGGGACACTTCTGGCAACTTCCAACAAGAGAATCACAGGGCAGACTCTAGAATTTGTGGGCAAAGCTGTGTTCTCTTCTTCAGATGACAATTCTCATCCCGTGAAACAATTCCTTACTTGCTCTTGGGCCCTGCTAGAGGCAACAGGTGACAACGTAAACGGAGATGCCTGTCATGGACTTGGCGGTATCTGGTCCAGCAGGTTCTAAGTTGCGAGTGTGCTCAGCACTAATCCATCACCACATGAAAATCATATATGAGATAGGACTCAGGAAGATCCTAAAGACACAAGCACGTTGCATAAGCAGTGCCTGAGACTCAGGCAGCACCTAGCCCTGGGCCATTGCCTCCGGTTCCTCAGTACAAACCTTATGGTGTCATCAGGAGTTTCTTTTAATCAGCTGACTGAGGGAGAAAAACTCATATTTAGTTTGCAAATGGTTCCAGAAGTCGACTGCTGCAGCATTACAGCCCAAATCAGGGGCCTGTGAGAGTGGTAAAGATGAATTCTTCCAGTGGGCAGAACTGAAAGAAGTACATTGGGGCCGGGCGCGGTGGCTGAAGCCTGTAATCCCAGCACTTTGGGAGGCCGAGGCGGGCGAATCACGAGGTCGAGAGATCGAGACCATCCTGGTCAACATGGTGAAACCCCGTCTCTACTAAAAATACAAAACATTAGCTGGGCATGGTGGCACGTGCCTGTAATCCCAGCTACTCAGGAGGCTGAGGCAGGAGAATTGCCTGAACCCGGGAGGCGGAGGTTGCGGTGAGCCGAGATCGCGCCATTGCACTCCAGCCTGGGTAACAAGAGTGAAACTCCGTTTCAAAAAAAAAAGAAGTACATTGGGTACCCACCCTGTGAGGACCGCAAACAGGCAGTCATTCAGAGAGAGCGGATGGATGGTCAGACAACTGGAAAGAACAGGATTGGAAGACTGGCGATTGGAGGACTGGAAAATGGCGTAGGGATAGACATCTTGAAGCGGGCATGGGTATGAGGTTATTTGTTTCCTTTGTGTATGCTCACTGCATACACAAGAGAAGGCCATCAAAAAATCAAAGCAGTGGGGGAGGTATTCTGTAGCTCTCACATACTCCAGCCCTCATTCAATGGGTCCATGCCCAAAGTAGTTGTGCGTTCAACTACACAAACTTCTCACCAAGGTGGATATGGCGACTGCCATTGTTCAGTGCCGCATGTACCAATAGCAGGGACCAATGCAGAGTTCCTGGGGGGACTCAGCAGCCACCTGGTGATGGGTTTATTACAGTCAATCCTTTCCAATACTGGAGAGGCAAAGGAAGAAGAGAGAAAATCAGTGAAACCAAAGTAAAAGAAATGGCCTCATTTTGCATTCTCTACCCAAAGGAAGAAAACACAGCTCCTGGTCTGCCCACTTTGGGTTTTGGAGGCAACACATTTCACACCTAGAAATGTTGCTCCAGCCGACATTCAAGGTGACACCAAAGGTTTCCAATTTTTTGAGTAGAGCCCAAAGCGGGAAAAGACTCTGCAGCCAGTCCAGGCCTTGCTGTAATCAACCCTGCCAGCTGGGCCACATCATCCATCAGATCTTACGTTATTGGCGGTATCACAGGTAAAGAAACATGCACTAAAGAGCTTATGGCAAGCTGCAGAAAGAATCACCCTAGTGCAGACCTCTAAGATTCTGGAGTCAGTTCATACCATCTGCATCAGAAAGGGTGGGCCTTTTGAGAAACAGCTCTTGGTGTGTTACTAGCAGGGCCAGAGCACTTGATCATGAAACATCAAGATCATGACTATGATTCTGGGACTGTTAACCATGAGCCGGGTTTGTAACATACGCCAAGTCATAAAGTCAGAGAGTCTCAGCAAAACGTCGTAAGTCAACAGTGGGACATTCGGGATGGAGCCCAGGCAGGACCTGAGGGCATGAGACAGTGCATGACCAGGTAGCCCGGAGCCCCATGTCACCCACCACAGTTGCATGAGTTGTATGTGTGATCATAGGGGAGGTCGCACTGGACCAGCTAAAAGACCCGCCCAAGTTTAGCTTATAAACTGGTGAGTTTTATTTGTGGCTGTTTTAAGGGGTGGCCTTGAAAGACAGTTGAAAAGGGAAAATCTTCCCAATGGGTCGTCCAGAGAAGAGTATACCTGCTCATCCAGTTTGTGTGGAAGAAGGCATTCAAAGTAAGAGTACGTACAGATTCCAGAGGGTGGAACCGATCAGGGGCTTAGAAGCAGAAAAAAGACTAAATGACGGAAGACAAGGAGGTCTGGGGTAAGGCCGTGGGGCTGGATGTACGCATAGGCACATGCATAAAACCGTTGTGTTACACATTACTACCTGCATTTGTATGGCCCTAATGGTGAGTGCCTATCAGTTTTACACCCTAGGCACCTCTCTTCATTCACCCTGCTCCCAATCCTGCCAAAAAAAAAAAAAATTGCATATTTTCACCAAACCCTATTGTCTATACCCGTCCAGATTCAAGTAAAAGGGATACAGATCCAACCTCTCAACAGGTGGAATTTCAAAGAAGGTTAAAATGGTCACATAGACCCCATGCTTAACCCGGATGCTTGGTGGCCAATACCAGTATTTTTCTGGAAATGGCATACAGAGAGGCTTCCATTTTATCTCTAAGTGAACAAATGGGCCCTGAATGAAACCATGCTATTCTCCAAACAGAAAAATTTGTAGTGGCTCAAACCGAAGTCATAGTAAAGTCTCCCCCAACTACCATTTTAACTTAGACTAACATTAGATGAATTTGTAGGATTATAGAACACATACTTCTCTGCATTTCGGTTTACTATTTAGATTTAAATTTCATAAATGGAATTTATGAAATTTTCATAAATCAGTTGAAAGCATTACTGCCTATAAAAGTATTTCAGGCCGGGTATGGTGGCTTACGCCTGTAATCCCAGCACTTGGAGAGGCCGAGGTGGGCGGATCACTTGAGATCAGGAGTTCGAGGCCAGCCTGGTCAACATGGCAAAATCCTGCCTCTACTAAAAATAGAAAAAATTATCCAACATGTTGGTGTGCAACTGTAATCCCAGCTACTTGGGAGGCTGAGGCAGGTGAAGCCCTTGAACCTGGGAAGCGCGGGTTGCAGTCAGCTGAGATCACGCCACTGCACTCCAGCCTGGGTGACAGAATGAGACTCCATCTCAAAAAAAGAAATAAACAAGCAAATAAATAAATATTTCAGCGTACCCATTTTGAGAATTTCTTAGGTGCTATTCTTGATAAGATCAACATAGATCATCCTGAATTTGACATTTATGATTTTTTTTAAAATGTGCTTTTTGTTTTGTTTTGTTTTTGAGATAGAAAGGTTTCCCTTTGTTGCCCAGGCTGGAGTGCAGTGGCACAATCACAGCTCACTGCAACCTTGACCTCCTGGGCTCAGATGATCCACCTCAGCTTCCAGCAGGATAGCTGGGACTACAGATGTGTGCCACCACACCTGGCTAATTTTTTTTTTTTTTTTTTTTGGTAGAGATTGGGTTTCACTATATTACCCTGGCCAGTCTCAAACACTTGGGCTCAAGTAATTCGCCCACCTTGGACTTGCAAAATTCTGGGATTACAGCTGTAAGCTACTGTGCCAGGCCTGTGTTTCTTGATTTAATAAAATTTGGCATTTGTGATTGTGTAAGATTTATCTCTACTGCTTCCTTCCATGCCGATGTGGTTTAGCTGTGTTCCCACCTAAATCTCGACTTGAATTGTGTCTCCCAGAATTCCCACGTGTTGTGGGAGGGGCCCAGGGGGAGGTAATTGAATCACGGGGGCTGGTCTTTCCTGTGCTGTTCTCGCGATAATGAATAAGTCCCACGAGATCTGATGGGTTTATCACAGGTTTCCACGATTGCTTTTTCCTCATTTTTTCTTGCCACTACCACATAAGAAGTGCCTTTCGCCCCCTCTGCCCGCTGCCGTGATTCCGAGGCCTCCCCAGCCATGTGGACTCGTAAGTCCAATTAAACTTCTTTTTCTTCCCAGTCTCGGGTATGTCTTTACCAACAGTGTGAAAATGGACTAATACAGTAAATTGGTACCGGTAGAAAGGGGCATTGCTGAAAAGATACCCCAAAAAGTGGAAGCAGCTTTGGAACTGGGTAACAGGCAGAGGTTGGAACAGTTTGGAGGGCTCAGAAGAAGACGGGAAAATGTGGGAAAGTTTGGAACCACCTAGACTTGGTAGTGACTGACAAAAATGAACAATAAGGTCAAGGCTGGGGTGACCTCAGATGGTGATGAGGAACTTGTTGGGAACGGGCACAAAGGTGATTCTTGTTATGTTTGAGCAAAGAGACTGGCTGTATTTTGCCCCTGCCCTAGACATCTGTGGAACTTTGAACTTGAGAGAGACAATTTCAGGTATTTGCTGGAAGAAATTTCTAAGCACCAAAGCATTCAAGAGGTGGCTTGGGTGTTGTTAAAAGCATTCTGTTTTTAAAGGGAAACAGCATAAAATTTCAGAAAATTTGCAGCCTGACTATGCAGTAGAAAAGAAAAATCCATTTTCTGAGGAGAAATTCAAACTGGCTGCAGAAATTTGCATAAGGAGCAAGGAGCCTGGAGCCTAATGTTCATCCCCAAGAACATGGGGAAAGTGTCTCCAGGCCATTTCAGAGACCTTCAGGGCAGCCCCTCCCATCACAGGCCCAGAGGCACAGAAGGAAAAAGTGGTTTCATGGGCTGGGCCCGGGGTCCCCGCGCTGTGTGCAGCCTAGGGACTTGGTGTCCTGTGTCCCAGCCATTCCAGCCACGGCTGAAAGGGGTCAAAGCAGAGCTCGGGATGTGGCTTCAGAGGCTGGAAGCCCCAAGTCTTGGCAACTTCCATGTGGTGTTGAGCCCGTGGATACAAGAAGTCAAGAACTGAGGATTGGGAACCTCCATCTAGATTTCAGAAGATGTATGGAAATGCCTGGATGCCCAGGCAGAAGTTTGCTGCAGGGACAAGGTCCTCATGGAGAACTTCTGCCAGGGCAGTGCAGAAGGGAAAAGTGGGGTGGGAGCCTGCACACAGAGTCCCTACTAGGGCACTGCCTTATGGAGCTGTGAGAAGAGGGCCACTGTCCTCCAGACCCCGGAACGGTAAGAGCCACTGACTGCTTGCACCGTGCACCTGGCAAAGCTGCAGACACTCAGTGCCAGCCCGTGAAAGCAGCCAGGAGGGAGGGTGTATCCTGCAAAGCCACAGGGGCGGAGCTGCCCAAAACCATGAGAACCCACCTCTTGCATCAGCGTGACCTGGATATGAGACCTGGAGTCATTTTGGAGCTTTAAAATTTGGCTGCCCCAGTGGATGTTGGACTTGCATGGACCCTGCAACCCCTTTGCTTTGGCCAATTTTTCCCATTTGGAATGGCCGTATTTACCGAATGCCTGTACCCTCATTGTATCTAGGAAGTAACTAGCTTGCCTTTGGGTTTATAGGCTCATAGGTGGAAGGGAATTGCCTTGTCTCAGATAAGACTTTGGACTGTGGACTTTTGGGTTAATGCTGAAATCAGACTTTGGGGGACTGTTGGGAAGGCAGGATTGGTTTTGAAATGTGAGAACATGAGATTTGGAGGGGCCAGGGGCGGAATGATATGCTTGGCTGTGTCTCCACCTAACTCTCAACTTGAATTGTATCTCCCAGAATTCCCACGTGTTGTGGGAGGGACCCAGGGGGAGGTAACTGAGTCATGGGGGCCAGTCTTCTCGTGCTATTTGTGGGATAGCAAAGCAGTCTCATGAGATCTGATGGGTTTATCAGGGGTTTCCACTTGTGCTCCTTCCTCATTTCTCTCTTGCTGCCACCATGTAAGAAGTGCCTTTCACCCGCTGCCGTGATTCTGAGGCCTCCCCAGCCATGTGGACTGTTAAGTCCAGTGAAACCTCTTTTTCTTCCCAATCTCGGCTATGTCTTTATCAGCAGCATGAAAATGGACTAGTACACATCTGTACATGAGAAATTTCAAGAACATGTTCTGACTTCTACCTTTATTGTAAGGAGCCCTGTGTCTGGCCTCACCTACAAAGATAAGACTGGATATGAAAAGGTGCGGAAGGCAGGATCAGGAAGACTCAGTTGTACATTTCCCTAGAAAGAGTCTACCAAAGCAATCTGTGAATGTAAGCTAAACGAAAGAGACCGAAAGAATGACTGAAACTGTAGCCACCTCAGGAAAGCAAACTAAGAGCAACACTAGCTAACGTCGACCGTGTGGCTACTGTACGCCAGGCGCTTCGCTTTGTCCCCTTTCACCTTCACAATAACCATGTGAGAAGACACATTATTATTATTATTGCAGAGGGAAAAAGTGAGGCTGAGAGAGGGTAAATTGACAAGAATTATTAAGCGGCAGAATCGGAATCAAAACGCTGTTTTGTCTCCTCAGGATATGAGCTGAAGGAGCAAAAGAAAATAACAACGTAAGGGCATCCAGGGTGGTGGTGAAAGGGGTCAAGAGAATGAGGGTGAGGTACAGAGATAAAGTGGGTGAGGTCAGGTGAAGCCTACAGCACTCAGTGTAAGAACCGTGTATATCTTCAGAGCAGGGGCCGTTCCTGGGAGGCACTGTGCCAGGCAAGGGATAGAATCTGCAGGAGCGTGAGGTCATAGAACCAGGATCGTACAAAGTCTTGAGTGCACAGGGGCCAGTGTGGCATTGCCCTGTTGCTTAGCTGTTCCTCCTAGGGTGTCTGAAAAAGAAAAGACACACTAGAAGTTACACTTAGAGATACCTGGCCTTTGGATTTTTGTCTACGCCTCAGAGTTCCAAAGAAATAAAGATGTGTCTCTTCTCTGGCCCAGCAACTACTGAAATGGTTTTATAGATCTATATAGCTGACACATTAAAAATGACCTGGTATAACCTATACCTTTACTGGCTAAGTTAGCAGAGGGAACATTCGGTTTAGCTCACTAAACGTTCAGCAGTATTTACTTATTTTACAAGCTGTGGCAACTTTGCCCTCCAACGAATTAGGTTAGTACTAACCTAACAGCTTTTTAAATAATAATAGTTAGCAACTGACTTAATAATCAAACTCCTTTTAAAGCGGTCTAGTTTTTGGCGAATTAAATTATGTTTTAAGTATGTGCTGAATCCACCTCGTTCTAGGAATATCAAAGAACCCCATGCTTACAATTTTAAAAGGTTTTGTATGGTAAGTCATTTTAGGGTAGGGAAAATCTGAATCGGCCTTTCTATTTTCAGTCCCACCGTGGGGCTTGAGTCACTGTGTTCCAGGCTCAGTGAATTAGTGATAATACAAAAGGGCACAGAAAGGTTATCAGGAACCAGGGTTGTCTGGTATATTTACTCTGCTCTCCCCGGCACCTCTCAGTGGTTGCTCCTGCTAGAGCATGCTCTTCTCTTCCATCTGTGCTATTTTTCACCCCAGCACACTGTTGGAAAAGGTGCTCAGAAAGCATTTGACTGAAGGGTACTTGGAAAGACCAAATCACAGTAGTGACCAGATACTTAGTGGCAGCCCCAGCTGCAGATATGGCAAGAAGTGGCCAAGGAGGGGAATCTCCATGACCACAGAGGATACAGTGGGCACTAGGGACATGGCATTTGCTGTTGGAACAAACCAGCCAGGGTAACAGGTGGTGTTGCAGGAGGTGGGTGGAGTACACAGCAGGGATTTGGGGAACAGGAGATCCATGGAGATCTAGACGTGCTGACGGCCCTCGACACTGGGTTATCTGGCAGCTCAGAGCAGTTGCTTTGCCTGGAGTGGGTGGGTACTCAGCCTGGCTAAGGCTTGTCTGGGAGAACTTTCTCTGCCATTGTCCATCCTGATCTGTGAGAAGCTGTAGGTGTCCCTACAGCTCAGTGGGAAGATAAAACCACAAGTTGGTCTGGAAAAATCAAAGACCAGCAAGTGGATATGGTCATAATAATTTAATTTTTAAAAGTTAGAGTTCTGGCCAGGCACGGTGGCTCATGGCTATAATCCCAGCACTTTGAGAGACCAAGGTGGGCAGATCACCTGAGGTCAGGAGTTGGAGACCAGCCTGGCCAACGTGGTGAAACTCCATCTCTACTGATAATACAAAAATTAGCTGGGTGTGGTGGCAGGCACCTGTAGTCCCAGCTACTCGGGAGGCTGAGGCCGGAGAATTGCTTGAATCGGGGAGATGGAGGCTGCAATGAGCCGAGATTGTGTGACGGCACTCCAACCTGGGTGACAAGAGTGAAACTCCATCTCAAAAAAAAAAAAAAAAGTTCTTTTTTCCTTTTTGGCCTTCCTAGACTGTGCAGGTGTTAGCAGGAGACCAAGCATCCACTTCGGCTGTGGCAGCAAGGCTCTCTGGTCAGTCTAGACATCAGTAGGTGTGGAGACTGGCTTGAAAGTACTCATCGGAGTTCCTATTTTCTTTTCAGGAGGCAGCTCTGTGGAGGCCACTATGCAGACAAGGGAAGTAACTCAGGCATTTTTGGGGAGAGGTACAGAAAGAGGAGAAGTCTGCTGTTCTCAACAAGAACTACGACTATATGTGGTCCTCCCAGAATGGTGAGGTCTGGGACACTTGAATAGCATGGCTGTGCTGTGAATGATGTTACCTAGGCAGCATGATTATCCCAATTAAGTGAGAGGCAGGGAACTAAGGTATTGAGGGTCTCAGGTATAATGTCCTGAGGGGTCCCATGAAAGCAAAGATAACAGAAGGTGTATCTCTCACGCCTCTTAGAGCTGTATGGATGCTGTTACCCAGGGATCTATAAGACCTACGTCAAGGAGAGGCACAGGTGGAAAAAGGGTCAAATCTGATAACCCAGAGAAGAAAGCCTGGTGATCAAAGCAAGGAGACAAACCTGAGGACGCCACCAGGCACTGAGTCTGCAGTGAGGCTGTCCAGAGACACGCGCTATTCGGTAACGGATGGGGTATGCACAGAGAGGAAGGCTGGGCAAATATCTGAGTCAGGGCCATGGCCCAGGGCTGCTATTTTCTGAAATGCCTAAGGCGTGATGTGTGAGCAGGCCACTGTGGTTAGAGTGACACAGACCGAGTGACAGAATAGAACCAACAGCAGAAATCAGTTTAGTGTTGAGTGTGTTCATCTGGTTGGACTTATTTCCCAGTCACAAAGATAAAGCTGAGAACATGTTTTTTTCCTCTAGCCAAGTTGTCCTTTACAGGCAGATTAAAGACACCAGCTATAGATAAATATGAAAGCAGCTTGACGGCAACGTCCCTTAGTTTTCACTTCTGGTGGGCAAGTAACGAGTCTGAAACCCAAGAGAGGGTAAAGGTTTACAGCTCTTGCTACTCCCAGCAGGGTGCAGGGCATGCTGGTGGCAGAGAGGGGAGCTGCCGTCCCAGCCTCCTGCAGGCCCTAGGGCAGCCGGGGTCTACTCAGAGAAGGGCAATGGTGAGTCAGCAAGTTATAATGGGTTTAACAGTAACAGCGCAGGTGGAGGTCACGTGCTGTTTCCTCAGGCTTCCAGAAAGAAAACCAGAGATCTCTTATGTAGGACTTACCAGGTATGACCTTGTCTTACTGAGTATAGCCAAATGTTCACTGTCTGGGTCACCGCGCGTGGAACCGTTAGCAGTGGAGAAGCCACGTGGGTAGGCAGCAACCTCAATTCTCGTTTCCTCAGAAGAAAGAATTCCACCGAGGGGCCTCAGGCAGAGGGAGAGACCCAGGCACGTTTTCGAGCAGGAATGAAAGTTTATTAAAAAGCTTTAGACCAGGATGGAAAGGAACGAAGGACACTTGGAAAAGGTCCAAGCGGGCAACTTGAAGGACAAGTGGGGTCTGGCTTAGGGTTTTCTACGCTGGCATACTTCTGGGGTCTTGCATCGCTTCTCCCTTGATTCTTTCCTTGAGGATGGTTTGTCTGTGTGTGTGGTGACCTGCTAGCACTTGGGAGGTGAGTGTGTACTGGAGTTGAACTTGTGCCCAGTTGAAGCATTCTTCCCTTTACTGGTGGAATGCCGCTGGAGGATCACATACCAGTTAAACTCTGCCATTTTGACTCTTAGTGGGCATGTGTGAGCCCGAAGGCCCAACTCCTGGGATCTTTTCAGGAAGCTGATGATCAGCAGTTTCAGGCTTCTTCTATCTGGAGGGAGAATGCCTTTTCCTGGAGCTGGCTGCAACCAGTTATTATTGTAGAGAGACAGTTAACAATGGCCTGACCATCACCAGATGGTCCCATGACATTCTGTGTGGGGGCCCTCTTCTGTCCTGTTTTAATTATATGACCATATAACTAGACACTTTTGAGAGTGAAGGGGGTACTATTAGCTATGTTGGCAAAGCAGGTGTGAATGTGGATGTCTCTGGACAATCAATATCTACAGCCACCCAACTCAATATCTACAGTAACCCAATCCTTTCCATTTTTTTCTAAAAAGCTAGCCATGTTCTTAAATTAAAACACAGCATTTGAATCTAAAGTCGGATTGCCAGATAAAATACAAGATGCTATGTTAAATTTGAATTTCAGATAAATGAATACTTTTAAGTATAAATATGTCCTAAATATTTCATAAGACATACTAAAAATTATCATGGTTTATTTGAAATTAAAATTTAACCGGGCAGTCTGTATTCTTATTTGCTGCTGGCAGCCCTAGTCTAACTAGACTAGTTTAACTAGTCTAAAGTTAAACCACTGTGTTGTATTCAGTTCTATCATCCTGCTTACCCATGTAGGGCTTTTAGGCTCCAAGTTGATTTAGGTCATAGTCTGGTTAGCAAAAGGAGAAAACTGAGGCGTCTGTTCCAACTGGCCCAGTCACCTGAGCCACTAAAATCAGCTTTTTAAAATGTCTCTGCCAGGCGCGGTGGCTCAAGCCTGTAATCCCAGCGCTTTGGGAGGCCGAGGTGGGCAGATCACAAGGTCAAGAGATCGAGACCATCCTGGTCAACATGGTGAAACCCCGTCTCTACTAAAAATACAAAAAAATTAGCTGGGCATGGTGGCGCATGCCTGTAATCCCAGCTACTCAGGAGGCTGAGGCAGGGGAATTGCCTGAACCCAGGAGGCGGAGGTTGCAGTGAGCTGGGATCGTGCCATTGCACTCCAGCCTGGGTAACAAGAGCGAAACTCCATCTAAAAAAAAAAAAAAAAGTCTCTAAACTACGAGTAGGCTGGGAGTAGGTCCCAGTGTCTGAGGTGAGCTAGGCCAGCAGGTCAGAATCCTCAGCTGTGGCACAAGGAACTGAGTAGATAAACATCTTCTCCCCACTTGATGTTCACCTTTGCTTGATCTCCTAGGCCAGTGTTTCTCACACCTGGCTGTATATTAGAATCACCTGGGGAATGGCCGGGCGAGGTGGCTCACGCCTGTAATCCCAGCACTTTAGGAGGCCAAGGCGGGAGGATCACAAGGTCAGGAGATCGAGACCAGCCTGGTGAACATGGTTAAACCCGTCTCTACTAAAAACGCAAAAAATTAGCTGGGTGTGGTGGTGGACACCTGTAATCCCAGCTATTCGGGAGGCTAAGGCAGAAGAATCACTTGAACCCAGGAGGTGGAGGTTGCTGTGAGCCAAGACTCCACCGCTGTACTCCGGCCTGGGTGACAGAGTGAGACTCCATGTCAAAAAAAAAAAAAAAATGTTTAAGTCTGAATTAAATTAAAATACATTTTCTTCTGATTGTAGTAAAAAGAAAGAAAGAAAAAAAAAGGAATCACCTGGGGAGCTTGTAAACCCACTGAAGTTTCAGCCCCACTCCAGACCAATTAAATCAGGATCTCCAGGGGTAGGCTCTGGCATCCATGGGTCTCAAATGTTCCCAGGTGATTTTAAGGTTCTAAGGAGGACTGTTGTCCTATGCCCTCGCTCTGTTCTCGGTGGCCTCAGTTCTTCTTGTTTAAATCTTCTCCTTTAAATGCCCTCCTTATAGTACTGGACATTTTACAGCCCTGAAAATATGACTGGAGTACCTGTTCTGCGTTTGGTGGCATGGATGGGATTTGCCCAGAAAGGTTCCTTGTCCTACCACCTTGCCTCGTGCCGACTCCTCCTGCTTCAGCCTCGCTTCAGCTGTGGCTTTCCTTGCCCCCTCCTTGTCTGCTTGCAACACATTCATTTCCCTTTTGCAGCTGGTCTCCTTTCAGACCCATTCAGTGGCAGTCCTCTTGGCTTGGACCGAAGACCCCCTCTGGAGAGCTGTCTCTGTAGCCTGTATACTGATGATACTGGCCACTGGCCAGGGCTTCATCCCTTCCTGGCTTCCACCCCAAGGAGTCCAAGCCCCAGACGTTTAGCCGTAGAGATAATCCAGATTTTGCATTTTCATAGGAAGGATTGATGGAGACCTCAAGAATAATGTATCCAAGAGCCAGTTTCTTTCTGACGGGCTGGGGAGGATACTGTTGACAGCGGCAGAAAGGGGTAGCAGTGGTTTGCTTTCCGAATGGTGAAAAGAAGGGCCTGGCAGTGGCACCCTGTCCACGCATCATTAAAAACAGACTCTCCTGCTTCGTTTGGAATTTGACCCAATGAACTCGAAGAAACTCTGGACAACGACCAGCACAGAGCCCCGAGCAAAATACAGCAAGAGAATTTGCTTTGCTCATTCACTGAGTACCTACCGTGTGCCAAGTCCTATGCTATGTGCAGAGCGTACACTGGTGAATTAAACAGACACGGTCCCTGGAGCCTATGAATCTTATCATCTAGCCACAGGTAATAAAAAGTAAGAAGAATACAAAGGAAGAGTGGGACAGAAATACTCAAGCAGAATGAGGGTGAGATTGAAGTCCCTGAACACATAGTACCCTTTACTCCTGATCTTAGCCAAAAGGCTGAGAAGACATTGCAGTGCATTTTAAAAAGTAGCATTTCACCCAGCCAATAATCAACCCCTTTGGCTTCCTTGAGACGCAAGGCCACACGCTCAAATTCTTTAATCAAACAATAGGCTACTACAAATGGAGCTATTTCTTAAACCCAGCTGTTTACACAGCAGGTACAAATCTGTTCAGAAAGAATCCCCCGCCATCCACAACTGCCATCGAGCAGATGCTCAGCAGCGTCTCTCTCTCTCTCTCTCACCACCAGGGCTGCAGTCAGGACAGAGAACAGGTTTGAACGTCTTCTGTCTTCCGTTTCTGGAACTTCACAAGCTGCGTCTTCAGTGCCCAGAGGCTGCTGCAACCTCTTCCCAGCTCTCCTCTCAGAACAATAGTGATTTTTTTTAGAGGCATAATAAGGACGGTTTGCATTGAATTATTAAACAATGGGCATTGAAAGATCCGTTTTCTTTGACCTCTGTACCTCTAGCTTTTACCAGTCAGTGTTTTCTTGTACCAAGGCTAAGATATGTATAATATTGAAACGGATGTCTTCTTATAGAGTATTTTACAAGCTTTTGAAAACCTGTGCCTTTTAATAAATTTTAAAACGTCTCACACCCTTCTTTCATTTTCTGAAATTCAAAATAAATTAAATATCAGGGGACACAAAAGCACGAGAAGAAAGTGCTGCTTTGTTTGCAGACCAGGCCCCCAGCCATTGCCCTGGAGATTCTTGTGGGTGAGCACAAGCACCCCTCCCACCTCCAGTTCCTGAGATTCATTGTTCTAAATGGTAATGTTAACATTTGCCACGTTTGTTCATGGATAACTTTCCATTGTTTCAGTTGTAAACATTTTCTGTGTGAAATAAAATGAGATGGGACCAATTAAACAATAGACTTGCAACAAATCAAACAAGAATTTTTGCAAGCCAAGGAGCATCGTGCCTTTGAAATGGCTACTTTTAGGGGCCAACACGTGCTTCTAGGGCTTATATCGTGGTTCCAAAGATTGGGAGGTGCTCATTTAGTGGAGCACAGGGAAAGGAGTATAAGCTTTGGAGGCAGGTGAACCGGGATGCAAATCACGTTCTGCCACAGTTCACCTGTTTGCCACCTTGACCTAGTTGTTTAATTTCTTTCTGAGCCTCAGTTTCCTCAATGGTAAAAGGAGGAAAAAGATATGAAAAAATGAATGCAAAATGTCTGCACATCTCAGAAAGCTGAGTAAGTAGTTTTCAAGATTGTAACTATCACTAATGATATGTCTTTTCCCCAGAGATCTTTTAGGATGTTTTGTTTTTTTGTTTTGTTGTTTTTTTGTTTTTAGAATCTCACGTATTTTATAGTCAAATTAAGAGAAGAGAAGTCGGTAAGAAATGGCTGGCCATTCTAGTTTCGGTGAGAAAAAAATTGTTGCTGTTGTCACTATCCTAAAATTTTATGTGGTTCATTAAGTGACTCTGAAGTTCACTCCAAAAAATGTTTCCAAAATGTTCTCAACGACCACATTCTCCTTAGAATTGTGCACAGATTGGCTGGGTGGCCACTTTGAAGGGCTTAAAATTCTCTTTGTTTTATGGTCACACCACAAATACGGACCCTGTAAAAGATTATTGCAAATCTGCCTCGCCATTTCCTTTGTCCACATATCTGTCTTTTTAGAACAGCAATGTGTAGTAAGCAGAGATTTTTTTTTCCTTTTTAATTTTTTTCCCTTTGATTCCTGAACCTTTGTCATCAACACCAAAAAATTAGCCTCAGTCCCTGTTACCAAAAGCTACCTCTATCATTCCACAGTTTCACACGCTTTCAGGTTTCCATTTTCCTCCTCTCGCCCCAGATGCCTGGCATACGCGATAGCAGCATAAACAAAGTCTGTTGCATTTTTGGAATGTTATTAACGTGAAGCAGCCCAGGGATTGCAAGAGCTAAGATAGGGATCCCCACCCCCAACTTTGTTGCTCACTAGAGAGCCAAGAGCAGCCCTTAAATCCAGAGAGCAGGGAGAACTCTGTTCCCTAAGAGGCACCCAAATGCCTTGAATTCGCTGATTGCCCTCTGCTGCCGCCCCAGCCTTCACGCCTCACCTCGACTTTCCCATAGGAAAACCACATTAGGTGTTAGACAACGATGCTACACAATAGAAACAGAAATCTGGTGTTTGTCTAGGGTAATGTAGGTGGCATTGCTGAACTCCACGCTTCTTCCCATTAATAACATCAGAGAGAGTTAGTGAGGGGCAAAATCATCTGTGATTGTCTCTGCATGGACATTGAAATTGCTCTCCCCAAAGTCTTCCAGGGATTTTAAACATAAAGGTGTTCATTCAAATGAAAAAATCATCTGTCTATAAGCAATTTGAGATTCAGCATGTCTGGCAATGCACGTTTTTTGAAGGACGAGAAAATGCAGCATGAAATGTGTGCGTGGATGCTGTGGTGGGGAATTTCTGAACCTTTCATTGTCATCTTGAAGCCTTTAAGAGGGAAGCTATTGAGGATGTTGGATTATAAAAGTCATTCTCTCATTCCCAGGACTTAAGGCCATGTCTCTGAGCATCACAAATGTGAGATCGCAAATGAAGGTGCTTTGAGCTTAGTGGAAGAAAGCTTTATCTTCAACACTGACATTTCTACTTCTCTAATAAAATCACATTGTGCCTCTTTTTCTGTTAAAAGGTTTCTTTGCCCTCCCCCTTTCCTAGGGCTGATGGGATTCATCCCCTAAAGTTGGTGCAGTTGGCAGTAACAGGGCTGAGTAGATTTAGCTGGTATGATCAGGAGATTGGTTACAGTGGAATTGAACAAATAAGTAAACATATTGAGAAGGAGGGGGGCCAGGCCTCTCGCTGTTGGAGAGATCTATATTTGAGTTACAAATATAGAATGAAAGGAGGCTAGAATAAAAGCTGTGGTGTTGGTAGAACTGAAAGTATTGGTGTGAACTACTGGTTTTTCATGTAAATATATAACAAAGATTTATGTGTACTGTGTATATATACAAATATATGCATATATAGAGATACACATATACATATATACATAGACATATCTATCTACCTACCTACCTAATTTCCTAGCTCTATCTGCACAGAGTACCTGAAAGTAAAGACACTCAAATAGCAATGAGTGTACCTAGCATCCACATCATGGCTTCTAGATATTCTTCTTTATTAAAAGGAAGTAGGAGTCCATCAAGAAATGGCTGATTCCAGGATGTGGTAGGCTTAAAACTGGCCCACTTGAAGAAATCTCCATCTTAATACCTGGAACCTGTAAATGTCACCTTATTTGGAAAAAGGACTTTTGCAGATGTAATTAAGTTAAAGATTTTTAAATGAGGAGATTATCCTGGATTAGCCAGGTGGGTCCTAAATGCCATCACAAGCATCCTTTTAAGACAGCCACAAGGGAAGATTAGGGACAGAAGAGGGGACAGCTTGAAGATGGAGGCGGGGATTCAGTTACAAACCTAGGACTGCTAGCAGTTACCCCAGGCTGGAAGGGGCAGGAGATAGAGCGTCCCCCAGAGGCTCTGGAGGGAGTGTGGTCCTTCCAGTACCTAATTTCAGCCCGGCGACACTGGGTTTCAGAACTCCTGGCCTCCAAATTTGTAAGGGAATAGTTTCTGTTGTTTCCAAACCTGTGGTAATTTGAGATGGCAGCCAAAGGAGGCTAATATACAGGTTGGGCAGAGAATGTCCAAGATGAGCCTGAAGCATCTTCTTGAGCCAGAAAGGTGGGTGATGCTCAGGATGGAAGAGGACACAGGGACCAGCTTGAAGGGACCTCCACAGGCCAAAGTGAGGGCAATAAAGAAGCAAAGGGAATGTCAAGAATAAAAGCTGGGTGCGGTGGCTCGTGCCTATAATCCCAGCACTTTGGGAGGCCACGGCAGGTGGATCACCCAAAGTCAGGAGCTGGACCTCAACTTGACCAACATGGTAAAACCCTGTCTCTATCCAAAAAAACCCCACAAAATTAGCTGGGCATGGCAGTGTGTGCCTGTAGTCCTAGCTATTCAGGAGGCTGAGGTTGGAGAATTGCTTGAGCGTAAGATGTTCAGGTTGCAGTAAGCTGTGATTGTGCCACTGCACTCCAGCCTGGGCAACAGAGCAAGATCCTGTCTCAAAAAAAAAGGAGAGAGAGAGGAAAGAAAGAGAAATGGAATTAGAATATCACCATTTGGCAACCATCAAAATGAAAATTAATTTAGACAAGAGTCATCAATGGATGCAAAAACTAGTGGATGACAGTTTGATGAGAAACAGGATATTTACATCATCTCAGTTATCTTCCAACAAAATGCTTAACTCTTATTACTCCTTTTTAATTTAACATCACCAGTAATGGGACAAATTGACATCATGTACCCTTGATACGATAGACTGAGAACAAAACATTACTGTGCATGGTGTTCCTGCCAAAAATGCGTGACCTAACGCTAATCATGAGGCAGCATCAGACAAACCCGAACTGGGGAGTATTCTACAGATAACTGGCTGTACCCTTTGAAAATGTCAAAGGCATGCAGGGCAAGGAAAGGCTGAGGAACTGTTCCAAATCAATTGCTTCCAACAACCAACCCTCAACTGCACTCTGGACCCATCAAGGATATTATCAGGACAGAAAGTAAAATTGGAAGGTTATTTGTGAATAAATGGTAACATTGTGTCAATGTTTCTACTTAGTTACATAGGAGAACGTCCTGCTTTTAGAAAATGCGCACTAAAATATTAAGAGATAATGAGACATTATGTCTGCACCTGCCTCAAATTGTTCCGAACAATAATGCCTAAAAATATGCGGAAAGATTGAAAGACAAATGTGGTAAAATGTTAACGATTAAGGAATTTAGGTGATGGGCATATGGGAGATTTTTTGTAGCACTGCAATTTTTTTCTAAGTCTGAAATTATTTCTAAATGAAAAGTTAAAGAGAAAAAAAGATAATTTTTCTACCATGGTATTCTGTAACTTTCATTCAAAAAGTACTTATGGAATTCCCATTCAGAAAGTGAAAGGGCACTGGAGGGAAAGCCAGGGTGCCTGGTTCTGCCACTCTGTGGGTCCCCTTGGGCAGGTAACTTAACCTCTCTGAACCTCAGTCTCCTCAGCTTTATCATTCTCTGCTTTTCTACACCTAAGGCAATTGGTTTCACTAGTTGGTTTAGTTCCGATTTAGAAGGAATCAACAATAGCATAGTTAAAAATCATTGCTGTGGAATGGGGAGTGGCTGCTGTGAATAATTGAATGCCATTTCTTTTTGCAGTCAAAAATGCTCTAAAATTAGATTGTGGTGATGGCTGAATAGCTCCATGAAAATAGTCAAAAACATTGAATCATGCACTTGAATGGGTGAATTATTTAGTATGTAAATGTTATCTCAAGAAAGCCGTAAAACTCAGTGCTGCTGCTTTTCTCACCCCACAGCCAACCGTGATTCTTTAAGGTTAAAGAAGCCTGTGACTTAATGGTGATGGTTTAGAGTAGAGAAGATATTCTCATTCCAGAGGCTGGGTGGGAAAGCAAAGAGCAAATGCTAAAGGAACATTTCCCAATGGCCAAAAAAAGGAGTGTGAGGCCCCTTCGAGTGCCTGCCCCCCCGCTCTGGCGTCGTCCTTTGCCCTCTCACTCTGCAGGGTCCTCGGCTGGCCTGATCCTTTACTGTGGTTTCAACTTCCTCCCGTAGGCTGGTGACTCCGTGTGCCTTAGGATTACATTTTGCTGCAGGAAGAAAAGAAAACTAAAATACTGGGGGCTGAAAAGCTTAAGCAAAAGCTAAGTTTGGGAATGTTATTTCTTTCTCAGATAACGTCTGTGTCAACGGTCCAGAAGCTCTGTGAGGTCTGAGATCCTCTCTCTGGGTTCCCCTTTACGGCCTCACGGGCTGAGTGCTGAGCAGCTCTAGGAAGCGCGATTCCCATGGACAGCATGAGTGGTTCCTTCTGGAGTAGAGCAATGTGATGACCCTGCCCAGGACTCTTCTTCTTAGCTTCTTTCAGTGGTCTCATCTGTATTGTCCAAGATGGTGGCATTTCTCTTCTGGGAAGGCAAATGGCAGAAGGGACAGAGGGAGATGAAGGAGCGCAGAGTACACGTGGGCTGAAGCTTAATTAAGGTTTCCAGAACTTCTCATTGTCTTAGTCATATGACCGTACTCAGTCTTAGTCATCCATGCCTTAGTCATAGGACCATACTCAGTTGCAAGTGAAGCGGGGAAATGTAGTTTTAATTCCAGGTGGTCATGCACCCCCTACAAAAAAAACGGGAAGGGAAGGAAGCAATCCTATTACCATGAAATAAGAAACAAATATTGGGAGACAACTAGCAGTCTTGGTTACTATTTCCTATCCATACTTCTAGTCCAGACCCATATAGCTGATTGTCTCCTGGACACCTCTGCACAGATGACTCACAGTGAAACCACACCTGCCATGAATGGAAAGCATCGTGCTTCCCCACCCACTCCCCTCCCAGACCTGCCCCTCCTCCTGTGATCGCCACCTCTGTGAATGGCAATGCCATTTACCTCCTTGGATGAGAATCATCTTAGACTCTTTCACTTCCTTCACTGCCTGTCCTCTCCCCATGCCCTGTGAATGCCACCCCTGCAAATCTCCTCCTCCCCATCCCCATGACTTCAGCTAAGACTCATTTTTTTTTTTTTTTTTTTGCTGGTCTGGATTATCCTAGGGGCCTTAAACTGGACTTCCTACCTCCGGGCTGTTCCCACTACAGTCTTTTCCCCACCTTGTGCCCAGAGTGCTCCTGGTGAAGAGAAATCTAATTTTCACCTATACCTCCTTCAAACTCCTGGGTTCCCTGTACCTTTGGTGGTAAAGGGGTTTCCCCATACCTTTGGTTGTAAAGTTCTGGTCTTTAAGCATAGCACCCGAGGCTGGTCAGCCTCTGGCCTCTGCCTGCCTCTCCTGCTCCATGAGCTAACTCTCTCCACCACACAACCTTTGACCCAGTCCAGTGGTACTTAACTGGATCAGTTCCTCAAAAAGTCAGGAACTGATGGGTAACAATTCCTGAAAAAATCAGCTGATGTACGCCACTCTGCCTCTGCACAGCTGCCCGTTTGGTCTGAAATGACCGTCCCATATTTGTCTAATTCCTACTTCTTCAGCTCTCAGTGTGAGCATTGCCTACCCAAGGAAGATTTCCTGGGTTCCCCAGTCTGATTCAGGCATTCTTCCTTTTACTGCCCGATAATTATGGACACCATCCATAATTATCTCAGTATTCAAGTATTTCTATATCTTTCCCATTATACTATAAGCTCTTCGAAGGCTGAGATCTTGTCTTTTTTTGCTTTTTTATCCCATATGCCTGGCACATGAATATTTGTTGGGTAAATAAATATGCCAGGCTCAATCCTACACATGTTTATATGTCATTTATATGGGGAAACAGGCTCGGGAGAATTGCATGACATGTCAAAGACCACAGCACTAATAGTACAAATTGAAATTAAATCCAATGTTCGTACGTCCTTGTATATTCCTACTTAGATAACACTTACGGCTGTTTTGAATTAAAATGTGGATGCACCCACTTTGGAGCTGATTAACCTTCATCCTAAGTCTATCACTGAAGGTGTGTATTTCTTCTCTTCTTCCAAATTCTTGAGTCTATGAACACATTTCTAGGGTACTTACAAACAATAGAGTCTTGGCTGGGTGCAGTGGCTCATGCCTGTAATTCCAGCAATCTGGGAAGCCGAGGTAGATTTATTACCTGAGGTCGAGAGTTCGAGACCAGTCTGACCATCATGGTGAAACCCCGTCTCTACTAAAAATACAAAATTAGCTAGTCATGGTGGCACATGCCTGTAGTCCCAGCTACTTGGGAGGCTGAGGCAGGAGAATTGTTTAAACCCACAAGGCAGAGGTTACAGTGAGCCAAGATTGTACCATAGCACTCCAGCCCGAGCAACGAGAGCAAAAAACTCCATCTAAAAAAATTAAAATAAAATAAAAAAGTCTAGGTTGGACACAGTGGCTCATGCTTGTAATCCCAGCACTTTGGGAGTCCAAGGTGGGAAGATCACTGTTCCCAATAGTTTGAGACCAGCCTGGGCAACATAAATATCTCTACAAAAATTTTTCAAACATTAGTGGTAAATGCCTGTAGTCCTAGCTGTGAGAGAGGATTGCTTGAATGCAGGAGTTCAAGACTGCAGGGAGCCATGATTGCACCAGTGCACTCCAGCTTGGGCAGGATAGAGTCTAAAGTCTCTCTGCTTCCTCCTAAAAACATGTTTTATTGTTCTCTACCAGCGGAGTCTGTTTCCTTACTCCTTCACTCCTTCAATGAATCTTAATTAAACACAACTCAGTGTTAATGCCTAATGGACACATAAACATGCAGAAACTAAGATGTTTCAGCCATGATCAGAACCTTTTAGTCTTTTTGTTAGAGCCGAGGAGGTTCAGCCTTATGTAAGGATACAGTTACAAATGAAGGACAAGGAGCAGAGCTGTACGTGTATGTTCAAGGCTGCATGCTATTATTGTTCCTTCTGAAGCAAGGCAGGTATAATCCTTGTATTGGAAAAAGGTTTCAGGTACCATACACAACGTGCCCCTTATCTCAGAAGCGCGAAGGTGGTTCAGCCAGTTGTTTACTACTTAGGTATTCCTTATTCAGCAGTTTTCATACAAAAATGCTACCTTTAAATTCCCTAGTCCTCTGCCCTCCCAAAAGGTAATAAGACATGAAAACTGTGTACTCCTAAATGAATTCATGTGTGTGGAAAACAAAGTCATTTTTATATACTCCAGCAATGTCTATTTGACTGCAAGCCAGAACGTTTTACACAAGCAGTGGAATTCATCTCTTGAAATTGATTCAGGTTTCCTCTGATAGGAGGGGCAGAAAAGGAAAATGAAAGCACGTGATTATAACTGCACTTGGAACCAGTCCCAGTTACAAGAGCAGTTCTTTAAAATTATTTTGGTTTCACCTTAAATTATCTTAATGGGACAGTAAAGTTTAGGAGGAACAAAGAAAAGTGGGAAAAGGAAACCTGGAAGTTTTTCTTTCCTTTCTTTTTTCTTTCTCTCTCCTTTCTTTCTTTCTTTTTTTCTTTCTTTCTTTTCTTTTCTTTTCTTTTCTTTTCTTTTCTTTTCTTTCGAGACAGGGTCTTACTCTATCACCCGGGTTGGAGTGCAATGGCATGATCATAGCACTTGAAGCTCGAATTCCTAGGCTAAAACAATCTTCCTGCCTCAGCCTCCTGAGTATCTGGGATTACAGGTGTGCACGACCACACCTGACTAATTTAAAAAGTATGTTTTAGTAGGAGTTACTATGTTGCCGAGGCTGTTCTGGAACTCCTGGGTTCAAACGATCCTCCCACCTTGGCTTCCCAAAGAACCACTGTGCCTGGCCTGGAAGTTTTTATTTATTCATTCAATAAATATTTAGCACCCACCACATGGAAAGCACCACGTTGGGACCTGTGCAAACATGATGATTAGTCAGACAAGAAGTCTGCCTTCAAGAGAGCACAATACTGCAGGCAAGTTAATAGGAACACACACACACACACACACACACACACACACACACACACATATTGTCCTCACTAATCAAACTCAATCTTAAAATTTTTGCTGCCCATACCCAAGAACTAAATAGATTCACATACATTTTAGAATAAATCCATCTCCATCCCAACTTTTACTACTCGCTTTCCAAAGAAGCTCCAGGCATCAGTACTTGGACTCACCATACAAAGTCAGTCTCCAAATTCAGGAATCTGATTGGTGTGGCTTGTAGGATAGTTTAGTACTATGTCAACATGATAAGGGCTCTCTCAAGTGGCCCCAAATGCCACGGAGCTTGGAGGTGTGTGAGGCAGGGGTACAGTCTGGTGGAGAATATATTTTACCTTTGCCTTGAGCAGTGAGTAGAATGTTTTATCGCCAACCTCAATGCCATGACATGTCGAAGACCACAGCACTAAGAGTATACATGGAAGTTAACTCCAACGTTCATGCCTTCTTGTATCTTCCTACATAGACAGATAACCTCAGTGCCCTCTAGCAATCTTATTTCTCCCCTATGCGTCTCTTCCCAGCACCTCCCCTTCTAAAGCTTTCACCACTCTTTCAAGTTCCCTCGTTCTACTTTTCCTCATTCACTCTCAGAAAATGACCTTACCTCTTACTTGGTAGAGAAAATAGGGGCTAAGAGCCCTGCATGGCCTCATTTTCCTGACCACATTCGCTCTCCCCAGTAAAACCATCTGGCCTTTCTCCATTTCATCCAGCCTTACTGAAGCCATCCTTCCAGAGTTAACAAGAGCTCTGGACAGAAATAGAGTTATAATTAAGCATTCATCAGGCTGCACGTTGAGTCATTTACTTGTAACTGAAAGTCACATAACGAGATGCTAACCGTTTATATCTCCATTGGGCTGGTAGATAGAATTTCTGACATTAGAATCATAAGGCTTTCGTTTCAGAGTTGTTTGAGCAGATCCTGAATTCCAGGGGAACAGCTAACAACGAGGTTTTTTTTTGGTTTTTTTTGTTTTTTGTTTTTTGTTTTGAGACGGAGTTTCGCTCTTGTTACCCAGGCTGGAGTGCAATGGCGCGATCTCGGCTCACCGCAACCTCCGCCTCCTGGGTTCAGGCAATTCTCCTGCCTCAGCCTCCTGAGTAGCTGGGATTACAGGCACGTGCCACCATGCCCAGCTAATGTTTTGTATTTTTAGTAGAGATGGGGTTTCACCATGTTGACCTGGATGGTCTCGATCTCTCGACCTCGTGATCCACCCGCCTCGGCCTCCCAAAGTGCTGGGATTACAGGCTTGAGCCACCGCGCCCGGCTAACAACGAGTTTAACGGCCCTCACGGAGGGATCAATTCAACATGAGAATCGAGTTGCTTCCTCTCCACATCCCGACTTCACCCTGCGCTCCTGGACCAGTCAACGACCACACTTCGGTCCACTCCCAAACCCTTAAAAACCCTAGCCCTAAACTCCCTGGGGAGATGGAGTTGACGTTTCCTCCTCTCTCTTTGTTCAGTGGCCTTAGGATTAAACCTCTTCCTGTGCCGCAAATCGGTGTCTCAGCGCGCTGACATGCTGTGCACAGTGGGCAATGAATTTACTACGGTTACATTAGCTCATTCCTATCTGTATTCGAAGGCGATCATGGGAAGGTATATTAGTACTTGTCAAAGAAACAGAACCAATAGGATATATATATAAAATAATTTTTGGAATTTATATATATCTGTGTGTGTGTGTGTATGTGTGTGTGTGTGTGTGAATTAGCTCCATAATTGTGTGAGCTAATTCTCATAACAGATATATATGTTGGAGGCCAAGATATACAATTGTATATACACATATATACAATATATACAATTGTATATCTTGGCCTCCAATATATATATCTGTTATGAGAATTAGCTCACACAATTATGGAGCTAATTCACACACACACACACACACACACACACACACATATATGTGTATATATATATATATATATATATACATATATATATATACAATTATGGAGGCCAAGAATTTCCACTGTTTGCAAGCTGGAGAAGCAAGTCTAGTCTAATTGATTCTGGGTCTGAAGGCCTGGGAATCAGGGGAGCCGATGGTACATCTCCCAGTCCCAGGCTAAAGGCCGGAGAACCCCGGGGGGCCAGTGCTGTAAGTGCTAGATTTCAAAGGCCTGAGAACCAGGAGCACTGATGTCCAACAGCAGAAGAACATGGATGTCCCAGCTCAAGAAGAGAGAGAGTAAATGTACCCTTCCTCCACCTTTTTGTTCTATTTGGACCCTCAAAGGATCAGATGGTGACTGCACACATTAGTGGGAGAGAAGGTCTTCATCACTCTGTCCACCAGTTGAAATGCTTACCTATTTCAGAAATGTCCTCACAGACACACCCAGAAATTACATTTTTACCAGGTACCTGGCCAACCCTTACCTCCGTCAAATTAAAAAAAATTCACTGTCAGCTGGGCGAGGTGGCTTACACCTGTAATCCCAGCGCTTTAGGAAACTGAGCCGGGAGGATCTCCTAAGAGTCAGGAGTTCAAGACCAGCCTGACCAACATGGAGAAACCCTGTCTCTACTAAACTTCCAAAAAAAATTAGCCAGGCGTGGTGGCACATGCCTGTAATCCCAGTTACTTGGGAGGCTAAGGCAGGAGAATCACTTGAACCTGGGATGCAGAGGTTGCAGTGAGCCGAGATCATGCCATTGTACTTCAGCCTGGGCAACAAGAACAAAACTCTGTCTCAAAAAAAAAAAAAAAAAAATTACTGTCATAAAAGTGATCCCTAGGATCTGACCTTTGAATTTTTCCTTTGAATTTTATCCTACTGTCATTTTCCTTTTCTGTCTTCAGGGCATTCCTTCTTTTTCTAATTCCCGCTTCCACTTTCCATGTGCTTTGGGTTCCCAGTAATATGACTTTGCCTCCATAGCATGCTTTGGCCCATGTCCCAAACAAGGCCAATTAGAGTCTGTTTCAAGGGTGGATACGGGCCCTGGTGGGTGGAGCCAGCTGCATTATTTTCTTTGGGATTGCAGCTCTCTGCCCAATATAAGCCTGACCATCTTATACAGGGTGTGCCTGCCTGAGAACAAAGCCAAGGAGAGGCTAATGACGCCAAGAAATACAGAGCTAGAGCACTGACAACATTGTTTTTAAAGCCTTGGAGTTTTCAGTTATGTGAGCCAAAAATATCTCTTTGGGCTTAAGGTTGTTTGAATTGGGTTTCTGTTGTTTGCCACCAAGAATTCTGATGAGCGTTCTTATCTGTCAGTCAGCTCTCCTCTCTTTCCAGTAACTTTGGTCTCTCCGCTCAAAATTGACTCATTCCCTTCACCTAAACACGTGCTCCAGACTCTGCCTGTCTAGGAAAACCCTCCTTTAGTCCTGTAACCTCTCCCTGCTCTCCCTCATTCCCTTCCTAGCTACAGGCCAGAGCCGTATTTGTTGAAGTTTTCCCTAGTCCGTGGCACAATCAATACAATTAGTAAATGAGTAAGGATAAGGATAATGCATTGAGGTGGTTTTTGTTTGTTTCCTTTTGTTTTTGAGATGAAGTCTCACTCTTATTCCCCAGGCTGGAGTGCAATGGCACGATCTCGGTTCACTGCAACCTCCACCTCCCAGGTTCAAGCCATCCTCCTGCCTCAGCCTCCAGAGGAGCTGAGATTACAGGCACCTGCTACCACACCCAGCTAATTTTTGTATTTTTAGTAGAGATGGGGTTTCACCATGTTGACCAGGCTGGTCTTGAACTCCTGACCTCAGGTGATAAGCCCTCCTCGGCCTCCCAAAGTGCTGGATTATAGGCGTGAATCACTGAGTTTGGCCTGTTTTGTTTTTAGAGATAAGGTCTTGCTTTGTTGTCCAGGCTAGAGTACAGTGGCACAATCCTAGCTCACTGCAGCACCGAGCTCCTAGCCTCAGGCAATCCTCCCACCTCAGCCCCCCAAGTAGTTAGGACTACAGATGTGCGCCACCATGCCCAGCTAATTTTTTTGTGTGTATGTATTTTTGGTAAAGACAGGAGTCTTGCTATGTTGCCTGGGCTGGTCTTGAACTCCTGGCTGCAAGCAAATCCTCCGTCCTCAGCCTTCCAAAGGGCTGAGATTATAAGTGTGAGCCAACCACCATAGCCAGCCCACCAAATCTCATGTTGAATTGTAATCCCCAATGTTGGAGGTAGGGCATGGGGGGAGGTGTTTGGGTCACAGGAGTAGATCCCTGCTGGCTTGATGCTGTCCTTGAGATAGTGAGTGAGTTTTTTCATGAGATCTAGTTGTTGTAAAGTATAGCACCTCCCCACCAGCCAACACATCTTGCTTCCCTTTTTGCCGTGTGAGTTGCCTGCCGGCTGCCCCTTTGTCTTCCGCCATGAGTAAAAGCTCCCTGAGGCCTCACTGGGAGCCAAGTAGATGCCAGCACTATGCTTGTATAGCCTGCAGAACCATGAACTGGTGAAACCTTTTTTCTTTATAAATTACCCAGTCTCAAATATTTCTTTTGTAGAATGTAAGAACAGCTGCTATAAACATTTGTGTACAGGTCTTTGTGTGGGCACATGCTTTTATTTCTCTCGAGTGAATAGTAAGGAGTAGGATTGCTGGGTCGTAGGGTAAATGCCTATTTAACCTTATAAAAAACTGCCAAACTCTTCCAGCTGCTGTACCATTTTGTATTCCTATCAGCAATGTAGGACAATCCGAGTTATTCCACATCTGTGTCAGTACTCAGATTATCAACGTTTGTTTGTTTGTTTTGCCCTTCTAATGGGTGTGTAGCAATATTTTATCGTGGTTTTAATTTGTATTTTCTTAATTAATGATGTTTAGCATATTTTTATGGGCTTATTTGCCACCCACGTCTCTTCTTTAATGAAGGGATCTTTTGTTCATTTAACAAACTGGGCTGTTTGTGTTATTATTGTTTTGTGAGAGTACTTTACATATTCTAGATACAAGTCCTTTATCGGATATATTTTTGTCATATATTTTTCTCTTAATCTTTAGCTTGTCTTTGAATGACATTCAATGAGTAGAGTTTTAAATTTTGATAAAGTCCAATTTATCGGATTTTTCTTTTATGCTTCATACTTTTTGTGTCCTATCTAAGAAATCTTTAATCAGTGATTTTGTTTTTAAACTATGCTTACTTAATTCAAAGCATTTAAATTTATTTTGAGATTATGATTCTTTATTGGGCTTAAAATATCTTTTAAAATAATCAAACGATGACAATAAGAATAGATAGAATTCTTTGTGCGTGTACATGCACACACTTTTGTGCCTAGTAAAACAGAGTTGACCGATGTTTCTATGTTGGTGTCATAGGTCAGTTTCCCCAAGAAACATACATGTGACAAATGCTCTCTCTTTGACTAGACTTTAGTAAGGCTTCTCTAACCCCTTTCCTCAACTAGGCTTTGACCTTGGGCTTCAGTGTCCTTTCTTTTCAGAGTCGCATTACCCAGTTTTGCAAGAATCCTGTTAATTCAGTTCAGAGAGAATCTACGACTCTCCTTACCTGATCACCCTTGACACCAAATTGGATTCCTCATCCCCCACCATCTCCCAGGCAGTATCTGATCACCTTGTCAGCCTTCAGCAAGAATCTTGTTGAGTCAGTATAGCCAGATTCCCTTACCCCTGATTTTTTTTCATCTTAGTGATTTTCCACCCACTGAACCCTGACCCTGTTCCTGGCCTATAAATTCCCCACTTGTCCTTGTCGTGTTCAAAACTAAGCCCTGTTCCATACTGAGGCCTCTTTCTCCCTGTTACGAGAGTTCCTGAATGAAACCTGTTTTTACCACTTTACTGCTCGGGAATTGTGTTGGGAGGTGCTACCAGAAACAACACCTTTAAAGGTATGGGCGAAAGCGGATTGAAAGAGGAAGATGAATTACCACGCTATGGCAGCAGAGGCCTCAGCTGCTCCCATGGGGAGATCTGGAGCTCAGCTGTCCCTTCGGAGTGGCCCTGAATAGAGGGAAGGGTCTGGACTTGCATCCCTCATTCCCTCTGTCCATCGAAGGGGCTCGTGTGATAAATTAATATAAAATGTGGTACAGGAATCAGAGAGAAAAGCTATTTGAACTGTAGTGAGTTTGGCGAGGCAATCCTTCTACAAAGACAAATAAAACAAAACGAATTAGTCATTTGTGAAACCCTTTCCATGGCTCTGTGACCTCTGTCACCCAGCAACCCAGTATCCTGGCAACAGTCTCTGGGGTTTATGCCTGGTTTGTCTCACTCCCCCCACGGTGAGCACACCACTTTTACCTGTTCTGTTGTGTCTCACCCTCAGAAGAAAAGGAATGCCTATTTGACTGAGTGTAAATGGCTGTCCTTCTAGGCTGGCAGGTCTGGGTGATAAAGAAACTGTTGAGGGAAAAGACCCTCATGCTCAGTTGCAAATCCAAGGAGATGTGGACGAGGCTTTGTAGAATAACTTTAATAAAGAATAACTCGCTGGGCCCTGTGGCTCATGCCTGTAATCCCAGCATTTTGGGAGGCCGAGGTGGGTGGATCACCTGAGATGAAGAGTTCAAGACCAGCCTGGCCAACATGGTGAAACCCCGTCTCTACTAAAAATACAAAAATTAGTTGGGCTTCGTGGTGGGTGATGGTAATCCCAGTTACTTAGGAGGCTGAGGCAGGAGAATCGAGACAGAGACTCTGTCTCAAAAAAAAAAAAAAGAAGAACAACTCTTATGGTAGCTCATGCTTATAACCCCAGCACTTTGAGAGGCCAAGGCAGGAGGACCCTTTGAGGCCAGAAGGTCGAGACTAGCCTGAGCAACATAGTGAGATCCTATGTCTACAAAATAAAAATAAAAACTTGAACTGGGTCCACACCTGTAGCGCTAGCTCCTCAGGAAGCTGAGGCAGGCAGATGGCTTAAGCCTGGGAGTTGGGGGCTGTAGTGAGCTGTGACGTGGCCTGGGCAACAGAGTGAGACTTGTCTTCAGAAAAAAAAAAAAAAGAATAAGTCTTGAGTGTATGTGGGAAATGATGACTTGCTGGTTTTAATTCACATACTTGGTCATCACCCATGCATCACTGAACCCTGTGCTCCACTTCTCAAATCATTACAGATTGTCAATCTAAGTTGAAAGGCAGACAAAAGCTCAACCTTGTGTACCAAACAATTCTGCACAAAGAAATCCAGTAGAAGAAGAGGGGTTTTTCCTTCTCCAGTGTGGCCCTCCTGACCTCTTTTAGTCCTCTCAGCCAAAAAGAGCTCCTGGCCAGGCACGGTGCCTCACAACTATAATCCCAGAAATTCTGGAGGCTGAGGCAGGAGGATTGCTTGAACCCAGAAGTTCAAGACCAGCCTGAGGCAACATAGTGAGGCTGAGGCAGGCAGATCATGAGGTCAGGAGATCGAGACCATCCTGGCCAACATGGTGAAACCCTGTCTCTACTAAAAATACAGAATTTAGCTGGACGTGGTGGCAAGTGCCTGTAATGCCAGCTACTTGGGAGGCCAAGGCAGGAGAATCGCTTGAACCAGGGAGTCGGAGGTTGCAGTGAGCCAAGATCGCACCATTGCACTCCAGCCTGGTGACACAGTTAGACTCTGTCTCAAAAAAAAAACCAAAACAAAACAGACAAAAAAAAAAAAACAAACAAACAAAAAAACAGCTCCTGGGCATTGGCAGTGTCAGGAGAGATATCATCAATCTGCTATCATACTTTTAATATGACCCACTGGAAATGAGGAAAACAGCCTAGAATTGCTCAAGTAGCTTGTGGCAAAGTCAGAATTAGACTCAGATCTTCTCTCAGCCAAACCAGAAAGCCCAAGCAATCCTTGATTATCCTAGCTTTCCCACTCTCACATCCACTGAGTCACTAAGTTATGTTATTTTGACTTAAAAATAGCTCTCAGGCTTATCTCCATCTTCCCAATGATCACTCTTCTGTTTTTGCTGAGGTTCTACCTAATCTCTTGGACAATTGCAGTAACTTCAAAACTGGTCTCTCTCCTTGGTTTCTCCATTGCCAGCCCATTGTGCACACAGTAGCCAAGTGTAAAAATTTCTTTTTCTTTTTTTTGAGATGGAGTTTTGCTCTTGTTGCCCAGGCTGGAGTGCAGTGGCAGGATCTCAGCTCACTGCAACGTCTGCCTCCTGGGTTCAAGTGATTCTCCTGCCTCAGCCTCCTGAGTAGCTGGGGTTACAGGCATGTGCCACTATGCCTGGCTAATTTTATGTTTTTAGTAGAGACGGGGTTTCTCCATGTTGTTCAGGCTGGTCTCGAACTCCCAACCTCAGGTGATCCGCCCGGCTTGGCCTCCCAAAGTGCTGGGATTACAGGCATGAGCCACTGTGCCTGGCCTTAGTGTAAAAATTTCTAAGCACAGATCTGACAACTCATTTTTCTACCCAAACCTTTCCACAGCTCCCATTCCTCTTCATGGTAAGTTCCATTCTTGGAATGATAGCAGTTACAACAACAGATGCGACTGTACAACGGATGGCAGCTTTCACTATGAAGACATTTATTATTTTCTTACTTAAAAGTTCAAATATAGGCTGTCTTAAAATTGTTTTAGCAACTCTGTGATATTGTTGAAGATCCAATAGTTTTCTGTCCTTTCTCTTCTTTTTTTTTTTTTTTTTTTTTTTTTTGAGATGGAATCTTGCTCTTTAGCTGAGACCAGAGTACAGTGGTGTGATCTCCACTCACTGCAACCTCTGCCTTCTGGGTTCAAGTGATTCTCCTGCCTCAGCCTTCTGAGTAGCTGGCATTATAGGCACGCACCACCATGCCTGGCTAATTTTTGTATTTTTAGTAGAGACGGGGTTTTATCATGTTGGCCAGGCTGGTCTCGAACTCCTGACCTCAAGTGATCTGCCTGCCTCGGCCTCCCAAAGTGCTAGGATTACAGGCATGAGCCACCGTGCCTGGCCTGTCTTTTCTCTTTCATCCTCAGAGTGAGGCTTTCATCCTCAGGCTTCTCATTCTCATTATGGTTGTAGACGGCTACTGTAACTCTGGATATTGCATCCTCATATGACAGCGTCTAAATCACAAGGGAAGGGAAGGAACAAAGAGCTTCTGTTACAGAATTTTTCTTCTGTTTTTAATTAGAAAGGAAGTTCTTTCCTCGATGTCTTCCTCCAGACTTCTTATATTTTAGGCCAGAATTGAATGCCATACTAGCCCTGAACCATGCATTATCATCAGAAGTAAAGGGGCGTGCTATGATTGGTGCTGTGGTTTGACTGGACCCTCCAAAGTTCTTGTGTTGAAAACCTGATCCTTAATGTGGTGGTGCTAGGAGGTGTGGCCTAATGGAAGGTGTTTGGGTCATGGGGGCACCATTAGTCTCCAGAGTAGATTAATGCTGTTATCTTGGGAGTGGGTTCCCTATAAGAAGATGAGTGCAGCCCCCTTTTCTCACTCTCTCTCACCCTTCAGCCTTCTGCCAAGGGGTGATGGAGTAAGAAGGTCATTTTAAGATGCTGGCCCCTCAATCTTGGACTTCCCCATCTTCAGACCTGTAAGAAATAAATTTCTTTTCTTTATAAACTACTCAATCTCTGACATTCTGTTACAGCAGCACAGAACAACCTAAGATGATTGGCTCAGGCCGATTGCAGTTTATACTCTGTCCCTGGGCACTCTACCACCTGAACAAAATCAAAGCTGTTAGCAGCAAGGCGAAATGGCAAATGTGATGACAGCCCAGCCTGTAATGTGTGCACCCCAAACTATAAGGCTTGCGTGAGCTGGCCTCTTCCTACTTCTTCAGCTTCATGCTCTGCCACTCTCCTTTAAAACAGCCTTTCGCTCTGGCCGCATGGAACTGCTCACATTTCCCAGAGCAGTCCTCCGTGCCTTTGCATATGCTGTTCCCCCTGCCTGGAGTATCCTGCTGTCCTGGATAATTTTATAAACTCTCTTTCTTCTTGGAGAGCTTGACTGAACTGTAAGACTTTTCCTGATCCTCCAAAGCAGGGTCAGTCTCCCCAACCTTTCCTGGTCTAGCCAGTGCTGGCACATTGTAGTTGCACAATAAATGTGTGTTGAATGAATCTTTTCATCATTCCAATGTGCTACTATTTTGAGCCCTGAGAATTGCCACTGCTGATACTTTAGCTAAAATCATTCCTTTCATCATAGAGACAGTTAACAGATTCCTTAGCATATAAAAACAATTTCTAAATAGTAGGATTGGGTTGCTGATCGACTTAAGTAAGAAGTGGTCTGATATGTATGCCTAATAGTATGTGATTTTGAGGGAGCTAAAATACCCTAATTTGATGTTAAGGCTCGTATTTTATTCTATGGTATTTGTGATGAATAATTTTTTCCACTGCTGTGTATCAGGCATACATTCTCTTGCTGTCAGATAAATTATCTTATGCATGCTATATAGAGGTATCTAGAAATGCTAATTTGTATTGAAGCTAATACTATTTAGGGGGTGCATACAGAAAATGTGTTCAAACACAAGCAGTGAGACAGAGGGGGAAGGGATGAGAGAATATGAAGTAGGAAATGAAAAGATATTGAGAACATAATTTATCACAGAGCATGGAAAGTGAATTCAAAATAATTTCAGATGGTACAGGTATTTAGCCTTAAATAGCACAAATGTACAAGAAGCTTATTCCCTTTATGATTCTTCTCAATTACTGTAAATGGTCCGTTTCTGCAAGTCATCAGGCTGAGGAAGTGGCATTCTGCCTTCTCTGGAGCTCTGTGCTGACTGACCTAGCTGACTGTGGCTGAGAGCCATTTAGCAAAGCCAGTGGCACACATCTTTGGCATTTGGCTGCCTTGCCAGTATTCGCTAGTGATGAAAAGAAACAAAAAATGTCGATGTAGCCACAGAATGGGACTTTGAGCTGGAAATTACACAAATCAACAGAATGAGACTTTGGCATGGGGTGGAATGCATGATTAAAAAGAAGAAAACTGGCCGGGAATGGTGGCTCACACTTGTAATCCCAACACTTTGGGAGGCCAAGGCGGGCAGATCACCTAAGGTCAGGAGTTCAAGACCAGCCTGGCCAACCTGGTGAAACCCCGTCTCTTCTAAAAATTTAAAAATTAGCTGGGTGTGGTGACGGGCACCTGAAATCCCAGCTACTCGGGAGGATGAGGCAGGAGAATGGCTTGAACCTGGGAGGCGGAGGTTGCAGTGAGCTGAGATCGCACCATTGCACTCCAGCCTGGAGCTGAACAAAAGAAAAAAAGAAAGATAAGAGAAAGGAAGGGATTGAAACCTCTCTTGGGTTAAACTGGATGTCTGAAGTTGTTTAGACTGTGGCTTCCAGGAAGCTCCGCCTCATTTCTTTGAAATATGACTCAGGTCCTTACCCAGGAGTATGTCTGACCTTGTTCCAACAGAACTTTAAAATATGTACCTGTACTCCCTCCAGGCAGCTTCTCCATTCTTAGTCTCCAGCCATCTGCTTGACCAGGCAAGAATCACAGACGACCAAGGTACCTCTTCACATACACCTGACAAGAGAAAAGTTTTGATCCTCTTGTCACGGGCCCCACCACCTTGGGCTGTTTCTACTGCAAAGAGCAGGATCTGGGGGGTGCCTGGGCAGAAGAGGAGGACTGGGTTACATACTGTGCTTGTTTAACAAAGGTTTTTGGGGGGCCATTTTAGCCAAAGATTTTTCCTTTAGTTCAGAAAAATGACACAGCTTTTAAAATCTGAGGTTGGAGTCTCTTGATTGGGCCTGGCAAGGACAGCCAGGGCAAAACTACACAGAAAGATGGCAGAAGTTTCCATTGGCCACCTCTTCCGGGAGCAGCTGTGTCTCTCTTGATTCCTCAGGGCAGCCAGGGGACTCTGCTCTCAGTATAGGCCACTCTCAAAATCTGCCCTCCGGAGTGGAGCTCATGGACGCATTCATGCAGGTGCTATGGCTAAATACTGGGGTCCGTTGGGGGGAAATGGGGGAGGGACGGGGGGGTGGGGAGGTGGGGAGAGATAGCATGGGGAGAAATGACAGATACAGGTGAGCGGAAGGAAGGCAGCACATCACACTGCCATGTGTGTACCTATGCAACCATCTTGCATGTTCTTCACATGTACCCCAAAACCTAAAATGCAATAAAAAAAAAAAAAAGAAAGAAAGAAACTTCTCTTTAAAAGTCTGAAAACAAAGGGATTGACGATAGTTTTTGACACCTGGGGCTATCAGTGCCAAAGAGGCAGAGAGGTGTTAAGGATAAGAAAGACTTCTTGAAATTGCTGATTTCGTATCTCGGGGGATTCAACCTACCAATAAGACTAGCTCTTTGCCATGCCTGAAAGAGTTCACTTGATATTCACAAGAATTATGGAGTCCTCTCTTTTCTGAACTAAACTCCGCAACAGGCACAATTGAGCTAACCTTTACTGAGCACTTTTTATTAAATTTAGGTAGAATATCATTTAGGATACTCTTGATAGATGTGAACCAAGTGGGTATAAATGCAAAGAGCATTTATTGGTTTACAAAACTGGGAAGCCCAGGCATAGGGCTGGCTTCATACATGACTGGACTCAAACAATATTATCAGAACCTTGACTCCCTCCATCTCCTGGCTTGGCTCCACCTTCCTTTATGTGTTGGCTTTGTTCTCAGGTTCCCTGTGGGGGCAGGTGGCTGGAGCTGCTCCAGCCAGACAGTCTTCCAGTATCTCTATTTCAGCAGGAAGTAAGAGCGGCACTCAGGAGCAGCACTCAGCTTCCTCCTGAGTGCTCAGATGTACTCTAATTAGACAGCATCACATGCTCATCTCTGCATCGGCCTCATGGCCAGGGGCTTTGAAGAGTCTGTCCTGAGTCATGTTCTGCATTCTTTTTTTTCCCTGCATTTTTTTTTCTCTGTTGTCCAGGCTGGAATGCAGTGGTACAGTCACAGCTCACTGCAGGCTTGACCTCCTGGGATCAAGTGATTCACCCACCTCAGCCTGCAGGGTAGCGGGTCTACAGGTGCACTCCACCACGCCTGGCTAATTTTTGTATTTATTATAGAGATGGGGTTTTGTCAGGTCTCCCAGGCTGGTCTCAAACTCTCGGGCTCAAGCAGTCCTCCTGCCTTAGCTTCCCACAGTGCTGAGATTACTGGCGTGAGCCAGTAATGTGCCCAGCCTACATTTCTGGAGTGAGGTGGAGGAGCCTCAACTAGACCAGTTGGATAGAGAGTAGGGGAGAAGGATCCCAAAATGGAAATCTGGGGAATAGATACAAAGCAAGCAAAAAATATTGTCATAACCCCTGTAAGTGTTAGCATTCCACTCTGATAGAGGAGGAAACTGAAGCTCAGGAGGCGTACCCTGCTGGTAACTGACAGAGCAGGGGCTGGAATCCTGTCAGTTACATTTGACAAGCCATATTTATTGTTCCATTTATTCAGAGGAAATGTCTTTTCTCCTTAAATAAGTACAAGAATGCATAGCTAGAGTAAATGAATTAACGTCAAATTTTCCATAATGAAAATTCTCCTTAACTTACTCTACAAATTTACCCTAAGAGACAGGCTAGAAGAAGCCCTCTAAGAAGATATAACTCTCTTTCCAATATGTCATTAGCGAAGTTCTTCTGCCAGGGGAAAGAAAGGGAATGTGCCTCTGTTAAAGATAGAGGGCATGCTTTTGACTTTATCTTCTGACTGATTTGAACCAATAAGTCAGCTGGCTTCAAGAAAAACAACACATTAAGTGACTTACTGATATAATTTATACTTTCCCGGACACTTCACATGGGCCTGGCTGCCTTACAGAAGGGTTTTGAAGCAGTCATCTAGGAGATATGGTTATTGTTGATTTTGTTCTGAACTCTCAACCACAGGCAATTATGAGGTCTGTTATTAATGACCTTATCATACTGACATGTGCTAACCAAGATAGACAAAGCTATGATGTTAGCAAAGTTAGCAGAGTCCTAGACTTGGCACTAATTAACTCTGTAACCTCAGACAAATTTCCTAACCTTTCTGATTCCCTCTCTCATTTTTTTTTCTTTTCTTTCTGTTTTTTTTAAGAGATGTGGTCTCACTATATCGGCCAGACTAGGCTCGAACTCCTGGCAGTGATTCTCCTGCCTTGACCTCCTAAAGTACTGTGATTACAGGCATGAGCCACCAGCCCGACCTCACTTTCATCTGTAAAATCTTCTTCTTCTTGTTTTTTCTTTTTTGGTAGAGGTGTGGTCTTGCTATGTTGTGAGGCTGGTCTTGAACTCCCGATATAAAATCTTTAAAATGATGATAATAAGTTTACAAGTTTTTGTGAAATTCAGATTATATAATATGCTTTAAAACTCAAGCATGTTTGTAAATCTTTTATAATTTCACAAATATAAAGTGTTATACTCCTTTCAATGTAAAAATCTGAAAACCTTATGGCTGCCTATCATAACAGTGAAGAAATTCCAAGAGGCAGGTCTAGATTAGGTTAAAACTGAAGTCTGCAACTTCAGTATCTGATTGTGGACTAGGTAACAACCTCCTATTTAATCAGGAAATAATGGCTTGCTGTAAAACAAAACAAGTAAAACATAGAAACACCGATGTATTTTACTACATTGAAATGCGAAAAAAAGAAGACTGTGATCTAAGTGTGGCATAAACTTCTAAACAAAATTATCAGTTATGAAAATTCTGTACAATCCCATTTTCTCAACACACGTGACTTTTGGATCTTTTGCTCACATCCGGGAGATTCCTCAGCACGCCATGTCTATTACCTCAATATGATCAAACCCCCGCAGGGCTCAGAAGAAAGATCAAGTCAGAAATCTAAAGAGTAGATTTACTGAGGCCAAATTAGAACAAAGCAATGATCCACACCAAGGATGGAGCCTTTCAGATTTCAAGTAAAAGTGGTCACTGTTTGAGCACAGGGTGCACTCTGGCATCCTTTTCCCTCTGAAGCCTTCCCTAGTGCTCTCAGCCCTGCTTCCACACAGAAAACGTAACACCTTTGACCATCTCTGGTCAGATGATCGAAGACAATGCTTCTTGGCCTTTCCTGACTTTCCTTGGCGACTGAACTTTGAGCACCACCTATCATTTGTGTGTTGGTTTGTTTATGGGATTGGAAGCAGAGTGCCTGCTGTGTTACTTGATTACAGGCACTGAAAATGCCAACTAGAAAGCCCAATCTCTCAGCTAAGGGAGCTCCAACTGAGGTTTGGCCTGCAAAGGTGGTGGTTTTTGAGCTGAAGGGTGAATCAACGCCAGCCCCTCAGGTAAGAGATGAGGGTGATGGATATTCCAAGCCAAAAGTATTGGCTTAGTGCCATGGCTCATGCCTGTAATCCTACCACTTTGGGAGGCTGAAGTGGGAGAACTGCTTGTGCCCAGGAGGTTGAGGCTGCAGTGAGCTATGATGGTGTCCCTAAACTTGAGCCTGGGAGACAGAATGAGATCCTGTCTCTAAAAAAAAGAAAAAAAAGTGAAGGTAAAGAAAGAATAACCTGAGCTGAGGAGAGACACAGGAGACCATGACACATTTAGAACATTTACGTTCATATAGCTGGACTACAGAGTGTATGTGGCTCACAGGAAGCTGGAAGAGGCAAACAGAGAGGTAGGCAGGGGCTAGATCACGAAGAGCCTTGTAAGCCAGGTTTTAAAATTAGCTTTGATCATGAGGGCAATGCAAAGACATCAGAGAGGTTTAAGCACAGAAGTGATACGATCAGACGGGCAGTTGAATAATAACAAGCAATATGTGTTCCAAACAAAATTTGGAAAATCAGAAAAGCACAAAAATAGTGCAACAGATGTTTTTGAATGTCCGGGACACATTATACGTCTAAGACGTTCACGACATGACCTTTTAATTTATTTTTTCCTGTTGCTTCAGAAAATTCCATTCTAGGACAAAATCTTTGCTTCTCTGATCCCATTCTGTCACAAAAATGCTCTCGTTTGAATACTGCAAAAGTTGTGTGAAGTGTAATATTACACCTTCAGTATTTTATTCACTGAAAAGCTCTTCTCATCCATCTGGCTAGGCTTGCTTAGTCTTGGAAGCTTGAAGTGAAGGAGGGGTGCACAGTCAGCGTTTTCTCTCTTCTTCTACCCACTCGCTGCTCTTTCCTTAGGCCTCTGGGGATGGATTTGGGCAAATGACTCAGATTTATGTGACTTACACAGTTGTCATATGGTGTGCCATTTGCACCTTGGAGATCCTTCTACTAGGGACCCCTGGCTAGAATGCCCTCCTCCCAGGTGGCTTCAGCCTGCAGGTGGTTTTCTTGGGCAGTGTCCCCTTTGACATGGACAGTGAATGAGTCCCCTCATTCCACAGCCCACCCATCAAAGCACAGCTCTCTGCCAATGAGCCCTCTCTCTCTATTCTGTGGCAGGGAAGGCCCTTTTAGATTTTTACCTTTAGGCTTCCTCTGGTGAAAGTCAGTCCTGTGTCTCTCAAACTCCAGGACACACAGATCAAGGACTCACTCTAAATGACTTGTAACAACTCCTCACTTGGCTTAAAGGGAGGCAGTGTTTCCTGGGGCAGGAGTAGGGTGGGTGTGGAACAGTGCACCGGGACCACTGCCTATAAGGAAGCCCTTGCTGGGTCTTCTTAAGTCCCTAAAGGAGGTTTCTAGCCTCTCTTCCATAGCCTAAGGTGGTAATGCGCTTATACTGACAGAACCCAGTTCACAGTCTCTTTGTGTGCCCTGAATATAGCTAGGGAGTCTAGCAATTGGTCTAGCAATAAAAAATTGGTCTAGCAATTATTATTATTATTATTTTTTGGCAAGTAGATAGAGGCTTGCTTCATTTTAATGGCTGATCTAAGTAATCACGGAGGCCAGTATGTACAGACAAAGGGGGAGCTTTTATTTCTTGGTCTCTTCCTCCTTGGACAAAGTCTTGACGATCTCCTCCCTTTTGGCCTGAAGGCGCTCTTCACGGTGCTTGCGTGCGGGCCTCGTCTGCCTTCCGCTTGTGGATGTGTTGCATGAGAATCGGCTTGTTTTTGAACACATTCCCCTACACCTTCAGGTACAGGCTGTGATACATGTGGCGATCAATTTTCTTAGATTCTCGGTAACTTGAGCAGCCGGCGCAGAATCCTCGCCCTCCTCATCCACGTGACCTTCTCTGGCATTCGGGCATTGGCTGTACCCTTACGCTTGCCTATGCCCATGTGCCTGCCCTGCCGGCGGGCCAAGGTGTTTTTCTGGCGGTCAGCCCGAGAATGGACCGCCACAGGCTTGTAGATGATCAGCCCATCCTTGATCAGTTTCCGGATCTGCTGATGGGAGTTAGCATTGGCGATTTCATATCGGGTCCAACCAGACCTTCTTGCCACAGCGGAAGACACCAGAGGCGAGCCCCTTCTGAAGCCTGAGCATACTCATGGCTGCGGCCGCAGCAGAGAAAGGGAAGAGCACCTGGTCTAGCAATTTTTTAGAATGCGCCAGGGTAGGACCTACCATAGTATTCTTAGTCTTTGAAGGGTTGAGAAAATAGAGGAAACAATTTTCTTTAAAAAACGAAAATCACAGGCCAGGTATGGTGGCTCATGCCTCTAATCCCAGCGCTTTGCAAGGCCAAGCCAGGCAGATCACCTGAGGTCGGGAGTTCAAAACCAGCCTGACCAATGTGGAAAAACCCATCTCTATTAAAAATAAAAAAGTTAGCCAGGCGTGGTGGCGCATGCCTGTAATCCCAGCTACTCAGGAGGCTGAAGCAGGAGAATCGCTTGAACCTGGGAGGCAGAGGTTGCAGTGAGCTGAGATCTTACCATTGCACTTCAGCCTAGGCAACAAGAGTGAAACTCTGTCTCAAAAAAAAAAAAAAAAAAAAGAAAAAGAAAGAAAAAGAAAAAGAAAGAAAGAAAAAAAATCACTCATAATTTCACTAGGGTTTTTTTTTTTCTTTTCTCCTTTGGAAGTATAGAGAATAAGGAAAGAAAATTCTTCCACCTTTCGACTATAACAGTTTGGTGTGTATCTTTCAAAAATTTTTTATGCTTATACAAATACACAAGATAGATAGGTGGTTGTAAAACATAGCTATGGCCAGAAGCAGTGGCTCACGCCTGTAATCCCAACACTTTGGGAGGGCAAGGCAGGAAGATTGCTCAAACCCAGGAGTTCAAGATCAGCTTGGGCAACATAGAGAGATCCTACGGTCTCTACAAAAATTTGAAAATTAGCCAGACGTGGTGGCACACACCTGTAGTCCCAGCTACTAAGGAGGCTCACTTGAGCCAGGGAGGTCAAGGCTGCAGTAAGCTGTGATTGTGCCACCGCACTCCAGCCTGGATAACAGAGAGGAACCCTGTATAAATAAAATAAAATAAATGAATGAAGAAAACATAGCTATACAATGTCTGACATTTTTTTGATTAAGAGGTGGAGTTTATGTTTCCTTCCCTTGAATTGCTGCAGGCTTGTGACTGCTTTGACCAATAGAATACAGTGGAAGTGAAGGTTGTGACTTATGAAGCAGGGGCCTAAAAGGCATGAAGCTTCTACCCTGATCCCTGGGGACACCAGCATTTGAAGCATCGAGCCACCATGGAAGAAGTCTGACTATCCCGAGGACATGATATTGGGTAGGCCACACATAGGTCAGTCCCAGCTGAACCCATCCTTCAGCATTGCAGGCCACGTGGCAGGACATGAGCATAAAGAAAAATGTAAGGAGTTCCTCTTCCAACTCCAGCTGTTCCACTCCCAGCCATTCACGTCATCTCAGCTCTAGATATCATGGGGCAGGCAGAGAAAAACCAACCCTGCTAGGCCCAGTCTGAATTCCTGACCCACAGAATCTGCAGGCATAATGAAATGGTGGTTGTTTTATGCCACCAAATTTTGGGGTGACTTGTTACACAGTGGTAGGTAACAGGAACAGACAGAGCTATTTAGAAAGTTCACTGAACTCCAAATGGTGAAGATGGAGTTGAAGGGGACAAGACTGGAGGCAGAAAGACGAGGTAGGAGGGTTTTGCAGTAATCCACATGAGAGACAGGGGCTGAATTAAGCTGTGGTAGTAGGAAAGGACAGACAGAGCCCAACAGGGAGATATTCAGGCTCAACGCTTATGGCCCTACTGGCCAGCATCAACAGCACAAAACAGAAGAGATGGGCTAAGAAAAGAAGGCGCAGAGCAGGGGCCTCGTGCGTGCTGCTACTGTGTCTTCTTTGGTATATCTCAGCTTTTTCCTCTGTGTACAGACTCAGCTCTCTTCCCCCAGGCTGTGATTACATGGTTTAGTTTCACAAACGGGATCCCTTGAATGTTGGGCTGTGGATGACATTAATTAATCTGTTTTATTTTATCTTACATGCTGACTTAAAAGCCTCTTATACTTAGAAAGAAAATATATGCAAAGTAACATACAAAGCGGAGACTTGCCATTGTTTTAAGCCGAGCCCTTGTACCCTGTCAGTGAACAAAGAGGCCCCTGGGTGAGCAGGATCAGTTTATAGTGATCAGTCTCTGAGAGATCCACCTCCCTGCAGTAGGGCAGTGAAGGAGGGGGAGAAGGACAGGGTGTACAGAACAGAAAGATAGAAAAAAATTGCTCACAGCTAGCTTCCCGGCACGTTTCAAGATATGCTAGGCCTAGACTGCAGGAGAGTGTGTGCTGGAGATAGAGCTGCATTTTACAGAGGATCTGCACATGCGTAAGTATGGACACAGACGAAAGACCTTGCTGCCAAAAATGGTAAGGCTCGTTATCTCTGGGGGCTGGAATTACTTCTGGTTTTGTTGATGTGTTGGGTCCTTTGTGCTTTTTTACATTTTCCAAATTTTCTGCAGATGGATTACTTCTGAAAATAATTTTTGAAAAAACGACATTCTGTTAAGAAGTATTAGGCACTCACAATTTCACCCATGTGGCTCTTACATATTAGTGCTAGTGTTTCTTGCCAGTTCCACCTTAGATCAGCTTACTGCTCCTCGTCTTACTAGAGTAGGAGACTGCCCATGCAGTGAGGGACCACTTCATACACAGTTTAGGGCTCTCTGAGTCTCCCTTTCAGAATACTTTCCTGAGCGCTTCTCGAATACTCAACTCGTTCTCTGAGCTCCCCAGTCCTCTCTGCAGTGCCAAGGCTGTGGTCTTTAGCAATCAATATCTGTGCTCCCAAATCACTTTTCTCTCTCTCCTGTATTCTCCAATTTCCCACCCTGCATCGAAATGCCTACTTACTTCCCAGGAAGATCTCAGTTGGATGTTAAAACAGAGCTAATAAATATTAAACTCATTCACAACATTCGAATGAGTAGCTAATAGCTTCATACTCACTGAGTTTTAAAAGAGGTTGCCCACTTAATGTTAGTGTCTCTAATTGGTGTTATTAAAACTATAGTCGAATGCAGATTTTCCCACTCCCATTAAATCTATGTGCAAGTAGGTTGCAACCTCTTTTAACCAAGCAGGAAGGGTTTCTGTAGCCAGGCGCCATCACCATTAATATCAGATAGAGCAGTAACTAATTCAGTCACGTTGATGGACACTGGGCTGGTGCCTCAGCGCATCTGCAGTGGGAGCTACGAAGCTAGAGCGCAAAAAACCAATTTCCTCCAGCCTGAAGTGCTCTAGGTCACCCCTGGTTACAGAGAAAATGACATGAGTCACTGCCTCTCCTAAGCCAGCTTATCCAGAACGTTGTGGGCAGCTAAGCCAACTTACAATAGGTGTACATGGAATACACACTATCTCACCCCATTAGTCCTAAAGATCTACTCTGATTTCCCAGTAAAAAGGTTAGGGAAACTGCAACGTGTGTCAGTTACAAAAACACTTCAAACCAATACCCAGCAGGGGAAAAAACGCAGACAACGCTCTGAACTCCAGCCAGCCAGCCAGTTCAAAACAAGGCTTTACCTGTCCAAGGAAATTCCTTCCTTGGGGGACATTTAAAATGGCTTAGAGGCTTTCTTTCTTTCTATAAAGTAGATGATATGATTCTCATCATCCTCTCTCTCTCTTTCTCTCTCTCTGTTTCTTGGTTTCATGCGTTAAACAAACATTTACAATTACCTACTATGTGCCAAGTATTAAGCCAGGCACTGAGGCTTCTAGTATGAATGTAGCCCAGTCCCTGCTCTAAAAAAGCTAAAATCCAGTTAGTGGATAGGTGCAAATATTGGAACAAACAGTAATACAATCAATTAAGTCCTGTAAGAGAGAATGGGAGAACAGAGACAAGTTCAGTGTTGAAGTCCTGCTGCGGGGACTGAGGCACAGGTGGGAATCAGGTGGATGGAGAGGAGGGCAGGTGTGAGGCAGGAAGGTGCAGGTGACCCTGGAGGAAAGGCTTCAAAGATAGTTAGTTAACCAAGTAGCTAAGTGAGGTACAGGAGAGCAGCGGCAGAGGAAAGAGATGTGTTCTGCTTGGGAGAGCTCCAATCCTAGATTTTTACTTTTTTATATTAGCTTATTTTTCTTTTCTCATTTAACTCTAAAATCGAAACTAAGTGCAAACAACATTTTGTAACCCTTGAAAATGAAAGTGGTGCACTATGACCTGCTCATTTCACACAGTTAAGCTTCTTCAAATCTTCAGTTCTCTGCTCCTAGCCTTTTGGATTTACATTTGTCCTAGAAGACAGATCAGAGAAATGCAAGGAAAAAAAGTGAAATTCACTATTTTTAAGTAGTTAATGGTTTATAATCTACTTCAAAAAAGACTCAGAGGAAACAATTAATCTATCTGTTTAACGGATCCGGTTAAAACGATTGTGAAAAAGTTTGAAACGAAAGCTGCATTTCAACTTTATTTCCCCAAGCTATTCCTTTCCTCAATTAGCCTGATAATTGGGAGATAACTACAGAGCATGTCACATCCACTCTAAAGCATATTTATAGGAAAAATGCCAGAGGTCTGGCTATCTATTCTTTAGCTCTAACTAAAGCATTTCCAGATGCCCAAATGCTCTCTCTCTCGCTCTCTCTCTCTCTCTCTAAATATATATATATATACACACACACACACACACACACACACACACATATATTTGAGATGGAGTTTCAAGTGATTCTCTTGCTTCAGCCTCCCGAGTAACTGGGATTACAGGCATGCACCACCACACCTGGCTAATTTTTGTATTTGGTAGAGACAGAGTTTCACCATGTTGGTCAGGCTGGTCTCAAACTCCTGACCTCAGGTGATCAACCCGCCTCAGCCTCCCAAAGTGCTGGGATTACAGGCGTGAGCCACTGCGCCCTGTCAAATATATTCTTTATATAGCAAAGTGACTATATGTGTATTTCTTTTAAAGCTGCCTTTTCATAGTAAGCATTTCGTATTTTAGATTGAATTGATTTGGGATGGGGGCTGGAGAAAATTATGGGAGGAGCTAAAGGCTTTCCCGAGCCAGCCATGGCACGCACTGCCATAAATTTCCACAACCTGCTTTTTAAATTTAAAAGTGTTGGCCGGGCGCGGTGGCTCAAGCCCGTAATCCCAGCACTTTGGGAGGCCGAGGCGGGTGGATCACGAGGTCAAGAGATCGAGACCATCCTGGTCAACACGGTGAAACCCCGTCTCTACTAAAAATACAAAAAATTAGCTGGGCATGGTGGCACGTGCCTGTAATCCCAGCTACTCAGGAGGCTGAGGCAGGAGAATTGCCTGAACCCAGGAGGCGGAGGTTGCGGTGAGCCGAGATCGCGCCATTGCACTCCAGCCTGGGTAACAAGAGCGAAACTCCGTTTCAAAAAAAAAAAAAAAAAAAAAAAAAAGGGTCTTGAACATTTTACCATGTCACCAATACATATATATGTACCACCTTCTTTTATAATAGTTATATAGAATTCCACTGCATTTATCTCCTATTAATAAACATTTAGATGTTTTCCAGTTTTCCCTAAGCATTCCTCTCTCTTTCTCTCTCCTTCCTTTCCCCTTTCTCTGTGTGTGTGTGTCTGTCTGTGTGTCTTCTGTTTATAACATGAGAACTTCTGTAGAATAGATTCACAGAAGGGAGATTTCTAGGATGAATTATATGTACACTTAAAATTTTGACAGAAAACTGTCATTATTTAATATACAGTTGTTATATGACTCTGCTGCCACTGTGATGGCAGAATGCTGTCTTTTATGATTAATAGAGTGACCATATAATTTAGCAGCCAAACCAGAACACTTTTGAGAGAGAAAGTGGATGCTATTAATTATGCTGAAAACACGGGCATAAACCAGGACTGTCCTGGGCAAACTGGAACATTGGTCACCCTAATAATCATTAATATAAACATCATTAGTGAGAATAAGATCACTGAAGAGTTGACAGTTCTGCAAATAACCTAAGAACTTTCAATTATCCTCCTTTCATCCTTCCAAAGCCTACTTTATTACTCCCACAGTATCACCTTGAAAGAATATATGAATCTTCCAGCAGTCTGCTTGTTGGATCTTGTATTAATGATAACAAACACAAAACTTGAGGGAAAGGGGGAGAATCTGCTTTTAAAATATTTAACACTATTCAACTTTTCAGTTGAAAAAGGGGAGATTCCCAAACCAGGAATCATGGTTGGATATCAAAATATCTCATAGAATAAAGAAATAATATGAAGAGAGGAAAAAAGTGTTAAAAATAGTATAGAACATGATCACAAAACATTTGTTTTCAGTAAATCTAGGCTCAACATTCTCTGATAAGCCCAGAAGTTACATAAAAGCAATGGAAAAGAAGATACAGAGTCACTTTTCTGAGGTCTATGACTTGGGTTCCAGCAGGCCAAATTTCAGGGAGTCCCTGGACTAATGTTGATTTCTGTGGCTCAGCTTGAGAACATATATTCTCTTTGGTGTCCTGTGAAATACCAAATCTCAGGGCTTGGCCTGCTTCCTGGGTTCTTTATGGACAGTCCAAGCCCTGGGATGCCAGACATATGGCCTTCTGTGAGTGTGGTCTACCAAATATGTCACTTCTCATTTCCAAGACAGCTGGGGAAAAAAAACGTATTTTGTTGCCAGGCAGGATCAATCTATGGTAAAAATCTGTGTGAGTTCAGAGACAACGGGTTGTTCCAGATGGAAAAGGAGAGCCCGTCTCGTGTCTTGTGTGTGTGTGTGTGTGTGTGTGTTCCCTTCCCTCCAGCTGTGCCCTTTGTCGCTTATTAAGGATTATATTCTTTTTCTGCTGGTTATCCCAGGCTCGGGAAAAAAAAGCCCTTGATGGGTTAATGAATTGCCCAGCACACTGAATCATCTGTCTTGTGTTTCTCACTAAATGAGAGGCTTTAACAGATCAGCGCTGAGGTGTTGGGATGTGTGTTTCTAACAAACGGCAAGCTGATGAAAATGCCTCAGAGCCTTACAATTCACTACCTGAAGCCAACTCCATGAGAGGGTATTTTCCAAAACATCCCTCATTTCACCTCTTGCCCATTGGCTGCCAATTCAAAAAGTGGATGTAATTGTCCAGTTTTGTGTTTTTTTTTCTTTTTCAAGGGCTGAGTTAGTTACAGCAATGTACTGTTTCATAGTAGCAACTATTAACCTACTCTTTTGGGGGGAGTGACAATGGGTATAATACATAGGAGTATCCTCACTTTCTCACCTTGACTTTGCTTTAATTAAGGCGTGCATTGGCAAAACATTTGAAATGCATTCTCTTTCTGTGAAATGGATGTTTTCCTTTGCCAGAGGCCATCTGAGAGCTGAGATCAATCTATAGGTACTGACAAAGATAGTGAAGATGTTAAGTCAAAAACAAACAAACAGAAATTGCCAAATTGTACGTATGGCAGATCCCATTTATGTAAAAATATGTGTAAATATAGTATGTGTTAGTATTTGAGTAGAAGGAATTTGAAACACTATGCACCACATTATTAATAGCTGTGATGTCTGGGGGTGGAATTGCCAGGGCTCTTTACTTTTTAAGACATCTGTATGCTTTGCCTTTTATACAATAAGCATCTGTTACTTTCCAATCTGAAAGGGAATGGGGCGCAAAAATAAAGGGACTCCGAAACATTCACCTGATTTCTTAGTTCTACAATCAAACTAGCTGAGTTATCCAAATGCAAACATAAGAAGCCTACCAATGCGGAGTGGACAGTGCATATTGTAAAGGCAGCATTGTTATATATTAATAAACATTACATATAGAGTATAGGCTTCTCGGGGCAGAGGCAGAGAACAAGTGCCAGAGAGAAAGAATTTTCTATAGGTATTTCTCATTAAAATTTAACTTGTTGGCTGGGCGCAGTGGCTCAAGCCTATAATCCCAGCACTTTGGGAGGCTGAGGCGGGTGGATCACGAGGTCAAGAGATCGAGACCATCCTGGTCAACATGGTGAAACCCCATCTCTACTAAAAATACAAAAAAGTATCTGGGCATGGTGGCACGTGCCTGTAATCCCAGCTACTCAGGAGGCTGAGGCAGGAGAATTGCCTGAACCCAGGAGGCGGAGGTTGCGGTGAGCCGAGATCACGCCATTGCACTCCAGCCTGGGTAACAAGAGTGAAATTCCGTCTCAAAAAAAAAAAAATTTAACTTGTTAAAATATAAACTTATTTAATCTGCTTGGAGAACTTTTTTTTTTTTTTTTTTTTTTTTTTTTTTTTTGTGATGGAGTTTCGCTCTTGTTACCCAGGCTGGAGTGCAATGCTGCGATCTCGGCTCACCGCAACCTCTGCCTCACCGCAACCTCCGCCTCCTGGGTTCAGGCAATTCTCCTGCCTCAGCCTCCTGAGTAGCTGGGTTTACAGGCACGCACCACCATGCCCAGCTAACTTTTTGTATTTTTAGTAGAGACGGGGTTTCACCATGTTGACCAGGATGGTCTCGATCTCTTGACCTCGTGATCCACCCGCCTCAGCCTCCCAAAGTGCTGGGATTACAGGCTTGAGCCACCGTGCCCGGCTCTCTGCTTGGAGAACTTTTTCACACTCACAGACTTATTTTGGAAGACTACTTGTTTTAGTTATGTAACCTGAACCCTCAGTTTCAGAAAATGTTCAGCAGGAGTATGGCCGATGTTAATCCGTAGCATTTAATGGCAAATTGCTGATACAGTTCAATTAATCATATCACATCTAACATCCTATTTTTCTGTGATTTGTGGGTCATTCCAGTGTGGTATAGTGAAAAGTACATAGGTTTTAGAAATTCCACTTAGGTTCAAATCTCCCCTTTGCTACTATACTTCCAATTTGATTTTGGATCAATTACTTAACCCCCTTAAGCCTCAGGTGTCTGAATTAAATGTATTTTATAATAATAACTACTTACTAGGCTTGTTATAAGTCTTGAACAAAATAATCTATAAAATGCATTTTATAAACTATAAAATGCTCTAGCATACAGTAGGCACTGAATATGGAGTGAATGGATGAATGAATTGGGGAATATTATTCTAGACTTTGTTTAATGTCCACACAAGAGAAAGAGAGAAAAACAGAGACAGAGAGAGTGAAGAGAGAGAGAGAGAGAGAAGATAGAGAGAAGAGAGCAGAGGAGAAAATTCCTGTTCTTTCAGGTGTGGAGTTTCCCCAGAATGAAAGTGACTCAGGATTTAGAAACGGAAAAAAGTGAATGAACAATAATTGAATGAAGGTTCTAGGTTTGGAATAATGCTGCAAAATTCCGAAATTGCCACACAAATCACACATAATACCTACTAACCTTTAAGGCCATCTCAAATGTCACTGCCATGATGAGGCCTTTCCTGATTTCCCAGGCAGTGGTAGGAGCTTCCTTTACATGCTCCACAGCTGGGCGCTAGAAGTGTCAGCCACGAGCAACTTTGCCTTTCATCGTAAAGTGCATTGCTCACAGCCCCTTACCAGGGAATTAATGCTGGGATGTTCTTAGCATCCAGGTAACTTTGGATTGGACTTGGGGGATAGGTGCCTCACCCAAGGTGGCCCATCGAATGAGATCCTAGCATAAAAAGATGAGCTGGGCCATCAGATTTTCAGAGTAATTAGTAATTAGTTTCAGAGTAATTGAAACTAACAGAATCAAAAGAATTTGCTAGTTGGAGGGAGAAGCCCACTTTCAGAGTGCCCCAGAACGACAATTCTGTGACCCAAGTCTACTCTTCGTCTCATAGTTAGGAAATACGTAAAGCCGAGCATATACTCAAGGATCTCTTAACTTAGTTACCCAACACAGGTGGTTTAGGAGTGTGTAAGCACCTCACAGAGAAGTCTAAAAGCCCTGTTCTTTTCGAAATAAGCCGAACTATCAGCTTGCTTTTAGCTAATCACCCATTACTTTCCTTTCCTTAATCTACAGTTCTTCCCCCTCTCCTGTTTGCCACCTAACATGCCTGTACAGCAATCTAGACACCAGTAACATCTGAAGGACTTCAGAGCCAAACAATTCAGGGGTGAGTCTGATGGCCAGTAGAGAGGTAGGGGCCAGAGATCTGGCTTTGGAAATTAACAAAACTGCTGAAGTAGAGGAAGTTGCCCAGTGATTGTGAGGGTGGTTAGAAGAACCTAGAACAAATTCTGCAGATATAAATGCTTCAACACTGGGCAACAGAGGAGGAGGAGGAGGAACTCGTGGAGGCACATTCAGAGAAGAGACCAGTATCGAGAACTGGTAATCCTTTCCCCAGAGGTTTCAGTGGGGAGGTAGAGAGAGACTTGAGATTGCAGTTGTGTTTTGAAATGAAGCTGAGCTAAGGAAGTGGAGCCGTGATTGCTGCTAACCCTTTTAAAGAGATTAGCAGAGGAGGACATGTCCAGGAAGGCTTGGCATCCTTAAATGCTCCCTCTCCACCCATGGGCAAGGCTGCAGGCATCCTGTAAGTGCGGGTTTGACTCTAGCTGTTCACATTTCGAGAAATCTTTCTGCTCTGGCTGTCATCCAGCTTTCTAAAACTTTCGGCTCTCTTCTTCTGTCCCTACTTACCGATCCTCTAACTCCAATCCATTTTTTCCCTCTTTGCCCAGCTCATTTTAGGTGGATACAGTGTGTGGCTGTCTCTTTGGTTCTGACTCTTTCTCACCTGGAACGCTATCTTCAGTTGCCTTTTTGTTTCATTACTCCCTTCCCATCTGAGCCCCCAGACCCTGGCTCCTGGCCTCCCTGAGCCTCCCATTTTACTGAAGTTTGGAACAGAGTTGGTTGATAAGGAGAGATACAGGGCAGTGATAGAGAAGGATAGAGCCAAAGAAGCAGTTTCACTCTAAGAGAAACCAGTTAGAGGGGGAAGAAAACCCAGTAGCGTATGTTAAAGGTAGAAGAGGGGAGGAAAGACTGCTGGGACACATTTCCCACGGGCGGAGTGGAAAACGGTTAAGGACAGATGGAGGCCTTGACCATGGGAAGGGGCGTCCCCCTGGAAGGCAAGAGGAACAGAGATGAAAATAAGGATGAGTAATACTAAGCTTGTAGGAGGTAAGGATTCCCCTGAGAGTTAGGAGTACGGAGGTTGGGCAAGAGGCTCGAAGACTTGCGAAGGTTTGGTGGCCCCTCAGGGGAAAGGTAAAGTGAATTAAGCAAGGAACAGGATCATGGAGTAGCACTGCAAGACCCATAGAAGCTAAAGACTCAGCACTTGTACCAGCACCTCCTGCACCAGGGTACGATTTTCTCCAGCAGTGCTTCAGCCAGTAAGGACTATCCCTTATTATCCAGGCTGACCATCAATCCTGGTGGTTAAGACCAGCATTCCCAGGACCTGCCTTGGTTCCAGGCCAGGAGTCAGATGCACTGTCCTTAGGACACTGGAGCAGTCGGAATGGAAGAATTGTTTCTTTTTTTTGAGGTGGAGTCTGGCTCTGTCCCCCAGGCTGAAGTGCAGTGGTGTGATCTCACCTCACTGCAACTTCTGCCTCTCGGATTCAAGCGAGTCTCCTATCTCAGTCTCCTGAGTAGCCAGGATTACAGGTGCGCACCACCACACCTGGTTAATTTTTCTGTTTTTATTAGAGATAGGGTCACCATGGCGGCCAGACTGGTCTCAAACCCCTGACCTCAAGTGATCTGCTTTCCTCGGCCTCCCAAAGTGCTGGGATCACAGTAAGCCACTGTGCCTGGCAGAATGGAAGAATCTTAACACCTCTTCAACTCATCTGTTCACTCTCTGAGCATACATGAATTTGACAGGAGAATAGGGGACCGTATGAAGGAATTACTATTTTATGTGATCAAGACCAATCTTCCCACTTGCTGCACACCAGCTCTGTCCTGACTGAGCCTGATGGAGACCCAGTCTGCTTGCTGGGCTTCCTGCTACAACTAGAAATTATCATGACCCTTATGACCCAGGCTGCCCATTTTCCGGTGGGGACTGAGCATGTGGCTTTTCTGGTCTCTCTGCCATACAGAACGTGACACATTCTTACGCAGGCTGTGCTTCATGTATGGAAGTTTGATCCCAGTGAAGAGTATTGGCTGAGCCAGTCACAAGCTCCAGCAGGGTTAAGACCTTACCGTCCACTCTGCGACAGGGCTCTGGATCCTGGCCCGCGACCTGCCTGGAGAAGTGCTGCTCTGAGTTTCATTTCTAACAACCTGGCTGGACACTCCATGATGAGCTGCCTGAGACTATGCAGGGACTGAGGGCACAGCTGCCATGGTTCTCCAGAATGAAGTACCACTCTGTACAAGGGTGCCTTGCTTGGGGAACCCCGCTTCCACCATGAAGAAATATCATGTTCTCTCAGCAGAGAAGGAAGCCAGCCGGGACTGAAGGGATCCCACCTCCTTCCTTACCTGTCCATCTACCTTCCTTGAAATGTTCTGACACTCTTGTGGTTGCATGGGGCCAAAGGTCCCTTAGAGCCTGGGCCTTGTGAGTGCGTCAGCTTCACTTTGCTAGTTATTGTATTCTGATCTGGATACACAGCTACCTGTCTACCAGAGTTTATCATTTCCTTCTTCGGATGATTGAATGCCCCAAATCGGCCTCTGCTAGTCAGGGCAGGGTATTGCAAAGTAATGATCACATTTTTAATAATGTGTCCCTTCTGATTCTTGCTGATGCAGGGCCTGGCATGCCTACCAGTGTAAGACCTCACCATAACCCGCATCCCAGGTGGGCAGCTGCGCATTGCATGAATTCTCCAAGCACATGAGGTTCAGAGTCAGTGGCCAACACAGCACTGTTATGCTCAAAAGGCCAAGGAAACTTAGCTAAAAGTGGGCTGGACACACACACAACTCTGCCACGTGGATATACTAAGTTCATCTCGCCACATACACAGATCTCCTGTGTCACCTATTTAACCATTTGGTATAAAAATTAACCCGTCTTAGAATAAAATCTAATCTAGAAGTGTAACAGGGAAGGAGAAGGATTGTGTAGAGGTGAAAAAAATCACGTTTGTGCCTGCACTGTACATTGAGAACATGAAGAAATAAGAAACTCTGTGGAACTTAGCTTTTTATATGCAGAAAGAACTCGGTTTCATCTGCACATTCTTGTATATACCTGTACACAACACACACACACACACACACACACACACACACACACACACACACAGAGTGAGATAGAGATGGAGCATCCTAAAACTTCCGGCACACATAAATGAGCTGAAGTCCTGCAGGACCTTACACACCCAGCACTTTCTCTACATCGATGAGTAACATGATATTAAAATGGGATCCTTGGGAGGTTGAGGTCGGGGATCACTAGAGGCCAAGAGATCGAGACCAGTCTGGACAACATAGTGAGACTCTGCCTCTCAAAAAAAAAAAAAAAAAAAATTAGCCAGGTGTCATGGTGTGTGTCTATAGTCCTAGCTACTCAGGAGGCTGAGGCTGGAGGATCAGTTGAGCCCAGGAGTTCCAGACTGCAGTGAGCTACAATCATGCCACTGCACTCCAGCCTGGGTGAGAGAGTGAGTCCCTGTCTCAAAATAAAGATAAAATGGTATTCTTTTAGACACAGACTCAAAGTTCCAAATGTAAAGGACAAAAAAAAAAAAAAAAAGTAAGCGCCAAGTACCCACACATTCCAAAACAAGGTGCCAGCCCACCTATGCAGTACCTTGCCGGCCTAGCGGTCACCTGTCTCTGTAAGAGTGGAGGGAAAGAAACTGACTGGGAGACAGCAGATGGGATGATGTGGATCCCGCCTCGTCTCTGAGAGATGGAGTTGGGTCCCTCTTCATCTCAGACCCAGGGGAAGAGGCGTCAAGGAAATAGTTGGCTAATCTGACACATCGTCATGACTGGCTAACTAATTTGTGAGACCCAGTACAAAATGCAAATGTGGGGGCCCCTTTTTCAGAAAGTAGGAAAAAAATGACCTTAATAACACCGCATTATTTGAAAGGAAAAATATCATGCTATTCCTCTTGAAAACAAATCCTGATGAAGCAGGCCCTGGGCAAAACGCAAGGCCCAGTCCCTCAGGAATTCAGAGATGAAAAGCAAGCATGTTTTTCATTAATTGCCTACTGTGTGCCGGGCATTGTGGGAGGCATTTTACACGTGCTGTCTTGTTTGATCCTCAGGACAACCCTGGTTGTTTCTACAGTAGAATCTACAAGGTCACGTAGATGGTAAGTGGTAGAGACAGGATACAGGCTCAGGTGTTACAGGTTCTAAAGTCTGGGTTCTTTGTACCAGACTTCATCTTCTCCCCAGGGAAGATGGGAAAGGGTAGGATGCGGACAGTTTTAGAGCATCTCCTGGTACCAGCGTTGTGCTTGATGGAGTTGGTCCAGCTGTTTGAGAGTGAGCTTCTGTTTCTGGGGGATTCTCTCTAGGCTCCTTAGATATGCTCCTAATCTCCGCTATTCCCCATGGTGGCCTGACTGCTAAGCAGAGGAACTGAAATGCCAGGGGAGAAGGGAAGAGAAGTGTCTCTCATTCTCTCGTACATTCATTTGTTCATTCATGCACATTACTTACTTGAGACTTCCTCGCTTGCATTCCTGATTTCCCAGGGCTATTGTGATTCTGTCTGTCTTTCTTTTAACTTCCTCTTTGTCTAGGGTCAGTGGAATTTAATGAAAAGACAACTGAGAGGTTATGTACATGATGAAAGGAAAATAAATTATTTCAGGATAGCATGCTTTCTGAAATTAGATTACAGTGTATTAAACAAACAAACAAACAAATGACCTGTCTGGCAAATTATCTTCTTTGTCCAAGTATTATTTTATTACTCAATTCAGCCACAAGGTCCATGTAACTAACTGTGATCAGATAAAACAAAAAGGGTCATAATTAAGCAGGAGCTGGGCATTGGGGTTGCTGATCCTTGGAATGTGTGTAAATTCATGACTGTAGTTGATGCCTTGTCTAAAACGTGGCCTGAAATGCTGGCGATGCAAGTAACCTTGGCAACAGAGCTAGTAAGGAGAATGACGCATTGTGGAATCCAAGATTTTACAGCTTAACAGTGCATGGTGGTCATTTAGTCCAGTCCCCTTGTTTGAAAGACAAGGAAACTGAGGACCAGAGATGCTGGATAAATTTTCCATAGACACCCAGCTCATTACTGCTGTACTTCCAGGGCTTTTCCAATGCATCCTATTTTACCTGTGGTTTCTTTTCAGAGGTCATATTCGTTTACTTGCTTATTTATATTTAAATGCTTTTGTTTTCATTTTTGTTGCTTTTATTGCAAAAAAATGTACAACAGAAGAATAAGTCTCCCTTTAACTCCTCTCTTTCAGCAGATACCTTTTCTCTCTAGTGGAAACCTCTGTTAATATACTAGTGTGTATTCCTCCTGACTTTCTGCATTCACTTATAAGCACATATATTGTTTTCCTTTTCATAGGTGGAAATATATTATTCACATTGTTGAGGCTTGCTTTTTTCATTTTACATTCTACTGTATCACTGCAAAGATACCAATCCCATTCTTTTTAAAAATTGAGCTATAATTTACATAATATAAAATTAATCATTTTAAAGAGTACAATTCAACGGTTTTTAGTATACTCGCTATGTTTTGCAACCATCACCATGACCTTAATTCTAGAACATTTCCGTCGCCCAGAAGAAGCCCTGGTATTAGTTATGCTTCTTCTGAGAAACAAAACCAATAAGATAGATCTAGATGTAGCTACAGATTCACAGATATGTCGATATATGCAGATGTGCGTAAATATACATAGATAGGCATAAAAGGAAATTTATAATGAGAGTTGGCTCATGGAATCATAGAGGCCAAGAAGTCCTATAATATGTCATCTGAAAGTTAGAGAACCAGGAAGACCAGTAACATAATTTAGTGTGAGGCCAAACGCTTGAGAACCAGGGAAGGGTTGGAGAGGTGTTGCTAGTGTAAGTTGCAGAGTCTAAAGATTAAAGGTCCAAGAACCAGGAGCACCAGTGTCTGAGGACGGGAAAAGATAGATGTCCCAACTCAGAGGTGGAGAGAGAATTCACTCTTACTCTGTCTTTTTGGTCTATCTGGGCTCTCAATGGATTGGATGTTGCCCACCTGCATTGATGAATACAGATCCTCTTCCCTCAGTCTCCTGATCCAAATGCTACTCTCTTCTGGAAATGCCCTCGCAAACACACCCCAAAATAACACACTACCAGAGAACTTGGCATCACTTAACTTAGTCAAGTTGCCAATAAAGTTAACCATCACATCCTGTACCTATTAGGGAGGGAATGTGTTCTCTTTCCAGGTCCACAAGGGGGCGTAGTCTTAAGGGCAAGAACTTCCTAGTGACATGCCCACCTTCCATCTCTCCCCATCTGGGAGATTTAACGTATATGTTTAAATTTCGTGGGCACGGGAAGAAACTAGGAGTCGATCACTCCAGCGGAAGTTCTAAGGCACACCTCTCATTGGCCCGGGGTCCCGGAGAAGGTGGGGGTTCCTCCCAGGTTAGAATTCCCCTTCTTCCACACCCCTTCCGACTCCATGTTTGGGTCCCTTTCTGCAGCACTCTCTCAGGGAAGCCGTCTTTCTTTCTCCTGGATTTCCCCTCTGGAGTCCCCTTCCACACTCTCCCGTGGAAGCCCATCTTCCGTCCTAAACTCCAGCTCTCTCTGCTCCCTTCCACTCAAGGTGGGAGCTGCTTTCCTCTCCTGGACTCCATCTTTCTGGATTCTCCCACTCAGTGTGAGAGTTAGCTGATTCTTTCCCTCTCCTTCTCCTGTTTCTCTGTCTAAATAAATCACTTTCTACAAACACTTTTGAGTCCGGCATTTACTGCGCACTGCGCCGTGGTCCCCTCTCTCATTCTTGAGAGGGCAGGAGACCAAGAACCTGGAGAAGCATCCTCTCAGGGGAGCTGAGGGCACTCTGAACCCCTGAACCCCACTCCCAATTCCCCTCACCTATTCAATCCCATGGCAACCACTAATCTACTTTCTGTCTGTCTAGATTTGCCTGTTCTGGACATTTCATATAAATGGAATCATGCAATATGTGGACTTTTGTATCCAACTTCTTTTATTAAACATAACATTTTCAGGGTTCATCCCTATTATAGCACTGAACAGTACTTCATTTCTTTTGATACCTCAATAATCTCCATTGCATGTATATACCATGTTGTGTTGTTAATTCATCAGTTGATGGACTTTGGGTTGTTTCTACTTTTTGATTATCATGAATAATGCTACTATGAACATTCTACATGTTTTTGTGTGGCTGTATGTTTTCAATTCTTTTGGGGTCATTCTTTTGAATTACTGCATAATATTCTATCATCTGAATTTACCATTTGTAACCATTTCTCCGGTGGATAAACGTGCATTTTATTCATTTTTATCAATAATAAATGATGGTGCAATGACAACCCCCATGCATAGTTTTCTGAGAGACACTATAGTGTAAAGAGAACACTTTATCTGAATCCCCGCACAGGAACTTTCTAGTTAACTTAAGCAAGTTGCTTATCCCCTCTGTTTCCTCATCTATAAAATGAGAAAGAAATAGAACTTAACTCTCAGGGAAAATGATTAATATAAATAAAGTAGTTGGAGGGGTATTGACACATGGCATGTGTTCAGTAAATATTGTTAATATTATATGTAAATGTTTCTATAGATCACTAAAACAGATGTTTAGGACAAGGTATTTACATTTAAAAAATATTGCTGGGCCGGGTGTGGTGACTCACCCCTGTAATCCCGGAACTTTGGGAGGTGGAGGCAGGCAGATCACAAGGTCAGGAGTTCGAGACCAGCCTGACAAACGTGGTGAAACCCTGTCACTATTAAAAACACAAAGTTAGGCGGGCATGGTGGCACATGCCTGTAGTTCCAGCTACTCGGGAGGCTGAGACGGGAGAATGAGTGAGCTGAGATCATGCCACCACACTCCAGCCTGGGTGACAGAGTGAGACTCTGTCTCGAAACACACACACACACATACACACATATGCTAATTGCCCTCCAGTAAGGTTATACCAGCAGGAATGAAAATGTCAATTTTCCCACACCTTGGCCAATTTTGGAAATTATTAAGCTTATTTTTTTTGTTGTTATTTTTCAGAAACGAGGGCTTGCTTTATTTTCCAGGCTTGACTGCAGTGGCACAATAATAGCTCAGAGTCTTGTATTCAAGCAATCCTCCTGCCTCAGCCTCATGAATAGCTGGGACTACCCATATTAAGCTTTTTAAGTTTTAAATTTTGTCTGTCTCATAGGTAAGAATGGCATCTTGTTCCTATGATTTTCATTTCTCTAAATTACAACCGAGGTTAAGTATGTTTTAATATATTTATTGACTACTTATATTTCTCCTACTGTGAAATACCTATTTATATCTCAGGCACACTTTTCTACTGATGTGTAGGCTCTATATGTAGTTACTAACTTTTTGTTATATATTTCGATACCATTTTCTCACAGTTTGGTTCTTACCTTTTAACTTTTTCCCTTAGAAACAGTTCATCACAGTGACATGAACTTTGTTCTCATAGTCACTCAAGCTCTCAGGCTGATGGAGCAACTGCTATTTTGAGAATTTCTGGTTGCCTTTCTGGAAGGAAGAGACTTCTGGAAGGTCTCTTATTGGCCATTAAAAGCTCAACCTAGAAATGATACCGATTACTTCGGCTCACAACTCATAGGTTAGAACTGGTCACCCGGCCCCGCCCAACCACACAGGGATCAGGAAGTATAATCCTAGCCTGAGCCTAGAAGGTGAAAAACTGGAAATGTTCTGTGGACAGTTTGAGACAGATGGAAACAAGAGAAGAAATGGTGGAGTGTAACGGAAGTGTTGACTTACCTCCAAATATTAGGCAAGAAGGCTGTGATCAGTAATAGAGAATTAATTTCAGTTGTGTTAGATGTGGCTTCAGGATGGCAATTCATAGGAAGTAACTCTGGAAGAGGAATCCAACAAGGGCCATATTTTCTGAAATGTTTCTGAAGCTGATAGAGTTCTTAACATTTAAAGAGTGAGCAAAGGTTGTTTTTGCTCATCAGCCATTGATTTAATCCTGATGTGAGGAGTTTATACAGATCATCCAAATATTAAGTCACCAAGCCAGAGGGTATTTTGAACGCATTTGGGAAATGGCAGAGCTGTCTGTTCTTGACTAAGTGCCTACCCAACCCCCATCCTCTGTAGGCACTCTTAGTATGTGTGTGTGTGCTTCGGGGAGAGAAAAATCAATACCTCTTTGGATAGGTGGAAATTGAGCTATGTCAGGGCATATGTGCATTGTCTGATAGCATCTTTCTGCCAGGAATCTAATATATTGATCAAATTTCCCTAGCAGAACAACCATGCAATATACAATAGCAAGGCAGGCTAACGGTAGGAATGTTGGCCATGCATTTCTTTTGAAATAGTTCCTTTGTCTACGGCCATACCACCCTGAACGCACCTGATCTCATCTGAAATAGTTCCTTCACCCAAAACAGAAACAAACAAACAAACAAAAACAAAGCTTGAGATCTCCATGCAGGGCACTGGCCCTCCTGATGAGTGTCTTAATTTCCTTGCAACTTCTGACAGAGGTCACGAACAACATGCTCTCCTGTCTGTTTCTGTGGTTCACCTGCTCCTCACTGAGGGTGAGAAATGATTTTCTCAGTTGGAACACTCCTGTCAAACACAGTGTTCTGCCCTTTCTCTCGTTTGCCTCCACCTGTTCCTCCCCAGTTCATTTTGATTTTTATTTTTATTTAGATGGTTTCACTGTGTCACCCAGGCTGGAATGCAGTGGCATGATGATGGCTCACTGCAGCCTTGACCTCCCGGGCTCAAGCCATCCTCCCACCTCTGCCTCTCATGTAGCTGGGATTACAGGTGGTGCCATCATGCCCAACTAATTAGAAATTTTTTTTTTCTTTGTAGAGACGGGCTTTCACCACGTTGCCCAGGCTGGTTTCCAACTCCTGAGCTCAAGCGATCCGCCTGCCTCAGCCTCCCAAAGTGCTGGGATTACAAGCGTGAGCCATCACGCCCAGCCCCTCCCCTCTTCTTTGAAGCAAAGCAACATTTCCTTTTATCCCCAGCAACAGCAGCAAATATGTGGGTGGCTGTTTGGCTGCAGCTCTATGTGGCTATAGATGTTGTCTGCATTGCACCCATGCTGTTTTGATTGTTGTTAATAACTTGTTTGTTGTTGGTGGTGTGGTGGTGGTGTTAAAATGGTGATGGAGAAGAGGAAAAGCACTCTCTGCCTTGAGCCTTTCAAACATGCTCATTCCTATCTCAGAATGATGACACAGAAGCACAAGGGGCATTGGCTGACACTGTTCATTGATGATAGGCCTGCCTTCAGCTGCTAAAGAGGAAGTGACATGGAGAAGCAGAAAGGAGGATGTGCCTGTATTTTTAAATAAACTGCCTTGTGATGCAGGAGGCCTGTGAAACATTTGAGATATCGCACCCCAGATAAATGGAAAATTACTCACATGATTTTGTGGTTTTTTCCCCAATGACTCTAGTAATCCGAAGGAAGATTATTCCAGTTAACTGACTCATCTAAAACATGTTTTTCGACTGTATCTTGGGCAAAGATGAATCTATTCAGAGACAACAATTTATTATTTAACGTTTTGACAGGTCTACAAAAGTACAAGTCAATTGAGTCCAAATAAAGACCTGTGCTATTTTTAATGACTTCTAGATGTTCTTGGCAGAACCCAGGCCAGGTTTTGTTAGAGGAAAGAACAGGTTTATGGTTTTTTTCCTTCAGGTTTTCACATAAGATTTGATAATCAAAATAATATTTTAAAGGAAAAGTCAAGAAATAGCCCTGACAGTGTTTATGAAAATATGATGCAAGGGTTAGCAAGGAAAAAAAAGAGTCATGTGAAACTAACTGTACCCTGGAACTAGACATAGATGCATCTATTAGAGAAAACATTGGAATATTTTTATTACTTCATTTCTATTAGTGCACAGATTGTTAGAGCTTTTTGAACATTATAATATGCTTTTCCTTTTCCTCTAACAAAGGCATCCCATCCTTTATAGATGAAAAATACCCCCCATTTGAACTTTATCATTCAAATGTACAGCAAATCTTATATAGGATTTTAATATTTTTACCATGTTTTCAAACATTTCGAAGCTGTAATTTTACTTGAAAAGCATGCATTATCATCAGGTAGGCACGTGTGGTTATCATTCCTGTTTTATTAAGGGGGCAGTGAAGATGCAGGTCACATAGCGAAGCAACAATGAAATTGGAATACACTTCTTTAGACCAAAAATTAACCATAGTTTTAGGCACAAACTCATCATCATTTTCTTTCTTTTCCCTGGCACTGAGTTTAAGTGCATTAGTCTTTGAAAAGTTTTGTTTGATGTATAATTTTTAAAATCTTTCTTCTGAAGGAGTGACAAATGAGGGTTTTGTTCCCTTTCTGGTGAAAATTGATATTATATTGCACTTTGAAGGTGCAAAAGGAGTGAATTGGCCCAATTTTGCCTTATATCACTTTCCAGTACCTTCACTTGGAATGACTTACACTGTGGTTAATTGCAGTTACAATGAAGAAATTAACATGGGAATGTCATAATAATTGAATCTATAATTGAATACATAATTTCAAAATAAGAGCTTGAGTAATAATACCATTGTGTGACAATCTGATTTCCATCCCTCTTATTTTTCCTACATCATCCAGTTTAGTTCTTTACTATCATATGTGTTTCATGTTTATGTGGTTTTACCAACACATCATAAGTAAGTTGAATGTAGGACTTCTCATTTCTTTTGTGATCCTACATCTAAAAGATTTTAGTCTTTAGACTCCTCTTGAAACTTTCCCCATCTAAAATGGAGAAATAGTTCATGCTCTCTCATCTAAGTAGGAGCTAAAATCTAAAAAATAAATAAATAAAATAGTTCATCCTCTATTACTGCTGTAGTTACTATTTATTTTAGTAGTATAGTATTTATAATACTGTATTATTATTATTTATTTTTTGAGATGGAGTTTCACCTTGTCACCCAGGCTGGAGTTCAGTGGCATGATCTCGGCTCACTGTAACCTGGGTCCAGGTGATTCTCCAGCCTCAGCCTCCCAAGTAGCTGGGATTACAGGCCTGCACCACCATGTCTGGCTAATTTTGTATTTTTAGTAGAGATGGGATTTCACCATGTTGGACAGGCTGGTCTTGAACTCCTGACCTCAGGTGATCTGCCTGCCTGCCTCAGCCTCCCAAAGTGCTTGGAATTACAGGCTTTTTTTTTGGACGGAGTCTGCTTCTGTCACCCAGGCTGGAGTGCCCAGTTCACTACAACCTCCGCCTCCCGGGTTCAAGCAATTCTCCTGCTCCAGCCTCTGGAGTAGCCGGGATTACAGACACCCACCACCACACCTGGCTAATTTTTTGTATTTTTAGTAGAAATGGGGTTTCACCACATTGGCCAGGCTGGTTTTGAACTCCTGACGGCAGGTGATCTGCTTGCCTTGGCCTCCCAAAATGCTGGGATTACAGGCATAAGCCACCAGCCCTGCCAGAATACTATGAATTTATTGTCTGCCTTTCATGTTGATTTTATTATGCTCTGAAATTTTCCATGCTCATTCATTCATTCCTTTCTTCATTTATACATCTATACATCTAACACAGCAAGCATGTATTGTACTTCCATTATACTTACCATATTATGTTGTAACTATTTGTTTCTCCTTCTAGATTCGAACTGTATGGAACAGAGACTATGGGTCTATAATCTTTTCCTCTGAGGAAGTCTCTGGTAGAACATAGGTGCACAATGAATGTATTTTGATAAATGGCGTCTAGTAAAATGCCATGTACCTGACAGGTAACGATTGCATGCTATCTACTGGTGAAGACAACACTGCTTTTTAAACTTTCCGTTGTAATCATTTTTCTCATAAATGAAAAGTTTGAAATATTTGAAAGAATAAAACTCTACCTTTTGACTGGAATTTAAAATTGCATTACCATGCAAGATCCTATTTAGATAAAACAAGCAAACAACCTATTTGTCAGGTGGGTGAATACTGAATGCTCCTGAAGCATTAAATATTTTATCAATATGTGTGATTTTTTCAGTAGATTGATATATGCATGTCATAATGGCAAGAAACCTTAGGTAGGGATCGATATATACTAGATTTTAAATCCTAGTAGAATAAACAGAAAATGATGAAAGAAGCAGTGGATAATTATTTCTATGTTCATTTGAAATTCTACCTCTGGTTAAACTGAGCAGCCTTTTCAAAATCATCGGAACTGTAATAACGCGTCACTAAATGCTTCTGCTCATTCAATTTTTCATTTGCAAAGGTAATCCATGCTTTAAAACCTGGAAACCTTTGAAATATGCATCAGGCAGGAGGCTGGTGTGGAGATTGCCTTGAGGTCAGGGCTTTCAGCTCCTTAGTTGCTGAGTCTGAGGTTTTCGCCAAAGGCCATGAAATATCCCTTCATTAACGGGTTCTTGGCAGCAAATATAATTAAGAACTAGCCATAGATCAGAATGTTGTAAAGGGATAAATATCTCCTGTGGTGTGAAAATAGGACCAAAGACGCTGATCCTATGACAAGAGTCCTATACAATCATCACCCTTTAGCTGGTGGGGATTTGATTTAACGAAATGGTTTGGAATAAAGCAGCTTTGTAACGGTGGTGGTTTCTGACACATAGCACAATCTCTTGTGGTTCTGGCCCGCATAGAGCGCGGCGGCTTGACTCCACACGTTGGCAATTGCCCTTTTACCAAAGCCCTTCCCCAGGGACTCTCACGGCAGGCCAGTTAGATGCATGTTTCACAGGCGGTAAATCAGCTGTTTTCCCTGAAAGTTATCCTCTTCTGTTTCCAGTTTTTCCGTAGAGGGTCACTCAAGGGTGGTAAGAATTGTACTCCTCCTCGAAGCCTGAGCCTGCTGTCGCTATGGCTGCCAAAACACAGCCTCAGAGAGACAATGATTTGAACCTGGTTTGCTGACTGCTGTCTCTAGACTCCCTGGCACCACTCAGTTTGGGGAAGAAAAAAATATACCTGGTAGCATTCAAGTCTAGAATTGTAATGTAGTTACGGTATCCAGATGTATCTTTTTAAAGGGATTAACCCAGTGTTCCAGGAAGCCTTTTGCGGATAATAGATGCACTTTCTCCGAAGGAGATAGGAATAGGAAATCTTTCATTGTGCTTATAGAGGTTAGATTTTTTTGATAATCAGACCCTTTCGAGTAGGGAGGAGGTAGCTGTTTGTGTTATAGAAATACATCCAAGTAGGCCTTTGTTTTCACCTGGGTCATTAGTGCGTGATTCTCTTACGCCAAGGTCCCTGTAAGCATACCAATTACACTTTGCGGAAGTCTGCTGTAACACGGTGGGATGGTGTGTTTAAAAGAAAACTTTAGAAACATCTTGGGCTGGGAAGGAGGGATTTTGAAATGTTAATATTTGCCTTTGCAAGATTATATACTGCTGATAACCCCTCAGTTATATATTGCTGATATCATGTAACTCCCTCCTCTTTTGGCTCACAATACAAACTCGAACCATTTGCCAAAATCTCTTTTCACACCCTTGACGCTAGTCAAACTGGATTCCTTGCCATTTCTGGAACACAATATCAAATAAATACTTATCAAGTCCATGTTATGTGCCAGGTATGATATTATGCATTCTATATACACCAAAGTTCTTCAATGCAATTAGTTATTATTCATTCTTTTATTCAATCAAAAAATGTGTAATGAGCACCTACTATCTATCAGGTGTGTACTAAGAAGTGAGGGTGTGGCTACGAATAGAGCAGACATGTTTCCTGTCCTCATGGAACTGACAGTGTAGCAGAGGAGATAGATATTTAATCATATCATAATACAGAGGATGGGAAGATATGAGACAGAGCAAGGAGGTCTGACCCTGAGGAAGGGATGTTTACACTGGTCAGGAAGGAATTATAGGAATCAGCCAAATAGAAAGGATGGTGGTGAATGCTGGGCCTGAGGGAAGAGTTTAGAGGTATGCAGGCAAGACTAGAGAACAGAACAGGGGCTGGACTGCACGGCCAGCACTCTTGGTTCAAACCCTGGCTTGCCACTACTTTCCTTGTACTTTGGGTAAATCACTTAACTTCTGTGCCTCCATTTCCTTATCGTCAAATGGGGATAGCAACAGTACTAATCTCATTATTGTCCTGATAAATCAGTGGTTATATGCCCAGTTCACAGGAAGCATTACGTGAAAGTTATTATTTTAACAAGGAAGTGACAGTATTTTGAGTTATTCTGTAGCCTAGATTGTAGCATGTCAGAAGCACAAAGCCGAGTAAGAGGTGAGGCTAGAAAAGCTCATAGAGCTTGGACTATGAGGGACCCAGCCTGGAGAGAGGTCTTGTAAACATGTGAAGGATTTTCTTGATTGGTACAGCAGTAAAAAATCATTGAAACAATCGAAGCAGGTGGGTGGCACAATGAGGCTTGTATGGGCCAAGCTGGTGGCCATGGAGAGGAGCCAAAGTGTATGGCTTGGCAAGCTGTCTGGGAGGTAGACTCAAAATCTGCTTATGGATTGAAAGTGTGAACGAGGAAGAATGATGACTACCTGGACTAGAAAAGGGCCGGAGTGCTTCTGTGTCCAAATAACAGAGGGAAATCCAGGAGAGCTGTGGGTACACGCGGGTTGACAGGTTTAGTGGTGAGAGTTGAGGGATATTTTTTCTAAGGTCTTGTCTTTGTTCAGTGCTAGGAATGCCCTGCTGGAGGTGAGCTGAGAAATGGGGATGGGGGAGGTTTGAGGAACCACCATTTGGAATACATCCTAGTGAACAGGAGAGGGCATTTACAAGGGAAACCAGGGCAGGGTAAAGAACTCTGATGAGCCGGGCGCGGTGGCTCAAGCCTGTAATCCCAGCACTTTGGGAGGCCGAGGCGGGTGGATCACGAGGTCAAGAGATCGAGACCATCCTGGTCAACATAGTGAAACCCCGTCTCTACTAAAAATACAAAAAAAAAAAAAAAGAACTCTGATGGGGTTGACGATATTTACTTTTTAGTGGCACCAGACTGCCTAGGTGTGAGATTTTCTCAGCAGTTTTCGGCAGATCTTAGATGCAGAGGAGATGAGCAGCTGAGAGCTCAAGGATCAGGATAATCAGATGATAATATTACTGACATTATCCAACATATATTGAAGCTTTACTAGGTGCCAGTTACTGTTAAGAGCTTTACATACAATATCTCATTTAATTAGTTGTAGGCCGGTCTTAAAGTTGCATGAAGGTCAGGTGCTGTGGCTCATGCCTGTAATCCTAGCACTTCGGGAGGCCAAGGTGGGTAGATCACAAGGTCAGGAGATTGAGACCATCTGGCTAACATGGTGAAACCATGTCTCTACTAAAAATAGAAAAAATTATCCTCGCATGGTGGCATGTGCCTGCAGTCCCAGCTACTTGGGAGGCTGAGGCAGGATAATCGCTTGAACCCAGGAGACAGAGGTTACAGTGAGCTGAGATTGCGCCATTGTACTCCAGCCTGGGCAACAGAGCAAGACTGTCTCAAAAAAAAAAAAAAAAAAAGTTACATGAAATGTACTAGTTAGTGGCACATTGACCAAATTCAAGTCAGCAAATAAAAGCTTAGCCCTTTGGCCTGTTTATTTTTATGGTTTTATATGTAAATTGTGTTTCTGTGGCTTCACAAATCTGTGGGGGAAAATTAGGGTCAAAATGACAGGAGTGAAACAACATCTCCCTGGCTCTGTCCTATTCACTCTGAAAAACTCTCCTCCTGAAATTCTGTTAGTTCCCCAGGGCCTCTGGAGCAAAGCACCACAAACCGGGTGGCTTAAACCCACAGGAAGTGATTGTCTCACAGTTCTGGAGGCTAGTCTGAAATCCACATGTCGGCAGGGCCACGTTCCCTCTGGAACCTGCAGAGGAGGCCCATCCTTGCGTCTTCCTAGCATCTGGTGGTGGTCGCCAATCCTTGGCGCGCCTTGGCTTAAAGCTTCCTCACTCCAGTCTCTGCCTCTGTAGTCACGCGGCATTGTCTGTGCATCTCTGTCTTCATATGGCATTTTCATCATCTTTTTTTTTTTTCCCTTTGAGCCGGAGTTTCACTCTGTCACCCAGGTTGGAGCGCAGTGGCACGATCTCAGCTCACTGCAACCTCCGCCTCCCAGGTTTGAGCCATTCTCCTGCCTCAGCCTCCCGAGTAGCTGGGACTACAGGCACCCACCCCCACGCCCAGCCTTTTATTTTCATCTTCTTTTTTTCTTTGAGACGGAGTCTTGCTCTGTTGCCAGGCTGGAGTACAGTGGCACAATCTCGGCTCACTGCAACCTCCGCCTCCTGGGTTCAAGTGTTTCTTCCGCCTCAGCCTCCCAAGTAGCTTGGACTACAGGCACGTGCCAAACGCCCGGCTAATTTTTGTATTTTTAGTAGAGACAGAGTTTCACCATGTTGGCCAGGATAGTCTCCATCTCTTGACCTCATGATCCACCTGCCTTGGCCTCCCAAAGTGCTGGGATTACAGGCGTGAGCCACCGCGCCCAGCCCATTTTCATCTTCTTATAAGGACACCAGTAGTATTGAACTAGGGCCCAACTTAATGGCCTCATCTTAACTTGATTACACCTGCAAGGACCTTATTTTCAAAGACAGTCACATTCTGAGGTACTAGCAGTTAGGCCTCTATCTTTCCAGGGCGCACACTTCAACCCATAATAAATTCCTTCCAGTTAGTTCTGAAAGTGCGCAGGAGTGCTCCTGGGTGTCATGAGCTGGTATTCTTTGTTTCAGCATGCACTTCTCCTCTCCTGTTTTGGTTTGTCACAGCGCTGTCTCTCATGCTGCTGTCAAGGTCAATGTACCACTGCAAATGCTTCCAAAGCTGCAAAGAAGCATCAGAGGGACGACCTCCACCGAAGGTACCAGGGTCTCCTTGATGCTGTTGCAGCCTGGTCTCCTGTCCTTTGCCCTCTGTGGTCCAAGCTTTCTGCTGTGTCAGTTCTGAGTTCTCACATGCTCCGCACCCCAGCCTGCCCTCCTTCTTGTAGTCCCCAGTCATTTTATATATTGTAGAGTAGTGCTCTACATTATGCTTTGTTTTCATCCACTCCTCTGATTGTCCCTAAGCCCCACTGGACTAGGGGACAATCAGAATGACAGATGCTGTCTGGGGCTTAATTATCCCTCCTGCTGATACTGACCTTGAATCAAACTCGTGAGCCTCACCTCTCTTTCCCCTGGTCTGATGGTTATTATGGGGCCTCTTGGTACAAATAAACTTCTGCTGTACCCAGACATGTCCGGAAATATTAACAGGAACCCTAGGGGGAATTCTGCAGCTTAGCTTCTCAAGCCAAGACTGTGGCTTCCTATGTTATATTTAAATTAATTACATCACAAAATATTTATCCACAGCCTGAGGCTTATTATCAATAACTGTTGGGTTGGGCTATCTACTGGGACAGTTGCTGAAGATATAAAAGATTATCTTCTGCCCAAGTAGAAAGGGCTTTCTCTATGCCCCTCACATTTAATATCTACTCTCCTTCTCTTTCCAAGCCTGCTGAATAAACTGAGATGTTTGATTTCAGTCCACAGCCTCTTCTAGTCAATGATAGCCTCTCATTGCATGTAATACAACCATGCTTGGTAATATTCAGCTGTAGCACACCTTGCTCTCTTTTTCTTATGACAGCTCCTATCATTAAAGTAATTATAAATGTTTGTACCTAATCCTCACTACGATAATTTACACTTTCACCACAATAAGAAAAGGGTCGACTGTCATTATATCTGGGTATCTTTGATCCTAACCTACCTCTAGGTATGATACCTTTCTTCTCACTCAAAATATCAACCTAAAGTTATTAACCAATTAATTAACCAACAAATTTTTATTAGGTGTTTTTTATGTGTTCTGCATTAGCAGAAAACAGACGAAGGAAATTACCTTTTTGGTAATTATTATTTTAACCTCTTCAAATCCTTTACTAAGTCATCCGTTCTAGAAACAGTGAGTACCTGCTCTGCATCTAAGGGGTAGAATAGAAGCCAACAGAAGCAAAACAAACAAAATCTCTACCTTCTAAGAATCTGTTATCCAGGTGGAGGACCCGGACCTTAACAATCTTACAAATAATATATATCCACAAACTGTAGTAAGAACGGGAAAAGAAATGCGTAGGGTCCTATGTACAATAGGGAGACCCTGAGTTAGAATGGGCATGGATAGTCAGTAATAGGTAAGTTGAAGTTTGAAGGTTGTGCAAGAGAAAGGAAGGAGAACATCTCATGCAGAACAGTAACACCTGCAAAAGACCTGACAGAGGTAAGAGCTTGGTAGTTGGGCATGGTGGCTCGTGACTGTAATCCCTGTGTGTTGAGAGGCTGAAGCAGGAGGATCACTTGTAGTCAGGAGTTTGGGACCGGCCTGGGCAACATAGTGAGACCTTGTCTCTACCAAAAAAAAAAAAAAATATATATATATATATATATATATATATATATATATATATATATATATTTAAATTAGCTGAGTGTGATAGCATGCACCTATAGTCCCAACTGCTTGGGAGGCTTAGGCAGAAGGATTACTTGAGCCCAGTAGTTTGAGCTTACAGTGAGCTATGATCGTGCATTGCACTCCAGCCAATGACAGAGTAGAACCCTGTCTCTATAAAATACAATAAAATGAAAAAGAGCTTAATGCCTCAAAAAAAGACCCGTGAAACTGGAGCACAGTGGAAACACGGGAGTTGGGTGAAAAAAGATGACAGAGACCGAGAACAAGAGCCAGATTCTCTGTGGCCATGGTAAGTGCTGTGCCTTGAATATGTCTCCCAAAAGTTCATGTGTTGAACACTTAATCCCCAATGCAACAGTGTTGAGAGGTGAGACCTAAAAAGAGGTAATTGGGACATCAGGTCAGAGCCTTCATGAATGGATTAATGTCACTATCGTCAGAGCAGGTTAGTTATCACAAGAATGGGTTGTTACAAAATGAGTCCCGCTCCTGCTGCCTTTCTCTTTCATATGTGCTCACCGCCACCTTCTGCCGTTGGGGTTACTCTCTCCAGATGCCAGCAGCATGATCTTGGACTTCCAAGCCTCCAAAACCATGATCCAGATAAACTTCTGTTCTTTATACATGACCCAGACTGTGATATTCCATTATAGCAGCACAAAATGGACTAAGACAGAAAATGGGTACCGTGAGTGGAGTTGCTGCTGCAATGGACACCCGAAAATGTGGAAAGGGCTTTGAAGCTGGATAATGGGTAGAAGCTGGAAGACTTTAGAGAGGCAGAATAGAAAAAGACTAGATTGTCATGAACAGAGAGCATTAAGCATGTTCCAGGTGAGGGCTCAGAAGAGAAGAGTAGGTCCTACAACGAAGCCACAAAAAAAAAAAAAAAAAAAAAAAAAGAAAAAGAAAAAAAGAAAGAAAAGAAAGAAGACTAGTGAAAGTATGGAACTTCTTAGAGATTACGTAAGTGGTTGTGACCAGAATGTTGGCAGAAAAATGGACAGTAAAAGCCATTCTGATGAGGTCTCTGGTGGAAATGATCTGATGAGGTCTCGGTTGGAGATGAGGAGCTGGAGTACAGGCCGTCCTTGCTTTGGAGCAGCGGTGACCTTGGCTGAATTGTATGCGTTACCCAGGACTTTATGGAATGCAGAATTGAAAAGCAATGAGCTGAGATATATGGCAGAAGAAATACCTATGCAGCAAAGCATTCAGGCTGCTGTGTGGCTGCTTTGAATTGCATACAGTGAGATGTGAGTCCAAACATATGACTTAAAGACCTAATTTATAATTAAAAGAGAAAGAGAATGGGAAGATTTGGAAAATGTGCAGACCGGCCATGTGAAGAGTGAAAAAACGTGTTCTTGACCCTTTGCTAAAAAATTGATTCAGTTAGAAGGGAGCCAGAGGCTACTCATAAGACAATGGGAGAAAGACCCCAAAGGCATTTCAGAGATCTCTCAGGAACCCCCAGATCACAGACCCAGAAATCTAGGAGGCCATAGACACTCAAATCGCCATGCTTATCACTCCTGGAAAAAAATAAAGGCATATATTAAAGAATCCATTCATGTTGCTATGTGGATCCTACTGTGTTAAGTGCTGTTAAGAGTGAATAACATAGGCATGATTCCTATCCCTCAGGAGCTAGCTGCAATTTGGGAAAGGTTATTTCTCCAACTTTAAAGATTTAAGTGTTGGCAGAAAACCGTGATTCCTCTTCTTTGATCAAAACATCTGTGAGACTCATAAAAGACAAAGCCATGTCAAACAGAGCTACATAATGGCCTACAGCAATTTTTATAGCCTGAATAAAAAGCAAAAAGCTCTTTGAAGTAACTTAAACAAATAATCTAAACCACTATTCCCTAATCATTTTGATTCAATAACAAAATAGCCATGCCTTATGCCTTTTCATTATTTGATTGTTTTGTTTATTTTGCTTTTTGGTCAGCCGCTTAGGTGCAGATAACAGAAAACCACTCTAGCAGTTTTAAGCAGGAAGGGCTAAATATGGGGAATGAGGTGCTTACAAATTCGTTAGAAGGGCTGGAGGAGTGGGCTGCTGTCTGAGAAATCAGAAAGACCCTAGAGAAATTCCTGGATCCCAGGGGATGTTCATTCCTATTCCAATTTGCTCACAATGCCACTCTTATATCCTGTAACCTGAGGTGTAACTTAAAAAGTTCACTACTTCCAACACAGTAATATAAAATGCTAGAGAAAGAGGAAAAACGAAACAAAGGAAATTCGTTACTATATTCATGAGAAAACAAGGAGGAAAACTGGGGTAGCTAGGACAGACCATATTTCTGCATCTGGTCCTAAGACCATAGTTGATATTTTTGACTTCCTTCTACTTCCAGCTCATGTTCCTTTTTCACCCTCAGCCAGCACCTCAGCTAGTCATGCCACTTTACCTGATGCAGAAACTCAAACTTTGAAGGGATCTGAACCCTTGCTGATCCTGCCTGTTGAGTCTCTAGGTGAAAGCCATCTTTTTCTCATTATTAAGCCTTCTTAGTCAGCAGAGAGCCAAGAGCCACAAGAAACAGGTACAAAACCTTTGTGGCTGGGTCCCTCTATGAAACAATGGAAGGTGATACTACCAGTCCTTGGTTTCTAGACTCCTGCCGTTTTACTGGGAGAAGCAACACTACGTGTTGGCTATTGGTTAGAGCATTATCTCTTCTATAGCACAGCACTCCAATTTATCAGGCTGGTGTTGACTAGCTGGTACCCATCACTGAGTCTCCAGTAGGTTATTCTCCCATTTGGTAAGGGCATGTGCTTGTAGGTGATAGGACACATGGTGAGCCCAGCGAAATCCATAGACATCTCTTTCTCTCACTTCTTCGGTAGAAGCAATGCTGAATGGGACGCTGTTTCTGTGGTGGTGAATAAAGGTGTTCACAGTCAGTATTGCTGGCAGAAATAGAGCTAGCAGAAAAGTCAAATATACATCTATAATGAGTATCTATTCCAGTGACGATAAATTACTGTCTCTTTCCTTCACCCCCATGATGGAAAGAAATGGATGTAATTAACCTGCCACCATATATTTGACTGATGTGTTTCTACTTCGAATATGGTATTGTATTAGGGGCTCAACGTTAGTTTTTGTCGCCATCAGGTTAAACAATCAGCAGTTGCCACACAGCCTTGGTGAAGGAAGGCACTAGTTTTGAGCCCTTGCTTATCCTCCATCTCTGTTACTATGGCTACAATAACCATGACTAAGCCCCAGGGTGGCTGGGGTAAGAGGCTAACTGACATCTATAGACAATAATTTTGTGTATCTGATTATTGGGTATCTCTTTGGCAACAGCTGTGGGCAAAATTCTTAGTCCCTAAGACCCATTCAGGGTTTTCAGCTACAAATAGGAAAATGTGACTCCTGTTAATTTAAGCAGAAGTAGATTCGATTGGATGGCTTTGGGTAGCTCTCAGTATGAATGTGAAGGTAGGTAAATGACTCTAGGGAAAGGCAAGCCCGAGGAAGTTTTATAGTTAAGAACAGAACAGAGGACATGCCAGAGGAACTCAGGTCAGGCCCTTGACTTTCGACAGTCCAACTTGGGACAGTACTGCCATTTTCATTGCTGAATTCTTTTTTTCTGAGACGGAGTCTCACTCTGTTGCCCAGGCTAGAGTGCAGTGGTGCAAGCTTGGCTCACCGCAACCTCCACCTCCCAAGTTCAAGCGATTCTCCTGCCTCAGCCTCCCGAGTAGCTGGGATTACAGGTGTGTGCCACCATGCCCAGCTATTTTTGTATTTTTAGTAGACACAGGGTTTCATCGTGTTGGCCAGGCTGGTCTTGAAATCCTGACTTCAAGTGATTCACCTGCCTTGGCCTCCCAAAGCGCTGGGATTACCTGCGTGAACCACCGCACCTGGCGACTGCTGGACTCTTAAATCTGCTGTAACCTCTGAGAACGTTCTCTGCCTATTGCTGTCATTGAGTACTTACACATGAGGGAAAATCCCTGACAGGAGCATCTGTTTGGCCACATCTGGGCCACATGCTTCTTATCAAGGAATTGGGATAGGGATCTATGCTCATTTTAGGCATAGAGTTGGGGGAAATCCTTCCATCTAGGAAGAATTCAGATAGGCAAAACCTGACAGATGTGCACCATACCCTCTAATCCTCAGTTTTCTCATCTGTGCAATGGAAACAACAATACCCTTTTAAAATCTTTGTCCTTGGCTATATGTTATCTGAATATCCTTTTTATCCTTATTCATTGCCATGAGGATTACCTTAAATAATGCTTGTAAAATGCAATAAATCTTAGTTTTTATTATTACCTCAGTGTCTTTATCTCCTTGTCCTGAAGCAATTTCTGTAATTTCTAACCTTCAATTCAACCATCCTTCCCCTCAATTTCTGCTCTGGATCCCTGGAATAACCAGTAAAACCATCCCAGTCGTCTCTGTTACAAATGATGGACTTCCAGCCACAAGGGGCCCTCAGTGCTGCCTGTACACCTCCTGCCCAGCTCTTCCCATTTCCCAGAACCAGTAAAGTCTGTCTTCTTCAGAGAGGAAGACAGACTTTACATGTAAACTGCCTTCAGTTCTCTCCCATCCACCTAGTAACTCACGTATATTTGCCCTAATTATTGCTATCATCCCCACTCCCAAGTCTCAGGTGAAGTTAGGTCTCTCCTTGTTTTAAGGGCCAATCCTTCCCTCTGTCTGGGCTATTTTGCCTTCTCTGAGCCTTTGCTAGGGCTTCCTTCCCTGGATTTTTTTTTTTTTTTTTTTTTGAGATGGAGTCTTGCTCTGTCACCTAGGCTGGAGTTTAGTGGTGTGATCCCGGCTCATTGCAACCTCTACCTCCCGAGTTCAAGCGAATCTCGTGCCTCAGCCTCCCAAGTAGCTGGGATTACAGGCACACACCACCATGCCCAACTAATTTTTCTATTTTAGTAGAGACAGAGTTTTGCCATGTTGGCCAGGCTGGTCTTGGACTCCTGACCTCAAGCAATCCACCCACCTTGGCCCCCCAAAGTGAGAGGATTACAGGCCTGAGCCGCCACACCCAGCCTGGATTTTATATATCTCTTAGTCTACTGGTTTCTTTCTGTGATTTGCAGTATCAAATGCTGCACAGACACTTTGTGACACTAACTGGATACCACTGTTCTAGGGTTATTAAAATAGAACCCTCACTGTTTTTGTGGATTTGATCAAGAAACCCTGTAAAAATTAAAGGCAACATAGAAAAGTGAAAGGAGTAAAAATCACTTGAAATCTCTAACTCAGAGATAACCATTCTGATCATCATTCTTGATATTGTCTTCCTGTACTAATCCATGCGTATTTTGTGTCTGGTTTTACATAGAGAAAATGTATATCCTCTTTCTTTCCTGTATAATTACTTTTTTCTTTCTTCACTGAATCATTCCCATCAAAATATATACATCCCATTGTTTCTCCCATTTAAAAAACACCCTCTTTTATTTGATTCTAATCTACATGTCACCTTATTATCTTCTCCCTTTTATGGAAACATTTTCTGAAAGAATGATGAATTTCACTGCATGGATTTCCTCTCCTCCAGTCTCCTTTGTGAATTTCTCCTCATCTTCCCAACCTTTAAGCATTGCCTAGGGATCTGTCTTACCAACCTCTTCTCTTTTCGTGAAGTCCTGGCATCAAATGATCCTTTCACCTTGACCTTTCAAAGTGCTGGGATTACAGGTGTGAGCCATCGTGCCCAGGCCCTCTTCTATTTTCTGTCTACACTCACTCCCTAGGTCAGGTTCTATTTTCTGTCTACACTCACTCCCTAGGTCAGGCGTCCCCAAACTTTTTACACAGGGGGCCAGTTCACTGTCCCTCAGACTGTTGGAGGGCCGCCACATACTGTGCTCCCCTCACTGACCACCAATGAAAGAGGTGCCCCTTCCTGAAGTGCGGCTAGGGGCTGGATAAATGGCCGCAGGGGGCCGCATGCGGCCCGCAGGCCGTAGTTGGGGGACGCCTGCTCCCTAGGTGATCTCAAGGAGTTTCGTGGCTTTAAATACTATTCTTACTCTGTTGACTCATACATCTATGTTTCTATCCAGGGCTCTCTGCTGACCTCAAGACGCCAAGTTGCCTATTGGACATTTCCACCTGCATGTTTGATAGGCATCCTTAATGTAACACACTTGAAACTGAATTCTCGAGTTCCTTCCTCCACTTCAAACCCACTTCTTCTGCAATATTCCCAACCTTATTTTTCTGGTCACTTGGACAAAAGATCTTGGAGTCATCCTTGATGTCACTCTTTTTTTCATATCCCACAGCAAATTTGCCAACAAATCCAGTTCAATCTACCTTCAAGATATATTGAATTTCCAACTGTTTTTTTTTTCCACCTCTGTTGCTTACCCTCTGATCCAAACCATCATCATCTCTTCCTTGGATGATTTCAATAGCATCATTACACTCTCTGTGTTGTGGGTGGACAGTATTTCCCCAAAAAGATAAATAGAAATTCTCATCCTTGGTACCTCTGAATGTGATCTTATTCAGAAAAAGGGTTTTTGTCAATGTCATCAAGTTGAGATGAAGTCAGACTGGATTACAGTGAGTTCTACTCCGATAAGACTGATACCTTTATAAGAAGAGAAAACAGATACGAGGAGAGAGAACAGCATGTGAAGACGCCGAGACACATGCAGGGAGAACAGCATGTGATGGTGGAGGCAGAGGCTGGAGTTACGGGGCTACAAGCCAAGGAATGCCACTCATTGCCAGTGACAATAGAAGCTAAGTGAAAGGCGTGGAACGGAGTCTTCGCTAGAGTCTGTGAGAAAGCACAAGCCCGCCGAAACCTTGATTTTTAGACTTCTGGCCTCCAGAACTGTGAGAGAATACATTTCTGTTGTTTTAAGTTCCCAGTTTGGGGTAATTTGTTATCGTAGCCCTAGGAAACCTAATATATCCCGCTCTTGCTTCTCTCCCTGAAGATTATTTTCCACACAGCCAAAAATGGGTATGATTTATCTCATTAAAGATATCACTCAAAACCTTCATTTCCTCAAAAGGTTAAACATAGAATTCCCATATGATCCAACAATTCCACTGCTGGATATATGCCCAAAAAAACTGAACACAGGGACTCAAACAGATATTGGGTTGACAAGTCTATTATATTTTAAAACTGAACTAGGTCCCATATAACTCTGAGTATGAGCTGTACTGAAAATATATTTACTCCTGAGACACACTAGCTTATTCCGTTTCAATGGGAGATACTGCCTAAGATTTGATCTCTCTGCAGGTCAGCTCTTCACCTTTCAGCGTGATCACCAGTCTTGTTTTTTCAAGCAACAATTTGACTTTATCACACATAATTCTAAGTTTTAGAACAGTTACTTTGTGGTAAGTATAACTCTTCCAGAACTTAGCATTATGTGTGATAAATATAAAGTGTTCCAACTCAGCACTTATGAATTTCTAGATAAATTGCCGAGTATACTATTAAGTTCTCATTCCTGGTCATCTTAAAATATGTACACAGGGCCGGGCACGGTGGCTCAAGCCTGTAATCCCAGCACTTTGGGAGGCCGAGGCAGGTAGATCACGAGGTCGAGAGATCGAGACCATCCTGGTCAACATGGTGAAACCCCGTCTCTACTAAAAATACAAAAAATTAGCTGGGCATGGTGGCGCGTGCCTGTAATCCCAGCTACTCAGGAGGCTAAGGCAGGAGAATTGCCTGAACCCAGGAGGCAGAGGTTGCGGTGAGCCGAGATCGCGCCATTGCACTCCAGCCTGGGTAACAAGAGCGAAACTCCGTCTCAAAAAAAAAAAAAAAAAAAAAAATGTACACAGAATAAGCACAATTTATGATATACAAAAACAACATGCTGTTCACTGTTCAGCCGTTGGTAGCCCTTTGTGCTATCAAAGCCATTTTTCCGAGGTTACTAATGACTCTCTGCTTGCTAAACCCAATGGCTTAGGAGTCACCCTACTCAACTTCTCTATGACATTTGACATTGTTGATCACTGCCTCCTTAATGAAATTTTCATTTTATGACTTCTTTGACACTCCTCTCTCCTAATAGTCTTGCTGCCCCCTCTGACCACATCTCAGCCTCCCTCCTTGACCCATCTTCTTTAACAGGCTCCCACCAGGATGTTCCCTTGAGCTCTTTTCCTTTTCACTCTCGGCAGATTTACCAGACTTAATTATATCACTTAAATGCAAATGGCTCCTCAGCTTTCAGTCTTACCTTCTCTTTCTAGAGCTCTAGATCAGTCTTTCCAACTGGAGTACTGCATGTTCCATTGATTCCTTCATGTTGGCCACATCTCATAGTGCCCCAGACCTGCTCTCTGCTTTCATTTCTCGTCTCAGTTCATGGCAGCAGCATCTACCCAGTCACTAGAGTTAGAGTCACATGTCATGCCTCCCGTCCATGATCCCGACTGGCTGGAGTTGTTGCATCCACAGTCAGCATCATACAGTGCCCAAGAGCAAGGACTCTACATCGGGGTTGCCAGGGCTCAAACCCAGGTTTACCACTTACTAGGGGGGTGCTCTTGAGTAAGATGTTTAACCTCTATGTCTGACTTTACTCACCTATAAAATGAAGATAACAATAGTAGCTATTTCTTAGCGTTCTTGTGAAGCTTAAATACATTTGTATTTGTAAAGTGCCTAGAACAGTGCCTGGCACATGTGTTACATAGGTGCTTGTTAATAGATTTGTCTTGAGTTTGTCCTCACCCTAGTTGATCCTTCAGACTGCTGACAGATGTTTTTGTGGGGCTACTAATTTTTATGTTAAACCAGAGGCCAGTCACTATGTTAAGCGTTTTATATGTGGAATCTCATTGAATTCTCCAAACAACATGTGAGGGAGGTTCGATAATACCTATTTAAGAGATGAGGAAACCGGGCTTTAAGATCTAGTGCACTTCGCTGAAAGTCACACCGTTTGTAAACGTCAGAGTTGAGATTTTAATTCAGACCTGTCTACTCCCAGAACTAGTGTTCAAAACCAGGAAGCTACACTATCCTGCTTTTCTAAACCTGAGTTAGTCACTCACTGCTTAAACTTCTTCAAAGAACCCATGCTGCCTATGCTGCCATGAACTATTCCTTCACAATCTTCTTGCAACTTAACTTTATTTTCTACAACTTTCCTCCATGTAGCCTCCTCGTTCCTTCTTCCTTTCCCCTCTCTTTCCCTCCTTTCCTTTGTTCCTTCAACCTTTATTGAATACCTGAGTGGCAGGCACTGTGCTAAATTGGAGAAAACAAGAGATGAGCAGTTTGTCTTCAAGGATCTCATAGTCTGATACAAATTATTATTGACAATACAGTAAGGGGAGTGCACTCGGGTGATGTGGGAGCCAGACTGGGAGACAAGGGGCAGGAGCAGGGAGATGTGTTAGTCCATTTTCATGTTGTTAATAAAGACATACCCAAGACTGGATAACTTATAAAGGAAAAGAGGCTTAATGGACCCACAGCTCCACACGGCTGGGGAGGCTTCATAATCATGGCAGAAGGTGAAAAAGGAGCAAAGGCATGTCTTAGGTGGCGGTGGGCAAGAGAGTGTCTGCAGGGGAACTGCCTTTTATGAAACCATCAGATCTCATGAGACTTATCCAGTATCACAAGAACAGCAAGGGAAAACCTGCCCCCATGATTCAATTATCTGCCACCAGGTCCCTCCCAAGATGCATGGGGATTATATGGGAACTACAATTCAAAACAAGATTTGGGTGGGGACACAGCCAAACCATATCAGACAGGTTCTTTGAGGGAGGACATTTGGCTGCTTTAAAGGATACTCTGGTTGGAAAATTTCCTGTTGTTATTTAGCAATTCTGGGCTGGGCATGGTGGCTCAGGCCTGTAATCCCAGCACTTTAGGAGCCTGAGGCTGGTGGATCATGAGGTCAGGAGTTCGAGAGCAGCCTGGCCAACATGGTGAAACCTCGTCTCTACTAAAAATACAAAAATTAGCTGGGCGTGGTGGCACACACCTGTAATCTCAGCTACTTAGGAGATTGAGGCAGGAGAATTGCCTGAACCTGGGAGGCGGAGGTTGCAGTGAGCCAAGATCGTGCCACTGCACTCCAGGCTAGGCGACAGAGTGAGGCTTCGTCTCAAAAAACAAACGAGCAAACAAACAAAAAAACAACTCTGACTTTTTGCTTTTTGCCTTTGGGATCTTTGGGGTGTCTTTTTCCCTGTCAGATAGGTAGCTAAGACTGGATTTCAAAATCAGCTTCTCTGATCCTTGGACGTTTGTTTCCTTACACATACCTCAATTATAGCATGTATCGTGCGGTATTTTAAGAGCTGTTGGTCTTTCTGCCCGTCTTTTCCTTTTTCTTTTCTTTTCTTTTTTTTTTTTTTTTTTTTTTTTCTTTTGAGACGGAGTCTTGCTCTGTCTCCCAGGCTAGAGTGCAGTGGCGCAATCTTGGCTCACTGCAACCTCCTATTCCTGAGTTCAAGCGATTCTCATGCCTCAGCCTCCTCAATAGCTGGGATTACAGGCATGTGCCACCAGGCCTGGCTAATTTTTTCTTTTTTTTGTATTTTTAGTAGAGATGGGGTTTCACCATGTTGGCTAGGCTGGTCTCGAACTCTTGACCTGAAATGATCCGCCCACCTCGACCTCCCAAAGTGCTGGGATTATAGGTGTGAGCCGCCACACCTGGCCCCATCTTTCTGAGTAAATTGTGATTTCCTCCAAGGAAAAGACAAAGTCTTGTTTATTTTTGAACGGTCCTTCATTCCTAAAGTGACATGACTGGAATATCATAGGTCTCAATAAAGCTTTGTTAAATGAAGGGTTGCTTGCCTATTCACAAAAGAAAGTCTAAGTCAGGGGCTCTTCTGATTCAGAGTAAATCAGAGTCGGTGTTCAATAAATATTAAGTATTTGATGGTTCTATCAGTAAAACATCCAAAAATAATGCTGGGAATAGGAAATTTATTTATTTATTTTGAGACAGTGTCTCACTCTGTCACCCAGGCTGGAGTTCAGCGGTACAATCTCAGCTCACTGCAACCTCCACCTCCCTGGTTCAAGCGATTCTCTCACCTCAGCTCCCTAAGTAGCTGTGTCTACAGGTGTGTACCACCACATTCTGCTAATTTTTGTATTTTTAGTAGAGATGGGGTTTCACCATATTAGGCAGACTGGTCTTGAACTCCTGACCTCAGGTGATCCTCCCACTTCAGCCTCCCAAAGTGTTGGCATTACAGGTGTGAGCCACTGAGCCTGGTAGGAAACTTATTATTAAATCTACTTCTGTGGATAAATTAAGATTGTCGTGTCCTGGGTGGCAGGGCTCTGGATTAGGCATGAGAAAAATAAAGAATTATTGTTTTTTAGAGAGAGTTTTGAGGGTTTCCTTACTTCCTTGGGTTGGGCCATGGTTCCAGAATTTTGTGCACAATTAAGTCGTGGAGGTATGGTGCTGCTGGGAGCAACGTGACGTGGTCCACCAGGGTTGTTACTAAGAATTTACCTTTCTAGTCCATGACTGGCTGAAGGCCCAGGAATAGGAATCTCTTTCGTAGCTGTCGCTGTTTCCCTCTTCCCAGGCACAACATACAGCCATTTCCTTTCTGTGATCTTGCCTCCTTCCTGTTAGCACAGACCTTCCTTTTTGCCTTTCTCTTTCTCCTGGCAAGATTTACCCCCAGCAGAGGGGAACATTTATGGTGAGCAGAGGGAGGTCTGAGGTCTGAGGTCTGAGGTCTCACTTTCTCTCTTTCTTTCCTTTCCTTTTCTTTCTTTCTCTCCTCTTTCTTGCTTGCTTTCTTCCTTTCCTTTCTCTCTCTCTCTCTTTCTTTCTTTTTGACCCTGACTACCCTTTCACCAGAAGTTAAGGCTTTTATACAGAAAAAGCCAGAAAGACTCATAGCCTATGCCTATTTTCCATCTCGTGTCATCTGTCTCCTGGGGAAATGATTGCAGAACCCCTATTGGCATGAATTAAGGGGAAGGGAAAGGGAAAAAGTACATGGAGAAACAAAAGACTACAGCAGAGATTTATATCTCAGCATACTGCCCCAGGCATAGTAGTTCCCTAGTAAATCTTGAAGTCTTATCAAAATTGTGAGAGTTAGGCTGACCACTGTGGCTCATGCCTGAAATTCCAGCACTTTAGGAGGCCTAGGTGGGAGGACTGTTTGAGCTCAGGAGCTCAAGACCAGCCTCGGCAATATAGCAAGACCCACATCGCTCCCAAAAATAAACAAAAAAGTTAGCTGGGCATGGTGGTGTGCACCTGTAGTTCCAGCTACTCAGGGGGCTGAGGTGGGAGGATTGCTTAAATTTGTGAGGTCAAGGCTGCAGTGAGCCATGATGGTGTTACTGCATTCCAGCCTGGGCAACAGAGCAAGACTGAAAAAAAATTGTTAGAATTAAGGGACAAAGTACATGTAACAGGTTTAGAACAGTACTTGGTACAGGGACAGTGAGTCCTCAATAAATTATTAAATCTCCTCCACGCAGGGCAGGACCTGGTTTTCTGTCTTAAATCGGGGCTTCCAAGACAATCACTCCCACGCTCAGTGTAGTACAGAGCTATATGAGTGACCTCTTCCCATGTTTCCCAGGGACAGTTCAGCCCGGACCCTGGGCTTGTTTCTGGTATTACTGGGGCGGGCTTAAAGCTGTACTTCTAGGGGGTTCTCTTTCCTTCCAACATTGTTTTCCCTCCCAACCCTCACCCCCAACCTTAGGAAGCTCAGTTTACAACTGCAGTTGGTACCTGCACTTGGTGTTTTTAATAGCCTTTCTGATAGCCCCCAGGATTAGACAATTACACTGAAATTCAGAAGCAGCATGCACTTTTTGGCATTGATGTCTTTAATTAAATTCAACGAGCATTTATTGAGCACCTAGATTATGTAAAATACTGTTCCTTTAAATACATTTATTTAGTCTTGAACTATCTGCTTTAGCAACTTAGTTTGGATTAGTGCTGACTCCAAAACCAAAAACCAAAAGGTTTTATAAAGAATAAATATTAAAATAGAAAAATATTTGCACAGTTCTTTGTAAATATAAACGTCTTGTGTGGATCATTGTTGCTACGGTATTAATATTAATTGCAGTCACAACCCCGCTGCTTCGCAGGCCGGCGGTAGGGAACAGCTGTAGGCCAAGGAGCTAGACCGTCGAGGTCCGGGGAGGGGCCTGTAGCTCGTACAGCCCATAAGGGGCGGAGTCTTAAGAAACGTACCCAAACCCCACCCCTTACAGCGCCCCCGTGGTCAGGGCGGTGTAGGCGGTTACCATGGCGATGACGTCTAGAGGGCGGGGAGGGGCGGAGCTATGGAGAGGAGGAGGAAGATGGCGGGCGGGCGGCTCTGAAGAGACCTCGGCGGCGGCGGAGGAGGAGAGAAGCGCAGAGCCGCGCCGCGCCTGGGCCCATGTGGGGAGGAGTCGGAGTCGCTGTTGCCGCCGCCGCCGCCGCCGCCGCCGCCGCCTGTAGCTGCTGGACCCGAGTGGGAGTGAGGGGGAGACGGCAGGATGAAGTTCGCCGAGCACCTCTCTGCGCACATCACTCCCGAGTGGAGGAAGCAATACATCCAGTATGAGGTACCGGCAGCGGCCGGGGTGTGGGAGGACGCGGAGGGGCCACCTTCTCGCCCTGACGTCCACCGCCGCCTTCCGCTTCGGCTGCCTCCCTGTGCCCGGGCAGACTTTGACCAGCTGCCGCGGGCAGCCACTGCGGCATCCCCGCCGCGGCCGGCAGCCTCCTGGCCCCGCTGCCCTTCCCCTCCCCCGCAGCCCCGCTGCCGCCGGGGTAACGGATATGCAGGCGGAGGGCCGGGAGGACAGGCGCGGCCGGGGCCGGGGCCGGGGCCGGGGCACGGTGGGAGGGCGAGCTGCAGGTGGGGGAGTCGCGGTGCGAGGGCAGCCCCGGGGCGCGGCGGTTCCACGCTAATCCCCTGCTCCCCACTCGCCCTGACCTCTCGTCCCCACCCTGGGCGAGCGCCCCCTCGCCACGGTTAGGTCTTGTTTCTCTCTCCGCACCTCTCACCAAGGAATCCTCTTCCAAGGGAAGCCCCTCCAGTGATTTCCTTCATTCCGCAGAGCCCTTCGGCTTTTTTCCCACTTGCCCGCTATTGACAAAGGCTTTGTAACGGGGTGGAAACTTGACTTAAGTGTGTGTCACATAGGCAGTGGTGATAGTTTTTGTAAACACGTTGTAATCAACTATTCTGCGTTGATAATAAGACTCTTGTTTACTGATTGCATGAAGTCTACAGAGTAATAACATCTGTTTTTGCCTCTTGTTTTGGAATGGAGGGAAGATGATTACATTTTTATATTTTCTGTGAAGTTTCTGCTAGCTGGGGAGAAAAATTAGTATATTGTAAACAATATACCTTACCTGTGTATTACAGAAATCATGCTCCCCATTCCCTTTCAATTTCTGTGCTAACACTCCTGGAAGGGATTTAATAGACAGTAAGCAACCTTACGTTAATACAGGGAAAAGTAAAGATAATGAACCCATTTATATATTCAGACAAGATACCTAAGGGTCTTTAAGCATTGCAATAGGTTATCCTCAGTAGCTGGCAGTTCAGCTCCTGGATAAAGACAGACTTATCTGTACCTTCAGGAATTCACATTCATTTTGTGTGCAGGAACAAAGAATATAAAATCAAGATGAACACACATAACCTAGCTAGATTTTATGAATTAAACTATTTTAGTTCCCCATTTAATTTTTATATAAGTTTAGTGATAGGAGGTTTGGGCAATAGCAGTGAGTGTATTTATTCATATAGCCATTGTAATATTGAGGAAGACAGGGAAAGAAATTCAGGTTGAACAGAATCTTGAATATTGTGAAATATTGCAACCTAGAGTATTTGATTATTGCTAGAAATAAAAGACCAGGAATTAATAATACTTCCTTGTCACTTAATTTCTTACAGTGTTTTGTGGCCGTGTTTTGTAAGAATGAATGAAACGAGGGACTAACATTTCAGCCTGCAGCATTGATTTATTGTTTCTAATAACATTCGGTTTTAAAACCCTGGCTGGAGTCCAAGTGATGGTTTTTATTGAAAGACGGGTATTGGTCTGTCATCTTTCTAGTAGTAATTTTCAGCACCACTGCCAGTTCTTCATAGAGGCACAGGACAGGAGCATGCTGAAGCACATCTTATATTTGTTATAAAGCACGGAATGCTTTGGGCAGAAGTACTAGTGGCTGGATGTATGCTATGATTCATTTTAAGTATTTCAACACTTAACTATTTCATAGAATTGTATTAATTTGCAATACCTAGGACCGGAAAGAGAAGCATAATTTAGTTTGAAAATGGACCCTCTTCATTTGTAAATGTCACTTTTGTGGCTGGAGGAACCACCGTGATTCTGGGACTCCTCATTCACAAGTCTATGTGGGTACTGTTCATAAATGTTTATTGTAGGTTGGTCACAGAGGTGCAAAATTCCTGAGTGTGTGTTGTGTCTGCATTATGTTTCTCAGGCCAGTTATAAATTATGTTTTGAAAAATTAATTTGTTGTGGATAATTGAAATTTGATTCTGCAGAGAGTTCCTACTGTATGACTCCCGTCCTAGATAAACTCGTTTGGTAGGCAAAATTAAATAAGGGGCACCTTTCTTTGTAAATTGGAGTCAAAGAATATTTTATAGGGTTGGAATCTTTGTTTTGTGTATTGTTTCTGAAGAGTTGCTGCTGTTCCTTTAAAAGTAGTAGAGAGATGTAAATAAGAGTCTTTATAGAGTCCAGGAATTTTAGCAGTTTAAAACTTTGGGGAAAAAGGACATCCATAAAAATTTGCTAGGGAAAAAGAGCTTTTCATAATGAATTAAACTGTAGGTTCTCATATGAAGATGATACTCTTTAAAACTGTCAGTAGAACAGATGCTGCGATTTGTTTTTCAAGCACTGGTGGTGAAATTTTGGTGTATTACCCTTGGTTTCTAGCCTAGGGTGCTTTCTAGTGTTGTGAATCAGTATGAACTGTTCAGCTTCTTCGATTTTTGTGTCATTTTGCTATATTAAATATTACTTGAAATTAGCAGAGAATTAGACTGAAAATTTTGTTTTACATCTATAATCATATTTAATTATATATAATATGTATATTTGGTAACATAATAAATGGTAGTTTTTGTGTATGTTAGCCATGAGACCTGGGACAATCTTTTTTGCCTTTCCCGGGTTCGTTCTTCTTCCATTAACTAAGTATATAGGGGCCAGAGCTTTTCAAGGCCCATTCTAATTCATAAGTTTTTGCTTTAACTTTTAATGGATTTTATTCCTTAAATTGTTAAAATTATTAACAGTAATGGCCCATCAATATCCTGAAAATTATTATATTTTTTAAATTTAAAAATAAGTTGTGGTGTTCATAGATTCAGTCTTCATGGGCAGAATAATAAAGCATAAAAGCATAAAATAATAGACCAGCATGGAGAAACCATATAAAGAAAATCTGTTCAATCCCCTTGTAAGTAGTTTTTACAGAGAATAATGACAAACAAGCAGAGACTATTCCTGTTTCCAGTAATCTATTTTAGTATCAATCTTGGCATATAAAATAGAAAATCAATAAATCTTTATAAAAGCTTTTTAAAAAAAATTTAGAATTAGTGCTTATATATTTTAAAGCTCTGCAATTGATTCATCAAAATTAACTGAGACTGGTTTCAACGAAATAGTCTAGTATGACCATGTTAATATTTTGCAGAATATTAGCAAGAGAAGCAAATACATTTGGTGTGTTAGGTTGCTGAGTTTCCCTAGGGCCCTGTATTTCTTTGGTTTCTCAGGACCCAGGAATGATTTTTTTCAGTATATACTTTGTTTTGTGCGATACTAAAATAACAAGGTTTCTAAAGTACAGGATTTTAGAGCTAACAGAGAATTTAAAGATTATCTACCTTGTTTTTCCAGACAAGGAAACTAAGGTCCAGAGGGGTTAAGCCACTTGTTAGGAATAGGTGTGTATGTCTCTTGAGCACATGTAAGCCTTGAGAGTCAGGTCACACTGTGTGATCCTGATGAAATCATTTCTTCTTTTAGCTAAGAAACATCAAAGTTTCCTTAATGTTAGAGAATTGGACTTGATTTCTAAGCTCACAGCCCCATATTATTTAAGGACTCATCCAGCTCTAAAATTATGTGTTTTTTAATGGTTTAATTTTATTTGATATATGAAGAAGACAGAACTTACAGGACTAATAATAGCATCCTTTAAAATTAATAATATCTTTCAAAATTTTTTGATGATATTTTGATCTGTGAATGTTAACCCAATGAAACTCTCTTATTTAGCTTAAAAAGGGATGGTCATGAATTAATTTTTTATTGCAAGATTTTGGAAAGCAGAGGTTCTGCATGCACTACACTTCCCTTGTATTCAAGTATAAGGAAAATTACCATAACATTATTATGATTTTCATTTATAGAACTCTCTCATGGGAATACTCATGTTACAGGCTTCAGTTTCCCAAAGGTATTGTGTTGATTAGGTAGGGTTAACTTGCCTTGCTGTAACTTGTTTGAAATTTCCAGTTTGGCCACCCGATGGGGCACAAACCACACTTTTTCTTTCAGACACTTTTGTAAATGAAAGTATAGTATAGTATATTTAAGGTAACACTTGTAAATGATCGCATCAATGAGATAGTTGGCATTTACAAATGTTTCTTAAGTGAGTGAATGAATGTTGTAAAGACAGGAAGCTATAACGATTCTGCATTATCTTTAAGTGTGTTTGGGAGAGTATCCTGGAAAGATTATACTTGTCCGTTTATCCCTGAAGGTTGGTTTTGGATCAGCTTTTGGGTGAAGGCCCAGATCATAAGAATCTAAGAATCTTATTTGACCTGGGGTGACCATGGAAAATTAGTCCTAGCTTCAAATTCAGTCTTAATCTGGGAAGCATTTAAGAGAATGATTGAGTTGCGCTGGGTAGGAATTTAAGGTATATTTGAGTTGTAGGCCCCAGAGGAGTGTACCTGAAACTCCCATGGATTGAGAGAAGACAGTATTAGAAAACTAAGGGGGCCAGGTGCAGTGCCTTACGCTTGTAATCCCAGCACTTTGGGAGGCAAAGATGGGCGGATCATGAGGTCAAGAGATCAAAACCATCCATCCTGGCCAACATGGTGAATGTTGAAACCCCGTCTCTACTAAAAATACAAAAATTAGCTGGGCATGGTAATGCACACCTGTAGTGCCAGCTACTCAGGAGGCTGAGGCAGGAGAATCGTTTGAACCTGGGAGGTGGTGGTTGCAGTGAGCTGAGATTGTGTCACTGCACTCCAGCCTGGCAACAGAGCGAGACTCCATCTCAAAAAAAAGAAAAATAAGGGAAGACAGAACTGTTAATTTTAATCACTTTTATGCATAAGAAAAGGAAGAAATAAAATTTTGCTAGTATTTAATAAGTGAATTGATGCAGTACCCCTGCTAAGGAGGTCATACACAGGTATTCAGAGGAACACAGGATTGCCAGTGGCTTTCTCACTTACTTGTTCACTTTTGCGGATAAACAGTAATCCAGTTATGGGTGCGTAGTTAAATAAAGCTATAAATTTTTATCTAGTTTTAGCCAAATCCACCCTTAGGAAATACACGTGTCTTAAAAAGACTCCTGTAAAGATGCTGTAACAATAATACCAATAATGCAAGCACAGGTGAACAAGAAAATGACAGAGCTGACGTTTCTACCTTCTAGTACTAGCTTTTTGGCAGCCAAATTACAGATAAAAACAATGGTACTTTAGTAGACTTGACAAGACGTTTGCCAAAAATTTAAAAATCATTAAGCTAATTCCTTTTTTTTTTTTTTTTTTCCTGACACTGAGCCTTACTTTGTCACCCAGGCTGGAGTACAGTGGCCTGATCTCAGCTCACTGCAACCTCCGTCTCACAGGTTCAGGCCATTCCCATGCCTCAGTCTCCTGAGTAGCTGGGATTACAGGTGTGCACCACTACACCCAGCTAATTTTTGTATTTTTAGTAGAGATGGGGTTTCACCATGTTGGCCAGGCTGGTCTCGAACTTGTGGCCTCAAGTAATCTGTCTGCCTTGGCCTCCCAAAGTGCTGGGATTACAGGCATGAGCCACCACTCCTGGCCTAAACTAGCTCTTTCAAATATGGTTTTACGTTTACTGTCAGTCACAGTGAACTTGACCCTAAGTATATATATTATATATTTACCTTTGTGAGGTCTGTTTTTCAGTTTGTAGCCATTATAATTAAGTTTCAAAATAAAATAACTTCTGAACTTTGAGCCAGACCTTTGAAATACTGTATCATAAAATGTTGATTTTATTTAAAAATTTTTTTGTTTTTTAAAGAAAATTTAAAAAAAAATGAAACTTTCTAGTTATGTTCTCTAAAGGCATTGTTACTGATAATTTCTTAGATCAAAAATATTTTTGTACTAATTCATAAATGAAAGGTAAAAATTATTTCATCTTTGTGTCATCTTTTTAAAACAATTTGGTTTTACATTGTACACAAATATAGATGGGTATAATTAATAAATAAATATGCATATATTGGAAATACATAATAAAACTGTTTTTTAAAATAGGGATTTGACATAATAAAAATTTGGAAGACTTTGCCCAACTTGTATAGATTAACCACAGCGTGTTTGTGGGTTGCCTGGTATTGAGGTGGCCTTTGGGAATGAGAGAGTGTCAGAATTCACTCGGGTTCTTGCCCAGTGTATTAGCCTTTTCAATTCTCTCCTTATCTAGTAAATGCCAAAAGAAGCCAGCAGAGAAAGCTCATGAACAGATACCTTACAAATCATTTGTTCATTCCACAAATTTACGGAAGTTTTCCTTTGCTATAGGCTGATTTGTCATTCAGTGCTTTCAGTACCTTAAAAATAGCAGAAGAAAACCAACACACCGACACACACCAAATTTGTGTGTATGTTGTGTTTGATTTTGTATTTCAGTCACCGTAGTATTTTCAAAATTAAAACATGGTGTATAAAGGGAAGACTAAAGATTGAGGACTTGGAACATGGTTATTTATAAATTTGAATTACTTTTGTATAACTTAAGTTATATCCCTTTAAAGTCTCATTTGTTTAGTCAGACTGCTATTTAGTCAGCTATTTCTTCCCATCACCAAGCAAGTGTGGTATGTATAGGGACTGATCAGAAAATCTTTTAAAAATTAGGGTGGGCACGGTGGTTCACTCCTGTAATCCCAGTACTTTGGGAGGCCAAGGTAGGCAGATCACTTAGGTCGGGAGTTTAAGACCAGACTGGCTAACATGGTGAAACCCTGTCTCTACTAAAGTACACACTGCACTCCAGCCTGGGTAACATAGTGGGACCTTGTCTGAAAAAAAACAGAAAAACAAAAACCCTTAAAAAAATGGTTTATTTGCTAGGGAGTCAAAGGAAAATGTAATTAATTTACTGTAAACATAACTTAAATTTTTCACAATCTGTGTAACAAGAGGCTTAATATATTTATTAAGAAAGCCTAGTTATCTCTTATTTTTATTTTTATTTAATTTTTTGAGATGGAGTTTTGCTCTTGTTGCCCAGACTAGAGGGCAATGGCACAATCTCGACTCATGGCAACCTCTGCCTCCCGAGTTCAAGAGATTCTCTTGCCTCAGCCTCTCAAGTAGCTGGGATTATAGGTATGCACCACCACGCCTGGCTAATTTTGTATTTTTAATTGAGATGGGGGTTTCACCATGTTTGTCAGGCTGATCTTGAACTCCTGACCTTGGGTGATCTGCCCACCTTGGCCTCCCAAAATGCTAGGATTACAGGCATGAGCTACCACCCCCGGCCAGTCATCTCTTATTAATTGAGGATGACCTGCTGTATTAGAAAGACCTTGGACCAGAAATCAGATAGAAATCCTAAAATCCAGTTCTATCACTGACTATTCGTAAATAACTAATGAACAAGTGATTTTTTTGAAGATTGAAGGACTGAAATTTAATCATAGAGAAAAGTGGGAAGTTTTTAGATTATTTTTGTGTGAGTTACTTATCTAGGCTAAATTTGGCAAAGTTGGAATTCATAGAGTAATCCATGTGCTTTGTGGGCTTTTTTTATACCTTAGAATAGTGGTTCTCAAACTTTTTGGTCTTAGGACCACTTGAAACTCTTAACAGTTATTGAGGATTCCAGTGTCCATGATACATATACTATATTAGAAATGAAAACTGAGAAATGTTTAAAACATGAGTGTATAAGCACACCTTCTACTAGCCATCAGAGATAAGGCATCACATAGTAGTAGCCTCTGAAAAACTTGTTTTTATCCTCGTGAAACCGTAAAAGTTAAAAAAGCACACGAAGTTATGGCATTATGAAAATAGTTTTGACTCCTTAGGTTCCCTGAAAGGGTTTTGAGGACCCAAAAGCATTTTGAGAGTTACTGCCTTGGAGCGTTGGACTTCTTCCAGAAAAAGGTTTGAAGATAGCCTGAAAATAGGTTCTTTAGTCTTATCAAACATAGAAGAGGGTAAAGGAGTCCCCTGGGTGAAGAGTGTCTGGTATCTGCTGCAGAGCAAGGACAATAGAGAAAAGAAAGTTGGCTTCCCTGGATCTCATCTGATCCCTAATTCCACTCTCCTTTCTCTAAATTGAATTAGCAGAGGTGTGGTAAGCTTGTCATTAAGGAGAAAGGAATTAACATTTACTGAGCAGTTAGGGACCAGGTGTTAGTTGCTTTATATATGTTCTCTCAGTGTTCACAACAGTTTTGTAAGATAGGTGATTTATTATCTCCATTTTACTGATGAGGAAACCCAGGCTTACAGAGATCAGCAATTTGCTTAAGGCTATATACTTGGTAAGTAAATGGATCCAGAATTTGAAATCAAATCAAATCAGATGTGGAGCTTTTGCTTTTGTACGGAAATTGTAAATAATAATAGTAATGACAATAACGGCAGCGGTTATTTTTTGAGCACTTACTGTATCAGGCACTGTGGTAAGCTGTTTAAAAACATCTCATATAGCAAGCTGTTAGGTTGTTAGCTCTGTTTCTAAGGGTGGGGGGCGGGCAGGGCTGAGACTGAATCTTGGAGCCGGTAGGTAATTGATTATGTTGATACTAATTGTGAATAGCTAATTGTGGAGATTGTAAGAGCCCATGCTCTTAATTCCTACATCCTACTGTTTTATGAAAAATGAATAAATCCATTCAGTTATACATACATACATTTAGGCCTGGTCTGATCTGTTCTCAAGCACCACTGACCTTTCCATAGCTCAGTGAAGTAATGGCTGGGCTATTTTTAATCCCAGGTCTTAGTCTGCATGGTTTGGAGATAGTAGAGTGCAGTCTGTAGGATAGTGTTCACCTCTGTTAAATTATATTTCCCTCAAGGTTATCAGTGTAACTATTGCTAGAGAGCCAGCTGGTAAATAAAGGAACTTACGAAGATGAATCATAAGAAAAAGGTAAGGAGATAAGGTGATAAGAGTAAAAAGAGGAAGGCTATCGTGGACATAGCTGTTTGCTGTGCCACAGTTTTGGTGTTTGGCTTCTGGATCATAAATCGTGGAATGTTGGAGTGGTAAGGAACTTTAAAGATTATTTAGTTCAATTTCCTTTTTTACCCAAATGGCAAAAGAGATTAAATGATTTAGGTTACATGGTTTGGTTTGCAGCTGAGTTAACACAATCACCCTGATTCATTTTATTGTTCCTTATTTTATATAATATGCTAGTATGTTAATAATACATAGAAAAAACTTGGAAGCCGGACTGTCTGAGTTTATATTCCAGCTCCACTAACTTACTAGTCGAGTGACTTCAGGCAAGTCATTAACCTTTTTGTGCTGCAGTTTCCTCACCTATAAAACAGGGATAATAATAGTATTTACAGGATTGTTGTGAGGATTAAATGAGTTAAAATATGAAAAGTGTTTAGAACAATGCCTGACACATAGTAAGAGCAATAAATTTCCTATTAAAATTATTTCTTCTGCAGAGCTCAACAATATTAAGTAATGATTAGCTAAGAGTATTTTTGACTTGGAAAGTGAGCCTCAAAGCTTGTTTCTTCAGGTTTGTCCAGTTTAAGTTTTCATGGAAAATGGCTTTGTTAATTTTTCACTAATATTTTCCCTATTTTAATGAATCACTCTTAACCTTTTTGTATAGGGTAAGAAAACCGGGTGAGAACAGTTATGTGGCTGTGAAGTAAATTAGTTCTCTTGTCACTTGTAACTTGTATTCACGTTAGTTATAGACTCTGTATATTCTTTTTTTTTTTTTTTTGAGACGGAGTTTTGCTCTTGTTACCTAGGCTGGAGTGCAATGGCGCGATCTTGGCTCACCGCAACCTGCGCCTCCTGGGTTCAGGCAATTCTCCTGCCTCAGCCTTCTGAGTAGCTGGGATTACAGGCACGCGCCACCACGCCCAGCTAATTTTTTGTATTTTTTTTTAGTAGAGACGGGGTTTCACCATGTTGACCAGGATGGTCTCGATCTCTTGACCTCATGATCCACCCGCCTCGGCCTCCCAAAGTGCTGGGATTACAGGCTTGAGCCACCGCGCCCGGCCCAACTCTGTATATTCTTTTTAAAAATTGAGGTGAAATTTGCATGTGTGTTCTTAAGTATGTCTGATGGCTTAAGTGAGTTGCTTGAGTTTTTTTTTTTTTTTTTTTTTTTCTTTTTTTTGGGACGGAGTTTCACTCTTGTTACCCAGGCTGGAGTGCAATGGTGCGATCTCGGCTCACCGCAACCTCCGCCTCCCGAGTTCAAGTAATTCTCCTGCCTCAGCCTCCTGAGTAGCTGGGATTACAGGCACATGCCACCATGCCCAGCTAATTTTTTGTATTTTTAGTAGAGACGGGGTTTCACCATGTTGACCAGGATGGTCTCGATCCCTTGACCTCGTGATCCACCCGCCTCGACCTCCCAAAGTGCTGGGATTACAGGCTTGAGCCACCGCACCCGGCCGAGTTTTTAGTGCCTATCTAATTTTAATTTTTTTCAGTTTTCTAGTGAAAATGTAATTTTTAATCCTTTTTAGGGTTGAAAGAGACCTTCTCAACCCTGTTGTTTTACAAATGAATAAATTGAGAGCAGAGATGCCAAGATACCTGGTCGGAGTCTCCCAACTAGCTGATAGCAGAGCTTGATATAAGAATATTGGCTTTCGCTGGGCACGGTGGCTCAAGCCTGTAATCCCAGCACTTTGGGAGGCCGAGGTGGGTGGATCACGAGGTCAAGAGATCGAGACCAACCTGGTCAACATGGTGAAACCCCGTCTCTACTAAAAATATATATAAAAAATTAGCTGGGCATTGTGGCGCATGCCTATAGTCCCAGCTACTCAGGAGGCTGAGGCAGGAGAATTGCCTGAACCCAGGAGGCAGAAGTTGTGGTGAGCCGAGATCGCGCCATTGCAGTCCAGCCTGGGTAACAAGAGCAAAAACTCCATCTCAAAAAAAAAAAAAAAAAAAAGAATATTGGCTTTCCGTTTACTGCTGTACCTTGTTAAGGCTTATCATTGCTGCATAAACGTTGCTTGTAAATTTTAAGAATGAAGTTTCTTTGTAAGTCAGTAGGGATTTAAATGTTCTTGTTAATGATTACTCAGTCTGCATTAATACATTTATCTGTATCTAATCGATTAGATCCCATTGACAAGCTAAAATAGTTCTTGTGATTGCCAATTGAAAGACTGGGTATATTAATGATATTATTATTTACCCAACAACAAGAAAGTTAGGCATTGCCCTATTTAGGTATATGGTCATAAGTGGAACCCTATCTTCAGTAAGGAGATAGGACTAAGGAATTAGGGTGAGGCTTGAGGGGTGAGGTAACAATGAAAGTAAGACTCAGGAAGGTTTAGAAATAAATTGGCCTCATTCCTCTGTAACATACCTGTATTTGAATGTTAGCACAGGTAACATGTATTACCTGTACACGAAGAGTATATCCTCTACCTGTAACCCCAGTTGCCAAGCCAAAGTTAGAGCATATATAGGTAGAGAAGATAGGAATGAAACCAGTTTACTAAGTATACCTGAGTGTCCCCTTTCTTTCTTTCTTTCTTTCTTTTTTTTTAATAATGAAACAGTAATGATGATAATAACAACAGCTAGTTTGTTGAGTGCTCTGGTATGCTGGGCATTTTACATTTAATCCTTACCTTGTAAGGTAGGTTTTGTTATACCCATTATAAGAAGATGCTGAGTCTGAGGTTAAGTAGATTGCCCAAGGTCATGTTGCTAGGGAGTGGTAGAACCAGAATTCAGACACAGATGTGACCCAGATATTTCAGACACTGAATTCTTAACTTGGTATTAGGCTGTCAGGAAATAAAATAAGTAAGATTGAGTTCCTGCCTTAGAGTAGTTCTTAATTTGAGTGGCTCCTAATCATAGTATATGCTGTGATTATGTTATAGAGGAATGGCCAATTGATTTTACCCTAGAGAGAAAAGACATTTATCTTGGAAGGATCTACAGAGGTGGTATTTGAACTGGGTACTAGATACTGAGTATGATTTTAACACACAGTCAAGAGGGGAAAGGGCACCGGGGGAAATCTAGGCAGATAGAGTAATAGAGAACAGAGGCGAAGATGAGTGTGGAAGTATCCAAACATAGTTAACGCAGTCTGGTTTAGATACGTTGAAGAGCCGGTAAGGTGAAGTTGGGAAGGTGAGCTGGGAGTGCGAGTGAAGGGCCTGTAATACTGCTCTAAGAAGTTTAAACATTTTGCTGGTGTGAAGCATGAAATATTTTAAAGAAGAGATTGGGAGTGGGGTTAGTGTAAAGTGAGATGTGTAATCTGGATCTTGCAGGATACTTTGGAGAGGGCAAAACAAAGACAGGAAAACCAAGCAGCATAGCCAAAGATACTGAAGACTTGAATTAATACCTTATTTAATCAATTTTAATGTGTGTTTTTTCCCACATTTTAACATCTGAAATCGGGGTATGTCTTATAATAAATGCTATGCCGTAGTTTAATTGGCTGACATTTTTCAATTCTTAGAAGCACGTTAAATAATGGTGTGTGTTATTATTAGTGGCATCCTAGATTTGATGAAATACAATAGTAATAATATAGCATTTACCAAATGCCTACTATTTTTCAGGTAGAGTGGTAAATACTTCTCAGTGTTCATTATCTAGCACAGTGTATGTGTCACATTTAGCAACTCATATTTGCTGAATGAATTATCTCATGTGATCTTTACAAAAGGGCTGTTAACATAGGTGTTTAGCCCATTTTATGAGAAAATAGAGTCTCATATTTAAGTAATTGTCCAGAGTCAAATAGCTAGTTAATGGTGGAGTCAAGATAATGAACCTAGGTCTGCCTTACTCCAAATTCCGTTCTTTTATCACTATGCATGCTCTGTGGTTCCACTGAGATAGGTAGAGGGTTGAAGAGGAAGGGTAGATTTGAAATTTGATAGAAGTCTTAGGACTTTCACTGAGGGATAAGTAAATGCTGATGGAGTTAGAGTAGAAGGTGCATTTGAGGTCAGTGTGTTGCTTGGGAACACCATTAGACTGGCTGCCAAGAAGCCTCATAGATTGTCTTTACTCTGGTAAATTCAGTGTGGCCCAGGTTCTCATAATAATTTGTTCTTTTCCATAACTCTGGATTGATGGGGCTTGGGCAGTAGTATACAATTAAGTGATTGGTTGAATGAAACTAAGCTCACATGGGAGTGATGTATCAACATCTGGGTGCCAAATTACTATTTACGATGGGAAATGTACCTCACATTCACATTCTAGGCTAAAATGCTTTTTTCCTGTCACCAAGCTGTAAAGGGAGATACATAATAGCTAGAAGGTGGCTGGCTGATTATGTACTATAATTAGAAAGAGAGAGTTAATGATTCATTTATTTAATGCTGTTAGGCCAGTGTTTTACAGTGTTTAAATGGGTTAGGTCCTCAGTTAAGGGTGTCTTCTTCCCTGGATTATGCTTGGATGTGCTGCCATTGTTTTGAGACTTTCCTTTTCCTATGCTTTTAATGCTGATCTCCCCCTCTTCTGATTTACTTTTTTTTTCTTTTTTTTAAAGATAATGTTAATGCTACCGATACTGGTCTGTAACTTTTTTTAACTTTGCGTCTCTCTTCTGATCTATTGTATATGAAGTTTAGAATTTCACTGGATTCTAACAGACTAATTTGAATTTTGATCTTATTATTTATTAGATTTAAGACCTTTCCAAGCCTTACATTCTATTTGTAAAACAGTGGAAATGTCTTTCTCAATAATTGTAATGTTGCGATAATATGTATGTAAAACATCTAGCCTATATGTTGTAGGCCAGTGGTTCCCAACATTTTTGGCAGCAGGAATCAGTTTTGTGGAAGACAATTTTTCCACATACCAGGGGGAGGGGGAATGGTTTTGGGATGGTTCAAGCATGTTACGTTTATTGTGCACTTTATTTTTGTTATTTTTACATTGTAGTATGTAAGGAAATCATTATACAACTCAGCATAATGTAGAATCAGTGGGAGGCAGAGCTTGTTTTCCTGCAACTAGATGGTCCCATCTGGGGGTGAGGGGATACAGGGACACACAAAGTGTGTTGTTTATGTTCCATCTACTCCCTAATCTGGTTTTGGTTGCTGTCACTGCAGAAAACCTGGTTCACAAAGATAGGAAGTTGGAAATGGAAGCAGGCTTTTCAGTGCTTTTGCGGCAATCTCGGAATATTCTGCCTTGACTTTAATCCAGAATGCATGGATATTTGAAGTTGTCTCAAGCATACTTTTAAGCCCACTGTCATTTGTGATCTGAAGCAGTTGATCTAGCCTGGACAAAGCCAATTCACCTGGTTCATTCACAAATAGGTTGTGGATTCATTCTTTTCCTGTTTGGGGGTCTTCTATGGTTGGGAGGTAATGCTTAAACTCTTGAAAGCTGAGACAGGTGATCATGAACCAGCTGGGAGGAAGAAGGACCTGGCTTAGTCTCTTTCAGAATCTCTGCTGATTTATTTATTTATTTGTTTATTTTTTTGAGACAGAGTTTCGCTCTTGTTACCCAGGCTGGAGTGCAGTGGCACAATCTCGGCTCGCCGCAACCTCCGCCTCCTGGATTCAAGCAATTCTCCTGCCTCAGCCTCCTGAGTGGCTGGGATTACAGGCACGCGCCTCCGTGTCCAGCTAATTTTTTGTATTTTTAGTAGAGATGGGGTTTCACCATGTTGACCAGGATGGTCTCGATCTCTTGACCTCGTGATCCACCCGCCTCAGCCTCCCAAAGTGCTGGGATTACAGGCTTGAGCCACCGCGCCCGGCAATCTCTGCAGATTTTTGAAACATTTCAGAAATCTCAGTGTTCACTTGTTGCTCCCATAATTTCGGTTCGTCTTTGAATGCAGCCATTTTATCTGCTGACCTGCACGCAGTTGTCCATCTCTCCCAAAGTGACAGATTGAGTTTGTTGAGCAGGTTGAATGTGTCATACAAGTAAGTTTTGTGACTCATTCTGTGTCACAGAAATGTGCTGCTAGTGGTGATTGTTTTTCTAAAAGAAATCTCTGGAGTCGCTCTTGTAACTAAAAAACTCTAGCCAGTGATGTGCCTTTAGAAAGCCATCTCACCAAGAGAAGATGTGTGTGCTCTGCTTCCATCTCCTCACAGAGCTGTGCAAACAGATGTGAGTTAAGGGCATGTACTTTAATGTTCATAATTTTAGTCACATCCTACAAAATATCGTTCAGGTGACATTTTTCAGCTAGCCAGCATTTCTCTATGGATGACACAGTGCATAGACTCAACATTCAGAAATGACCTCTTTGACCCGAGTAGTGAACCCAGAAAGCCGTCCAGTCATGGCAGCTGCTCTGTCTGTGCATATACCAACACAAAATGACCAGTTCAGTTTTTCTGATACGTAATCATTCAAAGACTTGAATAGTGCTGCAGCTGTGGTGTTGGTTGGCAACAAAAGTGCACATAACATATCCTCATGCATATCCTCCTGAAAAATATATCAGACAGAAACAAGCATTGATGCCTTGTTGTCAACGTCAGTAGACTTCTCAACCTGGATTGCATACCACGGTGACCCACTAATCCTAACAATTGTGCCTCAGTATCCTCTGCTGTTCCATGCATTCATCTAGTTATAGTACAAGCCAAAAGAGGAACACATACCACCTTTTGAACTGCAGCCTCTCCTTAAAGGTCATGACAGATGCCCTTAGCAGCAGACAGGATCAACTCTTCACCAATAGTAAAGGACTTGTTAGCTTTAGCAGTGCAGTTAGCCACTAAGAATGATGCTCAGAGTGCAGACACACGTGATGAGGTGGTGGCCCCAATAATTGTTCTTGTTTTTCATGTTCATGCTTTTTTTTTTTTTTTTTTGTAACTCCAAAGGCTTGACTTTTAATGCCGGGTGCTTGGTCTCCATGTGATGAAGCAGTTTTGAAGGTTTCATGGCTTTCTTGGATAGCTGGTTGCCACATATACAAAGCTGGCTTGGAGAATGTGAATCACCTGTTGCAATGAATCCGTTATTTAAGTAGGAGCCTTGGTATTTTCTCTTAAATGCAGCTTTGTTTTTGTTGGCAGTCTTAGAATCGTCTGCTGTCTTATCATTGGGTCTTTCCCCCTTTTCAAAGAAGCTCTCCAATCATTTGTTTTTTACTCATTTTGGCTGGGGTTAGGTTGTGGGCTTACCAAAACTGTGACTGAGACAAGTGAGCAGTGTGGGAAAGAGGTGTGGATGGAAGTAGTAAATAAAATACTGGGTGGGCCATGCGTGGATTGAAATAAGTGTTGGCTTCTGACTTAAAGCCTGCCACTAGATGCAGCTGTACAATTGAAGCACATCAATTCCCTTGCTACTATAAAGCCTGCCACAAGATGCAGCTTAATTGTCACTTGCCACTCACTGATAGGGTTTTGATATGAGTCTGCAAGCAATTAATTTATTATGGTCTCTGTGCAGCCAAACCTCTTTCCTAATATTAATCTGCATTCACAGCTGCTTCATGGCACTAGTATCACCACCTCAGCGCCACCTCAGGTCATCAGGCATTAGATTTTCATAAGGAGCAGCAACCTAGATCCCTTGCATGCGCAGTTTACAATAGTGTTCACACTCCTCTAAGACTCTAATGGTGCTGCTGATCGGACAGGAGGCAGAGCACAGGCTATAATGTGAGCAGTGGGGAGCTGCTGTAAATTTAGATGAAGTTTTGCTTGCTTACTCGCCTACTACTCACCTCCTGCTGTACATTACTGTAGATTTTATACAAACACTGTACAGTTAGGCTACAGTAAATTCATAAAAAATTGTGTTGGAACATTATAATGGCTATAAGCTGTGACTTTCCTAAGACAATAGGAATTTTTCAGTTCTACTATAATCTTATGGGACCACTGTTGTATATATGGTCTGTTGTTGACCAAAACATCATTTGCTGTGTGTGACTATGTTTTATTATCAAAGTAGGCCAGGCACTTGATTACCAGGCATTTGACTACTGTAGGTTTTGTCATTGTCAGTCTTGTTCATGGCATTCTAAGGAAAGCAGCCTTGGTGACTGTCTGAGTAGGCAAGCTTTATAATATAGCACTAGCCAGGCCTGGAATGGTGGCTCATGCCTGTAATCCCAGCACTTTGGGAGGCCAAGGTGGGCGGATCACCTGAGGTTGAGACCAGCCTGGCCAATACGGTGAAACCCTGTCTCTACTGAAAATACAAAAATGAGCCGGGCATGATGGCACATGTCTGTAATCCCAGCTACTCCAGAGGCTGAGGCACGAGAATCGCTTGAACCGGGAGGTGGAGGTTGCAGTGAGCTGAGATCCCGTCGCTGTGCTCCAGCCTGGGTGACAGAATGAAACTCTGTCTCAGAAAAAAATGACGAAAAAGGAACATAGCATTAGCCAGTAGATCTTTCTGCAGCGTAGGTGTTCTATATCTGCATTGTCCAATTGTGGCCACTAGTTAGGTGTGGTTGTTTAGCATTTGAAATTTGCTTAGATAGACCGAGGACCTGAATGTTTAATTTTAGTTTGCTAAAAGTAAAACATTTTAGTTTTGATGGCGACATATGAGTAGTGGCCATTGCTCAGCTCTGAAACTTTGACTACTTACAGTCATGGCAAAAAGTGCTGATTCAGTTTCCTTTCACTGCTGTATGTGTGTATATGTGTTTGTTTATGTATTTGTGTGTATGTACTGCGAGCTCTCATTTTGGGATTTTCTGAGAATTTATAGTAGCAGAAGTTAAGGTTCTAGGTCTTTCTCTGCCATTAAGTGGCAGTACCTGTTTAGTTGTCCTAAATGAGGGTCTGTCATTTCTGACATGTAGGATGGTGTTTTTCAGAGATTGGTTCACTGCCCATGTGCAGCAGAATTACCTGGGCTGCTTCTAAAAATAAAGAAATGCAAATATGTGCACCCCACTAAATATCTATAGAAAGAATTTCTGGGGGTTCAAACCTGAGAAGTCTGATTATTTTTTTTTTTCTTGAGGAATCTGGAGTGCAGTGGGATAATTTGGGCTCACTGCAACTTCTACCTCCCAGGTTCAAGTGATTCTCCTGCCTCAGCCTCCTGAGTAGCTGGGATTACAGGTGCACACCACCACACTCAGCGAATTTTTGTGTTTTTAGTAGAGATGGGGTTTTACCATGTTAGGCAGGCTGGTCTTGGACTTGACCTCAGGTGATCCACCCACCTCGGTCTCCCAAAGTGCAGTGATACACGTGTAAGCCACTGCGCCAGCCAGAAATCTGATTTTTAAAAATTGTTTTCTATAAATTCCTGAGATGATTCTAATTACTAGACTGATTACATCTGTTCCTTTTATCTCTGATAATTTGTAACAGTGAGATTTGTCTTTTAGCTATTTGTTATTTAGTTTACATATGTATTTTTTGCTGTTAGCATCTTTTGGGGGACCTTATGCATTGGGTTCCCCAAAATTACATTGTATTTCTCACAGTCTTCATGTGTTTGTGGGAGGAGTATAAATCCTTGTTTGTGAAACTTATCCCCAAGAGCATTTTCTAGTGCAAGCTAATGACCATTTAGTACTTTGATTAAAGAATTAAAAATGCATAACTAAATATTAAGTGCTTAACTTTAGAGATCACTCTTGGATATATGCAAATGCTGTATGTTGTGGACAATCTGTAATTCATGTGTCATTGTTTAAATCCTGAATATTTGGAACACACAGCCAATATCCTAGTTTTCCTGCGGTTAGACTTTTAAAGTAAACATACTCCTAGTTGTGGATGTTATGGAGTTAGATAAAGGAAGGGGGCTGGAGATCCTACTATTTAGTATGTAGACTTGTTTTCAATCTGTGTTTCTTACTTCTGCCTTCTGCTGAGTCTGGAGTGGTGTCCCGGAGTCCTTCCCTCATCCTTTAATTAACTGCTGGCTCCTGGCTGTAGAGTAGTGAGGATGGAGGATATGGTGGTAGAGGTGGGAGTTGAGTGAGGCTGGGAGTGGACCTGTTCACTGCTTATTCAACCAATCTTTCTGTATTTAGCCCTGTCTCCTTAAATCTACCATAAGTACCTGATACCTCCACTTTCTGAACGCCTCTGGGGTTTAGGGGCCAGAATGTCTTGCTTTCTGTTGGCATTCCTTTTTGAAGGTGTTTCAGGTTTTTAATTTTGTGTGCTGTCAGTTTACTACTCTCTCTGTTTTCTGTCTTGTAAAAACTTACTAAACCTCTTACCTGCTGCTGTTGCCTTTCCCATGCTTTTTATTCTTGGAGTTTTATACTTTAAAAAAAATTCCTAGATTGTCATTTGAGTAGGGTTTGGGGAAGGAAAGAAGATAAATGTTTGCAGTCAGTCTGTCACTTTTTACTGGAATATCTTCCACCATCCCGCCCCACACCACTTTTTTTTTTTCTTTCTTAGAGACAGGGGTTTTGCTTTGTTGCCCAGGCTGGAGTGCAGTGGCACAATCATAGCTCACTGCAGTCTTGAACTCTTGGGCTCTAGGAATCCTCCTGCCTCAGCTTCCTGAGTAGGTGGGACTACAGGTGGATAGCACTGTGCCTGCTCCTGCCACATACACTTCTTGATTAATTTAAACAGTTATTTGATCACCTGTATTAGTACAGTTACTGGCTAAATTTCTCTAGTGGAAAGTACACATTTGTTGTCTAAATGTTAAGAGGTTTTACCTCTTAAAACCTGGAAAAAAGTTAGCAAAAAAAATTTATATTTGGAATTCACTATGAGCTGCTTTCGTCATTTCCAAAGGCCTATGCTTAATCTTCATTTTCATTGATATCTCTAGTAACAAGAGTGAGGAAGATAAGATAAGATCTTTAGGAAAGAGAAGGGGTTCTTTGAGGATACATGAGATCTATTCATATTTGAAGGCAATAGAGAAAGTAGCTGAAATTAAACTTGTTGCAATTTAGCTCTCTTTTTTATTTATTATCTGTGAGACCTGTAAACAGTGATTTTATCTCTCAGAATCTTAGTTTTCTTGTCTATAAAATAGAGGTAATATTTACTTTGCAAAGTTGCAAGAATTAGGTACAATATTTGAAAGTGCTGCAAGGGCCTGGCCTGTAGAATATACTTTCTGATAAATTGTAGCTGTTAATTTCTGTCATCATTAAAAATAAGCCATAGAAATAACTTTTTTTTTTTTTTAAATCAACAGACATTTATTTTAAGGTATTGGTACTCAGTCTTTTTTGCATAACGAGATCCCTTTCTGATATCATAAAGTTTTTGTGAAAACTGAATGATGGTAGCTGGACATTTGGAATCTATTTCTTTCTTTCTTTCTTTTTTTTTTTTGAGATGGAGTTTTGCTCTTGTCGCCCAGGCTGGAGTGCAGTGGTAACATCTTAGCTGGCTGCAGCTTTTGCCTCCTGGGTTCAAGCGATTCTCTTGTCTCAGTCTCCCGAGTAGCCATGATCATAGGTGTGAGTCACCATGCCTGGCTAATTTTTGTGTTTTTAGTAGAGATGGGCTTTCACCATGTTGGCCAGGCTGGTCTCAAACTCCTGACCTCAGGTGCTCTGCCCACCTTGGCCTCCCAAAGTGTTGGGATTATAGGTGTAATCCACTCACCTGGCCTGGAATCCATTTTTTTCTTTCTTTTTCTTTCTTTCTTTCCTTCTTTCCTTCTTTCTTTCTTTTCTTTCTTTCTTTCTTTCTCTCTCTTTCTTTCTCTTTCTTTTTCTTTTTTTGTTTTTTGAGATGAATCCCTTTCTTTTTTTTTCTTTTCTTCTCTCTCTCTCTCTTTTAAATTTTTTTGAAACAGAGTCTTGCTCTATTGCCCAGGCTGGAGTGTAGCAGCACGATCTCAGCCCACTGCAACCTCCATTCATGTGATTCTCCTGCCTCAGCTCCCCAAGTAGCTGGGGTTACAGACAAGTGCCACTATGCCTGGCTAATTTTTTGTATTTTTAGTAGAGACAGGGTTTCACTGTGTTAGCCAAGATGGTCTCGATCTCCTGACCTCATGATCCTCCCACCTTGGCCTCCCAAAGTGCTGGGATTACAGGCATGAGCCACCGCCCAGCCAGAATCCATTTCTTAAACAACATTGTGTTAAGGTCTAAGATGCTGTTAGTATCTTCTGTTCCACATTTGAACATCTTTAACATTGGGATGCATCTTACGGATGTTCACAATTGAATTGGTAGTGTTTTTCTTTTTTATTGGTTCATAAAGTAATGGTGCCTCTTAATCATTAATGGTATCTTAGAATTGATAAAATACAGTAGTATTTTATTAGAACCAATATCTTTTTAGATTTTGAAATACAATAGTGTATTTGTAGTGTATTAGCCTACAGATAATGCCTAGTTTATTAAGGGGTTACAGTATTTAAATTGGAGCCATGAAGTGATCTGGGACCCATGGATTAGAAACCATGTTTGTAACCATATAGGAAATAACACTGTAGAACCTTTTGGTTCTACAAATGAGAAAGGACTTTGCATTTTGACATTTCATGAAACTGGAAATGCTATAAAGTAATTCAATAAAAATAACCATAGCTGACACTTAAATTAACTGATGTGCTATTTTAGACATTTAGATCTTGCAATATAAAGCCTGTGCAGTTTACAAACATATTTTGAACTGAACTAGATCATGTGGCCTATGAAAGTAGAAGTGACAGTGTTCTCTGCCTTCAGATAATTTACAGCTATTACCACGACAATGTAAGAATAAGCTATATAGATTTATTTATTAGAAGAGAGCATTTTGATAATCATCAGCTTTATTTTATCATCAGAATAGGATCGGTAGACAAAGAAGATGGTGACTTAGTCTTCTGTCGGATCTGCTCCAGCCTCCAGCCCAGGAGTGTGTCTTTTCAAGAGCATTTAGTGGAAGTTAAATTACAGTGTTGGTAGCTTTGACATATGGGAATGTTATTTTATTATTGTTAAGTAAATCACTTACTTGAAATTGTACTAATTTTCCTTTCTATACTTTTTATCTTTATAAGAAATAAAGATTTTAGCTGCTTTGATCAAGACAAACCAAAGATGTTGCGTATGGTGTAATAACATGTAGATTTTGTAAAATTACATGTTATTTAATGTAAATTATCTATTACTGGATAGCAGATTACCTCAAAACTAAGTGGCTCAAAACAGTAATAAACATTTATTGTCTCACACAGCTCTGCGTAGCATGAGTTTCAGAGCTCCTTACCTGGGTAATTCTCGCTTGGTATTTTGTGAGGTTGCAGTTAAGATGTTAGCTGGGTCTACAGTCATCTCCAGGCTTGACTGGGCTGGAGGATCCAATTCTAGGCTGACTCACTCAAATGGTTTGCAGATTTGTGCTGGCTTTTGAAAAGGCCTCAGTTCTTCACCACTTGGACCTCTGCTTAGGGCCACTTGAATTTTTTCATGGCTGGCTTACCCCAGAGTGGATGAACTAAGAGAGAACTATGTGAACACCACAGTATCTTTTATGACCTAGCCTTGGAAGTCATACTCTGTTATTTCTACAGTATTCTATAGATACAAGGCTAACCTGTACAGTAGAATATAGTAGAGGTAAAAATCACTGGAAGGTGGAGAGTGGTGTCGTTTCAGAGGCGAGGGTCCACCTGATGTACAAATCTAATGGTATAGAAAGTCTTGGAAATAAAAGGGGAAATATTGGAAAATTGAGAAGCCCAAAGTAAGAGATAAATTTTAGAAAGTAAGATGGCATTCCAAATTAGTGAGCTATTTGTTGTCTTTCTTAAAGAAGCATGGGTTATAGAATGAGCAATACTTGGCAATACTTGGGCAAGGTACAGTAGTCTCCCCATTGTCCACAGGGGTACATTCCAAGACCCCCAGTGGATGCCTGAAACCATGGGTAATACTGAACTCCATATTAATACTGTGATTTTTTTCTGTACGTACATACCTATGATAAAGTTTAATAAATTAGCTATAGCAGGAGATTAACAACAATTAATAATAAAATAGAACAATTAAAATAATATGTCAGAATCACCACTCTTGTACTTTGAGGCCATTGTTGAGTAAAATGATGGTTACTTGGATATAAGCACTGCAATACTGTGACAGTTGATCTGGTAACTGAATTGACTGCTAGGTTACTAATGGGTGGGTAACCTATATAGTGTGGATATACTACATGCTACTCAGAATGGTGTGCAGTTTAAAACATAATAATTATTTGCTTCTGGAATTTTCCATTTATATTTTTGGACTGTGGTTGATCATGTGTAATTGAAACTAAGGAAAGTGAAACCTTGAATAAGGGGGGACTACTGTACTTTAATAACCTTTCTGAGTCTCAGATCTTCAGTGGTAAAATGGGAATCATTTACCTCAAAGAATTGTAAGTTTCTGTTAAGGTAGTGCGTTTAAAATATTGAGAATATTATCTAAGAGTAGGCATTCAATAAATCTTAGCTCTTATTAGTTTTACTATTGATAAGTATTTGTGGCTGTCGTATTCCTGGCTCTCAGGTGTAGTCAGCCCAATATAACCTAGTTTCTGCCCCATCACTCTACTAAAACTACTTTGTTGAAAGTCACTAGAGAGCAATAATCCTCAGATCTAAATCACCTCTTTTCATCTTCTTTGATTCTAAGTAACTTTTAATAGTTTTTAATATTTATTCCTTCTCGAAATGCTTGTCCCTGAAAGCTTTTATAAAATTGTGGTAAAATATGCATAACATAAAATTTATTGTCTTAATCATTTTTAAGTGTACAGTTCAGTGGCATTAAGTACTTTCACAATGTTGTGCAACCATCTCTACCATCCATCTCAGTTCTTTTCATCTTGTAAAACCTAAACTTTTTCCTCTTAAATAACAACTCCCTATTTATTTTTCCCTCTAGTTCCTGGCAACCACCATTCTACTTTCTGTCTTTGTGATATTGACTGCTCTAAGTACCTTGTATAAGTGGTATCATACAGTATTTGTCATTTTGTGATTCCTTACATCATTTAGTGTAATGTCCTCAAAGTGCATCCATGTTGTAGCATAATGTAGAATTTTCTTCCTTTTTAAGGCTGAATATTATTCCACTATATGGTTAGACAGTATTTTGCTTATCCATTCATCTGTTGAAAGAAGCTGGGGTTGTCTTCATGTTTTAGCTATTGTGAATGCTAAAATGTGAAGGCAAAATATCTCTGTGTTCAAAGAGCTATTTGAACACAGGTATACAAATACCTCTTAGAGATCCTGGTTTCAAAACTTTTGGGTATATACTCAGAAGTACAATTGATGGATCTTATAAAAAATCAAATCTACATTTTTGATTTTTTGAGGAACTACTGTAGTGTTTTCCACAGCAGCTGTACCATTTTACATTTCCACCAACAGTGCACAATTCCTCCACATTTTTGCCAACACTATTGTCTGTTCTTTTTTTTAAATAGTAGCCATCCTATTATATGAAGATGGTGTCTCATTGTAGTTTTGATTTGCACTTCCCTAATGATTACTGATGTTGAGCATCTTTTTATGTGGTTAGTTTGGTTATTTCTATAGCTTCATTGGAGAAATACCTATTCAAGTCTTTTGACCATTTTTGAATTGGATTTTTTTTTTTTTTTTTTTTTTTTTTTAGACGGAGTTTCGCTCTTGTTACCCAGGCTGGAGTGCAATGGCACGATCTCGGCTCGCTGCAACCTCCGCCCCCTGGGTTCAGGCAATTCTCCTGCCTCAGCCTCCTGAGTAGCTGGGATTACAGGCACGTGCCACCATGCCCAGCTAATTTTTTGTATTTTTAGTAGAGACGGGGTTTCACCATGTTGATCAGGATGGTCTCGATCTCTTAACCTCGTGATCCACCCGCCTCGGCCTCCCAAAGTGCTGGGATTACAGGCTTGAGCCACCGCGCCCGGCCTGAATTGGATTGTTTTTTGTCATTGAGTTTTAAGAGTTCTGTCTCTGCTAGGCGCGGTGGCTCAAGCCTGTAATCCCAGCACTTTGGGAGGCCGAGGCGGGTGGATCACGAAGTCAAGAGATCGAGACCAACCTGGTCAACATGGTGAAACCCCGTCTCTACTAAAAATACAAAAAATTAGCTGGGCATGGTGGTGCGTGCCTGTAATCCCAGCTACTCAGGAGGCTGAGGCAGGAGAATTGCCTGAGCCCAGGAGGCGGAGGTTGCGGCGAGCCAAGATCGTGCCATTGCACTCCAGCCTGGGTAACAAGAGCGAAACTCCGTCTCAAAAAAAAAAAAAAAAAAGAGTTCTGTATCTATTCTGGATATCAGCCCCTTACCAGATATATGATTTGTAACTATTTTCTCCCATTCAGTGGGTTACTTTTCAATTATGTTGATAGTTTCTTTTTTTTTTTGAGACAGGGTCTCATTCTGTCGCCCAGGCTGATGTGCCGTGATGTGATCTTGGCTCACTGCAACCTCTGCCTCCTGGGCTCAAGCAGTCCTCCCACCTAAGCATCCTGAGTAGCTGGGACTCTAGGTGTGCACCACCATACCTGGCTTAGATTGTGTTCTTTTGATGTACAATTTTTAAAAGCTTTTACGAAGTTCAATTTGTCTATTTTTTTTGTTGTTGCCTGTGCCTTTGGTGTCTTATGCTAGATCCAGTGTTGTGAAACCTCTGTCCTGTGCTTTCTTCTAAGAGTTTTATAGATTTAAGTTTTACATTTGGGTCTTTTATCCTTTTTGAGTTTGCACAATTTTTATTATTTATTACTGAGTATCTGATTTTTAAAAAATTTTAATTTCTGTGGATGCAAAGTAGATGTATATGTTTATGGAATATGTAGCACATTTTGATATAAGTCTACAATATGTAATATTTGTCTGGGTAAATGAGGTATTCCTCACTTCATTTATTCTTTCTCTTATAAACAGTCTAATTATGCTCTCAGTTATTTAAAAATATATACTGAAATTGTTATTGACTATAGTAAATCTGTTGTGTTATCAAATACTAGATCTTATTCAGTCTTTCTAACTTTTTTGGTACCCATTAAATATCTGCCCCTTACTACTCTTCTTAGCCTCTGGTAACTGTCTTTGTACTCTCTATCTCCATGAGTGTAATGGTTTTAATTTTTAGCTTTCACAAATAAGTGAGAGGATGCAAAGTTTGTCTTTCTGTACCTGGCTTCTTTGACTTAACATAATGACTTCCAGTTCCCTCCATGTTGTTACAGATGACAAAGTCTCTTTCTTTTTAATGACCGTACAGTGCTCCATTGCATATATATATATATCACATTTCCATTATACATTCATCTATTGACATAGACTTGGGTTGCTTTTAAATCTTGGCCATTGTAAACAGTGCTGCAACAAATGTAGGAGTGCAAACGTCTCTTGGAGATACTGATTTTCTTTATTCTGAGTATATACCCAGTAGTGGGATTGCTGGATCATATGGTAGTTACGTTTTTAGTTTTTGAGAAACCTCCAAACTGTTCTCCATAGTGGATGTACTAATTTACATTCCCACCAATAGCATATGAGGGTTCCCTTTTCTCCACATCCTTGCTAGCATTTATTATTGCTTGTCTTTTGGATAAAAGCCATTTTAACTGAGGTGAGATGATATCTCATTGCAGTTTTGATTTGCGTTTCTCTGATGATCAGTGATGTTGAGCACCTCTTCATATGCCTGTTTGCCATTTGCATGTCTTCTTTTGAGAAATGTCTATTCAGATCTTTGGCCCATTTCTTAATTGGATTATTAGATTTTTTTTTCCTATAGAGTTGTTATAGGAAATATTTTTTTCCCATTCTTGGGGATGTCTCTTCATTTTGTTGATTGGTTTCCTTTGCTGTGCAGAAGATTTTTAACTTGATGTGATCCCATTTGTCCAGTTTGCTCTGGTTGCCTGTGCTTGTGGGGTATTCAAGAAATCTTTCCCCAGTTCACTGTCCTGGAGACTTCCCCCAGTGTTTTCTTTCAGTAGTTTCATAGGTTGAGGTTTTAGATTTAAGCCTTTAATCCATTTTGATTTGATTTTAGTATATGGTGAGAAATGGGGTCTAGTTTTGTTCTTCTGCATGGGTATATACAGTTTTTTCAGTACCACTTGCTGAAGAGATTGTCCTTTCTCCAGTGTATGTTCTTGGCACCTTTGTCGAAAGTGAGTTCACTGTAGATGTATAGATTTGTTTCTGGATTCTTTATACTTTTCCATTGTTCAACGTGTCTGTTTTTGTGCTAGTGCCATGCTATTTTGGTTACTGTAGCTCTGTAGTATAAGTTGAAGTCAGGTGATATGATTCTGCTGGTTTTCTTTTTGCTCAGGATTGTTTTGGCTATTCTGGGTCTTTTGTGGCTTCATATACATTTTAGGATTGTGTTTTCTATTTCTGTGAAAAATTTCATTTTTTTTTTAATAGCGATTACATTGAATCTGTAGATTGCTTTGGGTAGTGTGGACATTTTAACAGTATTAATTCTTCCAATCCATGAACATGGAATATCTGTTCATTTTTTGCATGTGTGCCCTCTTTAATTTTTTTTACATTTTATAGTTTTCATTGTAGAGATCTATCACTTCTTTGGTTAATTCCTAGGTACTTAATTTTATTTGTACCTATTGTAAATGGGATTACTTTCTTGATTTCTTTTAAAGATCATTTGTTGTTGACATACAGAAATGCTACTGTATGTACATGCAATGTGTGTTCTTTTTTTAAAAATATATTTTATAGCACTTTAGGTTCTGGGGTACATGTGCAAAACATGCAGGATTGTTGCATAGGTACATACATGGCAATGTGGTTTGCTGCCTCCATCCCCCCGTCACCTATATCTGGCATTTCTCCCTCTATTATCCCTCTCCAACCTCCCTACCCTCCTGCTGTCCCTTCCCTAGTCCCCCCAACAGACCCCAGAGTGTGATACTCCCCTCCCTGTGTCCATGTGTTCTCATTGTTCAACACCCGCCTATGAGTGAGAACATGCGGTGTTGCACAGTACCCCAGAACCTAAAGTGCAATAAAATATATTTTTTAAAAAAGAACACACATTGCATGTAATTTATGCATATTCTATTGCAAAAAAAAACCTGCTAAACAAATTTATTAAAGTTACAGGATACAAAATCGACATAGAAAAATCAGTAGCATTTCTGACATATTTGAAGGATATTTTTGTTAGACATAGTATTCTTGGATAAAAGTTTTTTTCCTTCATTACTTTAAATATGTGATGCCACTCTCTTGATCTGTAAGGTTTCCTTTGAAAAGTCTGCTGCCAGATGTATTGGAGCATCATTGTATGTTATTTGTTTCTTTTCTCTTGCTGCTTTTATGATCTTTTCTTTTCTTTATCCTTGACTTTTGGCAGTTTGATTATTAAATGCATTAAGGTAATCTTCTTCGGTTTAATTCTGCTTGGTGTTCTATAACCTTCTTTTAGTTGAATATTGATATCCTTCTTTAGATCTAGAAGTTCTCTAGATTTGGGAAGTTATCTCTTTGAATAATTTCTGCCCCAAGTCTCTCTCTACATTCTGTTTAAGGCCAATAACTCTTAGATTTGCCCTTTCGAGGTTGTTGTCTAGATCTTGTAGTCATACTTTACTCTGTTTTTATTCCTTTTTCTTTCATTTCTTCTGATTGTGTGTTTGCAAATAGTGTGTCTTTAAGCTCACTAATTTTTTTCTGCTTGATCACTTCCGCTATTAAGAGAATTTAATGCCTTCTTCAGTATGTCAGTTCCATTTTCAACTCCAGAATTTCTGCATGATTCTTTCTCATTATTTCAGTTTCTTCATTAAATTTATCTGATAGGATTCTGAATTCCTCCTTTGCTTTGTCTTGAATTTCTTGGAGTTTCTTCAAAACAGCTGTTTTGAATTCTATCTGAAAGGTCACATATCTTCTTTTCTCTGGGATTGGTTCCTGGTATCTTATTTAGTTCCTTTAGTGAGGTCATGTTTTCCTGGATGTCTTATGGATTGTTCTCTGGTGTCTGGGCATTCAAAAGTTATATATTGCAGTCTTTGCAATCTGGACTTTTTTATACCCATCCCTCTGCAAAGACTTTCCAGGTATTCAGAGAGACTTGGGTATTGTGATTTTAGTCACTGCAGCTGTATCTGCATTAGAGGGTACTCCAAGCCCAGCAACACTGTGGTTCTTGCAGACTCATAGCGGTACCACCTTGATCATCTTGGATAAGATTCAGAAGAATTCTCTGGATTGCTAGTTAGAGACTTTTGTTCTTACCCTTTACTTTCTCCCAGAAAAACAGAGTTTCTCTTTCTGTGCTGAGGTGCCTAGAGCTTGGGGAGGGGTGAGACAAGTACCTTTTGAGCCACCGTCGTTGGGACCACACTGGGTCAGACCCAAAGCTAGCATAGCACTGGATGTTTCTGAAGGACTGCTGTGACCACCACCTGCCTGTTACCTGTATTTGCTCAAGGACCTAGGGCTCTACATTCATTAGGTAGTGAAGCCAGCCAGGCTTGTGTTCTTCCTTTAAGGGTGGCAAGTTCCCCAAGGCCCTGGGCAGGTCTAGAGATGCTATCTGGGAGCCAGGGCCTGGACTCCGAAACCTCAGAAATCTACATGCTGCTCTATACTACTGCAACCGAACTGGTGCTGAAACCACTGTTCATTCTACTCTTTCCTTCTCTTTTCTCAGGCAGAGGAGTCTCCCCATGTCCACCAACACTATAGGACCACAGGAAGTACTGCCAGGATATTGCTAGTGTGCACTTATGGCCCAAGGGCTCTTCAGTTAGTTTGTGGTGAATGCTGCCAGGCCTGGGACACATCCTTCGGGGCAGTGGACTCCCCTCTGGCAAAGGGTAGGTCTAGAGATGCTAAGAGCCAAGGCTTGGAATCAGGGACCCTAAAAGCCTGCTTAGGGCTCTTTCCTACTGTGGATGAGCTGGTACTGAAGCTCAAGACAAAGTTCCTTTTACTCTTCCCTCTGTTTTTCTCAAGCTGAAGTAGTCTCTCCTCATAGCCACCACAGCTGTGAATGTGCCAGGTTACACGTGAAGCCAGCATGTCTCAGAGTCTCACCCAAGGCCCATGGTGTATACTACCTGGTTATCACTGCTGATTATTCAGGGCCCAGTGGTTCTGTGTTCAGCAAATGAATCCTGCCAGGAGTAGGTTTTTCCCTTCAAGACAGCTGGTTCCCTTCAGGTCCAGGGTATGTCTAGAAATGTTGTCTGAGAGCCAGGGCCTAGAATGGGGGGCCTCATGACACTGCCCAGTGCCCTTTCCTACTGTGGCTTAGCTGGTATCCCAGTTGCAAGCTGAAGTCCCCTCTACTCTTCCCTGTCGTCTCTTCATTTCAACACAGGAATTACTTCATTTCAGTAATAAATCCCACTTGGTCATGGTGTATAATCCTCTTAATATGATGCTGAATTTGGCTTTCTAGTATTTTGTTGAGAATTTTTGCATCAAAGTTCATTGGAGATATTTGTCTGTAGTTTTCTTTTCTTGTAGTGTATTTGTCTGACTTTGGTATCAAAGTAATACTAACCTCATAGTATGAGTTAGGAAGCATTTCCTCCTATTCACGTTTTTGGAAAAGTTTGGGAAGGGTTGGTATTCTTTAATTGTTGGGTAGAGTTCACCAGTGAAGCCATGAGGTCAAGGGCCTTTCTTTATTGGGATTATGGAGTCAGTGTTCTTACTAATTATAGATTGATTCACATTTTCTATTTCTTCATGATTTGGTCTTACCAGATTTTACGTTTCTAGGCATTTGTCCATTTCATCTGGATTATCCAATTTGCTGGTGCATGGTTGTTGACAGTATTCTTTTATAATACTTTTTATTTCTATAAAATCAGTAGTAATGCCCCTACTTTCATTTCTGATTTTAGTAATTTGAGTCTTCTGTCTTTTATTTCTAGTCCCTGCAGCTAAAGGTTTGTCAGTTTTGTTAATCATTTCAAAAAACTGACTTTTGGTTTCATTAATTTTTCTCTGTTGTTTTTCTATTATTGATTTCATTTATCTTTGCTCTCATGTTTATTTCCCTCTTTCATTTTTTTGAGGCAGAGTCTTGCTCAGTCGCCCAGGCTGGAGTATAGTGGTAGGATTTTGGCCCGCTGCAACCCCACTTTCTGGGCTCAAGTGATTTTCCTGCCTCAGCCTCCTGAGTAACTGGGATTACAAGCATGTGCTACCACATCCAGCTAATTTGTGGGTTTTAGTAGAGATGGGGGTTTCACCATGTTGGCTAAACTGGTCTTGGACTCTCACCTCAAGTGATCCACCCCGTATGGACCTCCCAAAGCACTGGGATTATAGGCGTGAGCCACTGCACCCAGCCTGTTTCCCTCTTTTTGTTACCCTTGCGTTTAGTTTGTTCTTCTTTTTCTAGTTCTGTAAATTGTCATATTAGGTTGTTGATTTAAAATCCGCTCACAGCTATAACTTTGTCCCTTACCAGTGTTTTTACAGTGTCTCGTTTTAGGATGTTGTATTTTTATTTTCATTCCTCTCTAAATATTTTACAATTTTCCTTGTGATTTCCTTTTTGATCCATGAGTTATTGAAGTAAGTGTTGTTTACTTTCCACGGTTTGTGAATTTTCAAGTTTTATTTCTCTTATTGATTTCTAATTTCATACTATTGTGATCAGAGGAAATACTTTCTTTGTATGATTATCTCTTTTAAAATCTATTGAGGCCTGTTGTGGTGACTCACACCTGTAATCTCAGCACTTTGGAAGGCTGAGGTGGGTGGATCACCTGAGCTTAGGTGTTCAGGACTGGCCTGGCCAACATGGCGAAACCCCGTTTCTACCAAAAATACAAAAATTAGCTGGGCTGGTGGTGGGTGCCTGTAATCCCAGCTACTTGGGAGGCAGAGGCCGGAGAATCACTTTAACCCAGGAGGCAAAGGTTGCAGTGAGCTGAGATCGCACCATTGCACTCTAGCCTGGGCGACAAGAGTGAAACTCTGTCTCAAAAAAAAAAAAAAAAAAAAAAAAAAATCTGTTGAGGCTTAGTTTCTGGCCTACCAAATAATCTATCCTGGAAGATGTACCACGTGTACTTGAAAAGAATGAGTATGCTGTTGTCATTGGGTAGAGTGTTACGTATACGTCTACTGTCTGGTTATTTTATCTATTATTGGTCAGGGGATATTGAAGTCTTCAAATATTATTGTAGAAGTGTCTATTTCTCCCTTCAATTCTGTTAATTTTTGCTCCATATATTCTGGTAGTCTGTCTTTGGTGTATAATTTTTTTTTTTAGGAGACGGAGTCTTTCTGTGTTTCCCAGGCTGGAGTGTAATGGTATGATCTTGGCTCGCTGCAACCTCCACCTTCTGGGTTCAAGTGATTCTCCTACCTTAGCCTCCTGAGTAACTGGGATTACAGGCGTGCACCACCATTTAGCAGAGACAGGGTTTCATCATGTTGGCCAGGCTGGTCTTGAACTCCTGACCTCAGGTGATCTGCCTGCCTTGGCCTCCCAAAGTGCTGGGATTACAGATGTGAGCCACTGCACCTGGCCTAGTGCATGAAAGTTTATACAGTAGTTCCCGCTTATCCATGGGGGATGTTCCAAGACCCCAGTGGATACTTGAAACAATGGATAGTACCAAACCCTATATGTACTTTGTTTTTTCCTATACATGTATATGTATGATGAAGTTTAATTTACAAATTAGGTACAGTTAAAAAAAAAAGAAAAAAGAAAGAAAAAAAATAAATTAGGTACAGTAAGAGATTAACAATAATAACTAATAATAATATAGAACAGTTATAACAATATACCATGGTAAAAGTTATGTAAATGTGGTCTTTCCCTCTTTCTCAGAATATCTTAATGTACTGTACCATGGGTAAACAAAACTACAGAAAGCAAAACTGGATAAGGAGTGACTACTGTAAATGTTACATTTTCTTGCTGTATTGAACCTTTAAAAAACATATGTATAACATTCTTCTTTGTGTCTTTTTAAGTTTTTCTTGACTTAAAATCTTTCTTGTTACTATTTGTACAATCTCTTTCCATCCTTTTACTTTCAGTTTGTGTCTTTAGATCTAAAGTTGAGTGTCTTTTAGGCAGCTTATAGTTGGATCATGTATTTTTTTATCTATTTTGCCAATCTTTTTATTTTTTATTTTTTATTTTTATTTTGCCAATCTTTGTCTTTACATTGGAGAATTTAATTCATTTACATTTAAAGTAATTACTGATAAGTAGTAATTATGTCATTTTTCTATTTTATATATTCTTTATAGATTTTTTTGGCCCTCATTTCCTCCTTAAGTGTTTAGTTGATTTTTTGTAGTGAAATGTTTACATTTCTTTGTTATTTGCTTGTATGTATGTACTGAAAATATTTTCTTTGTGGTTACCATGCAGAGGAGTGCATTTAGCATCCTTTAGTTAAAACACTCTAATTTGAATTTATATCAGCTTAACTTCAATAACATATAAAAACTGCTTCTTTACAGCTGTATCTCCATCCCTTTCAGTTGTGTAGATGTTATAAAATGCCATTTTTATACACTGTGTGCCCAGAAACTTAAAATAATAATTCTTTTGAATGTGTTAGACTCTTAAATAATGTAGAAAACAAAAAACGTAGTTAAAAACTGTTGTTACAGTAACACTGGCTTTCATAATTGCCCATATATTTATCTTTATTGAGATCTTTTCTTTCTTTATGCAGCTCTTAGTTACTGTCTATGTTCTTTCATTTCATTTTGCAGGATTCCCTTAACTATTTCTTACAGGGGAAATCTAGTAGTAGCAAATTTCTTCAGCCATTTATCTGGGAATGTCCTAATTTCTCCCTCAGTTTTGAAGGACATTTTTGTTGAATATAGGATTCTTGGTTGATAGTTAAATCTGCTAATTATCTTTTTGAAGTTCACTTGTATGTGATGAGTTGCTTCTTTTTTGCTTCTTTCAGGAATCTCTCTTGTTGAGTTTTTGGCAGTTAGAAAGTTATAATATATCTCAGTGTGGGTCTCTGAGTTTGTATTACTTGGAATTCTTTGAGTTTCTTGGACATTTTTATTAATTTCCTACATCATATTTGGGAAGTTTTCACACATTATTTCTTCAACTAGTCTCTGTGTTTCTTTCTCTCTCTCCCTCTCTTTTCCTTCTGGAACTCCTACAGTATGTATGTTGGTCTGCTTGGTGGTACCCCACAGGTCCCTGTTCAATTTTTTTCTTTCTGTTCCTCAGACTTAGTAGTTTCCATGGTCCCATTTTAAACTGTGCTTATTCTTCAGCTTCCTCAAATCTCCCTTTCAGTTCCTCTAGTGAAATTTTTATTTTACTTATTATACTTTGCAGATCAATAATTTCTTTTACATTTATTTTTATTTTTTGAGACAAGGTCTTACTCTCTCTGACCTGGTTGGAGTGCAGTGGTGTGATCACAGCTCACAGCAGCTTTATCCTCCTGGGTTCATGGGATCATCCTCCCTGTTCATGCCTGACTAATTTTTTTCATTTTTTTTTTTTTTTAAGGGACAGGGTCTTGCTATTTTTGCTCAGGCTGGTCTCAAACTCCTGGGCTCAAGCAGTCCTCCTGTGTTGGCCTCTCATAGTGGTGTCATTATAGGCATGAGCCACCATGGCTGGCCAGTAGAATTTCTTTTAAGTCTCTTTTTTTAAGTTTTCTATCTCTTCGTTTGTGTTTTCATTATGTTCATATATCATTTTCTTGACTTTCTCTGCATCTTTTCTTAGTTCTTGGGTATCTCTAAGTTAGTTGTTTTAAATTCTTTGCCTGGTAGTTCTGCCATCATGTCTTTTTCAGGGACAGTTGTTTTCTTTGAATAGATTATACATAACATTTTTGTTTCTTTGCATATCTTGTGATTTTTTTTTATTGAAAACTGGACATTTGAATCTAAAGACATGGTAACTGGAAATCAGATTCTTTTAGGTTTGCTGTTTTTTGTTGTTATTATTGTTTTCTTTTTTGTTGTTGGGAGTGCTCTCTGTGCCAAGCAATCATCTAAAAATAATAGGAATATGTTTTATATCATCGAGATCAGGGTCCCTAACCCCTAGGCCGCAGACCACAATTGGTCCATGTCCTGTTAGGAACCGCGCCACACTGCAGGAGGTAAGTAGCGGGCCAGCTTGTATTACCGCCTGAGTTTCTGTCAGATCAGCAACAGCATTAGAGTCTCATAGGAGCTCGACCCCTGTTGTGAACTGTGTGTGCAAGGGATTAGGTAGTGTGCTTTTTATGAGAATCTATCTGAGGTGGAATAGTTTAATTTCCTGTGCCACCCAAGTCTGTGGAAGAATTGTGTTTCATGAAACCAGTCCCTAGAGCCAAAAAGGTTGGTGACCACTGGTCTAGATAACCATTTAATAAACCAGTAATACCAGTAGATTGCAGCATCCATGTGTATGCTTGTTTTGCTATATTGGTTCCAGATAGAACTGTACTACTTTATGATGAATTTATAAGAAATGAGACACATCTCATGCATAAATGATGCATTTGTGGACAATACAGGGTCAAATAATGTCAGCCCATTGTGATGTAAGTTTTATGATAGTTCATATTCTATTAGCTAACATTTTTTGTGCATTTTCTATGTTCTAGGCAGTGTTTTAAGTGTTCTTCATGTATGATCATGAATCATACTTAATATTGTATTTTAAGAGTTTTTATGATAGTCCTTATTATAGTCTTGTGTGGTATGTGCCATCACTATTCCTGTTTTACAGATGAGGGTGGTAAAGTACAGAGAAGTTAATTTTTCCAAGGTTATGCAACTTTTTGTTGTTGTTGTTGTTTGTTTGTTTGTCACCCAGGCTAGAGTACAGTGGCGTGATCTCAGCACACTGCAACCTTCGTCTCCTGGGTTCAGGTGATTCTCCTGCCTCAGCCTCTCGAGTAGCTGGGATTACAGGCACCTACTGCCATGGCTGGCAAATTTTTTTATTTTTAGTAGAGACGTGGTTTCATCATGTTGGCCAGGCTGGTCTCGAACTCCTGACTTCAGGTGATCCACCTGTCTCGGGCTCCCAAAGTGCTGGGATTACAGGCATGAGCCACCTCACCCAGCCAACTTTTTTTTTTTTTTTTTTTTTTTTTTTTAAAGAGACAGGGTGTTGCTATGGTGCCCAGGCTTGACTTGAACTCCCGGTTTCAAGCAGTCCTCTGTCTCAGCCACCTAAGAAGCTGGGCCTTCAAATACACACCACCATGCCTGGCTAAGAGTTTTCATACATGTTGTCTGACATTATAGCTCCCAGCCACTCTGTTATGCTGCCTCACTGTAGAGACAAGTACTTATAGAATTACATCACATTTGATACAGTAATATAGCCATTCCAAGTTCAAAAGAACATCTGTATTGGCAGTCAGCACCACATTCATGTTACAGTTTGAGATTTTGTTTCAGCAAAACACCATCTTTTTTCCTGTCGTGGTAATGTTGTTGGTTGAATATTATTGGTTGTGGTTATCTTTGGATTCAGTTTGTAAGATTTTACTGTTACATGTACTAGGTTGTTATAAGTACTAGGAGTTTGTCCTAGTTCATGTTTATATATGTTTTAATAACTTTATATAAACCAAACAGTATCTGAGACATGTCTTAATCAATTTAGAGGTTTATTTTACCAAATTTAGGACATGCCTGGAAGAAATAAACACACAATCACAGAAACAGTCTGTGGTCTGTGCCTTTTTCCAAAGATAATTCTGAGGGCTTCAATATTTAAAGGGGAAAAATAGGCTGGAGGAGAAAGAGGGAGAGTATGATAATCCCCATGTTGCAGGAGAAAAGGAGCAGACAGGGGAATAGTCAATTATGTATTAGTTTCATTCTCAGTAAAGCAGCACTTTACATAATATGAGATGAACACAGAGTACTGTAACTACTTGTGGAGATATTTTAACCTTTTATCTGTAGCTATTTGCCAAGGAACAAAAGGAAAGGCCTTTGCTTGCATTACTTAGCTTTCAGCTTAATTTTTTTCTTTTGGCACAGTGAATTGGGGTTCAAGTTTTTACTTTCCTTTTAGAATTATAACAAATATTTTAACAGAAATTAGAGTAGGGATGCTGATGTAAAGGATTGCTTTTAATACTTTGGAAATCAAAGAACTCATGTAATGCATATGAAAACACATTTATTTATTTACTGTACAAATTCAGGGTTTTATATAAAGTGTTAGATTTCCTTAAACAGCATGAGTTGAGGAAACTTTTAATTTGTTGGTTTGTGATTTGGATGTATTACTTCCAGCCTAGGCATGTGGTGTGGGTGACTCATAGGCAAACAGTCCACAGATAATATAGACGATACTTTAAAGGGTTTTCTTCCCCACTAGTTCCTGATTGGGAACTATTCTCTTGTCATAGGCATAGAATGGTATCTTACTTGTGGAGTTCTTTTATAGGTCATTACTACCAAAAATATAGGCCCTCTTAATCAGATGGACACAAAGTAGTAAGAAGCAAAAAGAGTTGCCTATGATTTCTGTGAGATTTGTCTTGACTTGAAGGAAACCTTGATTCAATTTTATAATAAGAATGAAGACTGTCATCATTTTTCTCCTTATAAAATTCAAATTCATCTTTTTAAAAATTTAATTTGGAAAGGTTTCCCTTTCAAATTGAATTTATTTATATTACATGTCAGATATTCTACTTAGTATGCTTCGTTACTCATCTTCAAAGTAATTTCTCGATAGAAGGAACACTTTTGAATTCAAAAAGTATTTTTTGAGCTCCTACTATTTACAAGTCACTGCAAGTCATTGGTGATTCATATGGTTCCTCATAGCATTATTTAATTTTGCTGTCCATTCCTACTACACCCCAGAAGTGGAAGACCTTCATTCAAACATTTGAATCTCTGATATTATTTGTTCCCATGATGATTTATTTCTGTAACTGTTCTCTAGCTGGATCAGTTTGTTCCTTTCTCCTTACATTTTTCTAGTACTTTTTTGTTTTGAAATTCTAGAGATTTACTCTGCTTTTAGTAGTCTTTTGTTCATTTACCTTCTGGAAATATCCTATTGAGGAACCAAAATATTACCACCACTCTATACTTGTAGAGGACTTCAATGTAAAATTCTAATGTGGGTACAAAAATAAATGTTTGATAAGCTCTTCTTGACTGACTTCTTATTTTGGTCTGGTAGTTAATGTTCCCTGAGACACATGAAATTGTAAAGAAAATATTGAGTATATATATAGTTTTTAAGAAGAGGTTTTATAATTTTGTCCTGTTCAGCCTCATATTTACAGAGTATTAATTCTTAAACATGTCTGTATGTTGAATTAATATGTTTAAGAATTAATACTCTGTAAATATGAGATTGAGCTTCAAATATAATCTTAGAAAAGATGTGGTCCATTAATAAAGGTTTCCTCACATGGTCACTTTGTGGTATGGTGCTTTTTGTTTGTGGGTGGGGGTGGGATACTGGTTTGAACAGAATAGTGTGATGTTTGGTGACACCACTTCTGGGACCAAATGTGTTACTATTTTTGTGATACCAGAAACCAACTTTCTACAGCATCTGGGTGTCCCAACAATTGAGTTCAGTTTTGACACTGACTATCTGGAGCTAGTACAGACCCTACAGGTTAAGGCCTCTGTTTCATAAGACTGCTTCTGCTTAAGATGCCAGCTGCAAATGGGATGTCCAGGCATCCCACATTTTGTAATCACCCAACTGGTTCTCCTTGCCCATTGCCTAGACAGAGCCAATTTATTAAGACAGGGAAATTGCAATAGAGTAAGAGTTTAATTCACATGGAACTGGTTATACAGGAGACCAGAGTTTTATTATTACTCAAAGCAGTCTCCTTGAAAATTCAGGGATCTGAGTTTTTAAGGATAATTTGGTGGGTAGTGGGCCAATGAGTCAGGAGTGCTGATTGGTTGGGTTGGAGATGAAATTATAGAGATGTTGGAAACAAATGCTTTGTGCCACAAAGAAGAACTAGCACTCAGGCAAAAAGTTTTCTCAGCAAGGCAATTTACTTCTGCAAAAAGGTGCTGCCTGCGTTAGTCACGATTGCAAGAGCACACTGAACAAAGGAGAGAAGGGATTTTTTATCCCTAATGCAGTTCCTGTCCGTGTGTCCTTCCCCTATTGGCTAGGGTTGGACCACACAATCTAAGCTGATCTTGGTTGGCTAAGGCTTAAACTCTTCTAAATATGGTTAATGTGTAATTTGTAACAGAAGGAGGGGTTGGGAGTAGTCTGATCATTATGGTACAAGGCATGTCTGGACATACCTGGGCATGTCAGGGTGCTAGTAGAGTGGAAGGGTGGTTTGCCAGCTAGAAACAAGAGAGTATAAGGAGGTTGGGCTTTTGAGCAAAGGATAAGAACATTACACACTTAAACCTTTTGAAGAGGAATTTATTATTCCTAACAGAGAGTTGAAGCTGTCCTCTTGGTGCTGAGTCAGTACCTGAGTGCAAGACCAGATGAGCCAGTTTATCGATCTGGGTGGTGACAGCTCAGAGGACAGGGTCTGCAGAATATCTCAGGCACCGATCATATTTTTATAATCGTGATGTTATCCCCAAGAGCAATTTGTGGAGGTTCAGAATCATGCAGCCTCCAGCTGCATGACTTCTAAACCATAATTTCTAATGTTATGACTAATTAGTCCTACAAAGACAGTCTAGTCTCCAGCAGGAAGGTAGTTTGTTTGGGGAAAGGGTTATTATCGTCTTTGTTTCAAAGTTGCGCTATAGATTACATTCCTCCCAAAGCTGAGCTGTAAACTACGTTCCTCCCAAAGTTAGTTTGGCCCTGGAATGAACAAAGACAGCTCGGAGGTTAGAAGTAAGGTGGAGCTGGTTAGGTGAGATCTCTTGCACTGTAATAATTTTCTCAGTTACAGTTTTTGCAAAGGTGTTTTCAATTTCTACCTGTCTGACTACAAATTTGAGGAGTCCCATGATACCCACCTCCAGGTTTGATAATTTGCTAGAACTACTCTCAGTACTTAGGAAAGCACTGTACTTACCGTAACAGATTTATTATAAAGGATACAACTTAAAAACAGTCTAATGGAAGTGATGCATAGTGCAAGACGTTAGGTTGGGGATGGCACAGAGCCTGCACATTCATGTGTTCATCAGCTTGGAAGTGCTCTGAATCTTGATGTTTAAGGGTTTTTATGGTGGTTTCATTACAGTATAGGCACAGTTGATTAAATCCTTTTTATTAGTGATTGAGCTCAGTCTTCAACCCTTCTCCCTTCTTCAGAGGTCCGGAGGTGGAGCTAAAAGTTCTAATCCTCCAATCACTTGGTTTTTCTAGTGACCAGCTACTATCATGAAGCATCTAGGACCCTTACTCCCACTTCCTCCCATTAAGCTATCATTAGCATATGAAAGACAGCACATTCCAAAGGTTTTTGGAGCTCTCTGCCTGAAACTGGACTCAAAGACCAAATACTGATTTTTTATTATACCTCAATTGCATTATTGCATTGCTTCAAATTCTGTATAAGTAGGGAATATTACTGAATGTTATTGGATTTAAGCATATGTGACATTAACAATTTTTGTACATACATTATTTTCCATTTTTGTACATCTAACATTTTAATAAAACTGGTTAAAATTAACAAAAATGAATTGATTTAAAATTTTTATCTTTTCATTGGAAATATTTTACTCTATATTATTAGGCTTGGTTAGTCATGGATCTGACCATTTGGCCACTAGTCTAAAGCAAATAGTAAATTCACTTGGGAAGAATATAATTTACTAGACTTGAGGACCGCATTCTTTTCTTAAAAAGAGTGGGTTACTCTGGAAGTTTACTTCTTCCTTTTTGGTATTTATATGCCTGAATATTTTTGCTGGTTCCGGGAAGGGATCTTTTTGCCATCGGGACATTCGGCAACATTTAGTTTTCACAGTTGTGGTGTGGGGATTGATATTGTTATCTAATGGGTCTCTAGATGCCAGGGATGCTACTCAAAATTCTATAATGCACAGAGCAGCCCCCCACAACAAAGAATTATCTGACCCAAAATGCTAATTATACTGAGTTAGAGGAATCCTGCTGTAGGCCAATTTGTGCATCATCAGTGTCTAGATGGTATTTAAAGCTTTGAAGCTATGGGTGTCCTCATCCACTTAATTGATTTTACCATTTTGATAGATAATAAGGAAATATTTCTCTTTCCTGTTCCCTAATGCCTTATTGAGAGATTAAACTCTAACCATCCAAATTACCTAAATAGGGTTAGCTTATCTAGAGTGTGGTTTTGGAAAACAAAACAAAACAAACTATAAACCTGTCCAGTCTTTAGAGTCCTAAACCCTTAGGGATGACTTTCCAGATCTCCACTGAAAAATGCTTCAGGACATTGGTCTGGGAAAAATTTCATGAGTAAGAACTCAAAATCATAGGCAACAAAAGCAAGAAAGAAATAAATGGGTATATGTCAAATTACACTTCTAGATAGCAAAGGAAACAGTCAGTATAGTGATAACCTATAAAATGAGAGAAAATATTTGCACACTACCCACACTACAGGCAATATCTAGAATATACAAGGAACTCAAACATCTCAACAGCAAAAAAAAAATTGTTTTAAAAATGGGCAAGTGATCTGAACAGATGTTTCTCAAAAGATGTGCAAGTGGCTAACAGCTAAATGAAAAAAATGTTTATTATTACTCATCATTAAAGAAATACAAATCAAATCCACAGTGAGGTATTATCTGTTAGGATGGCGGTTATCAAAATGACAAAAAACAAAAAAATGCTGGTAAGAATGCAGAGAAAAAAGAAGTCTTACACTCTGTTGGTGGGAATGTAAACTAGTACAGCTACTATGCAGAACAGTATGGAGCTTCCTCAAATAACTACACATAGAACTATTAATACGGTATGATTCACGAATTCCACTACTGGGCATTTATCCAAAAGAAAGGAAGTCAGTATACCAAAGAGACATCTGTACCCCTGTGCTTATTGCAACACTGTTAACAGTAGCCAAGATAGGGAATCAACCTTGGTGTCCAACAGATGAATGGCTAAAGGAGATGTGGTATATATACACAAAGGAATGTTATTCAGTCATAAAAAGAATGAAATTCTATCATTTGTGACAGCATGAATGGAACTAGAAGACATTAGATTAAATGAAACAAGCCAGGAACAGAAGGTTAAACACTGCATGTTTTCACTCATATATGGAACCTAAGAATAGTTGATCTCACGGAAATAAAAAGTAGAGCAGAGGATACTAGAGGCTGGGAAGGGAAGAGGGCATGGGAAAGGATAGGGAGAGATTTGTTAAAGGATACAGAATTACAGCTACATAGGAGGAATAAATTCTAGTGTTCCGTACCATTGTAGGATGACTATAATTAGCAATAGTATATAGTTTCAAATTGCTAGAAGGAGGATATTGAATGTTCCCAACAGAAAAAATAATTATAGATGTTTTAGATGCTGGATATCCAAATTACCCTGATCTGATCAGTATATACCATATGTACTGAAATATTACCATGTACACCTGGCATATGTACAGTTATTATTTTTTTTATTTATTTTTGAGATGAAGCCTCGCTCTGTCTTCCCGGCTGGGGTGTGGTGGTGCAGTCTTGGCTCACTGTGAGTTCTGGCCTCCTGGGTTCAAGTGATCCTCCCACCTCAGCCTCCTGAGTAACTAGGAATACAGGTGTGTGCCTCCACGCCTGGGTATAAAAAATAAAATTTCATTTAAAAAATATTCAAGATGAAAAGAATTCTGGAAAACGGTTGCAGAACGATGTGAATGTACTTAACACTATTGAACTGTAAATTTAAATATAGTTAAGAAGATGAATTTTATTTTACATATTCCTTCTTACAATTTTAAAAAGATACTGTATCCAGTTCTTGATAGTTTCTTATGCAGTCTTCTAGTTTATTTCTCTAGGACTTTTGTTCTGTTTTGTTCTGTGTTTTTTTCTTGGTGAAGAGGGTTTATAATCTCTCATGTGATTTTTTCATTCTTTTCCAGCTGTTCCTTAATTTAAAGTATACAAGTTAGCCCTCATCTTAAAAACTGGACAACACTGGATTGATATGAAAGTATAATATTTGGGTTTTAACTTATAAATGTTAATTGAAGTATTTCTCAATTTGGGGAACTATGTGTGGTCACTGAATATTGGAAAAGAATTGTTTAGCTTCAGATACTTTGAGTATAAACCTTAGTGATGATTTCGTATATTCTTTTTCTTTCTTTCTAATAGGCTTTCAAGGATATGCTGTATTCAGCTCAGGACCAGGCACCTTCTGTGGAAGGTAAGATGAATTAACCCTTAAGTTTAATCACAGAAAATCACTTTTTAAGGAAAGATATTTTGTACTGCAGAGTATAAAACTAATACGATAACCTGTCCTATTATATAGGTCTTTTTTCTTTTAAGAATATATATTACGGCCGGGCGCGGTGGCTCACACCTGTAATCCCAACACTTTGGGAGGCTGAGGCGGGTGGATCACGAGGTCAAGAGATCGAGACCATCCTGGTCAACATGGTGAAACCCCGTCTCTACTAAAAATACAAAAATTAGCTGGGCGTGGTGGCGCGTGTCTGTAATCCCAGCTACTCAGGAGGCTGAGGCAGGAGAATTGCCTGAACCCAGGAGGCGGAGGTTGCGGTGAGCCGAGATCGTGCCATTGCACTCCAGCCTGGGTAACAAGAGTGAAACTCCGTCTCAAAAAAAAAAAAAAAAAAATAGAAAAGAATATATATTACGATTATTTTATATTTTATTCTAAATTTTTCTCTTGTCTAATGCACCTTTACCCTATGATGAATCTTTTACTATGTCCTTATGTCACCTTAGGACTGTGAATCATATATATCGATGTAGTCGTAGGTTTTTCTGTGCCATGCTTCCTTCTCCCAATATGTTTTCCTCCCCTCCCGTCCCCTCCCTTCAGGCATAATTTACACAACACATCTTTTCCTTTCTATATATGTCGTGCCTTTAGACTGGGACCAGTAAAACAATGGAGAATGTTTACAGTGAGTGTGTGTGTGTGTGTGTGTGTGTGTGTGTGTGTGTGTAAGCGTATTTATATATACATGTGTACATGTTCTTGTGTCAGTAAATAGGCGCTAGTTTAACAACCGTTCTTGAGGGAGAATGTTCCTTCTGAGGCTCGATATGCTTTTAAAATTCTACATTCCAATCTTTAAATCAGATTTTTAAAATGAGAGTTGAATATGAAAAAGTACATGTGGAGAATATTCTGGGTTGAATGTACAGGATAATATCTTTATGAGACAACAATTCTATGAAGTTATTCTAGTGACAAGCTATTAGAGGCTTGTTCTCATGACAACAGATGTTGAAGTTGTTTAATAAAACTGTAGATTTATAGTTAAAACTCTCATTTCATCAGTCATATAGAAATACACACCTTTCATCTCGAACCAGTCTGAATTAAAAATGTGTTTCCTCTGAACATCTAAAAATCTTTTCCCTTACCATGTCAAGTCAAGCATTGGCCGTTAGTTTCATGTCACTGAATTTTAGACTATAATGTATTTAATTCTCTAATATTTATCTCAAGACACTTAAGGTTTATCAATATGTTTAGTTTTTTATTGGATTGTCTCTTATTTTATATGCCATGAAGAATACCTTCTTTAGTTATTTTAAGTATATAAGAAAAATGAAGTTCCACAGAAGCTGAACTGATTCCTTACTGTGTATAACTTGCTTTAATATAGGTTCTCTTATTTTACTATTGTTTGTAACAAAGATACTCTGAGATAAATTGAAAATGATGATGATATTTATTAATCCTTTTTATGCTGGAACATGTTTCTATTATTTTTTTCATTTACTTTCAGCTGTTATTAGAGAAAAACTGAATTTTGTGAAAGTATGCTCAAAATGACAAATACTTAGAGCTAGGAGCCTTTTCTTTTTCTCATTATTCAGAGACATTAACTTCTTTGGACCATGTTATAGAGGGAATATTGTAGGAATATGTATCACTTTCACAAGAAAAACATCACACATTTGTGTTTATACTTTCGTGTAAACGTAATATAAAACTATGTCAATTTTTATCTTTTTAAACCTGAATTTTTCTCTTGAAAGAGTGGAGAATTGAAGATACTGTCAGGTGGTTTAAGGAAACAGTCTATGTAGTATTGAAGTTAGAAAAATGTATTAAAGAGAACAGTAATTCTCTCTTTTGCATTACGATTTTATATTATCTCTTATATGATGTTCAGTTTAAATGACAATCATTTCTGCATCTTATCCATGCTACTCATTGTGTATTTTTAGGCTTTTGTTTAGCAGTTATTTATTTAAAAAACTGCAGCATATGCAGTTTTCAACAGAGTCCAGGAGAGGGCTTTAAACTTGAAACATTTTTAAAGGAAAAAGATATTTGGTAGGATTCTTTTTTGAATATTGCCTTTCTCTCTTTACTTCATTCGCCTTTTTTCCGCCTACACTTTAAGTTTTAGTAGACCTAAAACCTTTGATGCCAGAGAACAAGTTTCTTTTTACCTTGAAACTTACAGTATACCCTAAGTAGTGGCTTTCAGATCTGCTGAGCAACTCAGCTCCTCAATGGGGAGGGAGTCTTTTTATTTTTTTTAACAAATACCTACACTTGGTCCCCATTCTAAACCAGTTGAAATTAGGATCTAGGGGTGGAGTCATTGGTATTAATGCATGATATTGATATTGATTGGTATTTCTATATTCTTCCCAAAGTGATTCTAACATATAATCATATATAGCCAGCATTGAGAACCCCATCATTAAATCTTAAATTATCTTAGATTAGTATGATTAATGCTAGCCTTCTCTTGGATAATAGTTAACAATAGGTTTATAGGCTTCTTGAGTTTATTGATAGGTTGATTTTTAAAAAAAATCAGTATAAGAGTATTTTTTCCTTGTTTATAGTATCTAGAGGACATGTGTTTTTTAAATGTTTGTTGAATTGAACCTAAGTAATAGCTGTACCAAGATACTTAAATAACTTAGGTGGTTATAATCATAATTAGAGGTAAAAAACATTTTTTCCTGATTTCCTACTTAAGATATGTTATAGTATAATGAGTAGCTTCCACATATTTCATACTCCTCCACTTTTGTTTAAAGTGGCCTGGATTTATAATTATAGTCAAAGAAAGGTGACTTAAAATGGATTATTTAAGATTGAAATGATTTGTTTGATCAAAGTGTATCAGATAAAAGGCACAATATGTGAAAGCTTTTTTTGACAAGAGGTTGAACACAGATACTTTTTTATACTAGTGAATTACTACTTTCTTCTTAATAGGACATTTCAAGCTGGTACCTTTATTTCTTTGATAAAGTAGGCTTTTCCTCAATTAAAAGTAAGTCAACAAAACAATTTCAGTGTATTGAGAAATTATGTTGACTTTAGTTTGCTCTTTATTACTCAAATAAACATATTCAATTTCCTAGTTATTTTGTTTCGTTCTTTGAGAGTGAATTTCATGAATCACTTATATATTGCAAATTGCAAAAAAAACTATTTAAAATAAATATTTTATTGTTGTAACTAGGAAGTACTCATATTCTGAAATAATTAGATAAGGGCTTACTCTCAGGCATTTCTTTTCCATTTATATATAAATAGATATTTCTGATTTATTTTATTACCTGCTCTCCTATATAATTGCTGGTATTTTTGTGTAACCATTTACATTGGAAATATATGACTGAGATGTTGACTTAAAATTCTGTGTTGAAGATTATACAGTAGATTTTTTTTTTTTTTTTTTGAGACAGGGTCTTGCTCTGTTGCCTAGGCTGGAGTACAGTGGCGCGATCTCAGCTCACTGCAACCTCTGCCTCCTGGGGGTTCAAGCAGTTCTCCTGTCTCGGCCTCCTGAGTAGCTGGGATTACAGGTGCCTACCACCATGCCAGGCTAATTTTTGTATTTTTAGTTGAGACGGGGTTTTGCCATGCTGACCAGGCTAGTCTTGAACTCCTGACCTTAAGTGATCCACCTGCCTCAGCCTCTGAAAGTGTTGGGATTACAGGCATGAGCCACTGCGCCCAGCCTATTGATTTTTGAAATAATAGAATATTTAAATTTTTACTATTTTGTTATCTTTTACTGCAGAAAGACTTGTAGATATAGAATACGTGGCAGTTAGGGGATGAAGGTGTCTAGAATGGTGGGGTTTTTATGATTCTTGGTATCAGTGAGTATACTACCTCTTGATATTTGTGACAAATTAAATTAAACTGCAAACTGGAGGTTCCCATCAATGCATCAGTCAGTCATACCTTAATAATCAGGGTTGTTCTGAGGCAGGATAATTTTTATACTTACAGATTAAGTATAACAGAATTCTTACATCTAGTACCCATTTGGCATTGTAAGTGTCAAGTTTTACCTTTTTTCATGCTCCCCGCTGCCAGTTTGGTGTCTCAATAATTTAATGGAATTAATCTAGTTGGTTAAATGCTCACATCTTACATCTTTTTTTTTTTTTTTTTTTAATTAACTGTCTTCCCGCTTTCCCAGGATACTTTTAAAGTCAGATATATATATATAAATTATGTGCTGTATTTGATTAATCTATTTTAGTTTTTTCTTTGAATTAATTTCAAGGAATGCTTCAAACTTCATTTTGTGATATTCTTTTTTAAATGTAACTTTCGTTTAAAAATGTTGTTTTCTACTTTTTATTTGTGAAGGAAAAACATGCAAATCTGACAGTCAACATAGGTCGCAAAACTAAGAAATTAACATTTCTTAGTTTTTTTCTAATGGAAAGGACATTAAAACATCATTTTGCTTAGCCTTTGTTTTAGTTATGTGCAATCTGAGACCACCTTAAGGTTGCATGACTCAGTAATGACAGTCGGGATTATTAATGCTCTATTTGACAACAAAAGAGAATTCTGGAGATTAATATAAAAAGACTTTTTTAAAAATGACTTTGTATTTTTTTCCAAATGATAACTTTGAACAGAATTTTAATTGGACATTTCATTGTATGTCTATTTTTAAAAGATGTAAGAATTTTTTTAAAACATTACTTTGAAAAATACTAGACTATTTAACTTGTTAGAAAAAAGCAAATTGTATCTTTCAGTAAATTTCTCTCTCATTTTTTTTTATTACTCCATGTAGTTCCCAGAAGTGTTGGGGAAAGTTTATAGAATAAGATAGCACATATTAGATATCAGTAGTTACAGAGCTTAGAATAAGGGGAAAATGAAGATTAGTGAGAATAAAACTAGAGTAACTTAAATACATAGAATAAATGCCATGAGGATTCTGGAACAGAAAAAGAACATCAGGCATAAACTAGAGGAATCTGGGTAATATATAGACTTTAGTTAATAATAATGTATCATTATTGGTTCACTGACTGTGACAAATGTGCCATATTTACGTAAGATGTTAATAACAGAGGGGCAACTGAGTTGAGGGAATATGGGAACTCTCTATACTATCTTTGCAACTTTCCTGTAAATCTAAAGCTATTCTAAGGTTAAACGTTTATTTGGCTAGGCATGATGGTTCACACTTGTAATCCCAGCAGTTTGGGAGGCCAAGGCTGGCATATCACTTGAGGTCAGGAGTTTGAGACCAGCCTGGGCAACATGGTGAAACTGCATCTCTACTAAAAATACAAAAGCTAGCTGGGTGTGGTGGCGCATGCCTATAATCGCAGCTACTCTGGAGGCTAAGGAATGAGAATTGCTTGAACCCGAGAAGTTGCAGTGAGCCGAGATCGTGCCATTGCCCTCCAGCCTGAGCGACAGAGTGAGACTCTGTCTCAGTATTTTTTTTTTAAAAAAGGTGTATTTAAATAAAATAGATACCATAAGATTTTGTGCAATTGACGAAATGTAAATTCAACTCTGAATTTTCAGAGGCTAGAAGAAGACATTTGATGCAAGGTGAATTTACACCACTTTCTCAGAAAAAGTAGCTTTTTTGAACATGAAATTTGAGAGGAAATTCCTCCTTGTACTGTCATGGAGAGTCTTTTTTTTCTGTGTTGAATACTATTTTCAACAACATTTTACGGAAAGCATGACAGTGAGTTTAAAATGACAGTGAGTTTAAAAGGCTGCTTCTTGTAATCCAAGGATGTAATGTAAAAATTTATTTATTTTTTTGAGATGGAGAATTGCTCTGTTGCCCAGGCTGGAGTGCAATGGCATAATATCGGCTTTCTGCAATCTCCACCTCCCGGGTTCCAGCAATTCTCCTGCTTCAGCTTCCCAAATAGCTGAGAGTACAGGCGTGTGCCAGCATGCCCAGCTAATTTTTGAATTTTTAGTAGAGATGGGGTTTCACCATGTTGGCCAGGCTGGTCTCAAACTCCTGACCTCAGGTTATTCCCCCACCTCAGCCTCCCAAAGTGCTGGGATTACAGGCATGAGCCACTGCGCCCGGCCATGTAAAAATTTATTACTGTGTACTACAATTTACTGCAATCCCTAAATAATCTGGTCCTAAATCATAAGCGCCCATGATCTCACCTTCAACATTTCCCCCACTGTTTCCTAGGCTCCAGTCACGTTACCTTTCTTTACCTAAATCAGGCCAAGTTTCCTTTTGCTGTCGAATGTAGCCACTTAGTCACTTTATATTATATCACTCTAGCTTATTTCTTTGCGTAGCATTTGTTACTTTCTGATATCTCATTTTAAAATTTGTCTTACTCTCTTTCTGAAGTGTAAGTTGTGTAAGTCTCTTGTAACTAGTGATTATGACTTTTTTTTAAAACTGTTTTATATCTAGTATCTGAAATAGGCACATGGTTTACATATTTACGGGACACGTCATTGAGTAGAAATAAAAGTGAATCCTTTTCCTCATTCCTTGAAGCCAAAGTACGGAAAAAGGAGTAAATTAAACTAGCTTGCTTCTCTGTGTGTGTGTGTGTGTTTTAAAATTTTTTCAGATTCTCTTGATCTATTATCTTTAGATACAGGATTTTGCCTGTTGGTTAGATGGCCAAACATATTGTTAGCAGCTGTTGTTTTACAATACTGGAGTTTTAATTTCATAACGTATAGTCTTAGATGACACATACAGTATTTTTTTTTAAACTAGTAGAGGAGCAGATGATACAAGATCATAATTTTAAAGGTTTTGTGTTATTGTGGCATCATGTTGTTTTGTTGCTGAGAAACTATATTTTATAAAGTATGGAGAGACTATGTATTTTTTCAACACTAAGTAGTTTCTTTTTGTTTTGTGTTTTACAGTTAGTATGCCTCCTTTCAAAGATACATGAAATAGGCATAGATTTGGAAGACAGTATGTGAGTAGTTAGAGGATTTTTTAGACTGTTTAAATTGAAATGGGCAGACCTGTTGATTGAGTTTTCCTTTTATATTTTGCTTCTGTTTTTATCTTATAATGCATTCATTTTGATGGAGAGTGTACATAGCTAATGTTACCCTAATTCATCTCTGACTCACTTGGCTTAATACAGCTATCTGACTTTCTGAAATTGGATGAATAAATAGAGTTAAGGACATAAGTAACTGGCCACCACACTACCCTCTGCTTTTCTGCTGTTTGTTCTTTAGTCTCCCCGTTCCCTCCCCAGTCTCATGAATAGGTTTTGTTAGAAGATTTTGGCTTAGGTTTTCTCTGCTGCTTCTGCTTGGTTAGCAGATGTGTTGCAATCTCCCTAAGCTCCTTAGAATTCAGTTCTTAGTAACACTGAAGATGAAAATGTGCTTGTAAATTATTCATTCTTACTATACGCTTCATTGGACAGGGTCTACTTCAAGCATCTTCTTCCATGTCACCCCTGTCCCCAGATCCTTGTTGTTATAACAGATGTGAGCTTGCTTTTTAGTTCTGGAGAATGGAAGACTGAATTGCATTCCTAAAATTCATGAAATGGTTTTTGCATTTATAGGATTACTGTCAAATATGTGCATTTATATAACATTACTTTTTCATATTATTTTAAATATTGTCCCCTCCCCCCAGTTTCTACTTTGTTATCTTCCGTATTTATTTATCTCTAAAAATATTTATATGACTTTTTGGACCTAGATATAAAATAACTTGGTGTTTATAATAGGCAGAGCTATATCTAATGTGCTACGTTTTCAGCTGGGCAATGTCAGGAGAGTAGCTTTTCCAAGTTCTACTATTTTGTTGGTGTTGCTTTGTCATGAAGGGGTCCTGGTAATTTATTGTCTCTGCTTGAAGTTGGTTAATACTGCATGAGAAGATTATACAGGGAACTAGTAGTGAGGTTAACCCCAAGAATGAAATGATAGATTTATCTGTAGGCACTGAGTCTTGTTGTGAGAGCCATAAAGAAATACAGATGGCTAAGAGTGGAGGTTAAGACAAGAGCCAAGCCAACAAAATAATTGCCATCTCTTTAAGAATTATGTGTTTTATTCTGCATTAAATCCCTTTAGAAAGGATGAAGAGACCTGATTGATACTCAAAGTTATGTAATGGAGTTATTTCTGAAGGTTGTACCTTATTAATAATTTGTTTAATGTTTACATTGGAAAATGATTTGCATATTCGTTTGTATTGTGGAAATGACAAGTAGATAACAAGAACTATTAACTTGAAAAATGGACTTGTGTATTCTATAAAGATACCACTATCCTCAGTCTAGTTTGCTAATAGACAAGGTGTACTTCTGAAGAACAAATGGCATTGCTATTTGATTTGCAGAAATTTCTGCTGTTTTTTCACAGAAAGAGAATTAGATCTAATTTAATGCTTCTTATTATGACATTAGATAATGATATAAATAGGTAGTAAATTATATTATAAAAACAAATACAGTTTTGAGTAACATACAGGTAGGAAGCTGGAAGCAGTGAAGAAATGTTATTAACACAGGTTTATAATCCTTTCTTTGTGACACTGTATTTAACGTATGTTTAGTGTTTAAGACATTTTATCACCTGTAAAAGTCACTAACATATAAAGTCACTGTTTCAGTTGTCACACAGCATCAGAAATGAATTTTTTATTATCATATTTGAGAGAAGTCATAAAGTAGAGGAAGGGATAATGATAATACATTAAATCATGGAACAAAAAAGATTTGGAAATTACAAATGTAGATTCTACACTGTAGAGGAAATGATACGGCAGATGAATCTGATGATTTCAGATAGAATTTCCTGACGTAGACATTAGGAAGTATTAGCTAGGTATGGTTGCACACGCCTGTAGTCCCAGCTACTCAGGAGACTGAGGCAGAAGAATCGCTTGAATCTGGGAGGCAGAGGTTGCAGTGAGCCGAGGTTACGCCACTACACTCCAGCCTAGGGGACAGAGTGAGACTCTGTCCCCACCCATCCCACCAAAAAAAAAAAAAAAAGCTGGAGCAATTGTTGAAAGTTTAAAGTTGGCAGTTTAAAGTAAGGGAAGTTCCTCTTTGAGTTCATTTTTTTAGGGAAGACCACCTTAGGTGTTTAGTTAAGAAACAATAAGAAAGCTAGAAAGAAGCATATGAAGTTGTGATCAGAGAGTGGTGATTTTCCAGTACTGGGTACCATTGAATAAAAGAAAAATTCCTGCCATCACAATGGAAGAGATGCTCTAAAAATCATTTAGAGTAGCAGTGACTTCACTTATCTGAGGCAGTATGAAGAAGCAAGAGTTGGTCAATAATTGCAAAGTAGATAATCTCTTGTATTAGTTTCCTTGGGTTGCTGTAATAATTAACCACAAACATGGTCGCTTAAAATAGCAGACATTTATTCTTCTCTCATAGTTTTGGAGGCCAAAAGTCTGAAATCAAGGTGTCTTCAGGGCTTCCTTCCTTCTGGAATTCTGGGGGAGAATCTGTTTTTTGTCTCTTCCAGCTTCTGGTGGTTGCTGGCTTTCTTGGCTTGTGGCCACTCCAGTCCATGCCTCTTTACCTTGTTCTTTGTCCTCTGGATATCTAAGGACATTTGTCATTGAATTTAAGGTCTGCCTGGATAATCCAGAATGATGTCTTCTCAAGATATATAATTAGATTACAAAGGCTTTTCCCCAATGAGATCACATCACAGATTCTAGGGATTTGACATAGATATCTTTTTTTGGTGGAGGAGAAGGGATGCTTTTGTGCCTGCCATATTCTTAAAAGAATTTATTTTTTGTTTTAGAGACAGGATCTTACTCTGTCATCCAGGCTGCAGTGCAGTAGCACAATCATAGCCCACGGCAGCCTCAAACTCCTGAGCTCAGGAGATTGTCCCGCCTCAATATCCCAAATAGCTAGGACTACAGGTACATGCCACTGTGCCTGGATAATTAATTTTTTTTTTTGTAGAGACAGAGTCTCTCTGTGTTGCCCAGGCTGATCTTGAACTCCTGGGCTCAAGCGATCCTCTCACTTTCACGTCCCAAAGTGCTGGGTTACAGGCATGAGCTACCATTCTCAGCCTACCATGTTCATGCATTTACATTAAAAAAAATACTTTTTAATGTTCTTCAAATTGTGAACTAGAGCTTGAGTTCCAAATGTGGCATTTGCTTTAAGTGTTTCTACCTGCTGTATTGTGAAAGGAGCAGTCAAATGGTGTCAAAGAAAAATTCAGGTATGATCCTGGAAAGTGAAAAACAGGCCAATAGATGTTAGTTAGACTTGAATGTATGAAATATCGTAAAGGATCATTTATCTGCCTCTAGTGAGAGTTACCTGCAAAATATTCCAAGTTATCCCTCAAATTTACCTTTATTTCTGATATCCTTCCTGGGAGAAACAAAGACCACAAATCTCTTTTTAGTACACAGGATCATTGTATTCCCCTCCCCCAATTTTTTCTGATTGTGAAGCTTTTTAAAGACATACAAAAGTAGTGAGGATGTATAAAGAACCCCACTTTTCAGTAATCTAGCTTTAACCATTATCAGTGGAAGGGCTAATCTTGTTTCATCCCCACTCCTGATTGTTGTACACACACACACACGCACGCACGCACACACACACGCACACCATATTTTATCCATTCATCTGTTGATTCCATATCTTGGCTATTGTGAATAGTGCTGTAATATGCATGTTGGTGCTGACATCCCTTTGATATGCTAATTTATTTTCTTTAGCTAAATAGCTGGTAGTGGGATTGGGGGATGGAGTGGTGGATCTGTTTTTAGTTGTTTGAGAAACCTCCATACCTTGGTCCTTCATAGTGGCTGTAGTAATTTACATTCCCACCAACAGTGAAGAAGAGTCCCCTTTTCTCTGCATCTTCAGCAGTATTTTTTTTTTTTTTGTCTTTTTGATAATAGTTATTCTAACTAGGGTAAGTTGATAGCTCATTTCCCTGATGGTTAGTGATGTTGGGCACTTTTACCATCTACCTGTTGGCCAATTGTATGTTTCTTTTGAGAAATGTCCATTCAAATTCGTTGCCCACTTTTTAGTGGGATTATTTGTTTTTTCATTATTAGTTGTTTTGAGTTCCTTATGTATTCTGGATACTAGTTGCTTGTCAGATGAATAGTTTGCAGATATTTTCTCCCACTCTGCAGGTGCTCTTTTCACTCTGCTGATTGTTTCCTTTGCTGTGCAGAAGACTTTTAGTTTAATACAGTCCCATGTGTGTGTTTGTTTTTTGCTTTCATTGCCTGTGCTTTTGAAGTCTTAGCTGTGAAATGTTTTCTCAGACCAATGTTCTGAAGCATATCCCTTTGTTGTCTTCTGGTAGTTTTATAGTTTCAGGTCTTATATTTAAGTCTTCTATCCATTTTGAGTTGATTTTTGTGTATGGTGAGAGAGGGGGATTTGGTTTCATTCTTCGGCGTATGGAGATCCAGTTTTCCCAGCACAATTTTTTGAAGAGGTTGTTCTTTCTCCAGTGTATGTTCTGGAGCCTTTGTTGAAAGTCAGTTTTCTGGAAATATGTGGGTTTATTTTTGTATCCTTTATTCTGTTACATTGGCCTGTGTATATGTGTTTATTCCAATATCTCGCTATTTTGGTTACTATAGCTTTGTAGTATACTTTGAAGTCAGGTAATGTGATGCCTTCAGCTTTGTTCTTTTTGCTTGGGATTTCTTTGGTTAGTCAGAATCTTTTGTGGTTCCATGCAAATTTTGGGATTCTTTTTTTCTATTTCTGTGAAGAATATAATTGCATTTTGATAGGGATTGTATTGAGTTTGTAGATTGCTTTGGGTAGTATGGTCATGACCCATGAGCATGGGATATCTTTCTGTTTGTGCTTTTTCGACTTTGTTTCATTGGTGTTTTGTAGTTCTCATTGTAGGAGCCTTTTGCTCCTTGGTTAAATTTATTCCTTGGTAGGTTTGTTTTTTTGTTTTTTGTTTTTTTTTTTTTTTGATAGCTGTAGTAAATGAGATTGATTTTTATCAGTTAGTTCATTATTGGTTTATAGAAACACTACTGACTTTTTGTAAGCTAATTTTGTACCCTACAACTTTATGGAATTTATCAGTTCTAAGAGGTTTTTTTGGTGGAGTCTTTAGGTATTTCTGTATCTAAGATCATGTCATCTATAAAGCAGAACAACTTGACTTTCTTGTTTCCAATCTGGATTTCTTTTTATTTCTTTCTCTTGCCTGATTGCTGTGGCCAGGAATTTCAGTACTATGTTGAATATAAGAGTGGTGGAAGTGGGTAGTTCTTGTAAGGAAGGCTTTCACCTTTCCCCCTTCAGTATGATGTTAGCTGTGGGTTTGTCATATATGGCCGTTTTATGTTGAGGTATGCTTTTTCTATGTCTAGTTTGTTGAGAGTTTTTATTATGAAGGGACATTGAATTTTATCAGATACATTTTGTGTGTTTCTATTGAGATGATCCTGTGGTTTTTGTTTTCTCTTCTGTTGATGTGATATTTCACATTTATTGATTTGTGTGTGTTGAGCCATCCTTGCATCCCTGGGATAAATTTTTCTTGACCATAGTGTTTTATCTTTTTGATGTATTGATGGATTTTGTTTGTTAATATTTTGTTGAGGATTTTTGCTTCTGTGTAATTAGCTTATAGTTTTTTTGTTGTGTCTTTGTTTGATCTGTTATTATGATAATACTGGCCTTGTAGAATGAGTTAGGACGAGTTTTCTCCTCTCCAGTTTTTTAGAATAACTTAAGAATTGTTGTTAGTTCTGTACAAGTTTGGTAGGATTCAGCAGTAAAGCCATCCAATCCTAGAATTTCTTTGGTTGGGAGACATTTTATTACGGATGCAGTCTTACTATTTGTTATTGGTCTGTTCAGGTTTTCTGTTTCTTCCTGATTCAATCTTGATAGGTTGTCCAGGAACTTACTCATTTCCTCCAGGTTTTAAAATTTGTTAGCATTAATTTGTTCATAATAGTCTGTAATACGTTTGTATTTGCGTGGCATCAGTTGTAATATCTCCTTTTTCCTTTCTGATTTTATATGAGTCTTCTTTTTTTCTTGGTTAGTTTGTATCATTAAATAATTTGAAGTCTCTCTACTTTTCTGATATAGGTGTTTATTGCTATAAACTTTCTTCTTAGCACTGCTTTTACAGTGTCCTGTAAGTTTGGGTATGTTGTGGTTCCATTTTCATTTGTTTTAAGACATTAAAAACATTTTTTAAAATTTCTGCATTGATCCAGAATTGAGGAGCATGTTGGTCATTGAGGAGCATGTTGTTGAATTTTCATATATTTGTATAGATTCCAAAGTTTCTCTTGTTAATGATTTCTAGTTTTATTCCATTGTGGTCTGAGAAGTTACTTGACATGATTTTGATTTAAAAAAAATTTTTACACTTGTTTTGTGGCCTGTCATATGGTCTGTCCTAGAGAATGTTCCATGTGCTGATGAGAAGAATGTTTATTCTGTGCCTGTTGGGTAAAATGTTCTATAAATGTCTGTTTGGTCCATCTAGTTTAAGTGCAGTTAAAGTGTTTATTTGTTGATTTTCTGTTAAGATGATTGGTCCAGTGGTGAGAGTGGGTTGTTGAAGTCCCCAACTACTGTTGTATTGGAATCTCTTTCTTTAGATCTAACATTTGTTTTAAATATCTGCGTGCTCTGGTGTTGGGTACATATATATTTAGAACTGTTATATCTTCTTGCTGAATTGATTTTTTCAAATAATTTTTTAATGGCCTTCTTTGTCTCATTTTACAGTGTTTGACTTAAAGTTTGTTTTATCTGATAGCATTTCTTGCTCACTTTTGGTTTCCTTTTGCACGAGATATCTTTTTCCTTTCCTTTCAGTCTGTATATGTCTTTAAAGGTAAAGTGGGTTTCTGGTAGACAGCATCATGCTTAAAAAATCCGTTCAGCTAGTATATGTCTTTTAAGTGGGGAATTTAATTCATTTACATTTAAGGTTATTATTGATAGGTGAAGACTTATTCCTGTAATTTTGTTCATTGTTTTCTGTTAATTTTATACATCCTTTGCTTTTTTCTTCTGTTCTTAACTGTATATCATGTGGTTTGGTGGTTTTCTGTAGTGACAACATTTGTCTCGATTTTCTTTCTTATTTTTGTTTATCTGCTCTACCAGTGAAGTTTATACTTTAGTGTGTTTTCATGATGGTAGATATTATTCTTGAGCTTTCAGATGTAGACTTCCCTTAAGTATTTCCTGTAGGACTGGCTTAGTGCTGATAAATAAATGCCTCAGCTTTTTCATATCTGGAAAAGAAATTTATTTCTGCTTTATCTTTTAAGGATGGCTTTGCTGGGCATAGTATTTTTAGCTGGCAGTTTTTTTTTTTCTTCTAGAACTTTGAATATATTATCTCATTGTCTTCTGACCTGTAAGTTTTCTAGTGAGAAATCTGCTGTTAGTCTGATGGTGATTACTTTATATGTGACTTGACAATTTTCTCTTGATGTTTTTAGAATTTTCTCTTTGTCTTTGACTTTTGACAGTTTGACTATAATATGCTTGTGGGAGGAACTTTGTGGGTTGAATCTGTTTGGGAATTATTGAGCTTCCAGATCTAGATAATCAAATCTCTTGCAAGACTTGGAGAGATTTTAGTTCTTATTTTGTTAAATAGGTTTTCTATATCTTTGCCTGTCATTTCACCTTCTAGGATTCCTAGAATTAGAATATTTGTCTGCTTTATGGGGCCCCATATGTCATGTAGGCTTACTTTAGCTTCTTTGATTTTTTATTATTATTTTTTGGACTGACCGGGTTATTTAAAAAGATCTGTCTTTAAATTCAGAAATTCTTTCTTTTTCTTGATCTAGTCTATTTTTGAAGCTTTCAATTGTGTTTTTTATTTCATTCATTGACTTCTTCAGTTCTAGAATTTATTTGATTTTTAAAAATGATATCTCTGTTGACTTTCTCATTCAGATCATTAATTTTTTTGCTGATTTCTTTATATTGTTTATCTGTGTTCTCTGGTGTCTCATTGAATTTTTAAAATATTACTTAGAATTATTTTTCAGGCATTTTATAAATTTTATAAATTTCTCCCTTTTGGATTTTTTTTTTTTTAAAACTAGAGAGCTTGTGTTTCTTTGGAGGTATCATATTTTCTTGCTTTTTTGTGTTTCTTGCATCCTTATGCTGCCATCTGTACCTCTGATTTAACAGTCACTTCTTCCAGTTTTATAGATTGACTTTCTTAGGGAAAGACTTTCCTATAGGCCTAACTATAGTGTTGCTTGGGTAGGTTGCTTTAGTTTTGATTCTGGGTAGGAAGGTAATGTAGTTTCTGAATTATTTCTTTAGCATTAATCAGTGTCAGTAGAGTCTGTGAGTTTCTCATTGGCTTAGATGGTATTTTTTAGTGAAGGCTATTTGAGGCTCTGCTAGAGATGAAAACACTAGACCAGCTAGACCTTGGGCACCAGTGGTTGTGGCACTGGCCAAGGTGGGCTAGGTGGACATGTCCCCAAGCCACTGGATGGCATGTACGGATGCCAGCAGTAGTGATCAGGGTGGGTTGATTCCCAGGTCACTAGTTGGCACACTCAGACTCAAGCGTGATGGTGGTGGGTGGAATGAGATTGTCTTCAGTTCCTGGACAACATGTGTGTGTGTTAGTGGTAGGCAGAGCACACCTATCTGCAGACCTCTGGATAATGCATGCAGGTGCCAGCATCAGTTGGGGTGGGTCATCCCCAGTTTCCAGACTTCCAGATGATGTGCATAGGTGAGGGCTGTGGGAAGCAGGGCAGACCTCTTCTTGGGCCCCTGATTGTGCACATAATGCACCAATGGTAGATAGGGCAGATTAATCCTCATCCTGATGACAGGTGCAACTACTGGCAGCAGTGGTAGCGTAGACAAGGGCAGCACTCCTCTCATGCCCCCAGATCTTTTACATGGCCCCTAATTGTTTTATGTGTATTTTAAGATTTATTAGTTTGAATAGGGACCCAAATAAGATTCATCATACAATATATTGTGATTGATAGTATGTCTCTTAATTTTTCATTGGTCTATAATGGCACCATTCAATACAGAAGCCACGAGCCACATGTAGCTATTTACATTGATTAAAACCAAAATGAAATTATGTGGTCCTTAGTTGTCCTACACATATTTTGAGTACTCAGTAGCGTTATGAGGTTAGGGGCTACCATACTGGATGTTACAGATTATTTCTTTCATTACAGAAAGTTTTATTTGTCAGGACTAATTTATAGGTTTCCCCTCCAACTCTTTTTTTTTCTTGAATTTTGGGGTTTTTAAAAATAATGTTATTGTTTTTATTTTATTTTAATTTATTTATTTTTTGCCTCTTATAAAATAGTCATTAAAGCAACAAAGATCAAAAGAAGCAAAGAAGGACATTATATAATGATAAAAGGATCAATGCAACAAGAAGAAGAGCTAAGGATCCTAAACATATACGCACCCAATACAGGAATACCCAGACATACAAGACTAAAGAGACTTAGACTCCCACACAATAATAGTGGGAGACTTCAACATTAATATTTGACAGATTAATGAAACAGAAAATTAACAACGATATCCAGGACTTGAACTCAGATCTGGAACAAGTAAACTTAATTAACATTTATAGAACTCTCCACTTTAAATACACAAAATATACACTCTTATTAGTACCACATCATATCAACTTAGAAGTTTAAACGAAATATTGGTTGGCTCCTCGTTTGTTATTCTCTTCCCTCATTTTCTTTCATGTCTCCATTATTAAGGACAATTATAGGCATACCCATATTTAGACTGCATTCTAGCCTGGGCAATAAAGCAATACCCCCATCCTCTCTCCCTCTTCCTCTTTCTCTTTCTTCCTCTTCTTTATTCTTTTTCTTATTATTTTTTCTTTCTCTCTGGGGGAAAAAAACAAAACAAAACAAAACAAAAAAACCTTTTCCTTCAAGACCAAAGTCAGAGTCTATATATTCTTATGAAGACAATATAGATTAAATATATATATATATATTGTTTTTATTATTTGATGGAAGAACCTGGCTTATTCAGGTTTTTTGTTTTTGTTTCCTAGAGTCTGGATTTTGCTGATGGTACGTCTGTGGTGTATTTTAGCATGGTTTCTGTTCTCTTTATTTACTACAAATTTGTAGTTAAATCTAGAGGCTTGTTTCAATTCTGACTATATATAATGTGTATATGTATTTTTCTCAAGAACACTTTATAGGTGCTGGAGTGTATTTCTATCAGAAGATATATATATGTGTGTGTGTGTGTGTGTGTGTGTCTCCTTTGTATATAAACATATATATATAAAACTATAAGATTGTTTATCTGTTTTGTTTCTACTGATGATCATTGCCTAACCCTAGATCTATTAATTCATTAGGGTTTACAAAATGGTGATACCCTAATGCTCCTGTGTTTATTAGCTAGAATTATTCTATAAAGGGAAACTTCCTTTTGTCAATTATTTGGTTATTCCTTACATACTGATTGTATAGGACAGGTAGCATAAATGCTTAATTATTTGCCTTTGTTTACCTTTTTCAAAATAATGTTGATTCTGTAACATTTTACAGAGATGACCAGTGAAACATTTTAAGTGTCTTACTCAATTTGTCTATTTCAATATATTTGGTATATTTTGGTGCAGTGCAATTTTATCCCTATTAATGGTTAAATTCTCGTCTTTGGCCAGTGGGAGCCTATTCAGTTGGTTTTCTCATTTCTTTTGATAGAATTTTAGTATCCTATTATAGCTTCTTTTATATCCGATATGACAGAATTTTCCAGGTTTGTCATATATGCTTCCAGTCTGGGATCTCCAGTCAGCCATTTTCCCAGGGACTCTTGGGGTTTTTTTTTAGTAATCATGGAGTCTTACTTCCTTTTAGAATTTACATATTGGACACTGGTTTGAAAGTATCCTTGCTGCTGAGTTACTCACTGTTGAATGCTTTCTGTCTCATGGAGCAGAAATGCATCCATATACATACTCTTATAAATGTATATAGATATTTAAGGATAAAACTCTTTATTCTTTAAAGCTTAAATCCTTAGCACACTTTGGATTTGACAAAATGTGTCTACTGTAGCTGAAAAGGTAAACTGTGATGATTTTTAGTGTTGAATAATACTTTTAGGCATGGCAACCACAAGCATAACTTTTTTGGAATAGGGTGTTGGGGGTGGGGATCTACCTGTATTGATAAAAATTTCATTTTCTTGTTGAAGGTTGAAAGGAGACAGAGTGTAAATTTGTGTTTCCTGATGAGAAATTGACCAGCTAAGTGAAACTGGGAAAGGAAATTGAATTTATATTGGTGTATTATCACATGCAGTTAATTTTGCAAATACCCTGATACACGTGAATTTTATTTGAGTTGATATGTACGTATTCTAAAACAGATATGTACGTATTCTAAAACAGGTGTTGGAAATGTAGTATGATTAAAAATATTTCAAATTTTCTTTTGTTCCACAGTTGCTGTGCAGTTCCAAAATATGTTCTTTTAGGTTCTTCACAAAGAAATCTTTTGGCCATTACAATAAGAAAATGAAATAGTTAATTTTAAAGGATACATCAGAATAAGATAATTTACATTGTAAGATTATTGTTTTCACATTCCTGTTTTTTCTATATGGGGTCCTTTAGCATGTTAGTAAAACAATATGTTGTCTTTCTGTAAGACTGTAATTTCCACTTAAGGAAAAATATGATATAGTTTACTGTTGACATGGCAAAAAAAATTAGGTCAGTAAATGTTCAGCAAAGAAGAATTTTTTTTTTTTTTTTTTTTTTGAAACAGAGTCTCACTCTGTCACCAGGCTAGAGTGCAGTGGCACAATCTTGCCTCACTGCAACCTCCATCTTCCAGGCTCAAGCAGTTCTCCAGCTTCAGCCTCCCAAGTAGTTGGAATTACAGGGGTGTGTCATCATGTCTAGCTAATTTTTGTATTTTTAGTAGAGATGGGTTTCACCATGTTGGCCAGGCTGGTCTCAAACTCCTGACCTCAGGTAATCTACCTTTCTTGGCTTTCCTAAGTGCTGGGATTACTGGTGTGAGCCACCACGCCCAGCCAAGATGAATTTTTAACAATACAAAAATAACACAATATATTAGTTAGTAGTAGTAAGAGAACGACTAACGGAGAAAAGGGGATTTGAATTGGGTCTTGAAGCGTGGTTAACTTTTAGATAGCTTTAGGAGAGGGCCTTCTAAGCACAGAGAAACAACAAGACTAAACTGAGAGTGGATGTACATAAGACATTCAGGGAAGATTTAGTAGAGTACTTAAAATGAAGCATGAAGGGTTATTACTGGAGAATAGTTAGCTGTAAGGATAAAGCCAGCTTCCCAAGGGGCTTAAATAATTTAAAAATTGGACTTTATTTGGTAGACTAGTGTATTCTAACATTTGAAGTTACTATTTTAATGCAGACTGGATTTAGAGACGTTCATGGGTTACTTGTTCTGGTTTAGAAGTATCCATAAATGTATAGGCTTGTTGCTGTCTTAAATTGCAGTTCAATTAAGTCTAAGGAATGCAGGCTTCAGGTATGGTACCACTGAGTCTCCAGCTCTGCTTTTTAAAATATTCTCATGGCTGTGTCATTATCCATGTTGGAGGCCACCAGGTATATGCCAGCAACAATTAGAGCCATATGTGCCCTTCCTCAGGAGTATTGGAAAAAATAGATGCATGATTTTTAATTAGGTACATGACCCAGAATATGCATAGAAATATTATCTTTTTTATTTGAAAATTCATATAACACCAAACCATTTTAATTGCATTTAGTACATTCACTGTTATATAACCTCTGCATCTATGAAGACACAGAAGCATTCCCCACCCCCCTGCCCCGAGTCAGAGTCTTGCTTTGTCACCCAGGCTGGAGTGCAGTGGTGCAATCTTGGTGCCCTGCAACCTCTGCCTCCTGGGTTCAAGCAATTCCCCTGCCTCAGCCTCCTGAATAGCTGGGATTACAGGCGTCAGCCACCATGCCCGGCTATTTTTTGTTGTTGTGTTTTTTTCAGTAGAGACAGGGTTTCACGCTGTTGGCCAGGCTGGTCTTGAACTCTTGCTTGACCTTGTGATCTGGCCGCCTCAGCCTCCCAAAGTGTTGGAATTATAGGTGTGAGCCACTGTGCCCGACCCCACAGAAGAATTCTGAAATTGAATTTATTTAACCTGAAATTAAGATTTCCTGTAAAGTAATTTTTTGGCATATGTTTTTGCTACCTAATTTTTCAGTCTGTATCAGTTGTAGAAATATATATTTAAAAAAAATGCTTATTTGTATTAAGAGTTAAGATTTCTAATTTCAGAGAATCAACAAAAATAACTGTCAGAATTTTTATCTTGATAGTAGTTGGAAGAATAATTACATGGTGAAAAAACCAGGATAGAATTTTTTGATCACTTTTAAAAAAACTTTTAAGTTCAGGCTTAGATGTGCAGATTTGTTACATAGATAAATATACATCATGGGGATTTGTTGTATAGATTATTTCATCAAGCAGGCATTAAGCCTAGTACCCGTTAGTTATTTTTCCTGATCCTCTCCATCCTCCTACCCGCTACCCTCCAATAGGCCCCAGTGTGTGTTGTTCCCCTCCATGTGTCCATGTGTTTTCATAATTTAACCTCACCTGTAAGTAAGAACATAAATAGAATGAAGTGCAGTAGTTTAATTTTAATAGTGGAATTGTCTTTCAAGTTAGACTTGTCCCTGGTGTCCTTTGGACTTGAGAGATTCTACCTTTTTAAGTACCTGCATTACCTACGTAACAGTATCTGAATAAGGCTGTGGAATATAGGCAGACCTAATTCTTCTCTGTTTCTATTTATAGGTTGTGTGTTGTGAACCAAGAAGGATTGTGCTTCCTTATTTTAGTTTCTTTTTCTTCTTCTTACCGTCCCTCTCCAGAACACCTACAGAATGTTTATTGAAAACACCTTAGTAGAAGTGTTGTTTATTGCAAACATAAATCCTAATCATTTGTGCAAAATATTTTAGAAATATTTTAACTTTTGTTTCTTTGGTGGGAGAACTTTCAGGGTCGAGATTATGGTTGTGGAGATCTTTAATATCCATTACTAATTTTTCTCATGGTTTCCTTTTGTCTTTTTGGGAGTGGTGGTATTGGTACTAAAGCAGTGATGTGAGAATGACAGCAGTAGTATTTCTTTTTTTTTTTTTTTTGAGTAGAGACAGGGTTTCACCGCGTTGGCCAGGATGGTCTTGATCCCTTGACCTCGTGATCCACCCGCCTTGGCCTCCCAAAGTGCTGGGATTACAGGCGTGAGCCACCACGCCCGGCCAGCAGTAGTATTTCTAATTAGCATTTCTCGTTGAGGTCTTTTAGAACACTTAGTGAGAAATTTAAATAAAACAATTAAGTCAAATGAATTTAGAAAAGCTGAATAGACTATTTAGGTATTATATTCAGCCAATATGAAAAAATTGGAAAAACAGATGCATGATTTTTAATTAGCTGCATGATTCTGTGTTTAGATTAATAAGAAAAAGGAAGTTTAATTGAACATCTATTACAAATAGGAGTTTTTGGAATTATCAGGTGGGTATAATCAGTAGCCAGTGGTTTTTGCCTACTGTTTTTGTGGATAGTAGCATCTGACTCTCATGTCTTCTGTGATTTACAAGACTGCATCTAAAGAAATATGTTCAATTTCCTGTTTTTGTCTTGTTTAATAAACAGTAATTCCTTACTATGTGTGTTTAAGGTGATGAGAATTATGGAGAGAGATAATGGCGATGGTTGCGTAACATTATGAATGTACTTAATGCCATTGAATTGTACTCTTACTGTTGGTTAAAATTGTAGATTTAATGTTATATATATTTTACCACGATAAATAAAAGGAAGAAAACATTTTATTAGTAAATATACATTTCTGGAATGATTTAGTTCGGAAGTTTTTTAGATTTTATTGGAGATTTTTCTGGAGATTTTATTGCAAGGTGATTTTTTTTTAACCTATATTCTTGGCACAACTGACTCCTATTTTTAGCCCTAAATATTCAAAAGAACAGGAAAACGTGACTCTGCATATGACTTTCCTTAAATATTTTTATGAATGTTTTATTTGAAATACCATGCAACTAAAAATTACAAACTCTTTCATAAAGATAACGTTTAATTTTGTTATAAAAATTAAATATTGTTTTTTAACAAGAATTGTCCCCAAATGAAATGTCTAATTTGCAGTTTTAAAAGATAATTTTTGAATCTTTATCTTCACATAGCTGTAGTCTTAATCAGCATGTAATTTTTTTTTTTTTTTTTGAGGCAGGGTCTTGCCCTGTCACCCAGGCTGGAGTACAATGGTGTGATCTTAGCTCACTGCAACCTCCATGTCTCAGGCTCAAGCAGTTCTCTTGCCTCAGTCTCCTGAGTAGCAGGGATTACAGGTGCGTGCACCAAACCCAGCTGATTTTTGTATTTTTAGTAGAGTTGGGGTTTCACCATGTTGGCCAGGCCGGTCTCAAACTCCTGACCTCAGGTGAGGCACCTGCCTCGGCATCCCAAAGTGCTGGGATTACAGCCATAAGCATGTAAAATTTTAAAGAAAAGCAGATGTTTTATCTCCTGGTTAGTGTGTTTTTTAAAACAGCTTTTTTGAATTATAATTGATATTTAATAAATGTAGATATTTAAAGTGTACAATTTGATAAGTTATGACATTTGTATACACTAGTGAAACCATAACCACACTCAGGATAGCGAACATATCGTCATCGCCAAGAGTTTTCTCATACCTTTTTATAATCTCTCCTTCCCACCCCATCTCACTTTGTTCCTTCTCAGTCGAACACCATCGGCTTTCCTTCACTTTCCTTCACTTTTTCCTCACAGTTTACATTTTCTAAAGTTTTAAATGTATTTATACAGTATGTACTCTTGTTTGTTTGGCTTCTTTCAGTCAACCTAATTATTTTGAGATTTCAAAGTGACAGCGCAATTTTACGTTCCCATTTGGAATGTGTGAATGTTCCATTTTTTCCCATGTCTTCACCAACACTTGATATTGTCATTTGATTTAATTTTAGTCATTAGAATAGGAGTGTCGTGTTGTCCCATTATGCTTATAATTTATGTTTGCCAAATGACTAGTGATATTGAGACTTTCCCTATTGTTTATTTGCTGTTGGTTTATCTTCTTTAGGAATATATTCAAATCTTCTGCTTATTTAAAAAATTGGGTTGTTTGTTTTCCCATTCTTGAGTTTTGAGAGTTCTTTTTATGTTTTAAATACGAGGTCTTAATCAGATGTAGATTTTGCAAAGATTTTTGAGAATTAGAATTTTTAAATTTTGATGTAGTCCAATTTATGAGTTACTTTCTGGATGATGCTTTTGGTCAAATCTTAGAATTCTTTGCCTAATTCAAGGTCAGAAAGATTTTATCCTCTGTTGGCATCTAAAAGCTTTAGTTTTACGTCTTACATTTAGGTCTGTGTCCATTTTTAGTTTAATTTTTTGTATATGGTGTGAGACATGGAACAAAGTTCATTTTTTATATACACATATCAGTTGCTCTAATACCATTTGTTGAAAAGACTATCCTGTCTCTACTTTATTGCTTTTGTAATACATTCCAAGACCTCTAGTGGATGCCTAAAACTGTGGATAGTAACAAATTATATATATACAATATACAGTTTACAAATTATATATATACAATATACAATATTTTTTCTATACATTTATACATACATATGATAAAATTTAATTTATAAATTAGTCACAACTAGAGACTAACAATAATAAAGGTACCAGTTATAATAGTATGTCAGCATCATTACTCTTGCCCTTTGTGGCCATTGAGTAAAATAAGGGTTACTTGAACACAAGCACTGAATTACTGTGACAACTTGATAACTGAGATGGCTAGTAAGTGACTAAGGGGTGGTAGTGTTGTTCCCTAGACGAAGGGATGGCTCTTATCTCAGGCAAGATGGAGCAGGACCATATGAGATTTCATTGTGCTATTCAGAATGACACACAATTTAAAACTTACGAATTGTTTATTTCTGGAGTTTTCTGTCTAATATTTTCAGACAGCTGTTGACAATGGTCACTGAAACTATGGAAAGTGAAACCACGGTTTGAGGGGCTATTTTAGTTGTCAGAAAATCAGGCTGGGCATGGTGGCTTACGCCTGTAATCCCAACACTTTGAGAGGCTGAGGGGGGTGGGTGGATCACCTGAGGTCAGGAGTTCAAGACCAGCCTGACCAATATGGTGAAACCTTGTCTCTACTAAAAATACAAAAATTAGCTGGGCATGGTGGTGTGCAGCTGTAGTCCCAGCTACCCAGCTACTCGGAAGGCTGAGACAGGAAAATAGCTTGAACCTGGGAGGCAGAGGTTGCAGTGAGCCAAGATTGTGCCACTCCACTCCTGCCTGGGAGACAGAACAAGACTCTGTATCAAAAATAATAAATAAATAAAATAAAATAAATCAGTTGTTCACTTATATGTGAGTCTATTTCTTGATTACTGTAGCTTTAATAATAGTCTTGAAATCAGTTAGCATTGTTCTTATTCCAGCTTTGTTCTTTTCTTTCTTTTTTTTTTTTTTCCAAAGTATTGTCTATTCTAGGTCCTTTACATTTTCTTACGTATTTTAGAATACTCTGTCCATTTCCATTTTTTTAAAAAAAAAACCTGGTAAGATTTTTATTGGAACTGTATTGAATCTTTAGATAAATTTGGGGAAAACTGACATCATAATATTTAATCTTAAAACCTGAAAGTAAAATATGTATTTCCTTTTCATCTTCTTTAATTTATCTCAGCAGTGTTTTATAGTATATGGACTTTCCGTATCTTTAATCAGATTTTTTTATAAGTATTCAGTATTTTTTGATGCTCTTGCAAATGATAGTCTTTCCATTTCAATTTCCAATTGTTCATTGCTAGTACACGGAAGTATAAGTGATTTTTATATATTGATCTTATATCATGCAACTTTGCTAAACTCACTTTTTAGTTACAGTAGCTTTTTAAAAATAGATTCCATTGGATTTTCTATATAGACCACGTGTCATCTGCCAATAAAGACAGTTTTACTTCTACCTTTCCAAGCTGGGTGCCTTTTAATTTCTTTTACTTGCCTGGTTACACTAGGCTGAATCTCTAATACAGTGTTGGATACAAGTGGTGAGAGTGGGTATCCCTTGTTTGCTGAGTTTTTATTAGGAGTAAGGAGATATTGAACTTGGTCAGGTCTCAATGATAATTGAGCTTTTCTTTTTTAGTTTGTTAATAAGGTTAATTACATTGATTTTCACATGTTATATTGACCCCAATATTCCTAGGATAAACCCTAATGGGTCATTACATACCTTTTTTTATATATTGTTGAATTAGAATTGCTAAAATTATGTTCAGATTTTTACATCTATATTTGTATGGGTTTTTTTTTTTGAAAGTCTTATAATGTCTTTGTCTTGTTTTGATATCAGGGTAATGTTTGCCTCATAGAATGAAGTGGAAAGAATTCTCTTCAGTAGTATGGAAGAGTTTCTATATAACTGGTAATATTATTTTTAACTGTTTGGTAGAATCCCCTAATAAAGTCATCTGGACCTGGTACTTCCTTCGTGGGAAGATTTTAATAGGTGTATTTAGGTTATCTGTTTTTTCTTGAGTAAACCCTTGATAGTTGGTATCTTTCAAGGAATACGTCTATTTAATTTAAATTGTCAAATTTATTGGCATAAAGTTATTCATAATATTTCTTTATTATCCTTTACATAGTGATAGAAACTATAGCCTTGTCAGCACTCACATTCCTGATGTTGGCCATTTGTGTTGTCTCCGTCCCCTTCCTCCTCCTCCTCATCCTTCTCCTCTAGTTTCGTCATCATCATCAGTCTGGCTAGAAATTTATCCATTTTATTGTCTTAGTCAAAGGACCAGACACTTGTTTCATTGATTTTTCTCTCTTTTTCTGTTTTTTGTTTTTGTTTTTGTTGTTTTTTTTTTTTTTTTTCTCTTTTCTGTAAGAGACAGAGTATCATCTTGTTGCCCAGGCTGGAATGCGGTGGCACAATCATAGCACACTGTAACCTCAGCCTCCTGGGCTCAAGCATTCCCATTTCAACCTATTGAGTAATTAGGGCTACAGATGCATGCCACCATGCCCAGCTAAGTTTTCTATTTTTTGTAGAAACAGGATCTCACTATGTTGCCCAGGCTGGTCTTGAACTTCTGAGCTCAAGGGATCCTCCTGCCTTGACCTTCCAAAGTGCTGGGATTACAGGCTTGAGCCACCAGGCCATGCCAAGAAGTTGTTTAAATCTTAATGAAAGCTTCTTGAGCTATGTATGTGCTTCTCAGTTCTTGGAGGTAGCTGTCAAGGGAATGGACAGTCCCTAGAGTGGAATGTTATGTAATAGATAGGTCCATGTATCTGATAAACTTTGGGCTATATCACCCACAGCGTTTTGGGGTTTTTTGTTTGTTTGAGCCAGGGTCTTACTCTGTTACCCGGGCTGGAGTTCAGTGGTGCAGCCTCGAACTCTTGGGTACAAGTGATACAGGTGTGTGCTACCATGCCTGGCTTTTTTTTTTTTTTTTTTTTCTTGGTAGTGATGGGTCTTGCTATGTTTGCCTAGGCTGGTCTTGAACTCCTGGCCTCAAGTGATCCTACTGCCTCAGCCTCCCAGAGTGCTTGGATTATAGACATGAGCCACCGCATGGCCTCAGATTTTTTATTTTCTAAATTTTCAAGCCTGTCTCATCTTGTCAAACTAACCCATTTTGGTGTCATCATTTTTCTTTTTTGTTTGCCTGTTTTGTATTTTATTGATTTCTACTCTTTATTTCTTTGCTCTGTGCTCTTTGGGTTTACTTTTTCCTTCTTTTTCTAGTTTATGAAAGTGGAAGCTTTTGTCTCTGTTAAAATCTCTGTTGCTTTATTTTTGGCTCTTAGCATCAGACCTCTGCAGGTGTAAATTTCAGGTTCTGGGCTTCACACCTGGTTGTCAAATTGGTAAATGTTCTAGGCTAAGTGTCTGCAGAAGGTTGTTCACCTCTCTAAGGTTCTTCTCTCTCTGGAGTTAGGTCCTTTACCTCTAGTTTTTGCGCTTTCAGCAGCTGTTTGCTACCTTGAAACAAATGACTTAGGTATATTATTCAGTTTTCTATTTGTTTAACTTGAAGGTTGTAGTTGACCTCCAGATCCTTCTTCTTGCCTGGAAGTTCACCCTCCTTAAATGGCTTATTTCTCAATATTCAGTAATCTGCTCATCTTCTAGAAGCTCATATTGATTCACCAAGCAAGCCATGCTAGCCATACCTAATTTTCTTTTCTTTTTTTTTGGAGACAGAGTTTCATTCTTGTCAATCAGACTGGAGTGCAATGGCATGATCTAGGCTCACTGCAACCTGTTCCTCCTGGGTTCAAGCGACTCTTCTGCCTCAGCCTCCTGAGTAGCTGGGATTATAAGTGCCTGCCACCATGCCTAGCTAATTTTTGTATTTTTACTAGACAGCATTTCACCATGTTGGCCAGGCTGGTCTCTAACTCCTGACCTAAGGTGATCTGCCCACCTTGGCCTCCCGAAGTGCTGGGATCACAGGCGTGAGCCACTGTACCCAGCCCTATTTTTCTTTGGAAATTAGTTCTCTTAATTGAATAGGAGAATGTCATGGGCATAAAATTTAAGAAGACAGTTTTTTAAAACCTGTCATGCTCTTCTTATGGAGGATCAAAATATGTGAGATGAATGATAATATAGTTGAGGGATTTCTAGCTGTTTGAATGACTTAGAGCCAAAGAGTATGGACAGATTAGTGGCAGCCGAAAGTGTTTTTATCTGAGCATGTACCTCAGAACTACCCAGGGATTGTTAAAAATATGCATATACCTAGATCCCAGTCTATATCTCCTACATCAGAATCTTGGGTGTGGACAGGGAAATATTATTTTCAAAAAAATTTTTTTAAGAGTCTGTGATGGAAACTTTTGGCTAAGAAAGATGAATTAAATTTAGTGGTATGCTGGAACTGTCTCACACAAGATTATGATAATTGTCTGCATCTCTTCTCAACCCTGTGTTCACTGTGGTTAGCTTGAAATTGGCCATGATGGGAATATTTACACTGTAGAAATTGGCAAACCTGCCCACCACCCCAGAAAACATTTTCTGTTAGGTTAGTACAAAAGTAATTGTGTTTCTTGCCATTGAAAGTAATGGCAAAAACTGTATTTACTTTTATATGAACCTGATAGTTATATTTAATAGAATTCAACAGATATGGAGTTTTAAAAAATCTGTAGGATAGAAGAATGGTAGCATGATTACAATTAACACAATCAACTTTAAAAAACATTAAACATACAACTTTAAAAAACATTAATGCTATGTATTCAGTTTTATAAAACAAAAAAAGGGATAGTACTACTGTGCAGAGCATTAATCAGACTGTCCTTTTCTGGAGTATTGGGTATTGGTTATAGGTGCTGTGTTTTTACTTTTCTAGAAATGAGCCATCAGCACGTGGGAATGAGTTTGAAAATTGTTGTAAAGATAATGGTTGAAGAAAAGTTTAACAGAACTTAGGAGATACTTCATAGTTCTGATAATGAAACAAAATTAGAATCATTTTATATGACCACATAAAATAGAATTTGGATCAGTGGGTATGGAGTAAGAAATTCCGCTTGTTAGAACTTTCACATAGTGAAATTTGCCCCCATTTAAAATTGTTGGAGATGTTGTAAGTATTGGAATTGAATGTTATATAGCTACCACATTGAGGAGAATTTTTGCATTTGGCAGGAAGATGGACTAGATCAGTGATTCATTAACTGTGGTTGCACATTAGGATTGCCTGGGCAACACTGAAAAACAAAACTCTTGAACAGACTGCATGCACCTTAAGCTGACAAAATCAGAATCTTGGGACTATCTGTCCGTCTGTCTGTCTGTCTATTTTTTTGAGACAGGGTCTCATTCTGTCGCCCAGGCTGGAGTGCGGTGGCATGATCTTGGCTTACTGCAACCGTTGCCTCCTGAGTTCAAACAATTCTCCGCCTCAGCCTCCCAAGTAGGTGGGATTACAGATGCCTAACACCTCGCCCACCTCCTGGCTAATTTCGGTATTTTTAGTAAAGATGAGGTTTCACCGTATTGGCCAGGCTGATCTCAATCTCCTTACCTTGTGATCAGCCCACCTCAGCTTTCCAGCATGCTGGGATTACAGGCATGATCCACTGCACCCAGCTATATCCATATTTTTTAAAGCTCTTCAGTTCCTTATAAAGTGCAGCAAAGTTTGAGAGTCAACGAATTAGAATATAATGTATTTTTCCAACTTAATTTTACAACATAATTTTGACCATTCAATGGTAACACTTTGTTTACCTGGAATAGATTTTGAATGATCAGCATTTGTAAAATATATAGAAAACCTGGGATATATAAATACCAAGGAAATGTAGAGACATAGATTTATTGAATCTGAGAACAGAGGTTCTAATTCTGGAAACATTATTTATAATGTTTGATAATTTCATAATGATTATCAGTAATTGATTTAAAGCCCAATATGATTAAATAAAAATGCATTTTAAAAATTTATGAAACAATAAAGGAAAAAGAAGTATATTTAGAATTTTATTTCTTATGGTTAAAATGTGACTGATGACATCGGTAAAATGTTAATAATTGTTGAAGCTGACCACTGGATATGTTGGGGCTTAGTATATTATTCTCCATACTTTATGCTTTATTAGTTTTAAAATTACAATAAAAAGCTAAAAAACCCAAAAACTAAAATACTGCTTATCTTACATCACATTGAAAGGAAATGTATAGCTGGTATGTCCTAAAAACAGAATGCATTAGCATTTAATATTCTTTTAAAATTAGTTCCCATGTAATTTTATGTGATTATATATTTCTAGGAAAAACAGATTATTGGCATTTTAATATTGAATGCTTGGAGCAGAGACCCTTGGAAGCTCACAAAGCTCTACGAAATTCTATGAGAATATTTGTGTCTAAAGTAACAGAATATAGATTATATTTGCTAATAATATGCAAAGAGAGAGTTGTTCCTCTGGCCAGAAAACCCTGTGGTGTATGGAGCTCAGTGTCTTTAATAAATACTGTGAAAATTTGTAGTTCTTTTTCATACAGTAGCAGACTGTAGGGGTCATGCCTTTAAGTAATCAATTGATGAATGTAATCCCTGTTCCCCAGCGTTGGCATGATGTGAGGGGGAGCTTCTTTCCCCTTCCTCTTCCAGTTTCCCTGAGTTCCTTTCTTCTCTCATGTGTGCCCACTGCCTCTGTCTTAATCCTTGTCTTTCTTCCTGTCGCCTACTCCTCTGTCCTCATATCTGCATGTATCCTTGCCTGTCTTCCTCCTTGACAGTGTTAACTTGTCTGTCTGACTACTCTTCCCTCTTTATCGTTCCTGTCTTCCTAATTCTGTCTTTTTTTCTGATCTTCTCTCTTCTGTGTCTCCCCTATTTGCCCCCCGTTTTAGTCTCCCTACCCATTCATTGTCTCCCCTCCTTCGCTGTTGGTCAGTCTGTTTCTCCCTGTCCCTGCCTTTTGGTCTGTCTTTATCTCCTTGTCTATTTGTTTCCCTGTTCATCATTTTGTCTCTCCTTATTCATCTTTCTCTAGGCATGTGTCTCTTCCTGACCATCTGTCTCTGTTCCTTCTGTTTTTGTCTTGTTTGCTTTATCATTTTCTCGGTGTTCTGTTCTGAGCTATCTTTGTTGCTCTCTCTTGCTCCCTCATGCCTCTTGTCTTTGTTTGCTCTCCCTGTATGTCCCTGACTCTGTTTTTCTCCCTTGCTCACATCTGTTCCTTGTTCAATCTCTGTCACTAGCTTTTCAACCATTCTTTCTCAGAACAGAGTCATTGCTGATAGCTAGTTTACCCGAGGAGCCCAAACTGTGCACAGAGATGTCCTCGGGTGCCATAGGACTACCAATGGGATATTTTACATTTTTTAGAGAAATACGGCATTATTTGACATCTATTGGGAACTGTTAAAACTATTAGTGCAAGGTAATTAACAGTTTGACATTAGATCTCATTAAACTAAGAGCCTTTTTTGGTTAAATGTCATTCAAATTTAGGAGGCCAGGAGGCCAGGTGTGGTGGCTCATGCCTGTAATCCCAGCACTTTGGGAGGCCAAGGTGGGTGGATCACCTGAAGTCAGGAGTTTGACACCAGCCTGGTGAATGTGGTAAAACCCAGTCTCTGCTAAAAATACAAAAATTAGCCTGGCGTTGTGGTGGGCATCTGTAATCCCAGCTACTTGGTAGGCTGAGGCAGGAGAATCACTTGAGCCCGGGAGGCAGAGATCCCAGTGAACCAATATTGTGTCATTTCACTCCAGCCTGGGCTACAAGACTGAAACTTCATCTCAAAAAAAAAAAAAAAAAAAAAAAAAGAAAAGAAAAGAAAGAAGGAGGCCAAGTGCAGTGGCTTATGCCTGTAATCTGAGCACTTTGGGAGGCTGAGGCGAATGGATCACTTGAGGTTGGTAGTTCGAGACCAGCCTGGCCAACATGGTAAAACCCTATCTCTGATAAAAACAAAAATTAGCTGGGTTGTGATAATGTGCATCTGTAATTCCAGCTACTTAGGAGGCTGAGGCAGGAGAGTCGCTTGACCCAGGAGGTGGAGATTGTAGTGAGCTGAGACCACACCACGGCACTTTAGCCTGGGTGACAAGAATGAAACTCCATCTCAAGAAAGAAAAAAAAAGAAGGAAATTCTTCCATTTTGCACTGACATTGGTGAAATCCAGGTTGAATATTTGATGTTTTAAATGACTTTATCATACCATTTTTTTTTTATGCCATTTGTTGAACTGTAGCTAACAAGTCTGAGAGTGTTGAATTTGACAGACTGTAGTTTGACTCAGGTGGTTCTTAATTGGTCTGAAATGTCATTTGGCATAAAATATTAAAGTAAGTTCTGAGAAAAGGGGAAAAAAAAATTGTGCCTGCCTTGGATTTGAGCAGGGATTGAACCTGTCATTTTACTCCTGGCTATGCAGTTCATAGTTTGAAAGTCATTGTCCTGCTATATATAAACAGTGTCTTTCTAAAATTTCTATTTTGTTATACAGTTGACCCTTGAGCAACACAAATTTGATCTTTGCAGGTCTAGTTACATTGGATTTTCTTCCACCTCTGCCACCCCTGAGACAGCAAGACCAGCCTCCCATTTTACTCTTCCTCCTTGTCCTCAGTCTATTCAATGTGAAGTCATTGAGGATGAAGACTTTTATAGTGACCACTTCCACTTGAGTTTCTCTAGCTTCTCCACTTACTTTCTCTAGCTTACTTTATTTTAAGAATACAGTGTATAATACATAAAACAGTAAAATATGTGTTAATTGACTGTTTATGTTACCACCAAGGCTTCTGGTCAGCAGAACAGTGTTAGTAGTTAAGTCACTGGGAAGTCAGAAGATGTACGTGAGGCCAGGCTTGGTGGCTCCTGCCTGAAATCCTAACACTTTAAGAAGCTGAGATTGACAGATTGCTTGAGCTCAGCAGTTAAAAACTAACCTTGGCAAGGTGGTGAAATTTCCTCTCTACAAAAAATAGAAAAAAATTAGTCACGTGTGGTGGTGTGTGCCTGTATTCCCAGTTACTTGAGAGGCTCAGATGGGAGGTTGGCTTGAGCCCGGGAGATCAAGACTGCATTGAGCCAAGACTGCACTGCTGCACTGCAGCCTAGATGATAGAGTGAGACCTTGTCACACACAAAAAACCTACATGTGGATTTCCAGCTGCACAGGGGGTCAGCACCCCTAACCCATGTTAAAGGGTTAACTGTATTCAATGAGCATTAAAAAAAAAAAAAAAAAAAAGAAAAAAAAAAAAAAAAAAAGCTTAGGGAAGAGAATTAAACCATAATGTAGAAGTTTTTAAAATGTTACTTTAAATTAACATATACACTCAGTTATATGTTTTGATTTTATTTAGAACTTTCATTTTAGGACAAGACTAGGTGAATTGTAGAAATTAGTTGAGAAATTAGACTGTGCGTTTCATATTGACTCATGGTGTAAAATGATCTGATGTATAATGAAATGTAGTTGACTACAAATGTTATTTTATCAGTTTTGCTTTTAACTGGTAAGTTAATTTGTAATTATTATCCTTGATTTGACTGTCCTTTTGAAAAATCTTGCCGAGAAAACTAAATGTTTGACCATCAAAACACTGGTCTTAAAATAGAGTTGAGACTGTTTTTTAGCTTGACACAGTTGTCCCTCTCTTGCTTTAGTTTCCTTCTGAAATGATGTTTCCATTTTGGGGACTGGGAAGAGAATGATTATTTATAGATGACTGTGTTTTGGACAGGTGGTATGTTTACACAGATCAGTGGAAGTATTTGTCCCCCGAGACCTTTAATAGGAACACATTTCACTTTATCCTTTTTGTAATTAAAAGAACAAAATAATTATGTGGGTGAGTAGAGAACATTGTCTTTAATTTTGTATGTTAATGAAGCAGGTGTCCACTATATTTAGGAATTTTTCAGAGTTGAGGTTACTGATAAAATACATAACTTTGTCACTGAAAAATTTTAAAGACCATTTTTATACGTCTTATGGAGCGTACAACTTAGAAACATCTCTCTGTCCTCCCAGTTTTAGCTTTCTGTTTAATAGAAGTGGTTTAGGCAGTCAAACCCTGTAGAAAATTGGAGCATTTATACATTGTTGAAACTTTCTATATTAAATTCTCTATTTTAAAAATTATATTAGTTATAAAGTAACCATTAGCAATACTGCATAACAAATACTTTACAACTTAAAATACTTCTAAATGTAGCATGTGCACATATTTTTGAGATTTAAAACCCATTCTTATATTAATTTTGTAGGTAACCTCAAAGTTTATGCTCCAGTTATTATCCTAGGGCCTTTTTGCCATAAATGATACCAAATTAAATAGCATCAAATGAAATTCTTTCAGTCAATCTATATATGATAGCAGTTTTCTCTAGTATAAACTCTACATAAAGAACTGCTTTCTTCCTTATAGCAGGAACTATTTTCATTTGATTCCTTTTTGAGAGCCCCTGCCTCTTGAGAAAATACTTCCCATGTGGTTGGAGCCTAGATGACATGATATAGTCCCATTCAGAAAGATACTGTTAGTAAAATAGTCTCTTCCTTTTCTCTTCCCTTACCTGTCTTCAACTTCTTCTGGAACCTCATTTCCATCCTTTATCTATTATGCCCTGGTTATCCAGAGCCATCTTAATTTTAAAATTCTCCATCAAATTTTTTATTATATTGAAATAAAAATTCATTCTAGGGTCATCCAGATACATTATTTACTAAGAGAAGCATTTAGCTTGCTTCTGAAGATACTTGGCCATTTCATTTTCTTTCATCACATGGTTGAAAAGCTTTCTTTTTCGATATTGTGTATGACCATTAGTGCTTATCAGTTCTTACAGTTCCTATTTTTACCCTTATTCTTACAAACAAAGATGGAGAGAAGAGTAAATTCTCTTGAATACATTAATACTTAGTTTAAAAAAAATAGAATTACATCCCAATTTCTGGAGGTAAGGCAGTAGTCAAAAAAATGATTAAGCTATTGTCCTGATAGGGGAGAGAATAGATTTGAATACTTACTTAATTCAATGAGACACATGTTCTAAAAGAAAAGAGAATCAAGTGCTGTCAGAATAAGAAGATAACACATTCTGACTTGAGGTGATCAAAGAATATCTAGAGGAGGTGACCTTTGAGCCGAGTCTTGAAGCAGGGCCAACTTACCCATTAAGCACAGTAAGCACAATGCCTTGGGCCCATGATATTTATAGGGGCCCATAAAATTATCTTCAATTTTAATTAAATTTACAGGAGAAAAAAATGAGTATAATAGTGATGAATAATGAATCCAGCCTGAATTATATTTGTCTTTATAATAATGAAGTTGTAAAATATAATTTTTAATATACAGTATTTTTAAATGGATTAAATGGAGGAAGTGACTTACAGAGGCAAAAGTGCCTGAGACTTGGAAAAGTTATAATGCAAACTGCCTGGAAAGTTAAGTAAAAGTTTGTGGGTATAAGGGGCTAAAGTTGGCAGAATCTTGAATAAGAAATTGACAAACAACAAATTCATTTTAAGGAGTTAAATATATATGGTTTCTTTTCCACGTGCTGCCACTTGTTGAAGCATAGTGACCAGATAAATGTTATTTAGCCAGAACTAGTTAGCAGCACTGGATATGCTGAACAAAAAAGATGCCCTCAGTTAGTCAGTGGAAAAGTCATTGTATTGAGAGGCAATGTCTGCTTTAATATTTCCTCAGTTATCAATTTAATATTAGTTTGTAAACATTATAAGATGTATACATCATTGGTAACAGAAGCATAGTTAAAATGTGGTGGTATGGAAAATACATTTTTGATTCTAAGAAGTACTGCAGTTTTTTTGTTTCCACAAACCCATTGCATAAAACTCATACCATAGCATAGAATGAACCTCCATGGTGAAACAAGGATTGAACATTTCAGACCTTGACTTTATTCATGCTAATAAACAATAACAAAGTCTACAGGTGGTACTGAGTAAGGATCCCTAAAGGTATCCTACACATTCAAGTATAAGTTAGAAATACTGAGGCTTCCCTTTATCACCTTGTTTCTCAAAGGATAATCTGTGAGGCATTTGGAGGTTCTGATTAAAAATCTTAACCATACCCAAGATTTATTGTAGCATCATTTTAGTGGATACATCCTGGAATAATGTACATTTTAAATATTATTTTTAAGGACTCAAAAGTTTGAGAACCAGTAAGTTAATGTGATTTTTTTTTTTTTTTTTTTTTTTTTTTTTTGAGACAGAGTCTCACTCTGTTGCTAGGCTGGAGTGCAGTGGTGTAATCTTGGCTCACTGCAACCTCCACCTCCCGGGTTCAAGCAATTTTCCTGCCTCAGCCTTCCAAGTAGCTGGAATTACAGGTGCGTGCCACCACACCCAGCTAATTTTTGTGTTTTTAGTGGAGATGGGGGTTTCACCCTGTTGGCCAAGATGGTCTTGATTTCTTGACCTCATGATCCGGCTGCCTCAGCCTCCCAAAGTGCTGGGATTACAGACATGAGCCACCGTGCCCAGCGGTGAATTTTTTTAAAGATCTGAATAGTCTTCCTGATGAAAGACACTGAGAAAGTATAGGAGTAGGGAGTATAAAAGGTAGAAATTTGGGGAAAGAAAGGATGTGGAATGATTTGGTGATAGGTGGACACTATTGCAGTATCACCTTGACCTGATTAAAAAAAAAACCCATCTCTATCCATTAATCTTTAATTACTTCCAATCCTTTCTTGTGTTGTTGTGTGTAATTATTTTTCATCCTTCACTGTTTGCCTTTGATTCCCCCAGCTAAATTATAAACCAATTAAGGAGAAACGTGTTTTTGCATTCTCTTGCAAAAGACTACACATACTAACTGCTTAAACTGATTTTACCGAGTAAGAACAAATTCACCAAAGTCTTCTTGAACTAGATACAGTATCTCTCATTTTAACACTTTTGTTACAAATAAATCTGAATTTTCCCTGGCATCTCTTGTTTTCAGAGGGGATACTGCAAAGTAGCTCCAAGTGTGGGCTTCAGTGCCAGAAAACCTGGATTGCAATTCTGTCTCTATTCCTTAATTGTCATGTGCCCTTAGGCAAGTTTTGTACTCTTTGAACCTTAATGCCCTCAACTATGACATGGCCCTAATACTATCTACTTCAGATTATTTTTAGGAGAATTAAATGAGATCATGTAGGTTAAATGTTTGGCGTAATGCTTGGCATAAAGTACTTAATAAATGTTAGTGGTTATATCTGCTTCTTATAAGCCAGCAGTTTATCAAAGTGTTGTCCATTCACCCTCTTGGGGTCCCCGAGGCTGAAAACTATTTACATAATAAGACTAAGACTTTATTTGCCCTTTTCATTCTCATTTTCTCACATGTATCAAGTGGAGTTTTCCAGAGGCTAGCAGAAGCAGATGTGAGAATCCAGCTTCTATTAATGCAGACAGACATCAGAGAGATTTGTACAAATATAAAATAATGCCACTCTTCTCACCATTTGGTGGGGAGGTGGAGGGAATAATTATTTTTGTAAAATTTCTTTATGTTAACATGTAATGGATTTATTTTTGTTGTATTTAAGTAAGTTGATAGGTAAATATTTTTTAAGTGTATGTTTTAATTTCTAATATGATAAAGAACAAGAAATAATACAGTGTAACTGGGATAGAATTTACATTGTAACTGTTACTAGAAAGGGGTCCTGATCCAGACCTTAAGAGAGGGTTCTTGGATCTTGTGCAAGAAAGAATTTAAGGCGAGACCGTAGAGCAAAGTGAAAGCAAGTTTATTAATGTCACACCTGTAATCCCAGTACTTTGGGAAGCCAAGGTGGGCAGATCAACCGAGGTCAGGAGTTTGAGACCAGCCTGGCCAACATAGTGAAACGTGTCTCTACTAAAAATACAAAAATTAGCTGGGCATGGTCGCAGACGCCTGTCGTCTCAGCTACTTGGATAAGACAGGAGAATCGCTTGAACCCAGGAGGTAGGGGTTGTAGTGAGCTGAGATACACTATTGCACTCTAGCCTGGGCAACAAGAGCAAAACTCTGTCTCAAAACAAACAAACAAAAGTAAAGAAATGGAAGAATGGCTACTCCATAGACAAGAGCATATTCAAGTGCTGCTAGTGGCTCATTTTTATGGTTATTTCTTGATTATATGCTGTAAACAATTAGTGGATTATTCATGCCTGCCTTTTTTAGACCAGATAATATGACGTTTGTAAACTGTCATGGTGCTGATGGGAATGCAGTAGTAAGGATGACCAGAGGTCACTTTCATTGCCATCTTGGTTTTGGTTGGCTTCTTTACTGCAGCCTGTTTTATCAGCAAGGACTTTATGACCTATATCTTGTGTCAGCCTCTTATCTTGTCCTGTGACTTAGAATGCCTAACCATCTGGAAATGCAGCCCAATAGGTTTCAGCCTCATTTTACCCAACCCTTATTCAAGATGGAGTTGCTTTGGTTCGGATGCCTGTGACATAATCAGTTTCTATAAAACAAAGGGATTTACCTTTAATATGTATTCAGGGACAATTTTAAAAGAAAATTAAGGTTTTTCAAAAGATGTGGATGATTCAGGAAGAAGTCTTAGAGGCAGAAAATATGAATGAAAAAGTAACACTGGTATATGGCAGTAATGAGAAAAAAGAATTGTTTATAATTGGGGGGGTGGTAATGAAAAATGTCGATGGTGCTAAAACTGGGGGCAGTGAGAGAGGAGACTATAAACTGATACCAGCTTTATAAAGACCTGAAAGTAAAATGCAACTAGTTAGAGGAACTGCCGGAAACAGGATCATAGGTGATACTTATTCTTAAAGTCGGTACTTTTCGGACTTAATTGGGCAGATTTATCATCTTGGATCTTGTTAAAAGTGCATATTTTGATTAACTTAATTCTCGGGTGGGGCCTAAGATTTTATATTTCAAATAAGCTCCCAAAGGATTCTAAAACTTTAGGCATCACTTGAGAAGTCCTATATGCACATTAGAGTTTGAGAAGCATTGCTATATGTCACTGTTTTACAGGTGAGGTAATGGAAGCCCAGAGAAGCTAGTTGACTTGCTCCGGGCTCTACAGCATGTGAGAAGAAAACTTGGATTAGAATACAGATGGCCTTATAACAGACTTCACATTTTTCCCCTAATTTCTTAGAAAGTTGGAATGCCAAAATTAGGAATTGTAATAATTGTAAAATTAATTTTCAAGTTCTTTTTTGTTAAATATTTATTTTAGGTTCAGCTATATTTATATATATATATGTATATACACACGTACATATACAGGCTTGTGATACAGGTGAATTATGTGTCATAGGGGTTGGGTGTATAGATTATTTCATTAGGCAGGTAATAAGCATAGTCCGTGATAGACAGCTTTTTGGTCCCCATTCTCCTCCCACCCTCCACCCTCATGTAGGCCCTAGTGTTTGTTGTTTTCTTCTTTGTGTCCATGTGTACTGAATGTCTAGCTCCTACTTATTAAAATCTTTGCCAGAGTCTATGTCCAGAATGTCTAGGTTATCTTCCAGGGGTTTTGTTGTTTTAGGTTTTACATGTAAGTCTGCAATTCGTCTCGAACTGATTTTTATATATGGTATTAGGAAGGGGTTTTATATATGGTATTAGGAAGGGGTCCAGCTCCAGTCTTCTGCATACAGCTACCCAGTTATCCTAGCACCATTTATTAAATAGGGAATCCTTTCCCCATTGCTTGTTTTTGTTGACTTTGTCAAAGGTCAGCGGGTGGTAGGTGTGCAGCTTTATTTCTGGGCTCTCTATTCTCTTCCATTAAATATGTGTCTGCTTTTGTACCAGTACCACGATGTTTTGGTTACGGTAGCCTCATAGAATAGTTTGAAGTCAGGTAATAGGATGCCTCTAAGTTTCAAGTTCTTGACTTTCATTTTCTAAAAGAAGGATTTATGGACAAAAAGTTTTTGATGGATTTGTCTATAGGTATATTAGCAAATATTTACTGAAACTGTATATTCTACACATTATGAAATATGTATGACACAAATTCTGCCTCCAAGAAGCTTACTGTTTAGAAGAGGTGTTAAGATTTAAATGAATGATTTTCCCCCTATATTCCATACTTAAAGTTTCCATCATTTCCTGAATGTGCCAGGGTCTGGCAGCCAGGCTCTATCATAGCTACTTGCCTTTGGATAGTAACCGCTTCATCCTTTGGCGAATTTTCCCCCAACTATGGTATTTCTTTCTTTCTTTCTTTTTTTAGATAGGGTCTCACTCTGTCACTCAGGCTAGAGTGCAGTGGTGCAATGACAGCACACTGCAGCCTTGACTTCCATACTCAAATGATCCTCCCCCCTCAGCCTCCTGCATAGCTCGGACCACAAGTGTTCACCACCATGCCCAGCTAATTTTTTGTATTCTTTGTAGAGATGAGGTCTTACTGTGTTGCCTAGGCTGGTCTCGAACTCCTGGGCTCAAGTAATCCTCCTGCCTTGGCCTCCTGGATCAAAAACTTCTTCTTTAAAAATTTAATGCAAATATCCTTGCTTTGGTGAATCTTTGTGTATTGAGATGATTCACTGTTCCCCGCATCTGTAACACTTCATCCATTATTCTAGAATTTATTACATTGTATTAATATATTAGGTTATCCAGATAATTAAAGTGGTTATGATATATGGTTTTACCAATGCTTAGTTTAGAATTATTGGTGTTGATCTGCACCATTCAATAGAAATACAATGTGAACCACACATGCCATTTAACATTTTCTATAGGTAGACATTTTAAAAATAAAAAGAAGTGTTACCAAAACACCAGAGGTTTGGTCTAGGTCCTGCTGCTTGCTGCACAGAAAGCTAATCACTGATAAAAGTACTGTATTGCCAAGGAAGAAGGCTTTAATTGGGTGCTGCAGCTGAGGAGATGGGATCTTAGTCTCAAATCCATCTCCCTGACTGACCAGAACAAGGGGTTTATATAGCAGGGGGAAAAAAATGTAACAATATGTAAGAAAACAAGAACTAGGGAAGGGCAGTGAGACATCTGGTGCTGTGATCTAGTGAGTTTCAGTTCCTTGATACCTTTTTTTGAGAGACCTAAAGGTTCTTTCTTGAGGAACTCAGATAAAACAAATACAAGCGTCAAGCTTTAACAGCGGAAGGGTCAATTTCTATGTCCATCCAAAAGAACAGTCCCTGGGAGTATTGGGCTGGTTTCAGAAGCAAGGTGAAATTTAATTTAATACTATTTTATTTAACTCACATCCAAAGTGTGATCATTTTAACACACAATCAATATTAAAATTGTTAATGAGATTTTATTCTTGCATGCTGTCTTCAAAATCTGCTGTGATTTTAATTGTTAGAGCACATCTCAATTTGAACTGGCTGCCACATTTCAGGTATTCATGTGGCTGCTGGCTGCTGTATTGGACAGCACAGATCCAGAGCTTTTACAGGTTTTTAAAATGCCCTTTGAAATGCCTTTCCAGGCCAGGCATGGTGGCTCATGCCTGTAGTCCCAGCACTTTGGGAGGCTGAGGTAGGCAGATCACCTGAGGTCAGGAGTTCAAGACCAGCCTGGCCAACATGGCAAAGCCCCACTTCTACTAAAAATACAAAAATTAGCCAGGAGTGGTAGCGTGCGCCTGTAGTCCCAGCTACTCGGGAGACTGAGGCAGGAGAATCGCTTGAACCCGGGAGGCGGAGGTTGCAGTAAGCCGAGATTGTGCCACTGCACTCTAGCCTGGGTGACAAAGTAAGACTCCATCGCAAAAGAAAAACAAAAAAACAAAAAAGTAAAATAAAATGCCTTTTTGAAATAAAATATTGTTTTCAATATGTCAAGTAAAAATAATTTTCTGGATCTTGATTAAAATTTTCCCCTTTCCTATGAGTTTGATATATTTTCTCATAGTTATTTGTATGTTAAATAATATGCTAAACTCCTAGTAAGATTTTTCAAGAGCTCACATGTTTTTTATTACTGTTTTATACTAGATAATATTCTCAGAATTTTAAGGTGGTCTGTTAATGTAATATCTAGAAGCAGATCTTCATGAAATGTTGTTGCAAAACTTTTAATGTGTGATTTTTGACAAATAAATGTTGTTTTTTAAATGGGAAATGTTCCCTTGTCCCCCTCACAGGGTGTGCAGTTGGGGAGCCACCCCACTGCTCAAACTTCTAGGGGAGCCTACAGATGGGCAGGCTGTGGGGGGCTCTGACCCCATGTCAGTGTCTAGGGGTAAATGCTTATAGGTGAAGCAACAGTGGATATGTGTTACTATGTGCTCTTTTGGTTTTGCATCTATAGGCAGCTTGTGTTAACCAGCTCAGTTAGACCACCCACCTTGTTGCAAGGACAGAGAACTTTCTGTATGTATCCCAGTTCTTGCCTTAGTGTACCAGAGGAATCCGATCACCGATGGGCTTGGAAAATGCGTACAAGGTTTGATTGAGTGGAGGTAGCTCTCAGCAGATCGGGGAAGCCAGAAAGGAAATGGAGTGGGAAGGTTTTCCCCTGGAGTCTGGCCACTCAGCAGGCTGGGCTCTCCTTTGGTGTCCTTAGCCAGCTTCCACATCGTTCTGCTTTACTTGTTGGTGGCCCGCCGGCGTGTGGTGCATGTTGGTGCATTCCTTTCTACATCCAGCCGCCTGTGTGTTCCTTCACTGAGGTGCTCCTATGGACGTCCAGCCACCTTGTGTGTCTCCCTGCTAGGGTCTCGGGGGTTTTTATAGGCACTGGATGGGGGCATGGTAAGCCAAGGTGGTCTTGGGAAATGCAGCGTTTGGGCAGGAAAACAAAAATGCCTGTCACGTAGGTCCGTGAGGGTGGAGCTAGAGCCAGGAACCATGCCCTCCTCTACTCAGCACTTCCCTTCCCTGCTTCCATACCATTTAAAAGAATCATGCTCTTCCCTTCCCAGTACTCCTGTATCGTTTTGGCTCTTTCTAAATTATAAGTTGACTATAAATTTGCAGAATTTCCTTGTTCATCCAACAAATACAGTCAGTATTGTGCTATATTTGGTAGATACAGAGAGTAAAAAGCACTAGGTAGAGATATGCATGGAGCTAGACGCTTCTAACTGAGAAAGGGAATAAGTGATATGAAGGAAGGGTTTGGCAGCAATAGGTTAGAAGAAGGGCTAAACTGGAAACAAGGAAGACAGTTCAGAATCTGTGTTAACAATTTAGGAAGAAGTAAAAGGAACCTATACTGAGGTAGAGGTGGTAGAGATACAGTGCAGTGAACATAAGGAGCTAGGAAAGACAGGCTTTTATTTGAGAGAAAAGTAAGAGGAAGGAATTCAGGATAACTTCCCAGCTTCTAGTTTAGGCAATTGAAAGCTAGTTGAGGCAACTGAATTAAGAAAACCAGAAAAAGAAGATTTTTTGAAAGACGATTGAAGATGATGGTAATGTTAATAACAGCTGGTATTTTGAGTGCTTCCTGTGTGTCAGGCATTTTACTAAATACTTTACATACATAATTTCATTTAATTTTCATAACAATCCTTTGAGGACAGTTATAATTATTATTTTGGTTTTACTGATGAGAGAAACAGAAAAAGATTAGAATGTCTTCTTTAGGGTCACATATTTAGTAAGAAAGAGGCAGAGCCAGGATTTCAACCCAGTCAATCTTTATTCCAGAGCCTTTGCTTCTAACTAAGTTACTGGATTTACTGTTGGGCATGTTAAGTTTAAGGTGCATGTTTTACGAAAACAACAGGGCTTTGATCTAGGACCTGCCGCTTGCTACCCAGAAAGCCAATCACTGAGAAAGGAGTATTGCCAGGGAAGAGGCTGGCAATCAGGTGCCATAGCTATGCTAGGAGACCAGTCTTAAATCCATCTCCCTGACTGACTAAAATTAGGCGTTTGTTTATATAGCAAAAGAAATGTAACCATGTGTGAGAAAACGGGGATTAGGCAGGGGTGAGGAAGATGAGTTGGTCAACAGCAGACAGGCAGTCAGGCAGTCATGATGGGTGAGGGGTCTGACATCTCACTGTTCAGATGCAGTGATCTGAGACATTTCAATTCCTTGATCTGAGAGGCCTGATAGTTGGTTTCCAGAGAAAGGAACTCAGATAAGACAAATGTAACTTGAAACTTTCTCAAGTTTCAAGACTGGGAGGGTCCATTTCTGTGTAGTACAGTGGGCCAATTTCACATGTGGGATTGTGGCAGATGTTCAGTATGGTATATCAACCTGGGGCCCAGTAAGTAATTGGCTAGAGAACAAGATTTTGAAACCTTCATCATATAGGCAAAAGACTTTATTAGGAAGAACCTACCATGTAGATTGGTATCTTGGAAATGGAGATGGGGTTTTGTAAGGTGGGTGGGGGGGGCGGTGTCAAGAACTATGAGTGGTCAGGATTGTTAAATACATTGGAGGAGGTCTCAGAAAATAAGTACCAAAAAGGGACCATTGTCTTAGTAGCAAGGATGTCATTATCTTACCTAGAATATGACCTTTTTTGGAAATAGGGTCTTTGCAGATGTGCACAATTCATAGAATTCCTTATCTGTATTGACTGAGCTAGTGAGGAATAACAGAAATAAAAACTAGTTCTCTTGACTACTCATAGGAATTGGTCTTGAATATGTTTTTATTGTGGCTGTTTTCAATAATGGCTTTGAAGTGCAGAAACACTTCATTTTAGAAATACATATTGTCAGACAGAATGTGTTCATTCTCTATTTAATAGTCCAAGTGTGTTTGAAAACTGTCTAATTGAATAGTGACTTTAAATGGTTTTAAACAGATTTGAGTATTCTATTATGGCTCTTCTTAGACATTTAACTTGTTTAGACTGAAGAAAAATTGGTTTCCAATTAACACCAGATTTTATAAGAAAGAAAATATTAGCTAAATAATTAATTCCACGAAATGCCATGTATCCAAACAAAAACAGGCAACATCTGTTAATTCAATTGGGAGGACAAGATTGAGCTTGATCTGTTAAGTTTTTAAGTATTGTTCAGAATTTTTATTTCAAAAATGTTTTAAGTACCTTTAGTGAATAATATTGTCACACCACGACTTGAAGTATTTGATTTGTGTATAATCATTAAATTTAACTTTTTATTTATTGATCAGGTAGTGAAAGCTGATCAATCTGGCATTCTCTTAACTTGAACTCTGTTAACTATTCCCTTCATCTATAGTTTAATGATAACTAATGATCTTAACAATCCGAAGCACCACAGTTTGTAAAACAGACTCCCAAATAGGATAATTAAGAATAAATTATGTTCACAAGTTTCATTACATTTTCTGTTATATTCTAATTATTTGAAAATTTGTAATCCATATTATAATAAAAATACCATTTTTATTTGTTAAATGTCTTCTACTTTCAGTTCTCATCCTTTATATCAGTCTCTTTTATATTACTACTGAGATGGATGACCACATATCCTTCTATCCACATTTCTGGAGTTCATTACCCCTCAATGCGTACAGCAACCAGTCATGAGTATCTGTGAATACTAGACACCAGGATATTGGATATGGCAGTGAACAAAATAGATACTAGCCCTGTCTTCATGGAGTCTAAAACCTCATTCTGATTTTAAATATGTAGTTAGAAGTATGTAAGCAATGCAAAGAAGAAATGGAATGCTGTTGAAGAATATGATGGGAATTTAACATAACAGGGGGTGGTCAGAGAATATTGCCTTAAGATATTTTTATTTTTTTTTATTGCATTTTAGGTTTTGGGGTACATGTGAAGAACATGCAAGATTGTTGCATAGGTACACACATGGCAGTGTGGTTTGCTGCCTTCCGTCCCCTCACCTGTATCTGTCATTTCTCCCCATGCTATCTCTTCCCACCTCCCCACTCTGCCTTAAGATATTAATGTTTGAGCCGATACTTGAAGATTGAATTAACTAATTCAGCTTATTCACATACATAATTCTTATAAAGATGCTTATCTAAACTCTCCAGTAGTCACAAGTCTTGGCAAGAAAGTCTGAAGATAGGACCAGCTGCACATGTTTTACCTTAAAAGCTTGCTCTGTAAAGAATGCTTTCTGTAGGGCAGGTGTGAGTATCCACCATCTTGCAGTTGCTTGAGACATTGCTTCTTTTCCTAAGTCCCTATTAAGTATTTCTTTCTGAGAAACTGGACTTGTCAGCTTGTTTCTTCTGCCTCTCAGCCCTTCAGCCTTAGGAGTAAATCTTCATATACTTGCTCACTGTTGAACACATCATGTCTAATCTCTTTTTGGTCTCCACTCCTCACCCCAACCCCAACCCCAGTTATTTACAGAAGGCCAAGATGTCTTACAAGTGTTTATATGTTCTTCATATCCTGTCCCTATTTTGTTAATGTCTCATTCTTATGAAGTAACTTTACACATTATTAAATGAAATAATGTATATAGAGCATATAGTACAGGGCCTGATACAGAATTTTGGCATTCTATCTTTTTGTGACATTAGAGAAACAAGACCTAGACGGAGGGATGAAGACATCTTCATTCTAATTCAGGTATTCCACTAATAAACTGTGGACCGCTGAGCAAATCAGCTAAGTTCTCTGGGCTTCCATAACTTCATTTGTGAAACAGTACTTCTCAAACTCTAATGTGATATATGAAGGTTTGCTAATACTGACCTTCCAAAGCTGCAAACCCTTAAAGGATTCCTATAGTCCTCGTAAGAGCCATCCTAGTTTCCTGCAAAGATGAGAATGTCCTCTCACTGTAATTATTTCAGGTAGCTTGAATATACCCTGTTCTTAGTACTAGATCTTGGTACATGCTATTTCCTCAGCTGTTGCTTGCGTCAGTAATTTATTCCTTTTTATTACTGAGTAGCGTTCCATTGCATAATGGATATGCTATGATTTGTTTATCCACTAGGACATTTGGGTTGTTTCCAGTTTTTGATGATTATGGAAGGAAGCTGCTTTCAACATTTGTGTACAGGTTTTTGTGTGAAGTTGTTTTTATTGCTGTAGAAACCAAGGAGTGGGATTGCTGGGTAATTTGGTTAAGTACATAACTTTATTTATTTATTTATCTTTTTTTGAGACAGAGTCTCGCTATGTCACCCAGGCTGAAGTGCAATGGTGTGATCTCGGCTCACTGCAACCTCTTCCTCCTGGGTTCAAGTGATTCTCCTGCCTCAACCTCCCAAGTAGCTGGGATTACAGGCATACGCCTGGCTAATTTTTGCATTTTTAGTAGAGACCAGGTTTTGCCACATTGGCCAGCCCGGTCTTGAATGCCTGAGCTCAAGTGATCTGCCTGCCTCCGCCTCCCAAAGTGCCAAGACTATAGGTGTAGCCACTGTGCCTGGCCCGTAACTGTAAGAAACTGCAAATTGTTTCCAAAGTAGCTGTACCATTTTGTATTCCCACCAGCAACATGAATTGGAGTTGCTCTGTATCTTTATTATTTGATACTGTTAGTATGTTTTGTTTTAGCTATCCTAATATTTATACATATCTCACTGGACATTTAATTGTTTAGCATCTTTAATTAGTATGTAGTAATTGTTATGTTTGGATTTAGGTCTATCATTTTATTATTTGCTTTTTTGCTTTTTCCTATGTTTTCTCTTTATTTTCCCTTTCCTGTTTTTTGGGGGAGGGTATTTTAATATTTTTTGTATTTTAATGTATCAGTTGTATTTTTTCTTCTATCAATTTCTACAGTTATTTTTAATGGTTGCTTCAGGGATTATAATATACATACTTCACTTTAAACAGTCTACTTAGGATTAATATTTTACAGTTTTATGTAGAATGTAGAAACCTTTACACCAAATAGGTCTCTTTCCCTTTCCTCTTAAGCTGTGATTGATTGTCTTACGTTTACATCTGTATACTCTGAAAACTCCATTAGACAAGATAATTTTCACTTTCAGCTGACAAAGATTTTATAGAACTCACCCAGATACTTGCTGCTTTTGTTGATTTTTCTTCATTCTTGATGAGGTTTTGAGTTTCCTGATTATTATTTCTCTCCACTCAAATTTCTTTAACAATTTTTTAGAGTAGTCTACTGGCTACAGATTCCCTTAGATTTTTTTTCTCTGAGATTACCTTTATTTCACCTTTATTCCTGAACGAAGTTTTCAGTGGACATACATTCTTGGCTGACAGTTCTTTTCATGTTGCACTTTGAAAATTTTGATCTACCTCCGTGTCTGGAGATTTTGATAAAAATTTCACAGTTGTTAAAATAAGCAATGAGTTGTTTTTCTCTGGCCACTTTTAGGAGTTTATTTTTATCTTAAGTGTTTTGCAGTTTGATTGTGATTCATCTGGGCTTGGACTTCTTTGGATTTGTCCCATCTGGAGTTTACTCAGCTTCTTGAATATGTAGGTTTATGTCTTTCACTAAATTTGGGAAGTTTTAAACTATTATGTCTTAAGATTTTTTTTTCTGCGCTGCATTCTATTTCTTTTCCTTTGGGAACTTGATTGACATGAATGTTAGACTTTTTGTAGTCCCTTAAGCCACGGAGATCCTCCCTCTTCCTCTCCCTGTCATTTATTTCTCTGTGGCTTCGGTTGAATAATTTTTGTTGATCTGTCTTCAGGTGTACTCACTCTTTGCTCTGTCGTCTCTGTTCTGCTTACTGTGCCCATTTGGTGAATTTTTATTTTATTTGTTATATTTTTCAGTTCTAAAGTTTTTATTCGGTTGTTCTTTTGATCTTCTATTTTTGTGTTAAAGCATTCCTTTCTGTTCCTTTCAAGAATATTTGCCCTTCCTTGGTGAAGCATTTTAATGATAGTTTTTGTTACGTAATTTCATAATATTGCATAATATCTGTGTCATCTTGGAGTTGGCATTTGTTGTCTTCTGCCATTTGTTGAGATTTTCCTGGTTATTTGTATGCCAGGAAAATTTTAGATTATATCTTGGGTATTTTGGATATTATGTTAGGAGATTCAAGGTCTTGCTTATATCCTGTGTAGAGTGTTGACTGACTTGTTCAGGTTTAGGCACAATTTCTAACTTACCTTGTATGATTTGTGATTTCAATGTTAGTGTTATTTTCAAAGCATTTGATGTGCTATTCAGATACGTCCCCCATGTGTTGTCAACCACTGTCCAGTCTGAATATTTAGTGATATATTCATAGTTTAATTCTTAGAGTCTGGGTTCAGATCCAGTTATGCAGGCTTTCTCTCTGTCCATTCTCCTTGATAGTTCTCTGGTTAGATAACTAGGGCTTTATTTACCCCGTTCTGCAGAGCAATTCCTGTGACTTACTTGGATCCAAAGCTAAGGAGTGGAACAGGAGGGAGGGAGGGGAAGAGAGAGGAACAGAAAGAGACCGCAAGAGAGAGAGCGTGAGCGAGCAAAAGAGTGGGACAGCAAGAGAGAGAGCATGAGTGAGCATGCAATGTGCAGTAGGGGTCAGTTTCGCCCTCTTGGGAGTACTGCTTCTCTACTATAAGAAGAAAGTTTCTCCTCAGTGTTTTAGGCTCTTCCAGGCCCCTGCTGTTCCTGTTCTGTCTGCCACCACTACCACAGAGTTTCACGGGAGTTTGGGTGCAACATAATGGATAAAAGGAAAAAGGGGGGAATGTTTCTCACGAGAGTGTTAAGAAATCCCTTCGCCTCAAGACAGATTTAGAGGATTTTTAGAACTCAGTCTGTCTGCACTGATGCCTATATTTTGGTTTTGGGAAGTATGAGTATAGGCCAGCAGATACTAAAGAGGAAAAATACAGTAAACTGACTGCTGGTTTGGTGACACTTTCATTCTTTTTTCTCCAAACCTTAAGAGTCTTCAGATTGCATACATTTTGGATGCAATCTGCAGGTTTTATGGATGAATTCACTGAGAGAGACAGGCAGAATATACTTACTTCACTTTATTCAGAGCCAAAACTTTGCTTGCTTTTTGTTTTGTTTTGTTTTGTTTTTAGCTTAGAACAACACAAATTATCATCTCATAGTTCTGGAGATCAGAAGTCCAAAATGTATCTCACAGAGCTAAAACCAAGGTGTAGGCAGGGCTATGTCCTTCTAGAGTCTCTAGGGGAGAATCTGTTCCTTTTTTTCTTTCTCTACCATACTTTTATTTTACTATTTAAAAAAAATTTAAATAGCTTTAAGCATACAAGTGGGTTTTGGTTACACGGATGCATTGTATAATGGTGAAGTCTCAGACTTTAGTGTACCTGCCACCTCAGTAGTGTACATTTTACCCAATATGTAGTATTTCATCCCTCATCTCCCGCACCCTCCTCTCTTCTGAGTCTCCAGTGTCCATTATACCATTCTGTATGTCTTTGAGTACCCATAGCTAATTATACCATTCTATATGTCTTTGAGTACCCATAGCTAAGTGAGAACATGTATTTGGCTTTCCATTTCTGAGTTACTTCACTTAGAATAATGGCCTCCAGTTCCATCCAAGTTGCTGCAAAAGACATTATTTTGTTCCTTCTTATGGCTGAGTAGTATTCTATGGTGTATATAAACCACATTTTCTTTATCCACTACCATTGATGGGCACTTAGGTAGCTTCTGTTATCTTTGCAATTGTGCTTCAATTAACATATGTGTATAGGTATTTTTTATATATAATGACTTCCTTTGGGATGCAGTAGTGGGATTACCGGATCAAATGGTAGATCTACTTTTAGTTCTTTTTTTGAGACGGAGTTTCACTCTTGTTACCCAGGCTGGAGTGCAATGGCGCGATCTCGGCTCACCGCAACCTCCACCTCCTGGGTTCAGGCAATTCTCCTGCCTCAGCCTCCTGAGTAGCTGGGATTACAGGCATGCGCCACCATGCCCAGCTAATTTTTTTGTATTTTTAGTAGAGACGGGGTTTCACCATGTTGACCAGGATGGTCTCGATCTCTCGACCTCGTGATCCACCCGCCTCGGCCTCCCAAAGTGCTGGGTACTTTTAGTTCTTTGAGAAATCTCCCTATGCTAAAACTTTGCTTGATCTTTTTTTTTTTTTTTTTTTTTTAAGCTTCGTTTTAGTTTTAGTTTTTTGGTTTTTGTTAATTTATTTATTTTACTTTAGGTGCATACTATACGTATCTGGCATTTCTCCCTATGTTATCCTTCCCTACCCTCCTCTCCCTCTCTAACCCCTGCTGTCTCTCCCCTACTCCCCCAACTACCCCCAGTGTGTGATGCTCCTCTCACTGAGTCCATTTGTTCTCGTTATTCAACACCCACCTATGAGTGAAAACATACGGTGTTTGGCTTTCTGTTCTTGTGTCTGTTTGTTGAGAATGATGGTTTCCAGATTCATCCAAGTCCCTACAAAGGGCACACTCATCTTTTTTTGTGCCTGCATAGTATTCCATGGTGTATATGTACCACATTTTCTTTGTCTAGTCTGTCATTGTAGGGCATTTGGATTGGTTCCAGGTCTTTGCTATTGTACACATAGCTGCAGTGAACATCCGTGTGCATGTGTCTTCATAGTAGAATGATTTATAGTTCTTTGGGTATATACCCAGTAATGGGATTGCTGGGTCAAATGGAACTTCTGTTTCTAGATCCTTGAGAAATCGCCACACTGTCTTCTACAATGGTTGAACTAATTTGCACTTCTGCCAACTGTGTAAGAGTGTTCCTATTTCTCCACATTCTCTCCAGCATCTGTTGTCTACACATTTTTTAATGATTGCCATTCTAACTGGCATGAGATGATATCTCAGTGTGGTTTTGATTTGCATTTCTCTAATGACCAGTGATGATGAGCATTTCTTCATGTTTGTTGGCCTCATATATGTCTTCTTTTGAAAAGTGTCTGTTCATGCTTGATCTTTTTTTAATAGGATGTTTTAAAAACTATCCCCTTTATTCCTAAATAAGCAAAAACCAGATAAGCAAAAAAATCAAACCTTGCTAGAACTCAGCTATTCAGTAATACATCCCCTTGAGTAATCTTCATAAACCTCTGAAAGAGGATCTTTTTTGAGGGTTGGGGACATGAGTACAGGAATTACTTAAGAGCTTATTGTTTTGTATATAAAATGCCTATCTACCTAACTGGCTTTGAAATAGGTTTATTTTGTACAACACCAGTAAAATCATCTTTATGATTTTTATGGTTAATATTTGAAATTGAAGTCTAACAATCATATTGATTTTATGTCAAATAGTGGTCTTTTGTTCTTAATCATTAGTAATTAATACATATTTAATATTTGAAATTGTTAATGTATTTCTCCTCCTAACATCTAATTTTTCACAACCATTTAGCGGATTTGACCAAAGAAGCTAAGTGTTATTCAGTTTCATCAACTGAATCCTAAAACTTAGAAATAAGTATACATTTTTTAAAAAAATACTAGTAATCTTAATAATTTAGCCTCATACGGTTATTGTAGTTACCTATAACTAGCTTTTATCTTGGTTTTTGTCTTCACTGGCTTTCATAATGTTCTCAGAGCAAGAGAAAAAAGGAAACTGATTGTAAGACACCTATTGTTCAAACCTCTAATCCATCTAGTTGGTAATGCATTGTTGATTTGTGCTTATTAGTCACTAAAAGTTTGCAGACGAGTCTATTTTTTGTTTGTAATTTGCCTTGTTAGATTTTTAATGATCTTAAGTATAGAAATTATCTGTTATTTATTATTTCCTACCTAATGAACTCTCAGTAAATAATGCTAAGTTGATTGGAGTTTAGATAGTGAAGATTTTTAAAAATAATAAGTTAATAGGGAAGGCTTTTTACTATTTAAATATTATATGATACAGAAAAGTGAATCTGATTTTAATTGAACTGTACAAGGTGGAAATAATGAGACAGCACAGATATCTGTAGAGAGTGAGCAAAACACATGTACAAAGAAAAATAGAGACTTTATAGCCATAAAAGAGAAGAAAGCTGGTCAGTTTCTCAATTGCCATGGCTTTCCAATTCCCATGAAGCACGCCTCTATCAAGGTTTTTGTGGTTGGGACCCCAGCTCACCAATCGAAGCCATTATTTCTGTGAAGCAAACCTTTTATTTAAAGTGATTGTCTGTTTTTGAAATCATAAGAACTTAAAAAAAAAAACCAAAACGGATTTCCACTTAAACATTTGCAAAGAAGAAATCTTATATGAATCATATTATAAAAGTTTACTATAAATTATATATTTGATATCCTGGTATGGTAGCATACACATTTAGAATCATCCATACCTCACCTTGAATCACTGTGTTACCATTTACCAACCATGTAATTTTTGGATAAATCATTGCTGAGTTTTAGTTCTCTTGTCTGTGAAACATTTCTATGATGTCCAGCCAGTGATATATTGGAGCTGGCTTGTACCAGCTCACAAGAGCCAGTTGTTAAATTTTCAGAACTCTTGTGGGCTGATTGTTAAACACAGCCATTATTAAAAATTATGTAAGCTTATAATTAAGTTATATTAAAAGCAAAGTCAATAAATTCTCAAAACTCATCACTTAATTATTTTGCTGCACTGTGCTATCATTTATGTCTGTTATACCTGTACGGTGAAATAGTGCATAAAGATGAGCTACTTGCATCTCTTCCCTACTCTGTATTCCATGATGTCATATTGATAGCTTGAAATCTGCAATGGTAGTATGTATATTATGGAAATCAGTAAATACACAAATCATAGGTTGATTTGTTTTACTGACTGTCTGCATTTAAGAAATTGACAAAGGCTGGACCAGGTGGCTCATGCCAGTAATCCCAGCACTTTGGGAGTCCAAAGCAGGAGAATCACTTGAGCTCAGGGGTTTGAGACCTGCCTGCGTAACATACGGAGACCTTGTCTCTACTAAAAATTAAAAAAAAAAAAAATTAGCCATGCTTAGAGACGCACACCTCTAGTCCCAGTTACTCGAGAGACTGAGGCGGGAGGATTGCTTGAGCCTGAGAGAGGCTACAGTAAGCTATGATTGTATCACTGCACTCCAGCATAGGCGACAGACCAAGACCCTTTCTAAAAAAGTAGAAGAAAAGAAAGAAATTGATGTAGAAAATGCCAGTAAAGCAGATTAAACTTAAAATTTGTTTGTGTCTGTTGCTCATTATTGTGAATAGCACAAAACAATGAGAACGTGTTCTAAACTATTATCTAATTCAGCAAAGAAGTTGCATATGTCATTAATGAACAGATGAAATTATGACATATATCTTTGTTGTTTCACTTTCTTCTTTTTTAATGAAAATGAAAATATCAGACATTCAGATTGGACCTATACTCATTCATTAGTTGCAACCTTACATTTGTTTCTTATGAGTTTCCCCAGATCGTGAGCATTTTGTAAGATTCACCTGGCTCTATGAAATTACAAAAAAGGGTATTGTATTTTTATTACAGTTGATAAATTATGAGATATACATCCTGTATATCAGTAAAATTTACAGTAAACACATATACATCAACATACACACACACACTCTCTCTCCTCTCTCTCTCTCTCTCTCTCTCTCTCTCTCTCTCTCTCTCTCTCTCTCGGAGCTGGTTGTTAAACATTTATTAGCATACATCTAGCACAGAGCAGGCATTCATTAAATACTGCTTTCCCCTTTTCTCCCATTTGACCTTTTCAAATATAATCAAAATGTCTGCCATATTTAATGATCAGTGTTTGGTGAAAGAAAACCAACATTTAGCTTCAAGTCTATTGTATCCTTTAATATTATCACTTTCACCAGTAGTGAAAACATGCCTTAGTTAAAAGAGCAAATGAAGTGACGGGGGAATATGGGTTTCTTTTGAATTCAGTATGCTGGGAGCTTTCAGATCTAAAAATACCAATACTTTATTATATTTCAAAGAAGAATAGAAGCTTGAATAATATAATGTTTATTGAATATTGAAAACACTCTGAATCAATCATAGCACTTGTCAGTATTTTCTTGAAAATATTTTTTAAGAAATGGAAGGAATTTAATTTTTGGTTTTAATTTTGGAAATTTTTATTCTTTTTTGTCCTTTTTCTCCTTTCTCATGTTAATAAGAAAATGCTTTTATAAGAAGCACTGCAACATTGGATACAGTCACAGGCCCATTTTCTTTTTCAGTCACACCAAACAGATATTATGGATTCTTTGACAGTGTTACATTTGCCATCATTCTGCTAGTTTTTCTGCTGTTTTTCTTGCCATTTTAAATATGTGATAAAACGTTTTCTAAGGCTCTTGTTTGTCAGGTTTGGTTTTGTTTTCCTTACACATTCAGAATTTACCATAGGAGTCTTCTCACTTCCTCTTTCACCGTGTAGTTTAAAGAAAAGAAAGAGCAGCTTTATTTCTGTAGTGCATAGCTGATTTCTTTCCAGCTCCCAAAGAAGAACTAATTGCTGATCACTGAGGAAATGGAACATGGAGATCCCTTTCCATGTGGATTTAATATGTTACTAATTAGGGAAAAGTGAGCCTTTACACGTTTTTGGTCCTGTTTATTTCCAAAAGAATAGCATGGAGTAATAGTGTTTTCCCCTAATATATTTGAAAATATATTAAGGAAGAATTGAATTATGTTGATACCTTTGTAGAAAATCAATTGACCTTACTTATGTAGGTCTGTTCTTGGCTCTCTATCTTATTCCCTAGGGTTTATCTTTATGCTGGTGCAACACTTGTCTTCATTACTGTAGCTTTATAGTAAGTCTTGAAATCAGACAGTATAAATTTATTTTTTTCCTTTTCAAAATTGTTAGACAATACTTTTTCTTGAATTATCATATAAATTTTTAAATCTACTTGTCAATTTTTGCAAAACAGCCTACTAGGATTTTGACAGGAATTGCATTGAATCTATAGATTATATTGTAGGAATTGACATGTTAACATTGTTAGTATTCAACAATTCTAGTTCACGAACATGATACACTGCTCTGTTTAGGTCTTCTTTATTTGTCTTAGCAGCATTTTTAGTTTTCAATGTAGTTTTAGTTTTCCACATTTCCATATACAGATCTTATACATATTCTGCTAAATTTATCCCTATTTCATATATCAATGCTGTCATAAATGGTAATGGCTTTAAATTTCATTTTACAAAAACTTATTGCTAGTTTATAGAGATACAGTTAGTTGAATTTTGGATATTGTCTTTAACCTGAAACCTAGTTAAATTCACTTACTCTAGAAGTGCTTTTGTAGGTTTCTGATGATTTTTTACATATGTGTTATATTATCTAGGAATAAACAGTTTTATAGCTTCCTTTCCTATCAATATGCCTTATATTTTTTATGCTTTTCAACCCTTAAGCTACAAGGCATTTTTTAATGTATCTTTTGTCTAATTATTAGTAACTTTAATTTGAGATCATCATGACCAGATTTTCTTGCCTAATAGAGGAATTCTTTGTTACAATTTTTCTAATAAAGCCGGTTATTCAAACATGCTTTTTATATCAGTACCTAATAAATAATAGTTGGAATGAATTTATTAGAAAATATGAGTTTCTGATTTTTATAGAAAACTCAAGCCTCTTTCAAGCTGCTTTGAAGCCATATCTCTTATCTGCTGCTGTTTAAAAACTTAAGACAAATATTTTAGCAAGGTATCTTACAGTAAACACATTTGGTGAGCATTAATATTAATTTTATAAATAAAATCACAATAAAAGGGAAGTCAAACCTGATAGCATTCAAAAATTTTGTTTCTTCTTCCATACTTGTCATAGTGCATTACTAGAAAATCAAATATAGGTCACTGCCCGAAGTAGAATAATTTAAATGAATCAATATTTTAATTTGCAGTGGTAGAACCTCTCTCCTGTCAAGTAGAAAGAGCAGATGGCAATAGTCATTGAAATCTCACAAGCTTGTCTACAATTTTAAGTGTGTAAAGGGATAGTGAGCTCATATTTCACGTAGACCGTTGAAAATTGTCTCTATCAAGGAGACAGGAAGAGTTAATGTCTAAGGGGAATAAATGTGTCACCCGTAAGTCTGGAGATACGAGCTTGGAACCTTATAATACAAAAAACAACCATGTAATGCTAGTATCATCTATGACATTTAGTAATGGAAACAGTGCTAGAAAATGTGAAAGGAGATAGTATGAGTGAAAGTATGATTGAAGCTAAGTAAAAGTTGAATATTTATGGTGTGAATTAACACTTACTTGCAGGCTGGGATGCTAACCATGGCTGTCAGAAGATGCAATGGGATGGAAAAGAAATGTTGGTTATAAAAACAAGAAATGTGACAAAATAAAGAATAGTAGTTAACTTAGAAAATGGCATTTTAAAAAGGATTATTATTTTTTTTTTGATATTAAGTGGTTAAATTAGTTGGTTCTCTGGTATAATTTTAGTGTGGATGTTAAAATTATGCATATGAAAATTTGGATATGAAAGTTTACCATAAAACTAGACAGTATTGGTATCTCCCTATTTTTATCTATCTCTTTTCTGAGAGCTTTAGCAATAGCAACTTTTTACCAAAAGTCTCAGCTTATGTGTTTGATTTTCAGCATATGAAACTTCACTGATTTTTATTTTCTCTATATAAGTCTCCCTACCATGTTTCTTGGGAGATTTTAGGAGTTTTTCCTTTGTTCTTCAGTGGCCATACATCTTGTTTGGGGTGAAGGGGCTTGATGAACTATAATTTTAACTAAGGATTAACATGTTTTAATTTAATAAATCCCAGAGGAAGAATGCTCTTCCATAGACTGTACCTCTGGAATGTTTTGGTTGTACAGTAAAATTGGACATTTGGTTATTTTTAGAAATATTCCAAATCACAGATCTTCTGGCCTGTCACTTGTGACTTACACTCTTTAAAAGTACTCAAAAATAAAAAAGTACAAAAAAAAAAATAAAGGTCAGGTTATTGATAATGATTTTAGATAATAGAGCTTAAAAATAATTCTGTAATTTCATATGGAAACAAGCCTTAGAAGTTGCCAGAAGTATTGTGTATTACAGAAGTACCAAGCAGTTAAAAGTTACTCTTAATAATTTAAAAAATAAAAGCAGAAGATAGTGTAGCCATACATCACATGGAAAGAACATTGTGTTAGCAGCATAATCTGAATTTGAATTCTGATTCTGCCCCTTAGTCAACTATTGGCAATCACTTGAAGCCAGCTTTGCTTACTACAAATTGATAATTGCAGTACTCACATTTCAAGATTGTTGTGTGCAAAATCCTAGCAAAGGGCCTAGCATATCGTAGAGACTCAACAAATAATAAAGTAGATCAATTGAAAAGTACTTGTTAAGGCGGTCATCTTTAAAGAGGCACTGTGGACCCGACATGGTGGCTCACATCTGTAATCCCAGCAGTTTGATGGGGGGCAAGGCTGGCAAATCGCTTGAGCTCAGAAGTTCAAGACCAGCCTGTGCAACGTGATAAGCCCCATCTTAACAAAAATTAGCTGGGTATGGTGGTGCACCCGTAGTCCCAGCTACTCGGGAGGCTAAAGTGAGAAGATGACTTGAGCCCAGGAGGTGGAGGTTGCAGTGAGCCGAGATTGTCCCCTGTATTCCAGCTTGGGCAACATCATCAGACCCTTTCTTCAAAAAAAAAAAAAAAAAAAAAAGGCAGTGCTGAAAATGTTAAAACTATCACTTCAGTTGCATTACTAATAAATAAGCTGAGAGGAAGACTAATTTTCTCTTTTTTTGGTAGTTTTATAGTACTCATTTCAGTCCCTTCATTATATGACATTACTATCAATTTGATTTATATCTGTATAGTCAGTATATATTGTATTTTGGCTGAGAGAAGGAAAAGTCTTCTACTTATAGGCCAAGCACACTGCTGAACATATATTTGTATGTGTGGTTAACAAATTGTTGACTATCTGTTTTAAATTGCACTTTTACTTTATTTTCACAACTGCTGTTCTGATAGTTCTTTTATAGTACTATTTCCTACCACTCAAAGCTTTCTGTCCAGAAACATATCAAGCTTTCTTTAGAGCCTTTATATTTTCTGTACTGTCTGCTCTTAGGTTTTGCAAGGCTGACTCATTGTCTTCTTGCTCTCAGCTCAAATGCCACCTTCTCCAAGTTTTTCTTTGACCACCAATTCTAAAGTCACTCTCCTGACACTCGTTTGACTAATTACATTTTTTTCATCGCCATTATGACTGTTGAAAGTATCTCAATTTATTTAATTACTTTAATTCTGATAGAATGTGAATTTCCTAAAAGCAAGGTCCTAGTATGTCTTATACTGGTATATATTCTGGCTACTAGGTTTTTTCTCTGTGTCTAATTTATTTGTTGTATTCCTTGTAATTCATGGGTATGTGAGAGCTCATTATACTATCCCCTCTACTTTTGTATATGTGTGAAATTTTCTACAATAAAAAGTTTTTTAAATAAAGGATGAAATGGATTTATAGTATAGAAAAATATTTGATACAGAGTGGTATGAAACCCAAGTTTGTCCTGTACTCTTCTTCTTTCTTGTTTTATTTTATTTTATTTTTTTGAGACAGGGTCTCCCTGTGTCACCCTGGCTGGAAGTATACTGGTGCAATCTTGTCTCACTACATCCTTGACCTCTCGGGTTCAATCTATCCGCCTGCCTAGGTCTCCCGAGTAGCTGGGAGTGTAGGTGCGCATCACCATAACCAGGTGCTTTTTGTATTTTTTGTGGAGATGGAGTTTTCACCATGCTGCCCAGGTTGGTTTGAGCTCCTGGGCTCAAGCGATCTGCCTGCCTCAGCCTTTCAAAGTACTGGGATTACAGGTATGAGCCATCATGCCTGACCTCCTTTCTTGTATTTAAAAATATCTGTTGAGAGTAGATTTTCTTCTTTCTCAAAAAATTTCATGTCTTCCTTTCTTTAAAAAGTCTTTTGTCCTCCTTACTCCCCTCTGATAATTTAGTCCAAAAGCACAGCACATGGTGTTAATTAAGCCGGAATGGGATGAGGATAGTATCTACATGAGTGAGGGTGGGCCACTGCAGCCATGGGGTATTACACACATAGAATTGATTGGAGAAGGAAATCTGTTCAAAGTAATTGGAGCCAGGTTTCTAACTTTTAGAGAAGGAAGTTACCAATATGGAGAAGGAGAAAACTAGAATGAACCTTAATGGTGTTAGATTGACCCAGAGATATTACTATAAACTCTTGGTTTTCAACATATATCAATATATGTGTCATGTGTCTGTGTATAAACATATGCCTAGCTCTGTCCACTGAGAGGGCCTGGGAACCAGCATCCAAATAACAATGAGTACACTTAGTGTCTACTTGTTGGTTTCTAGATATAATTAGTTCAGATATAAATTTGTTTTGAAACATTCGTTTATTTCAATGCAGTTAATACGTTAAGAAACAGGTGAAATACAATGTAAAATTTACATTTATTTGTGCATAATTTTGTGTTTGAGAAACACTAGGTGAACTCACAATACTGTATATAGCTGAACCAAGCTCTGTAGAAATACACAAAATGCATACATGTGCACACCTCAGTTGCTGCTTGTGTTATGTGTCACACTCATTTACAACTGGTGTAAGCTTCCCCTGATTTCATATAGCTAGCCCTCTGCACTTCTTCACAGTAATTCATAAACTACAACCCTTCTGACACCCACTTCCACGAGTGAACTTCAGGTCTTTTTCAAAGGCAGAATGCCATGGTTATTGTGGTATTTATGTATTTCTTAACCTTTAACATGTATAAAACTGTGATACCAGTTTTATTAGGTTTCTGTTTTTTTAATGTGCCCTGATGAAGGTTTTTAGTTTTGTGCTTCTAACCCCACTTTTCTCATAAGCCCTGTGGTTTTATTGAATGACTTTCCATAGTGTAGTGATCTTTAGGAACGTGTATGTCGCCTTGTAGGTCTTACTAAACCTCTCTTCATTAAAACAAGTCAGAGCTCCTTGAAGAAGTTACTCAGGAGCTCCTCCTGATTCCAAGGGCTGGGAGAAGGTCAGAGTACCTCCTCACAAATGCTTTTTAATTACAAGAGGAAAACAAATTAATTTACAATGGAGATGCCTCCCACTTAAGTCATCACCTTAATCAAGAGGTCACAGTCACCAGTAATCAGACAAGTCTGTCATATGCCATCTGATTAAATGCAGTGAGAAGAATAGAGCATCACTTTTGTGATATTCCTGCTAAAGATGTATAATTTAAATCCAATCATAAGGAAGTATCAGACAAACCTGAATTGAGGGTCATTTTACAAAATAATTGCTTTGCAGTCTTCTAAAGTATAAAGGTTAAAAAATTAAGGAAAGATTGAAGCTGTGTTTCAGATTGCCACACTTGTCATTTTCTGGGTTTTAAAATTATAGCCACCCCAGAGGATGTGAAGTGATACCTCATGGCAGTTTCGATTTGCGTTTATCTTCTGGGTAATGATGCTGAGCATATTTTCATGTGCTTATTAGCCATTTTACATCTTTTTGGGGATAAGTCTATTCACATCCTCTGCCCATTTTAAAATTCTGTGGTCTTTTTGTTACTGAATTATAAGGGTTCTTTATAAATACAAGACCTTTGTTAGTTGGATTGGCAAATATTTTCTCCCATTCTTTGTTTATCTTCATGTTCTTGATGGTGTCCTTTGAATCACTAAAGTTACAAATTTCGATGAAATCTCATTTATCTCATTTTTCTTTCATTCCTTGTGCTTTCAGTATCATGTGTAGGAAGGCTCTGTCTTCTCAGTCATGAAGATTTTCCTGTTTTTAATTTCTAAGAGCAATGTAACGATAGCATTGTGGATAATACTTAGTAATAAAAACAGAATACTGGAAAAAGAGGAAGGTCTTTGCTCCATTTTGAGTTAATTTTTGCATGTGATAGAAAGACTCTCCCTTCATTCTTTTGCATGTGGATAGTCAGTTTTCTCACCACCATTTGTTGAAAAGACTGTTCTTTCTCACATTGGATTATCTTGGCACCTTTGTTGAAAATCAGTTGAACACAAGTGTGAGAGTTTATTTGGGGACTCTCAATTCTTTTCCATTGACATATGTTTATTCTTACATCAGTACTATGCTATCATGGTATTATAGCTTTATGGTAAGTTTTAAAATTCATAAGTATTAATTCATCAACTTTACTCTTCTTTTTCAAAATGATTTTGACTATTCTGGCTTCCTTGTATTTCCATATGTATTTTAGCATCAGCTAAAATTTAATCCATCTTTCAAAGTAAGGGTAACATTTCAACAATGAGTAAGAAAGTATGTTTTTCGAAGTGTGCTAATGGAGATAGCACTTTGGAAATGGGATTTTGTTGTTGTTGCTGCTCCTGAAAAATATATACATAAGTCCTTCTGCCTGTATGGTAAAAACATTGGAAACAATTTTTTAGATTTTAAAAGATTTCACAAATGAAGAATGTCAATGGGTTTTTAATACATCTGAAAAAACTAAAGATGCAGCTAATCCTATTGGTTTGAAACAGCAACTGATGGCTATCAAAAAAGATGGAAATTTACTAGGCTTTTTTTTTTTTTTTTTTAAAGAGATAGGATCTTGCTCTTTGTCCCTTGGCCCACTCATGGCTCACTGCATCAATACAGCCTCAAACTCCTGGGTTCAAGAGAGCCTTCTGCCTCAGCATTTTGAGTAGCCAGGACTGCAGGTGCACCCCACCAGGCCTGGATAATTTTCACAAGTTTTTTTGTAGAGATAGAAACTTCTGGCCTCAAGCGATCCTCCTGCCTCCCAAAGCACTGGGATTACAGGTGTGAGTCACCACACCTGGCCTCACTATTTTTTTTCTTATTCTCTGTTCTGTGGTATAAAGATACTGTTGAAAATGTCAATTAAAAAAAAAAAAAAAGGCCTGTAGATACCCCTATAGGTAATAGCGATAAGAAAAAAAAAGACAAATCCTTTATGTTGCTCTGTAGTACAGAAAGCCCAGCTATTGGAGAAACTGGGCAATAGTTTAAATGTGAAATGTCTTACGGAAGAGTATGGTATTGGAATGACCACCATATATATGACCTAAGGAAATAGAAGGATATATGCAAACATATATATGAAGAAATGGACACACACACACACACACACACACACACACACACATTATTCAGCCACATAAAAAAAGAATAAAATCCTGTCATTTGCAGCAACATGGATTGACCTGAAGGCCATTGCATTAAGAGAAATAAACTAAGCACAGAAAGATAAATACAGCATGTTCTCATTCATATGTGAGAGCTAAAAAAGTGGATCTCATGAAAATAAAGATTAGATTTGTGGTTACCAGAGGCTAGGAAAGGGAGGAGGGGATATGAAGGGAAAATAAATAATATAAATATATTTATTACCACTGAACTATACACTTAAAAATGGTAAAGATGGGCTGAGCATGGTGGCTCATGCCTGTAACCCCAGCACTTTGGGAGGCTGAGTCAGGCAGATCATTTGAGATTAGGAGATCAAGAACAGCCTAGTGAAGATGGTGAAACCCTGTATCTACTAAAAATACAAAAATTAGCCAGGCATGATGGCCTGTACCTTTAACCGCAACTACTCACAAGGCTGAGGCAGGAGAATAGCTTGAACCCGGGAGGTAGAGGTTGCAGTGAGCTGAGATGGTGCCACTGCACTCCAGCCTGGACAACATAGTGAGACTCTGTCTCTAAATAAATAAATAAATAAATAGGTAAGTAGGTAGGTAGGTAGGTAGGTAGGTAGATGAATGGCAAATTGTGTAGGTATATTTTACCTCAATAAAACATGAAGAAGAAACAGAAGGATAAACTGTAGAAGTTCTATGGTGAGGGTTATGAATAGAAGTTAATGAAAAATAGAAAAACTTCATAAAGGCAAAAATGAATATCTTGATCATGTGTTGAGAAAGAGCAGATCCATCAGCATTTCAGTGAATACATGCCTTTTAATGGTATGCAGATCATAAAACAAGTGAAGATCTTTCATGGTGGACTAAAAATTTAAGAGAACTGTGAATATTCAACAGGCTGGTTGCAGAAATTTGAGAAAAGAGATGGCATTAAATTTTTAAAGATTTGTGGTGATTGAGCTTCTGCTGATCACAAAGCAGCAGAAGAAATTAACTAGTTTGCCAAGGGATCGCTGATGAAAATCGGACACTGGAACACGTCTATAATGCTAATGAAACATTACTGTTTGGTGTTATTGCACAGAAAGACACTGACTACAGCTGATGAGACAGTTCCTATAGGAATTAAGGATGCCGGTGACAGAGCAACTCTACTGGGATGTGCTAATACAGCAGGCGTGTATAGGTATAAACTTGCTATGATAGTAAAAAGCTTGCATCCTTACTCTTTTTTAAGGAGTGAATTTCTTGTCAGTCTATTCTTATGCTAACAAAAAGGCATGGATCACCAGTGACATCTTTTCTGATTGGTTTCACAAACATTTTACACGAATTACTTGTGTTCACTGTAGGGAAGCTGGACTGGATAACAACCAAAAGATTTTATTATTCCTTGGCAACTGTTCTGCTCATTCTCTAGCTGCAATTAAAATCAAAATAGTGTTTATGCCATGGAATTCCCCTCGAATGTTGGTTCATTAATTCACCCATGTGACCAAAATATATTTAAATTAATGAAGAATAAATATAAAAACACTGCCTTGAATAGCATGCTAGAAACTGAACAGAAACTGTGGAAGATTTGCAGGAGTTCAGCATGAAGGATGCTGTGTATGCTGTTGCCAGTACTGGAAACACAGTGACTAAAGACACAGTTGTGCATACCTGGCATAACCCCTGGCCTGTGACTGCTCTCAGTGATGGTGATGAACAAGGTGGTGACTTTGAAGGATTTTACACGTCAAGTGAGGAAAAAAATACCTGACCTTCTTACGTATGCAAGAAGTATACCTTCAGAGTCCACATGTAAGCTGGAAGAAGTGGATATTGAAGTAATTTTTAACATCCAGTTGTTCATTCATTGACCAGTGGTGAAAGAGCTAAAATGTTTCTGAATCAAGGTGATTATAATCATAGCAATGATGAAGATGATATTGTTTAACACTGCAGAAAAAGTGCCCATACATGACAGGGCAAAAATATGTGATGGGCTTGCTGAAGGACTAGAGCAGCAGACATTCATAACAGAACAAGATATGTTGGTTAGCTTATAAAATTAAAGAGTGACTCCTAAGTCAAAAACTGTTGTTAATGAAACAGACAACTCTGGAGGAAACATTTTAAAAAGCCATCCAGCAGATGTGTCCTCATCCCTGGAGGACACACTTCTTGGTCCCTCAGTTGCTTCCAATATTTCATCTCAACTAAAAAAATAAAATACTGTGTACATAATAACTTTTTAATCAAAACATAGAATTGTAGGTTATTGCTGTTGTCTAACAGCCGATACAGATATTCTGGTGATGCTACTGTGCTGTTACCCTGAATGTATAATTCATTCGCTTTGTTAATGGTATATCTTAATTTTTCCTGTTAAGTACTTATGTGTGAATATGTGTAAGGAAGTGATAGCTTATCAGTATAGCATATAAATTCAAAGTTGGGATTGATGGTGATGCCAAACAACCACAGATTGTTTACATGAGTGGCTGATACGGTGACACCTTTGCTTTCTTGTTGTTGAGTGTGTACAAAATTACCTTCAGCCGATGTATGTAGGTATATATATAAAACATAAATGAATTTCATGTTTAGACTTGGATTTTATCTCCAAGATAATCTCATTATATATATGCAAATATTCCAAAATCCAAAAAAATTTCAAAACCTGAAATACTTCTAGTCCCAAGCATTTTGGAAAAGAGTACTCAACCTGTAATCTTTCTTTCTTTTTTTTTTTTAACTGTTAAAACTTTCTTGTTTTTTTGTTTCTATTTTTGTTTTTTGAGACCGGGTCTCACTCTGTTGCCTAGGCTGGGTTGCAGTAGTGCGATCATGGCTCACTGCAGCCTCGACTTCCTGGGCTCAAGCAATCCTCTCACCTCTTCCTCCCTTGTAGCTGAGACTACAGGCGTGCACTACCACCCTGGCTATTGTTTGTATTTTTTGTAGAGACGGGGTTTTGCCATGTTGTCCAGGCTGGTATTAGACTCCTGAGCTCAAGCTATCCACCCACCTCAGCCTTCCAAAGTGCTGGATTATAGTTGTGAGCCACTGTGCTCAGCCTTGTGGAGAAGTTTCTATGTGTAGGAACTCATAAGAATTTTATAACCATTGCCTCCTTTAACCCTCACAACAGTGCTATGGATGAGGTAAGTGTAGAGAGTAAGTAGCTTATGTGAGCACTCAGCTAGTGAGTAGAAGAGTTAGGATTTAAACCTAGGTGGTCTGGCTCTAGTCATTTTTTTAAGGCCACGATTTAGTCTACCAAATTACAAATTATCTTTACATTTGCCTCAATACCAGCCAATCTAATCTTTTTACTAACTTGCTTGTACTTTATGCTGGACTGATTTCAGTATTCTGTTCTAAGTCAATTGTGCAAACTGTTTTCCTTATTTGTTTATATCTCTTCCATTCTCTCAGACTACTAGATCTTTCTTAGCCTTCAGAAATCCAGTTAAAGTTCCATCTACAACTGCTTTCAAATACAGTTGTCCCTTGGTATGTGTGCCACCACACCCGCCTATTTTTTTGTATTTTTAGTAGAGACAGGATTTCACCATGTTAGCCAGGATGGTCTACATCTCCTGGTCTTGTGATTTGCCTGCCTTGGCCTCCCAGAGTGCTGGGATTACAGGTGTGAGCCACTGTGACTGATCATTTCCTTTTCTTAGAGATTTTAGCATTCTGAAAGCAGTGTTTAAGATAAATGAACCATTTTAAGCATTTTAAGAAACATATAGACTGTCCCCAGGGTCTTTAACATTTTACCTACAATTTCAAAAGTAATTCATAGTTTATCTGGGAACCTCTGGTTAAGAATGCCAGTTTTAGGGGTGTCTCTGATTTGTATCTTTATTTTGGGGTCTTGGAAACTCTTTTTGCATAGCTTTTGTCCTTTTGTAAATTAGAATTCCCACCCTGTTGCGTCCTAGAAATTGTGTTAATTAATGGCTTATATTTTAATACCAGCTTTCCTCAATTTGATGCTTTTAAAACATTAAACAAAAGATCTAGTTTTCTTATCAGAGAGTCAGTGAAGTACTAAAATACTTGTTCAGTGTTAAACCTGGGAAGTGTGGAGTTGGAGCCCTGCATACATAGAGTATGTCCTGTTTTGCAAAGGAACAGATCATTAACTTGAGCTTGACAAAGCAAAAATAAGATTTAGTGCCCTCTACTCTCAAATTAAGGGCAGTCTTGATTGAAATAATTTATCCTAAAACTTACTGAGTAAGAAGTATATGCTAACTCATATCCCTGGGAGGAACCTGAGAGCCAAGTGCTCTATCAAGAGTCTAGTGACCATGGCGTAAGAGAAAAATGAGAGCTAAAGGATGTTGAGATGAAATGAGTGTTACTATGATAGCTAGATCACCTGAAGAAAACTTGATTTATGCTAAGGGGTTTATTTCTTTGCATTTAGCTGTAAATTGTGTAGTAAAGTTGCCCAACCTAGAAGTTAAAGTTTTATGATCCCAACTCCCCTAAACACGTTTCACCTCATAACAAGTAGCCTAAATGTAGGTAGAAATTATTTCACCACCATATACTGCTTTAGGTATAGAAATGATTATTGGTTGGTTTCTTTGATTGCAAGCAACTGAAGTTGGACGGCAAAGTAAAATGGGCATTTATTCAAGGTTGTTATGGTGGCACATAGAATTGAAAGAACAGAGAGTATTCAGATCAATTCAAAAGAAAAAAGTAGGTCAATGCTGGTGCTTCCAGCAGTACAATACATGAACTTATTTTTGGAGAATGTTTCTCAAACTGTCCTCAGCAAGAACATCTATATCTATTGATTTTTTAGCTTAATATTTTTTCCTTTTTTAAAAAAATTATTTTTAATTTTTGTGGGTACCTAGTTGGTGCATATAGTTACAGGATACATGAGATGCTTTGATACAGGGATGCAATGCATAATAATCACATCATGGAGAATGAGGTATCCATCCCTTCAAGCATTTATTCTGTTTGTTGCAAACAATCCAATTATATTCTTTTAAGTTATTTTAAAATGTACAATTAAATTATTATTGACTATAGTTTCCATGTTGTGCTATCAAATAGTAGGTCTTATTCATTATTTCTGGTGTATGTGTGTTGTTGTTGTTGTTGTTGTTTTGTATCAGTGAACCATCCCCACCACCCCCTAATCTCCCCACTACCCTTTCCAGCCTCTGGTAACCACCCTTCTGCTCGCGCTCTCACACTCGCTCTCTTTCTCTCTCTCTCTCTCTCTCTCTCTCTCTCTCTCTTTCTCATGTTCTCTCTCATGCTCTCTCTCTCACCCTCTCTCTCTTTCTCTCACTCTGAGTTTAATTGTTTCCATTTTTAGATCCCACAAATAAGTGAAGACCTGCAATGTTTGTCTTTCTGTGCCTGTCTTATTTTGTGTACCATAATGATCTCCAGTTCCATCCATGTTGCACATGACAGGATGATAATCTTTATTACGGCTAAATAGTACTCTATGGTGTATAGGACCACATTTTCTTTCTCCATTCATCTGTCGATGGACATTTAGGTTGTTTCCAAGTTTTCGCTATTGTTAACAGCTGCAACAAACATGGGAGTGCAGATACCACTTTGATATGCTGATTTCCTTTCTTTTGGGTATACCCAGCAGTGGGATTGCTGGCATATGGCAACTCTGCTTTTAGTTTTTTGAGGAACCTCCAAACTGTTCTCCATAGTGGTTGTACTAATTTACTTCTCCATCAGCAATGTATGAGGGTTCCCTTTTCTCCACATTCTTGCCAGCATTTGTTAGGGCCTGTCTTTTGAATATAAACCCTTTTAACTGGAATGAGTCAGTATTTTTTCTCTTAAATAATTGTTTTGGTTTTGAGCTTATTACTATGTTTATTATAAATACTGGTTAATTGTGGTAGTTTTATTATTTCATTAGTCAGCGTATCTCTGTAGTCCTCTTTGACATAGCCTTTTGCTTCAGTGCTCAGCTGCCTTCCTGTATTTCGTTTTATGTTTTTGCCTTCTGAAAATTTCCCCTTCTTTCAGTTATGCATTTGGGCTGCTATAACATTACCATAGACTGGGTGGCTTGAACAACAGACAGTTATTTTTCATGGTTCTGGGGTCTGGAAGTATCAGATCGGAGTGCCAGTGTGGTTGGGTTCCGGTGAGGACTTCCTTCCTGATTATATCCTCACATGCCATTTCCTTGATTTGTGCATGTAGTGATAGATCTCATGTGTTCTTCTCTTTTTAATTTCATCATAAGGGCTCTATCCCCATGGCCTCATTCAAACCTAAATAACTCCTAAAGGCCCCACCTCCAAATCCCATCATAGTGGGGATTAGGGCTTCAAGATATGAAGGGAGGCTGGGGAGACACACAAACATTTAGTCTACAGCAGATGGTTTTTTAATTTTATCCAGCATTTTTAGATGTTCTGTACTATGAAGGTTCCTCAGAGTACCTAATTTACTTTGTTTCTAGAAATGAAAGTCTGAGTCTCTTCAGCCTCAACTAAAAATAACTTTGTTTAAAAATACACCAGATTATATTACTCCCCTGCTTACTATCTTTTAAAGTGTTACAGGCCAGGCACGGTGGCTCAATCCTGTAATCCCAGCACTTTGGGAGGCTGAGGCAGGTAGATCACGAGGTCAAGAGATCGAGACCATCCTGGTCAACATGGTGAAACCCCGTCTCTACTAAAAATACAGAACATTAGCTGGGCATGGTGGCACGTGCCTATAATCCCAGCTACTCAGGAGGCTGAGGCAGGAGAATTGCCTGAACCCAGGAGGCAGAGGTTGCGGTGAGCCGAGATCGCGCCATTGCACTCCAGCCTGGGTAACAAGAGCGAAACTCTGTCTCAAAAAAAAAAAAAAAAAAAAAACACAGTGTTACAAGGCCCCTTCATCTGGCCCCCCCTTTCTCTTCAGCCTCATTTTACATTGCTTTCTCTTTCATTTAGTATTGTTAATCACTATTGATTTTCTTTCCCAAGTCAGCCTTGATCTCAACTCCCACTTATTATTTTTCCTGCCCCACATCCCTCAGCTCCTTTATTTCAGCTGAAGTGTTCCTCAGGAAGACTTTCCGGATCTCTTCATAACGGGTTAGTACCTGTCGATGTGCTCCCCTAGCATTCTGTGCCTTCCCATTTATTATGTGCATTGATTGCTCTTCTGATTACTTCTTTAGTGTCTGTTTTCTCTCAAAGCACAGGGAACGTGTTTGTCTTTTTCATCACTGTGTCCTTAGTAGCATGGTGCCTGGCATAGAGTAGACATTTTAAAAATATTTGCTGTTGAATATATAACATTGATATTTAAGATTCATTATTAACCTATTGTATGAATTAAGTAGCTCAGGTAATGGTATTACAATTAAGTCATTCTCTTAAGTTTAAAATTTTTTTTTTTAAATTTGTCTTTAGGCCCTACACATTTTGAATTAATCTGTTTTTATATGAAATACTTTTAAACCTATAGAAAAGTTGCAAGACTATTACAGAAGAGTTCATATATACTCTTTACCCACCTTTCCTTAATGTTAACACATACTCAACCATAATGCAATTACTAAAACCAGGAGATTAACATGTTGGTATAATATTACTGACTAAACTGCAGACCTTATTAAAGTTTTACCAGGATTTTTCCTCATGTGAAGGATGCAATTCAGGATCTCACTTTGCATTTGGTTGTTGTGACTCTTTAGTATCCATCACTCTGTGACACTTCCTAAGTCATGATTTTAACACTTTGATGAATGTTGTACTTTGATAATTGATTTATACAGTATCTAAGTTTATTTCTGCCTGATGTTTTCTCATTATTGGATTCAAGTTATACCTTTTTGTCAAGAATACCAGAGAAGTGATGTTGTGTCCTTCACAGCATTATTTCAGGGGGTACATGTAGTTGCTATGTCTTACTTTATTGGTAGTATTAACCTTGATTACTTGTTTCAAGTGGTGTCTGCCCAGTTTCTCCACAGCTAAGTTACTCTTTCTCTCTTTGGATTGATAAATATCTTGTTCCTCAAACTTTGACCCATTGATTTTTATTATCTATGGATGGATCTTGCTCACAAGAGTTATTACTGTGGTATTTGCCTAGTGCTGATTTTGTATTTTTCTCATTCTTTCTACATTTATTAATTAGAATTATTCTACCTGGAAGAGCTGTTCTTTCTCATACATTTATTTATTCAGTTTTTTATTTATATCAACATGGGCCTTTGAATATGTACTTTATTCCATAGGTTGTAATCCAGTACTGTTACTGTCATTCATTTTATTGCTTTGGTCATTGGGAGCTTCTTCAAGTTGGCAGAATTTAATCTATGTCATTTTGTCCTGCCACCATTCTTTTATGAAAATTTATTTTCTGGTATCATAAGATATTCCAGACTCATCTTGTATTTTCCCTGACCCAGCCCTGGAAGTCAACTTCTTCTCTTAAGACCCCTGACTCCTTTTTTTGGAGAATGGTATTTAGGACCAAGATCTGAGTGCTAGGCTTATTGTTATGGATTATTGTTGCTGCTAGACTCTACCAGCAGACAGAGGAGCTAAGAAATTGTGTGTGTGTGTGTGTGTGTGTGTGTGTGTGTGTGTACTTCATATACACCTTGATAGAGTTTGGCTCTGTGTCCTCACCCAAATCTTATCTTGTAGCTCCCGTAATTCCCACTTGTTATGGGAAGGATGCAGTGGAAGATGAGAGATGATTGAATCATGAGGGCGGGTCTTTCCCGTGCTGTTCTCTTGATAGTGAATGGGTCTCATGAGATCTGATGGTTTTAAAAATACAGGTTTTTCTGCACAAGCTCTCTTTCTGCCTGCTGCCATCCATGTAAGATATGACTTGCTCCTCCTTGCCTTCCACCATGATTGTGAGGCCTCCTCAGCCATGTGGAACTGTAAATCCAATAAACCTTTTTCTTTTGTAAATTGCCCAGTCTCAGATATGCCTTTATCAGCAGCACGAAAATGGACTAATACATACACATTTTCAGTTCCTGGGAAAAGCCATACTTTCCTTATGTAAAAAAATACATACATATCTGTATTTCTATATCTGTCTATTTGCATATATATTAACAACCATGAGTTCACAGTTACCTCTGATTTTACTCAGAGTGACACTCTCGCACACTAATTTTATTGTACCTTCCAGGTTTTCTGACTCCCCAAGGTACAGTTCTCCAGTACCCTTTATCCTATTCTGTACCTGAAATTTACCTGATACTCCTTGTATCAAGAGATACAGACTAGTAAATAGTCAATCATTTAATGTGTTAAATATACTCGGGGTTATTTTGATCAGTAATGTTTCCGAAAGGGTTATTTAAGAGGATAAGTGTCAGGTGACTAGGGAGAAAATGTGACTATGAATGTTGGGATTTGGAAAAGAGATAGTTTGAGGATACTTAGAAGAAAAAATGTTCAGACAGGAGACCAAACATCATGTATTAAGGTCCAGACATAAGGAAAGTATGGCTGTTCCTAGGAACTGAAAATCGCTCAGGATAGCTGTATAGGTTGAGATATAGAATGAATTAAAGCTGAAGAGAAGTGGCACCGACTTTTGAAAGACTTTATAAACTATTGTTGCAAACTATTGAACATTATCGTAAGTACAACAGAAAGTATTAAAGTATTTTAAGCTAAATAATTATATTCCCTTTCCTTTCTTTTCACAATAGAAAACCATTTTTAGCAGACTCTTTGTTATTAGACTTAAAAATATAAAATTGTACTCGTACTTATTTGTTATCTCATATAATGCTACAATGGTTTTGACAAATAACATTTTCTTTGAAGGAGAGTCCCAAAGAAAGGAATTTAGTCATTCTTATGAGTCAGTGAATATGTGTCATAGAAATACTGAAGATTAGTTTCTCCCTTTATCTAAGATGCCATGGTTTTTTTTCCTTTTTCCTTCCATGTTTTGCTTTAAGAGCAATGCAGCTGTAAAGTATACTTCAGTTGCTTAGATGTTAAAATTTGTCTGTATGTAATTAAGAGCCAAAACTGTGATTTTACATTAAAATTAGTTAAGGTTTATTAATTGGGTAGAATGTGTTCTATTTGTCTCAAGAAAATGGAGATTTTTACCACCTGTCCAAATCTTCTGTTTAAATATATAATCACTAAACTTTTTTAAAAATTGCATTTCCATAATTGTTTCCTTAATTTTATTGTTTTATATACTTTTCTTTTGATCTGTCATCTTTCTAAGTATGATTATGTGATATATTTTATCAAATTCTTTTAGTCATTGGAAGAGTCTTTTTATCAGACAAACAAGTGACTGTATTTCTGGTCTAATTTGAAGAATATTGAAATGTCCCAGGATATAGAGGAAGAGAGAAATATATAAAACCCTGGCTTTGAGGGAATTTGAGCTAAGAACTAAATTTTCTTTAGTTGACTATGTTGCTATGAAATCAGAATAAAAGAGAATAATGCAGGAATTTTGCAACAAAGATGCAGTTTATGGATATTAAAGAATTAACAAAGCATAACCCATATATGGATTTTTTTCAGTACTTTTAAAAAAAAGAAATCTGTCTTGTCTAGCTTTTTATATCTGACTGGAAAACTGATATTCATCATAAATGCATTTTCTCTTTAGTTATATGTCTTAGTCCATTCTTCCTGCTGTAACAAAATACTTTAGTCTGAGTAATATATAAATAATAGAAATGTATTTCTCATAGTTCTGGAGGCTGGGAAGTCCAGATTCAAGGCACCAACAGACCTAGTGCCTGATAAGGGCTTGCTTTTTGCTTCCAAGATGGCGTCCTGTTGCTGTGTCTTCTGCAGGGGTCCAACACAAAGTCCTTACATGGCAGAAAGGATGGAAGGAAGGAACTAGGGAGCTTTCTTCAGCCTCCTTTATAAGGTCACGAATACCATTCACCTAAACACCTCTTAAAGCCCCACCTTTATACTATGACATTGGTGATTAATCTTTATCATGAATTTGGGGGGACACATTCAGACCACAACACTATATATATGCTTGGCACTCTGGAGAGAAATGAGATAGTTACATAGCTATCAATCTTTGAAAGCTTTTTCCCTGGAATAAGTTACTAGAGTAGTTATGACTCTTTTATACTCATCTTTGCAACAGTAAGGCTGAGAATTCAGGCCAACCACCATGGCTCCTACCTGCAGTCCCAGCACTTTGAGAGGCCAAGGCCGGAGTATTCTTTGAGCCCAGTAATTTGAGACTAGACTGGACAACAGAGCAAGACCCTGACTCTATATAAAAATGGAAAAAAAAAAAAAGAAAAGAAAAACAACCAAAACTGAGAATTCAGTTAAGCTAATAATAGTATTCATCTTGGAATATCCTCAGATTTTTTTTGTTTGCTTTGTTTATTGTAACTTCAGTCTTAATAATTTTGATCTCTTGCTTTGCAAGAGTGAAAAAGAGTGAAAAGGATTATTAATACTTCAGTTAAAAGTGGATCTAACTAGATAGATTTATTTAACAAAACGACTTTAAATAATGATATACTTTCTGATATATAAAGTGATTAATTAGGTAACAGAATTAAAAAATAAAAGGCCTTCAGTCAAAAATAGATAATTCTCTTGAAAATATCATCTGTTTACAAAGTAGTATTTTGTCATATTGGTTAAATGGAGAAGAGTGCTGGAAAAAAATCCCTTTTATATTGTCCTTTAAGGGAATTCATTTCCTGATTTATATTCAGATATATAAGGATATATTCATTTACATATGTAGTAATTCCTGAAATTGATTGGTCTGAATAATGAGTCTACAGTCAAGAAGTCCTCTTTCAAATTGCCTTTCCTTGACTTTATATATGAAAAAAAAGGCTTCTCTCTTACTCAGTCTAATTTTGCTATAATATGTTACTGCCATTCTGGACCACAAACAAAGGCATTCTCTGAAATACTCAAATACTCATTATAGGTATTAAGAAAGTGAATAACAGGATAGCAAATCCTTGGAAGTCCATTTTTTTTTGTTTTCATTGAAACTGAAAGAAGACTTAATTGTTAAGTTTATTTATCGTTAAAACTAATTTTCAGTAATAGATCACTATGGTCTCAGGAAGAAGGCTAGTCCTTTATTCTACCCTTTATGTATTTGTATGATTATTTGATTAAAGTATTTTTTTTCCCTCAGATAGACTGTAGATTGTAATCTCAAAGGGCAGAATGTATGTGTGTTTTGCTTATCACTGTATCCTCACCCCAGTCACATTGTCTGGTACATAGGAGGGACTTGGTATTTGTTGAATGAATGACTCCTGATTTAGCTGTATTTCTACTACATCAATGATTTTAGAGTAACATTTTTATCTTTGAAATTTTCTTTGCCATATGCTTTATATAATTCATCTCCCCATCTGCATAATAGCATCTGGAAAAAAAGAATTTCAAGTTATTCTCAGTTTATAAATCACACTATTTTAAAAAACCACACCTTTTTTTTTTGGTGAAAGCATGAAACAGTAATACTAAATATTCTTTCTATATTTGATGGAGCCTGGTCACATACTCAATTTTTATTTATCTGTTTTCATATCCAGGAGAAACTAAGAAATCATAGAAACCATTGTGGATGGAATATAATTAAAATGCAAAGAGGTAGTGGTGATTGTAAAGCTAGTGGCTCTCAAACTGGTGTTCCACAGAATACTGTTTCAGGAGATTTTTTTTTTTTTTAATTTAAATTTTATTTTTTGAGCAGGGTCTCAGTCTGCCACTCAGACTAGAGTATAACATGATCACAGCTCACTGCAGCCTTCATCTTCCAGGCTCAAACAGTTCTCCCACCTCAGCCTCCCAAGTAACTGGGGCCACAGGCACACACTACCACACCCAGTTAAATTTTTTTTTTTTTGTAGAGACTGAGTTTCCTTATGTTGTCCAGGCTGGTCTCCAACTCCTGGGCTCAAGCAGTTCTCCCACCTCGGCCTCCCAGAGATCTGGGATTACAGGCATGAGCCACCAAGCTTGGCCTGTTCCTGCAGATTTTAATAGATATTCTACAGCCTTTTCCCCATCTTTGTGCTGTCATTCCCCCTCTACCACCAAGGACTGCATTCTTATAACTAACTTTGGGAAACACAATGTACTAGTTCCACTTCTCATGGAATAACAGTGTGTATTAGCATAGTAAAGCTTTTTTTTTTGCCTTAAAGCAGAGTCTCTCAGCCTTGACACTGTTGACATTTGGACTGGATAATTCTGTGTTTGGAGCAGGTAGTGGGAAGGATTGGTGTCCTGGAAATTGTAGAATATTTGGCAGCGTCCTTGACCTCCACCATTAGACTCTAGTAACACTAACATATTCATGGTTACCCGGCTGTGACAACCAAAAGTATCTCCAGATACTGCCAAATGTCCCCTTGTCCCCTTGAAAACAGCCCACCCAAGGGTGAGAATTACTACCTTAAAAAAATCAGTTTGATCCTGCTTTATACTTAAATTCCCAGATTTATTTGAGGATAGAATACTTCTCCTCCTTCATTTGTACACCTAATTTCCTGGGAAATGTGATTTTAAGTTGTCATTTGGTAAAACAGAAACTAATTTTACTGTTTAGGCTTCTCCCTAAAACTCTCGATATTTTCCATGGCACTTAGAATAAAGTACAGACTTCTTAACATGGCCTTTCTGCATGAAAGAGCCTTTGCCTTCCTTCTTAACCTCACTTCCGATCACCACCTGGTGGCAGTCACATTGTGAGATTCTTTCCTTTTTTTTTTTTTGGACATAAGTTTATTTTTTTCTTACCAGAAAGCTAAAACGATATAACAGTGTCTCTGGCCCTACCACAAAATAGCAGAAAAGTTAGAGATAATTGCATTGTCCAAATATGATAACTTGCTGTTCCTCCCCTAGCCCCCTACCTCCCAGGCCCCAGTGTGTGTTGTTCCCCTCCCTGTTTCTGTGTGTTCTCATCGTTCAGCACTCACTTGTGAGTGAGAACATGCTGTGTTTGGTTTTCTGTTCTTGTGTCAGTTTGCTGAGAATGATAGTTTCCAGTTTCATCCATGTCCCTGCAAAGGACATGAACTCATCCTTTTTTATGGCTGCATAGTATTCCATGCTGTATATGTACCACATTTTCTTTATCCAGTCTATCATTGATGGGCATTTGGGTTGGTTCCAAATCTTTGTTACTGTGAACAGTGCTGCAATAAACATACGTGTGCATGTTTCTTTATAATAGAATGGTTAATAATCCCTTGGGTATATACCCAGTAATGTGATTGCTGGGTCAAATGGTATTTCTAGTTCTTTCTTCTCTCTTCTTTCTTCTCTCCTTTTTTGTTTTTGAGAAGGAATCTTGTTCTGTAGCCAGGCTGGAGTGCAGTGGTAGGATCTTGGCTCACTGTGACCTCCACCTCCCAGGTTCAGGCATAACTGGGACTACAGGCATGCACCACTACACCCAGCTAGTTTTTGTATTTTTAGTAGAGACGGGTTTTCACCATGTTGGCCAGGATGGTCTTGATTTCTTGACCTTGTGATCCGCCTGCCTCAGCCTCCCATAGTGCTGGGATTACAGTTGTGAGCCACTGCACCCGGCTTGCTTTTTCTTATCCTTTAGGTTCAGTCTTAGATTAAATGTCATCTCTTAAAGAGAGATCTTTTCTGATCATTTCTTACTCTGACAGAAAGGATAGCCATCCATCCCAGTTCTTACCCTCTGTCTCATCACCCTATTTGTGATCTTCATTCACTTTTTGTAGTTTGTAATTCTGTGTTTACTTGTGTAGATTTCTTTCTGCCTCAGTTACTAGATTGTAAACTGTATGAGGGCAGGGGCCGCATTTATCTGATTCATCATGTCCCCAGTATTTAATAGAGAGCCTAGCATCTAATAAGTACAATAATTATTTGTTGAATAAATAAATATTATTAATACAATTCAAATATTATAATTCAAGGCTGGGCATGGTGGCTCGAACACCTGAGGTCAGGAGTTCGAGATCAGTCTGGCCAACATGGCAAAACCCCATCTCTACTAAAAATACAAACATTAGCTGGGTGTGGTGTGGTCATCTGTAATCCCAGTTACTCAGAAGGCTGAGGCAGGAGAATTGCTTGATCCCAGGAGGCAGAGGTTGCAGCCAGCAGAGATCATGCCATTCCAGTACAGCCTGGGCACCAGAGCAAGACTCCATCTCAGAAGTGAATGAATGAATGAATGAATGAATGAATGAATAAAGTGTATAATTCAAAGGTTTCTAATACAGTTACAAGTTTGTGCAGCCATCACCACTATGTAATTCAAGAACATTTTTGTCACTCCCTACCTCTCCTACCCCTAGTGCCTCCCTGCCAACCACCACTCTACTTTCTGTCTCTATGGATTTGCATATTCTGGACATTTTATATAAATTGATTCATACAATATGTGATCTTTACTGTTTGGTTTCTTTCCCTTAGCATAATATTTTCAGGATTCATCCATGTTGTATCGTGTAACAGTACATTATTCTTTTCTATGACTGAATTATATTCAATTGTATGGATATGCCACGTTTTGTTTATTCATTTATCCATTGGGAGACATTTGGGTTGTTTCTACTTTTTGCTATTATAAACAATGCTGCTATGAACATTCACATATAAGTTTTTCTGTGAACATATGTTTTTACTTCTCTTGGGAATGTACCTTGAAGTAAAATTGTTTAATCATATGGTAATCTGTTTTTAACTTTGTGAGGAACTACCAAACTGTTTTCCCAAGTGGCTGCATCATTTAACATTCTTACCAGTAATATATGAGGATTCTAATTTCTGTATATTCGTACCAATATTTATTATTGCCTTTTTACATTATAGCTCTTCTAGTGGGTATGAAATGGTCTCTCATTGTCATTTGATTTGTATTTCACGAATGACTGATGTGTTGAAATCTTTTCATGTACTTATTCGTCCTTTGTATATCTTTTTTGGAGAAATGTCTCTTCAGATTCTTTGTCCTTTTTAAAAGTTTGGTTATATGTCTTATTGTTGAATAAGAGGAGTCTTTTTGACATATCTTCTAAAAAATATGCAAGAGTTGTAAGTCTTTTTCTATTCTGGATACTAAACCCTTGTCCAGTAGTCCTCATATGGGTTTGCAGGTGTTTTCTCCCATTGTGTTTCTGTTTTTTTGTTTTTTACTTTTTTAATAGTGCCCTTTTAAGCAGAAAAGTTTTTAATTTTGATAAAGTTCAGTTTATCAATTTTTTCATTTGTTGCTTATGTGTTTGGTGTCATATCTAAGAAATCATTGCCCCATCTCAGGTCAGGAAGATTTATACCTGTGTTTTCTTCTAAGAGTTAATGTAGTTTTAGCTCTTACATTTAGGTCTTTGATCACTTTTGACTTAATTTTTGTATCTGTTGTGGGAGTCTAACTTCATGCTTTTGCATTTGAGTATCCAATTGTTGGAGTGTTTTTTTTCTTTTACTTTAATAAAGTATGATTTTCACAAAATAGGAAGATTGTTTCAACATTTACAATTTTAAAATAGTATGTGGAGTTCATACTGTGTACCAGATGTTATGTTGGGTATATATCTATATAGATTAAAAAAAGACATAATCTCTACGCTCAGTGTCTCACAGATCTGGAAATTAAGAAAATTGAGAATAGTAAGAAAAACTTGAATGGAACATATCAGAGATTTGATGGTGTTAATAGTGGTTTTAAAGAAATGGTTTTTGGGAAGACTGGCCTTTTACATATTTAACCCGGATATTGCATGAGAAAATTCAATGTCATTAATAGTATAAAAATAAAAAATTCCTGAATGTTGCTGTAAAAAGCACTTGATGGTGGTTGCTGTGCAATAGAAGTATTTTACCTTGATTGGTAGTGTTAAATAATCATTTTCTTTCTTTTTTTTTTTTTTTGAGACACAGTCTCTGACACCCCGGCTGAAGTATGGTGGCGCTGTCTTAGCTCACTGCAACCTCCGCCACCTAGGTTCAAGCGAAGAATCATTTTCTATTAACAGTAATTTGCAGGGTGGATGAGAAAGCACTTGTCTGTCATCCAGAAATGCAAGGTGGAGCTAAGACAATTACAGAGATGACAAAGAAATCGGTCTCTCTTTCTCTCTCTCTCACAGTATAACTGTGTGCCTCTATTTTAGTATAACTGACTGATTTAATATTTATTTAACTCAGAGCAAAGGAATCTCTAAGATGGCATTTTCTAAGTCATTTTTTACCTATTTTTGATTTTTTTCACTCTTTCAACTTTTTTTCTGTTGCTGCTCATCTTATAAGTGTTAACATATCTTGCTAAGATTTGTACTTATTTATGCTAGCTCTCTCTGAAGTAAGCTTAGTCTTTTGTGATTATTGAATTCAGAACATGTTTAGCCCATTGTGTATTAGTCTACTCAGACTGCCTTAACAGAATACTACAGACTGGGTGCCTTAAACAAGAGAAATTTGTTTTCTCCTATTTCTGGAGGCTTGAAAGCCCATGATCAAGATGCAGGCAGAATTGGCTTATAGTAAGGCCTATCTCCTCCTTGTTTGTAGGCATTTGCCTTCACATGGCCTATCCTCTGTGTGTGATTGGAGGGAGAACGAGCACGTGAGAGCCAGGTGGGGGTGGGGGGAGAGTGAGAGCGCGAGCGAGTGCGTGCGTGCGTGCGTGTGTGTGTGTGTGTGTGTGTGTGTGTGTGTTGGAGGTGGGCAGTGGGGATCTCTGGTGTCTCTTTTATTTTGTTTTGTTTTGTTTTGTTTTGTTTTTGAGACAGAGTCTCGGTCTGTCACCTGGCTGGAGGGCAGTGGCGCAATCTCTGCCCACTGCAACCTCCTCCTCCCAGGTTCAAACGATTCTCCTGCCTCAGCCTCCTGAGTAGCTGAGATTACAGGCACCCGCCACCACTCCTGGCTAATTTTTGTATTTTTGGTAGAGACAGAGTCACCATGTTGTCCAGGATGGTCTCAATCTCCTGACCTCGTGATTCTCCTGCCTGGGCCTCCCAAAGTGCTGAAATGTCAGGTGTGGTGTCTCTTTCTCTCTCTTTTTTTTTATGGGAACACCAGTCCTGTGGGATTAAGGATCCATGAACCTTAAGTCCTCATTTAACCTTAGTTGCCTCTTTAAAGGCCGTGTCTCCAAGTACCAGTCACGTTGAGGGGTTAGGGCTTTCATATATGATTTTGGGTAAGATGCTGTTTACTTCATAATACCAATGTAGCACTTAATAGTCACTTTTATACAGTTAATATGTTTATATTCTTTATTTGATAATAGAATGCAGTGATTTTTCTATAACACTTTTATTGGAGGGGGAAAACTCATGTCATCTAGGCCCTTTGTTCAGTTTTCTTACATGTAAAATAAGAATATTGGACTAGTTGATTTTTGAATGCTGAAATTCTCTGATTCTCCACTTCAGAGTTACTGATTCTAACATTATTGAACAGGTACATTATAGGAAATATAATAGAAATTGATGTTCCGTAAGCAAGCATTTTATAAGCTTCTCCTAACAAGTGAAAGTCTTAATTATTCTGTATGCTGCTATATTCTGTTATACTCTATTTCCTGTGGTTCTAGCTACTTAGGCTAAGGTGAAAGGATTGATTGAGCCTGGGGGGTTGAGGCTATAGTGAGCCATGAATGTGCCATTGCACTTCAGCCAGGGTGACACAGCTAGGCTCTGTCTCAAAAAAAAAAAAAAAAAAAGAAAGACTATTCAACTAGGTGTGCTGGTTACTCTTTACTGTGTATAGTTTATGTTTCTTTTTTTCTTCCAGTTAATATCCTTTATACAGTATAATTTATCCTTCATGAATACCTTTTTAATGGATCTAAACAATATAATAATTGAAGATAGCAAAATCTGAGAATCCTTCTCAGACTTACTCCCCTTTCAAAGGAGGTAACCACAACAGATTATTATGCATCCTTACAATCTTTCTATGAATGTACATATGAATATTAATTCATACATATTTTCCATTAATGGGATCATGCTGTGTATATTCTGTTGTTTATTTTTTCCTCTACAGTCTTTGCTGATTTTTTATACACACTAGGATGTCTGTATATTATTTTTTAAATGCATAATGTTACATAATATTATCATAATTTACTTAACCACTCTCCTTTTGGACATCAGTTTGTTTCCTTTTCGCTGTTAAAAATAATGATGAGGCTGGCCATGGTGGCTCATGCCTATAATCCCACAGAGGCTGAGGCAGGTGGATCACCTGAGGTCAGGCGTTCATGACCAGCCTGACCAACATGGTGAAACCCCACCTCTACTAAAAATACAAAAATTAGCTGGGCATGGTGGCAGTTGCTTGTAATCCCAGCTATTTGGGAGGCTGAGACAGGAGAATCACTTGAACTCGGGAGGCGGAGGATGCAGTGAGCTGAGATCACACCATTGTACTCTAGCCTGGGTCACAGAGCTAGGATGTCTCAAAAAAAAAAAAAAAAAAAAAAGAAAAGAAAAGAAATAGTGAATGAACATCCTTGGCAATTCATTCATTTGTGTAGAGATTCCTTTAGAATACATTTCCTACATGTGGGATTAAACACTGTAAATTTTGATAGCTTCTGCCAAATTGTCTTCCTAAAATTTACACTTCCATCAACAAGGAATTAGTGTGTTCGTGTATCCTTACCATTGCCAAATAATACCAGTATTTTTAAATTCTTTCTAACCTGATGGTTGAAAAACTATATTTCCTTTTTTAAAAGTTGCATTTGTATGACATCTGGCATCCTTTCATTTATTCATAGGACGTTTATATTTCTTTTTTTCTATGAATTGCTATAATTCACTTACTTTTCTTATGGAATTAAGTATCTTTCTAATATTAACTTGTAAGACTTTTTAAAAATATATTTTGCATGCTAATCATTTGTTTTAAATGTTGTAGACATATCTTTCTGCTGTTTCTCTTTATATATATGTATGTATATATATGTGTATATATATATATGTATATATGTATACATAATTGCACTTTAGGTTCTGAGGTATGTGTGCAGAACATGCAGGATTGTTGCATAGGTACGTACATGACAATTTGGTTTGCTGCCTCCATGCCCGTCATTTATATCTGGCATTTCTCCCCATGTTATCCCTCCTCAACTCCCTGCCCCCAACTGTCCCTCCCTTAGTCCCCCCCAACAGACCCCAGTATGTGATGCTCCCCTCCCTGTGTCCATGTGTTCTCATTGTTCAGCACTCACTTGTGAGTGAGAACATGCCGTGTTTGGTTTTCTGTTCTTGTGTCAGTTTGCTGAGAATGATGGTTTCCAGTTTCATCCTTGCCACTATGAAGGACACGAACTCATCGTTTTTTGTGGCTGCATAGTATTTCATGCTGTATATGTACCACATTTTCCTTGTCCAGTCTATCATCGATGGACATTTGCGTTGGTTCTAGGTCTTTGCTATTGTAAACAGTGCCACAGTGAACATATGTGTGCATGTGTCTTTAAAATAGAACGATTTATAATCCTTTGGATATATACCCAGAAATATATCCAAAGGATTATATTTTTTTCCCAGTAATGGGATTGCTGGGTCAAATGGAATTTCTATTTCTAGGTTCTTGAGGAATCGCCACACTGTCTTCCACAATGGTTGAACTAATTTACACTCCCAGCAGTGTAAAAGTGTTCCTGTGTCTCCACATCCTCTCAAGCATCTTTTGTCCCTAGATTTTTTAATGATTGCCATTCTAACTGGCATGAGATGGTATCTCAATGTGGTTTTGATTTGCATTTCTCTAATAACCAGTGATGATGAACATTTTTTCATATGCTTGTTGGCCTCATAAATGTCTTCTTTTGTTCTTTTGTAAAGTGTCTGTTCATATCCTTCACCCACTTTTGAAGGGTTTTTTTTTTTTTCCTTGTAAATCTGTTTAGTTCTTTGTAAATTCTGGATATTAGCCCTTTGTCAGACGGGTAGATTGCAAAATTTTTTTCCCATTCTGTTGGTTGCCAGTTCACTCTAATGATTGTTTCTTTTGCTGTGCAGAAGCACTGGAGTTTAATTAGATCCCATTTGTCTATTTTGGCTTTTGTTGCCATTGCTTTTCGTGTTTTAGTCATGAAGTCCTTACCTATGCCTATGTCCTGAATGGTTTTGCCTAGGTTTTCTTCTAGAGTTTTTATGGTGTTAGGTCTTATGGTTAGATCTTTAATCCATCTGGAGTTAATTTTCATATAAGGTGTCAGAAAGGGGTCCAGTTTCTGCTTTCTGCACATGGCTAGCCTGTTTTCCCAACACTGTATGTTAAACACGGAATCCTTTCCCCATTGCTTGTTTTTGTCAGGTTTGTCAAAGATCAGATGGTTGTAGATGTATGGAATTGCCTCCGAGAACTCTGTTCTGTTCCATTGGTCTATATCTCTGTTTTGGTACCAGTACCATGCTGTTTTGATTACTGTAGCATTGTAGTATAGTTTGGGATCAGGTAGGGTGATGCCTCCAGCTTTGTTCTTTTTGCTTAGAATTGACTTGGCTATGCGGGCTCTCTTTTTGTTCCATATGAAGTTTAAGGTGCTTTTTTCCAGTTTTGTGAAGAGGATCATAGGTAGCTTGATGGGGATAGCACTGAATCTATAAATTACTTTAGGCAGTATGGCCATTTTCACAATAATTCTTCCTAACCACGAGCATGGAATGTTTTTACATCTGTTTGTGCCCTCTCTTATTTCCTTGAATGGTTTGTAGTTCTCCTTGAAGAGATCCTTTACATCCTTTGTGAGTTGTATTCCTAGGTATTTTATTCTCTTTTTAACAATTGTGAATAGGAGTTCATTCTTGATTTGGCTCTCTTTTAGTGTGTTATTGGTGTATAGGAATGCTTGTGATTTCTGCATATTGATTTTGTATCCTGAGACTTTGCCAAAGTTGCTTATCAGTTTCAGGAGATTTTGTGCTGAAACGGTGGGGTCTTCTAAATATACAACCATGTGGTCTGCAAATAGAGACAATTTGACTTCCTCCTTTCCTAATTGAATACACTTTCTTTTTCTTGCCTGATTGCTCTGGCTAGAACTTCCAATACTATATTGAATAGGAGTGGTGAGAGAGGGCATCTTTATCTAGTGCCAGATTTCAAAGGGAGTGCTTCCAGTTTTGCCCATGTGTTATGATATTGGCTGTGGATTTGTCATAAATAGCTTTTATTATTTTGAGATACATTCCATTGATCCCTGGTTTCTTGAGAATTTTTAGCATAAAGGGCTGTTGAATTCTGTTGAAAGCCTTGTCTGCATCTATTATCTCAATATGGTTTTTGTCTTGGGTTCTGTTTATGTGGTGAATTACATTTATAGACTTGCGTATGTTGAACCAGCCTTGCATCCCCAGGATGAAGCCTACTTGATTGTGATAGATAAGCTTTTTGATGTGCTGTTGCAATCGGTTTGCAAGTATTTTATTGAATATTTTTGCATCAATGTTCATCATGGATATTGGCCTGAAGTTTTGTTTTCTTGTTGAGTCTCTGCCGGGTTTTGGTATCAGGATGATGTTGGTCTTATAAAATGATTTAGGAAGGAGTCCCTCTTTTTGGATTGTTTGGAATAGTTTCAGAAGGAGTGGTACCAGCTTCTCTTTGTATGTGTGGTAGAATTCACCTGTGAACCCATCTGGACCTGGGCTTTTTTTGGTTGGTAGGCTATTAATTGCTGCCTCAACTTGAGCCCTTGTTATTGGTCTCTTCAGAGTTTGGACTTTTTCCTGGTTTAGGCTTGGGAGGGTGCAAGTGTCCAGGAATGTATCCATTTCTTCCAGGTTTACTGGTTTGTGTGCATAGAGTTGTTCATAGTAATCTCTGATGGTAGTTTGTATTTCTGTGGATTGGTGGTGATATCCCCTTTATCATTTTTTATTTTGTCTGTTTGATTCTTCTTTCTTTTCTTTCTTATTATTCTGGCTAGCGGTCTGTCTATTTTGTTGATCATTTCAAAAAACCAGCTCCTGGATTTATTGATGTTTTGAAGGGTTTTTTATGTCTCAGTCTCCTTCAGTTCTGCTCTGATCTTAGTTATTTCTTGTCTTCTGCTAGCCTTTGAGTTTTTTGGATCTTGTTCCTCTAGCTCTTTCAGTTTTGATGATAGGGTGTCGATTTTAGATCTTTCCTTGCTTCTTGTGTGGGCATTTATTGCTTTAAATTTTCCTCTAGACACTGCTTTAAGTGTGTCCCAGAAATTCTGGTACATTGTGTCTTCATTCTCGTTGGATTCAAAGAACATCTTTATTTCTGCCTTCATTTCATTGTTTATCCAGTCAACATTCAAGAGCCAGTTGTTCAGTTTCCATGAAGCTGTGTGGTTCTGAGTTAGTTTCTTAATCCTGAGTTCTGATTGGATTGCACTGTGGTCTGAAAGACTGTTTGTTATGATTTCCATTCTTTTGCATTTGCATTTGGAGTGATTTACTTCCAATTATGTGGTCAGTTTTAGAGTAGGTGTGATGTGGTGCTGAGAAGAATATATATTCTGTGGATTTGGGGTGGACAGTTCTGTAAATGTCTATTAGGTTTGCTTGGTCCAGATCTGAGTTCAAGTCCTGGATATCCTTGTTAAATTTTCTGTCTCATTGATCTGTCTGATATTGACAGTGGAGTGTTAAAAGTCTCCTACTATTATTGTGTGGGAGTCTAAGTTTCTTTGTAGGTCATTAAGAACTTGCTTTATGTATCTGGGTACTCTTGTATTGGGTGCATATATATTTAGGATTGTTAGCCCTTTTTGTTAAATCAATCCTTTTGCTATTATGTAATGCTCTTCTTTGTCTCTTGATGTTTGTTAGTTTGAAGTCTGTTTTATCTGGGACTAGGATTGCAACTCCTGCTTTTTTGCTCTCCATTTGCTTGGTAAATCTTCTTCCATCCCTTTATTTTGAGCCTTTGTGTATCCTTGCACGTGAGATGGATTTCCTGGATACAGCACACTGATGGGTTTTGACTTTTTATCCAATTTGCCAGTCTGTGTCTTTTGATTGGGACATTTAGCCCATTTACATTTAAGGTTAATATTGTTATGTGTGAATTTGATCCTGCCATTTTGATGCTACCTGGTTGTTTTGCCCATTAGTTGACGCAGTTTCTTCATTGTGTCGATGCTCTTTACCATTTGGTACATTTTTGGAGTGGCTGGTACTGGTTGTTCCTTTCTATGTGTAGTGCTTCTTTCAGGAGCTCTTGTAAGGCAGGCCTGGTGGTGATGAAATCTCTGAGCAATTACTTGTTTGTAAAGGATTTTATTTCTCCTTTGCTTATGAAGCCTAGTTGGCTGGATTTGAAATTCTAGGTTGAAGGTTCTTTTCTTTAAGGATGTTGAATATTGGCCCCCACTCTCTTTTGGCTTGTAGGGTTTCTGCTGAGAGATCCGCTGTGAGTCTGATGGGCTTCCCTTTGTGGGTAGCCGACCTTTCTCTCTGGTTGCCCTTAGCATTTTTTCCTTCATTTCAACCCTGGTGAATCTAACAATTATGTGCCTTGGGATCGCTCTTCTTGAGGAATATCTCTGTGGTGTTCTTTGTATTTCCTGGACTTAAATGTCGGCCTGCCTTGCTAGGTTGGGGAAGTTCTCCTGGATAATATCCTGAAGAGTGTTTTCCAGCTTGGGTTCATTGTCTCCATAACATTCAGGTATATCTATCAAATGTAGATTTGGTCTTTTCACCTAATCCCATTATTTCTTGGAAGCTTTGTTCATTTCTTTTCACTCTTTTTACTCTAATCTTGCCTTCTTGTTTATTTCATTGAGTTGGTCTTCGATCTCTGAGATCCTTTCTTCTGCTTGGTCGATTTGGCTATTGAAACTTGTGTATGCTTTTTAGAGTTCTCGTGTTGTGTTTTTCAGCTCCATCAGGTCGTTCGTATTCTTCTCTAAGCTGTTTATCCTCGTTAGCATTTGTCAAACCTTTTTTCAATGTTCTTAGTTTCTTTGCATTGGGTTAGAACATGTTCTTTTAGCTCAGAGAAGTTTATTACCCACCTTCTGAAGCCTGTTTTTGTCAATTCATCAGACTCACTCACCATCCAGCCTTGCTCCCTTGCTGTTGATGAGCTGTGATCCCTTGGAGGAGGAGAGGCATTTTGGTTTTGGGTGTTTTCATCCTTTTTCTTTGGTTTCTTCCCATCTTTGTGGATTTATGTACCTGTGGTCTTTGTAGTTGGTGACTTTCTGTTGAGGTCTCTGAGTGGCCGTCCTTTTTGTTGATGATGAAGTTATTTCTCCCTTTTTTTAGTTTTCCTTCTAACAGTCATGCCCCTCTGGTGTAGGACTGCTGGAGGTCCTCTCCAGACCCTGCTTTCCTGGGGATCACCTGTGGCGGCCCCTGCATTCTCGCTGGGAACCACACTCCAGAGCTGTTCCTATTTGACCCATCTTGGATCGTCTTGCTGCGTCTCTTTTAACTTTGATTGTGGTGTCACATTGTGTAATGGAAGTTTTTTATTTTGTGAAAGTGTCCATCATTTCTTTTATGACTTTTGTGTTTTGTGTAATATTAAGAATGCCTTCCCCATGTGGAATTATTTAAATGTTTTATTTTTGTATAGTATTTTATATCAGTTTTTTAACTCCATTTTGAGATTTTTCTAAATTGATGGCTGGTTGACCTAGCCCTATTCGCATGTAGTTTATTCTTTTCTCACTGAGATTTGAAGCCTCCTTTATCATAATCTAAACATAATCACACACACACACACACACACACACACACACACACACACACAGATTTACTTCTGGACCCTCTATTCTGTTCTTTTTGCTGTTTTTTTCTCATTTATTTACTAAAAGTATACTTTATTTACAGTAGTTTACCAAGTCTTTTGAAATCTGAGAAGGCAACAACACTGTGTTTCATTTTACTTCTTTTGAGTATTTGCTGTTTTTATTTATATTTTTTCTCTTTCTCTTTGTTAGCTATTTTGTTTTGTTTTGTTGTGTTGTGTTAGTGTTACTGTATAACCTTACTCTACCTTCTTCTGATTAGTGGCTATTTTATGTGTGAATTAGAAAACTAAACAAACTGGCAGTATTTTAGATAAAACAATCTGTCTCTCGCTCTTTTTTTTGGGATGGAGTCGTGCTCTATCACCCAGGCTGCAGTGCTGTGGTGGGATCTCAGCTTACTGCAACCTCCAACTCCTCCCAGATTCAGGCAATTCTCCTGCCTCAGCCAACAGAGTAGCTGGGACTATACACGTGAGCCACCACGCCCAACTAATTTTTGTATTTTTAATACAGACAGGGTTTCACCATATTGGTCAGGCTGGTTGCAAACTCCTGACCTCAGGTGAGCCATCTGCCTCGGCCTCCCAAAGCTCTGGGATTACAGGTGTGAGCCACCACACTCGACCAGATAAAACAATCTTTAAAGCAAGGAAATAAATTCTTAGGAAACTGATTCATGGGTAGAATATTCATGCTTTAACACATGGAGTTTATGTGGATTTTAGTTTCTCAGAGGCCTGTATTTTTTGTTTCTGAATTATTGGTGGTATTATAAATAGTGGATGTTGAATATATAATCTATGTGAACATTATTATATATTAAAAATTATTTTAAGAACAGAAGCTGTGTTTAAATCATTTTGCTAAATAATATTATTTCTGTCGCTTTATGTTAATAAAAGTTGTGTGTTAAGAGAAAAACACAGTAGATATGACCAAGCCCATGTTTTGCTTTTGGGTTTTCTTTCCTAATAATAGAGAATAAAATAAAGATAATTAGATAATTAAGTAGAATAAGCCATTACTCTTATTTTAAATCAGCTAGAGGTAGGTGCAATTATACGAGCTGCATCTGTTACCATGGAGCTTCCTTAACTCAAACTCAGCTTTAAAATTTGGAAAAAAAAAAAAAAGGTGACCTGCTTCACACTTTGAAAAAATAAAAATATGATTTTCAGTGATCTTCGGTAGCTATAGCCCTTATTGTACTTAGATTGCAGACTTTAAAGTGGCCATCCTGTTTTACTACAGAATCAATAGGACATCCTGCATTATCTTCTCAGGTCTAAAGCATATGAAATAGAGAAGTAGGTATGTATAAATTAAAATTTTGTGTAGTGTTATTCAAATAAAATGAATAGATTCAGCATGCTTTTTAGAACTTTAAGCTTTTGTTTTTCTTTAAAATATCTCGGGTGCTACAAATTATACCATGCAATACTATAAATTTGTTATATATCTGTATATGTATAGCACATATTGCTTTTGGACCATTTTCCTTATTTCTAGACAGCTGGATTATTTTAAGAGTTTCTGGGACTGCACTGAGTTTTGGGAGACCTGGGGCTCAGAAAGGAACCTATACTTTTTCTATACATTTCAATCTTAGAGTACCCCAGAGATCCAGGAATAGGATAGTTCTATATTATTAATATTAGCATCTAGAAAGTCTAATTAGATCTCACTTGGGCAAAAAACATACCATTTTAGGCTTGGGGTTCCTGAAGTTATATATATCTCTGCATATGGGATTCAATAGGTTGATATGCTGTGTGACAGAACTCAACAAAGTAGATCCAGCCTGCAGAAACATATATTGATTGGCCAACACTGTGTTTTAAAAATATCTGGATTTATGGCTTCTCCTGAAAAATAGAAAGCTTTAACATACTGGGCCCACATCACCACATGGTGGCAACTAGACAGACATATGCTTTCCAGCTTGTCAGGATCCCAACCACTCCTTCTCCTGAAGGTGTCATTTGTCATTTCTCACCACATTTGCACAAACGTCTACTTGCTCAACACATTTATGTTACCTTCCTAGCACCTAAAGATTTGGAACTTCTATTTTACACTCTTCAGTGCACACTTCTTTCTCTGTATGTGGTACAGCTAAAGTAAAAATAAAGGGACTGCAATTTAACATAGAACAAAATCAACTCGTTTTCCTGGAAACATATTACATTCATGTCTTCATACCTTTGCTTTGCATTTTTTTCTTCCCTCAGATATTTATTGTCTTGCTGAATGAATTCAACTCAGCTCAGTGGAATTCATTGAATCATACTTGATAAGTTCTATCTACAGTTTTTTTCCTCTTCTGAAGTCTTAGAACACTTATTTTCTCCATCATTATAAATGTATTATAGGAGAGCTTTAGGAGAGCCTCCCCTTAAGGCTTGTGTGTGGTCTTATGAAGAGCGTTTTTTTTTTTTTTTTTTTTTTTTTTTTTTTTGAGATAGGGTCTTGCTCTGTTGTCCAGGTTGTAGTGGAATGGAATGGCATGATCTTGGCTCACTGCAGCCTCTACCTCCCAGGTTCAAGTGGTTCTCCTGCCTCAGCCTCCCAAGTAGCTGGGATTACGGGCGTCCACCACCATGCCCAGCTAATTTTTGTGTTTTTAGCAGAGGTGGGACTTTGCCACATTGGCCAGACTGGTCTCGAACTCCTGACTTCAAGTGATTTGCCCACCTCGGCCTCCTGAAGTACTGGGATTATAGGCATGAGCCACTGTACCCAGCCTGAAGAAGTCTCTGATTAGTCTTTTCTTAATATGGTTCACAATTCATTTTTTCAGAGACATACATATAAAGTTGTCATTTTAAAAACTCAAAAAGTTCCTTAGTTTTTGTTTCCTAAGTTTTCTCAATTGGCCTTTGGACATTAAATTTAAATATTGTTTTCCTGTCTTTCAGTTACAGATGAGGACACAGTAAAAAGGTATTTTGCCAAGTTTGAAGAGAAATTTTTCCAAACCTGTGAAAAAGAACTTGCCAAAATCAATACATTTTATTCAGGTGAGTAAGAGACTTTTTTTTTTTTTTTTTTTTTTGCTGCCAAGGGTGGAGAAATTGTACTATATCATTATTTAAACTTCTGGTCAACATTTTTAATTGAGTCTTGTTTTCCTTACTATACAGCACTTAAGATATATTCTCTTGATAAGAACACATCTGGTTTCTCATTGTTTAAGCTTTCTGTGGTCATTGCCTAGAATCTCTCTTGCAGTCGAAAGGATATCGGGATTTCATTGAATAGAGGCAGTACCTTGGTAGAGCTTCACTGTGGCCCAGTGCAAAGGTTAAGGAGTCAGAAACTTGAGTTTATCATTTTAGCCAGAGATGAATTACACAGTTCCAGCTTATCAGTGATGACAGTTTTATACCTTTTCAATACCTAGAATACTCATACCTATTTCTCTAAAGCACTGAATTCCAGATTATGCCACTCAAATGTGAGAAGAAAATATTGGAACTTCTATATATTTATGTCTGACTCTTTTGAATTTTGTTTTTTATACATGTATGTTGTAATTTACATAATATGCATTAGTAAAACAATGTCTTTATAGGGAAAAATTTTGGAAACTATCTAGAGCACTACCTTAGACATCAAGAGTCCTGTGAGACCTAGTTAATAATCAGATAGTTTGATGAGTACAGAATCAGCCCAAAGTGAGTTAGATTCAGAAGGATGTTTGATCTAGACTCCGGAAATCTTACACATAGTCCCTGTTACACTGCCAAGCTTACAACCTAATAACTGGAATACCTGTCCTGTTGAATGTATTATATCTATTCCCTGAGCAGTAATTGATAAACAAAAAAAAAGTTTTAGTTTGTAATTTTATTCAGTATCAAAAATATAAAATTACTCATTTTTTCCTTTTCTTATTTAATCTGCAAATTACATGCCTGCTATTGAGAATATACTCATCTCTTGGGAAAGACTTTGGAAATACCATAATCTTATAACTAGCATAATCATAAAGCAGATATTAGTGTGGATTAGTTTAAAGCCGAATAGTTTCATGACTTTACTAGTTTGTTCTTCGGATGATTTTTTTCCTGGCTTTTCCATGACTTCTGGAAGCATCTTACTCATGTCCTTTTTCAGCAGCCCCTTCAGCTAGAGGCTGATCATTCCTTTTATAGAGTATTGTGAGACAGGAGATGGAAAAAGGTAAAAAGAGTCAGTGACAAAAAGCTGTCAGAAGATGAGAGACGGAGTCCAACATTCCCTTAGCTACCATTGTTCCTCCAAATCAGTGTATCTGTGTATTTCTGTAAAATACCATTGTTCCTCCAAATCAGTATTTCTGTGTATTTCTATAAAAGTGGATCTTCTTCTTAGCATCAGTATTGTATAGAATATTCCATTTCTGCCACTCCTATTTGTTGGCATCTACTGACCTCTTGGTTGCTCACTGTGAACTTAGACTCCTGGCTTTCAGCCTAAATAAATCTCTATCTTAATTTTTCATATCATGCCGGATGGTTTTATTGTCCTCGTGGGCAGTCATTTTCAGTTACACTGTACTTTAGCCACATACACACATAGCCATACCCATCACCCAGAATTCCTCTCCTCTAAAATACTGAAACCTATTATGAGTCTGTGACCATGTGTCCCAGCCTTTTAGCTTACTTCCCTACTCCTTTAACGTCTGTTTTTCCATCTCACAGAACTCTAGTTTCTTGACTCTTCCATTTTATTTCAGTTTATCATACACCTCTTAGAATTATTTCCTACTTTTTTCCTTTTCGTCATATTTTTTTCTTTTTGTGGAGAATGGGGTCTTGCTATGCTGCCCAGGAAGGTATTGAATTCCTGGGCTCAACCTATCTTCTTTCCTCTGTTTCCTAAGTGCTGGTATTATAGGTGTGGCCACCACACCCAGCCATAATTATTTTCTTCTCTGTCAATTATTTTAACCATTTTGATCCCTGTGTTTTTAATCCCTTTACCCTCACTACCTTATGTTGCATCTACCTAGTAAAACTCAACCAGTTCACCCTTTACGTTCTTTATGCCTACCCCACAGGGTGTGTAGGACAACAGCAGAAGAAATTGGAACAGAATAAATTCATTGTTGCACCCTTAACTATCGGTATCCGTTTTCATGCTCCAAAGTGCTTTTGTAAACCTTATATCATTCTCCAGAATTTTCTAACCGCACCGTCTTCCCCATTGTGCTCATTATACTCCCTGCTTTACAAACAAAAATAAAGGCCATCATCTGTTGATTTAATACCATGCAGATATATGGTATTATATCTGTACTTCTCCCCCAAATGCCTAATAGACATTTTCATTATTATTTGTTTTCCTCCAATCTTTGTAGAAGAGATATCCCTCTTTATTCCATGGCAGATCTTTACAATTACTGACTAAATTTTAGCTCTTCAAGACCTTGCTCCAGTAATTATTTCCTCTACGAATTACTAAATACATGTATTTAACTTCCCTTTTTACTGATTCAGTGTCCTTAGCAAGTCATTCCCTTCAAACAAAAAATAAATGAGCAAGCAAATATCTTAACTTTATATCCTCCTCATCGTCTTTCATTTGTAGCTGGGCTTTTTCCTTGGGCAGAGGGAACAGTTTATGCACAAGCAAGAGCCGTGAAAGAACATGGCATATATGCCTGTCTGTTTCACCAGGTTACGGGCACCTAGAAGGCAGAGACAAAATATAAATATTATTTAAAACCATGCAAGCAGGTAGATTTCCTGCAAGGGAAAAAGGGATTGCAATGTTCCCAAGGAGAAAGATTATTTCTATAATTAGGAGATAGAAAGATAAAGAGGAATCAACAATGTAGATAGAGAAGACCAGGTAGAAGGAGGAGGAGGAGACTAAAAAAGGAGGGCATTTGCAATGAAAGAAATATTTAGATTGAGAAAGCGTATTGGAAGTTATTGAGAAAGAGTAAGGCTGTAAATTATGAATATACAAAATAATGTTTATTAGCTTTTTTCTTTTACTATGATATTTTTTGAAAAAGAGGGGTTTCTAAGCTCAACTCTAAATAGGTGATTTATATCAGAGAATAGAAAATGCTTGTTTATGAATAAAAATATCTATTCTTGATAGTACTTTTTTTTTTTTTTTTGAGACAGGGTCTCACTTTATTGTTCAGGATGGAGTGCATTGGCACAATCTCAGTTCACTGCAACCTCTGCCTCCCAGGTTCAAGTGATCCTCTTGCGTCAGCCTCCAGCGTAGCTGGGATTGAAAGTGCGCACCACCACACCTGGCTAATTTTTTATTTTTATTTTGAGTGGAGATGGGGTTTCACCATATTGGCCAGCCTGGTCTCAAACTTCCTGACCTCAGGTGATTTACCCACCTCAGCCTCCCAAAGTGCTGGTATTACAGGCATGAGCCACTGCATCTGGCAGTAGATGATTTTTATATTTTGAGTTATAGTAAAAAGAAAAAAAACTCTACATTATGACCCAGCACACACCTGCAGATACTTTAATATAGATTTATATACATCTATATGTGAGTGACTATATAATATCTTTAAATAATTTAAAATGTTTGTATGAACAATACTTATCTTTAGTACTTGTAGTATATTATGTTTTGTATGTTTTTCCAGTTGTTTGATTTTTTAAATGCTGATTATGATCCATTAAATTGGTTTTATGGCCCCATGTTGGGTTGCAACCCTCAGTTCAAAACATGATTTCTGTAAGTTAGGTCACTTCTCAAAAATAATTTTAGGCTAGCTACTACTTAAAATGTTGGTGCTATGATTTGATGCCTTCCTGTTTTGTGTGTGTATTGGCAAGGCCAGTGAAGCATGTCTTGATGTCCTCACAGGTACAAATTGATAGTCTCTAGACTGACTCTTGCCAGATCAGGAAGTGATGGGTAATATTAAGACATGATTGACAGAAACGGAATTTGGTACTGGTCCTCAACAGTATGTTTTTCCCCTTATTTAGCCACCTTGTCCTCAGAAGATTGTAGACTGCAGTTCTCAGACACTAGGGCACAAGAAAAACTCTAAACAATATGGGGTGAGTTTAGCTTAATAACCTACCTCCACCCGCTTATATCTCACACATTAAATAGCTAAAAATGGTCCTTTTTTTTTTTTTTTTTTTTTTTTTTTTGAGATGGAGTTTCGCTTTTGTTACCCAGGCTGGAGTGCAATGGCGTGATCTCGGCTCACCGCAACCTCCACCTCCTGGGTTCAGGCAATTCTCCTGCCTCAGCCTCCTGAGTAGCTGAAAATGGTCCATTTTTAAGTGAAATATTTTTGACTAGAATCTTTAAATGTCCCAAAACAAATTGCCATATTTTATATTGTCTGTTTCTAATCACATCAAAAAGGCCAATCAAAATATAGCATGAATGCTGCTAAAATCTGGAATTTTTTTCTTGCCAGTGCTACTTGCTTATAAAACCAGCAAATTGATTCCCAACCCTCTAGGGTTCCACATGTTAGGATCAGAAGCTATTTTTAATATTCAGAAAACCTGATGTAAGTTATTTTGTTTGTCTTTATTGTTTATTATGTATCTGATTAAAAATTGACATTTATTTATATTTATAGATAAAATCTTTCAGTATTCGAAGATAATAGGAAGAGAAGGGAATTGTGAAAAGGAGGGGTCCTTCATGGTAAAAACATTGCTAATTCCTAATGTAGAGTTTCTTGGGTCTCTTCTGTCACTGAAAATAGTATCAATCCTGAAGGCTATATAATTGGAAACCCTTTGGTGGTGACCAGTAATGTCTTTTTTTCAGTGGACAGCTGATCCAACTGATCACTTCACTTTTTCCAAACCAGTTTGCCTTTTCTCTTCATTCAAAATACTTAGCTTCCAAACAGTGTTTATGTGCCTAATGTTAAAAAAAAAAAAAGAATATATGTGTTGCTTCTGATATTTCACAGAACAGTCAAGCCCCTTTTATTGGCTGGAATTTTGAAATAGCTAAATGCTTTTTCTTTATTTTTAAATAATTTCTTTTTTTCCTGGCTGAATTTTTTTGGCTTCAGTTTCATTGGGAACTCACAGCAGTGTTACATGCTTTCTCTTTACTAAAAAAGAAGGAAAGGAGGGTGAGAGGGAAGAAGGAAGGTAATTGAACTGATGTTTTATTAGTAGGAAAATTATAATAGAAACAGACTTATTTCTTGGTTGTAAAATATTTTCTGGCTTCATATAAATGCAAGGCCAATTGGATAATAGTTACTAAGAGCTATTCTTATTATACAGTTATTCTTATAATCCTGTTTTACAGTGTCTTGCTGTATGTTTATTTTTCTTCATTATTAATTTATACTGTTTTTATACAAAAAGAATTTTTGGCACTGTATATTATTATACCATCAAATATGTGCAATGAAACATAAGAATCGTTTATACTGAAATAGTAAATTTTCATTTCAGAAGTGATACATGTGTCTAGTATGCATGTATCTAAACTATGACTTAATGGCTCATTTTGTTCTTTGCTCATGTATGTGTTAAAATATGGATCAAATATATATTTTTAATGAAAGTTGGCATAGGTTAGTATATTGTTTAAAATTCCTGTGTTTTAACTTATCTTCCTGCATCATGATTTTCTTGAGTTTATTACAGTAGAATCAGTTACTTAAGAACTGTTTAAAGAAGTAGGAAGGGTAGTAGGGGAAATGAAATTAAAGGAGCCACTTGGCCAGGTGTGGTAGCTCACACCTGTAATCCCAGCACTTTGGGAGGCTGAGGTAGGTGGATCACCTGAGGTCAGGAGTTTGAGACCAGCCTGGCCAACATGGCGAAAACCCATCTCTAGACATACTGTGTGTAATATTTTTTCAGATAGCTTCTAACTTGTTAGGACATAAATACTTAAGTTGTTTGAACACGACTACTTAATAAATAGAAGCATTAGGTATTTCTTTTGGCCTAGAAGCATCATGAAACTATTACTGTGATACAAAGTGCACCCTGAACCAACCAAGAAGGAGCCAAGAAGTTCTACACCAAGAACCAAGAAGTTCTGTTTTTGATCTTGAGGATAAGACAGACACGTTTGCTGTAGAAATGCTTAACATGTCAAAAGGGCCCGAGATTCATTTTTATTTTTATAAGTGTATTTGTAGATTTTCATTCATAGATCAAAGTATACATTTTTACACACACACACACACACACACACACACACACACACACATATACACACACCCTTTTCCAGGTTTTGTGCATTCCCATGTGTTTGAGCTTTCTGGTATTCTGGCTCTAGAAAACTGAAGTGTCATTGCAAAATAGATAGGGATACTTGATGTTGGAAAGCAGTATTTCTTGTGCTTTTTAAATTTATACCTATCTGATATGAAAATCTCATACCATAGTTGTGGTAATATTGAATGTGATTTTTTCAAGCTGTATATGCTTTATATTCCCCTACCCTTACCCAGGGATTCTCATAGGCTCTTCTACATAGTTATGCCACTAAGGAAGAGAATCATTACTTTAAAGAAAGTAGCAAATTTACTTGAAGTGTTGATATCTTCTCCATTTCCATATGGGAATGTAGATTACTAGAGAGAACTTTTACGCATTTATTCAAGAAACATGGATTGAGCGTACTATATGCAAGCTTTTTATGGTACGAAGATAATGATGATAGTCCATGTAAAAACTTGTATGAGAATGTTAATAGCATTATTTATATCATTTAAAAAACTAGAAACAATTCAAATGTCTGCAAACTAAAGAATATTTAAACAAAATATATATTCACACAATGAAATACTATTTGGCAATAAAAGGAACTAAGTATAACAGACTTATGATACAAAATGGATTAACCTCAAAATCATCAAGCCAAATTATAGAACCCAGACAGACATGAAAGGTTACATATTTTATGATTCCTTTACATACAATGTCCAGAAAAGGCAAATCAACAGAGACAGAATACAGATCATTGGTTGCCTGGAGTAGGGGGTGGAAGTGGGGATTGACAGCTAATGGCTGTGATGGCAGTACATGAGGTGAACAGAAATGTTGTTCTAAAATTGGATTCTGATGATGATTGCACAACTCTACAAATTTACTGAAAATCAATGAATCGTATGTTCATAATAGATGAATCCTGTGGTAGGTAAGTTATACCTCAAATGGATAAATTTTTATTATGAAAAAAGATGAAGATTTTAGAACTGTCACCATTAGAGTTTAGTCAGTCATTGAAGCAAACATAAATGAAGAATTACATGCAGTGTGATTTGACTGTATGTATGTGGTCCCATAAGAGCCCTAAGGTGGGAGTTTCATTTGTGACTGAGAGAGCTGTTAAACATGAAAAACTTGGCCAGGCGTGGTGGCTCACGCCTGTAATCCCTGCACTTTGAGAGGCCAAGGCGGACGGATCACGAGGTCAAGAGATCGAGACCATCCTGGCCAACATGGTGAAACCCCATCTGTACTAAAAATTAAAAAAAAAAAAAAAATGCTGGGCGCGGTGACTCACACCTGTAATCCCAGCACTTTGGGAGGCCGAGGCGGGTGGATCACAAGGTCAAGAGATCGAGACCATCCTGGTCAACATGGTGAAACCCCGTCTCTACTAAAAATACAAAAAATTAGCTGGGCATGGTGGCGCATGCCTGTAATCCCAGCTACTCAGGAGGCTGAGGCAGGAGAATTGCCTGAACCCAAGAAGTGGAGGTTGCAGTGAGCCGAGGTCGCACCATTGCACTCCAGCCTGGGTAACAAGAGCAAAAGTCTGTCTCAAATAAATAAATAAACAAACAAACAAACAAATAAATAAATAAAAATAAATTAGCTGGGCATGGTGGTGCGCGCATGTGGTCCCAGCTACTAGGGAGGCTGAGGCAGGAGAATTGCTGGAACCTGGGAGGCAGAGGTTGCGGTGAGCCGAGGTCGCGCCACTGCACTCCAGCCTGGTGCCTGGTGACGGAGTGAGACTCTGTCTCAAAAAGAAAAATGAAAAACTTTATATAGAAAGCAGGGTTTGAGATTAGCCTTGCAAAATGAGTATGGAGTTTTCCAGATGGAGAGGCATTTGTGTCTTGACTTATTGTTGGCACACAGGAAGTAACAGGTCCTCTATATTTTCATTTTTGGGCTTCTTACATTTTTAATATGTATGTAACGAGAAGTGTAAATGTATTGACAGTTCTGACTAAGGACACTAAACAGTTAGCAAATTCATATACTAATCTTTTAACAATAAAGGTTAAGCATTTTTATTACATGTGATATTCTGTCTTCTGGCTAATTTATATGAGGATTTTAGTTAGCAGAGTAATTTATAGTTACCCTTAGATAAATCCTTGTGTTATTTCCTTATATGTTTGTGTGCATATTGTGTGTAATATTTTTTCAGATAGCTTCTAAGTTGTTACGACATAAATACTTAAGTTGTTTGAATCTGACTATTTAATAAATAGAAGCATTAATTATTTCTTTTGGCCTAGAAGCATCATGAAAATATTACTGGAACACTAAGGGCATCATGAATCGAGAAAGAACTGGGAAGATCTATACTATTTTTGATCTTGAGAATGATAAGAAAAACACATTTGCAATAGAAATGCTTAACATGTATAAAAGGAGCCCTGATATTCTTTTTACCTTCACTTCAGTAAGAGATTTTAAAATCTGTGAATTGTTCTGTTTTTTACAATATGGAAGACTAGAAAGAAATCCTAATAATCTCTTACTTCGAAACAACAAAGTGACACATAAAATATACAAAATTATCAGGAAAACAATAAAAAATATATATCTAATATGATTAAAAACATAAAGGGGAGCACCAAAACCATAAACAAAGAAGAAGAAATCATTAAAATTGAGTAGGCATATTTTTTAAAGAACCAATTAGATCTTTTGAACATGAAAATATAATTACAGCAATTAGTATCTTAATAGGTGAGTTAAATTGTAGATTAGGTAGAGTTTAAGGGACAATTTATAAACTAGAAGATAGAGCTGAAAATTTACTCAGAATGCAACACAAATCGATAAAGAAAATTTGAGAGGTGTAAGAGACAAAATAAAAAGGCCAAGGGGTTATAATTGATATCTATTGCTTCCTTTTCCTATGAGCCATTCCGTCTTTCCTTTGCCTTCAGCCAGAACCCCAGCTGGTTATTAAGTGAGATGACCTCACTTTAATTCCCAAAGGATCTGAATCCTTAATAGTTCTTTTATTAATTGCTCTAGTTTTGTTGTTGTTGTTGTTGTTGTTTATTTTTTGTTTTTGTTTTTGAGATACAATCTCACTCTGTCAACCAGGCTGGAGTGTGGTGGTGGCACAATCTCTGCTCACTGCAACCTCCACCTTCTGGGTTCAAGAGATTATTGTGCCTCAGCCTTCTGAGCAGCTGGGATTACAGGTATGCGCCACTACGTCTAGCTAATTTTTGTAATCTTAGTAGTGACAGGGTTTTACCCTTTTGATCAGGCTGATCTTGGGCTCCTGGCCTCAAATGATCTGCCTGCCTCGGCCTCCTAGAGTGCTGGGATTACAGGTGTGAGCCAGTGTGCCTGGCCTATTGTAGTTTTTTATTAACAAATATTATTGGTCATGGAAATAGTAAGAGGTGTTCCAGAGAGTCTCTTCGGTTCCAGGCCTTGTTGCTCCTATTACGTTTCAGCAACTCACTTTTCCCTTGGTAATCAGGATCGGTCACTTTTAGCCAGTAAACCCCTTCTTTGCCTATTGTTTCATTGATAGGAAGAACACAAAATGGCCAGGTGGCAGTTTCATCTTCCAATTCAATGGAACCATTGTTGTTTTCCTCTGATGGATGCATTTCGCCCTTGAGAACTAACCAGCAGCCAGAGTTTAAGTCGTAGATTGGGAATCAAAAATTATGTGACTGGATTATTACTTAAAGTATTGAGAGGAGCCACTCCTACTTCTACCCCTTGATTCCTAGACTGGATATTTTGGTTATGGTGGAGACATATGGTCTCATTATTGTATCCTGTAAGGCAGAACCCCATCCTTTCAGAGTCTTGTCTCCCAACTTTTCTGTTAGACCATTTATTAGGTTTCCTATTAGGCCATCTATTTCTGGGTGTATACTGAAAGACCATTTGAGCCCATTGCTTTTACTGCGTTTGCTGTGAAATGAGCTCCTTGATCAGAAGCAAGCTTGTATAGAATACCATGATAGTGGATAAGGCATTTCAGGTGATGGTGGTGCTAGAGAAGCATTGTGGGTAGTAGAGGTACATCCGTATCAAGAATGCTTTTATTCCAGGGAGGACAAATTGCTGCCCCCTGCCTAATAGAAGGCGTCTAACACAATCTGCCAGTAGGTAGCTGGCCAGTCCCAAGGGATAATGGTACCTTATCTGGGATTCAGTGCTAGTCTCGCTGCCTGGTGAGTAGCTGCATTATCAGATGTGTAGCTGCATGCCAGGTGCTAGAGGCTATATTGGTTTTCCTCATTGAAAATGCTGTATCCAGAATAGCAGCTGCCATCATGGAGACCACCTAGTTTATACCAATTCTGTTATTTGCCAAGATTCATCCAACTTCTGCATAAACAAATGAGTTAAGAGAAGGTGTGGTAGATATCCTATCCCTTTGTCTTTAAAGTCTATGATTGTTGTACTAATTTCTGCAATTCTATCTTGATAAAGAAAAGTTCCAGGAACTTCTTCCTATCATCATGTTTCTTACCTATGGGTCAGAATCACTGGAATCTACCAGTGGCCTAGTAGGTCTATTCCAGTCATACATCTTGGAACTGAGAAAGGAATCATAGGATTAATTTGTGGACCAACTGGGTCTTCTGTGGGTCTAATCTGGGCTGATACTTCATCTATCACATGAATATAATAAATCTGTAGTTGGACTGCTGAACCACAACGGTGCCTGGAGTTTCCAGAAGTTTGCCACTCCTAGGGAAGAAGATTAAAAGCATGAGAGGGACTAGGAATGAGCAAGTTTCTCCATTGCTGACTTTGAAGATAGGGAGAAGAGTAGTCTCAAGGAGCTAAAAGCAGACCACAGATGACAGCCAGCAAGGAAATGGGAACCTCAGTCTTAAAACGACAAAGAACTGAATGCTGCTCCAACCAAGGGAGCTTGAACGTGAGCTTGAGAAAACAGCCTTGCTGACACCTTGCATTTAGCCTTAGGAGAGCCTGACAGAGAACCTATACACATCATGCTTGGACTTCTAACCTACAAAACTGTGAGCTAATAAATGGGGTTTCTTTAAGACACTATGTGTCTGGTAATTTCTTATACAATAATACAAATCTAATATACAAAAGCCAGTGTCTAGTAACCTTTGCAAAGTCTGAATATTTCCTTTTCCCCATTGCACACTCACTCTAGTAAATAAACATCAGGCCCTTTGAGGAAGCATTAGAGGAGTATCTACAGTATATACTTGTGGCAGTGCTGCAGGAACCATCCAAAAGCGAGCCCAGCTTCCACTTCAGTCAGGGGTCTCTGGGTATTTGAAATAGCCTAGGTATGGAAACTGGTGAGGGGTTGTGACTCTGTTGTAGTGACTAATATCAAATGTTTGGCTACCAGACCTGGAGTTTTTTTCTGTTCCATCAATCAAGCAATATTTTTTTTAGGTTGTCCATTTCTGTCTTTCCTAGGGATAACCATGATCAATTAACCACAGCCAAAATCTCTGTGGGCAAAAACATCTTCCCTATTGCCTTTTATGGTAAATGTACCCACCTTGTTTTGATGGTTAAGTGCTGCCATCTGGCCCTTCTGTTCCAAGGATCATTGAATATGCATTGCAATCAGTGAACCCATCTCAATGGCTACATCTCTCATGGCCATTCCTGGCCTTCATTGGAGAATAAACATAGAGTTTTTTAAGGATGTAGGTGCTCTCCTCACTAACTTAATTCTGGATGCCTTAATGAAGGGAGTATTTTCTAGGCCCCCTCAGGGGGATATAATCGGTGTTGGAGAGGCATAAGAGTGGTCCCTAGGCACTAAAAGTAGGTCCCAGATGGGTTGACCCACATGGATAGATGAAATTTATTTGGAAAGAGGAATAGAAATACGATTTTAGTTTCGAATGCAATCTTAGGTCATAGAAAATACAAGATATAAATAGATTATAAAAGTTAAGAAAGTGAAGGTTGTGTAAAGGATTAGGGATAGAGATGAATCTTGGAAACATCCTATAGAAGGAAATTCTCTAGGAGAAACAGAGAGTGAATCATGAAGCAGTGCCAGACAGGACACAAATACTAAAGGTTAGGTGAAGACAACAGCAAGACAGTATAGCAGTAGATAAAGCAAGGAGTGGGAGAACTATGAGAAAGAATACGTTGCTAATAATTCTTTGTTATTAAATAATTTTTATCATCACTTTATTGAATGCTGTGTCTCTTGGCATTTCCATGTTTCATTTAATCTTTACAACCACTTTATGAGGGAGTTGGTATTTCCATTTCATCTGTGAAAGGTGTAGAAGAGTTAAAAAAAAAAAAAAAGGAAAGGAAAAACACTTGACTAAAATCATACAGCTAGTTAATGGGGAAAGGATTTGAACCCAAATCTGGCTGGTTCCAATGAACTAAGTTGTGACCTTAGAAGAAAAATTACAGAGTAGTATTTTAAAATGTATGTGTGACACAACCACATATATCTAGATATACCTAGTATTTTTAACAACATAATTTGCAAGTCTTAATCTCTTCTTGTAATACCTTTCTTGGAAAAGTAATGAAGTGTAGTGGGAAATTCTAATCCTGTTTCTGACCTAACTGTATAACCAGAAACATTTCTTAATAGCTTTTTAAAATTGAGATATTTATATGCCATAAAATTTATCTCTTTAAAGTGTGTAATTCCATGTTTTTAGTTTATTCACAAGGTTTGTACAACCATCATGACCAATTCTGGAACAATTTTATCATCCTGGAGATATATCTCATACCCATTAGCAATCACTCTCCATCGCCTTCTGCTCAGCCCATGGCAAGCATTAATCTACTTTCTATCTGTGTGGATTTCCTGATTCTGGACATTTCATATAAATGGAATCATACACTGTTGGGTATTTTGTGTCTGGTTTCTTTCACATAATGTCTTCAGAGTTCACCCATGTCATAGCATGAATTAGTACTTCAGTTTCTTTATGGCTGATTCTATTGTGTATTTATATACACACACATGCATGTACACCACAGTTTATCTGTTCTTCGATGGACATTTGGATTGCTTTCGCTTTCTGGCTATTATAAATGCAAGTTAGTTTGTGTATACAAGTTTTTGTGTGAACATATGTTTTCAGCTCTTAGGTATGTGCCTATGAATGGAACTGCTGAATCATATGTTTAATCTTTTGAGAACTGCCAGCTATTTTCCAAATACCAGAAAGTCTATACCATTTCATATTTTCACTCTTAGTGGCTCTTTACATTTTATTTATTCATTTATAAAAAGAAAGGGTATGGCCAGGCGCGGTGGCTCAAGCCTGTAATCCCAGCACTTCGGGAGGCCGAGGCGGGTGGATCATGAGGTCAAGAGATCGAGACCATCCTGGTCAACATGGTGAAACCCCGTCTCTACTAAAAATACAAAAAATTAGCTGGGCATGGTGGCGCGTGCCTGTAATCCCAGCTACTCGGGAGGTTGAGGCGGGAGAATTGCCTGAACCCAGGAGGCCGAGGTTGCGGTGAGCCGAGATCGCGCCATTGCACTCCAGCCTGGGTAACAAGAGCGAAACTCCGTCTCCAAAAAAAAAAAAAAAGGGTACGTGAGGTTTTGTGGGGGGTAGAATGAAAGGAGTATGTTACACAAAAGTATCTTTTCCTATCAAGTTCTAAGTATTACATATAACAGGTTTTTTTTTTTTTTTTTTCCTAGAAATTCTAGGGGAGCAAATGGGAATAATTATTAAAAATTCACAAGTCAAAACTTTTTTATCTTACTGATTGACAGTTCTGTTTTACTTCTTATAGAGAAGCTCGCGGAGGCTCAGCGCAGGTTTGCTACACTTCAAAATGAGCTTCAGTCATCGCTGGATGCACAGAAAGAAAGCACTGGTGTTACCACGCTGCGACAACGCAGAAAGCCAGTCTTCCACTTGTCCCATGAGGAACGTGTCCAACATAGGAATATTAAAGATCTTAAACTGGCCTTCAGCGAGTTCTACCTCAGTCTAATCCTGCTGCAGAACTATCAGGTACTTAGATTCTTACTGTAGAAAATGACACCTTTAAGTAAATGAGAAGCTTCAACAAATGGAAATACCTTAATGTATACCAGTAGGTCAATTCCAAACAGAAAAATTCTTAACATGTTGTTATTCTTGGGGTTCTTATTGGCTAAAAACCATGCATCAGAGGCAGTAAAACTGTGTTAATAAGACTTCTATTTTTGAAGATTCATATTCTAAAAACTTTTGTATAATATTTAGGATTTAGGAGTAGCCCACAACTCAAGGACTAACAGTTTGCTTCCTGCTTTTAGACGCAGCTCTGATAGTCATGAATAGAAATAATATGTCTCTCCAACCACTGTTGGCTATGTAAGGGCTTTTTTTTTTTTTTTTTCCTTTTTTGAAATAGCGTCTCACTGTGTTGCCCAGGCTGGCCTGCAATGGCACAATCTTGGCTCACTGCAACCTCTGTCTCCTGGGTTCAAGCAGTTCTCCTGCCTCAGCCTCTTGGGTAGCTGAGACTACAGGCACATGCCACCATGCCCAGCTAATTTTTTTGTTTTTAGTAGAGATGGGGTTTCATCATGTTGGCCAGGCTGTTTCTGAACTCCTGATCTAAAGTGATCTGCCTGCATTGGCCTCCCAAGTGCTGGAATTATAGGCCTGAGCCAATGCTCCCAGCCAGTAAGAACTTTTATATTCTTCCTAACCAATAGCAAAATTTCTACAAAAGCTATCAGACAGATAATTTATGCAGCTGACACTAATAAAACAAAGACCCTGACTTTTCAACTTGCAACTGAAAGAATCCTTCCAATTTTTTTGTCCATGGGCTGCAATAAAATTGCATTTTAAAAACGTTATTGAGAAAAGCATCACCCTGATCTTTAGAGTGACCTTATGCACTGTTTTTTCATTTTATTTTTTAAATTAATTATTAATTTTAATTTTTTTTTTTTGAGGCGGAGTTTCGCTCTCGTTACCCAGGCTGGAGTGCAATGGCGTGATCTCGGCTCACCGCAACCTCCGCCTCCTGGGTTCAGGCAATTCTCCTGCCTCAGCCTCCTGAGTAGCTGGGATTACAGGCATGCGCCACCATGCCCAGCTAATTTTTTTTTTTGTATATTTAGTAGAGACGGGGTTTCACCACGTTGACCAGGATGGTCTTGATTTCGACCTTGTGATCCACTTGCCTCGGCCTCCCAAAGTGCTGGGATTACAGGCTTGAGCCACCGCGCCCGGCCTTAATTTTTTTTTTTTTTTTTTTGAGATGGAGTCTCACTCTGTCGCCTAGACTGGAGTACAATGGTGTGCTCTTGGCTCACTGCAACCTCTGCCTCCTGCGTTCAAGTAATTCTCCTGCCTCAGCCTCCCAAGTTGGTGGGATTACAGTTGTGCACCACCATGCCTGGCTAATTTTTGTATTTTTAAGTAGAGACCAGGTTTCACCATGTTGGTCAGACTGGTCTCAAACCCCTGGCCTCGTGGTCCGCCTGCCTCAGCCTCCCAAAGTGTTGTAATTACAGGCATGAGCCACCATGCCCGGCTCATTTTATTCTTGTGATTATTACTTATAATGAGTGGTTAGGATCAGCATAGGATGATATACTATATTAAAACTAAAAGTTGTGCAACAAAAGTATTACCTTGAGTATTTGAATTTTAAAATAAAAAGTAATTAAAGTCCCATATCTTCGGTAATCTTAAATTGTTAATGCATATGCTTATTTTTATCTTTTTTTTCTATAATTCCACTTTGTTCTTTAGTGATTTAGTATTTTATCATTTGAAGACAAATCTAGTAAGAAAACAATTTAATAGAAAAATAATTGCATATATTTATATAGTCATAAATACCTTTGCTTTAAGATTTGTTCATTGCTGTATAATTTAAAAAACAAAAACAAAATGTATTTTCTCTTTCCTTTAATGGTATAACAACATTAACATCTCATAGTTCATAAACTATGTTTGTGTGTTACATGGAAAAATGTTTGTTAAATTTTATTGTGTTAACAACTTTTGTTCAGGTCATTATAAAATGCTCCTTGGGAAAACAAAAACAATTATAAAAGTTCTGCTTTATCTTGTATTCTTTGTGGGTCATCTCTTCTGCAAGAATACATTTATTTTGAGAATGAAGGAGAAAGGAAGATGGGTTAAAAGCTATTTCTAAGTCATGATGCATATATGCACCCCACAGAGACTTTAAGATCATACATTAAAGCATGAGAGGAAAATAGGTAAATAAATAAGTAAGGAAAGCCTATTTTGGAGTGAATGCACAATTTTTTACTGTTAGGGATATGTAATCAGCAAATTTGGGAGACCTCTGTTTAAACATCTAACCTTGCAAATTGAGTTTTCTGCTTTCTTGCATGCTGGGCAAAAAACCAGAATTTGAGATGCTGAAAAGTATAGTATTTTGTTATTGTAGAAATTAAGGAAAGGCTTCTACCCGTTATAAAGTGAACCCTGTTAAGTATGATCACGTCTTCCTTTCTACTTGCTCTTCTTTGTACTCCCATACCGAAACCGAGAGTCAGTGGAAGGAAAATGAAAATTAAGAGCACTAGATGATCTTCCATTTTCATTACTGGAACATGCATGGTTGTATGCAGGGGGAGATATGTACTTCTATACCAGTCCTTCAAAAGGCAAAGAACTAAATAAATGTGTTCAGTACGTGGCAAATGCAATACATTTTCTGAAAATAATTCTTTTGACAAAAGCAGCACAATAATAGAAATTAGCTGTTTTGAAAATAATTATACATACAAAACTGGAAACAAAAACATCTTGAGCTTAGGGCTTTCATTAATTTACTTGGAAGAGAAATAATAGAGTTCATAGTTCAGGATTTCTTTGTGTTACTAATAGCATACTATCTTAAAATGAATAAAAGAAATACAAAAGAAGAGTTTCATCCTTTTCGTAGTAGACGCTTTTATGAAAGCATTGCCATTTTCTTGAGTACTCAGTGTTTGTCCATCCAGCTCTGTCAGTGCTTAGTGCTTATTCTTTTTCATCTTTTTTGATGGTAGTGAAAATTATAGTTGTGTTTCTCGTTTCTTTTTGTAGAATCTGAATTTTACAGGGTTTCGAAAAATCCTTAAAAAGCATGACAAGATCCTGGAAACATCTCGTGGAGCAGATTGGCGAGTGGCTCACGTAGAAGTGGCTCCATTTTATACATGCAAGAAAATCAACCAGCTTATCTCTGAAACTGAGGTACGGTGATCTCATGTATTTACCACATATTTTCAGTTACATGTTTTGTTTTTAGGAAAGCAATTCCTTATTTCTGTTATTTTGTAACTTGTTGGTAGCTTTTAATATATGTGCCCTGCTTGTGATTTTGTTTTCCTTTTCTTTATCAGTATACATTTACCAAAAAGTTATCAGAATGTGTCATATATACATGGTACAGAATTATTTGTGCATCACTCAAGTTAAATATAACCTAACCAAAATTTAATTTGTCTTTCTAGGCTGTAGTGACCAATGAACTTGAAGATGGTGACAGACAAAAGGCTATGAAGCGTTTACGTGTCCCCCCTTTGGGAGCTGCTCAGGTTAGTATTTGCTTTCAGTACTTTGTTTGATTTCACCTATTTAATAATCAACACAATATTTAGCTGGTTTCATTGCCTTAAAAAATTTTCAGATAGTTTATAAGTAGTTGCTACTTATTTTATTAAATATTATATGCTATATTTTACTTCATTGGTAAATTGTGAATTATTGGTCTTTCACCTTTCTCTATTCTTATACTGTATTTTCTCTCTTGTTTATTCTTATTGACCTGCTAACTTCTTGGTGTCATCAAATGATTTAAGATGTGATTTTAAAAAAATTATATGGTGGCTTCAGATATGCTGGATTGCTATATAGCTTCATTCTAAATGCGTCAGTTATACCAAAAAAGCATTTATTAAATGATATCTACACAGTAGTTATAGAAAAGAAAGCATTTATTAAGTGATATCTTCTGTGTCATAAAACAGTTCTCAGTAAATACAGAAGGAACTAAGCCATATAAAGTATGTTTTCAGACAACAGTGAAATAGAAATCAGTAACAGAAATAGCTTCCATAACCTAATGAAAGGCATCTATGAAAAAAAAAAACAAACCAAAAAAAACCCTCTACAGTTACTATCTTTCTCAATGGTAAACACTGAATGCTTTTTTCCGAAGACTTGGGGCAAAAAGGGTATTCACTTTTAACACTTCTGTTCAACATTGTACTAGAGGTTATAGCCCGTGCAGTAAGGGAAGAAAAAAGAAATAAAAGGCATTCAGAGTAGAAAGGAAGAAGTAAAATCAGTAGGGTTTTGCCAGTGACTTGATGATCTATGTAGAAAATCTAGTGAATCTGTAGAATAGCTACTAGAACTAATACATGAGTTTAGCAAGGTCTCCAAATAAAAGACTAATATGTAAAAGTCATTTGTATATCTACATACTTGCAAGAACAATTGGAAATAAAAAAATGTTAAAGCAGTGCTATTTATAATACCATCAAAATATACAATGTTTAGTTATAATTCTGACAAAAGACATGTAAGGCCTTTACATTGAAAACTACAAAACACTGCTGAGCAAAATTAAAGACTTGAATGAAAGAGATGCCGTGTTCATAGGTTCATTGCACAAACCCAGTATTTTGAAGATACATTGTTTCTTGCTGAGGTGATCTGTAGATAAAATACATTCCAGCTCAGAAATCTCAGAAGACTTTTTTGTTTTGTTTTGTAAAATTGGTAAGCAGATTTAAAAATGTATATGCAGCCAGGCACAATGGCTCATGTCTGTAATCCCAGAACTTTGGGAAGCCAGGGCAGGTGGATCACTTGAGGCCAGGGGTTTAAGACCAGCCTAGCCAACATGATGAAACCCCATCTTGACTAAAATACAAAAATTAGCCAGGCTTGATGGCACATGCCTGTAACTCCAGCTACTTGAGAGGATGAGGGACAAGAATCACTTGAACCCAGGAGGTGGAAGTTGCAGTGAGCCGAGATAGAATAGCCAAAGCAGCTTTGGAACAACTAAATTGAGGGATTAACGTTACCTTATGAAAGCTTATTAAAGCCATGGTAAGCAAGAGAGTTTGGTAATAGTGTCATAGTAGGCAAATAGATCAATGGACCAGAATAGAGTATACAAAAATAGACTAACATATTACAACAGATTTTTGATACAGATACAAAGCAGATTAATGGAGAAAGATAGTGTTTTCAACTAATGATGCCAAAACAGTTGAATTACAGATACCAAAAAAAAGAGCTTTCATCCATACGTCACACCATACAGTTCTAAAATGTACCATAGTCCAAAATGAAAACTGAAAACTATAAATTTCTAGAAGAAAATATAGAAGACAGTCCTACTGACTTTGGATTATGCAAAGATTTCTTAGAAATGACACCAAAACTACCTCATCAAAGTTAAAAACTTATACTCTTCAAAAGATACATTGAGAGACTGAAAAGAAAAGCAAGAGACTAGCAGAAAATATTTACAAAACATATCTATTAAAGGACTTATGTTTAGAATATAAAAAGAACTCCAATACTCAATAGAAGGAAAACAAACCAACCAACTTTTATAAATGGGCAAAAGACCTGAACATTTCTTCGCAGAGGTACAGGTGGCAAATTAGCATGTAACAGAATGCTCAATATCATTAGGCATTATGGAAATGCTAATTAAAACCACAGTAAGATAATACATTCTCTGTTAAAAGAGTAATCGTACTAAATGATGGAGGAATAGGAACTCTCTAATACGCTGTGGTGAAATATAAAATGTATAATGAATGAACACATTTGAAAACGGTTTAGCTCTTTCTTAAAAGTGTACACCTACCATATGATCTAGCTATTACACTCCTAGGTGTTTACCCAAGAGAAATGCAAATATATGTTTATATAAAGACTTCTACACAAATGTTCACAGCATCTAAACAACCCAAATATCTGTCAGTAGGTGAATGGATAAACAATTTGTGATATATCCATACAATGAAGAACTATTCAGCAATAAAAATGAATAACTGATTGATAAATCTCAAATTAATTATGTTGAGAGAAAGAAAGCCGAAAAAAAAGAGTACCTACTATATGATATCAGTAACCAAAGACTCCAGAAAAAACGTCAAACAAATAAATAGTGACAGAAAGCAGATCAGTGATTGCTTGTGAATAGAGTGGGGTAGGGTAGGCTGGGAGGAAAGGATTACAAAGGCACATGGGTAATTCTTGGGAGTTGTGGATATGTTCGTTGTCTTGATTATGCTGATGGTTTTGTCGACGTTTATACAGTATCAAAACTCATCAAATTGTACGCTTGGAATATATACAGTTTATTGTATTTAAATTTAGTCAGTAAAGCAGTTTTTAAAAAGCATAAGCATATTATTGTCAGACTCCTTGAATATAACTAGAAAAAATCTTAAAAGCATCCAGAGAGAAAAGACACAAATCCTCTACTTTAAGTATGTGCAATTTATTTATGTCAGTTATTTTTGAATAAACTTTTAAAAATTTATTTCAAAAAATTAAGGTGTGTAGGAATGCCTGTAGAGATGGTAAAGCTAAAGAAGACCTGAAAATGGTTATCTCTGGTGAGGTAGGAAGGTTTTGTGATCAGGGAGGAATAGGGACTTCAAAGTTAATGGAAATGTTCAGGTTCTAAATATGGATAATAGTTATAAGTTCACTGTATTATTCATTCTAACAGTCCAAATAAATTACATACATTCTTTTGTATATATGATAAACAATTTTTAAAACTAAAGATAAGTTTTTCTCTTTGGAAAAGACAAATAACTATCTTTTGGATGCTTTTAGTCAGAAACTAACAATACAGTTAAAATCTGTTACTCTATTAGTAAGTAATTATAATAAGATAGGGAATCTCAACGCTTTGTTTTTGAATGTTTTTAGGAAACAAAATATCTGGGATGTACTATCATCTCTAACAACAAAAATTTTTATAACATTCATAGCAAATATTTAAGTCTATAAGATTATCTGTCTCTGTTCTTCATCACCTTACATTTACAGTCTTAGGTGCTTTCTATTACTCATTTTAGAAAACAGGAATTTCAAAAATTACTTTCTAAATATGAAATTAAATTATAATAATATTTTTTAAATTACATACTCTTTAGATTTTGATATACCAGTCTCTTAAGAACCTCTAGTATATCTTGAAAAATTCAGTTTAAATTACCCCAATATGGGCCGTGCACTGTGGCTTACACCTGTAATCCCAGCACTTTGGGAGGCCAAGGCAGGTGCATTGCTTGAGCCCAGGAGTTTGAGACCAGCCTGGGCAACACAGTGACACCCCATCTCTACAAAAAATATAAAACTTAGCTGGGTGTGGTGGTACGCACGGTAGTCCCAGCTACTCTGGAGGCTGAAGTGGGGAATCGCTTGAGTCTGGGAAGTCGAGGCTTTAGTAAGCTGTGATCGCACCTCTGCACTCCAGCCTAGGTGATACAGCCAGACCATGTCTCAGAAAAAGAAAAAATGACCTCAGTATAATAATGTAAGTAAGTATTATCAGAAAGTAAGCATTCTTGTTTCTAATTATGTAATTAGAGATGATATACCAAATGTGCAAACTCTGAGTAATACTGGCTTTAAAAATTTAGAGATATATACATTATAAAAATGTAATTGCATCTTAACTCTCTCCTATTTACAAAACTTAGCGTGTGTGTGTGTATATATATATAGATAGATAGGAAGAGAGAGAGAGAGAGAGAGAGAGAGAGAATAATTCGTTAGTATCTGTTGGAGATTGGTTCAAGGATCCTGTGGCTATCAAAATCCATGGATACTCAAGTCCTTTATAAAATGGCATAGTATTACATATAATGTGCACATCCTCATATTCTTTAAATGATCTCTGGGTTACTTAGAAAACATAATACAATGTAAATACTGTGTAAATAGTTGTTACACTCATTGTTTTTATTTGTACTGGTGTTTTGTTATTTTTTTTTTTTTTACTGGTTTTTGTTCCTGAGTATTTTAAATCCACAGTTAGTTGATTCCTTGAGTGTAGAATCCACATACTATAATTTAATGCCTCAGATTATAATCTTGCTTATTTCATGACACAGATTTCTGTAAAAGAACTCAATTAACTGGCAACTTGAATTGTATTATAGTATGATGAAGGCTGATTGACTGGCTCAGATTTATAAAAATTTAGAACATAAAGTATTATTTTCATGGTAGAACTTTGAGACTCATTCTACTATTTTATAACAGCATATAATAAATACGATCAGTGTTTTGTCCTATGTTCAAAGTGCTGTTTTTCTATCCACAGCCTGCACCAGCATGGACTACTTTTAGAGTTGGCCTATTTTGTGGAATATTCATTGTACTGAATATTACCCTTGTGCTTGCCGGTAAGTAGTTTAAATTTTGAATTAATTTATTCTTACTAATATACCTGTGTCATATTCTGCCCCTCGGTTAAGGAATTATGTGTATAGCTACCAAAGCTACTGAAAGATAAATCTATCAGGACTAAGTTTTTTGTCCTTATAAATGATGTGTGTTTCTTTTAGTTGTTTGTTTTATTGGAGTTTTTTCCCCATTTGGGTATGGTTATTCTCTAAAACATTGCTAGTGTGTGACCTATTTTTCTTCATCATTTTCCAGTTTTCATATATAACTTCTATCTAGTTTTTCAGAGTTTATCAAAATCCTTGGCACTCTTGATAATAGATGAAGATAAATAATGTTACAAAATTAATTCACTGAAGTTCATTCACTTTGCTTACTGGAGTCCCTCTCACATCCTTTTCAGAACCTACTTACAATTACTTTACATATAGAGTTAAGAAGCTTGGTTATATAATATCCTATTCTATAGAAGTAAAAACAATTAGAAAGAGATAGGAAGGATTCCTAGAAGCAGCTGCACTCCCAACATCAAGAAATGATGTAACAGCAAAGGAAGCATAATCTTACCAAATCTCCGCAAAGCATTTGACATACCCCGCAGTAGCATTTGACATTATCAGTCACCACTTCTTCAAACTCTTTGTTTGATTGGTTTTTCTGGAGAAACCACACTCTGCTTGTTTTCCTGTTAAATTTTACTGGCAGTTTGTTCCCAGTCTCCTTTGCTAGCTGTGCTTTTCTTTGTGACATCAAAATGTTGTGGTATAGTGCTAGGCTCAATCCTTCAATCGCCTGTTTCTATATTTGTTTTCTATCTAGGCAATCTTATCCATGCCTGTGGCTATAAATACCATCTATATGCTAATGACTCCCAAGTGTATGTCCTCTCTTCTAAAAGATGTCAGCTTAGCTAGTTGGATGTGTCTAGTAGACATTGCAAACTTACACGGACAAAAGATCCCCTGATTTTTACCGCCAAATATGCTCTCTCTTCTATCTGTCATTACCTTTCATCCATTTCTCAGTCCAGAATCTTTTAGTTTCTCTTTTATCTCATATTTCTTCTTCAGTCCATCAGCAAATCTTGTTGGTCTATCTTCAAAATACGTTCTACGTGTGTTTATTACTCACCACCTTGGCCAATGCCACTCTTGTCTAAGCAGCCATTTCTTGTTTGGTATATAACAGCCTTCTGGACTTGGTCTCCTTGCATCTACTTTTGCCTCCTTATAGCTACTAATATCTTTTGTTTTTTTCCAGTGTAAGTTAGATTATGTCACTCTCCCATTCGAAATTGATTCATGGTTACTGTTACAATAAAATTCAAACCCCTTAGCATTGCCTACAAGAACCTACAGGATCTTACTTCTGAGGGCCTTTCTGATACTATATTGTGTCATCCTCCCCCACAGTTAGTTTCACTTTGTTTCCAGCCACACTTGTGTTCGTGTTTCTTAGACACATCAAGCTCATTCTAATCTAAGAGCCTTTGCAGCTGCCTAAAGAGCTCTTCCCCAAAATGTCTACGTAGCTTATTCCCTCACTTCATACATGTCTCTATTCAAATGCTATATTCTTAGTAAGTGTTCCCTGATCACCCAATACTAAAATAATCTATTCTGTCCCTTGAGCCTACATTAGTTTTCTTCAGAGTACATATGCTTACGTGACATTATATATTTATATTCCTTGTGATCTGTTTCCCCACTGGAATATAAATTTTCTTGATGCCTAGGCTTTTGTCTCTCCTGTATCTCTAGCACTTAGAACACTGCTTAGAACATAGTAGGGGCTCAAAAAATATTGGGGAAGTTTCAGTGGCAGGAAGAGAAGGATAAAGATGAAATTTAATGATACTCAGAAAACACATGCACAGACCACAGAAAAACAGACACAAATCTCAAAGTTTCTTATAGTCAAGGACTTTTAATGATAGATAACTTTGGTATACCTAAGGGTCTGTGTAATTGTGCTCGTAATGATAACTGAATCATTAATAAAGGGTTAAATTTTGTTCAGTGAAGTCTGCAAGGAAACATTAGGTTGGTGTAAAAGTTGCCATTACTTTTAAAGGCAAAAACCGCAATTACTTTTGCATCAACCTGTATGATTTAGAAATAGATGTTATTATTTGAATATCCATTAAATTCCATTTCAGACTTTTAGTAATCATAATAATGCCCAAATAAGGAAGCTTTATGTCACTGTCATACTTACTGTTCTTGATTGCAGGGACTTTGTGTTGTTGCATTTTAAGTTCCTAACACATTGTCAAGCTTATAGCAGATGTTTGAGAGATAATTTACTGAACTAATTATTATTATTCCTCATAAACATTCTTCTTAAAACTATCAGTTGTATATTATGAAATGATAACCTACATTGTAATGGCTTTTAGAGAGCATATGAATTTTATCTGTTAACAGTGTGTTTTCATTTGTAAGAGTTCTTCCCACCAATTACTAAAAATCAACTCTAATAGTTATTGTCAACCCTAAGTTTATGATAGAGTGTTGATATAATTTATGATCATATTTTAATCTGGTTCTGTTTCCTTAGGTGAATACAGTCTACTTATATAGAATATATGGAAATAATAAAATTTTAAAAACCTAGATATATATTATCAAGCTAGCTACTGTGGAAAAAACAAAAGGCCCGCCTGGGTTTCAATCCCAGCTCCACTGTTAGTTAGTTAGTTGTTTTGGCTTTAAAGATATTATTTAACTTCTCTGAAACAGTTTCCTCATCTGTTAAATGAGCTTAACACCTTAAATTTGCAGAGTTGTTTAGAATTTATTCCTTCGTTCAACAAGTAAATTTTATGTGTCTAAGGGTTGCTTGATGCCCATAAGTCTTAAGATAAATAAGAGAATCTCTTTCCTTATGAAATTTATTATGCCAGGAAGATAGTTTAAGGCATATATTAAAGCAATATACCGCAAGGTAGAAGGTGTTAAATATTCTAAGCAGTTCAAAGAGACAAGTGATTACTTTTAAATGAGAGCATCAGGGAAGACTTTATGGAAGAAACTATGTTTGTATTAGACATTGGTGGAATGAAAGGCATTTCAAGAGAAGGAGACAGATGAGCAAAGAGATTTAGTTGGCCTGGGCTGAGGATGGAGTGTAGAAGGAGGGAGTGAATTATGAAGGAAAGAACTGATAAATTTGCCAGGTGAAGGGGAATATTAGACGAGGAGGGTGAAAAGATAGCTTGAGACCAGCTCATAGGGATCAGATAAGAAGTGTAAGTAAAACATGCTTGTAGTTGCAAAGTGCTATGTCAACATAAGGTATATATGGTGGGGAGTGTTCTTTCTGTAGAAAATACGTTAGTCGTTTGTGGATGGAATTATTTTTTTAATTTTCAAGATGAGCAGGGTAGTATTATCATCATCATTAAAAAGAGATATAAGAACAAAAGAAATTTCTTCCTTCTTTTTATGTGACTTAATTGAAAAGTTTTATAATTTGAGGTTTTATTTTCTTTAGTATATATAGATTATGTTTTTGTAAGACATTCTGATTTTTGTGTGTATGTGTGGTTTATGCATTTAGTGTTACGCATTATATTGTCTCATCTCAGAACCTTTCTTTGTTTGATCTTTGTGTGTGTCATAGGGGGAAGGGTTAATATAGTTAAAGCCAGCTGCCTATCTTTATTTATTTCCCACCGGGTGCTTGAAAGATAACAGGGTGGAGAGTCAAAGAGAAACACAGTCATAGTATGCATGTACAAGCATGATTCTCTTTTTCAAACAATTCACATAAAAAAACATGTGCATGATTGCTGTGGTTTCTCAAGGGGACATGACCTAGTGTTTAATGATTTCTCTGAAAATCACATATTTCAGATATTTAATTTCATGAAGATGAAAAGTTGGCTGTTTAGATTTTTTTTTCAAACTTGTTTCTTTTGCAGGTTCCTATTAACATGTATACTTAATTTGGTACAATAACAGTATACCGTGTTTGACTTACTGGTTTGACTGTTTACAGTGGGTATAAGGTATGAAATAGACTCTGGTACACTAGTGCTAAGAGTACTCATTGTTGCTGTCGCTTTGGAGGATAATTTAGAAGTAGATGTAAAAATTTTAAGTATAATTACTTTGATTAAGCAGTTTTGTTTCTTGAAGTTTATCCTATAAACATACTTGTACATGGTTGCAAAGACATGTATGCCAGGAGGATAGTCATTGCCATTTTGTTTATAGTAGAAAATCCTAGAAACCACTCAAATATTCATAAATTGATAGCTCTTTAAATTATATTACCTCTATACAGTGGAATGCCATGGAGATATTTAAATGAATGAGGTAGTGGTGGGAGTGAAAATGAACACAGCACTTTGGAGGGAGAACTGTTTGGCAGTAATTACCAAAATTGAACATATACTAACCCAGTGGTCCCCAGCCTTTTTGGCACCAGGGACGGTTTTGTGGAAGACAGTTTTTTCACTGGGAGGGGTGAAATGACCTCCGATCATCAGGCATTAGTTAGATTCTCATAAGGAGCACCTAACCTATAGATCCCTCACATGCATGGCTCACAGTAGGGTTTGTGCTCCTATGAGAATCTAATGCTGCTGCTGATCTGACAGGAGGCGGAGCTCAGGTGGTAATGCTGTCTGTCACCTGCCACTCACCCTCTGCTATGTGACCTGGTTCCTAACAGACCACAGACCAGTACTGGTCTATGGCCTAGAGATTGGGAACCCCAGTACTAACCTGTAACCCGATTCTAATAGAAATACATATGTCCACCAGAAGACATGTATGAGAGCGCTTAAGTAATACCGTTTGTGATAGTATCCAGTCATGCACCATGTAATAATGTCTTGGTCAGCAAGAGACTGCATATATGAAGGTGGTCCTGTAAGATTATAATGGAGCTGAAAAATTTCTGTTGCATAATGGATGGCATAACCGTCATAGCATAACACTTTACTTATATGCTTGTGGCAATGTTAGTGTAAACAGACCTGTTGCACTGCCAGCCGTATGAAAGTTAAGCACTTACAAAGTTATGTACATAATACTTGATAATGATAATAAATGACTATTACTGATTTTTGTATATACTATACTTTTTATTATTTTAGAGTGAACTCCCTCCTACTAATTAAAAAAAGAGTTAACTGTAAAACAGCCTAAGGCAGGTACTTCGGGAGGTGTTCTAGAAGAAGGCATTAATGTAATAGGAGATGACAGCTCCCCGTGTGTTATTGCCACTGAAGACCTTCCAGTGGGAAAAGATGTGGAAGTGGAAGACTCCACATATTGGTGATTCTGATCCCGTGTAGGTATAGGCTAATATGTGTGTTAATGCCTTAATTTTTAACAAAGTTTAAAAAGTAAAACTTAAAAAATGTAAAAATAGTAAAAAGTTTATAGAATAAGGATATAAAGAAAAAATAAGTCTGTATTGTACAGCATATTTATGTTTTTGGCTAGGTATTATTATGAAAGAGTTTAAAAAGTTAAATTTTTTAAGTTTATAAAGTTAAGTTACAGTGAGCTAAGGTTAATTTATTATTGAAGAAAGAATATTAATTTTTTATAAATTCATTGTAGCCTAAGTGTATAGCATATATATAATTCACAGTAGTGTAATGTCCAAGATCTTCACATTCACTCACCAGTCACTCACTGACTCGCCCAGAGCAACTTCCAGCCCTATAGCTCCATTCATTTCAGTGTCCTGTACACATGTACCATTTTAAATCTTGTATAGTATATTTTTGCTGTGCCTTTTCTATGTTTAGATATGTTTAGAGACACAGATACCATTGTATTACAGCTGGCTACAGTATTCAGTGCAACAACATGGTGGACAGGTTTGTAGCCTAGGAGCAGTAGGCTCACATAACTGTAAGTGATGAGAATAACAAACTGTAACTACGTTCAAGAACATGATGGCTCTCACAAATGTTGAACAAAACAAGCCAGACACAAAAGAGTACATATTACATGATTCCATTTACATGGAGTTCAAAAAACAGGCAAACATCAGAATAGTACTTACCCTTGGGGAATGGATAACAATTGAAAAGAATATAAGCAAAAACTTCTAGGATGCTTGTAATATATTGTGTTCCTGGGTGCTGATTCAGTTTATCGTTTTTCATCATGCTGCATACTTAGGATTTATCTGTTTTTCTATATGTGTGTAACACAGATTTGAAAATTTTACATTAGAAAATTAGTGAGATCTTTGTGCACTGATACTGGAAAATTTCCACTCCAGGATATAAGTTTAAAAAAAAAAGGGGTATGGAATAGCATATATAGCATGCTGTCAGTTATAACTGGTGATTGTTTTGTTTTTTAAACAGTAGTACGTGTTTCTCTATGCATCAAGAAGTTCTTGAAAGCTAATAGACAAATTGTTAACATGGTTTTCTTCAGAAGATCTGGAGTGAGGCTTCTCATATTCTTGATAATATTTGAGGTTCTTTTCTATACACATATGTTACTTGTTAAAATTTTTTTTAATGTTCCTTTAAAGAAAAGTGATTTGGCAGCTTAATGCAGAGAGGACTGTAATTTTTTTAGAACAAACTTCTGTTTGGGCTTTTTTTTTTTTTTTAACAGGTGCATATTGACCTAAATACACAACCTAGCCCCATTGTTAAGTGTCCAGGCTCTGGAGCCAGATCGTAGGGTTATTAAATCCATGTCACCCTGGGCAGGAAACCTACTTTGAGTAAGCCTCAGTTACTTCATGTATCTGCTGAGGAAAACCGATTTATAGTGTTGCTATGATAATTAATTAAATTATGTAAAACATGGAGCATGTTGCTTACCCCAGAATAAATGCTTGAAGAATATTAGCTGATTTTTAAATTAAAAATTCATGAAGCCATGAGGAGTTTGTGATGAGACCTTATATATCTTTTAAATTAAAAATTCATGAATCCATGAGGAGTTTGTGATGAGACCTTATACATCTTTTATTCTTGGGACCTATGGCTTAGAGACATGATATTCTTAAAGAAATAACACTAATCTGTTTTTGATTCCCTGGAATTTTTTATGATGATTTTGTCTAGCAAGAGTTATTGTGGTTTTGTCTCCAGTAAATCTACAAAAGCTTGCTTCAGGGAGATCATGCCAAATGAAAGAGGTTTCATTATATTGCTTATATATGCCCTTAGGTTTTAGATTTATGTGCAATTGAAAGTTCCTGATCTTTGATGAATAACTTGACTGTTAACAGTTAAGTTGCCTTTTGCTTTTTGAAACGTTTGTTTTCCTTCATCAACAGAGTCTCGCTCTGATATCCAGGCTGGAGTGCAGTGGCCCCATCCTAGCTCACTGCAGCCTAGATCTTCTGGGCTCAGGCGATCCTCCTGCCTCAGCCTCCTGAGTAGCTAGGAATACATGCATACAGTAGCACCATGCCTGGCTAATTTTTGAAACTTTTTTATAGAAACAGGGTCTCAATATATTGCTTATGCTGGACTTGAGCTCTTGGACTCCAGTGATCCTCCCACTTTGGCCTCCTAAAACACTGGAATTACAGGTGTGAGCCACCATCCCTGGTCCCTGTTTTTTGAACCATTTTGAAAGTAAATAAGTTCATTAGCTTAAATACAGTGTTGTCATTCAGAAGAATGTACCTTTAGCATTTTATTGTTTTACCTAGGTTTTGGGGTTTTCTTTGTTGTTGCTGATGTTTTGGTTTTTACTGACTTTTCTAACAAGTTGTGGAGTTCAAGGACATTTATTCAGATCATATTTACTGAAAGCCTTATAGATTTTCTAGTTCCTATGTTATCAAGTAGAACTTAGGTAAATATGTGTTTAGATTTTATAAGTATGTATTACATTTTCTGTTCATGGCAGTTTTTGTTCTTTGTAGAACAGAATACTACTGTTGCCAAGGTCATAAATATTTAAACCCTAACCAGACTATTTTGCTTTCTTTTGTGTATGACTACAGATATTAACTAGACAGAATTAGAAAATTTTGATATGTTAGAGAAAATATATCACTACCACTAGTAAAACAGTTCAAAATATATGCCTAGGCCAGGTGGGGTGGCTCACTCCTTTAATCCTAGCACTTTGGGAGGCCAATGTGGGCGGATTGCCTGGGCTCAGGAGTTTGAGATCAGCCTGGGCAACATGGCGAAACCACTTCTCTACTAAAAATGCAAAAAGATTAGCCAGGCATGGTGGTGCACACCTGTAATCCCAGCTACTTGGGAGACTGAGGCAGGAGAATCGCTTGAACCCGGGAGGTGGAGGATGCAGTGAGGCAAGATCATGCCACTGCACCCCAGTCTGGGTAACGGAGCAAGACTCTGTCTGGTAAAAAAAAAAAAAAGGAGTTAGTAATAGCATCTAACATAGGAGTTAGTAATGACATCTTAAGATATATTTATTACTTTTTTCCTTTTCTGTTATTTTTTTATTGACATGAAGTTCACATAACATAAAATTAACTATTTTAAAGTTAACAACTCGGTGGCATTCAAGTACATTTACAGTGTTATACAACCACTACATCTGTCTATTTCGCAGACATTATCATTAGCCCAAAAGGAAACCCCACTCTCCATTCCATCTCCTCAGCTGCTGGCAACCACTACTCTGCCTTCTGTCTCTCTGAATGTTCCTATTCTGGGTATGTTCATAAATGGAATCATACAATATTTTATGTTTGGCTTCTTTAACTTGGCAAATGTTTTTAAGGTTCATCCGTCTTGTAGCATGTATCAGCACTTCGTTCTTTTTATGGCTGAGTAATATTCTATTTTGTGTGTATATCACAGTTTGTCCATTCATTCATTGATGGACATTTGGGTCATTTCTATCTTTTGGCTATTGTGAATGGCACTGTTAGGAACATACATAAACATGGATTTGTTTAGTACCTGTTTAATTTTCTTAGGAGCCACCTCTGTTTTTCACAGAGGCGTTACCATTTTCCATTCCTACCTGCCGTTTATGAGGGTTCCGTTTTCTGCACATCCTTGCCCACACTTGTTTTCTGTGTTTTTGTTTTCTTCATTATGTCCATCCAAATGGGTGTGAAGTGGTATCTTGTTTTGGTTTTAATTTGCATTTCCCTAATGACTAATCATATTAGGCATCTTTTCAAGTCCCTTGCCCTTTTTTAATTGAGTTTTTCATCTTTTCATTGTTAAGTTGTAAGAGTTCTTCTTGTATTCTAGATACTAGACCCTTATTAGGTAAATGATTTGCAAACATTTTCTCCCTTTCTGTGTGGTTTTTTTTTTTTTTTTACTTTCTTGATGTTTTAAATCTTGATGAAGTCTAATTTATCTGTTTTCCCTTTGATTGCACATAGTTTTGTTGTGATACCTAGGAATCCATTGCCAAATTGAAGATCGTGAAGGTTTATCCCTATGTTTTCTTTGGAGTTTTATGGTTTGAATTCCTATCTTTGAATTCATCGATCAGTTTTGAATAATTTTTTATATGTTGTGAGACAAGGGACCAACTTCATTTTTTTGCATATGAATATCCAGTTGTCCCAGGACTAGTTGTTGAAGAGAGTATTCTTTTACACTGAATGATGTTGGCACTCATGTTGAAAATCAATCAGTCATCAATGTATAGGTTGCTGGATTCTTGGTGCTCTTCCATTCATCTATATGTCTGTTTTCATACCAGTGCCACAGTGTTTTGATAGCTTTGTAGTAAGTTTTAAAACCACAAAATATGAGTCCCTAACTTTGTTGTCTTTTCATTATTGTTTTGACTACTTGGGACCTCTTGCAGTTCCATATGAATTTAAAGATTGACTTTTTCAGTTCTTGAAAAAAAAAAAGCCATTGGAATTTTGATAGGGATTGCATTAAATCCGTAGATTGCTTTGGGTAGTATTGCCATCTTATCAGTATCAGATCTTTCAATCAATAAAAACAGGATTCTTTTCTACTTTAATTTCTTTCAGCAATGTTTTGAGTTTGTAGTATATAAGTCTTTTACTTCCCTGGTTAAAGTTATTTCTAGATGTTTTATTCTTTTGAATGCTATTGTAATTAGAATTATTTTCTTAATTTCAGTTTTAGATCGCTCATTGCTGATGTGTACACACGCAATTGAATTTTGTGTGTTGATCTTGTACTCTACAACTGTGATGAATTTACTAACTCTAGTAGTTTTATTGTCGATTCTTTGGGATTTGTTATTTTTGTTTCCTGACTATTGTAATATATCTGTGGTCTTTGCTTAGGAATCAGGATGTAAAACTGTATGTAGTTTTTCATTTATAACTTCCTAACGTATCTTGCCTTTGTACTTGTTCTCTTGTAGTTTGTTCACATAACAGCTAGAGCAGCCCTTTAAAATAATTGATGAGGTCATGCCATGCATGTACAGAACCTTCTACAGGTTTGTACATTAGAGTACAAGCTTAAGTCTTGACAGAGTACTGCAGAACTGTCTGATCTGCCACTGGCCCATTCTTTACCAGTATACCTTTGTTTATTCCAATCACAGTAACCTTGGCTTTCTTATTACAGCAATCAATTTTTTTTTTTTTTTTTTTTTTTTGAGACGGAGTTTCGCTCTTGTTACCCAGGCTAGAGTGCAATGGCGCGATTTCGGCTCACCGCAACCTCCACCTCCTGGGTTCAGGCAATTCTCCTGCCTCAGCCTCCTGAGTAGCTGGGATTACAGGCGTGCACCACCATGCCAAGCTAATGTTTTGTATTTTTAGTAGAGACGAGGTTTCACCATGTTGACCAGGATGGTCTCGATCTCTTGACCTCGTGATCCACGCGCCTCGGCCTCCCAAAGTGCTGGGATTACAGGCTTGAGCCACCGTGCCCGGCTACAGCAATCCATTTTAAGGCCCTTTGTATTTTCCCTCTCTATATGGAGCCCTGTTCCCTCAAACATTCCAATGCTTTGTTCTCTATTTCCTTAAGGTCATCTCCTGAGAGTCTTCCCTGACTGCCTTACCTAAAATAACACTTAATATCATTATTTATCTCCTTACTCTATTTTTCCTTGAAACCCCTTATCTGACTTTATGCGGAACAGAAATTTTCTGAAGATAGGTATTTTGTCTGTTGTTCGTCACTGAATCACCAGGTCTAGAATGGTGTCAGATATAATAGGCACCTAATCAGTTCTTGCCAAATGAAGGAATAAAAGTTTCCTCAAGTAAAAGGAACAAGAAGCTAATATATACTCATGAGCCAAACATTATTCTAGGCATTTAATATATGTTTTTCACATTTAGTCTTCTTCATAAACTTATGAGAATAGATAATATTTCCGTTGATCAACAAAGAGACTTAAAAAAATCAAATAATTTGGCATAGCTAGGATTTGAAACCTGGTCTGTAGTACTTGATTCCAAAGCAAAGGCTTTTTCTACCCTGTTATTTAAAAATTATTAAATGTTCTTTGTACTGCAGAGAATACAAAGATAAACTATAAATATTTAAATTAATTAAGTATATAAGTTAGTATTTAGGCTGGGTGCGGTGACTCACGCCTATAATCCCAGTACTTTGGGAGGCCAAGGAGGGTGGATCACCTGAGGTCAGGAGTTCAAGACTATCCTGGCCAACATGATGAAACCCTGTATCTACTAAAACTACAAAAAATTAGCTGGCCCTGGTGTCTGGAGGCTGAGGCAGGAGAATTGCTTGAACCCGGGAGGCAGAGGTTGCAGTGAACCAAGATCATACCACTGCATTCCAGCCTAAGTGAGTGAACCAGACTCCATCTCAAAAAAAAAAAAAAAAAGGTTATGATATAATTAAATTCCAAATGAACAGTACTGTCAATAAGTTTTATAGTTATTTGGAAAATCATTAGACAAAATGGAAATGTTTCTCATACAGTAGGCTGAAAACTAAATGCATCAATTCAATGAATTAGTAAACAGGTAAGGATCTGGCTCTTAAATAATAAGTAGAATTTGAATTAGTGGGGAGAAAGAACAAGGCCATTTTAGGTACAGGGAACAACATAAGCAAGTGTGAAAAGCAAACTTATTAAAAGGATAATAAAATTCATCAGGAGCCAAGAGTTAATATTTTAAGGGTGCTGTGAGATAAGTCTGGGAAAAGTGAGTTGGTGATTAGATTATGAAGAATTTGAATTGTGAGGCTAAGGCATCTAAAGTATTTGAACATTATAGTTACTGGAGAGCCATAGAATAATAATGATATTGAACATTCGTGTGGGCATAGTGCTTAAGAGTATGAGCTTTGGAGCAAAATTGTGTTCAAATCCTGTCTTAGCTTAGTAACTAAGCTAATGACTTAACCTCTCTGTGCTCTAGTTTCCTAATCAAATGGAGATAATGTTTTTTAACTCAAAGAGCCATTGTCATGATTAAATGAATTATCTCTTATTATATGTAAAAATGATGAAAACAGTGCTTAGCACATATAGTAAGCATTCTATAAATATTAGCTATTGTCATTTATATGACATTTAAATTTTCACACGGCTTTCATGTGTACTGTTTCTTTTCATTTTCATGGCAACTCTGTGAGGTAGGTGTTACTTTATCAGTTTAATAATGGAGTAAATGAAGCCAAAGAGGTTTTGTCATGCCACATCCCCAGCTGGCAGAACTGGTCACATGATTCTAAGCCATTTCACCGTGATTCTCTCCAATCTAAAAAAACTAGTGGAACAATGGGATGAAAGTCAAGTTTTAGGGAAATTATTCTAGTGACAATCTACAGAGTACAATGAGGATGGAAAAGAACCCGAAGGCAGGTTTACAAGGCTCTTAAAATAATCTAGGTTTAGGTTTTATATATGAAAAGTTTCTCTTCTAGAGCTGTATCGAGAATGAAGAGAAAAGATTATTAATTCAAGGGACGTTGTGAATTTTATAACTAACCAATATGTTAATATTCTTTCAGCTGTATTTAAACTTGAAACAGATAGAAGTATATGGCCCTTGATAAGAATCTATCGGGGTGGCTTTCTTCTGATTGAATTCCTTTTTCTGCTGGGCATCAACACGTATGGTTGGAGACAGGCTGGAGTAAACCATGTACTCATCTTTGAACTTAATCCAAGAAGCAATTTGTCTCATCAACATCTCTTTGAGGTAATCAAAGCAAGGCATACTACCCCATGAATATAGTTTACATTAGCTACATAGCTATCTGGTTTTGTGGGTTCTTAAATCTGTCTTCTACTTGAAGAGGATTAGTGGCTTAATATCTAATCATGTTTCTTACTTTTGTTTTATTAAAGATAATTTAAGTAATGGTAAAAGTAAAAATAATGTTCTCTATCTTTTTGTCTTCCCCATTCTTTATTAGATTGCTGGATTCCTTGGGATATTGTGGTGCCTGAGCCTTCTGGCTTGCTTCTTTGCTCCAATTAGTGTCATCCCCACATATGTGTATCCGCTTGCTCTTTACGGATTTATGGTTTTCTTCCTTATCAACCCCACCAAAACTTTCTACTATAAGTCCCGGTTTTGGCTACTTAAACTGCTGGTAAGTCCAGAAACTTGTATACCATTTTTAGAGTGGTATAGTGGTTAATGACTTTCTCTGTGATAAAACCAAGGCTGCTAGGCTGTACAACTGTAGAGGCCATGATTCACATTACAGTTTATGTGATTGGGGCCCCAGCTCCAGGGCAAACAATATAGTGTAACGAAGAGTCCTGAAGTTGTACAACACGGAGGCCCTAGGAAAAAGCACTCATGTATATTTTCCTCCTAAGATCGAATATCAAGTAGCCAAATAACGAAATGATTTTGCAAATGGTAATCATTGTTTACTTCATTTAACTAGCTGTGATAAGATGTAGAACTTTGGGGGCCGGGCGCGGTGGCTCAAGCCTGTAATCCCAGGACTTTGGGAGGCCGAGGTGGGTGGATCATGAGGTCAAGAGATCGAGACCATCCTGGTCAGCATGGTGAAACCCCGTCTCTACTGAAAATGCAAAAAATTAGCTGGGCGTGGTGGCGTGTGCCTGTAATCCCAGCTACTCAGGAGGCTGAGGCAGGAGAATTGCCTGAACCCAGGAGGTGGAGTTTGCAATGAGCCGAGATCGTGCCATTGCACTCCAGCCTGGGTAACAAGAGCAAAACTCCGTTGCAAAAAAAAAAAAAAAAAAAACATGTAGAACTTCGTAAGTTTCCTTCCAAAAAAAATGTGGTAAAATTATTATTTTCTTATTAAGTTGATGTGAGTATCAACCCAACATTTTATTTTAGGGAAGATTTGTTCTCTAAAACCAATAGGAATATTTTACCAGATTACCAAGTTTAATTTGAAAAATTGACTTTGGGCTGGATGCGGTGGCTCACGCTTGTAATCCCAGCACTTTGGGAAGCCAGGGCAGGTGGATCATCTGAGGTCAGCAGTTAGAGACCAGCCTGACCAACATGGTGAAACCCCATCTCTACTAAAAATACAAAATTAGCTGGGAGTGGTGGCACATGTCTGTAATCCTAGCTTCTTTGGAGGCTGAGGCAGGAGAATCACTAGAACCCCAGAGGTGGAAGTTGCAGTGAGCCTTGATTATGCCATTGCATTCCAGCCTACGCAACAAGAGCAAAACTCCACCTCAAAAAAAAGAAAAATTGACTTTGATTCTTGTTTCTAAGAAGTTCCATTTTTTTCTTCCACTTTACCTGTTTCTTAGTGATCTCAAAATCATTTAGCCTCAGCAGTGATACACAATTTCCTGGAAAAATATAAGGCTTTCTCCTGTAAAGATAACTCCTGATTAGATGGAGACTTCTGCTTACTTGTAAATTAAGCCAGCTCTGTTTTGAAAATCATTTGAGGCCAGACGCAGTGGTTCACGCCTGTAATCCCAGTATCCGGGAGGCTGAGGCGAGTAGATTCCCTAAGCCCAAGAGTTTCAAACCAGCCTGGGCAACATGGTGTAAACCCTGTCTGCAAAAATTAAAAAATTAGCTGGATGTGATGGTGCACACCTGTGGTCCCAGCTACTTGTGATGCTCAGGTGAGAGGATTGCTTGAGCCAGGAATGTCAAAGCTGCAGTGAACCCTGTTAGGGCCACTAAATTCCCAGCACAGGCAACAGACTGAGACCCTGTCTCTAAAGGAAAAAAAAGAAACAAACAAAGAAAGTAAATCAGTTAAGATAACTTTCCTATAATTATATTTTAGATTATGAATTACAGATGATAATAAAGATTAGTGATTAAATTGACCAATCTCTATACAAACTTTCAGAATTACCATATTTTCTCTCCTGTTTTCCACTTTATAGGTATACCTCCTTTTGTATGCTCCTTAGGTTAGCAGAGGTTTTTTATTCTTAGCAAAACATAACAATTTTTTTTAAATCTGAAGACATAAAATATGGCTTTCTATTAAGAAAATCTGTAGAACCAGCTGTGGTGGCTCATGCCTGTAATCCCAGCCCTTTGGGAGGCTGAGGTGGGTGGATCACTTGAAGTCAGGAGTTAAAGAGACCAGCCTGGCTAACATGATGAAACCCTGTCTCTACTAAAAGTACAAAAATTAGCCAGGCAAAGTGGCAGGTGCCTGTAATCCCAGCTACCGAGAGGCTGAGGCAGGAGAATCACTTGAACCCAGGAGGTGGAAGTTGCAGTGAGCCGAGATGGTGCCACTGTACTCTGGCCTGGGCAACAGAGGGAGTCTCTGTCTCAAAAACAAAAACAAAAGATAAAAAAGATAAGGTCTCCTTTGTTGCCTGGGCTTGTCTCAAACCTCCTGGCTTCAAGTGTTCCTCCCCACCTTGGCCTCCCAAAGTGCTGGGATTACAGGTATGAGCCACGGTGCCTGGCCAGAAAATTGTTTTTAAATGAGACTTTGGAAGATTCCGAAAACTCAAATGTTACTGTGATTGCATAATTATAGTAACAGGATAATATAGTTGTGTGCATTGTGTACCAAGTGAGCATTTCCCCAGTGTATCCACCTTTGTTTAAATAGCAAGCTGTGATTCATGCATGACCAGTTACTCTTATTAGCAGAACGATTCCCCATTGAGTAGACATTTATCTGTACATCTGCTGTGTTTTTGTTAATAAATGAGGACTTGTTGACAGAATAGGTTGATAATGATAGAGGCAGTAACAGAATAATAAAATATACTATCGGATACAGTGAAATATAGAAGGAAGCATTGTGGTTTGTTATTTTTGTAGCAACAGTTATAAACAGAAGAATGTTACCATTTATAGATCATTTTAGTATTAATTGACCTGTTGACCGACTTTAAATCTCACTGAGAAAACTTGCCCTTAGACTGATTCCTAGTGAATTAACAAGAATGTGTCCACTCTAGTTATGTTTTTCTGATACCGCTTTTTAAAAGCTTAATCCTAAAGTAAAACTGCATTTCTTTCTTTTTTTCCTTTTTTTTTTTTTTTTTTTTTTTGAGACAGGATCTGGCTCTATTTCCCAGGCTGGAGTGCAGTGGCATGATCTCAGCTCACTGCAGCCTCCACCTCCCAGATTTAAGTGATCTTCCCACCTCAACCTCTTCAGTAGTTAGGACCACAACGTGCCTGGCTAATTTTTTTTGCATTTTTTATTAGAGATGGGGTTTTGCCATGTTGCCCAGGCTTGTCTCGAATTCCTGGCTCAAGTCATCTGCCTGCCTTGCCTTCCAAAGTGCTGGGATTACAGATATAAGCCACCATGCCCAGCCTTTTCTTTAGTTTTCAGTGAGAAAAGCACATATGTTATTTAGCCATAGTGGTAGGCACTGGGTACCATTTATGTCCGTATTTATATTGGAATATATGAAATTGATATATGCTATGCTCCCAAAAACAAAGCTAAAAAAGTTTATAAGAAATCGATTTATTTTGATGTGAATATTGTACGTCAAATTAGTGTAGATTATTTACATCCATTACCTTCTCTCCCTAAATCTGTATTTACCTCAATTGGCAATCTAATTAGGTAGCGTAAACAGTGCTTCAGATTTTCTAAACAAAGATACCAATTTATAGTTCAATATATTAAAATATATCAAGTCTATTTAAAATTTTTAAATTATCGTCCTTTGTTATATAATTTAGAAATCAGTTTTTACCAAGTTTCTTTAGTTCTTCAGTAAAAATTTTACACGTTTCTGTTACAAGAATAGAGAGGTGTTCTCATTTAGTAACTACTTTATATATTTTATTTTAAGAATAACCCACAAGTTGAAGCTGCTATTAATTCCCATTTTATAAATGAAGAAACCTACATTCAGAGAAGTTAATTAACTTGCCTAAGGTCACATAGCCAGTGAATGATGAAGATGAGTTATGAACCCAGGCAGTCGGGCTTCATAATCTGTACTCTTAAACACTAACATTTAACACTTAGCCTTGTTCGTTATTTTTGTAAGATGTTTAACTTTGATCTAGTGGATGAAACTAGTAGAATATAAAAATCAAATTTAGGGCCGGGCAGTGTCTCATGCCTGTAGTCCTAGCACTTTGGGAGATGGAAGTGGGAGGATCGCTCAAGCCCGGGAGTTTGAGACAAGCCTGGGCAACATGACAAAACCCTCTCTCTATAAAAACTGAAAAATTAGTGGGGCATGGTGGCACACATCTTCTAGTTCCAGTTACTTGGGAAGCCGAAGGAGGAGGATCGCTTGAGTCCAGCAGGTTGAGGTTACAATTAGATGAAATTGCACCACTACACTCCATGAAAAGTAGAAATTAGAACTTCATCTTCTTAGCTGTTTATCAGTATTAACTTAAAAGATGATGTTAACATGTTCTTTGTAATAACTTATTAGTGGCTTTTTTGTGTATATGATAAAATATCAGATATCCAGAATTGTCACTGGCTTTCATAATACTGTTACTATAGGAATTGTCACTTTAATCAGAATCACAGGGTAGAAGTGGTAAAGTTGAAAGGCCTTATCCAGATTAAGAAAAGAAGGAGAAGTGAGTTACAGAATTCACTCTGAAGGAGAAATCAGATAAATCTAGAATGGATTTGACTGTGTGTAAATGTGAGTTGAATATGTTTATGTCTCCCTCTCACCCTGCCTCTGATAGAGTGACTTCTTGTATTCTCTGTATTTCCAATGTATTTTATGTATCTCTGTAATATGGTGCTATAATTATACCTTTCTATATTTACTTGCCCAACTAGACTGTGGATCTTTAAGGCCTTTGAGGGTAGAGACTGTTTTCTCTCTGTACCGCCGCAGTGCCTGACATATTATAAATACTTGATAAGTCTTTGCTAGATAGATGAATGACTGTAATTATATTTTTTCCTTCGGTGGTTATATTATACTAACATTTACCAATCCTTCCTTTCTTTTTTCATTTTCTCATTTTATAAATTTTCCCTTCTTTTTAGCTTTTTATTTTTATCTTCATGTCACTCCTATCCTTTACCAGTCCCATCCCTCCGTCTCTTTCTTCCTCATTTAATGCATCATCTTCCTCTCCTGCTCTTATGGAGATTTTCTGAATTAGCCAGGTTTTGAGGATGGAGTTGGCAGAGCGTGAGAGTAACGATAGTCTGTCTCATGTCAGTTAGAAATTTCTCCTAGGCACCAGTTTCATAATAGTTCATGAGTAGAGTTGGATTTAGACTTCTTGCCCCTTTGGTGTTATAGCCTAAATTATTCTGTTGTTTCTGTCACTTTGAATCCTTTAAGTCCATTATGCACCTTGGAGTTTCTTAAAATATTACAAAAACTGGTGCCAGAACTTTTTCGTGTTTAGGTGACTACCATCCTACCCCCTTCCTCTTCCCCGCAAAAAGTTTGCTGTATCTAGAGCTTATGGTTGGTATAGACTGTTTCTCTGGTTTATTGAACTCATGGGAAGAGTATGAGAGTGATTAAGAGACTGAGCCATGGACCCAGAATATATCAGCACCAGAAAATAATGTCTCAAAGCCTGTATGATGTCCCGCAGACACCTGGTCTAGCTTCCAGAGCTCCAAGAAAGTACCTGTCATAGGTAGTTGACACCCAGGATTGAGTTATAATATGACCATTTATCTGCCTGAAATAATAAAGATAAATATTTAGAGAAAGAGTAGAAAGATCTAGCCAAGTCTGAGTAGAGAATTACAGACTCCCAAGTTGAATATGTCTATGAAATGAATATAACTAGATCACTAGAGAGCTAGAGATTAGATTCATTTTCTCAAAACTTCTACTTACTCAGAATTTCTTGTTTCAGGAGTCACATTTCCTCCTGTACAAGATAAAAAGGGATCTGATAGGTTGAGGATTAAGTCTTCCTTCATCCCATGTTCATGCAAGGCTTATCAAGACAATCTGCACAATTTGGGCTTATTTCTGGTATTTGCATAGGTGCCTACTTCCCTTCTCTGCCACACCAAGATTTCCCTTTGTAGTGTTAAACAGGTTTCCACAGAGTAGATTAGGAAGAGTCTGTGTCGGTCTTCTGTAAAATGGGGATATGAATAGTTTCTAGCTTGTTGAATTGTTATGAGGATTGAATTAATGCCTGCATAAGCCTTGAAGAAAATACACTGTATGAGTTACTGCTTAATACATTTAATACCTTTATCATGTGTTCAGAACAGTCGGAAGAGGGCTGGTTTTTGTGGTGTAGTTTGACGATGAACACAGCCATCACCATGGCATTAGTGAAAAGAAAGTGACTTTGGTTAGAGAATGAGGCGTGTCTCAGATGGTATACCATCTTTTCCTGCTTATCCTTTGTAAGCAAAGAAGAACTTTGTATTCAGTTAGCTAAGATAGAGTAGTCTAGACATTACAGCACTTGTGTCTACAGCACTTGTGTCTACAGCAAAACTTCCTAACTTTAGAGCCTCTCAAAGCCTCCGTCTTCTGCTATTCTCTCTGCTTTCAATTTTAACTCTTCCCACCTCTTTGCTTTAGAAAATTTCTTTCTTTCCTTTCCTTTCTTTCTTTTCTTTCTTTCTCTCTCTTTCTTTTTTCTTTCTCTTTCTTTCTCTCTCCTTTCTTTCTTTCTTTCTCTCTTTCTCTCTTTCTTTTCTTCTTTCAGACTGGAGTGCAATGACACAATCTCAGCTCACTACAACCTCCACCTTCAGGGTTCAAGTGATTCTCCTACCTCAGCCTCCGAAGTCGCTGGGAGTACAGGCGTGTGCTACCATGCCCAGCTAATTTTTCTATTTTTAGTAGAGACAGGGCTTCACCATATTGGCCAGGATGGTCTCAATCTCTTGGCGTCGTGATCTGCCCACCTTGGCCTCCCAAAGTGCTGGGATTACAGACATGAGCCACCATGCCTGGCATCTGTTTTCTTTCCTCCTTTCTTTTTTCTTTCTTTCTTTTCTTTTTTTTTTTTCTGATAACATGGGTTAATTTATTTGTTAAGATTTGAGTGCAAACTTAAAAACAAGAACAAACAAAGCTTTTCATCAAGAATAAACACAGAAGCTAAACAATTCTCCAATCATGCATTTTAACAAAAATACAAATATGCATACATTATAATTTGTAACTTCATTTAAAAATTAAAGTATCTGTCCAAATCCAAAACACTACACATTCTTTAATCTGTTCTCTTCTTCTTACCTTAGAAACATTTGTCGTATGCTGTCAGGAAAATATAGGCAAGAATTACTAATCAGTTCTTTATGATCAAAGAAACATTATTCTCCTTAACTGTGACTTTTTGAATCTTTTATCTGTATTTCAGTTTTGAAATACCACACAATTATACCTCCACTCTTGAGAAAGAATGAATACAGAAATCAAGGAGGTTTGACCGTTCATGGAATTAAAGCAAAATTACAAGTGTTTGACTTAGAAATGTCCATATTGTAATTAAAGTACAACTTTAGTTGGTGGCTGATATGTATGTAATAATTGTGAACAGTTTAAACAGGGATAAGAATGTGCGAACAAAATCTTTAGTCTCAGATACTTGAAAAGTCGCTGTGAGTATGGAAAGATTTGTTTACATAATCATGTATATTTTTAGATGAAAAATTAGGGGGTAGTGGTATCTCCCTGGTCCCTTAACAATATTTGGATTTTTGCAAAGAATTAGCAGCACCCATGCTTTCTATGTTATAACTAGTTATTCCTGCTTTTTTTCCTCCTTTCCTTCCTTTCTTTGTTATCCATTCAACTCATTCCCTTCACTGCTAATTCAGAACCTAGCCACTGTTGCCAGGTTTCTGTGTTTATGACTGGTTCTTTGGTTTCCAAAGCAATCATGCTGAACAGTCAGACATGAAATGGAGAAATTTAATATGACTTTTCTTGTTTCTATGTTTTCTGATTTTTTTTCTTTCTCTCAGTTTCGAGTATTTACAGCCCCCTTCCATAAGGTAGGCTTTGCTGATTTCTGGCTGGCCGATCAGCTGAACAGCCTGTCAGTGATACTGATGGACCTGGAATATATGATCTGCTTCTACAGTTTGGAGCTCAAATGGGATGAAAGTAAGGGCCTGTTGCCAAATAATTCAGAAGGTAGGGTATGAATTTGCATCTATACTACTAAATTGCAAGTGTAAACCAAGAAACATTGGGAAGGCTAACTGAGAAAATCAAGGTCATGATGAAACTTATCCAATAATATTACAAACTTAATTAAATGTACTTGGCATTCTGTTAGCAGTCTCTTTATCTGATATGATTTGGCTTTTAAATTATGCATTAGGATTTTGTCTGTCCATTTGCCAAGAGATGTACAACTTACACTTAAAGAATTCTAAAACTTTTTTTTGTTAAGATCTAGTACATTGGTAGTTATATTACAAATGCTTTCACGCCAACAATTTGTTGTCCCAGTATTGCTGTATAATGTAACATAGATACCGGTGATCAAAAATACTGATTATTTAGAAATAAATTAAGAATAAATTAAGTGCTTTGAGAGTAATTACAGATTGGTTTTTAATTCTTAGTTGGGATGTTATTTTTCTTCTAGCTTTTTTCCTCACCCTTAGTTTATGTCAGGAGTTCAAGTTATTAAGGAATTTTGCCTTTGTGACAAAGATTTAATTTAGATCGACTGTGTAATGTGTGACTAACAAAAGTTAATGATGAAGCCAGTGCTGACACATTTTTATTGATTGCCAGTGGATCACAACTCTGTTATAGTTTGATCATACTCAATTCTGAATTTCAGAATTCAAAGAAAAATTGACTTACCACCTCCAATCTTATTGAAACGCACAGTTTGTTCTTGGTTTACAAAAGGAGGGGAGGTGGATGTACAAGAGCATGTGCTCTTGGGTGTCTTGTGTTGTTGGTGGTTTGGAATTCACAAAATTGTCTAGAATCACTGGTGATACTTGTAGGTTTTCCAGATGTTTCAAATAACGGAGCCAACGCATTTTCCCCTCTTTATATTAGTATACTCATCTTCTAATTTTCTTATGATTTTATCACACTCCAAAGAGAGTGATTCCAGGACATATCCATAAATCTGAGATAACAAATTTTTCTACTAGTTCCCCTCAATATATTTTACCTTCTCTCCTTGATTTATCTACCACTAAAATGCTTGAGAATAAACTGGGCTCGGTGGCTTACGCCTGTAATCTCAGCACTTTGGGAGGCCAAGGTGGGTGGATCAGTTGAGGTCAGGAGTTTGAGACCAGCCTGGCCAACATAGTGAAACCCCGTCTCTACTAAAAATACAAAAATTAGCTGGGTGTGGTGGTATGCACCTGTAATCCCAACTACTCCGAAAGCCAAGGCAGGAGAATCACTGGAACCCGGGAGGTGGGGGTTGTAGTGAGCTGAGATTTTTGCCACTGCCCTTCAGCCTGGACCACAGAGCAAGTCAGTCTCAAAGAAAAAAAAAAGCTTGAGATATATAATAGTTGCAAAGAAGAAAGTGATTCTGATTCTGAAACCTAGGTTTCTTGCTTTTTTAGACTTGGTAGTGGCTACACTATATGGCTGAATGATGTGAACAAGTTTTTTTTTTTTAATTGTAATTTTTCTTCTTTGAAATCTTCACAGAATCAGGAATTTGCCACAAATACACATATGGTGTGCGGGCCATTGTTCAGTGCATTCCTGCTTGGCTTCGCTTCATCCAGTGCCTGCGCCGATATCGAGACACAAAAAGGGCCTTTCCTCATTTAGTTAATGCTGGCAAATACTCCACAACTTTCTTCATGGTGACGTTTGCAGCCCTTTACAGCACTCACAAAGGTATTCTGTGATTGACTATGAAGATACTTTTTTTAAAACCTGGATTTTTACTACCTGAATCTGTTTCTTACTCTGATTACTTTTCCGTTTGTCATGCTCTTTTTCTTTTCTACTGAAATTTCAGTTCCTTCAGTTATACCAGTTTGTTCTTGAATGCAGTTTTAGTCTCATCCAATATCTACTGAAAAACTACCATTGAAAAAAAGCACAGTCACCCAGAATAAGAATTTATAATAATGTTTAAAACCTTGAATTATATCTAATGGGTTCAATCTATGGATATCTTGGGTTTCCATTCGTTTTTAGACTTCCTTGTTCATTAATGAGGTTGGGAAATGGGTTGGTGAAAAAAAATTCCCTGTGGCAATCAAGTATATTTTTAATCGCTTTCCTTCACCAAGTAGTAAGAATTGTTTCCAGCCCATTTAACTGCAAATTGAGTTCTCTGATTCCTCTAGTTTCTTATCTCCATGGCAACCTATTATTGCTTGAGACTGCTCTTCTGTTGGGAGGAGAAAAGGCTTTTAAGTTCTGAGCCACATGCAGACACTCCTTTTGAATTTTTAACCTTTTTCCAAGAACTGTCAGTCAATGATCTCAGATCGCACTTCCTTTTAGTAAAATGCATTACATCTTTGTCTTTTTAAGTCAGTATCAGCCCACACCTTAGATGCTGCACTTTCTCATCGGTAGGTTGTAAAGAGATCTTACTAATTGAAATTATTAGTTATTTTTACATACTTTGTAAAAATGTTTTTCAGTGATTTTTTTTTCTTAATTGAGAGGCTATATTTTAGGAGCTTTGGCTAGTGCTACAAAATTGCTGCTAATCTAAAGTGTGTCAAATGGTCATAAAAGATCAGAACATTGCTTCAATAAACCTTGAGATTTGATGCAGCAGAAGATATTCATAATGTAATTCCACTTTTTGCAGTAGATTCTGTGGTTAGAGTAGGATTGATAAATGTAGCCAATAATTTTACCACCATGTGGGCATTCTTGTTAAATGATATAATTTAACTAAGTATGTTAGTGAAGGAACCACATCCCCAAAGCTCCCATAATTTTAACTCATACTGTGAAATGCTGTCGTTAAGTCCAGGCCTGTATCATAATTCAGAAGGTTGTTACTAGAGAATTTATAAATTGCGCAACTGATTTGATACATGATATTTATGACTCCTTCTACTAAATTATAGAGAGCACTTTACTTTTCTTCTATCCCAGGTAAAAATGAGTGCTGTTGTTTTGGTCGAATATTTTAGAACATGATATACCTTTAACTGCAGTTGACTCTTAAAACAACTTGGAGATTGGGGCACCAACCTCCCACATAGTTGAAAATCCACAGATAACATACCTTTCAAAAATTTAACTATTAATAGTTACCATTGACTGGAAGCCTTACTGATAAAATAAGCAGTCTATTAACATATATTTGGTATGTCATGTGTTATATACTATACTCTTATAATCAGGTAAACTAGAGAAAAGAACATTTTATTAAGAACATCATAAGAAAGACAAAGTATCTTTCCTATTCATTAAGTGGAAATGGATGGTCATGAAGATGTTCACCCTTGTCATCTTCACATTGAATAGGCTGAGGAGGAGGAGGAAGAGGAAGGGTTGGTCTTACTATCTCATGGGTAGTGGAGGCAGAGGAAAATTTGTATGTAAGTGGAACTGTGAAGTTCAAACCCATATTATTCAGGGGTCAACTGTATACTGATAGCATTGAGTAAAAAGCTGAAAATCCAAATTCTTCAAATCTGTGAACAGCCCAAATCTAAAATGTCTAAACTAAAAATGTAGTAGTTTAGATAGTATTGTGGGCTTAAGACATTTCTTACTCATGTACTCCTTCAAAGAGTTTTATTAAACCATATTATCTTTTGGACATTTTTAAGTTTACAACTGAGTTTAAATAATTACAAAAGATGCAGTTTCAGTGTATTTTAAATGTTCACATTTTAAAATAAAACCGCTAAATGTTTCCAGTGCAGTAGTCAGAAAATTTCCATCTCTTTGCTCTTAAACTATAATGTAATATATCTTTATTTTCATGTAATATATTCTTGTTTAATGACTTGTCTGCTACATAAACATGTAAATTGAAATTAAATTATTTCTTTCACTAAAAGATTAATTTGTTTTCTGCTCTGGGTTGTAATTATCATTACCCTGATTATTACAGTTGATCAACATTACATATTATTACAAATTTTTATAAGTAATTATTGCAGATAAACATTTCTTAATGAGATAAATTTATGTTATTACTATTTCTTTTTTCAATTTTTATATAAGTAAACTCTGAGAAATCTTGTGGCTATGTAGATGAGAATAGAAAAAGTTTTGTTGTTGCAGTATCACTCAGTTTTATGAGTTCAGTGAGTTATTTATGGGTTATTTGCCAATTATGAGTTATTTGTCCAAAAAATTGCATAGTTACCTATCATCAATAAGTATTTTAGTGATTAGATTTTCTTGGTTGAAAGCAAAGAGTTGAAAATAAATAAAGAATTGAACATAAACTGAATGAAAAAGGATTTACAATAGCAAAGACCTGGAACCAACCCAAATGCCCGTCAATGATAGACTAGACCGGGAAAATGTGGTACATATACACCATGGAATATTATGCAGCCATAAAAATGATGAGTTCGTGTCCTTTGTAGGGACATGGATGAACCTGGAAACCATCATTCTCAGCAAACTGACACAAGAGCAAAAAATCAAACACCACATCTTCTCACTCATAGGCGGGTGTTGAACAATGAGAACACATGGACACAGGGAGGGGAGCAGTACACACTAGGGTCTTTTGTGGGGAAATGGGGGAGGGACGGGGGGTGGGGAGGTGGGGAGAGATAGCATGGGGAGAAATGCCAGATATAGGTGATGGGGAGGAAGGCAGCAAATCACACTGCCATGTGTGTACCTATGCAACAATCTTGCATGTTCTTCACATGTACCCCAAAACCTAAAATGCAATTAAAAAAAAAAAAAAAGGAAAAAGGATTTGATAGCCAGCCAGTGGAGTCATTAACTTGCTAACTTGACAGTAGACCATCAACCATCATAAGATTATTAATTTTAGAAGCTCTTTGTCTAACCCAACATATGCAAATAATTGTTAGGAAAATAAAAATATTGTTAATTTCAGTACACATTTGCCAGTGCAAAATTTTACAATGAAATACTTTTTTTTTTTTTTTTTTCAGATGGAGTCTTGCTCTGTCTCCCAGGCTGGAGTGCAGTGGCGCGATCTCAGCTCACTGCAATCTCTGCCTCTGGGTTCAGGCAATTCTTCTGTCTCAGCCTCTCAAGTAGCTGGGACTACAGGCCCATGCCACCATGCCCAGCTAATTTTTGTATTTTTAGTAGAGATAGGGTTTCACTATATTAGCCAGGCTGGTCTGAAACTCCTGACTTAGTGATCTGGAATTACAGGTGTGAGCCACCATGCCCAGCTGAAATACTTTTATCATATTCTTTAAATGTGTTTTTGAAAAAAGTCTGGAACTACAGGTTCCATTCATCTAAGCTATGGAGAATATCTGCAGTATACCTATAGAAGAGGAAAAACTTGCTCCTCTACCCTCTTAAGTAATTGGGACCCGCAAATGAAATTGACAGCAGGCAGATTAATAGAAGAAAAGGTTTGTTATATATACAGAGATCTTCATAGAAAAGAGGACCCGAAAGAAGTGTTTAGACCAGGGGGTGGAGGGGGCTCATATACCATTTTTACAAACAGTGGTAAATTGTGAAAAATTAAGTTTAGAGAAAGGTAGGTGGTTGGGCTTCTGGGTGGTAAATTGTGAAAAGGGAAATACATGGGGATTCTAATGAAAGAAAAGGGTTATTTAGTAAGGTTTGTTATGCAGACTAAAGTGGATGTCTTCTCCATTGATAAGCATCATTGCTGGTGATGAAGTGTTGCCCTTTTCTTCCTGGTATGAGAGTGAGACACCTTTACAAATGGAAATTTAGATTACATTTACAAAAGGAATTTATGCCCTGCTTTTAGACAAAAAGAGTGAGGGCAGAGATATTCCCCTTCATCTGCCATTTCTCAGTTGCCTTCAGCTCAAAATAATCCTTATGCCAAAGTGGCATATTTGGGAATATATGAGGATCCTCTTCATCCCCTCATTGGGAATTCAGTGAGACAAGTGGAAAAAATTTTGACTTCAGATTAATGTATATATTTATCTCCCTGTGTAAGCACCTCATTCTTTCATTCCTTTTTTTTTTTTTTTTTTTTTTTTTTTTGATATGGAGTTTTACTCTGTCGCCTAGGCTTGAATGCAGTAGTGCCATCCTGGGACGCTGCAGCCTCCGCCTCCTGGATTTAAACAGTTCTTCTGCCGCAGCCTCCTCAGTAGCTGGCACTACAGGTGTGTGCCACCATGCACGGCTAGTTTTTTGTATTTTTAGTAGAGATGTGTTAACCAAGATGATCTCAATCTCCTGACCTTTTGATCCTCCCAACTCGGCTTCCCAAAGTGCTGGGATTACAGGAATGGGGCACTATGCCCGGCCACGTTCCTTCATTCTAATTCTGAGTTCGATGCAGGACCAGGTAGATAGGTAGACAGGCAGGCAGAGCAAGCATTCATTCAGCAAATACTTACTAAGAATATTTTATGTAACATACCTGCTAAGTACTAAAAACATAGCAACGAAACACAACACAGTTCTTGCCCTTAATAATTTATAATCTGGTAGGGGAATAGACAAAGTAAAAAGACATTAATTGATTTCACAACAGTGTTAATATTCTTAATACTACTGTTAAGTATATAGAGTATAAAGAGATAAGCAGGATACTAAAGAACCTCCAGCATAGGTCTCTAAATCAGTCCCCTAGGCCTCAGGATGGGAGGAAGACTTCTGCAAGGTAACATCTAAGCTTTAGCCTATTGTTCATATTAAGTTAAGGAAGATTCTGGTTACCTCAGTATGTGCCTTGCTCAAGGCCATGTAATTTGTGAGTGGCGGAGGTGTAGTAATTCCCAGTTCTGTCCTTCAGCCTAGGAATTTTTTTGTCAAAGCCGCATCTTTAAAGTGGAGATAATGATACCTATTCTGTTTGTTTCACAGGTTTGTTATAAGGAGTAAATAAGAGGGCACATGAAATCACTTTAGACTCTAACATGCTAGATAAAGGGAATTTATGATAAAATGAAATATTTTCTTTGCTGACTAGAGCTGCTACATGTGTGCCTTCCTTTATAGAGTCTTTTTAAGAGAAACCCTCTATGACTATCTTGGGCAAGGGACTTAGATAGGGCAAGTATTGATTAGAAATGTGTTTGGCTTTTTGCCCAAGTAACATAGCTACTTACTCACCGAACACTGTTCAGTATCCCAGTCAAAGTTTTTTGAAAACCAGAAACAGAAACATTTTTTAGATGGACCATTGGTTATATGTCTTAATCATATTGCTAAAATAAAAATAAAAAACCTCATAGTTGCTACATGTTAAATATTCATATCACTAAAAATTTTTGACCAAAATGCTTAAAACAGAGGGGAAAAAATTGAAAACACAAGTCAGAGACAGAAAATTTGACATTGAATATTCATCAGAAGTGGAATTTGTTAAAGAACGTCAAAAAATTGGGAAAACAAGAACAGCAAAAAAGTGGAATTATATTTCTGTTATTTTCTTGGATAATATTTCAAGATAAAAGGCATTAGAAAACATGGACTTGAGAAATAATCATTGAGCCAGAAGAATAGATTCAGTATAAGTAATCGGGTAGATCCTTTTCTATGAAATGTATGTGTACTGTTACAAAGGATAAATTTTAGAGGGGCCATGAGTAAAAGATGGTGAGGTAACCTTGTTCTGATTCAGAGATCTGAGTCTTTTCAAAGAGCTAGCCTGCAGGAGTTACCATAGCAACAGCATTATATTAGGGGCATTTTCAAGATTGTTTTAAAGTGTCTTATGTTATGCTGCATGATTTATAAAAATGGAGGTATAGAGTTAGCTGTGCCTGAAATCATTTTTTGGAAAGTAAGGAAGGTGGTTGGAGGTTTAGGCAGCTCATTTGAGGAAAATTAAGGATGATAATATTGCAGCTAGCACTCACTGGTATTAAAGAGGAAACGCATTTGAAATATTTCAGTATATTTTTTCTGTCATTGATTTTAGAAGCAAAGGAATTTAGCTAGCAGCCAACCTCCATATTTTAAGAATTCACATTTTATTACATGGCCAGATTCGAAGGCAACTCCTACAAGTGTTTTGTTGGAATTGGGATTCGAGGAGGCCCAAAAGTGTTTTAAATGGTTTTTGTGTGTCCTTGAGGTTTCCTGGCTTTGGCAAAGAAAAGCCTGTGGGAGGTACAGTAATAGAAAAGGCCATTATCTAAGTGCCTGTTGAGAGAGAGCATTTCGTTAGATTTTCTGTTTTTTAATGTACAGTTTCTAACATTCTAAAATATTTGTAAATTTTTAGTGGTTTAGTTAGCTCTTTGTTACTCTTTGATTTCATCTTTTACTTTAGACTTTTTGTTAGTGTTTGCTAAAAAGCATTTGCTACTAGACTTTATAAAATACTTGGAACAAAGAGGTATTCTCAGCACAATTAAGAGTTCATTTACGTCTGTGTGGTTGTTTTCCAGCACCCAGATCTTTCTAGATCCCTTCTTGTTTTAACATTCTCTAAGAGGTGCTGTACCCCCTAATGAGGATTCCTCGGCAGTTGCTCGGGGCCTTCAGTGCAATAGTCCTGTCATTGTTTGAGTGAGCACACATAGTCCTGAAGTGTTTCCTCCCCGGGGTATGACCAGTTTATTACCATCTTCCTACCCTGAATAATAGGCTGTTATGCCAGAATTTCCACATTTTAGTCTTGTTATACTATAATAGAAACAGTAATTGTTCTTCGTTCTCTAGAGAAATTTTTGTTTCATCAACTTTTTTTTAAAAAAAAAAGATATACACACATTTTAAAAAACTCATTTGGATAAGTGCTCTCATTCTTGGCTTACTAAAGTAGCTCATTCTTTAACTCTTTTGAAATCAATGTATTTCTGCTGTGATTTCCTGGCCTCACTAGTAATGCAGAAAACAAGCAGATTATTTTAGAATTTATCTTGACAATATTTGCTTAAGAACTGCCAATGCCATAAAGCCAAATATGAGATTTTTTTGTTTATTAATTTTACTTTCATTCAAATATTTCTTGAGTAGTTTTTATCTGTTTGGCATTGTGTAAATTATAAAAGGTTTTGTAATTATATCCCATCTTGCATTGCTTTTAAAATATTAATTATAACTTTGAATAAATTAAATTTCTTTTGCATCTTGTCACTTAAAGAGTCTTTTAAAAAAAGGACACATATGCTTATACCCTGATACCATTTTGGTAGCCTTATCTCTAGCCACCTTTGTTTTCTTAATTACTCTTAAAACTGATAGATGTAATTGGCATTTCTACATAAATTATGTTGCTTTTGGAACACTCATGCACAAAAGTTTAAAATTTAAAGTCTGTTTTATTGCTTAGAAATTGAGAGAGGATCTGTGATGTTTAAAAGAAATAATTGGCTAGGCACAGTGGCTCATGCCCGTAATGCAAGCACTTTGGCGGGGCTGAGGCAGGTAGATCATGAGGTCACGAGTTCAAGACCAGCTGGCTAACGTGGTGAAACCCCATGTCTACTAAAAATACAAAAATTAGTCGGGGGTGGTGGCAGTCACCTGTAATCCCAGCTACTTGGGAGGCTGAGGCAGGAGAATCGTTTGAACTCAGGAGGCAGAGGTTGCGGTGAGCTGAGATTGCGCTATTGCACGCCAGCCTGAATGACAGGCCAAGACTCCATCTCAAGAAAAAAAAAAAAAAAGAAATAGTTGAAAATTTTTTATGAATTCAATTTATAGAAGAGTTTGTCTGATTAAAAAGAAACGTAAACACCGATTGCTTGAAAGTCGAATTTTTTATGTTCATTTTAATTTATGTATGTTATATGTAATTTTACATGAGACAGCTATGGTTAAAAGTATAAACATCAGAAAATGTCATTGTGTCTGGATATTTCCAGCAAAAAGAAAAGAAAGAGAAAAAAATGAACAGGCAAATGTACTTACGGATCTTGAGTTCCTGCTAAGTATATGATACTCTAGGGAACATAATAATAGATTGTATGTAACTCTGTTTCCTTGAGTTTTGTAGTATAATACAGTAAATGTCCTCGTCAGCTATTGCAGCATAATAAACCAACCCAAACTCAGTAGCTTAAAAACAGCTTTAATCCATTCTTGCTTGTGCTTCTGAAGGTCAGCTGGGAATTGACTGGACTAGGCTGGGCTCAGCTGGATAGCCTTCAGGCTGCTGTTCTGGCAGGGTTTGGCTCCTCACTACAGGTTGGGTTTGGTTCTATTTCATGTGTGTTCCTTCTGGGGCCTCGGCGAAGGAGCAGCACTTACACAGGGGAAACTCTTCGCATAGCACTGATAGAAACAAGACCTGTTATACAAATTTTAAGCCTCTGCTTGCTTCATAACTGCTAGCCTCCAAAGGCCCTTGTGACTGCTAGGCCAAAGCAAGTCACCAAACCCTACATTAACGGGGCAAGAAAGCTTCTGCCGTGGAAACATGAATGAGCTGAAAGGGAGAGAATAGTTTTAAAATGTAATCTACTGTGATACTGAAAACAATTTAAACTGATTTCTCTAACGTGGCAAAGGACTTAAACAGTTAATTTTGTAGAGTAACAATTAACAAATGTATGAAAAATTTTCCACTTTGCTAATAAAAAAGGAAATGCAAATTAAGATAATATTTAATCAAAGAAGTGATGATGCCTATCACTGGCAAGGGTGCTGAGAGATGAAAACTCATTCTGAGTTGGACGAGGTGGCTCATGCCTGTAATCCCAGCACATTGGGAGGCTGAGGCGGGCTTATCATCTGAGGTCAAGAGTTTGAGACCAGCCTGACCAATATGGAGAAACCCCGTCACTACTAAAAATATAAAAATTAGCCGAGCGTGGTGGCGCGTGCCTGTAATCCCAGCCAGTCAGGAAGCTGAGGCAAGAAAATCTCTTGAAGCCAGGAGGCGGAGGTTGCGGTGAGCCGAGATCGTGCCATTGTACTCCAGCCTGGGCAACAAGAGTGAAACTCCATCTCAAAAAAAAAAAAGCAAAAACCACCTCATTCTGTTGATTGAGTATAAATTTGTAAGCAATTTGGTAATTCTTTTGAGTCTTAAAATCATTCACATCTTTTGACCTAGTGACTACGTTTCCATAACTTTTTCCTGAGTAGAGAATTGGGCAAAAACGAACGTGTCTTTGCAGTATAATATAGTAAAAAACTGAAATAATCTAACAAGTGTTCAGCAATAGGTGAATAGTTTACTTTCAGTAACTGCATGGTATGTGAAATACTATACAGTGGCTTGTCAAAAGTCACACAGTGTACCTGCAAATAGATGAAGAATAGTGATTGTGGGTGTGTGTCTGTTTCCACAGATAGTCTTGCTCTGTCGTTCAGGCTGGAGTGCAGTGCACGGCTTGGTCATATCTCACTGTAGCCTCAAACTCCTAGGCTCAAGAGATCCCTCCCACCTCGGCCTCCTGGGACTACAGGGGCATGCTACCATACCCAGTTATTTTTTTCTTTTATTCCTAGAGACAGGGTGTTACTACTGTTGCCCAGGCTAATCTCAAACTCAGTCTTCCAAAGTACTGAGATTACACGCGTGAGCCACTTCACCCAGCTGACACACTTGTATTGAGAGCCATGTGAACTCCGCCAAAATATGAAAATAACTTTTCTCTGCCAGAAAATCAAAAGTCATTCTTGGAGGGAAACAAAAACCAATGTATTAATGTTGTTTCAAGTGATGACAGAATAGTTTGACATGATTAATTTGCTTAGTGTTATATTCTTTTTTAGGTCTTAAGAAATATCAAGGGGGCTGGGCACAGTGGTTCACATCTGTAATCCTAGTACTCTGGGATGCCGAGGCATGCAGATTACCTGAGGTCAGGAGTTCAAGACCTGCCTGGCCAATGTGGTCAAACCCTGTCTCTACTAAAAAAATTTAAAAGTTAGCTGGGTGTTGTGGCACATACCTGTAATTCCAGCTACTTGAGAGTCTGAGGCAGGAGAATTGCTTGAACCCAGGAGGCGGAGGTTGCAGTGATCCAAGATTGCGCCACTGGACTCTAGCCTGGGCTACAAAGCAAGACTCTGTCTCCAAAAAAAAAAAAAAAAAAGGAGGGAGGGAACTATCAAGAGTATATTGTTATAAATAAGGAATGTTTTGAGCATGTTTCTTAGAACGTAATGAACAAAAGACCAGTGGGCTAATATTTAATTTCTTTTTTTTTTTTTTTTTTTTTTTTTTTTAGCTGGAATCTTGCTCTATTACCCAGACTGGAGTGCAGTGGGGCGATCTCAGCTCACTGCAACTTCTGCCTCCCAGGTTCAAGTGATTGTCCTGCCTCAGCCTCTTGAGTAGCTGAGATTACAGAAGTCTGCCACCAAGCCCAGCTAATTTTTATATTATTAGTAGACACTGGGTTTCACCATGTTGGCCAGCTGTTCTCAAACTCCTGACCTCTGATCTGCCCGACTCAGGCTCCTAAAGTGCTGGGATTACAGGCATGAGCCACTGTACCTGGCTAATACTTAATTTCATTGATACTTTGGATAAGGTATAAGATATGATTTTCTTGAAAATATTCCGACTAAGGAAACTCTTCTTTACACTACGTATGGTATTTTCTTCACATAGCTAAAAAAACAAAACTGCTGCCACTTAATAGGAAGGAAAATAAAACGTCCACCAAAATATCTCATTGATAAGTAGCATTTGTAGTTTTGTGTTCCTCTCCTGTGGGCTTCTCAGGGCTCTCCCTGAATACTTTTTAGTTGCTTCTGAATAATATATACCCCAAAACATATTTCTTTTAAAGGCAGAACTGTACTACTTGTAACTGTTTTATCCTTACCAAGAATCTTCTCAAACAAAGTGAATATCAAACAAAGTAGAACATTGAAGTCTACACAACACATTTCTTAGCTGGTGTAGTAGACTGAATCACTGCAGAAGGTTAGGTAGAGAGTCTAAGATCTGTTACATAGTTTCTTCTCACTTAAGAAAATTCAACTAATTATATTTCCTTTCTCAAGAACTGAAAGAGTTGATATTTGTAATTAATTTTTAAAATCTGTCATGAAACTTTCTATTGCAGAAAGTAGTATTTCTTATCTAAAGAGCAAAATTATCTCTCTGCTCAATTTAATCAAGTCCTCTGCCAGTAAGAATTTTAAAAGCACCATCTTAGTGAAAGGTACTTTTTCACATTGAAAACTAGAATATGGGCTTTGGAGTTAGGACTAGGTTAATTTAGCCAGTTAATAATTATATTACCCTGAGAAAGTGACTAGACTTCTTTGATTTAAAATTAGTAAAATTGAGATAATAATTCCACCTCATAATTTTATTATAAAGATTTTGTGTTAATACACTATAACTCATAATTGGTATTGATATCTTCCCCATCATCTGTAATGAAAGCATGAAAAAATTCACATGCAAAATATTGCAGAAGAGGTTTTAACTATAGATGTGGAAGAATTTAAAATAATTATGAATAAATGTCTAGATAAAAAGGATAATTTATTTTTAGGAACTTAGAAATTAACAAAATAAAGGCAGGAGGACAGACACTTTAAATTATGTAGTAACAACTATTGCAGGAATAGGGAAAGTTGTCTTTAAAGTGTCAGACCAAAGTGTTTTCACAAGAAAAACTTTGTAAAACCTTTCAAACCTTCAAGGAATGGTTTCTGCCATATAAACTATTTAGAAATGTAAAAGGAAAGCATCTTATTTATCTTTGCAAAACTAGCATAATTCTGAAAAATACCACACTCAAAACTATAGTTTAATGTTACTTACTGTACATACAAAAATTTCTTATTTAAAAAAATTGGCCGGGCGCAGTGGCTCAAGCCTGTAATCCCAGCACTTTGGGAGGCCGAGGCGGGTGGATCACGAGGTCAAGAGATCGGGACCATCCTGGTCAACATGGTGAAACCCCGTCTCTACTAAAAATACAAAAAATTAGCTGGACATGGTGGCGCGTGCCTGTAATCCCAGCTACTCAGGAGGCTGAGGCAGGAGAATTGCCAGAACCCAGGAGGCGGAGGTTGCGGTGAGCCGAGATCGCGCCATTGCACTCCAGCCTGGGTAACAAGAGCGAAACTCCGTCTCAAAAAAAAAAAAAAATTGATACAAGATAATTTTACATATTTATAGGGTACATAGCTCTTTACATTCTGTTAGTGTAATAGAGCTATTTGCAAGTATGTTGTGTGTTGGCAGACATTATTTTATTATGAACCTGATACCAACCCTGAAAGAAAGGAAAACAGGTGTTGTTCTCATTTTTGCTTGCCCCAGGTCACATGACAATAAATAGCAAAACTGGAATTTTAACTCTGAATTCATTCCTTTTTTTACTCTTAAAAAGTTACTTCCAACGAGGCAGCATGCTATAATGTCGTGATCCTCAAATTTTGTTGTGTATCTGAATTACTTTGGATGCTTGCTTTAAAATGAGTTATCTTGGGTTTTACCTTCGGTCTAATTCAGTAGTATTAGGGTTATCCAAAGTTTGCATTTTTAACATGTCTTCTGCTAAAGGTGATTCACTGACCACACATCAAGTAGCATGCAAACAGCAGATGTTGTAAACAGATGTGGTGTTGAGCAAACAGAGACAAGTGAAAGTAGATTTGGATACTACTTCCTCCTTTTGAACTATTTGTAAGATCTTAGGCAGTCAAGTAAAGAATGGTAAATAAGCAGTAAAGCATACTGGGTAAGAGTATGGCTTTGGATCAGTGAATCTTGGGAATGTTACTTGATGATAATGATACTTACTTCATAAGGAGGTTTTAAGGACATATGTATAAATTTTCATAGAGAGGAATGAGAAAGCAGAGCAGAGACAGTCAAGTGTTAGTTACTCCGGTGGAAGTCTTAATACAGATACATATGTGCACACACCCGTAAACCACATCAAGGAAGGGGACCCAGGAGTTCCCCACCACCAAAAAGATTTTGTTTCTCCTTTCAGCTTTTATTCTACTTAAAGTCATTAGAGACTAGTCAAAGTTTTTATTTTTAATTAAATCTCAAAGTCCATTGATACTGCAATTGATGAGGTGGGTCCCAGAGTAAGTATCTGAATAGGTGTTTAAGAAGTACTGACTTTGATCTATTTGGTAGAGTTTGAGGTAATATGGGTTTTACTCGACTTCTAAAAATATCCATTTAAAAGAAAAGTTATTGAATATAGGTTTATATAAAAAGGCATCACAGTTTTGGACTGTTTCGCTCTGAGATTTAGAATTGTTTCAGATGTATTTTTTAGATCTGATATGTTATACTCGTGTAGAATATTGGCAGGCTATATGAAGAAAACATGGGAGAAATTTTGGCTTTCCTTCTCTCTATGCATATCTCCTATTATATTTCTTCTCACTCCCTTTTTAGGTTTGTTAACTAACCGTAATGTGGAATACATATTGTTATTTCTCACATTTCTAGAATACATCTTTGTGATCTGCATTTATTTTATATTCAACTCCAATTACTATATTCTGTATCATAGCTGCTTAAAGATGTACTCCAATCTTATTTCTATTTTTAAATGACTATAATTTTAGCTTATGTTTATCACTTTTTTCAGGTTAATTAAGAAAAAAGTTTCTGCTCATATGTCTGTACTACCTGAAGCTTTCATGAAATGAGTACTTGAGATGTTATATAAAATGTATAGAATCCTGGGCAGGCATGGAAGCTCACACCTGTAATCTCAGCATTTTGGGAAATCAAGGTGGGAGGATCACTTAAAGCCTGGAGTTTCAAGACCAGCTTGGGCAACATAGCAAGACCTCCTGTCTTAAAAAAAAAAGATTCTTTTTTTCAATTAACCAAGTATGGTAGTACACACCTGTAGCCCTAGCTACTTGGGAGGCTCAGGCAGGAGGATCACTTGAGCCCAGGAGTTCAAGGTTACAGTGAGTTATGATTGTACCACTATACTGTACTCCCTCCTGGGCAACAGATTGAGACCCTATGTTTTTTTTAAAAAAAAAAAATTACATGATTCTTCTATTTCTTTTAAAGTGGCTATACTTGTTAGTATCTCATTTAGTTAAATAAGCGAAATTATGTCTCTTCCAGGAGAGAAGTTAGAAACACATAGTTTATCTGCTCTAGAATTATTGTTATTTTGTTATAGTACAAAAGGAGTGGGGAAAAGCAGAAATAGATCTTTTTTAATGGAAAAATACCAAACTTCTATTTAATGAATTAAAGAGGAAACCAGCCAGTTGTCACAACTGGTTCAAAGGAGAGGCAATATATTTCCCACATGATGGTTAGTTAACAAACCTTTACTATGGAGTCAAGGAATGTTGGTATCCATCTACAAATGGACACAAAACTGGCTTTTTCCACTGGAGGTGGGATGTGCTGGAGGTCCCCCAGCCATAGTCAGACCTTCACTTTCTGCAGTTTTAGAGGATGAGATGGAGTCTTTTGGACCTCCATCAGACAGAATTTATTTGTGTGCCTATAGACAGCATTATTTGCATTAATCCACAATTTATACAGAATTGTAAAATAACTCCAAGACCAGAAAAGGCACAAATTCCATAGAAACATAACTTAGAAAGTTATGCAGTAAATAATGTAGTTTTCCATTATATATACATAGTAATTATTTTTGCTTATTCCAGAGTCTTAACTTTTCCTTACAGCAATAATCTACTACAAGAATGTTTCCAAGGTTGTTGATCAAATGTGTGACCGAAAGGGATTTTAAAAAAATAAGCCTAGACACACATACATAAGAAAAGTATTGGGCCAGGCACAGTGGCTTAAGCCTGTAATCCCAGCATTTTGGGAGGCCGAGGCGGGCGGATCACAAGTTCAAGAGATCGAGACTATCCTGGTCAACATGGTGAAACCCCGTCTCTACTAAAAATACAAAACATTAGCTGGGCATGGTGGCGTGTGCCTGTAATCCCAGCTACGCGGGAGGCTGAGGCAGGAGAATTGCCTGAGCCCAGGAGGCAGAGGTTGCAGTGAGCCGAGATCGCGCCATTGCACTCCAGCCTGGGTAACAAGAGTGAAACACCGTCTCAAAAAATAAATTAATTAAATAAATTAAATAAATTAAAAATTAAAAAATAAAAGAAAAAAAAGAAAGGTATTGGAAGAGGTTCTGATGATCTCATCTGGGAAGGGGTATCTGATACATCAGAAAAAAGATGTCATTGATTTTTTTATAATCACTGAAGAGATAATTTTGTTATTGAGGAGCCAGTAAATAAGGATCTATATGAATAATAAATTGAATATAAATACAGTTTAATAATCAAATTACCTTCTTGATTACATCTGCCACATCCAGTTTTATTCAACAAACATTTACAAAACATCTTCAATGTATCAGGCACTACTAGATGCTAGGCATACATAGATGAACACAACATATCTTGCCTTTAAAACCTCCTCTTGGAGCTCACGGTTTGGTAAGGGAGATAGACTAATTATAATAGAACATGGAAGTGCAATAATACTATATTATCAGTGTCGTATAGGGTATGAGGTAGTTTGAAAGAGGAAGTGGTTAACTCAGTAAGGGTTTTGAGAAACAGCCAAGTTTTGTGTTTTTTTTTAAATTAAACATTTTGTTTTGAGATAATTGTAGAATCACATGCGGTTGCAAGAAGTAATACAGAGAGATCTTATATACCCTTTGCATAGTTTCCCCTAATGGTAACATCTTACAAACATACAGTACAATATCACAACCAGAATATTAACATTCATACAGTCAAGATACAGAACATTTCCATCACCACAAGGATTCCTCCTCTTGCCTTTTTTGCACAGTACTCCCCCCAATCCTATCAACACCTTCACTTCCTGCATTTTTTACTTACTCATTGTCAACCACAGCCTGAAAATTTTATGCTATTTTGAGAGAGAAAGAGACCACAATCACATAACTTTTATGGTTTCCTTTTGTTTTTTGAGACAGGGTCTCACTCTATCACCCAGGCTGGAGTGCAGTGATGTAATCTCTGCTCACTGCAGCCTTGACCTCTTGGGCTTATGCAGCCCTCTCACCTCAGCCTCCTGAGTAGCTAGGACGACAGGTGCGCACCACCACACCGGGCTAATTTTGTTTATTTTTTGTAAAGGTGAGGTCTCCAACTCCTGGACTGAAGCAGTCCTCTTACCTTGGCCTCCCAAAATGTTGGGATTACAGCATGAGCCCCTACGCACAGCCTTCCACACAACTTATTACAGTATATTGTGATTGACCTATTTTATTATTATTGTTGTTAGTCTCTCACTGTGCTTAATTTATAGATTAAACTTTATCATAGCAGCACTGTCCATGGTTTCAGGCACCAAATAGGGGTTTTGCGATGTATCCCACCACAGATAAGGGGGAAATTAATGTTAGGGTGTGAGTCTTTTATTTTGTGTTTTGTGTTGGTTTTCCCTGATTTTTGGTGTCTCTTCCCTTCCTCTCTGTGGCCTACATGAACATTTAAAAAATTTTTATTTTGATTTTTCTATAGTGTTTTTAATGTATCTGTATAGCTGCTTACATGGTTGCTCCAAGTGTGTATGTATGTGTAAATATATACACATATATATGTAAAATATTAAAGAGTTGGGTGCCTTCATTTAACACATTATGTTAAATGTAGCCACCTAATCACCCTTTACGTTCCTTCATCCTCCCGCATTTATCATCTTATTGTCTTAACTATTTTCTCTAAATATATTGAGAACTACATCAGACAGTGTTATAATTTTTGTTCCAATCTTCAGACATAATTTAGAAAACTCAAGGAAAATACCTTGCGTTTACGCATATTTTTGCATACCTTGTCTTTTCTTCTGATGTTGCAAGGTTACTTCTTGTTTGTTTTCTATTTAAATAATTTCCTTTGACCATTCTTTTAGGGGAGGCCTTGCTGGGTGACAAATTCTTTAAGTTTTTCTTCATTGGAGAATGCCTTCCCTTCGCCTTCATTCCTGATGAGAATTTTGGCTGGATGTGGGATTCTACATTAAAGGTCTCTTGTCAGTACTTGAAAAATGTCACTTCCCTCTGTCCTTCCTAGTTTCTAGTGAAAAATCCTGTCATTAAATGGTTTTTCCCTTACAGATAAGGTGTCATTTCTGTCTTACTGTTTTCAAGATTATCTTCTTTGTCTGTAGTTCTCAGAAATTTGACTACGATATATGGTATTGTATTTTTTAATTTTGGTATCCATATGTTGATGCTAGTATATAGAAATATGTTGATTTTTTGTTTATCTTATGTCCTGTGAACCTGTTGAACTCACTTTTGCATTCTGAGAGGATTTTTTGTAGATTCCTTGGCATTTTCTACATAGACAGTTATGTCATCTACAAAAGGGACAGCTATATTTCCTTCTCTCCAATCTACATGCCTTTCACTTCCTTTTTTTTCCTTTACCTTATTGCACTGTCTTGAGGTTCCACATGCTGAGTTAGAGTGGTGAGAGCAGATATCCTTGCCTTGTTCCCAGTCTTAGAGGGAAAGCATTCGGGTTTTCACCGTTAAGTATAATAAAGAAAACATTTATTAGTTGCAGGTGTTCTGTTGTGGAAGTTCCCCTCGATTCCTATTTTAATTTTTTTCAAATGCTTGTTCTGAATCATTTGATATGATCCTGTGATTTTCTTCTAAGCTTACTTAGCCCATTAAGATGTTGAAATAACATGACTGATTTTCACATACTGAACTGAACCAGCCTGAAACTCTGAAATAAAGTTCACTTGGTGTATATTTCTTGTTATACATTGCTGAATTCTATTTGCTAATATTTTGTTAACAGCTATTGTGTCTGTATGAGGTATGTTTTCTGTATTTTTCTATTTTAATATACTGTCTTTGGTTTTAGTATCAAAGTAATACTAATTTTATAAAATGAATTATGCACTTTATCCTCTTCTTCTAAATTATGGAAGATTTATTCTTTTTTTTTTTTTTTTTTTGAGACGGAGTTTCGCTCTTGTTACCCAGGCTGGAGTGCAATGGCGCAATCTCAGCTCACCACAACCTCTGCCTCCTGGGTTCAGGCAATTCTCCTGCCTCAGCCTCCTGCGTAGCTGGGATTTGGCAGTGTTTTTGAATATCTCTCGCTCTTTTTTTTTTTTTTTTTTTGAGACAGAGTCTTGCTTTGTCACCCAGACTGGAGTGCAGTGGTATGATCTTGGCTCACTGCAACCTCCACCTCCCAGGTTCAAGCAACTCTCCTGCCTTAACCTCCCAAGTAGCTGGGATTATAGGTACGTGCCACCATGCCCAGCTAATTTTTGTATTTTTAGTAGAGATAGGGTTTCATCATGTTGGCCAGGCTGGTCTTGAACTCCTGACCTCAGGTGATTCTTCTGCCTTGGCCTTTTAAGTGGTTGCCCTAAGCATTATATATATATATATAAAACTATTATTCTTAGTGTCATCTTTTTACCAGTTTCAGTGTCTTGCAGAAACCTTGCCTCCCTTTACCCTTTCTTTCTTTATTTTATCTTTTTTGAGACAGGGTCTTGCTCTGTTGCCCAGACTGGAGTGCAGTAGCACAATCTGGGCTCACTGCATCCACCACCTCCCAGTCTCAAGCAGTTCTCATGATTTAGCCTCCCGAGTAGCTAGGACTACAGGTTTGTGCCACCACTCTCAAACTAATTTTGTATCTTTAGTAGAGATGGAGTTTCGCCATATTGGCCAAGGTGGTCTGGAATTCCTGTCCTCAGGTGATCTGCCCGCCTCAGCCTCCCAAAGTACTGGGATTATAGACATGAGCCACTGTCCCCTGGGATTACAGGTATGAGCGACCATGCCTGGCCCTTCACCCTCTTATTTATAATATAGTGGTCTTAAGTGTTTCCTCTACATAGAGTAGAACCCTATTAGACAGTGTAATAATTTTTGCTTCAACCCTCAAGCATAATTTAGAATTTAGAAGAAAAGCTTGTTGTGTTATATTTACTCACATTATTGCTTACTATGTTCTTTCTTCCTTCTTGATTTCCTAAGATTCCTTCTTTGATCATTTTCTTTTTGTTTAAAGAATGTTATTGATTATTTTAAGGTAGATCTGCTGAGAAATTCTCTTTGTTTTCCATTACCTTAGCATATCTTGAATTCTCCTTCATTCCTGAAGGATATTTTCATTGGATATAAGATTCTGGGTTTACAATTTATTTGGGGGGGCGGATGCCACTTAATAAATATTGTCTTACTTCATTCTGTTCTTCAGAAGATTTCTGATGAGAAATATGCTGTCATTCAAATAGTTTTTTCTTAGTAGGCAAAGTGTTAAGGTAACACTTAAGGTACCTGTTAAGGTAACAGATAAAGTGTAACAGTATTGTTTGTTTGTTTGTTTTTCAGCTGCTTTCGTAACTTTTTCTTTGCCTTTACTTTTCAATAGTTTAGTTATAGTTGGTTTTGACAGGATTTCTTTGGGTTAATTCTTTTTAGGGTTTGGTCAACTTTTTGAATCTGTAGATTATACCTCTTGCCAGATTGGGAGTTTTCAGCCATTATTTCTCAAGTGCTTTTTCAAGTCTTCCCTTCCTCTCCTTGGACTTCCATAACACAGATGTTAAATCAGTTTTTATGGTCTCACAATTCTCTGCTCTTTTCTTTTTTTCTTTTTCTAAGACATCTCAGCTCACTGCAACCTCCACCTGCTGGGTTCAAATAATTCTCATGCCTCGGCCTCCCAAGTAGCTGGAATTACAGGTGCACACCAAGCCCAGGTAATTTTTGTGTTTTTAATAGAGACCAGGTTTCACCATGTCAGCCAAGCTGGTCTTGAACACCTGACCTCAGGTGATCCACCTGCCTCAGACTCCCAAAGTGCTGGGATTATAGGCATGAGCCATCACACCCTGGCCTTTTTTCATTTTTTTAAATTCAACCTGTTTTCCTTCTTGTTCAGGTTGATAAATTTCTATTCTTTCAGTTGCTGGTTCTTTCCTTTGTCCCTTCTGTTCTTCTATTAACAGTGAGCTTTATTTCAGTTACTGTTTTTTTGGCTTCTAATACTTCTATTTGGTTCTTTTTTGTGTTTCCTGTGATTTTGGTGAGACTGTTTCTTTGCTGAGGCATTTTTATCATAGCCACTTGCTGTATGGTTTTTGTTCAGTAATTCCAACATCTCTTGTCATCTCCATTTTAACATCTTTGTCTTTTCATTCAGTTTGAGATCTTCCCTGTTCTTCGTATGACTAGTGATTATTTTTATTGAAAACTGGACATTTTGGATATTTTGTTATTAGACTGTAGAAACACACACACACACTCCTACCTCTTAATTTCCTTTGGATTGAGAACATTTCCTACTTTTGCATGGTATTGCTAGCTGCTGAGAGCTTTGGCAGCCTTAACTTCTGTGGCACAAATAATAGCGCATTCATACAGGGATTTTTTTTTTTATATTTTGTTCATTTTTCTTGAAATGAGTGGGAATTACCGTACACACAATTTTTTTAATGTCTTGTAAGTTTCATACAGTTAAAACAGTCATGGGAATCATTAGGCATGCAGAAAGCTGCAACTCTTAAGCATCATTGTGACATTCACTGAATTAAAATCAGCTAAAAACAATGTCTATAAAATGTTAGAATGTTGTCATTAAAGGTTGTACCTAAAATACAAGGAAAGTTTAACACTTTTTTTTTTTTTTTTTTTTTTTTTTTTTTTTTTTTTGAGACGGAGTTTCGCTCTTGTTACCCAGGCTGAAGTGCAATGGCGCGATCTCGGCTCACCGCAGCCTCCGCCTCCTGGGTTCAGGCAATTCTCCTGCCTCAGCCTCCTGAGTAGCTGGGATTACAGGCACGTGCCACCACGCCCAGCTACTTTTTTTGTATTTTTAGTAGAGACGGGGTTTCACTATGTTGACCAGGACGGTCTCGATCTCTTGACCTCGTGATCCACCCGCCTCAGCCTCCCAAAGTGCTGGGATTACAGGCTTGAGCCACCGCGCCCGGCGCAAGGAAAGTTTAATAGGGGGGTTTTGCTTTATCTGTTTTTAGCTCTCAGGAAATAATCATTATATAACATATAAGTATGTTGCTCAGCTGTTTCACATTCAACTTATTTAGAAAAGGCCATGAGATTGGCAGAGGAAGCAAAAGGAGAACTTTATTTCCTGTAAAGGATTATAACCCACAGGCCAGGAAACGAAGCCTTCAGCCAAAACCAAATGCATCGGCTTCAGTTGCGAAGGGGAGAGGTTGGGATTTATGCCCAGTGGGGTTAGCTACACCTATGTATTTAGCAGGTTCTTGGAGAACTGTATGAATATTTATGAGGGAAACCAACTGTGTGATGAGTAAACTTATATCTTACATATATCCCATGTTCACTTTGGAGTAGATACTCAACGTTAAAGTAAAGTGAAATTTGGCTGTTTGTCAAAAGGTGAAACACAGAGCACGGAGGCATCTTGTGCTCAGTCTCTGTGGACCTGCCAGAACAAGTCAGTGATTAGCAGTCATTTATCAAAAAGGAATGCTTTGTCACCTATCGGCAAAAGCACAATGAGGGAGGGGAGTTTGGTCACAATGTCAGGTGGTCTGTTGAGGTGGGGGAAGAAATCTTCCAGACATTGTTTTCAGGGACTGGTTTCTGTTTAATCATAGGAAAGAAAGTTTTGCGGCTGTTATTGAGATAAGGGAGTGTTGAGGTGTGACTGACTTCCTGCCTTGTCAAAGCCATAGAATCTGGTTTTAAAGTTTTCTGAGGTCTGTCTTTGACACAGAGTCCATTTCATTTTGCCTGGGTGGCCTAGGAGCTTTTTTAAATTTCACAAACTTAATAGGTGTTTTCAGAGACACATTATATGTGTAGGCTGCCCAGAGACTATGTTATCTTTCCGAAGTACTTGTTGGAAGGAAAAGCATTGTGCAGAAAATACAAACATGAGTGAAACACAGCCCTTGCCCCCAATTCAGTTAGGCAAATATTAAGCCCCTACGATTTGCAGCATGGTATATAGGCCCTAGAAAAATGCTCATGTGAGATCTTTCTGTGAAAGACATTACAATTTAATGGAAAAGACAAATATATATTCAATTTGCTGTAAAGTTAAATTCTTTTCAAAATGCTAGAGTACAGTATTACAGAAAAGAAAAAAAGTATATGTACAGAATGAAAGACAGTATAAACACAAACAAAATGTTTTATGAAAAGAAGGTCTCAGGAAGGAGAGATTAACTTTTTTCTAAACTTTAATGTATTTTGTCCTTTGTCAACTTACATTATTAAATTTTTTATCTCAAAAATGTTAACTTGAAAAGGGGTTTTTAACTATAACTTTCATTGCTTTTCTCAAACTCCTAACTCAGCCTTTTCCTCTTTATTCTTACATACCACCTTGTTTCCTATTAGCTTGAGAAAACTCAGCCTATCGGGCATCATTTTCCTTCAGCTACCTTCTCCCTACGTTCTTAATCTAAGCCCCTTTTCACTGTGTTTTCCCCAGTCTAAAGTAACAAGGTGTCCTTCCTCCTGTGTGTTCATGTTATTTCCTCTTGTCCCTGGATCTAGCTCTGGCAGTCATCCCTTGTTTTTCCTAAATCTTCAAACTCTTTGTCATTACTGGCTCCGTCCTTCTAGCCTGTGTACCTGCTCAGGAGTCCCCCACTCTAAAACGATTTCCCTTACCTCAGTAAGCCGTCTGATCCAGTCTCCTCCTTTTCTCTATCCTGCATCTCAAAACAGTAGTCTGTTCTTATTCTTACTCTCTCCATTCCTATAGCCATAATAACTCTATAGTAAGTAAAACATATTTAGAACCCTTGAAATGTAAACAAACATAGAATTAGAATTTAAATTGTTTAAGAGATTAAGGAGAAGCTCTATAACATTTGAGAGAGTTCTTACTGCTTTGAGTCTTTGGTATTAAAAAAAACATGGGAAAGATAAAACTCAACCAAGTGTAGTCAAATGCAGTGTGATTTCCTTTATAGATGGAGGAATTACTTCTCACTCTATTCTGTCCTTTTCGTAGAAGGAGCTTCTAATTATTTTGATGGTTACAACCACTGTCTCTGTGACTCCCCAGCTTGTGTTTGAAGCTTTTTAGTTTTATTTCCAATTGTTTCCTGGGCATCCTCCACCTTGATATTTCATAGTACCTTAAAGTCAACACGTCAAAAACTAAACTCATTTTTTTCCTAAGCTTGCTTCAAGCTCCATGTTCTCTAACCCAGTTTACGGTACCATCCCACTCACTCAGGTTAAAGACTAGGAGTCATCCTTGACTGTATCCTTTATCTCACCTTCAGAATTTACCAAATCCTGCCAGTTTTATTTCCTGAATATTTCTTAATTTTTGTCTTACCTCTGTGTCCTTTAAACTTATAGACAATTCTAGCCCTCATTGTATTTCACTGGGCTATTGCCTCAGCCTTATTAATACACTACTTTCAGTATTTACACCTCACGACTCATCTTCCTTAAGATGCCTAGAACTGCACTGCTGCATAATAGAACTACCAGCTACATCTACTGTTGAGCATTTGAAATATGCCTAATCTAAATCGAAATGTGCTGTAAGTGTAACATACAAATTGGATCTTGAAGACTTTGTTTGAAAAAAAAACTATGAACGACAATTTTGTTTTGACTCTATAGTCAATGTAAAAATGATAACATTTTGGGTATAGATTATATAAAATATATTTTTAATTTTACTTTTTTCCATCTTTTAAAATATGGTTACTAGAAATTTTAATATTATATATATACTCTTTCTCCAGCTTTTCTTTTTTATTTTGGAGATGGAATCTCACACTGTCACCCAGGCTGTAGTGCAGTGGCATGATCTTGGCTCACTACAATCTCCATCTCCTGGGCTCAAGCAGTTCTCCTGCCTCAGCTTCCAGAGTAGCTGGGACCACAGGTGTGCGCCACCACACCCAGCCAATATTTTTGTGTTTTTAGTAGAGACAGGATTTCACCATGTTGGCCAGGATGTTCTCGATCTCCTGACCTCGTGATCTGCCCACCTCGGCCTCCCAAAGTGCTGGGATTAAAGGCCTGAGCCACTGCACCCAGCCCTTTCTCCAGCTTTTCATGGGTCTGGTTTCTTCTCATTACCCAAGTTCCAACTTAAGAAACCTTCTCTGCCTAAATGCTGTTTCTCCCTGAATACTGTCTAAAGGAATTTTGTCATATCATCCTGTTCTGTTTTCTTCATGGAATTTTTTACTGTGTAAAATCACCTCGTTTACTTATATATCCGATCATGGTCTACTCCCTGTGAAATAGGAGGCTATACTGAGACAGGAAATTTGACCATTAGTAAATCTGATTCACTGTTGTGTGCCTGGTACCTAGAATAATTATCTGGCATATGCAGGTGCTCATTTATTGAATGAATGAATGGTTTCTAGTCTGTTTGATATGGTTCTCTCTGCCCCATAAATCTGTTTAACTCAAGTCCTTTGAAGATTTAGCTCAAGTAGTACCTCCTTTAGGAAGCCTTTCCTAGCTATTTCCCCTCCTGGCTTATTGATTCCTTTTCTATGCACAGTTCCACAATTGTACCTACACATTTTTTTTTTTTGACTTTGTTCTCTCTCCTCTTTTAGACTTAGCCCTTAATAGTTCTTCAGTACATTTCCATTCCCTAGAACAGGCGTCCTCAAACTACGGCCTGCGGGCCGCATGCAGCCCCCTGAGGCCATTTATCCAGCCCCGCCACCCCCGCCGCACTTCAGGAAGGGGCACCTCTTTCATTGGTGGTCAGTGAGAGGAGCACAGTATGTGGCGGCCCTCCAGTGGTCTGAGGGACAGTGAACTGGCCCCCTGTGTAAAGAGTTTGGGGACACCTGCTAGAATATACCTAGTTAGGTTACCCAATAGACACTCACTATTTGTTGAGTATACAAGTGAGCAGATTTTTTTGGACTTAGTCTTTAGTATTCTAGTTATACAGTAAATAATGCAGGTTATAGTAGTATATACTCAGTAAACATTTCTTGAATGAGTAAAGGAATTCCTGTGTGCTGTTTTTATCATAAAAACAATATAGCAAAATTAAAGTCTTATTTAAATCATTTGTGTCACCACCCTAATAACAATAATTTTCCTCAGCCCACTTTCTTCCTTAATCTTACTTCCTTCATCTGAGATAACCACTTCTGGTTTTTTCATAAACATAATTTTATATACAGTATGAAATAAGCAATAATATGTGTAATAACTTAAATTCTATTTTTCCACACTATGTTAGAAATTTTTTAATGTTATTTCATAGTTTTATGAAACTGCTTTTTTCATTTTAAAGTTGAGATGGGCTTAGAGAAGCAATGCTGTCTAGTACAAAATGATTCCTCTTTCTGGTTCCCTCATTTAGCCTGAGGCCTTATGAGTTCCTTTTTTGTCTCAATCATATTAAGAGTATGAATTTTCTATAACTACAAAGCTTGGGAGAGGTGGTCTAAATTCAAACCCAAATTCTAACTTCAAATCTAGTTATCTCTTTATTAACTGTTTCCCTCAACTTCAGTTTCCTTAACTGTAAAATGGGAATAATAATGTCTGTCTTATCTGCCCTAAGGATAAAGATGGTAATCACCTGAGGGATTAATCTGTGTGATCTCACATGTAACTAAAACACACTAAAGATCAGGGGAATATCTGTATTTGTTCATTTTTGGAGGACAATATTAGTCTCACAATTCAAAGGTTTTCTTTTTTTTAGGTAATAGGAATAGACCCAGGATTTGCTAGATCCTAAACTCAGTAATAATTTAGTTTACCTTTATAGGTTTGGGCTTTGAAAACTATATCTAGTCTGTTTTGTTTTCTTATTTTATTTCAAACTAGTAAATTATTACCAGAATAGAAAAGTTTTAGGTGCAAAGAAAACCATTGGTTCTCTCTTCACATGGTGCCACATTTTTTATTTTTAAAATATTCACCCTGAAACGTGATTCAAGTTGATTTACTTATTTAATTTTTCTAATTTCTCTCTAGAACTTTTCCTTCTGTCTTTTTAAAAAAAATAATTCCCACATTGTCTCTTTAGTAGTACTTTCGTCCTTTTCCTTTTTTTTTTTTTAGGCATTTGGACAATGACTCTGGGTACAAAACCATAAGAAATTTTTTATTTGTTTTAAATTCAGTGGATACCATTACCATAAATATGTTCAATATGAATTATGCTTAGAATGTGGCAGGTGTATAATAGATAGAAGCTTAGAGTAGAATAGCAATGATTTGATTTTCTGTGATTCTGAACATCACTAAAGTGTGCTACCAGGGTTAGCCAAGAGAGAATAAGATGTAATTGCTTGCATAAAGTGATAATATCTTCCCAGGACATCTCCTGAATACCAATGAAGGCAGATGATTTCAGGGAGAGAGGCATTCCTCACTTGAGAGATGAGAGAGATCAAATAATGGTAGTAGTTAAATGAGACTAAAATGTAGCATTTGTAGCTTCATGTATGCTGACCGTTGTTTGAAGAAGTTCTTCAGATAAAACATTACTTACTCTGAAATATTCTATAAGAATGTTTATTTATTTAAAACTCAGCAAGTCCTCATGTATGTTTCATAGAAATTGCATAGAAATGATATAGACTTCTTATATAGAAAATCAAAGCATGATTTTTTAAAAAGAGATACTTTTTTTTGGAATTGTCAAAAACTGAAAGTCTGTATGTTCATCAATAAGTAAGTGGATAAACAATTTGTGTACATTACAAAGTAATACTGGTTAGCAAAAAAAGAAATAAGCCACTGATACATGCAACAGCGTGTATCATGGATGAATCTTTAATATATTATGCTAAGTGAAAACAACCAGTCTCAAAGTGCTGTATACTAAATGGTTCGTTTTATGTGACCGTCTGAAAAAGGCAAAACTACCAGAAGAGAACACAGACTGGTAGTTGTCAGTGGGGCTACAATGAGGTGTGCAGGAATTCTTTGGAGTTATGGAGATGGTTTATATCTTGATTGTGGTGATGGGTACATGACTCTGCATTTGTCAAAATGAACAGGATGTAACTAAAAAAGAAAAGAAAAGAAATAATATGGGCTTACGAAAGAGAAACACCGGATCCATTTTACCGTTGTAAGAATTACACTCTAAGGATAAGACTTATACTTAAAATGTGGGAGAAATACCAGAAAATTAGCACATTGATTTTAGTTTCATTATTAATTCCTTTTTCATGTAACATTTTCACTCCTCTCCACAATCTCCTTTTATGTAATAATTTACACTTGATTATTTCTTCAGTAATTACTAAAGAAGAAAAGAAAATCAGCTTTCTGTAATAAGACTGAAAATTACCTATACTCACTTGAGAAGTACTCGTTTGGTTATCTCCTACTGAATGTATCCATTACTCTATTCTCATGTCCTTTTACTAGCAGACAAATGATAATTTATTATTGGGAAAATTAAATGAGACAATGTTTATAAAATACCTGGCACATACCTATACTCGGTTTTTTTAAGTGTTGTAAATATAACTAACAGTTAAGTTGCTTGTCTTTATCTCTCAGTGTTGATCTTGTTTTGAAAATATGAGAAGAGTGAATTTTACTAAGTTGCCGAATTTGCTTTATTCTTTGTGAATCTTAGTAGATGAATTTTAGTTATCTTTTTTAATGCACCCATGATGTGAATTTTATTGAATGATACTTCTCAGCTAGTCCCTGTATCTGCACATAGAATGAAATAAAGGCATGTCAGAACACATGAACTATACCTAGATGATAGGTTAATAATTTTTTAGGCATTTTAGGTTGATAATTTATATGACGTGATGTTACAGTATAAATATTCAGCTCAAGTTGCTTTTGATAAAGAAAAAGTTTTGTGGAAATAGTTTAAATGTGAAAATGTGATTATATCAAAGCCTGGCTATTCAGCAGAATCACGTGTGGACTATTTTAAAAAATATCAATTTTGGCCAGGTGCAGTGGCTCACACCTGTAATTCCAACATTTCGGAAAGCCAAGGTGGGTGGATCACCTGAGGTAAGGAGTGCGAGACCAGCCCGGCTAATGTGGCGAGACCCCTGTCTCAACTAAAAGTACAGAAGTCAGCCAGGCGTGGTGGCAGGCACCTATAATCCAAGCTACTCAGGAGGCTGAGGCAGAGGAATTGCTTAAACCTGAGAGGCAGAGGTTGCAGTGAGCCAAGATTGCACCCTGCACTACAGCCTGGGCAACAGAGCGAGACTCCATTTCAAAAAAATAAATAAAATTTAAAAAATAATAACTTAAAAAATACCAATTTCTTTTCCTACCATTACCTTTCTAAGAGAAGCAGCTAAACAGTGATGTCCTGGTATAAACCAGCTCTTGGGTGGGAGTGGGGATGAGGCATGGATTTGTAGTGTTTGCTGATTTCCATGCTGTAAATATTTCCACCATAGCCAATTGCAAACTAATAAGATGATAACACTAAATGTGGAGTTAGGAAAAGATATACAGTAGCACAGCATTATACAGTATTTCCATCATACAGGTACAGTAAATATATATAACCTTGAGAGAGTAAATAATAGCCAAAATTAATAATTAAACAGTAATGCTTTTTATGTTACCTTTATTTTAATGTAACTATTTATAAAGTTATGTAAGTTAATTTTTAATAAAGACTGCGTTTGATAACCAGCTTCCAGAGTTTCTGAAAATTTAGCAGTTGGCTCTCATGAGCCGATGAGAACTGATGTTCACACATCCCTGAAGCTCCGGGGTATCTATTTCTTTCAACCAATTGGTTGCAAGTAATTTGCCAACCAGTTGTTTTTCTAACATACAGATCTGATCCTAAAGCCCATGGAGGCATTCCGCAGTCAGACCCAGATGGGTCTTTTTCACCCTTGTTTTAAATCATACCTTTCTCTCACATCCTCTCTGTGTCATCTACATTCAGTGTAGATTACTTCTAACTTCTCAGACATGCCTTGCACTTTCCCCTGCCGCCTTCTTATCTGCCTTCTCAATACCTTCCTTCAGCCTCGAATGGCCTTACCTCATTTGCCTGACTTTTGCAGTACTATTTATTTATCCTTCTAGAAATAACTCAAATGCTGCTTCCTTTTACTTCCTACTGTTGGAAACATTCACATTTGCCTTGGTCCTCTCATAGTCCATTGTTTATACTTCATTTTGAGTTCGAATTTATCAATAACGAATGTCTGTTTCATGCTCTAGATTATAAATTTATAAAGGGTGCCTTTGAATCATACTGTACTTAACATATTAATATAATCTAAAAGTGGTTAATAAACACTTGCTTATTTTAACAGAAAAAAAATAAGAGCAATGCATGATATATCCTTTGCTTTCTATTCCTTTAAGAAACTGACCAAAATTTAAACTTTTTTGAATTAGATGTTTTATACCTTTTTTTCCTAGTGATGCTGAACCATATTAGTAGTTACATACCTGTATCACACCTAGAGATGTTCCACGGTGACTCTAGAGCTTACCAAAGAAGAATTTCATTAGATAGTGTATGAAGCAAAAATGATCAAATTGTGTAACTATATTTGTAAATCATTATTCTCATTTAGTGTGCCTTATAGTATTTTCAGCATAAAGCCAAAAGTTATAGTATTCCCCGCAAATTAGGCCTTTGTATCAGTAAATACCCTCTAAGAAAAGCTAAAATATCTTACTTTGCTTTGTGACTTGAGAGAAATTTGCTTTCATATATATCCTTAAGGGTAAAATCCTTATCTGTTGTTTTCGGGCATTTTATCTAGACTTAGAATTATCTGGTTGCCATCACAGTAAGTATTGACAGGATGTAAGTGTATAAAGGAAATCTAAAGTAAAAACGATCCAAGAATTTCTTGAAGCAAATGCAGCACATTCCTTGTTAGTGGTGTTTCAGGAATTTTTTTCATATTTTACCCTAGGCTGCCACCTGATGGCAAAGGTTAAAATTACATATTTTGTAACATTCAACGCCTTCATTGCAATTATATGGATTTTTTTTTTAATGTATTCAGCATAGAGCCTCCAGAACTTCTATACATTTGTGCAAGTGTTATGTATTCAATAAACGTTTGATGATTGCTTTGGTACTCAGGGAAATCATGTTTATTATTTAACCTTTGTTAGATAGGGATCTTCCTACGATTTGTTTAAAGCTTTGCTTTGTTACGGAGCTGTTTTAAGAATCTGTGTTTTAATTAGTGTTATTTAATGAAGAATTTTACTTAAATGTAGTAATTTTTTCTTTTCCCTTTCCCTTTCTTTCTTCAGAACGAGGTCACTCGGACACCATGGTGTTCTTTTACCTGTGGATTATCTTTTATATCATTAGTTCCTGCTATACTCTCATCTGGGATCTCAAGATGGACTGGGGTCTCTTTGATAAGAATGCTGGAGAAAATACTTTCCTTCGGGAAGAGATTGTATACCCCCAAAAAGTATGTATAAAGACTGTCTGTGTTTGTTTAAAAAAACAAACGGCCAGGCGCAGTGGCTCACACCTGTAATCCCAGCACTTTGGGAGACTGAGACGGGCAGATCACCTGAGGTCGGGAGTTCAAGACCAGCCTGACCAACATGGAGAAACCCCATCTCTACTAAAAATACAAAATTAGCCAGGTGTGGTGGTGCATGCCTGTAATCCCAGCTACTCGGGAGGCTGAGGCAGGACAATCTCTGGAACCCAGAAGGTGGAGGTTGCAGTGAGCCAAGATCACGCCGTTGCACTCTAGTCTGAGCAACAAGAGCAAAACTCCATCTCAAAAAACAAGCAAACAAACTTAGGTATACCACTAGCTAACCCTGTTGCAGTACTGACCTGAGCTGTTTACTACATGCTAGGTACCATAGGAAATAAAAACAAAGTAAATTTCTCATTCTCAAGGAAAGCCATTAACTATGTTCAGATAAGTAAACAAATTGCAATACCATGTGATAAAGACTAGAATAGAAGAATAAATAACTTACTGTAGTTTGTGATGTTTTTGAACATGAAATGCCCTCAGTCTGAAACACTGTCTCTCCTTTTTGTCTGCTTTGTAAACACCTGTTCTTCCTTCTTTTTTTATTTTATTTTAAAGATGGGGTTTCACCATGTTGGTCAGGCTGGTCTTGAACTCCTGACCTCAGGTGATCTGCCCGCGTTGGCCTCCAGAGTGCTTGGATTACAGGCATGAACCACCATGCCCGGCCTCTTCCTTCTTAAAAGTCAGTTTGAGTGTTACTTTCCTCCAAGAAGCCTTTTTAAATTTTTCCTAGCATAGTTGGCTATTCATCTAAATCTTTTTTTACCCTATATAAACTACCCTTATACCAGTTATTACAATGTGTTAAAATGTGTTTAGGTATCTGTATTCTTCACTGCCCAGCATAGTTCCTGATATATAGTAGACTTAATGTTTCTGAAATGAATGAATAAATACATGACTAAATGAAAAGTGTTATGAAAACACAAAGGAGAGGGAGTGCCTGACTCTGCTTGATTGCATCAAGAAGATTTCTTTCATTTATTTCATCTAATATTTGTTAAAATCAAGTGCCATTTCAATCAGAAAATATAGACTATTTTTTAGGAATAATTCTTTAGGAATTAACTTAGAATTTTATCTATGTATCAATAAAAAGACAAGAGGGGCTGAATTAAGAAGTCAAAAAATACATTTACTCAGATATTTTAGTAAAGGATAAATACCGTGATTAGACCTTGAAAGAAATTAAACAATGAACTGGTAATCCTGAATGTGAATTATAACCCCAGCTCTTTCACTTACTAGCTATATAATTTTCTGCAACTAGGCATGGTGGCTTACACCTGTAGTCCCAGCACTTTGGGAAGCCAGGACAGGAGAACTGCTTGAGTTCCAGACCAGTCTAGACACATCTTAGTGTGAGACCCTGTCTCTACTAAAAATAAAAAAATTAAAAAAAATTAGCTGTGTGTGATGGCACACGCCTGTAGCCCCAGCTACTTGGGATGCTGAGGCAGGAGGCTCTCTTGAGCCCAGAAGTTCAAGGCTGCAGTGAGCTATGTTAATGCCACTGTACTCCAGCCTGGGCAACGGAGCAAGACCCTGTCTTAAAAAAAAAAAAAAAAAAAAAAAAGTCAAATATTTGGAATAAAGTTCATCCAGCTTTAAAAGTGTGGAATCCAGTGGAGCATCATTAAAAATTTAGAACGCAGGTATATGAACCTTCAAATCAGGTTCTTAGGGATTAACAGTTCTTAAAATCAGTTCTTAGGAATGCATAGCATTAAGCACCACATCCCAGGTCCAGAAACAATTTTTGTTCTTTATATTCAAACTTTTCTGTGTATCTTAATCTCAGCATAAGTGTATTCCTCCCAGAAGACTTCCACATTTTTGGTGACATCAGCTCCCACTTTGGTCAATGGTGTATAGCTTAAGACTGACTCTGAAAGGCACATGAAATTGCAGTTCTTCAGTTAAGCCTAATAATAAATAAAGTGAATGTGGATTTACCCAAAAATTGTATTATCACTATATTGGGAGGATGGGAGAGGAAACAGTGAGCCATGTGAATGTGTTAAAATCCTCATAATAATCCCATTAAATTTATCATAATCAGCTATCAGTGAATAATGTCTAAAATTGAGTAATCAAGACATAACACTGTACACATTTTAATATATGGAAGATAAGTAGATGACATAGCTACAAATTTTGAAAATGTTTTGTCTCTAGAGATGGAAAGAGAAGGTGGCCAGGGGACTCTTTATTATTATTATTCTTTTTAATTTAAATAATAGCATTTCACAATGACTGGTACTACTTTGTTTAAAAAAATTTTAAGTAAAATGAGTATTATGGCTTAATACATAGTAATTCCCCTTCCCAAAAGAGTTCCCATTCTTTAAATACATGTATTTAAAGAGCTAATTTCCTTGAGATTAATAATGAGCAAATCTATGAATTATATCGTTCTGGTCTATTGGCAATTAGTGTACTTAAGACTTTTGTATAGCAAAAACTGGACTGGCCTCCTAAATCCTGGGTGCTGGTACCTGCAAGTATAACCTGAGCACCACCGTCCCCATGTAAAAATAGAACATTTCTTAAATTCAACCATGGTTGTGAAATCCAAGCTTAATTTCATTTACATTAAAAAGCAAGGCAAAACTTTCTTCAAATAGAGAATAAGGCAACTGGAAAATAAAATACAAATAACACAGTGAGTAAATCTGCTGATCTTTTCTGATATTAGCTATTAAGTCTGCTGTACCTGTTAGAATGTAATCTCAATTGATCAAGAATCTTACCCAGCTTATATTTCTGGGCCCTAGACGGAAGCCTGGTATAGTGGCAGTGTGGCAGTGAAATATGTTTGTTAATGATTACTGAAATTCAGTAATACTTCATTTTGGATACTATACTATTTAAGGAAAAACTAAATTGGTAGAAATAGTTCTAAAATATAACTTTCCTCTTGAACCTGTGCTGATTGATAGGACATGTGTGAGTCTTGTTGCTCATTGGTATGCCTGTTTATGAGAAATGTGATGGGAAACATACTCAATTTTTTCATTATTTCTCAGGCCTACTACTACTGTGCCATAATAGAGGATGTAATTCTGCGCTTTGCTTGGACTATCCAAATCTCGATTACCTCTACAACTTTGTTGCCTCATTCTGGGGACATCATTGCTACTGTGTTTGCCCCTCTTGAGGTTTTCCGGTAAGCAAACTACTGAAAAGTTTATTAAGGATTCTTTTTCACCTAAAAGACACCCAATACTTACAAATTAGAATTTATTATGACTTATACTTGAGAACCTTAAATTTTCCAACTGTTCTCAAGTTTCTCATGAGCTTTAGAATTAGAAAATCCCACTTGAAGGACTTAGAGGTTAATTCTCACAGAGTTAAAATAACCATTGATGATGACGTAAAAGCTTTTTTAGAACTGGGTTCCGTTGACAGGATAAGTGGAAGTTGGGAGGTGAATGGCTTCAAACAGAAATTGAAATCTTTGGAGAATCACTTTTTGCAGTTTGGCAGTCTGAGTTATTCAGACCAACCTTCTCACCGAAAACGATAAAAATGCTAGATAAAATATGTTTAAATCTGGCCAGGCGAGGTGGTGCACGCCTGAAATCCCAGCACTCTGGGAGGCTGAGGTGGGCGGATCACTTGAAGTCAGGAGTTCAAGACCAGCCTGGCAAACACAGTGAAACCCCGTCTCTACTAAAAATACAAAATTAGCTCGGTGTGGTGGTGCATGCCTATAATCCCAGCTACTTGGGAGGCTGAGGTAGGAGAATTGCTTGAACTCAGGCATTGGAGGTTGCAGTGAGCCAAGATCACACCATTGCACTCCAGCCTGGGCAACAAGAACAAAACTCCATCTCAAAAAAAAAAAAAAAAAAAAAAAAAAATTAGCCAAGCATGGTGGCACCTGCCTGTAGTCCCAGCTACTGAGGAGGCTGAGGTGGGAGAATCACTTGGACCTGGGAGGAAGAGATTGCAGTGAGCCAAATTGAGACACTTCACTCCAACCTAAGAAACCATATCTCAAAAACAAAAGTAAAAACAAAAACCTGTTTCACTTATATTAACAGAATAAAGGGGAGAAAAAGAACAATATAGGGCCGGGCGCAGTGGCCCAAGCCTGTAATCCCAGCACTTTGGGAGGCCGAGGCGGGTGGATCACTAGGTCAAGAGATCGAGACCATCTTGGTCAACATGGTGAAACCCTATCTCTACTAAAAATACAGAAAATTAGCTGGGCATGGTGGTGCGTGCCTGCAATTCCAGCTACTCAGGAGGCTGAGGCAGGAGAATTGCCTGAACCCAGGAGGTGGAGGTTGCGGTGAGCCGAGATCGCGCCATTGCACTCCAGCCTGGGCAACAAGAGTGAAACTCCGTCTCAAAAAAAACAAAAAACAAAACAAAAAAAAAAAACATATCATTTTGAATAGTATTCGAATATATCAGATACACACCTAGGAATAAGTCTAATTAAATTAAAAGCTGTGTAGGTGTGGGAAAATCGACAAGCCAGTTCTGTAATTTATATGGAAATACAAAAGGTCAAGAATGGCCAAGACTATCCTGAAAAGAACAGTTAAAAGACTTAACAGTCTCAGATACCAAGACTGATGATATAGTTACAGTAAGGCAGTGTGTGGTATTAGTGAAAGGATAGACAAATAGTTCCCTAGAACAGAATAGGGAGTACAGAAACAAATAGGTACATACCTTGATACTTCCTGATTTATGACAAAGGTGGCTACATAACAGTGGAAAAAGAGGGCCTTTAATAAATAATATTGAGTCAACTCCATATTGGATGTTGGATATCCATATGGAAAAAAATAGTTCCCAGCTCCTACTGTATACTGTGTGCAAAATCAATTCCAGATCGATTGTAGAGCTAAGGATGAAAAGTAAATCAATGACCTCTCCGGAATTAACATAGGAAAGAACCCTAAAGGTGGTTTTCAGTGTATGGTAATGTTTTTCATATTTCTGGGTGGTAATTACACAGTGGGTTCCTTTATGATATAATTATCATGCACTTATGATTTGCATACTTTATATATGTGTGTTATACTTCTATTGAAATGCTTACCTTTTTTAAAAAATAAAAAGGCAAATTAGTGAAAGAAAAAGGGACTAACTTCAGAAAAGTGGCAGACTGACAGCTGACTTCTCAGCAACAGTAAAAGAATCATTAAAATGAAATCTTCAGGCCGGGCGCGGTGGCTCAAGCCTGTAATCCCAGCACTTTGGGAGGCCAAGGCGGGTGGATCACGAGGTCGAGAGATCGAGACCATCTTGGTCAACATGGTGAAACCCCGTCTCTACTAAAAATACAAAAAACTAGCTGGGCGTGGTGGCGCGTGCCTGTAATCCCAGCTACTTAGGAGGCTGAGGCAGGAGAATTGCCTGAGCCCAGGAGGCGGAGGTTGCGGTGAGCCGAGATTGCGCCATTGCACTCCAGCCTGGGTAACAAGAGCGAAACTCCGTCTCCAAAAAAAAAAAAAAAGAAATCTTCATTAAAAGGAATCATTAAAATGAATTTTCAGTGTGCTGAAAGAAAATAATTGCTTACCTAGACTCTGCCTAGTGAAGATATCTTTCACAAATAAGATGATGTAAAGATATTTTCAGATAGGTGTATAACATTCCTCTGAGTCAGGATGGGCAAACACTGCCTGGTAAAATAAGATAGAAGCTGGAAAAGGAAAGATAAGCGTGAGAGAGAATGACTCTGGAATCCACCTGCTGTCAGAGTTCTCTCCAGACCAGTGTTCCTTCCCTTCTTCACCTCCCTTAATGCCTAGGCCTGCCACCTGAACTCTCCAACACTGCCACCATCTTCCCCTACCCACTTCTTTCTCTTTCATGTGTGCTGCTTCATCATATTTTTAAAATAAATTCCAAGCCGGGTGCAGTGGCTCACAGTAATCCCAGCACCCTGGGAGGCTGAGGAGGGTGGATCACCTGAGGTTAGGAGTTCAAGACCAGCCTGGCCAACATGGCAAAACCCAATCTCTACTAAAAATACAAAAATTAGCTGGGTGTGGTGGCGCACATCCGTAATCCCAGCTACTCGGGAGGCTGAGGCAGGAAAATTGCTCCAACCCAGGAGGCAAAGGTTGCAGTGAGCCAAGATTGCATCACTTCACTCCAGCCTGGGTGACAGAGTGAGACTCCATCTCAAAAGAAGAAAAAGAAATTCTAGTTTTAAAAAAAATACCTTGTGACTATTTTATGTCTTTTTAAAAAATCATTTGCTTACTAATTAAATCAAATGTTCTATCCCCATTTAAAAAATAATCGTCTTTTTAGATCTGCTTTCTCCCTCCAACTATTGCCCGTCTTTCTGCTGTCCTCTGTAGCAAAACTCTGCAAGAGATGTCTGCACTTGCTGTCTCTGCTCTCACTTCTCTACCATTCTCTTTTTCATTCAATTCAAGGATGTATTCCCAATACTCAAACCACTTTTGTTAATAATCTATAATAATAATAATACTGTAGTGCCTACTGCGTAGCTCATAGCATTCTAAGCCTTCTACCTTTAGTAAATCCTCACAACAGTCTTTGGAGGTACGGACTGTTATCGTGCCTTTTACTGATGACACTGAAGCATAGGTTAAGTCACTCGTCCAGAGTCATCACAGTGAGCAAGTGGTACAGCCATGATTGGAATCTAGACAGTCTTCCAGCGTCTGTGCTTTTAGATCATACTGCCTAGTTCGCTAAATCCCCTGGTCAGTTTTCTATACTTACCTTACTTTACTTCCCAGCAAAGCACTTTCTTCACTTGACTTCTCAGAAACTACATTCTCCTGTCTCATGCTATTCCTTATCCACTCCTTTACTGGTTCTTCCTCCTCCTCCCAAACTTTTAAGTGTTAGTGTTCCAGGATTTAATCTTCTGCCCTCTTCTCTCCTCTAGTTGTATTACTCCTAAACCTATTATTTGAAACGCTGTCTTTTTTTTTTTTTTAAACTTTTTTTTTTTAAATTGCATTTTAGGTTTTGGGGTACATGTGAAGAACATGCAAGATTGTTGCATAGGTACACACGTGGCAGTGTGATTTGCTGCCTTCCTCCCCATCACCTGTATCTGGCATTTCTCCCCATGCTATCTCTGCCCAATTCCCCAACCCCGCTGTCCTTCCCCTATTTCCCCCACAACAGACCCCAGTGTGTAGTGCTCCCCTCCCTGTGTCCATGTGTTCTCATTGTTCAACACCCACCTATGAGTGAGAACATGCGGTGTTTGATTTTCTGTTCTTGTTTCAGTTTGCTGAGAATGATGGTTTCTCTTTATGCCATCTCCAGCCATAAACTTTCCCTTGAACTGCAGACTCTCATCCATCTCTCTACTGAATTCTCACATATCTAATGGGTAGCTCAGACCTAACAGGAACAGCCAGGCATCTCTGATCTTAGTAAACGCTGTCACCTTTCACTTAAATAGAATACCCTAAGACCACTCACATCCCATGTTAATAAGTCCTTTCAGCTCCGTCTTTATAAATAAATCCTTTGTCTGGCTGCTTCTCATCAATTCTATTACTACCACCTTTAAATCGCCATCATCTCTTTTCTGAACTGCTGCAACAGCCCCTCTAATTGGTCTGTCTTTAGCTGTTCTTGTCTCCCTTTGATTTCTTCACCATTGAGCAGATAGAATGACCTTTTTCAAATAAATCACTTTATTTTCCTACTCAGAACTCTCACTGTTTTCCATTAGACCTAAGATTTAAACCGGTTTATAAGGCTCTTTGTGGATGGGCCCTCTTCCACCCCTCCATCATTATCTCCTGCCATTTTCACCTCACTTATTCTGCGCTAGCCCCACTGACCTTGCTGTTGTTCCAAATTGCCTTATTTATTTATTTTTTTTTTTTTTTTGAGACGGAGTTTCGCTCTTGTTAACCCAGGCTGGAGTGCAATGGCGCGATCTCGGCTCACCGCAACCTCCGCCTCCTGGGTTCAGGCAATTCTCCTGCCTCAGCCTCCTGAGTAGCTGGGATTACAGGCACGCACCACCATGCCCAGCTGATTTTTTGTGTTTTTAGTAGAGACGGGGTTTCACCATGTTGACCAGGATGGTCTCAATCTCTTGACCTCGTGATCCACCCGCCTTGGCCTCCCAAAGTGCTGGGATTACAGGCTTGAGCCACCGCGCCCGGCTTCAAATTGCCTTTTTATACTTGCCATTTGCCTCTGCCTGGGATACTTTCCTCCAGGATTTTTACATGACTTACTTCCTTGCATTATTCAGGTTTTCAATAGCTGGCATGTCTTCAGAGAAGCTTTCCCTAACCAGTCTTAATGATGGCATACTCAATTCCTTTGTCCTGCTTTATTTTCTTCACAGTTCTTATCATTAGCTGATTGATTGTTTACTTGCTCATTTTCTGTCTCTACCTCTAGAATTTATACCCTGTAAGGGCAAAAAGGCTTCGTGTTATTCTGTGCCTTTACTGCCTTATGGTAGGCATTCAGTAAATATGTGTCAGATAAGTTGAAAGACTGAGCACTCTAAAACTGCATTCCATGAGCCCCTTCCTTTTTCGTAGTCCAGTCTTGTTTCCCTTACCCCCCGCCACCTCCCCACAGCACCATCTTGAATATTTTAATATTCAAGCCCTTAATTCTTTGTTTTCATTTCCATGTGTGGAAACTTGATACTCTGGGAGGTTTACAGGCAGCAGAAATGTGTTACAATTTCTTAAGTAATTTGTTTGATCTACCCTATTTTGCTAAGGCGATTTGTGTGGAACTTCTTCCGTCTGGAGAATGAACATCTGAATAACTGTGGTGAATTCCGTGCTGTGCGGGACATCTCTGTGGCCCCTCTGAACGCAGATGATCAGACTCTCCTAGAACAGATGATGGACCAGGATGATGGGGTACGAAACCGCCAGAAGAACCGGTCATGGAAGTACAACCAGAGCATATCCCTGCGCCGGCCTCGCCTCGCTTCTCAGTATGTATGGCTTCTGCTTTTGCGAGGCATATTTCCTTTGAGTTTTAGCGTTGGGTGACTTGTAAGCTAGGCTGTTGTAAGGTTGAACTAATGAAATTGCTCATACTCAACCACTTTTCATCTACAAAAAATGGTAATAAGCAGCAATTCCATATGATACAACCTATAGGCTGTAGATCTAAATGAGCACATAGAGTAAATGTCATCAATGCATAACCTACTAATTTGGCATTCAAGATACACTGTCTAGAGGAAAAGATTGTGGAGAGTGATTTGTTAATATTTGACTCTTCTGTATGTTTTGCATACAAATAATTTTTATGTTACAAACTTTAGGAATCCTGCCATCTATGCCTTGACCAAATTACTTAATTTCTGTATTCTGCCCCTCAACTGTTAATTGGTCTTAACATGGTTCTTGCTTGTAGGGTGGTTAAGTGGATTGTATTCGTTATTACATAGAACTTGGAACAGTTCCCTCAAAAAGAGCTTACTAAGTATAACCTATTATTTTTATCTTCTTATTAAATATGTACAGTGATTTTTTTATCAGTCATTGAGTACACATGTTGCTAAAAGTTACAGTAAATGTACAGTATATGGTGACTGCATTTGAAATTTAGAGAAAGTAGCACAGTAGATTGGAATGAAGGAGGCTTATGTTGAGGATGAGCAGTTTTCTAAAGGATAAGGGAATGAACAGACTAGAGACTACTAAGACATGAAGATGGAAATGAAGTGCAGAAAGAAAAACCATGAAACTAGAATTATAGTAAGAATCATTTTGCTGAGTAGACGAAGAATGATTGTACAAGGCTGAAAAATATAAGCTTGATCTTGTAGGCAGGAAAGAGTCACAGAGAATTTTTTCGTAGAGGAATGACATTGTGAAAGTCATATCCTAGGACATTTTTGTGGCACTGTGTAAGATATTTTAGGCAAGGGAAAACTGAAGGCCAGAAATCCAGATGAAAAATTATGCAGTAGTTTGTGGGACAGTGAATATTCAGGTCAGGATGCTTACAGCTGGAGCTAAAGGAATGTAAGATGTTTTGAAGGAAGTAAGAAACAGAAGGTGGTACCCGTAACTCATTGGATACAGGAGAGTAGAGTGGAACTTGCTGAGCTTTAGATAGCGATTTGGAAGTTCTCTGAAGAAGGTAGAGAAAAGCCGAGAACAGGGAACTGAATCATTCCCTGGCTCAACCACGTTAGCCAGGGAACAAACACAGACCAAGAGAAAAAAAAATAAACAGAAGAGGCAGGAATAGTCAGGGAAGTCAGTAGGAGGAGCATCAAAACGAAAGCATGTTTGGTACTGTGATCCCAAGGAAGCAGTGTTTGAAGGAGCTGGAGCAGGGGAGCACTGAGTGGATCAGTGAGATAAGTGCCACGAAAGGCTGGAAGAAAATGCCAAATGCAGTTGGCGTCTCACTGAGCTCCTGATTTTGAAGTCTAATTATCCTTGTTAGTTACCAGCAGAGGGCAATCTAAACGTACACTATTTCTGCTTCAGAAACAAGGGGCTCTTTGGCAATAGATTATCATGTTCTTTCAGGTGTTTAGTGGAAGAACACTGGGCAACCAGATTGCAGCGAGAGGAAGATGTTAGGAATGGATCCATTGAAAAGCAGCGGAGAGAGCAGGAATCTAAAATCCGATCTGAATTTGAGTACTGACTTTATTACTCCTGCAACCTTTAGCATATCCTTAATGTGTGTTTTTATGTTTTTGTTTTTTTTTTTTTGAAACAATCTTTCAGTCTATTGCCCAGGCTGGATCAGTGCAGCAGTCTAATAATGACTCACTGCAGCCTTGACCTCCAGGGTTCAAGCACTCCTCCCACCTCAGCCTCCCAAGTAGCTGGGACTATAGGCCTGCACCACCATCCGCAGCTAATGTTTTATTTTTTGTAGAGACAGGATCTTACTATGTTGACCTGGCTGGCCTCAAACTCCTAGCCTCAAGAAATCGTCCCTCCTTGGCCTTCCAAACTGCTGAGATTATAGGCATGAGCCACCACACCCAGCGACCTGATTTTATTTTTGGTATTTATAGTAGTAGATAGTTTATGTTGGGCTGAAATATGCTTCACTGTAATTTCACTATAACAACCATTTGAATCCTAGCTGGGCTCTCTCACATAACTTATAATGAGTCTCCTTTCTCTTCTGAGTTACATGTTGTCAACTATTTGAAGAGAAACAACCGTTATGCCTCTCCTTACATTTTCTCTTCTGCTGGCTAACTCTTTTAGTTTCTTATATATGCCTCAAATGGTGTTATATCTGTCATCCTCACCATCCTTATCACAATTCCTTATATTTGTTTTGTAGTGTTTTGTTTTGTTTTAAGACAATGTCTCAGTCTGTCACCTAGGCTGGAGTGCAGTGTTGTAATCATAGCTTACTACAGCCTTGAACTCCTGGGCTAAAGCAATTCTCCTGCCTCAGCTTCCTGAGTAGCTGGGCCTACAGATGTGCACTACCATACCTGGCTTTTTTTTTTTTTTTTTTTTTTTTTTTTTTAATAGGGTCTTGCTATGATGCCCAGATTGGTCTCAAACTCCTGGGATAAGGCAATCCTCTTACGTCAGCCTCCCAAGGAGGTGGGATTACAGAAACCAGCCAGTTTCTTATATTTGTTCAATGCTGTTTTTATCCACTTTCTCACTTGATGTGCACATGATCTCTGAGAGGTGAACCTGGCATTAAGTGAAATTGGTATTATCATTTCTGCCTTACAGAGATGGACATAGCCACTCAGAGGGTTCAACAGATGCAGCATAAAATCAGTCACTACTCAAACTCAGATCTTCTTATTCCAGATCGCTACCTTCTGCCTTACACATATCCTGCCATTGTTCTTATACCTTCCTCTGGTTGCCATTTGGTTTCTTAGAAAACACTAAGAAACTAGATGATTGGAAAAACATCCAATAATATCTCAAATTAAATAGGACACTCTAGAATAATCTGTTTGGTACAGGAGGTAATCCCTGTTTAGGATGTATGTTTAACGATGGTAAGACTAGAAATGTGTCTACTACTGTGAAAGTGTTTGTATTTGAGTAACGGACTAAGTGCTTTTTGTACCCCTTGTTACCACTAGATCCAAGGCTCGTGACACTAAAGTATTGATAGAAGACACAGATGATGAAGCTAACACTTGAAATTTCTGAAGTCTAGATTAATGTTTGGTTTTCCTACTCTACAATCCTTTCCTCGACCAACGCAACCTCTAGTACCTTTCCAGCCGAAAACAGGAGAAAACACGTAACACATTTTCCGAGCTCTTCCGGATCGGATCCTATGGACTCCAAACAAGCTCACTGTGTTTCTTTTCTTTTCTTCTGGTTTAATTTTAATTTTGTATTTTTAAAACAAATATTTACTTCATTTGCCAATCAGAGGACGTTTTAAGGAACAAAACATAGTATCTTATGGATTGTTTACAATCACAAGGACATAGATACCTATCAGGATGAAGAACAGGCATTGCAAGGACCCTCTGATGGGATGGTACTGAGATATCTCGGCTTCCGCTAGGCCCGGTTTTGACTGGTTGAAACCGGACATTGGTTTTTAAATTTTTTGTCAGTTTATGTGGAGAATTTTTTTCTTTCCTTCATACCCAGCGCAAAGGCACTGGCCGCACTTGCAGGAAAAGTGCAACTTAAAGCAGTACCTTCATTCATGAAGCTACTTTTTAATTTGATGTAACTTTTCTTATTTTGGGGAGGGTTGCTGGGTGGGTGGGAAATATGATGTTATTTGTTACACATAGTTTTCTCATTATTTATGAAACTTAACCATAAGAGAATGATAGAACTCCTGTGCAATGAAGGTAATAACAGTAAAAGAAGGCAGGGGAAACTTAATGTTGGATGACATTTGTGAGGGTCAGTCCCACATACCTCTTTCAGGAGACAACTTGCACCAGTTTGACCTTTTCTTTCCTTTATTTTTATTTTAAGCCAAAGTTTCATTGCTAACTTCTTAAGTTGCTGCTGCTTTAGAGTCCTGAGCATATCTCTCATAGCAAGGAATCACCACACTTCCACACCACTGACTGAATTTCATAGAAGTTCTGATACTTTTTTTAACTTTTTAAGGAACAGATGTGGAATATACTTGCCCATGTTTCAACCTTAACAGCTAAAGCTATGCCTTATTATGCATTGGCATCTATGGTCACTGTAGCGTGACCTTTCCTGGCTCTGAATTAGAAGACAGAGCTATTTCAGAGGCTCTCTGTGCCCTCAATAGATAGTTTTTCTTCTAGGTTCAACCACTTTAGCCAGAATTTGATCAAATTAAAACTCTGTCATGGGGAAACTGTATTTTTGAGCGCATGGAACAAATTATCTTTCCTCATGCACATTATGTTGATACAAAAGACCTTGGCAGCCATTTCTCACAGCAGTTTTAAAGGATGAACATTGGATTTGATGCCATCCCATGATAGAAAACCTGCTTTAAAATTTTAGGGATCTAAAGTTAGTCATACATAAAAAGTATATGCTTAGAAATTATAGACTGTTATGATCTGTCCACAGTGCCCGTTGTCACTTCTTTGTCTCATTTCTTCCCTTTGTTCCTTAGTCATCCAAATAAGCCTGAAAACCATAAGAGATACCACTTTATTGAATATGGTTGGCATTAAATTTAGCATTTCATTATCTAAGGGAATTAATATAAATTCTAGGACATGGTAAAATGTGTTTTAATAACCCCCAGACCCAGGTGAAATTTCCAAAGTCAATACCAGCAGATTCATGAAAGTAAATTTAATTCTGTAATTTTCAGCTTAATTATTAAAAAAAAAAAAAAAAAGGAACAATACGTGGAAGGCCAGCTATTACCATTTGCTTAGTCTTAAAAACATATGGTTACTGCCCTTTATACACTCATATCATCAGCACTTCTCCAGTAAGATTAAAGTTACTTTTACTAGAAAATTTTAATCAATTAACTGACAGGTAGTTTCTTTTTAAAGCAGTTTCTTCTTAAAGCAGTTTCTTCCATCTTTATTCTGACTAGCTTCCAAAATTTGTTCCCCTTCTGAATCGAGTTTTTGTTTTGTTCTGTTTTGTTTTTTTTTTTTTTTTTCTAAAAAATCATACAACTTTGTGCTTCTATTGCTTTTTTGTGTTTTGTCAAGCATGTCCCTTGACCCAAAGTGGAAGAGGAAATGTTTAATTAATGTTTTTTTAGTTTAAATAAATTGAATCATATATAATAATCAGTGTTAACAATTTAGTGACCCTTGATAGATTAAAGGTTGCATTATTTATACTTGGGATTTTTTCCCCCTAACTATTCTGTTTTTTGTACTTTATGGGGGAAATATCACTGGTCTATCAAGAAACAGCAGTAATTATTAGAGTTAAATTGAAAAGTCCCGTGGACCAGGCATTTCTTGTACAAATAAAATTGGTGGTACTAATGTGTATCCAGAGCCATTTGAATTGTTAACTTTATTCCCTCAGTAAATCTCTGATGGCACGCATAGAATCTTACAGTTGACTTCTGCTATTTGAATTCCCCAGTGTTTTTATGTTAATGTATCCTATGGCCAGTTTAGTTTTTCTTCAACTGTTATTCTAGGCCCTAATTAGTCTTATTTATTCACATATGATGCAACGACAAAATGTAATCCTTTTCTGAAGTGTTTGTCGGATTCGCATAGTCTGTTCAAAAATAAGGCTTGTGTAACTTTCAGCTGGCTCTGAGGCTTAAGTGTGTATTTAAATACACAGCTTTATATTCCTCTTAAAGCTGTAAAGAGAAAAGAGGGCTCTTCCTCATTAAGAGAGCTTGGGAGACAAAGCATACATTTAATTTGTTTCTTTCCAAAAAGGCAATCTTTACTTTCTTCTCCTAAATTTCATATGCTGTGTCCACCCTACATTCTTTTTGGAGGCGCCCATGCACTGAAACTCTTAATAGAACTCTTAAAAATGCATATCACAGGCTCATTTTAAAGGAGCAGCAACCTAACCACAGTTAGAACTTCATTTGATTTTAGGTTTAGAAATTCTAGTTTTATTTTGGAGAATCACTCAGTTTTTAATATCAGTTAAAATACTCCTCAAAGGAATGAAAAGGAAATCTAAGTAAAAGAATAACACTTGTTTTTCATTTTATGATAGTATAGAAAGCACTGACATTTATAGAGAAGAAAAAAGTGGTTTACTGTCTATGCACAAATGAGTGCCTATATTTAAGGCTGTCTATACCATTACAGTGGCATAATTGGTGATTTTATAGCATACAGAGAAACAATGAAATCAAAGATTAAATCACTATTAATTAGGTTGTGATGGTCATTTGTAAGATCGGAAAGTAGTCGAAAACCCACCTGCAACTTTTTTTCAGCACTCCACCATTAGGCTCCTTAGGCAAGCTGCTTAACTTCAGTCAGAAGCAGTGATGTGGGAGAAGGCCATTCACTTCAGTAGTAACTTACAAAAACCATTTAAAGAAGGAAAATGGGCCCCAGCCCCTAGGATCCCTGACTTCCTGATAGTCTAAATGTGAGAATTCTGCGACTTTAACTGAGCTTTTACCAGAAGTAACTTGTGGATATATAGCGTCTTTCCACCATGCTTTGACCCACTAGACCAACAGTAACTAGATAAAGCAGTTCATCCGTTTCTGGATAGGTGAGTGAACTAGAGCAAGGAAAGAAGAGGAAAAAAATAAAGCAGTACTGAATCATACAGGTATCAGATTAGCAGACATTTGTTCAAGAGAAGTAAAATAATTTTGGAGATAGCAGAGAAGAGCAAGAAGATGTTGGATGTTGGCAGTAAGCCACAGCAAGATAGGAAAGTAGGGGAGCCTGATAACACAAAGGTGATGCCTCCATCTTTCTGCTCAGTGGTTATTAAATTGTTGAGAAAGACCTGCCTTTATTTTCCTATCTTTTTTCCCCATTACTTTGCATTATTCAGGAAATAGTTCTTTATTCTCAAATGCAATTTTCTAAACAGTGACTATAAAAATTTCTTATTCTGGCCGGGCGCGGTGGCTCAAGCCTGTAATCCCAGCACTTTGGGAGGCCGAGGCGGGTGGATCACGAGGTCGAGAGATCGAGACCATCCTGGTCAACACGGTGAAACCCCGTCTCTACTAAAAATACAAAAAATTAGCTGGGCATGGTGGCGCGTGCCTGTAATCCCAGCTACTCAGGAGGCTGAAGCAGGAGAATTGCCTGAACCTGGAAGGCGGAGGTTGCGGTGAGCCGAGATCGCGCCATTGCACTCCAGCCTGGGTAACAAGAGCAAAACTCCGTCTCAAAAAAAAAAAAAAAAAAAAAAAATTCTTATTCTAAGGAAAATAATTAAGACAATAACCCTATCTGTGGCATTATTTTAAAATGTCAGATTCTCTGAAAGATTGTATTTACCTGGTAAGCAGATTTCAGGTTAATGTCGTTTCCTTTTAATGGTTTACATGAAATTTTCCTCTCAACAAGTACTTCTTACTGTATAACTTTCGAGTTTTTTAAATTGAGATAGCTTCTGAAAGTAAAAATCATGTTGAATTTGTAGCTCCCTCAACTACAAAATCACCATACTTTTCTCAAATCTAATAGGAAATTCAGTGTCATTACAGCTAAGATCTATAATGACCAGGTGAAGACAATTGAAGCTTTGGTAGAACTTCTGCAAAAGTTAGAAGAATAAATCCAATTTTTCAGCTTAGTTCATTTTCTTTTTCTGAGTGATCTAAATTTTTCTTGCTTGTGATCATTAGCTAAGACAAGGAAAGTTAACGATTTTCTAAATTACAAACATAGGTTTCTGCATTTCAGAAATCAGTCTTGATAGTAAATCTTACAAGCTCCCAACTTTCTGCGTTGTATTTTAAGTCTATACAATGTTAGAGCACATTAGGTAATGTGGGACAGAGTTGATTATATGATAGCATGATAAATTTGCACTGGTTGGTGTTCCAAACCAATGATTTAACCAGCATTAACCAAACTCGACTCACCAAATAAGAAAAAGTAAAAATGTCTCATGAGTTTTGGAAAAGCTTAAATTAGTCCATGCAGGAAGTTTGCCTAAGAACAGAGAGGAGCCTGTTGATTGGCATGGCTCATGATGCCTTTCTTGTATGAATTATCAGAACTTGTGATATTGTGTTGCCCCCAGAAAACAGCCTTCCAGAATATATTTGCTTATTTATGGTGGAAGAGGAAGTGAGAAGAACAAGATGAGAGTTTCCCTTAAAGTGAAGAAAATCATTATACTAATTTGCAACCGAAGTAATTTTCCTTGTTGCAAACCGTTGGTTTATTTTATCCAATCAAAGCCACCTTCAGCTTTTTGTATGGTGCCATCAACCTAAGGAGGACAATCAACCTGTTGTTTGCCTTGGATTCACTATATCTGCTAAGTACACAATCTCATCTTGTATACCTTCAAACCAGTTACTTGACTAAACTTCCACCATAATACCTTAGTTCTTCCTATGCCCTTTCCTGTGTGCCACCACAAGTCAGAGGTAAAGACTGCAATAGTTCTAGAGTGGACTTTTAAGAAAGAGCCCGGCTTCTATCTCACTATCCCTTGGTCATTATCTCTGAAGTCCCTACCTGCACTTCCCTGATTGCCCTGTAGCAACACCAGCATGGTGGGAATCAGGGGAAAGATTGTGGAAAATTCCTAAAGGATAATTAATTGTTCATGATGTTGTTGTTACTTTGAATTGTAAAGTAAAATTGTGAGCCACTCACATTTCAGTTGCAAAAAACGGAACTCTTAAACTTTATCATGTTGTGAAGATTAATTTCTTGCCATTTTCTGGATTAGCACAGAAGCTTGTATCAATGAAGAGTATTTAGGAGGGGAATAGGGTGAAAATCGTATTTTTCTGTTCAAACCCTCTCCTTCTATTTGTGTTTCCTTCACCCGTCTCCCTCCACCACACTGTGTTGGTCAAATGATACTATTCTATGAAACCCTGAGCTATAGCTGTCAAAAAGTAACGATGGATTGTGATTAGTCCTCTGTGGGTGCTTCTTCCCCTCTTTTTTCTCCCTTTCTCTCTTTTTCAGTCTCCACTCTGGTAAATGGAAAAGGTGACGTCGAAGAATCGATGCTTGCTTGGACTCATGTTGTATCCGTGACTATGCTATTAGCTGTCTCCTTTTTCCTTCCTATATGGGTAGAATTCTTATGACTTATGAAGTTCCCTTCATGATAAGTAGGTTAAATGCACAATGTGGTACTGTTTTATAGTTTCTAGATGGTTGTATAAAGCAAAAAGTTAATGTGGTTATGTGTTTTTAAAAGAAAATAAGTGATTGGTTACTAAACTCTGTCCTTTTTTCATTATTACAAGTTCTCTCTGTTTTCCAACAGTTTGCTGACTCCTTTGTTACTGGTGAATGGTTTGTGTGACTGTGTTTTTCTCTCTGGGTTTCTTGAATTCCTGAACATAGTTCCCCTTAGGACTAACTTTTATATGGGGTTAAGGCAGACAGACTATAGTGGTGAAATTTTTAAACTATCCTACTAAGTTAAAAAAAAAAAAATCTTAAATGGCCTTTTTTCTTCCAGTAATATATGAAGTGTGACTCTAAAGCAGTGAGATTGATGCAACAAATCTTTCTTTCACTCACACAAAGAATCTCAAATATTACAAATATGAGGTGAAATGATGTGTCCAATTACATGTTGGAGAGCTGGACACTGCTGTCACTGCATACCTGTGCTCTGTGAGGAAACAGAGCACTTTCTGCAGAATTCCTGGACCAATTATTATTATTCTTTATATATGTCTAGGAAAAGTTATAAAATTAACTGACCCTAAGATGAATATACCCACAATGCAAAGAGAAAAATAATGTATTCACTAAGGCATCAAAGCCTTTTCATCTTATTTTAGTGCCACAAACTCTGTTATTACTGTATTTCTGTGTAGGCTAAATCAGAATATGATAATGTGGAGTTTCCAGGCCAAAGTCAAGATAGGATATGAGTATAAAAGAATCACTAAATATTCACCGCTTTTTCAATTTGATAACATATTCAACATTTGTATGCCTATGTTGTTTTATATTTTTCCAACTATGTAGCATCTCAGAAATATGTAGATGAGTGAATTATGTTGAGGAAGAGACAAAGGCCTATCTAGAGCAGCAGAGTGTGCAATCCCAGATGGTTCTAGGAGGTCACTCTCTCTTTATCCATCCTAGACATATCCAGAAGAATCCTTCGAGTTTTAGTTGCCTGTATCTTCATATGGATAATTTTTATTAGCTATTTTTTAAGGTTATGGGAATAAGGACCAATTTTATACTTTGTTTTTTGAGAGATGGGGTCTTTTTCTATGCTGCCCAGGCTGGCCTCGAACTCCTGGGCACAAGTCATCCCAAAGGGCTGGGAGGACAGGCATGCACCACCGTGCCTGGCTTACACTTTCAGATTCATTTCTTTTTCTAGTGTCCCACCATTTCCCTTAGAAGAATTGTGGACTTCTTGCATTCTTAAAAATTAGTATGTGTTTATTGAGTATGTGCGAATCCTATCATATGCTAGGCATTATTTTAATACTTAGTTTTAGTTGAAGTTGACTTTATTATCCTTAGTTTTATGGAGACAAGAAGGGAAAGGTGATGCAATTAATTTCTAAACTACATACTTACCTGAAACCACTGTCAGAAAAGCCAGACTGTCCTCGTTCTAGGTGTCACTGCCTCAGGGTAAGCTGGATTTGCCATCTCACGTTTGAGATGACTCTTTACGCCTTCCCAGGCAGATACTAAAACCTCCAGTTCTGTTTTTTTTCTTTAAAAAAATTAAAAGTATCAGATCTGTCAAGAGTTGTTTCTTCAGAATCTTCTATTGCCAAAAACCGTCCTCATAATCCATCTTATTCACTTACTTTGTCACTAACACACAGCACCAAAGTTCAACCAATGTTTACCTTTGTGAAATGAAATTTTCCCCTTTAGTTACATAAATTTTATATTAACTGCATAGCTGAATGGGAATGATAGTGATAGTATTCTGCCTTGCTCTACCCAGAGCGCACCTATGGCTTCCATTCTACCTATGTGAGTAATCAAAGGCAGTGTATGATTTTTGGCAATAGATGTACTGTGCTACTCTGCTTCCTTATGGTTGGTTTCTAGGCTAAGGAGAAAACCAAGTAACTCAAGAGAACAGGCAGGTAACAGAAGAGAAGCAAGGAGAAGCATATTAGTAATATTAATTCCCAAACCCTCTGCCATTTTACTAAATTTCAAATTATCATGTATTAAAAATTTCACAATGTTTTGTTTTGTGGTTGAAGTAAACAAATGTGCTTATTTGTGGTTACTCAAAGCCTGTCTTCTGACTAGATGGACCAATAAAATTTTTAAAATTTAGTTAATCAGGGCTTTTGTATCCCTTCGGCAAAGAAATATACAAGATAATTTAGAAACATTAGTTCTCCAAGTATTATTTATCAATTGGATTTAACCTTTTTTTTCTGCACTTTCATGGATACTTAGGAAATTTTAGCCCCTCCCTAGGCAGCCACGGTCAAAAGACTTGCTGGGCTGGATGTGCGGCTGCTGTCAGGTATGAAGACATAGCCTGGTTTCCTTCTGTGGCAATGCCCTAGTCTTACCCAGCCTGCAACCCTAATAGAAACACCATTCAGAGGAGAGGAGACAGTCTTCCTCCAGAGGTACTCTACTGCCAGCAGGAGGTCGCCCAAAATCATTTACTAAAATGTTTTAAATGCCTAGTAAATAGTTGGGGCCTAAGGAATATTTGTTAAAGTGAAAGGTGACTTCAGGAGTCTATAGTAGATGAGCTGCTGAGTTCATTCGGGAGGTATTTGGCTTCTTTTGAGCAACTGCTGCCGGGGCCATGCCTTTTACTGGTGCTTGACCACTGGTGGCCTTGGCGGGCTCCTCACTTGGATCCTGTTTGAAGTCAGGTTGTGTGGAAACCTGATTCGAAAGCTGCCCTCATCAATACAATAGCAGGTGCTCCTGCATTCTGTGGACTTTGTTTTCTCCCAGGGGCTGAGTAATCACAGCTGACCCTTCCTGGCTGCTGCAGGGGGCGCATCTCCCATTAGTGCGTGTCATATGGTGCCAGTTCATGTGTAGTGGACAGAAGCGACTGGCTCTGGACACCCAACAATTACTGGGCCTGGATGAGGACCCAGATCTAACTAGCGCTGTAGCCCACATTTTCTCTCCCCTGAAAAAAGAAGGGGAAATTTTTTTTTCTGCTTGGCAGACAAAACTAGGAAGTGCCTTGTGAATGACTGCGTATTTCTACAATTATGCCTGCTCAAGTCTGAATATAACCATTTTAAAGAAAATCAAAGAACATCCCCCTCCTTCCCACAAATGCATATATATAACCATAGGTTTCTCTAAAACTCTGGGTCCCACTGACTGGCTTTTGGGGAGTTTGTCCTCTGCCCCTTTATGAAGACGAATCTTAACATTAAAAAAAATATATATATAGTAACAACAATCAGCTCCCTACTGACTGCTTTTCACAGGAGTCCTCTCCCTTGAAGCAGCCACCCTCTTTCCCTGAGCGCTTCCCTTCCCTCCCCTCCCCTTCCTTTCACTTGTGAAAACTTTCACCAGTGATGAGGATGGTGTACTGAAGTAAGGCACGCACTTGTAGTGTGTCAGGCATTTGAGGTGGAGGGAGGAGACAGTAACTATGGGTAGTGAGGGTGGATGGCTGTTGCTAAGTGCCACTGATGCCTGAAGAAGGATAATGAACATCAGAGAGCAAGTACCAGGCAACTGGCAACCAGATGTGGAAGGCCGAGGGCCACTAGTCGCAGAGAATCTCTCATCTGCGTGGAAGGGAGGAGAAAGTGAGGACTAAACCCAGAACTTAACAGAGTGGCAGAATTTCAGACAGTTTAACACCCAGCTAAGGCAGGTCTGAGAGGCAAGGTCAAGGACCCGAATGGGAAAACCTAACATATGAGATGGCAATATCTGCTGGGATTCCCTACCCCACCCCAATGATTTTTAGTTTCTGAACCCCTCAGAACATTCTGAGCTTATTCATATGTCTCCCCCAATTCTTGCTAGCATTCCTCACTCCCGGTCCATGATGGAAGACGTGACGCAGGCCCTTCTTGCGCAAGACAATGAGTGCACCTTTCAGAGTCCTCCATGACTCAGCTGGGGACATGCTGGGCTTCTAAGGGAGAATAGGGACTACCCTGAACTGTAGGATGTAGTCAGCATGGACTGACAGGAGCTGGAGGAGATTCCAAGAGTGCTGTAAGAAGAGGACCAGAACATCAGGTAAAGACGGGACAATTTTTGACTTGAAAAGGTTTTTCTAAGACCCTAGGGAGTACAGAATGTAACTCCCTAGTATAAGTATCCCAGGAGTTGGTGCGAACTTGCTGCTAGCATAGCTCCTAGAAAGCTGGAAAAAAAGCAATGGCCCATGTTGAGCAAAGTTAAAATTCCAGAATTTCCATGGAAGGCAATGGAGGAAGGAAAGGGAAGAAGGGAGGGAGACCATATTGTGGGAAGACAGAGGAATAGAGACTATTGCCCCATCCTGTGTCTCCTCTTCACTCTTGTTTAATTGACCACTCAGGCCCCTGAAGAAACTGGATGGGTTAAGGAGGGTCATTGTAGACCATCACAAGCTCAATCAAGTATGATCCCAATTGCATGCTGCCGGATGTGTCTTCAATAGACCCAGTCAGTATGGCCTTAAGTACATGTTGATTTAGTGCAGGCGTCTTTTCTCTTCCAATCAAACAGAATCAGAAACAGTTCACATTTTCATGGAAATGACAATACACATTAACAGTTTTGCTCCAAGGCCATGCTAAGTCCAAAGAAGTCTGGGCCAGCTGGACATCCACAGAATATCACATCGATCCATTACAACAATACCACCATGTTGATTGGGCTGGATGAGCAAGAGGTGGTTAGCACACTGTAGACCTTCGTAAGGTCTGTGTACCCCTGAGGGTTGGAGATAACCCTGCGAAGATTCAGGAGCCTGCCACATCTATACTGTTTTCAGGAGTTCAGTAATCAAGTCCAGTAACAGTAGACATCTTCTCCAAAGTAAAAGACCAGTTGCAACTTGTACCTCCTAAGGAAGAAGAAAGCATAGTGCCTGGAAGCCTCAACTTCTTGAGTCAGCATATTCTGGACCTGGGGATACTTCTACAACTCACATCAAGTGACGTGACAGACTGCCATCTTTGAGTGGGTCCCAGAGCAGGAAAGGGCTCTGCAGCCTGCCCAGGCTATCAAGCAAGCAATCCTGTGGCTTAGGAGGCTGTATGATCTGACAGACCCTATGAAAGTTTCAGTGCTGGGAAAAGAAATTGTGTAGAGTTTGTGGCAAGCCCCGGTGAGAATCAGAATGCAAGCCACTAAGACTCTAGAATAAGACTCTGCCATCTTCAGTGGAGAATTACATACCTTTGAAAAACAACTCTTACCTTGCTAGAAGAGAAAGAGTGTCTGTCTGACCATGTTCACCTTGGACAGTGTGGCTAAAACTGTCGAAGAGTACTGTGTCCTATCAAGCCCAACAAGTCAAATGCCCCCAGCAACAATCCAGTGTAAGATGGATGTGGTGCCTCCAGAAATGAGCACAAGCTGGGTCAGAGGACATGAGCAGGCTGTGTGAGCAGAAAACCCAGACCACCCCCCTCCCATCAACTGCTACCATTGTACCAGAGCTCCCCACTCAGAGCACACCTATGGCTTTATGAGGGATCCTCTAAGACGCAGTTGAAAGAGGACGGGAAAGCCTGAGCTTACTTCATAGATGGGTCAGCTCCACACTGCAGCCTCACACGGGTAGCCCTGAAAGACTGTAGTGAAGGAAAAGCTTCCCAATGATGAGAGCTTTGAGTGATGTGCCTGGTCACCCACTTAGTGTGAGAAAGAGAAGAGACCTAGGCTTAGAGTGTATAGGGGCAAATGGCCTGGCCCAGATGGTCGAAAAAACAGACCGGGGATAAGGAGGCTGGGGCAGAGGCACATAGAGAGACCTCCAAAAGGGGGCAAAATCTTTGTATCACATGTCAACACCCACCAGAGAGCATTCACCACTGACAAAGAACTAAGCAGCCAAGTAGTCGGGTGATTCAGCCCACCGACCAGCCAGCCAGCCCACGCTATGGTTGGCACGAAGGCAATGTGAACAGCGTAGCAGAGATGGAGGCTCTTCTTGCCTGAGCCAAGAGCATGGAGTTTCTCTTCATCAAGACAATTTGTCTCCTGCTGCTCCGAGGTCCAACCTACCTGCATCAGAGACCAACACTGAGTCCCCAGTATGGCACCGTTCCTCAAGAAAACCATCGTCACTTGGTGGCAAGTTGGCATGGTGGGGTTTTTCCATCCTGGAAGGCCCAGTAGTTTGTTCTTACAGGAATAGGCACATATGGAGGGTATGGGTTTCCCTTTCCTAACCATAGAGTCTCAACCAGCACCACCATCCAAAGGCTTAGAGAGTGATCTACTGGCATGAGATTCCATATGTCACCTTAGACCAGAAGACCAACCTCACAGCAAAGGAGGAGTGGGAGAGAGCCCATGATCACGGGATTCATTAATGGTAGCACATAAGGCATCACCTATAAGCTGCCAGCCTGAATGTGCATTGGAATGGTATGCTGAAGACACAGCTAAAGGGCCAATCAAAGGCAATACTAATAAGGAAGGACACATGGGAGGGAGGGAGGAGGGAAGGAAGGAAGGAGGGAGAGAGGGAGGGAGGAAGGAGGGAGGGAGGAAGGAGGGAGGGAGGAAAGAGGGAAGGAGGGATGGAGGAAGGGAGGGAGGAAGGGAGGAAGGAAGGAGGGATGGAGGGAGGGAGGAAGGAGGGAAGGAGGGAGGGAGGAAGGGAGGGAGGAAGGAAGGAGGGATGGAGGGAGGGAGGAAGGAGGGATGGAGGAAAGAGGGAAGGAGGGATGGAGGAAGGGAGGGAGGAAGGAAGGAAGGAAGGAGGGATGGAGGGAGGGAGGAAGGAGGGAGGGAGGAAAGAGGGAAGGAGGGATGGAGGAAGGGAGGGAGGAAGGAGGGATGGAGGAAAGAGGGAAGGAGGGATGGAGGAAGGGAGGGAGGAAGGAAGGAAGGAAGGAGGGATGGAGGGAGGGAGGAAGGAGGGAAGGAGGGAGGGAGGAAGGAAGGAGGGATGGAGGGAGGGAGGAAGGAGGGATGGAGGAAAGAGGGAAGGAGGGATGGAGGAAGGGAGGGAGGAAGGAAGGAAGGAAGGAGGGATGGAGGGAGGGAGGAAGGAGGGAGGGAGGAAAGAGGGAAGGAGGGATGGAGGAAGGGAGGGAGGAAGGAAGGAAGGAAGGAGGGAGGGAGGAAGGGAGGGAGGAAGGAAGGAGGGATGGAGGGAGGGAGGGAGGGAGGAAGGAAGGAAGGCCATTGGAAATAGGTATATGGGTTTATTTCTGGACACTCATTCTACCCTCTGGATCGCTATATGTCAGTACCACACAGGTTTGATTATTGTAGACTTAGTGCCTTTTTGAGCCTCAGTTTTTGTTTTTTGTTTTTTGTTTTTCTCCTATAAAGGGAGGGCAGAAGTAGGTCTCTGGCAGGGGTTTGTGGATGAAATGAGCTGGATTAAGTCATAGCAGCTGGCAGTGTGCTTGGCCTGTAGAAGGAAGCAGTTACTGTTACTACTATATCCAAGATGGAAGCTGTGCTTCCACTCCTCCAGAGAGCTGGAAATGTCTATCAGTCTGTTATATGATACATCATAAATGTGTATCAGCTTAGGCTGGTAAAATACTGTAGACTAGGTAACTTATAAACAACAGAAATGTATTGCTCATAATTTCTTCTTTTGAGATGGGGTCTTGCTCTGTTGCCTACGCTGGAGTGCAGTGGTGTGGTCACGGCTCACTGCAGCCTCCATTTTCTGGGCTGGGAAGTCCAAGATTGAGGCACTGGGAGATTCAGTGTCTGGTGAGGACTCAAATTCTGCCTCACGGAGTCCTCGCAAGGCAGAAGGGGCAAAAGAGCTCTCAGGACCCTTTTTATAATGACACTAATCCCTTCCATGAGGGAGGGCTCCACCCTTATTTATGCGACCTAACCACCTCCCAGAAGATACATCTCCTAACACTTTCACATGGGAAATTTAGTTTCTTTTTCTTTCCTTTTTAAAATTTTCTTTTTCCATTTTTTCCCTTTTATTTTTAGTTGACATGTAATTCTACACATGTAGGGATACAGAGTGATATTTCAATACAGGCATACAACATGTCATGATCAAATCAGGATAATCAGCATATCCATTTCAAACATTTATCAATTCTTTGTGTTATAAACGTTGAAAATCATCTCATAAATGTTTTTTCTTTTTGTTTTTTTTGAGATGGGGTCTCACTCTGTCACCCAGGCTGGGGTGTAGTGGTGCAATCTCGGCTTACTGAAACCTCCACCTCCTGAGCTCAAGTGATCCTCCCACCTCAGCCACCCAAGTAGCTGGGACTATAGGCACGTACCACTGTACCTATCTAGTGTGTGTGTGTGTGTGTGTGTGTGTGTGTGTGTGTATGTATATATATACACACACATTTTTTTATAGAGACAGGATTTCTCCATGTTGCCTAGGTAGATCTCAAACTCCTGAGGTCAGCTACCTGCCCACCTCAGCCTCCCAAAGTGCTGGGATTAAGGCGTGAGCCACCACACCTGGCCTCTTCTAGTTTTTTTGAGAATATGCAATAAATTATAGTTAACCAGATACAGTGGAACATATGAATTTGGCGGGAGAGGGCAGAAACATTCTATTCACACCATGGCAGTGTGCCGTGGACTGCAGACATCACCATCGGTGCACATGGTGCGGGAGTGTCAGTCAGCAGGCACTGGGGTGTAACTTCAACCTACGCTACCTGCACTCTCCTGATGCCAGCCCTGGGCCTGCATGAAGTGGAGAAAAAAGGGCACCAGAGACCAAGAAGCATCAGCTTTCACGATGACCTGGTGATATTCTGTAAGTGCGGGAAGAGGAATTTTGCTTGTCACTGAGTGGGAGAGAGCTGGGCCCCAGAATCATTCTAGGGTGCCACCCTTGGACATTCCAGTGCAGGAAAGCTGTGCTGTGGCCCTGGAACCTACAGCTGTCCCAGATGTTGTGTTACTGAAAGAACTGTGTAATGAACACCATGCAGATTCCGCAATGAACAGTCGACTCCAGTCACCTTCTCTCGGCTCGAGCCACCTGTTCTTCCCTCTATCCACCCGTCCATCCACCTTATTTATTTCCTGTTGCATTTCAAAGTAAGTTGCAGAAATTCCATCCACTGCCCCTTTGCATACTTTGGCAGGCATTTCATTAACTATAGTTCAAAATGTGTGTCTAAGGCTGGGCGCTGTGGCTCATGCCTGTAATCCCAGCACTTCCGGAAGACGAGGTCAGGAGTTCAAGACCAGCCCGGTTTTGGGTGTGGTGGTGCATGCCTGTAATCCCAGCTACTCAGGAGGCTTAGGCAGGAGAATTGCTTGAACCTGGAAGGCGGAGGTTGTAGTGAACCAAGATAACGCCACTGCACTCCAGCCTGGACAACAGAGTGAGACTTCGTCTCAAAAAAGTAAAAATTTAAAAAAAAAGTGTGTCTGTGTGTTTTCATAATACCGGTATTTAAAAAAAAAAAAAAAAAAAAAAAAAGAATTCCCCAGGGAAGTCTTCCCTGGAGCCAGTCCAGGATAGTGGGAAAGACCTTATGTTCAGAACCACCATCCCGGTTACTGAGAGACACCTGAGAGGAGCACTTTGTAAGGGTTCCCAGGGTGCGGATTGGTCCCCGGCTCTCCCTCCTTCTAGCTGTGTGGGGCAGGTCACATCATCTGTCCAAGCCTCAATGTCCTCATCTCTAAATTGGGCTTAAGAAAAGTATCTGCTTCTTAGGGGTGTCCTGAGGAATAACAGTCTCTGCACATGAAGTGCCTGGCATGGTGCTTGGCACATAGTAAGGGCTCAGCTAATAACAGCCTTTGCTGTTACAAAGACGTCACTCTATGGATACCTTCCAGAACAACCACTTTTCTTTTTTGAGTTGGAGTCGCGCACTGTCTCCTGAGCTGGAGTGTGATCTTGGCTCACTGCAACCTCCAAGCAATTCTCCTGCCTAAGCCTCCCAAGTACCTGGGATTACAGGTGCCCGCCACCACACCTGGTTAATTTTTGTATTTTTAGTACAGATGAGGTTTCACTATGTTGTCCAGGCTGGTCTCGAATGCCTGACCTTGCGATCCACCCACCTGGGCCTCCCAAAGTGCTGGGATTACAGGTGTGAGCCACTGCGCCTGGCCTTTTTGTTTGTTCTTTTTTTGAGACCGAGTTTTGCTCTTGTTGCCCAGGCTGGAGTGCAATGGTGTGATTTGGCTCACTGCAACCTCCGCCTTCTGGGTTCAAGCAATTCTCCTGCCTCAGCCTCCCAAGTAGTTGAAATTACAGGCACGTGCCACCATGCCCAGCTAATCTTTGTATTTTTAGTAGAGATGGGTTTTCACCATGTTGACCAGGCTGGTCTCGAACTCCTGACCTCAGATGATCTGCCCACCTTGGCCTCCCAAAGTGCTGGGATTACAGGTGTGAGCCACTGCGCCCAGCCCAAAACAACCAGCTTTCTTAAGGCAGTAGGGTTCTTTGTTTCTGGAAACCAGAAGCATTTTGGCCTGATCGGCCTGGGAACTGGTGAACGGACAGGTTGAGAGTAAAGCCAAGGCCTACAGTTCCTCTCATATGACCTTTGTCCTCACTGGTGCAGGTGGCAGGAAACCCCCTACCAAGGATCTTTGATCTCACTGGGAAGCTGGGGCTCGGGGAGGCTGGCACAGGGGGTTGCTTCAGGCCTGAGCATGAGGGTGACGGATTGTGGTGTGGGGGATGGGGGGATAATCCTCCCTAGAAGGGAGGCTCACCCAACGTGTGTCAACAGACCCCAGTTGTCTGCTCATGACTGTAATTTAAGATGCCCATTTTGCACCCCCTGGAGCTGGTGAAACACTATAGTGAAACAAAATACTATATAGTATTTTGTAGGAGATTTAAGGAGCTGCAAATTAGTGAACAAATTTTTGGTGAAACAAAATACTACTATAGTATTTTGTAGGAGATTTAAGGAGCTGCAAATTAGTGAACAAGCAGGCTGCCTTGGGGCCTGGAGCAGAGCTCACATTCTAGAGAGAGTTTGCAGATTGGCAGCCCATGGGTGAGAGTCTTTCCACCAACGACTTTCAGGGGCATGGTTTCTGTTTGTTCCTTTATTTCAGAATTGAATTCATTGCCAGCATTTTTTTTAAAACATGGAGATTATACATGGAAATGTTTTGAGCTGGGCATGGTGGCTCACACCTGTAATCCCAGCACTTTGGGAGGCTGAGGAGGGCAGATCACCTGAACTCAGGATTTCGAGACCAGCCTGGCCAACATGGTACAAACCCCATTTCTACTAAAAATATGAAAAGTTCCCCGGGCATGCTGGTGGGCATCTGTAGTCCCAGCTACTTGGAAGCCTGAGGCAGGAGAATCATTTAAACCTGGGAGGCCGAAGTTGCAGTGAGCTGAGATCGTGCCATTACACTCCAGCCTGGGTGACAGAGTGAGACTCCGTCTAAAACAAAAACAAAAAAAGAAAATCTCTTGAAAAATCAGATCTAGCATCAGTGCGTGACCACCATTGGCTGAGTGTGATGGACCCCTCTGGCCGGGACATCAGAAGGCCAGTTTGTCCCTGCTACACCAGGGTTACCTGTCTGTCTGCTGCTGACGACTTAGTTTGAGACCCCAGGCTTTACTGGTAAGATAGACACAGACTCAACTATTTACCAGAGAGTATTGTAGCTTAGGACAGTGGTTCTCCATAGAGGTGATTTAGCACCCTAGGGGACAGTGACAATGCTTGAAGACATATTTTGGTTGTTGCAACTTGAGGAAGTGCCAAGGTGTCTCGTGGGTGGAGAGCAGGGATACTGCCCAGCATCCTACAGTACACAGGACAGGCCCCACGACGAAGATTATCCAGCCCCAAATGTCAGTAGAACTGAGGTTGGGAAACTGAATTAGGGTTACCAGAAAACTGTTCTGGAAGGAAGAGGTTAATTCCAGTGGTGGGGCTCAAGAAAGGCTCCCTGAATAGAAGAGGTCTCGCTGGTGAGCAGCCACTTTGATGTTCCTGCTCCCTTCTCAGCCCAGCAATCTGGTTACTTTATAGGTCAGGGTTGAGGTGTTGTGTTAGTCTGTTCTCACACTGTTATAAAGAACTTCCCAAGACTGGGTAATCTATAAAGGAAAGAGGTTTAATTGACTCACAGTTCTTCAGCACTGGGGAGGCCTCGGGAAACTTACAATCATGGCAGAAGGGGAAGCAAACATGTCCTTCACATGGCAGCAGGAAGAAGTGCTGAGCAAAGGGGGAAAAGGCCTATAAAGCCATCAAATCTCAGAACTCACTGTCACGAGAACAGCATGGGGGTATCCACCTCCATGATTCAATTACCTCCCATGGGGTCCTTCCCAGGATATGTGGGGATTATGGCATGGGGTCCTTCACATGGTATGTGGGGATTATGGGAAGTACAATTCAAGATGAGATCTGGGTGGAGACACAGCCAAACCATATTGGTGTAGAGGCCAAAGCCTCATAGAGGCTACTGAGAGTTCGTGGTCAAGCCGCCTAGCTTCCTTAAGCCTCGGTTTCCTCACCTGTGTAGAACAGAGTTTTTTTCAGGGTCTATGGGGTACATGGGATACTTCCTACAAAGTTCTTACAACAGGACCTGGCTCAATTTTATAAAAATCAAACTCTTGGCTGGGTGCGGTGGCTCACACCTGTGATCTTAGCACTTTGGGGGGCCAAGGTGGGTGGATCATGAGGTCAGGATTTCGAGACCAGCCTGGCCAATATGGTGAAACCCCGCCTCTACTAAAAAATACAAAAATTAGCTGGGTGTGGTGGCGTGTGCCTGTAATCCCAGCTACATGGGAGGCTGATGCAGGAGAATCACTTGAACCCGGGAGACGGAGGTTGCAATTACCTGAGACTGCACCACTGCACTCCAGCCTGTGCTAAAGAGCAAGACTCTGTCTTTAAAAAAAAAAAAAAAAAAAAAAAACAAGAATGGAAGTTCAACTAAGAATTAAGTGCCAGGGACTGCGCCAGAAGCTGTCTTGTGAGTTGCTTCATTTTCATTTTACTGTCCCCGTACCCCTGAGAGGTCTGTTTCCCCTGTCTCCTTTCACAGTTATGAAAACTGCAGCCATGGAGATGAAGTTCTTTGTCCCGGGCTCTGTCCAGCCATGGAGCCAGGTTATGAACCAGTAGATGCCCCTCGTCATTAAGGACACTCTGTTGTTGTGGGTGGCCGGGACCAGGCCCTTCCCTAAGGCAGCTCATCCCCAGGGGCAGCTCTGGGAGCTGAAGGTCTCTGCACGGGGCACTGGCACCCCTTGCTGGTCTGTGCAGGGAACTGGATGACAACCAGTCACCAGAAAACAAAGGCACAGAATGAAGCAAAGGAACGAAATGGGGCCATGAGAAGCTTCACCCCTGTCTGCCCAGGAGTTCTGCCCATTATGGCCAGGCTGAGGTGGGGCTGGGGGGTGCTGGATTTGGCAACCAGATGGGTTCTGAGGGGCTTGCAGTGGGCCCAGCCCCACTGTTCATGCGTTGGATGACCGTGGGTGGGTTATTTCACTGCCCTTACTTCTGATATCCACAGAAACGGGATGACGTAGGGTCGGAGAGGTTAAATAATTCACCCATGTGGCTGCTAGCTGGAATCCAGTGCTTAAAAATTCACTTTAGTAGCTCATGCCTGTAATCCCAGCACTTTGGGAGGCTGAGCCGGGCGATTAGCTGAGGTCAGGAGTTCAAGGCCAGCCCAGCTAACATAGTGAAACGTTGTTTCTACTAAAAATACAAAAAAATTATCCAGACGTGATGGCACGTTCTACACGAGAGGCTGAGACAGGAGAATTACTTGAATCTGGGAGGCAGAGGCTGCAGTGAGCCAAGACTGCACCATTGCACTCCAGCCGGGGTGAGAAGAGCAAAACTCCGTCTCAAAGACAAAAAGAAAACACAAAAGTTCACTTTATTGGCCTTTCTGTGGCCAAGCACCTGCTGGGCTCCAGGCTCTGGGGAAACTTGAGGTGAACGGGACACGTGGTTGCTCTCTGTGCAGGTGGTGACTTCTTGGACCTCCCATTCCTCCTCATCGTTCCTGCTTAAGCCCGAGAAAGTCCTGTGCTTTTAAGAACGTGTGTGGTTAGATTGGGCTCACCTGGCTATCCAGGCCAATCTCCCCATCCTCAAACCCCTTGCTAATCCCACCTGCAAAGTCCCTTTTGCTACATAAGGTGACAGAGGTTCTCGGGATTAGGGCATGGACATCGTTGTGTCGGGAGGGACAGCCTGTCTACCTAGTCAGCTGTCTAGACCCTGAAGATGTGTGTTCATCCCAAATACAAAATACATCCGCCCTGCCCCAAGGCTTCATCCCGTTATAACATCAACTCGGGAGTCCAAAATCTGCTCTAAATCTCATCACCTAAATGACCTCAATCTGAGATGGAGGAGGCTCTGGGGATGACCCATCCTGAGCAGTTCCTCTCCCTCTGTGAACCTGGAACTCACTAAACCAGTTACCTGGCCCTAAAGTGTAGTGACCAGAGGGGTACAATCTAGTTCTGTCCCTGTTCCAAGGGACCTGAGATGTGATCTGGGCAAGAAAGATAAGGAAGAAACAAGGAGGCTGCGCCCCCAGAAATACCAGCCCACTAAGCCTCCTTTCCTCCTGGTCACAGAGGACAGGGAAAGGCGTTTCTCCGAAGGGTCAGTCGGCACCTCATTCCATGTCCTGTGAGCTTGGGAGAAGACCGAGCCAGATACTTTCCTTCTGAGGATACTGCTCATTTTAGAAAGGGAGTCAGGCCGGGCACGGTGGCTCACACCTGTCCTCCTAGCACTTTGGGTGGCCAAGGTGGGCAGATCTCCTGAAGCTAGGAGTGCATGACCAGCCTGCTCAACATGGCGAAACCCTGTCTCTACTAAAATACAAAAATTAGCCAGGCGTGGTGGTACATGCCTGTGGTTCCGGCTACTCAGGAGGCTGAAGCAGGAGAACTGCTTGAACCCAGGAGGCAGAGGTTGCAGTGAGCCGAGATCACAACCCTGCACTCCAGCTTGAGCTGCAGAGTGAGACTCCATCTCAAGAAAAAAGAGAGTAGGAGTCAGGGTCTGGCCTGGGCTCTTCCATCGGACAGCTGTGCATTACCTGCAGGTGAAAATCTTCCCAGAGTACAGCGAAGCCTGGTTGTCCTGCGTGTAGGACTCCGGCCTGTAGCTAATTATCAGCGCCACCTGGGCTGTTTTTAACCTGGTCCCTGCCCATCTTTCTAATTAGGATCCACGTGCTGGGGCCTCGAGAAAATCTAAGCTTTTAGAAGCTCTCCGGTGAGTCTCATCATCAACCAGGTTTGGCAGCCACAGATCTACAGATTTCTGGCCCAGAAACACCTGGGGCACAGGGAGGGTCAGAGCTGCCCATCACGCTGGTTGTGAACTGGCGAAGACTCCCTCGAGTGGGGACCATGGAGCCCAGAGGACCAGGACCAAGGGGTCGCCGGCTGTCCCAGGCTTCCGAGGAGAAGGAAGGAAGGCTGGAAAACGCCCAAGTGGAGGAATAGAGCTGCTCTACCCCTTGGACGTCCAGGGCTATCCTTGATACTGGGCCGTTGCAAGGTAGTGATATCAAGTTCCCTTTTTAAAAAGCCCTGTGACTCACACCTCTAATCCCAGCACTTTGGGAGGCCAAAGCGGGTGGATCTCCTGAGGTCAGGATTTTGAGCCCAGCCTGGCCATCATGGTGAAACCCCATCTCTACTAAAAATACAAAAATTAGCCTAGTGTGGTGGTGTGCGCCTATAATCCCAGCTACTCAGGAGACTGAGGCGGGAGAGTCGCTGGAACCCAGGAGGCAGAGGTTGCAGTGAGCTGAGATTGGTCTCAAACTCCTGAGCTGGTCTCAAACTCATGATCCACCCACCTCGGACTTCCAAAGTGCTAGGATTGCAGTTGAGAGCCACCACATCTGGCCGTGACTTCTTCTTAATGTTGAACCTTTCTCAATAGCACGGGCAGCGTGGCTTTCTTGGCATTCAAAGTGTTTCATTGAAAGATTTCTTCACATGGATTGCGTGTGCATATTTTAGCACATTTCTGAGGTTTTTTTTGGAGGGGGTGTGCTGTTGCAAACGGGATGTTTTCTTTTCTAACTGCTTGTTTGTACATAGTAAGACTGTCAGAGGCCAGGCTTGGTGGCTCAGGCCTGTAATCCTAGTACTTTGGGAGACTGAGGCAGAAGGATTGCTTGTACCCAGGAGTTTGAGACCAGCCTGAGCAGCATAATAAGACCCCATCTCTATTTTTTTTTTTTTTTTTTTGAGACAGGGTCTTGCTCTGTCACCCAGGCTGGAGTGCAGCAGTGCTGTTCCAGCTCACTGCAACCTCCACCTCCCAGGTTCAAGCAATTCTCATGCCTCAGCCTCCCAAGTACCTGGTATGACAGGTGTGTTTCACCACACCTGGCTAATTTCTGTATTATTAGTAGAGTCAGGGTTTTGCCATGTTGGCCAGGCTGGCATTGAACTCCTGGCCTCAAGCAATCCTTGGTCTCCCAAAGTGCTGGGATTACAGGCATGAGCTGTGCCTGGTCCCATCTCTATAGTTGAAAACTTAAGAAAAAGGAAGGCTGTTTAGTATGTTACTTTTGTATCTAACTCCTGAGCAAAATCTGTCCGCCTCATTTTTCAGAGTAAACGTAACTATTTCACCTCCTTTTTCTTTAATGTCCTACTTTCCTCCTTGCTTAGTTTCATCAGCTAGGGCCTCCAAAATAATGGTGGTAACGGAGGGCATTCTTTTGTTGCGAAGGTTGATGGAAGCTTCTATTGCTTCCATCCCTTACAAATGATGCTGGGCTTTGGCTTGATGGGTGTGTGTCAGGGTGTAATTTCCTTTATTGTGTGTAATTTAAGGAGGTATCCCTCTTTCTAATTTGATAAGTTTCTTTTATAAATTTTGTAGTGAATTGTGTCAGATGCCTCTCAACATCTATGATGATTATGATTTTAACTTTATTTTTTTTTTTTTTGAGACGGAGTTTCACTCTTGTTACCCAGGCTGGAGTGCAATGGCGCGATCTCGGCTGACCGCAACCTCCGCCTCCTGGGTTCAGGCAATTCTCCTGCCTCAGCCTCCTGAGTAGCTGGGATTACAGGCACGCGCCACCATGCCCAGCTAATTTTTTTTTTTTATTTTTAATAGAGACGGGGTTTCACCATGTTGACCAGGATGGTCTGGATCTCTTGACCTCGTGATCCACCCGCCTCGGCCTCACAAAGTGCTGGGATTACAGGCGTGAGCCACCGTGCCTGGCCGATGATTATGATTTTAACATGTTAATATAAAGGAAATGAAAAGATGTTCTGATTTTGAGCCATCCTTTTCCCACTGTACAAGTCTCACTTGGTTAATTTTTTGTCTGATTTGCCTAATTTTAATTTTTGGAAAGTCCACTGTATTTAAAAAATAATGAATTTGCGTCCGTTAAAGCTAGATTAGTGGAACAATCAGGCAGCTGAGCTGCTGCTGATCAGTTTCCTTTCTGGTCGGTCTCAAAAAATTGACAGTTTTCTTGTTCAACATTTTAGGGTTAAAAAATTGTGAAACAGGCTGGGCGCGGTAGCTCAAGCCTGTAATCCCAGCACTTTGGGAGGCCGAGGTGGGTGGATCACGAGGTCGAGAGATCGAGACCATCCTGGTCAACATGGTGAAACCCCGTCTCTACTACAAATACAAAAAAACTAGCTGGGCGTGGTGGCGCGTGCCTGTAATCCCAGCTACTCAGGAGGCTGAGACAGGAGAATTGCCTGAGCCCAGGAGGCGGAGGTTGCGGTGAGCCGAGATCACACCATTGCACTCCAGCCCGGGTAACAAGAGCGAAACTCTGTCTCAAAAAAAAAAAAAAAAAAATTGTGGAACAGGGCTGGGTGAGGTGGCTCACGCCTGTAATCCCAGCACTTTGGGAGGCCGAGGCGGGTGGATCACGAGGCCAAGAGATCGAGACCATCCTGGTCAACATGGTGAAACCCCGTCTCTACTAAAAATACAGAAAATTAGCTGGACATGGTGGCACATGCCTGTAATCCCAGCTACTCAGGAGGCTGAGGCAGGAGAATTGCCTGAACCCAGGAGGCAGAGGTTGCAGCGAGCCGAGATAGCGCCATTGCACTCCAGCCTGGGTAACAAGAGCAAAACTCCGTCTCAGAAAAGAAAAAAAAAAGTGGAACAGGTGTGACTTGCTGGTTGATTGCATTCCTTCTGTGAGTCAGGGAAGGAGGAGGAGGAAGAGGTCAGAAAATGCCATTTCTTTTCTGCTTAGGACTCTTCAATCCTTCAGCATTCTGAATGGGCTAACAAGATTCCCAAAGGGAGCCTGGGCTTTGGCTCAATCCTCTCAAATCCTCTGCCCTATTCCCTTCCTGCACCCCTAGGAAGGACAGCACAGTGATCTGCTTCATCTACAGACTTTAGTGTAAAACATCTGTGTACAGGACTGTGTTCTGCAGTTCCTGCGAACGCAGCAGCCGCGTCTCCGTGTGGATGGGCAGGACCGTGGTCCGAGCCCGTGGATGGGCAGGATCATGGTCCGAGCCGGCTCTGCTCACCCACCTGGCTGGCTGCTCCTCTGCACAGACTCCGATGCTGAGGGTGTGCTGCATGTGCTGTGCAGTGGGCGAAGCAACCTCGGACTTAAAAAGGTGTGGGATCCAACAGGGGCTTGTCACCATTCCCCACTGAGGAAGGGAGGTTGTCACTGCTGTTCTGTCTCCCACAACCTTAGACCTTTTTTTTTTTTTTAGAGACGGGGTTTCACCACATTGGTCAGGCTGGTCTCAAACTCCTGACCTCAGGTGATCCACACGCCTCAGCCTCCCAAAGTGCTGGGATTACAGGAGTGAGCCAGCACGCCCGGCCCACAGCCTTAAACTTTATGGTCCCAACTTGGTCCTCAAACAACTTGAAGGTTGCAGAGTTCATCATTGCCTCCAAGCTTCCTGCTGATGGCAGAGCCCACTGTGGACAGGGCAGCTGAAGCCTTCTGTCCTGCCTGTGAGAGTTTCCTGAGTCTGCTTATAGGTGTTAAGAGACCTGCACATCATGGCAGCTCCTGGACAGGTGCTGTTTCAACCCCCCCAGGGTGGAGAGGCCCAGCCTCTTGAGCTCTCGCAGTGTATGTCCTTAGCTGCCAGGACCTGGTGTAAAGTGACAATTTCCTCTTCCACCTTGGTCAGCTCAGCCCTTAGTTCCTCCTCCTCAGCCTTTGTCAGACCCTCACCCTCAACAGCAGGAGTCCGGGCAGCTGCACCTGTGTCCACAGGGACATCAGTCATGGAGTCAGAGAGCAGACCTTTGTTAGGAGAATTCAGGTTGATATCTTGGCCGGCTCAGTCCACATTCAGGCGGCGTCCGGGCCACTGTCGCGGGTGCTAACGGAGCCAAACGAGCAGTGCGGGGACTGGCTCACCGCGTGCACACTTGCCAGCGGAGCCCCAGTGCGGTTCATTTGCTAATATTTTATTTTGTATTTTCATACACTGATTTGTATGCAAACATCTTATCTTGTTTTGTTTTAGAGATAGGGCCTTGCTCTGATGCCCAGGCTGGAGTGCAGTGATGTGATCACAGTTTATTGTCATTTTAAACTCCTGGGCTCAAGTGATCCTCCAGCCTCAGACTCCTGGGTAGCTGACACTATAGGAACATGCCACCATGCCCGGCTAATTTTTAAATTTTTTGTAGAGACAGAGCCTTGCTATGTGGTCTAGGCTGCAGTTCAGTGTACACTGTAGACATGAATATTTATTTGTCTTTCTGCTGGAATCATTCCCTCTCCCATCTGTTTATCTTTAAATTCTGGGCATGCACACACACTCCACCCGCACCCTGCCAACTGCAAAATATTGATGTTGTCCAACCTGCCTTGAGGAGGGAGAAGTGTTTTTCCCTCTGTGTATCTCTGCTGGTGTTTTTGGTAAATACTTGACCCACAGAGTGTGGGAGGCAGGAAGGGAAGGCTTCTGCATTTCCTTCTGGACCCGACATCATGGATCCATTAAGCATATTGGGAAACCAGCAGGTCAGGGGACCGCACACTCTAGTTGCATCTGGCTGAATTGCTCAGGCCCCTGCGTGCCAGTGATTTGCTTTGCTTTGTGAGTTGTCTATTCACTCATATTCCTAGGCTGAGTTCCCCAAAACAAGCTTAGCAGAGAGCCGGTAACATGACCTGATTTACAGGGTATTTTGAACAGGAGCTCCCTATTATGGCTTGGGATACGGCTAACGTTTACTTGACTTTCTTGCATAAAGTAACTGGTAGAATATGTGGCATAAGGCTATTGTTGTAAAAGCAGAAGTGTGGGGGGTGGTGACTGAGCTTGGGCAGCCTTGGGAGGCAGACAGGCCCGCATCAGCACCGTCCTGGCCATGTGTAGGTTATATGATCTTGGGGGAATCCCCTCAACTCTCTGAGCCTTTGTTTCTTTCCTCATTAGGGAGATCCTACATTCCTCATTGGACGATTGTAAGGCTTGAGATCAAACAACTTTCAAGGCGCTCGGAGCAGTGCCTGGGCTCAGGGTGTTCAGGCTGTAACCATAGCAAACACTCAGATCCCAGCCAACCTCCCTTCTCTTCCCTCCAGCGTGGGAATGTGGAGGACCCACCTGTTCATTCCCATTTGCCCTGGAGTTCTTTCTTCTGAACTTCATCTAGCACCTGCTGTGCACCAGGGATTCATGGGTGGGGAGGTCAGGGACAGCCAAGTCTGGTGTCTGGCCTTCAGCTTGCCTCAGTTCCCATGGCTGGTACCTGGCCCTTTGCTCTGGAATCTGGACCCTACAATCTCCTACCAAAGTCTCAGCCCAAAGAGGGCTTGAGGGCACCCCCTATCAGTGAGAAGATTCCGTAGCTGCCCACGTCTCCCCGTCTCCTGAGTGGATGATCAGCCCCAGCATCCAGAGACACGTTCTTGGATTCTGCCAGCTTTATTTTTCAGTTGAAAACTCAAAGGCAAAGGTTACGTTCAAAAAGAAAGTAAAAAACTTTGAATGCTGTAGCCTGGGGGCCCAAGTTCACAGGTGCCCCCACAGAAACAGAGGCCCTCCAAAGCATTCAGTCCCAGTGTGTCTACCCCAAAGAGAGCAGCTCTCCACCGGGCTTCTGAAGGGCTATCAGTTCCCCTCAAAGAACCTCCTGCCTCAGGAGATCCCTGAATCAGGCAGGGAAAGCCAGGACCAGGCAGCTGAGAACCTGGCTTTGTGTCCCCCTCTGCACAGTCAGCGTTCTGAAGCGGTGGCTTCCCACATGGCTGTTGAATAAGTGAATAAATACCTTGGCCGTGAACAGGAGCCGGGTAGAGCTCTCTCTGCAGGGCTGGGACTCGCTGGCCGTGCTGTCTCTTGGTTTACAGTGGAGGTGTGGACGAAGAGGGGGAATTGCCCAGACCAGTGGGAGAGTTTCACGTCCTCAGAAGTATTCTGAGTGCGGTGGCAAGCAGCTCTTCTTCCCTGCATGTGCAGCACGTGCCCTTCTGAGCACGGCATTCTATGCTGGTCATTCTGTCCCAGCCAAGGATCTTGCCCTCATCAAGGAGCTGGAATGAGAGTAGAAGGTGAAGGAGTTCGAAGGCTTTGGCAACCTAGTGCTGGCTTAGACAAAGTCTCAAACTGTAAAGAAGAGAGAAGAGAAGGCCAGGCCAGGCTATGGGCCCCAGAGGGGAGGGGCCCCTGCTGTTTCCTGAGATAAGTTATGCTGGGGCCCCTATTACAGCCCCTGGCCCTCCTTATTAAAAGGACAACTCTCCATCCACTCCCACCCATCTTCCTCTCCTCTTTCTTTAAGAGCAGCAGGGACAGGTCGATGAGTCCCTACACCTGCCAGGCCTTTGCAGGCAGTGGTGTCAGGCCCAGCCTGCTGAGTTCCTAGGAAATTGAACGAGCGTCTTTGGAGTGCTCACTCCATGTCAGGCTCTGCCACCAGCACCCTGGAGACAGAAGACCACGACATACTTCCCAGCCCAGCAGAGGGTGGAACCTTAGCACACAATGCATGAGAGCTCGGGATGCATCCAACCCGAAGGGCAGGCTAAAGGGAGCTCTCACTGTGGGGGTGGGATCTTCGGTGCAGCTTGCAATGCAGGCTGCTCTGTTTCCCCATCAAGTGTGGTGGGCAAGGGCACAGACTGGACACTCCGAGTTACCAGGGTAAGGAAGTGCTCTTCTATCACTGTTCTGCTAGGAAAACTGTTTAAAAGTTGGGCTTTATTTAATTTTTTGGAGATAGGGTCTTGCTTCGTCACCCAGGCTGCAGTGCAGTGGCTCACTGCAACCTCTGCCTCCCGGGTTCAAGCAGTTCTCCTGCCTCAGCCTCCTGAGCAGCTGAGATGACAGATGCCTGCCACCATGTCCAGCTAATTTTGGTATTTTTAGTAGAGACGGGGTATGGCCAGGCTAGTCTTCAACTGTTGACCTCAAGTAATCCGCCTTCCTCAGCCTCCCAAAGTGCTGGGATTGTAGGCGTTAGCCACCGTGCCCTGCTATTTCTTTTTTTGAGATGGAGTCTTGCTCTGTTGCCCAGGCTAGAGTGCAGGGGCGTGATATCGGCTTACTGCAACCTCTGCCTCCTGGGTTCAAGTGATTCCCCTGCCTTCGCCTCCTGGGTAGCTGAGACTACAGGCATGAGCCACCATGCCTGGCCAGGAAGTGCCTTCTGTCCCTCATCTGCTAAGAGAACGGTCTAAAAGATGGGCTTTAGGTGGCCTTTTCTGCCATCTCTTTCTACTACATTCTGGTTCTTTTCCAGATATTTAATTTTCAGTAATTAGTAAATTCGCTGATTGGCTAAATTAATTACTAAACAACAAATTTAGTAAGTAGTAATTTAAATAATTTCTAGTTCCCTGCTGAAATCTATAGTCTGTGTCTAATAAGCCTATTATCTAAGTCCTGTGGGTCTGTGTCTATGACTGTCTGTCTGTGCTGGTTTTTACACTTAGAATTTTACCTCCCTAAGAGCGTTTTTTATAACTACAGTGTCCATAATGACATCATCATGCCCAGTACGGAGGTGCTCAGTAAATACACATTTCCAGTGTCAAAAATTTGAAATGTGGTAAAACACATATAAAATTTACCATAACCATTTTAAAGTACACACTTCAGTGGAAGTACATTCATATGTTTGTGCAGCCAGACTCTGGAACTCACTAAATCCTGCCAAACTGAAACTCTGTCCCCGTTCAATAAGCCAGTACTGGCTCTCCCAGCTCCTGGCCGCCACCACTCCACTTTCTGTCTCTGAATCTGATGACTCTAGGTCCTTCACATCAGTGCAACCATACAGTATTTCTCTTTTTGTGACTGGCGTATTTCACTTTGCATAACGTCCTCAAGCTTCATCCACGTGCTAGCATGTGTCAGAATTTCCTTCCTTTTTAAGGCTGAGTAATGTTTGAGTGTATGGAGAGACCACATCTGTTTGTTTATCTGTCGGTGGCACTTGCATTGCTGCTATCTTTCGGCTGCTGTGAATAACTCTGTGCCGAGATCAGCTCAGCCATGGAGACCCCAACCCGGGCGGCACTGAAGGAATTAAGAAACAGCCAGAGAGAGCGAGAGAGAGAGAGAGAGAGAGAGCGAGAGAGAGAGAGAGAAAGCGAGAGAGAGAGAGCGCGAGCGAGCAAAAGGTGGGTTCAGAGTGCAGCACCAGGGGTCTCACAGCATCTCCAGCTGAGAGTCCAGAGCAGACTTTGACCTACGTATTTATTCTTGACTTTCCGGTAACAAGTTTCACAAGCGGATGCTCCGTGTTCTTTCACTGGTTAAAGGTAAACTAACCAGGCAGCTAGTTTGTGTTTACTAGAGGTTAAAGACAAATTAGAAAGCGCTCTTTGCCAGGGAACAAAGGAAAGGGTCAGGTATCCTGTGTTCAAAGAACTAATTCATCTGGCGTGAGATGTATTTATATTGGTTACTGTTTAAAATGCTTTGAGCAGTTTTCCGCTTTGGGGGCGGGCAACCACGTTTTCCTGGCTGCCGCTCTCAGTAGGATTTCTCAGCAAACGATATCATTTCTCACACACATCAGACTTTGCTCTCAACAACGCTGCTATGAACATCAGTGTATAAATGTGTGAGGCCCTTTGAATTTTAGGGGGTACATACCCAGAGGTGGAAATGGTGGATTATATGGTAATTCTTTGTTTTGAGACAGGGTCTTGCTCTGTCACCTAAGCTGAAGTGCAGTGGTGCGATCTTGGCTCACTGCAACCTCTGCCTCCTGGGTTCAAACGATTCTTAACCTTCAGCCTCCCAAGTAGCTGGGATTACAGGCCTGCACTGCCACACCTGGCTAATTTTTGTATTTTTAGTAGAGACGGGGTTTCATCATGCTGGCCAGGGTGGTCTTGAACTCCTGGCCTCAACTGATGGGCCTGCCCCAGCCTCTCAAAGTGCTGGGATTGTAAGTGTAAGCCACTGGACCTGGTCTATTTTTAACTTTTTGATGAATAGCCCTCCTGTTCTCCACAGCTGCAGCTCCATTTTAAACTCCCAGTAAGAGTACACAGGGGCTCCAACCGCTCAGCATCCTCGCTAATGCTTGTCATTTTCTGTATTGATGACAGCCATCCTAATGAGGTGGCCTCTCCCTGTAGGTTTTCTTCTTTCTCTTTTTCTGAGGTGGAATCTCGCTTTATCACCCAGGCTAGAGTGCAGTGGTGTGATCTCGGCTCACCGCAACCTCCGCCTCCTGGGTTCAAGCAATTCTCCTGCCTCAGCCTCCCGAGCATCTGGAACTGCAGGCATGCGCCACCACACCCAGCTAATTTTTTTATTTCTAATAGAAAATTGGTGTCACCACGTTGGCCAGGCTGGTCTCAAACGCCTGACCTCAAGTGATCTGCCCACCTCAGCCTTTCAGAGTGCTGGGATTACAGGCGTGAGCCACCGTACCCGGCCTCTCCATGTGATTTTGGTTGAGTTTCCCTAATTAGTGATGGTGAGCATCTTTTTATGTGCTGATTGGCTATTGGCTTCTCTTATTTGGAAGACCGTCTATTCACGTCCTTTGTGCAGTTTTGAACTGTGTCAGTTGGGTTTTGTTGTTGCATTGTGACAGTGCTTTATCCATTCTAGAGGGGAACTCATTCACATGTAATTTGCACCTCTGTCCTGTCATTCGGTAGGCTGCTTTTTCACTCTGTTAATAGTATCCTTTGACGCAATACCATTTGTCTACTTTTCCTTTTTTTGTTTGTGCCTTTGGTGTCACATCCAAGAAATCATTGCCAAAGGAAGCTCTCCTTCTATGTTTTAGAGTTGTCAGCTGGGAAGCGTGGCTCACACCTATAATCCCAGCACTTTGGAGGCCAAAGCAGGTGAATCACGATGTCAGGAGTTCAAGAGCCGCCTGACCAAGATGGTGAAACCCCATCTCTACTGAAAATACAAAAATTAACTGGGTGTGGTGGCAGGTGCCTATAATCCCAGCTACTTGGCAGGCTGAGGCAGAGAATTGCTTGAACCCGGGAGCTTGAGATTGCAGTGAGCCAAGATTGCACCACTGCACTCCCGCCTGGGTGACAGAGCGAGACTCCATCTGAAAAAAACAGGAGTTGTATACTTTTAGACCTTACAGGTAGGTCTTTGATTCATTATTGAGGTTTTTTTAAAAAAAAAAACAAAAAACAAAAAACAAAAAAACATGATATAAGGTATGGGTTTACCTTCATTCTTTTGCCTGTGGAAACCTAGTTTTCCCACACTATTTGCTGAATGACTGTCCCTTCCCTGATTGAATAGTCTTGGCATCTTTAGTGAACTCACTTGACCGTATGCGTAAGGGTTTCCTTCTGCACTCTGTATTCAATTCCACTGGTCTCTCGGTATGTCTTTACTGCCATACCACACTTTTGACCACTGTAGCTTTTAATAATACATTTGAAATTGGGAAGTAAAAGACTTCCAACTTTGTTATTCTTTTTCAAGATTGCTTTGGCCATTGGGATCTCTTGAAATTGCATATAAACTTTGTGTAATTAATAAGGATGGATTTTTCTATAAGTTAAGAAAAAATGTCACTGAGATTGTGAGATCAATGACACTAAACCTGTAGATCACTTTGAGTCGTATTGAAATCTTAACAAAACTAAGCCTTACAATCTGTAAACACGAGATGCCTTTACATTTGTTACACAGCCGGTCCCTGGAACTCTAAATCCTGCCAAAGTCTTTGCCTCCTGGTTAAGTTTATTCCTATTTTATTCTTTTTGATGCTATTGTAAACTGATGTTTTTTCTTTTCTTTTCTTTTTTTTTTTTTTAAGATAGTGTGTCACTATGTTGCCCAGGCTGGAATACAGTGGCTAATCACAGGCATAATCATTATAAAAACTGACAGCATTGACCTCCCAGACTCAAGCTATCCTCCTGCCTCAGCCTCCCAAGTAGCTGAGACTATAGGCATCCCACAGCCAAGCCCAGCAGAAACTGTTTTCTTAGTTTCCTTCTTGGATTGTTGACTGTTAGTGTGTAGAAATGCAGCTGACTTTTGTATGCTAATTTTGTAATCCTGAAACTTTGACAAATTACTAGTTCTAACAGGGTTTTTCCTGCAGTCTTCAGGATTTTCTACAAAGATGATCATGCCATTTGTTTTTTTTTTTTTGTTTTGTTTTGTTTTTTTATTTTGAGACGGAGGTTCGCTCTTGTTACCCAGGCTGGAGCGCAATGGCGCGATCTCGGCTCACTGCAACCTCCGCCTCCTGGGCTCAGGCAATTCTCCTGTCTCAGCCTCCCGAGTAGCTGGGATTACAGGCACGCGCCACCACGCCCAGCTAATTTTTTGTATTTTTAGTAGAGACGGGGTTTCACCATGTTGACCAGGATGGTCTCGATCTCTTGACCTCGTGATCCACCCGCCTTGGCCTCCCAAAGTGCTGGGATTACAGGCTTGAGCCACCGCGCCCGGCCTGCCATTTGTTAACAGAGATAATTTTATTTCTTCCTTTCCAACTTAGACGCCTTTTCTTTCTCCTTTAACAGCTCTGGCTAGGATTTCCAGTATTACGAAAGCAGGCATCACTGTTTTATTCCTCATCTTGGACAACTTTGTGTTTCATCGTTGAGAATGATGTTAGCTGGGGGTTGTTCATATGACCTTGATTACATTGAGATTATTTCTATTTCTAGTCAGGATGTTTTTAATCATGACAGCGTATTAAACTTTCTTAAATGCTTTTTCTATACTAATTGAAACAAATAGGCATGGTTTTCTGTCCTTCGTTCTGTTAACGGGATATTTACATTGATTTTTATATGGTAACTACCTTTGCATTCCGGGAATACATCTCACTTGACCATGCTGTGTAATCTTTCTATGATGCTGTTGAATCCTCCTTATTAGTATTTTCTGGAGCACCTTTGCATCTCTATTGATGAGGGATAGTGGTGTGTTTTCTTCTGGTGCTTTGTCTGCCTTTGGTATCAGTAATGCTGGCCTCACAGGATGAGTTTGGAGGTATTTTCCTTGGTATTTTGGAAGAATATGAGCAGGATTGGTATTGATTCTGTAAATGTTTTGTACAAGTCACCCACGAAGCCATCTGTTCTTGTATTTTTCTTTCTTGTCAAGTTTTTGGTCACTGATTCAATCTCCTTGGTAGTTACAGGTCTGTTTTTCCATCTTCTATTTCATTTATTTCTGTTCTAACCTTTATTTTCTTCCTTCTCCTAGCTTTGGGTTTAGGCTGTTCTTCTTTTTCTAATAATTGAAGGTACAAAGTTAGGATTTTGGTTGCCTGAGCTAGTCACAGACTCCTGGGCTCAAGCAATCTCCTGGCCTCAGCCTTCCAAGTAGCTGGGACTACAGAACAGTGTCACTATGACTGGCTGCTGCTGCTTTTTTTTTTTTTTTTTTTTTTTTTTTTTTTTTTTTTTTTTTTTTTTTTGTGGGAGTTGGGGGAAGCTGGAGTCTAGCTGTGTCACCCAGGCTGGAGGGCAGTGGTGCCATCTCGGCTCACTGCAACCTCCTCCACATGGGTTCAAGTGATTCTCCTGCCTCAGCCTCCCAAGTAGCTGGGATTACAGGTGCTTGCCACCATGCCTAATTTTTATGTTTGTAGTAGAGACAGGGTTTTGCCATGTTAGCCAGGCTGCTCTTGAACTCCTGACAGCAGGTTATCTGCCTGCCTCAGCCTCCTAAAGTGCTGGGATTACAGGTGTGAGCCACTGCCCCCGGCCAGCTTTCTTTAATGTAAGCGTGTACAGCTATGAATTTCCCTCACAGTACTGCTTTTGCTGCATCCCGTAAGATTTGATAAGTTGTTTTGTCTCAAAATACTAATTTTCCTTATTTTTCTTTGATCCATAGTTTTGTGTTATGTTGTTTAGTTCCCATAGATTTGTGGATATTCTGGTTTTCCTTCTGCTATTATAATTTCAGTCATTTAAAATATATTAAATTTTGCTTTGAGGCCTAATATATGATCTTCCCAGGGAACATTCCACATGTACTTTGAAGAACGTGTATTGTGCTGCTGGGTGAGGTCATCTGTGTATGTCTGCTAGGTCCAATTTGTCTATAGTATTGCTCAAGTCCTCTGTTTCCTTCTTGATCTTCTGTCTGGGTGTTGTATCCATTATAGAAAGTGAGTTATTGGGCCGGGCATGGTGGCTTATGCCTGTAATCCCAGCGCTTTGGGAGGCCAAGGCAGGTGGATCACTTGAGGTCAGGAGTTTGAGACCAGCCTGGCCAACATGGCGAAACCCTGTCTCTACCAAAAATAGCCAGCCAAGGTGGGATACACCTGTACTCCCAGCTACTCTGAGGCTGAGGCACGGGCATCACTTGAATATAGGAGGTTTTGGTGACCTGTATCACGCCACTGCACTCCAGCCCGGGCGATGGAGGCAGATTCTGTCTTTAAAAAAAAAAGGAGATGAAGTCGCCTACTCTTATCGTAGAACTGTTTCTCTTTTCATTCTGTTGGTGTTTGCTTCATATATTTGGGAACACTGAGGTACGTTGCATGCACATTTATAACTGTTATATCTTTTTGGTGAGTTTACTGTTACTGTCTTTTATAACAGCGTTTGACCTTAAGTCTATTTAGTCTGAGATTAGTCTAGCTCCTCCTCCTTTTTTTTTTTTGGTTACCATTTGCATGGAGTATCATTTTTCATCCTTTCTCTTTCAACCTATATGTAAGTCTCTTACAGTCTTGATTGTGGAATTCATTTGCATTTTTAAAGATTATCATCTGATGAAACTCACTAGACTGGCGGGTGACTGTGCCGTGAGGCCCACAGCCAAGGGCTCAGTGAGCAGCTGCCCTGAGGACTCCAGCACGCCAGTGACGGGGCCTCCCGGCGCCACTATGTGGATGATTTTCTGCATGGCTCATGGTTTGTTTTCTTATTTCCTTCCTTCTGCCTTCCTTTGTGTTTATTTGTTTCTTTATGTGACACGCTTAGAATCCCTTCTCATTTCCCTTTGTGTACTTCTATAGATATTTTCTTTGTAATTACCATAAGGATTACATAAAACATCCTGAAGCTATAGCAATCGATTTTGAATTAGTAAGTTCAATCACATACAAATACTCTACTCCTTCACCACTCCTCCCCCTCCTATGTTGTTGATGGCACCAAGTATATCTATATGTTAGAGAGAGGGTCTCACTCTGTCACCCAGGCTGGAGTGCAGTGGCACCATCATGGCTGATTGTAACCTCAAGCCCGTGGACTCAAGTGATCCTCCATAACTGAGACTACAGGGGCATGCCACCATGCCTAATTTTTGAAAAATAAGTTATATATTTAACACAGACTTAGGGTTACACATCTCTTTAAAATCCAATAAAATAATCAGGTATGAATCAAAATTCCTAAAACACAGGTCTTGATATGTGGCTTCAAATGTCGACCTAGCGTCCTTTTCTTTTGGCTTGAAGGACTCCCTTTAGCATTTCTTGCAGGGCAGGTCCCAATGTAATGAAGTCTCTCAGCTTTTGTTTATCTGAGAATGTCTTAATTTCTCTGGTCGGGTGTGAGGTGGGAGGATCACATGAGTTCAGGAGTTCAAGACCAGCCTGGCCTACATGGTGAAACTCCGTCTCTACTAAAAATATAAACACGTGGTGGCAGACGCCTGTACTCCTAGCTACTTGGGAGGCTGCACCACTGTACTCCAGTCTGGAGGACAGAGCAGGACCCTGTCTCAAAAAGATAAAAAAGAGGAAGGAATTAAGACACTTTTTATTATTTTGTAACTTTATTTTGTCACTTAAAACCACCTTTTAATTTGTCCTTCAAAATTTAACTGTAATTGGTGACTGCTTTTTGTAAATACTTCACTGGTGTCCAAGAGAGGGGAAGAATTTAGCCCTTGAATAAAAAAAAAAAAAAAAAAAAATCCAGCCGGACACGGTGGCTCACACCTGTAATCCCAGCACTTTGCGAGGCCGAGGCAGGCGGACCATGAGGTCTGATGTTTGTTTGAGACCATCCTGGTCAATAAGGTGAAACCCTGTCTCCACTTAAAACACAAAAAAATTAGCTGGGCATGGTGGCACGCACCTGTAATCCCAGCTGCTCGGGAGACGGAGGTTGCAGTGAGCCGAGACTGTGCCACTGCAGTCCAGCCTGAGTGACAGAGCAAGACTCCATCTCAAAAACAAAAACAACAAAAAATAAACCCGAAAAAGAAGGGAGAGGCCCGTAACTGCAGAGAATACTCCATTGTCGCCCTGTGGCTATAAATTTTGGGCTGCTTGTCCTCCCAGTTGTTCTGTTGGTGGCTGTAGTAGCTGACAGTTTTGTATTTACACGGTCAGAACGGGTGCTTCTGCTTGATTCCCAGATTCTCCGAGCTCCCCATCGAGCCACACCACCTGCTGTCTTAGCACTTCGTGAGTCCAAGGCGGCTTCCCGCGCGGATCTGCTTGGTAGACCGTGACGTTGATTCCTGCCTCTAAGCCTCACTTGATTCTCAGCAGCCACCACCCTTTTGGTACTAGAACAATGCTTTCTATAGTGCACTCATCAGTGGATGCCGAAATCACAACCTGGCCATTTGGATGTTCAACTAATGCTTTATACTGCGGTCCCTGGAACTCACCCACCCATGCCGGGACTCACTGGAGCTCAGGTGTGTGACACTATCTTGTTTCTCTATGGCTGGGTGTGCAAACATTGTTCATGTGTTTATTTCCCATTTTTTACTTTGGAGGTTTTGTTCTGTGAGATGAGGTCTCACAGTGTCATGCAGCCAGGAGTGTGATCATGGCTCACTGCAGCCTTGACTTCCCGGGTTCAAACCGTCTCGCCTCAGCCTCCCAAAGTGCTAGGAATACAAGCATGAGCCACTGCCCCTGGCCTACTTTTGAGCTTTGAGTTCTTTATATATTCTAGAAATGAGTCTCTGGAGATGAGTCCTTGGTCTGATAGGTGGTTTGTAAATGTTTTTCCCAACCTGTAGCTTATCTTTCCATCTTCCTAATGAAGTCTTTCAGAGAGCAAAGATGTGGTCTCCCTTGCAGATACTCTGCCGCTGTAGCAGGAAAGTGGACACAGACAGCATGTAAATGAACATGTGGGTGTGTCCCTTGAGTAAGTGTCCATTTGTGGTAAAGAGATCTCTAGACAGATTAGTGCTGAGAGGTTATTTCATTAAGTAATAGTTGAGCTGGGTATGAACTCTCACCTCATGCTTACTTGCTCTTACTCCACCGTCTTCCCTTTGCTGCTGGTGGGAAAGCAATTGTCAACATGTTCTTCCTTTTCTCCACCCTCCTCAGTAGCTTTTAGGACCTTTTGTCTTTTCTACAATTTAATTTTGATGGGACTAGGTATGGATGGATTTATTGTACTGGGGGTTGTGCCTCCTGACTCTAAAGGGTCCTGGGTCCTGTCTGTTTTCATTCTGGAATTTTTTTTTTTTTTTTTTTTTTTTTTTTTGAGACCAACTCTCACTCTGTCACCAGGCTGGAGTGCAGTGGCGAGATCTCGGCTCACTGTAACCTCCACCTCCTGTGTCCAAGCACTTCTCTTGCCTCAGCCTCCTGCGTAGCTGGGATCACAGGCGCACACCACCACGCCCGGCTAATTTCTGTATTTTTAGGAGAGACGGAGTTTCACCATGTTGGTCAGGCTGGTCTTGAACTCCTGACCTTAGGTGATCCACTCATCTTGGCCTCCCAAAGTGCTGGGATTACAGGGATGAGCCACCACACCGGGCCTGGAGTTTGAGACATGTGGGATCCCCTCATTTCATCCGCCCTTTGTCATATTTTCCAATCGATTAATTCCCTCTTCTGCTGTTGACCCTTTCAGTGGGCGTTTGGCTGTGGCATTCATATGCAGCACTGGCTGAAGAATCTCTCACCATGCAGGCTCTGCTGCTGCCTCAAGGTGTAGCTAGTGTTAGAACTGAATTCGAGGTCCACCCTGGTAGTGGGGACAAACCCCCACACATCTGCTCACAGAATTGATCTTCCGTGTTGATGATGATTGTTGCGGTATGAGAGCAGAGAGAAAACAGGGGCTGAGCGTTTTCCCTGAACAGTGGTGGACCTTCAAATCCCTAGTGAGGCTGGGCGCGGTGGCTCACAGCGGTTATCCCAGCACTTTGGGAGGCCAAGGCCGGCGGATCACCTGAGGTCAGGAATTCATGACCAGCCCGGCCAACACAGCAAAACCCCATCTCTCCAAAAATATATGCCTGTATTTTTGGGAGGCTGAGGCAGGAGGATTGCTTGAACCTGGGAGAGAGAAGTTGCAGTGAGGCAAGATAGCGCCACTGCACTCCAGCCTGGGCAGTTCATAAATAAGAGAGAGAACTGACTCCCAGTTCTACAGGCTGTTAAACACAGCACGAGAGAGAGAGAAAGGGGAAAGGGCTTTCTGTGCCCCAGGGGCCAGGCTCACACTCACCACCCAGAAGCAGTTCCCCAAGCTGGAGCAGGGGTCCCGGAAGAAGGCCCGGCAGGCGGGCTCTGTCCTGGGCAGGCCGGCTGAGTCTTCTTGGTGGCCCTGTAGTCACCATCCACCTGGCAGGGCACACACAGCTCAGACCTCCCGCTGGACCATGTGGCTCTCCCACATACAGCAGCCTCAGCAGGAGACTCCTCCAAACCCTGGGCCTGCAAAGTCCTCTGCAGGGCCAGCAGGCCACCTGCCTCTTCTGGGACTCTGCAGTGAGCAGCCCTCCAGGCTGTGGGCCACAGAGCCCTCCAGCAACATCAGCTCCCTGCCTGCTTCATTGGCGTTAGTGCCCAGAAGGCTGGCAGATATGCCCATGGGAGGAGGGAAGTGGAGGAGGTTGTGAGAGCCCGTGATCCTCTCCCAGGGGACCTGTATGAGAGATTAGCCTGAGGCACACCGAGGAGTGGTAGAATCCCGCCCCCTCCACCCCAGACTCCCAGAGCCCAGGGCCCTGGCTCTAAACCCTCATCAGAGGAGGGAGAGAAAGCACAGGGACTGAGGACAGCGTGTGTCCCCCCAACCCGTCCCCATGTCCTCAGCTTGAGTGGCCGGAATCCAGGTCCTTCCTTTGTGTTCCCTGGCAGAGGGCCAACCCCACCCTGGAGCCGCATATCCCCGGGATGGAGGCAGAAAGCCCTGGGCCTTAGTGCCATCATCTCAACGACAGTCACTGCCTACAGCCCGGGGACCTGCCGCACTGGAAGCTGAGAATGGTGCATCCCACAGAGGCTCTTGGCCGTGGGGCCAACCCCTCTGGGGCCCAGACTCACCGTGGTGCCCGAGGCCCAGGGTCAGGCTGCAGAGGCAGGTGGGCATGTCACAGGAGATGGTGCCCTGTCCTCACTGGCCCGCTCAATCCTGGGGACATCCCTCCTTGTCACGGCAGGAGGCAGCAGGAGGGCTGACCCACAGCCAGGGGACAAGCTTGAAAGTACCGTCCCCCCAGGTGACCTGCTACAGGCACACATCTGCAGGGGAAGCTCGGGCTTCTCCTCCTTACCTGCAGGCTGGGTAGAAGATGAGGGTCATGTGGTTCAGCTCCACAGTCAGGGCTGTGAGCCCCAAGCCTGTCCGACTCAGCATCAGGGAGAATGTGTTGAGCCAAGTCTTGGGCCAGGAGGATGCTGCTGCACTGGACACTGAGGTCCCACACCTGGCCGTTGAAGGCCACCACGTGCTGGGCCCTGGCCCCCAGGGCATGGTCTGGGGAGGAGCAGCCCCAAAGGCAGGGTGGGTGGAGCCAGCTCCACCCACCGCAGTGGGAGCCCAATGCCTGCTGGGCACCCTGATGCCTAGAGCCCAGGCTTAGCCTGCCCTGAGGCCAGGAGTATCCTCCGCCTGTGCAGCAGCCACAGGCCCAGCGATTCCCCACCAGGTTCAAGGCCAATTCAGCCCTAACGAGGAATGGAGACCTGAGACCGACTGCAAAACTGCTGTGCTAAGTAACAAAGCCTGGCCCAGAGGCCATGTTCTCTGCTTCCACTTACATCAGACATCCCAAGCAGGCACAGCCATGGACACAGCAGGCAGATGGGCAGCTGCAGGGTTTCATTTGAGGATGATAAAAACGTTTTAAAATCAATTGTAGTGAGGCATGCACAACTCTGAATAAACCAGAAGTCCCTCAATCATGCACTTAAAATGCACAGATCGGCTGGGCATGGTGGGGCTAAGCCATCCCAGCGCTTTGCGGGGCTGAGGCAGGAGGATCACTCACTTGAACCCAGGAGGTCAAGGGTGCAGGAAGCCAAGATCACACCACTGCACTCCAACCATGACAAGAGTGAGACCCAGTCTCAAAAAAAAAAAAACATGACAGCGGCGTCCTGCAGACCTGCCCTCTTCAGGGTCGGGAAGAGATGGCCTGTGAAGGAGCAGGTGTGACCAGTCCAGCCAGCGTGGCCCCTGAGTTGTGCCTTGGGGGTGCTCCTGCCCGTGGCGGGAAAGCACCATCCACTGTGCACAGCGAGACACCTGTTGGCCAGGGCCAGCGTCCTGTGGGAGGCACTACCAGTCGCGTGGTCAGCTATCAGAACTGAGGGGCACAAAGCAGCCCACGGTCACACACACACAACTTGAAGACCAGGCTGTTTTCCACAGCATCAGCGTGCTGCTTAGACATGACTGCACCCACGCTTCTAGGGAGCCCTAGTCCCCCATGTGAGTCACACACTGATAAACCACACTGCCAGGCCTGGGTACTGTGGCTCCCCCACGGACATGAGGGGCTCCCTCGTGCATTAAGAACCGTACATGCCCCTTACCCCTGTGAGCGAGCCACGTGGTTACCTGCATTTGACAGTGGAGGAAGCCGAGTCCAGAGGTTAGCAGACTCACCTGAGCCACACGCAAGCTCCCCGGGAGCCCAGAGCCCGTCATCCCAGCACCAGATCGCCCCTGACCTGTGAGTCTGAACTCAATTAGTGCCCTTCCAGCGGTAATGGGAGGTCTGCCTGCTGCTCCAGCAGAGCCCACAGGGAGGGAGCGGGCCTGAAGCCCTAAACCACCCACCATACTCCTCGGCTGGGCCAGGCCTTGTATTCTGGACAAAAGCAGGATGTGCAGCCTCAGCCCTAGTCCCACAGGACCTGGGAAGTCCAGTAAGCTCTGCGCCCGGCACTGTGATGCCCCCACAGTACCTGCCCCTGCATGACCCTGCTGCTGTGCCCACAGGGCAGGGGGCTCCCAGGGAGGAGGGCAGCACAGCCCGGGGCAGGACTCACTTTCCCGGGGACCTTGTAGCAGGTGGTGTCTGAGCTGGTAGAACTCGGCCAGCACGTTGGCCCTGGCCAGCTCTCGGAGCGGCCACAGCAGCTTCTCCACCAGGTAGCTGCTCACCCAGGCCACGTCCGGGGCTCGTCTCCCCCAGGCAGCAGCAGCACCACCACCCCTGAGTAGTTCCTAGAGGGAATGGACAGGTCAAGTTGCTGTGCCTGGCTGAGCCTTGCTTCCCTGGGCTGCAGACGGGGAGCTCACAGGTCCGCAGGTAGAGCTCTGCAGTGGAGAGCATGGGGGTGCCTCTCGGGGAGGGGCTGTCCTTGTTCTAGGAAATCCCATGATGAGGTGGAGGAGGACAGAGGCCAGCATGACAGCGGAGGTGGAGGCGAGGCCGGGACAGAAACAAGCTGCCCCATTTTGAGGACACAGGTGTCTGAGGTCATGCCTGCTGTGCCCCCTGGGTCTTGGGCAGGATGGGGCCTGTGTGTGGGGATGTTGAGGACAGGAGCTGGAAGGTCTAGGAAATTGTTGTGTTTGGTGAGACAATCTCATTCTGTCTTTCAGGCTGGAGTATAGTGGTACGCTCTCGACTCACTGTGACCTCTGCCTCTTGGGTTTAAGCGATTCTCCTGTCTCAGCCTCCAGAGTAGCTGGAACTACAGGTACTCACTGCCATGCCCAGCTAATTTTTGTATTTTTAGTGGAGTCAGGGTTTCACCATGTTGGCCAGGCTGGTCTCAAACTCCCGACCTCAAATGATCTGCCCACCTCGACCTCCCGAAGTGCTGGGATTACAGGTGTGAGCCACTATGCCCAACCAACAGGTCTAGAAAACGGCTACAGTTGAGAGGAAGACTGGAACTTTCTCAATATGTAGAGCAGGGTCAAGCCTGTGGGATCTGAATGATCAGGGAGATCTCGGCTCATGTGGGGGTGGAGTGGGAAGAGGAACATTGCATACGCTGTTGTTGATGGGCCGGTGGAGGGGGTACAGGGGCAGGTGGCCTCACTCACCTTCTAGGGAGCCCAGAGGCCCTGCATCTGGGGGCAGGAAGCAGCCTGAACCCCTCCCTGCCAGGTAAATCCAGTTTTTTGGCACCCCCACCAGATCCCCCACTCACCAGGTAGGCTAATAACCAGGCAGGCGATTCTTCAACCAAGCCAAAGCCCGGCCTGGGGAGCGCTTCCATTCCTCAGCCTGCATTCTGACTGCAAGAAGGCAGGAGCAGCAACTTGTATCACATGGAGCCTTTTCCCCATGATGCAGGTTTAGTCCCTATTCTATAGCTGGGGAAACTGAGGCATACAGAGCCGATGCAGAGGAATCCTAGTTAGTGGCACAGCTGGAGTCCAGACACTCTGCAAGGCCAGCAGTGTGGAAGAAGGGAGCTGCCCCCCTGCCTGGAGCCGGGTTCCTGGCGGGCCTCGTGCCAGGGAGGGAAATGGATACTGGGTCCCCAGGCCCCTGCTCCAGACTGGGTGCCCCACTTCTATCCACCAGCCCTGTGTTCTCAACACAAGGAACAAAGGGACCTCTGAAGTGAAAGGGTGATGACGTCCTTCCTAGGTCAGCGTAGAAGCCACAGCCCTCGCCCCAACTCCCCAGCCGCGGGACCTCCCAGTCCCTTCCAATTGGATCCACTCTCCCTTACTCACAGTATGCTTCAGCCCCGCCAGCTTGATATTCAAACAGGCCAGGCACGGTGGCTCATGCTCATAATCCCAGCACTTTCAAAGGCTGAGTCTCTGGAGCTCAGGAGTCTGAGACCAGCCTGGCTAATCTGGTGAAACCCCATCTCTACTAAAAATACAAAAAGTAGCTGGGTAGGGTGGCGCATACCTGTGATCCCAGCCACGTGGGAGGCTGAGGCAGGAGAATCACTTGACTTTGAGAGACAGGTTGCAGGGAGCTGAGGTCACACCACTGCACTCCAGCCTGGGTGACAGAGAACGAGGCTCCATTTCAAAAACAAACAGGCCAGGCACATCGCTCTCCCAGGCCTCTGTGCAGTGGTGCCCCCACCTGGAGCTCTGTTCCCACGCTGGCCCCACGGCTCTTGCTCGAACTGTGCCTTCTCAAAGCCTGCCACGGCCACACCATACAATCCGCCCGCCCACCATGTCCCCAGTGCTCCTTCTCGAGCATTTGCTACTGATGTATGGCTCAGTGGTAGGAAATGATGAGCAGTGGGGCACACCCCGCATGCAGCTGGCTTCTGCACGGCCTCCAAGAAAGAAGGGCTTCTGTGTGTTTAAAAGATTACAAAAAGGCTGAGCGCAGTGGCTCACACCTATAATCCCAGCACTTTGGGAGGCCGAGGCGGGTGGATCACGAGGTCAAGAGATCGAGACCATCCTGGTCAACAAGGTGAAACCCCATCTCTACTAAAAATGCAAAAAATCAGCTGGGCACGGTGGCACGTGCCTGTAATCCCAGCTACTCAGGAGGCTGAGGCAGGAGAATTGCCTGAACCCAGGAGGCGGAGGTTGAGGTGAGCCGAGATCGCGCCATTGTACTCCAGCCTGGGTAACAAGAGCGAAACTCCGTCTCAAAAAAAAAAAAAAAATTACAAAACAGGCCAGTTGTGGCAGCTCGCGCCTGTAATCCAAACACTTTGGAAGGCCAATGGGGTGCATCACCTAAGGTAGGAGTTTGAGACCAGCCTGGAGTGGCAAAACCCTGTCTCTACTAAAAATGCAAAAAATTAGCCAGGTGTGGTAGTGCATGTGCCTGTAATCTCAGCTCTTCGGAAGGCTGAGGCAGGAGAATCGCAGGTACCCAGGAGGCGGAGGTTGCGGTGAGCCGAGACCACACCACTGCACTCCAGCCTGGGCGGCGGAGCGAGACTCCATCTCAAAAAAAAAAATTACAAAACCAAGAAAATGTGACAGAGCGGAATGGCCTGCTTAAGAGGTGACTCTCAGGCTCTCTGCAGGGAGCGGTGCACACCCTGCTGTAGACGTTTTCTTGTGCTTCACGTCTAAGTAAAACTGAGCTTCCTGAAGGCAGGGGTCAGCCTCGCCCACTGCGCTCCTCTGCAGCAGCTCCTAAAATCCTGCCTGCACTGGGGCTGTGCTCACGAGGTCTCTGTGGAATGAGGGAGAAACCTCAGCTTCCTCTTCTGTGAAATGGGGAGTGAAGAAGCCTCTGTGCAGCGCGGTCAGAGGAGTCAGTGGGTCAGAGCGTGTGGAAGCATTCAGCACTGCGCCTGATACGTGGCAGGAACGCCGGCCGCGCCACTCCCAACCCTGCGTTACCTGGCTGTGAAGCCGTACAAGTCCAGCAGGAGTCTGCAGAGCCTCTTCAGTGCCCATGGGAACATGGCCTCAGTCCAGGACAGCATGCAGTGGGCCACCTTGAGAGGGAGGGGACAGTGAGAGCGGTCTCGGTTGTCCTCAACTGCCAGCCACGCCCCATCCTTGCTCTCACCAGCTCCAGAGCACCTTTCACAGCCCCTAGGGCCGCCCTGATGGGCCTGGGACCCCCCCCCCCCGTTGCCTGGCAACCCTGGGCACCCAGGCCTGCAGATGGCCTCCTCTGCCCGCTCCCGCCACATCTCCAGGGGCCACAGCGTCACCTCCAGGTAGGCGTCCTTCAGTGTGGCCAGGGGCCCTGCAACGGGCAGCCACCACCCACCATGAGGCCTCTGGGCAGCTCCGAGGCCTCAAAGAGACAAGGCCTGTTCTTGGGATTAAGATGGGGGCAGTGGGGGAAAAGGAATAGAGCAGCAGGCACTGGAGATTGCAGGCGAGTTGTCACAGCAGACCCGAGCCGCCTCTGCATGGCCTGCTCATAGGTTGTCTGGGAACTTGGATTGGGGGAGGGTTCCCACCACTCCTAGAAGTGATACGAGGCTCTCTGCACCTGAACTGTTCGCACAGACATGGTTTATGCTGGACCCCCGCTTGCCTCCTAGGAGTCTGACAGTGTGGGCCGCGCCAAGCAGCACCTGCCAATGTGGCAGCCCCACTAAACACGCTGGGTGACATACTGCTGGGACAGCCAAGTGCATCCGCACTGGGAGAAGACACGGGGTGCTGGCCCTGGTTCCCCCTGGACTCCGCCCTGGCCCCTGCCTCCTGCTGTCATCAACCACAGCACGCACAGCACAGGGTGCCGCGTCCTGCAGCACCCCTCCCAGTTCACTGCCCAAATGGGACTCTGGCACAGCAGAGGACGCGGAGGTGACATTCAACAGCCAGTCAGAGGGACGCCCACCCTGGCGCTGGGCAGGGTCTTGGGGGCTCTGTGCTGGGCTGGGCATTAGCCCTGGATGGTGGAGAGGCCAGAAGGTCCTAGTCCTGCCAGGAGGACGGTTGCGGCAGCAGCTGTGAGCGTTTAACGGCCACACGGCCACAGAGAGCTCATCATGGAGCCAGAAAGAGGCCCTGTGGCAGTGAGCGTCACAGAAACAAGGCTGTATACTCAAAAGAAAGCAGGCGGAAGAAACCTAGGCAGCAGGCATAAGGGACATGAGCTTGGAGACCCTGTAAGAATGAGACAGCAGACAATAAAAAAAACGAAGGTTGGGCCGGGCGCGGTGGCTCACGCCTGTAATCCCAGCACTTTGGGAGGCTAAGGCGGGCAGATCATGAGGTCAAGAGATCGAGACCATCCTGGCCAACATGGTGAAACTCCATCTCTACTAAAAATAGAAAAATTAACTGGGCATGGTGGCACACGCCTGTAGTCCCAGCTACTTGGGAGGCTGAGACAGGGGTATCGCTTGAACTCGGGAGGCAGAGGTTGCAGTGAGCCAGATTCATGCCACAGCACTCTAGCTTGGGCAAGAGAGTGAGACTCCATCTCAAAGAAAAGAAAAAAAAAACCTCAAGGCTGTAGGTCTATAAGAAATAAGGCTGGGGTTTCAACACAGCTGGGCTGCAGGCCCACAGGAAGCAAGGCCACCATTCTGATTGACAGTGCCAAAGGCCAAGGTGAGGGCTTAGGGCCCCGGGCTGGGCGTGGATTTTGGTGCAGGGTTGAGCCCTCCCTCCCCGCCTCACATTCCAGCTCCTTCCGCAGCTGCTCCAGCCCCACCTGCAACTGGTTCAGGCAAAGAGGCAGGTGCTGGGTCAGTGCCTGCCTGGCCTGGCTCTGGCCCCACAAGGTGGTGACCGTCCGACCACTCACCTGCACGGCCTCCAGCCCTGCCTGGGACAGTCGCAGGAGGCGGCCTGCCACACCATCCAGGGTGCCTGCCGGTTGTACCTGGACAGGGAAACCGAGGCAGAATCAGAGTGAGATCCAGGGCAGAGAGCCCCAGACCCTCCAGCCCAGAAGGGGATGCCTGGCAAGTGGGGGCTACAGGCCAGGCCAGAGGGGGAGCTCTCCACCCAACCCTCCCCCGTGCTATCCACCAGGTGCTGGAACCTTCTCACAGAGGCACCCAAGCCTTGCACCTTGTCTTCCAGCCGGGCTTGCACCTGAGAGGCAGCTGCTGCGGTCCTGGACTGTGAGGACGGAGAAGAGGCTGGGACTCCCTGGGGGCCACGCAGGAATGAAATAGACAAACCGTCTCAGTGGCAGTGGCAGGTGCGGGCCGCACCCCGGGGCCATCTGCTCTGGTTTCTGGGCACAGATGGACCTCAAGGGCTCGGGGCTCCTGGCACGGTGGTCTCGGCCCAGGCCCATTCACCTCCACGTGGCCCAGCAGGCGCCCTGGCAGCCATGCACAGCAGCAGGAGGCTGTGGTTGGCAGCCTGCAGTGTCAGGCGTCCCAGGGGCTGGAAGGGCTGCCTGCCATCCCGGAACAGGATCTCCGTCTCCGCTGTCCACCCGTGGGCACACGCCCACAGCACCACACTCTTCTCTGCCCCCTGGAGCCAGAAGGGGACCTGCTGCTGCACCCATGATGTTTCCAGCTGCCCACTCCTCCTCCTCCACCGCTTTCTGGAGCTCCCCGCTGCCCCAGGCCAAGCCTCAAAGCCCTAGGACTTGAGAACCTGGAGCTGCACCACCTCAGTCAACCTGCTGAGCCACCTGAAGCCCCCTGTTCTGTACCCTTCCCAGCAGCCTCCCCTGACATGGCAGGCAGTGAGGGATGCCATGCAGTCCTGACAGGGTTTCCTGAGCCTTTTTGTTTTTGAGACAGCATCTCAGTCACTGAGGCAGGAGTGCAGTGGCACTGTCACAGCTTGCTCCCAGCAGCTGGGACACAGGAGTGCATCACCCCACCAGGCTTTTTTTTTTGAAGTAGAGACGGGGTTCTCACTATGTTGCCCAGGCTGGTCTCGAACTCCTGAGCTCAAGCGATCCTCCTGTCTTGGCCTCCCTAACTGCTGGGATTACAGGTGTGAGCTGCACCCAGGCTGACTTCTGAGATCTTAATGCCCAGACCCTCTCCTTTCTTGAGCCAATGGGGACCATGACCCAGCGAGCTGAGCTAGGACCCAGCCACCACTCACGCTCCTCCTGGGCCACAGAGGCCTGGAGACAGCTTGGGGCCCGGGACACGGACAGCCTCACTTTCTCCTCCCTGTTGTAGGGGAGGGCAGAGGCCTGAGTGGAGCCTGGCCCAGGCCCTGCCCCTGGTCTCTGTCCCCTGCCAGCCCCAAGTTCAGGAAGGGGCTGGCTGGGGAGGCTGCGGTCAGATTTGTAGGAAACCAAGGGAAGGCATGATAGCCATGCCCTATGTCCAGGGCACCAGGTTCCCTATGCCACATCCCTCCCCAAGGCTCCCAGTGCCCCACGACAGAAAGCACCTATGAAAATACTCAGGGCCGGGCGCAGTGGCTCACTCTTGTAATCCCAGCACTTTAGAAGGCCAAGGTGAGCAGATCACTTGAGCCCAGGAGTTTGAGACCAGCATAGGCAACATGGCAAAACCCTGTCGCTACCAAACATGCAAAAATGAGCCAGTCTCATAACAAATGTTAAATTAAAAAACATCCATCTTGACCGGACACGGTGGCTCATGCCTGTAATCCCAGCACTTTGGGAGGCCCAAGCAGGTAGATCACGAGGTCAGGAGTTCAAGACCAGCCTGACCAACATGGTGAAACCCCATCTCTACTAAAAATATAAAACTGAGCTGGGCAGGGTAGTGCTCACCTATAATCCCAGCTACTCAGCAGGCTGAGGCAGGAGAATCACTTGAACCGTCTCAACTCACTGCTGAGATGGTGCCACTGCTCTCCTGGGTGACAGAGCAAGACACTTTGTCTCAGGTTTAAAACACACACACACAATCGGACGTTGTCCCCTGCACTTAGAAGAGAAGCCAGGCTCTGGCATGGCCTGTGGCCTGCTTCATCTTACCAACGTCACCTTCCTCTCTCCCTCCATAAGGGCCGCCCCGTGTTCCCCAAGGCAAAGTCCTGCCTCAGGCCCCTCCCCTCTGCAGGGCTCACCCTCACCAGTGAGGCCCTTTTTCCAACACCCTGCCCCTCTCCCCGCTTCCTCCCTGCACAGCATTTACCACGCCCTGACCACAGACCAAGCAGCTCTAGTTTGCTGTATGTTCCCGGACCCACTGGAATGCACCACCCAGGAGGCCAGCACCCGAGCTGTCCCTTTCAATACCCAGTCCCTGCACCTAGAGCATGGCCTGGCAGGGGCGAAACATACACGTTTTCTCAATGAACAGAGGAATAGATAAGGTGCGGGAAGCTAGAGGGCCGAATCTGGCTCACTGCCCCCTCGTAAATACTTTCACTGGAATACAGCCATATGCATTCACATATCTATAGCTGCTTTCACAAGACAGTGGTAGAGTTGGCAGCTGCAACAGAGACTGGATGGTTCATAAAGCCTAAAATATTTACTATCTGTCCCTTTACAGAAAAATGTGCTTCCCTGGGGTGGGTGGATGGATGGATAATGGTTGGAGGATGGATAGATGGATGGATGGATGGATAGATGATGGTTGGAGGATGAATGGATGGATGGATGGATGGATGGATGGATGGTGGACGGATGGAGGGAGTGAGGGCGGGAGGGCAGAAATAGGGGGATGGATGGAAGATGGGAGGAAGGAAGGATGGGTTAATGACTAGATGGGTGGGTGGATAGAAGAACCAATCAACCAGATACCAACCCCAGACGGAAAGGGGTTGAGGAAAAGGGGCCCCAACACCTCTCTTCTGAGGCAATCATGACAACAGAAACTCTAACATGTGTGCCAGGCACCAAGGCTGAGCATTCCTGCATCACATCTCTCGTAACTCTCACTATCACCTACCTCCTGGAACCTGCTGCTGCTTCCATTCCTCAGATGAAACACCGGAGGCTCAGAGAGGAGACGCGCCCTGCCCAGTCACCCAGCAGGCAAGTGGCAGAGCCACCATGCTGGTGTCTGGCTGCCTCGCTCACACCCCTGCCTTCTGCGGGCCTCACCCTCCCTGCTGCCCCCTCGCCATGGGTCCCTGGTCCTCCAGCTGCCCCTTTCCCCAGGGCAGACTCACCCTGGGCAGGTCACGGAGCCCCGGGCGGAGGGAGTGCCGCAGCCAGTGTGCGTAGTCAGTCTGTACTTCTCCCCAGAAGCTCTGCCGGGCACAAGAAGCCCCGAGGACGTGCTCCAGCATGGCCCCCACGGTGATCTTGTCTGGCTGAGATGGCCGATGCCTCTGGAATGAGAGGGCCCATGTGTCAGGGGCTCATCACGTGAGAGAATGCCCATGGCCAGCCGCAGGTGGAGACCCTCACCTAGCAAGAGCATGTGCCAGGAATCCACCGTCAGAGCCCTCATCAGCCACAGCACCCCCTTACACTCTGGGGCAGGATTTTTTTTTTTTTTTTTTTTTTTTTTTTTTTTTTTTGGAGACAGAGTCTTGCTCTGTAGCCAGGGCTGGAGTGCAGTGGCATGATCTCAGCTCACTGCAACCTCCACCTCCCAGGTTCAAGTGATTCTCCCACCTCAGCCTCCCAGATAGCTGGGACTACAGGTACATGCCACTGCGCCCAGCTAATTTTTTTATATTCTTAGTAGAGACAGGATTTTGCTATGTTGGCCAGGCTGGTCTTGAACTCCTGACTTCAGGTGATTCCTCCACCTCAGCCTCCCAACGTTTTGGGATTACAGGCGTGAGCCACTGTGCCCTTCCCATGGCAGGATTTCTGCTGTGAGCACTTAGGGGGCTGCGCCAACGAGCCCCAGGAACCCCGGTGGGAGACCCAGAGGAGGGAGGAGACTTCCAGGGCCAGCTCTCCTCAGTTCTCCGTGGCCTGGTTCCTGCCCCAGGCTCTGCAGAACAGTGTTGGGCCCCATGAAGAGCCCATCAGGCAGTGATGCTGGAGGAGACCTGGCCCCCGACGCCTCCAGGAACCTGAGCTCCGGATCTCCCTCCGCCCCCTCCTCAGAAGCCCCCTAACCATTCCACCCCATCTCATGCTGGAAACACATGCTTGTCTTGTCTTCCAGAGCCCTCACCACATTCCAGGTAGGAAGGGAGTATTGCGCCCATTGCACAGGTGAGAAACCCAAGGCGCACCGCAGGAGTGAGTTGCCCAGGATCTCTCAAGCACTGGAACCCAAGACCACACGGTCCCAGAGCCGGGGCGCTCCTGCAGCAGGCGGAGCCGCCTGGGAGTTCCCTGCCCGGACGCTGCTCCCCAGGCCTCACCTTGTATGTCAAGTTCTGCCTCATGCGCTGCTGGCCCCAGGACAGGTCGAGCCATTCAGTGAACACGTCTGGGGTCTGTGTTACGGCCCCGCACGCCCAGAGGGTGTTCAGGCCCCAGGTTTCCTGGAGCCCATAGGGAAGAGAATAGGGTACATGACCTGGAGGGTCCAGCTGAGAAGCCTGGAGCAAAGGGGGCCCCACACTGGGCACAGCGGCCAGGCCCCGCATACCTGCCCCGGGGAGGTGGCCAGGCAGCCGTCCCAGGGGGTGCTGTGTGCTGAGAACCTGTTGGCCCAGGTGAGCTGCAGGGTCACAGGCTGTCCTCCGTTCCAGGTGAGCTGCACCTGCGTTGAGATGGGAGGGCAGTGGTGGGGGTGCGGGGAAGATGTGGGGAGAGGAGAGCCTAACAGCACCCCCACACCCCATGGCTGTTGGGAAATGAGAGGCTAGGGAGGATGGAGAAGCTGGTGCCCTGCCCCCAATATCTCTGTAGCGGAATTCGGATCGGGGGGTGGAGAGACTACCCTGTCCCCCATCTCTGGAAGAGCCCAGAGCCATTCCCAGGCTAAAGACTGAAAGTATCTGGATAAAAAAGCCGCCTCATCCCCAAGCCCCAGACTCAGCATCTCCAAAAGCAGAAAGCAATCGCGTGCCTCACTGCAGCCTCCAGGGCCAGCAGGATCTGTCTCTGCCCGTCTGACCTCATCTCCTGGTCACACGCCCGCCAAGCACTCTGCCCCTGTCTTATTCCCCTTCCGGCCCTCCCCAAAGCACCAGGCTCCCTCCAACCACTAGCTGCCCTACCCACCTGCCCTCCTGTCCTCTTTACTTTTTTTTTTTTTTTTTTCCTGAGGTGGAGTCTTGCTCTGTTGCCCAGGCTGGAGTGCACTGGTATGATCTTGGCTCACTGTAGCCTCTGCCTCCCGGGCTCAAGCAATTCTCCTGCCTCGGCCTCCTGAGTAGCTGAGATTGCAGGTGCGCACCCCTATGCCTGGCTCATTTTTTTGTATTTTTAGCAGAGATGGGGTTTTGCCATGTTGGCTAGGCTGGTCTCAAACTCCTGACCTCAAGTGATCCGCCTGCCTCGACCTCCGAAAGTGCTGAGATTACAGGCATGAGCCGCTGTGCCCAGCCAGGGATGATTTCTTGAGTGACTGGGTCACTGCTGCCCACATCCCCTCACACACTCACCCTACAGGCTGAGGCTCCTGAAGGGCCGGGGGAGAGGCCGGGAGAGGCTCCCAGTGAGGGCCAACTCCTGGCCATCCCACAGCACCACCTGGCACAGGACATGGGTCCCATGAGCTCCCTCCTATGTGGTCTGTGGGACCAGCTCCCTGGGAAGGGCACTGAGCTGGAAGAGAGTGATGGCATCACAGGGGTACCTGCCCCACGCTTCTGCCTGGGATGGGAAAGGAGAGGAGCCTGCAGAGGAGACAGGGAGCACTTGTGGGTCATTCACAGTTTCCTGCATGGTGACATACGTCAGGGAATCAAAAAGCCAAGTGCTTCCCAAGGATGAGCAGATAACAAAGGAGGGGAGTGGGTGAGGGGACTATGGACAACGGGAGACAGCACAGAACAGCCACCTCTCAACTCCATGGCCAAGCTGTGTGGCTCTGGGCAAGTTTCTCAACCTCTCTGAGCCTCGCTTTCCTAGACAATGGAGGCAAGAAAGTGTCAACCTCTGCAAGATAATATGAATGGTGCCCTGAGCCCAGGGCGAGATCGTGGAGAGGAGCTTGCAGGAGCCACGCAGTTGGTATTGAGATTTCTCAATCATGTACTGAGCACGTATTATGCTCCCAAGCCAGTGCTGAGCGCCTGCATACAAAGATAGCCAAGGCCTGATCCTCACCCTTACGGGGCTTCCAGGCTTGCAAGGAGATAGTCACAGGACAGAAAATGATGGGACAAGGATGGTCACAAGAGGCATTCAAGGGAGAAAGGAATGCAGAGCAGCAAGCTTGGGGAGGAGTCAGGGAAGAGCATTCCAGGCAGATGGAACAGCCTGTGCAAAGGCTCAGAGTGGGTTGCTGTCCCTGCTGGTAGGCACCATCGTCCGAGGGTCACTTGAGGGCACTGCAGGCGGACTGCTGGGGTTGGGTCAGAAGTTGGCTTTTTTGTTTTGTTTTGCTTTAAAAGACAGAGTCTTGCTGTGTTGTCCAGGCTGGAATGCAGTGGTGCGATCTCTGCTCACTGTGACCTCTGCCTCCCAGGCTCAAGCGATTCTCCTCCTGCAGCCTACTGAGTAGCTGGGACTACAGGCACATGCCACCATGCCTGGCTATTTTTTTTGTATTTTAGTAGAGAGGGACTTTCACTATGTTGGCTAGGCTGGTCTTGATCTCCTGACCCTGTGATCCGCCTGCCTTGACCTTCCACAGTGCTGGGATTACAGGCGTGAGCCACCATGCCTGGCCTTCCCTTAGATTTTCAAATGGCTGGCGCTTATCATCCATGGCTTGCTCAAGTGCCACCGCCTCTGTGGCGCCTTCCCTGGCCACCTAATCTAAATATGCTCACTGTTCACTCTCCGTGACTTCAGGGCGTCTTTTCCGTATCCTACTCCTCTCTGGCATGTTTGTGTGATTTGGGGTAGTTAATCTCCCCCACTAGAGTGCGCATTTGATGAAAGGAAGAATTGATCAGTTCTATTTTAGGTCACACCCCAGCTTTTAAAATAGTACCTGGCACCTAGTAGTTGCTCAATAAATCATGCAAAAGGAAGAAGGGCTGGATATAGACACCAGCTGAGAATCTACTCCAGCAAATTTTGTCCATTTCACAGCCTTCTGTGCCCTTCCTCCCAGAAACCAGGACATTAGGACAATTTCTGTTTTCTCAAAGGGCTGTCCCAGGAGCCCCCACCCCCACTCCAGCATGCCTTGGGCCTGGGCTGTCCTCCACATACCTGTAGGAAAGTCTGTTCCAGCTTCATGAAGTTAGCGAGACTGGCCGTAGCAGCTACCAACCGGATGCTGATGTGAAAACGACGCTCCTCCACGCCCAAGGCAAACGTGCTCTGAATCTCACCCTTGGAGTAGTGTAGCTGGGTCAGGGAAAAAAAGAAACAAAAAAACAAGATAGATCTCCTCCTCAGGGCTCTGATGGAACCTTTAAGCACATGCTGGCTCGAAGCCGTGAGCTCTGCCTCCCAAAGCCCCAGGCCCAAGAGACCCACAGCTTCCTGGGCCGGAGGAACTTTGGTGAAGTAAGGGTTTGGAGCAGGTGTCCCCAGACGTTTTACACAGGGGGCCAGTTCACTGTCCCTCAGACCGTTGGAGGGCCGCCACACACTGTGCTCCTCTCACTGACCACCAATGAAAGAGGTGCCCCTTCCTGAAGTGCGGTGGGGGGCCGGATAAATGGCCTCAGGGGGCCGCAGTTTGGGGACGCCTGGTTTGGAGCCTCAGTTTAGGCCATCAAATGTGGCCATGGCAACTATCTTCTCAGGCCCTCCCTGCTGTAACACTGACTTGAAAATACCTACCAGCCTGGCACCAGCAGGCAAGAACTCTAGTTGCAGTACTGTGGCAGACAGCAGGGGGCAGTCTAGCAGAAAGGACAATGCTTGGGCACGTGTCTGCATCAAACACACAGAGCTCCAAGTGTGGATGCACCACGGAGAGGTGAGTGATCTCCAGCTAGTTCCTTAACCACCTGAGCCTCAGCCTTCTAATCCAAAACACAGGGATAAGGACCCCTATTTTATTACGGGTTGCTGTGAAAATTGTATGAAATAATGTGCTAACTTCCAGGTTGGCTCAACAGCAGAATCACTGGGGAAACTTAGTAAAAATATAGATTCTGGGCTCCCACTTAAAACCTGCAAAAACAGAGTCTCTGGGAAGAACTGGAACTTTTTTTTTGGGGGTGGGGTGGGGGATAGAGTCTCGCTTTGTCACCCAGGCTGGAGTGCAGTGGCACGATCTCGGCTCACTGCAACCTCTGCCTCCTGGGTTCAAGTGATTCTCCTGCCTTAGCCTCCCGAGTAGCTAAGATTACAGACGTGTGCCACCACGCCCGGCTAATTTTTGTATTTTTAGTAGAGACAGGGTTTTACCATGTTGGCCAGGCTGGTCTCAAACTCCTGACCTCAGGTGATCCGCCCACCTCAGCTTCCCAAAGTGCTGGGATTACAGGCCACCACACCTGGCTAAGAGCTGGTACTTTGTCTTTTTGTTTTGTTTTGTTTTGTTTTTCTCCTTTTTGTGGAGAACGGGGTCTCGCTATATTGCCCAGGCAGGTCTCGAACTCCTGGGCTCAAGCTATCCTCCCGCCTCTGCCTCCCTAAGAGCTGGGATTACAGGCGTGAGCCACAGCGCCCGGCAGAGCTGGTACTTTGAATGAGCTCACCAGAGATGCGTCATTATGTTATTGATACCCCTGTCAAAAATGTTCCACCTGAGTCTTATCTTCAGCAAACAATTTGACAAATCCACATTAGAAGAATGTTTTGCAAAATAACCTCCTGGACACTACCATGCCTGGATAATTTTTAAATTTTTTGTAGAGAAAGGGTCTCCTTAGGTTGCCTGGGCTGGCCTTGAACTCCTTAAGTCAAACAATTCTCCCAGCTCAGCCTCCCAAACTGTTGGGATTGCAAGTGTGAGCCGCTGCATCTGATTGGGATATTTTAAAGGTGGTTAATGATAATAAAATGTTTAGGGGAAATTATATTGATATCTGCGACTTACTTTGAAATGTATCCAAAAATACGATGGATGGAGAGCTATGTGATTATGTGAAATAAAATGTGAATAGGAAAATCTAGGTATGTGAGTGTTCACTGTAAAATTACTTCCATTTTTTAGTGTCTAAAAAATTGTATAATAAAATTTTGGGAGGCTGGGTACAGTGACTTACGCCTGTAATCCCAGCACGTTGGGAGGCCAAGGTGGGTAAGATCATTTGAGGTCAGGAGTTTGAGACCAAGGCTGACCAACATGGTGAAACCCCGTCTCTATTAAAAATGCAAAAATTAGCCAGGTGTGGTGATGCATGCCTGTAATCCCAGCTGCTCAGGAGGCTGAGGCAGGAGAATTGCTGGAACCCAGGGGGGCGGAGGTTGCAGTGAGCTGAGATTACATCACTGCACTCCAAACTGGGTGACAGAGAGAAATTTTACCTCAAAAAAAAAATAAAAATAAATAAAACATTGGGTAAGGAAAGGTAGAGTGTGGAAGGAGAATGTTCTAGATCAGAAGTTGGCTCTTGGGTCAAACGTGGCCCACAACCTGATTTTGTAAATAAAGTTTTATTGTAACGCAGTCATGCCTATTCACTTACATATCTGTATCGCTGCTTTTGTGCTACAATGACAATTCTGAGTAGCTGTAACAGCGATCATAAGGCCTGCAACCCCCACATTTTACTTTCCAGTAAAAGTTTGTAGACCTCTGTTCTAGATTAAGAAAATTGAAAAGACATGGTGTGATCTTGGCCTGCATCCCAGACTTAAAACAAAACAAAACCGATTTTTGAAAGAATGTTATTGGGAAAGCTGGGAAATTTTATATGGGCTGTACATTGAATGAAGGTATTACTTCAACATTGTTTCCTGAATGTTGTAATTACTGTGTTAAATCCGAAAATATCCTGGTTACAGGAAAGAGGTGAAGTATTTCAGAATAAAAAGCTGACGTCCTCAGATACATCTCTATAATTCCTGATACAGAAAAAACGCGTGTGTGATGATACGAATTTAAGTAACATAGATGAGAAACACGGAAGGATATTAACAATTGGTCAATGTTCACTGTCTCATAGTAACTTTTAAATAGGTTGAAATGACTCAAAATAAAACTTGGGGAGAAAACTAAGAAGCTCCCTGAATGAAGCCAGGTGTGCTGGTACCACCTATAGTCCCAGCTACTCCGGTGGCTGAGGCAGAAGGATCACTTGCTATGATCACGTCACTACACTCCAGCCTGGGTGACAGAGAAAGACCCTGTCTCAAAAAGAAATTTTAAAAATAAAAACTGAGGCTGGGCATGGTGGCTCACACCTGTGATCCCAACACTTTGGGAGGCCGAGGTGGGTGGATCATTTGAGGTCAGGAGTTTTAAACCAGCTGGTAAGATGGTGAAACCCCATCTCTTAAAAAAAAAAAAAAAAAATAGCTGGGCATGGTGGTACACGCCTGTCATCCCAGCTACTCAGGAGGCTGGGGTAGGAGAATCATTTGAACCTGGGAGGCAGAGGTTACAGTGAGCCGAGATCATGCCACTGCACTCCAGCCTGGGTGACAAAGCGAGACTCTCTCAAAAAATAAATAAATAGGCCGGGCGCGGTGGCTAAAGCCTGTAATCCCAGCACTTTGGGAGGCCGAGGCGGGTGGATCACGAGGTCGAGAGATCGAGACCATCCTGGTCAACATGGTGAAACCCCGTCTCTACTAAAAATACAAAAAATTAGCTGGGCATGGTGGCGTGTGCCTGTAATCCCAGCTACTCGGGAGGCTGAGGCAGGAGAATTGCCTGAACCCAGGAGGCGAAGGTTGCGGTGAGCCGAGATCGTGCCATTGCACTCCAGCCTGGGTAACAAGAGCGAAACTCCGTCTCAAAATAAATAAATAAATAAATAAATAAATAAATAAATAATAGAGAAAGAAAGAAATTCTCTGAATGACTGTGCAGTTGTAAATTTGGGGAACCCCGAAATCATGCACAAATGCTGCAGAGGACCCCAGCACATAGCACGTGCTTTGTAAGGAAAGTCGGCCCGGCCAAGGGCTAGGACGCCGCCTAGCAAAACACGGTGGCTGGCTGGAAAATGAAGTGACCGGTTGCAGATGTGGCCATTCATGCATGCACTCACCCATTCATGCCCTATTTTCTGCTGAGCACCTACTACGAGCTGGGCCCTGTGCCAGGCACTAGGCATGCCCTCCAGGAGCTCTGGATTTGGACACGGACAATGACAGCTCAGAGGGACAGGGGAACCTAGCCTAAATCTACTGGGCCCTCCTCTCCACTCCCAGGACCCCTCAGTCCTGTGGGCAGAGCAGAGACAGGGGTGACGCTGGCTCAGCTCAAAGGACCGCGTCATCTGCTCCAGCCTCTGTAAGTGTGCCAGGCTGGGTGAGGAGGCCTCCCCCGTCTCCCAAAGGGCTCACGGGTCTGGCTGGGGGCCGGCTCAGGCATGTAAACCTGGGTATGTTTGGGAAGCTGGAGCCAGGGATTTCCGAGGGTGGCCCACGTGGGCCTGCTGCAGGCCGGCGGACAGATGTGCATGCGTTATCAAACCCCAGAGGGGCCTGGCCCTCGCCCACCTCGGGCCGAGCATCTGGTACTTGTTAGGAGCCAGGCGGCTGGGGCACAGTTACCTTAGTTGAGACTGAGGCTGAGCTGGGGCAGCGGCCCAGGAGGGAGGGGAGGCGATGCCGGCCGCAGAACAGCAGCTCTTTGCTAGAAGGAAGGAAGGAGAGGGCTTGAAGCTGGCAAGACACCACTTTGTCCAGTGTCCCCAGGGCCAGGTTGGGACCCAGTCAACTTCCCCAAGAGAGGATGAGAGAGCCAGGATGACATCAGTGGCCCGACGCAGGGCTATTCACACACCCCGAGGCTCAGGGGCCATGTGGTGTCCTGTTAGGGCTGGACTCTGGAGCCAGGTGACCTGGGTTTGAATCCCAGCTTGGCCTCTGCCTAGCTCTGGCACCATGGGCAAGCTTCTCGGTGGCCCCTCTCTGAGCCTCAGTTTCCCCATTGGTATCAAGGGTTAAGCACGGCTCTGGGCTTTCTTGGCTTGGTCCCATGGGAGCCCCTGCAGGATCTGGACAGCAGGACCGTGACCCCCTAGCCACCTCCCAGGGCTCCTCCTCACACGGCAGCCCCCCCTCACTCCTTCAGGCCAGGGAGGGAATCGTCTCCATGTTTCACTTTTTTTTCCTAGAAGCAGGGTCTTTCGCTGTCACCCAGGCTGCAGTGCAGTGGTATGATCTCTGCTCACTGCAGCCTCCATCTCCCAAGCTCAACTGATCCTCCCGCCTCAGCCTCCGAGCAGCTGGGACTAATTACAACATGCATCACCACACCTGGCTAATTTTGAAGACTTTTTGTAGAGCTGAGGGGGTCTCACTATGTTGCTGGAGCTGCTGGGCTTAAGCAATCCTCCCGCCTAGACCTCCCAAAGCACTGGGATTCCAGGTGTGAGCCCCTACGCCAGGCCTGTGTAACCCCAGGGCACTGCACCCTCCTTCGGGTTCCTCTCCACCCCAGGGCCTCAGCCTTGGCACAGCTGACGTCTCGGCTCACGAACTTCACAGTTGTAGGTGTGTCCTGAGCACCTTAAGATGCTTAGGAGCATCTGTGGCCTCTGTACACTGACCCTCACAGCGTCCTCCTCCCCAGTAGCAACCAGAAACTCCCCAGACACTATTGAAAGTCCCTGCCGGTTGGGGGGACTTACCTCTAAGTGAGAAACACTGGTCTACCCCTTCAACAAGTGGCTTACTCACTCCCTCCCTGCTGCTGAGATCTGAGCGCTGGAGACTGGCTGGTGCCCCTGACTTACTGGTTGCATAAGAACACCAAGCATCTCACCAGGCCCCCAGCCCTATGGGCAGTAATAATCACTAATAAGTGTCTGGAGCCTGGGATGCACTTAGTTTCTGAGACCAAGAACTCATCAGTGCCCTGCCTAGAGAGGTTGAGGGATTTTTATAGCTGTGTGACTTTGGAAAAGTCACTTGCCCTCTCTGAGCCTCCCCGCCCACATCGGTGCAGCAGGGCTGAGCAGAGGATTGACAGGTGCTGTGTCCAGCATCGGTGCACAGTAGGTGCCCAGCCAATGGTTCCTCCCCCTGACTCCTCTCCTCCTGGGAGTGGGGGATCCTCACCTGACTGGTTCTGGCCGTGGATGTCAAGGACCAAGCTGGCCTGAGAATTGCAGGTCAGCCGCAGAGAGGAGCTCATCTCTTCCAGAGTCCTAGGAACAGGAGCTGAAGAGGAGGAGACTGAAGGTGCATGGGTGTAGACAGCCTGAGGCCGCCCAGTGGGGACCCTCAGGCCAGGTGGGACGCCAGCCAAGCTCTACAGCCCAGCACATCCCTGTCCCCAAGCCCCGCAGGCCTGGCTTATCCAACACTCTCGTGGGTGCTGAGGATGCAGGGTTGGGGTTGTCCCCTGTTCCAGCTCAGGACGGCAGTGCCCACTGAGGGACCCCAGAGGACAGCTGCAGCCCAGACATCAGCAGAGAACATGCTCCCTGGGGGGCTCCTTGTCACCTGACCCCGAGTCCGGGAAAGGGTTTAGATGAAGTCAGGGGCACGGAGTATTCAGTCCACTCGCCTGTGGGGTACAGAGCTGAGAGCCTTTGCAGGAGAGGTGACATGCTGGCCCTGAGCCCCCGGGAACTGCCCCCTCCTCCCACTGCAGAGTGGACTGGGGCAGGGGGTGCTGGGTAATCTGAAACAGGAGGTTATAAAAGCAGCATTGGCACCTGGCTCTGGAACACGCTCTGTGGCTCTTGGAGAAGGAGGGCCAGCCAGGCAGGGCACCTTCATGCCAAGTGACAGTGGCCAGGGCATGGCCCTATGTGGGTTCCTCCAAGGCAGGAGGGCCCCTTGAGGAAGGATCTGGGTGCCAAGTCTGAGACCCTGTTTCGCTGCTTGCTTGCTAGGTGACCTTGGGCAAGTCACCCACACTCTTGCATGTGACCCAGAGGTGATGATGATGATGATGGTCACTGTCACACCATCAGCATCATCTTTCTCATCTTCATCACAGCAAGCGCTTCTTAAGCACCTACACAGGCATTCATGGGATTAACTCACTCAATTGCCACAGCCTCCACGTTATAGGCGATTCTCCAGCCTCGGCCTCTGAAGTAGCTGGGATTACAGGTACCCACAACCGCATCCAGCTAATTTCTGTATTTTTAGTAGAAGACAGGGTTTTTCGTTGTGTTGGCCAGGACGGTCTCAAACTCCTGACCTCGTGATTCACCCACCTTGGCCTCCCAAAGTCCTGGAATTACAGGCGAGAACTACCATGCCCAGTCAAGGCAATTTACTTCTATAGAAGGGTGCGGCTCACAGATGGAATAATGGCCAGTGCGCAGCTGGACAAGGCTGTGTCATTCCCCTATTGGCTAGGGTTAGATTGCACAGCCAAAGCTAAGTCCGCTTGGCTATTTTAAAGAGAGCAGGGGTATGAGCCAGAGTGCTGGGATGAGTAGTTTTGCAGGAAGGATGGTTATGGAACAGTTCACGGCAGGTGACTGGGGAGGGGGAGGCACTCAGGTCAAAGCAGGTGACCAGGGAAGGTGACCAGGATGAGTCAGAAAGGAGTAAGGGACCAGGGAAACAGATGTGAACTACTGATTAGAACTGGTGGGAAAGGTTGTTTACTGAAACTACAAGAAGTTAAACTTTAAAATGGAGAATTAAAGAATAAGAGAGCTGAACATACTGACACACTGATTCTTTAAGAGAAACTTGGAGTTCACTGTATCTAACACTGCCCAGGCTGGAATGCAGTGGCGTGATCTCGGCTCACTGCAACCTCCGCCTCCCAGGTTTAAGCAATTCTCCTGCCTCAACCTCCCGAGGATCTGGGATTACAGGCATGCACCACCACGCCCAGCTAATTTTTTTGTGTTTTTAGTAGAGACAGGGTTTCTCCATGTTGGCCAGGCTGGTCTTGAACTCCTGACCTCAGGTGATCCACCTGCCTCAGCCTCCCAAAGTGCCGAGACTTCAGGCGTGAGCCACCACACCTGGCTCAAACTTCCCCTTTTTTAGACCATATAGGGTAACTTCCGGATGTTGCCATGGCATCTGTAAACTGTCATGACACTGATGGAAACACGGTAACGGGGAAGACCAGAGGACACACTCTTGGGTTTTTGGTGGGATTTAGCCGGCTTCTTTACTGTAACCTGTTTTATCAGCAAGATCTTTGTGGTCTATATCTTGTGCTGACCTCCTGTCTCATCCTGGGATTTAGAAAGCCTAAACTTCTGGGAATGCATGTCAGATACAGCGAACTCCAAGTCTCTCTTCAAAGAATCAACATGTCAGTATGTTCAGCTCTCTTATTCGCTAATTCTCCAGTTTAAAGTTTAACTTCCTGGTTCTCTTTGCTCCCTTGCCTCTAGTTTCAATCAACGACTTTCCCGCCGGTTCTAATCAGTAGTTCACATCTGTTCCCCTGGTCACCCGCTTTGACCTGAGTCATCCCTGGTCACCTGCTCTAACCTGAAGAGTAACCGTCCTTCCCACCAAACTACCCACCCCGCCACTCCAGCTGGTACCCCTGCTCTCTTTAAAGTAGCCAATCAGAATTAGCTTAGTCTGTGCAGTCGAACCCCAGCCAATAGGAGAATGACGTAGCAATTGAGGCTACCTCCGTCAGGACTAAGCACCCGTGCCCTCACTATTGCTCCATCTGTGAGCCAAACCTTCCATAGAAGTGAATTGCCGGCCGGGCGCGGTGGCTCAAGCCTGTAATCCCAGCACTTTGGGAGGCCGAGGCGGGTGGATCACGAGGTCAAGAGATCGAGACCATCCTGGTCAACACGGTGAAACCCCGTCTCTACTAAAAATACAAAAAATTAGCTGGGCATGGTGGCGTGTGCCTGTAATCCCAGCCACTCAGGAGGCTGAGGCAGGAGAATTGCCTGAACTCAGGAGGCGGAGGTTGCGGTGAGCCGAGATCGTGCCACTGCACTCCAGCCTGGGCAACAAGAGCGAAACTCCGTCTCAAAAAAAAAAAAAAAAAAGAAGTGAATTGCCTTGCTGAGAACATTTATATTGGAGTGCCACTTCTTTTAAGGCACTGAAAATTTACATATAACATGCAGCCCAGTAGTTGTCAGCCTCATTTCACCCAGCTCCCATTCAAGATGGAGTTGCTCTGCTTTACATGCCTCTGACAGTGAATAGTGCACAGGGGATAAAGAAAATAATGTAAAAATGTGAACAATTCTAACAGCTTGGGGGGGGCACGTGGGTGTTTGCCGTACATTTCAGCTTTTCTCAGTGCTGAGGTGGAGCGGGTGGGAGAGGAGCCGTCTTGTAGGGACTCCGAAGGGGCAAATCTAGAAAAATCGGGCACTGAAATAAATCATGATCATTACAGATTACTGAATAAAACAGGAATCCAGGAGTCCGTACTGAGGTTAAGGAAGGAAGGAAAGGAGGAGGGTGATACAGTTTGGACCACTGTCCCCAACAACTCTCATGTCGAATCGTAACCCCCAGGGTGGGAGGCAGGGCCTGGTGGGAGGTGGCTGCATCACTGGGAGCCGATTTCTCAGACAGTTGAGCAGCATCCCCTTGGGACTGTCCTTGTGACAGGGAGATCTGGTTAAGTGCGTGTAGCAGCACACCCTTCTTTCTCTTAATCCTGCTCTGGCCTGTGACATGCTGGCAGCCCATCCCCCAACCCCCACCTCCAGAAGCAGATGCACCACGCTTCCAGTACAGCCTGCAGAACTACGAGCCAATGTCTTTATAAATGACCCAGTCTCAGGTATGTTACAGCAATGCAAGGACAGATTAAGACAGAAGGGAAGGGAAAGGCAGAGGGAGTGAGCAGGGAAAGCGTTCTACCCTGAGCAATACATTAATATGATTTTTCGAGACAGAGACTCACTCTGTCACCCAGGCTGGAGTGCAGTGCTGTGATCTTGGCTCACTGCAAACTCCGCCTCCCGTGTTCAAACGATTCTCATGCCTCTGCCTCCTGAAAAGCTGGAACTACAGGTGTGCAACACCACGCCTGGCAAATTTTTGTCTTTTCAGTAGCAACAGGGTCTCACCATGTTGGCCACGCTGGTCAACTCCTGGCCTCAAGTGATCCTCCTGCCTCAGCCTCCCGAAGTGCTGGGATTACAGGCATGAGCCACCACACCTGGCCTATAGGCAATAAATTTTTTTAAAAAATTAGAAAAATCCCCATTTGGCAATCATCATAGCAGTTATAGACTCAGACAAGCATCATCACTGGATGCTAAACCTAGGAGGGTCACAACTCAAGGAGAGCACAGAATACTTCCAAGTATCTCATCACAATTACTTATTACAAAGGAAAGAATGAAAAGCTTTACAGCCAAGAAACCTGGCAGACCCCACCTTAATCAAGAGGTCAAAGCTGATGTCACCAACGTTGGACAAACTGACAGCAGGTGCCATCTGACAGGAGGCTGCCTCACGTCTGTGGTGTCCTACCAACAGGCTTCCTTGAATGCAGGCATCAGGAAGTGTCACTGAGACCCAGATGGAGGCTGTTTCACAGCATGACTGCCCCGTATCCCGCAAAATGTAAGTATCGGCCAGGCGTGGTGGCTCACACCTGTAATCCCAGAACTTTGGGAGCAGAGGCAAATGCATCACTTCAGGCCAGGAGTTTGAGACCAGCCTGGCCAACATGCTGAAATCCCGGTCTCTATTAAAAAAAAAAAAAAAAGTGTTCTTAAAAAAAAAAAAAAGGAGAGAGAAAAGGAAAAACAAATACAAAAAAAAAAAAATTGCTAGGTATGATGCTGTTTTTCTGTAACCGGAGCTCCTTGGGAGGCTGAGGCAGCAGAATCACTTGAACCCAGGAAGCTGAGGTTGCCGTGAGCTGAGATCACTCCATTGCACTCCAGCCTGCTGGATAAGAGCAAAACTCTGTCTCATAAACCAAAAAAGGATTATCGTGTCTGCAACTTACGAAAACACAATTCAGGAATAAAATAATATATATAGAATAAATATATGTACATATGGAAAGAATATGCATATGAGAATGATAAACGAAATGTAAAATGTTAGTAACTGAGGCATCTGGGCAAAGGGCCTGTGGGATTCTTTGTACTATTCTTGCAACTTTTCTACAAGTCTGATGTTATGTCAAAATTAAAAGTATTCTAAATAAAATATGCTTGGAAATCGTGCACCCAACTCTCCCTCCTGGAGATATACAATGTCTGTTTATCATGTTCAAGGTTCTGACAAGTCCTGCATAAGGAACCCTATTCAGTCTTTAGTTAGCAGGTTTTCTTTGTCAGAGTGTATATTCATTCCTCACAAAGGGGAATAATCTATCCTCCTTTATCTAAAACTGCGCATACACGTGTGAGATGCTGGAACTGGAACATCAGTGGACTTGGGTGGACTGAGTCTACTCTGTAGTTCCATAGAAAGGGCTCGCCCCTGCCCCATGGCGTTCCCCAGGCCCTCACCCTCTCGAAGCGTCTCCTTCTGCTTCAGCATTCCTGTAAGTGTCAGGAGGCGGGGCGTCACTGCCCAGCCAGCCACCTGGCTCTGCAAGGTCAGGACCCAGCCTCCCCTTCATTCCTCACATGCCTTGAGCTATGCTGTGTGCTGGTCCAGTAGCGCCTTGGAAGACAGCCAAATCCTAGACCGTGAAGTGAGAGGGTTAAGATCGGGCTTTGTGGTCAGGCAAACCCGGGTTCCAAACAACAGGATGACCTGGAACAAGGACATAACCTCTCTAAGCGTCAGTTTCTCCTCCTGTGAAGTGGGGAATCAAGCGGACATACCGATACTGAGCGTGGTTTTGCAGGTGGGGGAAGACTCTCACCCAGGCTGGAGTACAGCGGCACAATCTTGGCTGACCGCAACCTCTGCCTCCCGGACTCAAGTAATTCTCCTGCCTCCGCCTCCTGAGCAGTAGGGATTACAGGCGTGCACCACCATGCTTGACTAATTTTGTATTTTTAGTAGAGATGGGGTTTCTCCATGTTGATCAGGCTGGTCTTGAACTCCTGACCTCCGGTGATCAGCCCACCTCAGCCTCTCAAAGTGCTGGGATTACAGGCATAAGCCACTACGCCCGTATTACAGAGGAAATATTTAATGGAGACCCAATTTGTATCAGAATGTACAGTATTCAAAATAGCAGCATACTATAGTGATGTAACAGGAAATATATACTTAGTCTCTGCCCCAATCCTTGATACAGAGCTCCTAATCCCTCCGAAGTAGGAAGTCCCTTTTGTTGACAGGAGCATCTTTGGTTCTAATGAGGTGATTCTTGGTGGGATCCTGAATAGGACTTGTCAACAGAAAGACCAAGCCATGATTAGAGCTTGGAACTTTCATCCTGAGAAGGGGAAAGCGGCTGGAGATGGAGTTAACAGGCAGTTGTGCCTATGTGATGCAGCCACCATAGAAATCCCTGAACCATGGGGCTCACAGAGTGTTTCTGGGCTGAACGCACAGAGGATGCTGAGCCCAGAGAGGGCAGGGAAGCCCAGCACCCCTTCTCCCATTACCTTGCCCTATACTCTCTTCCATCTGGCTGTTCTCCAATCACAGGCTCCATAAGCAATGAATAAATATAAATAAAAGGTTTCCCTGAGTGCTGTGAGTCACTTTTGCAAATGAACAGACACAAGATGCGAGGAGGTCATAGGGACCTCCAAGTTATAGCCAGTTGGTCAGGAGGCAGGGGAGAACTCAGAAGCAGAGCGTGGACAGGAAGGGTCTATAGGAACCTGAGTGTGGGGGAGGATCCCCTCCTCCAGGAAGCCCTCCTGAGCCCCTCCAGCTCTTGAGTGCTCACTAAGCACAATGGGCAGCTGAAGCTAGGTTCTTCCACTGTGATGGGAGCATTCATGGTAGATAACATCAAGAGTTATAATAATCTACAAGTAATAATGTATAATAATGTATAAAACGTGGCTCATGCCTGTAGTCCTGGCACGTTGGGAGGCTAAGGCAGGAAAACTGCTTCAGGCCAGGAGTTCAAGACCAGCCTGGGCAACATACCAAGATCCTGTTCCTACAAAAAAGTACAAAAATTTAGCCAGGTGTGGTGGCGAGCCTGTGGATCCAGCTGCAAGCGAGGCTGAGGGGAATGGCGTTTACAGTTGTGGGAAGTCTCGCACATAGAACCCGAGGGAGCTGATGCCACCTTGAGGTATACAGGGTCAGAACTGAGTTAATTTGTAGGACAACCAGTTAGTGCCCACCAGAGAATTGCTTGATGGGGAAAAAGACCCCCCGCCCCTGGTCACAGAAATATCGGGTCTGAGCACTGAGAGCACAGTAGCAGAAAACAGTTTGGCGTTTCCCATGACGGCCGCAGCAAAGAGGGTAGCCACTGAGCATGCCCACTGGCCCTGGCTTGGAACTCACATGCAGCGCTGAGTTCATCCACCCCAGGAAGCAGATGGAGAAACTGAGGCACAGAAGGGAGAGCAGTCCCAGAGGCAGCAGTGGCAGAGCTGGGAATTGAACCCAAGTGCTCAACCCTGGACCCCTGGCTCCTGAGCGCCCAGCTATACTGGACACATCAGTATGTAAATATATAGTCACACATGAAACCAGATGGAGACGCACATTTTTGGGGGTCACTAGTGATTTTGTTTCATTCCTTCTTACATTATTACTATTTTAGAGACAAGCTCGTTCCACTCTGTTGCCCAGGCTGGAAGGTAGTGGTGCAATCATAGCTCACTGCAGCCCCCAACACCGAAGTTCAGCAATCGTCTCACCTCAGCCTTCCAAGTAGCTGGGATTACAGGTACATGCCACCACATCTGGCTATTTAAAAACCTTTTTTTTGTACAGATGGGATCTCACTATGTCGTCCAGGCTTGAATTCCTGAGTTCAAGCAATCCTCCCACCTCAGCCTCATGAGTAGCTGGGACTACAGGTACACCCTACCACATCTAGCTAATTTTTTTTTTTTTTTGTAGAGATAGGGTCTTGCTATGTTGCATAAGCTGCTCTTCAACTCCTGAACTCAAGCAATCCTCCTGCCTCAGCCTCCCAAAGCCCTGGGCTGTGACCCACGGAGCCCTGCCCTTTATACGTCATCCTTTGAGCCATCTACAATGAATGCTCTCATAACAATACAAAAAAAAAAATAAAGGGTAAAAGTGGAAAACTGAATGCCATCTGCTTCTCACGCCCTCAGCGGCACCGATGGGGCTGATGTCAGCGTGGTCTCAGAGCGACAGAGAGGGGCCTCTGAGTGAGGATTTCCCATGTCCCAGGACACGTGCCTTTTGCCCTCTGTGGTCTCCCCATCCCGTCGCAGGCCACCTGGGGACCGTTACCTTGCTGAGGTGATCTTTCCAGACAGCTGCATCCAAACAGCCCTGGCCGCACTGAGGACGGCCTGGTGGAGAGGGACACTCACACCCCAGCCCCGGCTGCTTCTCCGAGTGTCCTGGCTGGCGTCGACCTCCAGCAGAACCAGCTCCCAGCCGGACATTTGCACAGATAGGGACCCAGCAAGGCTGTACACTCTAGTGCTTGGCAGCTGCCTGCACCTGCAGGGAGGCAGGGGAAGGACAGGAAGGGCCTCTGGGATCCTGGATGTGGGGGAGGGCTGCTTCCTCCTCCAGGAAGCCCTCCTGAGCCACTCCAGCTTTGAGTGCTCACCAACCATGGTACACAGCACACAATCAGGAAGAGAAACAGACAGAGGGATGAAGGGGGAGTTAGCCTACCCTGGCCCCAGCTCCTGGCCCAGGAGTACAGTCTCATCGTGTCCTTTCCACCACAGGTGAAATGGGAGTTCTTATTGTGAAATGGGGAAACTGAGGCTCTGAGAGGGTCACATAGGCCACCTGAGTCTACCTAGCTCTAAAACTTGTGCTGGTGCCTGAAGGAGGCTGGTGGGGGAAGCAGAGAACATCTTTGTAACTCCTCCACAGAAAAGGAGGCCCTAGAGAGTGCCTGCCAGGAACCAGAGGACCCAGAACTTCTGGGATCGAAGGGGATGGCATCTGGGTGCCCAAGCGGTCAGGCTGGGGTGAACATGTGGCTGAGCCCAACAAAGGTATTGACGGTAGTGGTGGGGAGTGGGAGAGGGGCCCAAGGCTCCACCAGCTCAGCGAAACCTGAGTCCCTCCCTTTCCTGATCTGGGCCTCAGTCTCCTCATCTGCAAAGTGGGTTTAGGCCCGTGGTTCTCAATCCAGCCTGTGCATTACAATCACATGCAAAGCTTTTTTCTACCCCCTCCCCCCGCCACTCCACCACCCCCAGAGTCTTGCTGTGTCACCCAGGCTGCAGTTCAAGGGTGTAATCTTGGCTCACTTCAACCTCCACCTCCCAGGTTCAAGGGATTCTCCTGCCTCAGCCTCCTGAGTAGCTGGGATTACAGGAGCCTGCCACGATGCCCACCTAATTTTTTTTTGTATTTTTAGTAGAGCTGGGGTTTCACTATATTGCCCAGGCTGGTCTCAAACTCCCGACCTCAGGTGATCTGCCAGCCTCGGCCTCCCAAAGTGCTGTGATTACAGGCGTGAGCCACCATGCCCGGCCTGAAAAGCTTTTAAAAGAATGCCTGGTGCCTCCATAGATGAGCTGATAAATAAAATACAATACATCCAGACAATGGAATATTATCCAGTGCTAATATGAAATGAGCTATTAAGCTGAAAAAGACAGAGAAGGCCGAGCACAGTGGCTCATGCCTGTAATCCCAGGACTTTGGGAGGCCAAGGTGGACAGATCACCGGAGGTCGAGAGTTTGAGACCAGCCTGACTAACATGGAGAAACCCCGTCTCTACTAAAAATACAAAAATTAGTTGGGTGTGGTGGCGCATGCCTGTAATCCCAGCTGCTCAGGAGGCTGAGGCAGGAGAATCGCTTGAACCCAGGAGGCAGAGATTGTGGTGAGCTGAGATTGTGCCATTGCACTCCAGCCTGGGCAATAAGAGCGAAACTCCATCTCAAAAAAAAAAAAAAAAAAAAAAATTAATGTTTGAACCCGTTAGATGACCCAGCATCCAAGCTTCTGGGGAACCCACCCCCACTCCCCAACGATTCGGGGACTCTCATGAGCTCTGAAGCCAGATGCCTGAGTTCCCATCCAAAATCTTTCACTCGTGAGCCCCATAATCTTGGGCAAGTCACGCCACCTGTCTCAGAGCCACACCCCCAAAATGGTACCACAGTGCTCCACATCCCCCACAACAACATCGAGAGGTATCCACAAGATAATCCACCAAGAGGGTTTAGAACAGAGCCTGCCACGGAATCACTCCGCAGATGTCAGCTCCTAGAGCAAACGGTTCATGTGACAGCGCTTCCTCCAATCTAAGAGGCTAGCATCGCTCGGATGGGCTGTGATCTTAGGAAATGCCACAAAAGCAAAAGGTTGCTAGTCCAACGGTGACCTGTGTCCATGTGTAGATACATCCTGACTTCAGGGACATCAACCCGTGAGAGCTAGTGCCTCTGAGAACAAGCAGATCTCTCCATTCAAGTTCCTAAAACCCCACACACAGGGAATGCACACCAGGTGTTTAAAAACCTTTATCAGGGCTGGACGCAGTGGCTCATGCCTAGAATTCCAGCACCTTGGGAGGCTGAGGGAGGAGCATCACATGAGGCCAGGAGTTCAAGACCAGCCTGGGCAACATAGCAAGACCCCGTCTCTGCCAAAAAGAGAAAAAATACAAAAACTAGCTGGGTGTTGTGGCACATGCCTGTGGTCCCAGCTACTCGGGAGACTGAGGTGGGAGGATGGATTGACCCCAGACGGTCAAGGCTGAAGTAAGCCTGATTACGTCACTGCACTCCAGCCCGGGAAACAGTGAGATCCTGTCTCAACAGAAATTTATCTTGAAATTTCTCAGGCTAGGTAAAGTGGCTCATGCCTGTAATCTCAGCATTTTGGAAGGTTGAAGCAGGAAGACAGCTTGAGGCCAAGAGTTTAAAACCAGCCTGGGCAACATAGTGAGACCCCACCTCTAATTAATTTTTTTATTGCTATCAAATTAAGGGTCTGCTCCACATCTGAGGGCCTCATCGCTGTCGAGATTTCCTATTTACACCTCCTCGTCCTAAATTAGCCACTGCCTAATTCCTGTGCAAACACCACGCACACCCTGCTCAAGGAAGCCACAGACATCGTGGTGGGGGGGCGGGGGTGGGCAGGGCTGTCTGGGGCCCTGGCCCTGAGGGCTTCCATCTGGATGTCTTTGCCCACCTCTGTGCTTCCACACTGAGCAAAATACCCCTGGTCAGTAAAGCCCTCCTGAAGCATTACACAGCTTCTCCCAAGCCCAATACAGGGCAGAGTTTGGAGGAAAACTTTGTTTCTGTCCGTTTTCTAGAGTGAAATCTGATCCTTCATCCCCCTCCCCTGGGGGCTAAAAACTCTTCTCACCTGGACAATCACTTCCAAATGATGGATTGCAAACCCCCTGCCATCTGTCCTTGGTTCTGCAGGGGCTGTCTGGCCAAGCGCGACGCTGCGTGTGTGGGCTCCCTCCCCCGGCCCGCATCCTGCCTTCCTTCGGCCCGTCGCCCAGCAGGCCGGCTGCTCACAGACAACCCTTGGCAGGCGAGTCAGCGTCATCCCCCGAGGGAGCAACGTCCATGCCCGGAATATGGAGGAACTGTGGGTCTGTGGGGATGTCGGAGTCAGATCTGTTCAGCCGGACCGAGACCTGTTGCAGGAGTTAAAGGGTCAGAAGGAACAGAGAGGGAGACACGGAACCCCCGGAGATGCTGCTGGGCAAATGCATCCCAGAGTAGGCCCAAAGCTCAAGCCAGAAACTTCTGTCCTCCTTCAATACTCCTCAGCCCTAAATCTTTCTTAGACTCAACTCCTGAAAACGGATGCTTAGGAAGTGAAGGCCTGGATGGGGGCGCTGGGAAGACCACTCTGGGATCCCCTATTCCCTGCCATGGTGCCTGCTCATGCAGCCCACAGCAAGGCCACCTTCTACTTGACTATGAACCAGGCACTGTGCTACTAGGTTCACAGTGACTGTCTCATGTAACCCTCAACCCTGCTTTGCTGGCTTGTTGTTACCATCCCGTTTCCCAGCTGGCAAACTGAGGCTCGGTGAGGTTCAGTGATTCACCCAAGGTTACACAGCTAGTTAACAGTGAAACTGGGAGATGAACTTGAACTTATCCAACCCTAAAAGCCCACTAGATTTAACACTCCTTGAAGATGGGGACAGAGTCACCCTTGCACCCCCAATGCACGTCACAGAGCCTGGCACACAGCAGAGACACAATCCATCCATGCTGAATGGACATGAACATGTCCATGGATGAACAAATGGACAGCTGTGGATGAGTCAATAGATCTACAATGGCTGCTATATATTTACCAAACTGCATTTCCTTTTCTTCCTGGACATACAGCTAAAACTCCATTTCCCAACCTCCCTTGCAGCTAGGTGGGGTCATCTGATAAGAATGCAGGCAGGAATGACCTTTCTACTTATGGGTCTGGCCCATAAGTAGAAAAACCTCCTGCATAATTCTCCACTGTCTCTCCCTCCATTTGCCATCTGGGGCAGAGCCCTAAGGTGGGGAGGCCTGGAGCCTGAGAGACTGCAGCGACAGAGCCATGCTGAGCTTAGACATGAACACTGGCCTTTCACCACGAGGCAAACATTTGTTTACAATAGTCAATGCATGCTGACCGATTACACACACACCGCCAAAATAAGGGCTGTGCCATTGGCTTCCCAGGATCTCGTCTCCTGCCATCTCCTGAGACATTCCACACGGGGCACCTTCACTAAAGGTTGTTAAAAACTGCCTCCCTAGGCAAGGGAGCAGAATTCAGCCTCCTCACCTGGGATGTGACGTGGCTGATGGCAGCTCGAGCATCCACGCCAAAACTGAATGTTCCTTGGGGGCTCTGTCTAAAGATGATGTCCCCCTCCGAGCTCAGGGCCTGGGCAGTGTTTCTAACAAAAAAAATGGCTGTACAAGAAGCTACTAAAGCTATTCAGAAAGATCCTGTCACCCATTCACGTAAAGTAAACTTAGGTCAAAAAAAAGAAACCCATTCATTTCTGGTAGTTCCAAATGCCCTTTCCTGCTTCTTAGGCATAACCTGCTCCGGAAGCTGCAGGCATCCATCTCCTTCTCAGCTCCACAAACTCATCTCAAGTTAAAAACCACAAAGCCCCTCCTGCTCAGCTCCTGCCAACTGCTCCCCTGTCAAAAGAATATCTTTTAGTCTTGTCTTCACCCCCTCCCCAGAAAAAAAACACAACTGACCCTCTCCTACCAAATCTACAAGCTCTTTTTCCCTGGGTTTAGGCAAAAATCAAACCCCCGGGACTGGCAAAATACCATCTCCCAGTGGCTGTAAGGCTTCTGGCTGATGCCTTGGCTGTTCGGGTCAGACAATATCCTCTAAGTCAGCGGGTTAAAAACAACAATCAATCCCACTCAACAGCTATTACAAGCCGATATGCTTACGCCTTGCCAGCCTGCTCAAAACACTCCATTTCTGCCAGTTCAAAAACCCGGGACAGAGGATTACCGGCCTGTAAAGAACCTGTGGAAAGTTAACAAACGGACAGTCACAGTCCATCCAACTGTCCCTAACCCCTACACACTGTTCAGCTTTCTCCCACTAAAGCACACCATGTACACTATCCTAAACTTAAAAAACCCTTTCTTTGCCATTCCTTTGGCTAAGAGCCAACCCATTTTTGCTTTCAAATAAACCCTGGTTCAAAAAACACAACCCAATTAACGTAAACTCGGTTGCCCCAGTGTTTTAAAAATTCTCCAACTCTTTTTAAAAAGGCCCTTCGGCAAAACCTGGTGACATTTCAAGCCAGCCATCCCAACTGTACCCTACTCGAGTAGGTTAATCATTTATTATTGGCTACTAAGACTGCCAAAGCTGCCTGCAACATACTGAAAACTTATTTGACCTCCTTCAAAAGTGTAAGTATCGGGTCCTAGCCAAAAAGAGCCAGCTTTGTCTTTCCAAAGCCTCCTATCTAAAATATAAATTAAACCAGAAAAAAAAGCACTCACCAATGCTCAAAAGGAGGCCATCTTACAAATCCCCACCCCTACCACCAAAAAACAGGTATTTAAATTCTTGGGGGCTGTAAAATACTGCTGCCTGCAAATATCTGGGTTTGTGGAAATTGCCAAGCCTCTGTACACCGCTACAGGAAAAAAAATGACTTTTTAGTTTAAACCAACATGAAAAAGCAGGCCTTCCAAAACTTAATAAAGGCACTCACAAAGGCCCCGGCTTTAGCCCTCCCAAATATCTCAGAACCATTTTACCTGTTTGTCCGTAAAAATCAGGGAGTTGCCAAAGGGTGCTCACTCAAACCTTAGGGCCAAGGCAACGCCCACTGGCGTCTTTGTCTAAAAAGCTAAACCCCGTGGCCTCGGGGTGGCCAAGGGTCTGCGAGCCTTCATCAGGCCAATAAGCTCGCTCTGTGCCAAAACTTAACCCTTCCGGCACCATACACTGGAAAACCACTGCCGCGGGGCGCTCCTGGTGAATAAATGTCTGATGCCTGCATCCTGCAACATCAGAGTCTGCTGCTAAATCAGCCCCGGTTAACTTTCTCCCCCACAAGGTGTTTAAATCCAGCTACCCTACTCCCTAATCCAGACTTCACCACCCCATCCATAACTGCCAGGAACTGCTAAAAACCACAGAAACAGGTGAACCTCATCTCCAGAACACTCCTTTAAAAAAGGCAAACGTGCCGGGCGCGGTGGCTCAAGCCTGTAATCCCAGCACTTTGGGAGGCCGAGGCGGGTGGATCACGAGGCCAAGAGATCGAGACCATCCAGGCCAACATGGTGAAACCCCGTCTCTACTAAAAATACAAAAAATTAGCTGGGCATGGTGGCACGTGCCTGTAATCCCAGCTACTCAGGAGGCTGAGGCAGGAGAATTGCCTGAGCCCAGGAGGCGGAGGTTGTGGTGAGCCGAGATCGTGCCATTGCACTCCAGCCTGGGTAACAAGAGCGAAACTCCGTCTCAAAAAAAAAAAAAAAAAAAAAAAAGGCAAATGCCCCCGTGTTTACAAACGGTAGCAGTTTCCTGAAGCAGGGGGTAGAAAACCCCTGCACTGCAGGCCAGGCACTGTGAGCGGGTCCCTCGGCGCAGGAGGCTGAGTTAATTGCCCTCACTCAACCCCAAAAGCCAGACTGTGCCGCCCCTAAAGTTGCCACGCTCCGGGTTACCCCACTACCTCGACTTCCAGCCGTCTCTTTCCCACAGCCTGATTTACCCAACCACCCAACACACTCCTCTAAAATGAAAAAGCAGGCGTGGAATCTGCAGGCCAGGAAAAATCAGGATCAACAGTGAATCCTCCCAAACTCCAGAATCTTTTGCCCCGGGCCCTCAGAGAGGCCTCGATCAGCCGCCTCTTCTTCCACCCACTTGGAGGAAGCCAAGTTAGCCCAACTTGTAAGAAGCCATTTTAAAACTCCACACCTCCAGAACGTAACTAGCCAAGTGGCCCCCAATGCCCGGCTGGTGTGCAGGTGAACGCCAGGCAAGGCCCGAAGCCTGGGTTGGGCCATCGTCTCGAGAAGGTAGCCCAGGAGAGAGGTGGGAAGTTAATTTAACCCAAGTAAAGCCACACCGGGCGGGTAGAAGTAGCTCTTGGTGTTATTAACACCTTTTCCGGATAAACTGAGGCTTTTGCCACCGAAAATAAAACTGCCACTACCGTAGTTAAGTTCTTACTCAACAAAATCATCCCTCGTTGTAAACTGCCTGTTGTCATTGGGTCTAGTGACCGGCCAGCCTCCCCTCGTCTATAGCTGTCGGTCAGCAAGGCGTTAAATATTCAGCAAAAACTGCCTTGTGGCTATCAGCCCTAAACGCAACAGGTAAAATGCATAAATCATACCTTAAAAAGTACTCTTACAAAATTAATCCTGGAAACCGGTAAAAACTGAATAAGCCTCCTTCCCTCAGCCCTGGTTAGGCTTAGACGCACCTCGGGATTCTCTCCTTTTAAAATCACGTATAAAAGGGTCCCACCTGTTTTCCCTAAACTAAGGGATACCCAGTTAGCAGAAATATCCCAGGCTAACTTGTTACAGCACTTGCAGTGTGTCGACAGGTTCAAGATCTTATCCAGCCACTAATCCAGCTCCTAATCTAACAGGACCCTGCCACCCCTTCCGTCCTAGTAACCTGGTGCATGTTAAAAAGTTCCAGAAGAAAAAACTCATTCCTGCTTAAAAAGAACCTCATATTGTCATCCTTACACCCACAGCCTTAAAAGTGAACGGCATTCCTGCTTAAATTCATCACTCCCGCATCAAGAAGGCCAGCAGAACACAGCAAAAAACATGGGTTCCCCAAGCCCGGGTCACGCCCTTAAAACTGCACCTACGTCGGGTGCAGCCATCAGACTCGTTCTTTTGCCCACTTTCCTTGTCTGTTCCCGGTCGTTCAGCCCTCTGCCCCTCCTACCCTTTATCCTCACTTCTTTTGCGACAGGCCAACCACTTGCAAACATCACCTGGAAGGAAAGTACCTCCAGTACAGTTTCTTTGTCCATTTGTGTTTTGCTCCCAAAGCCCAGCCGTTCCCTCGAGAACCAGCAAAGCTTGCCCCGGTAGGCAGGAGCGGGACTTGTTAACCTTGCCGCAGGGTTCAAACACACCGGAAGTGAAGTAAACGCAGACGCTGAGGGGTGCAAAAAAGAGACTCCAACGAGCACCTCTACCTGTCCTGAAAACCACCCTAACCCTGCCTGCCGAATGGGGGCTGTAAAAATCTGGGTTTGTGGAAATTGCCAAGCCTCTGTACACCGCTATAGGAAAAAAATGACTTTTTAGTTTAGACCAACCTGAAAAAGCAGGCCTTCCAAAACTTAATAAAGGCACTCACAAAGGCCCCGGCTTTAGCCCTCCCAAATATCTCAGAACCATTTTACCTGTTTGTCCGTAAAAATCAGGGAGTTGCTAAAGGGTGCTCACTCAAACCTTGGGGCCAAGGCAACACCCACTGGCGTCTTTGTCTAAAAAACTAAACCCCGTGGCCTCGGGGTGGCCAAGGGTCTGCGAGCCCAGTTCAACAGGCCAATAAGCTCGCTCTGTGCCCAAACTTAACCCTTCCGGCACCACACACTGGTGTTTCTGCCCTTCTTGGTCATGTGTAACCTTGGCTACTTACCGGGGTGGGGGTGGGGGGCAATTCGGCCCCCAACTGTTTCCATAGCTCCAACCTCTAGTCCTAAACCGAGTACTATGAAAGCCTGTAATCCCACAGCTATAACTGTCCGTGAACCCCAACTCACTGCAGTGGTACTATGGTATAACATGGGAACTGCATCTCTGTATCAAAGGGTTTAATCTCAAAACTACGTTTACCATTCAAAAGAAGGTCCGAATCCCCTAAAGCCCTCCTACACCTATTGGTCCCCTAACCGAGGAGACCCCATGTTCCACCCGCACCCAAATAAAATCAGCCCTATTGGGCCAACTATCCAATCGCCAGTTCAAACTCCCCCAGCCCGGCTCAGCATCAACACCTCCAGCCGAGCTTACCATCCATCCTGGGGGGGGGCATCACCTTCTTAACGTTACTCAGCCTAAACTGGCCCGAGATTGTTAGTTACACCTAAGGGCAAAAGCTTCCTATTAGGTCGAATTGGAAATTAAGGTCCAATTTAACCCCGGCCTCTTTCTTGTCATGCCCGTCCCATTCTCGCACACTAAAAACGGCTCAGAAACCCCTCCTGCCTAGTGACTAATAGTTAGTAATAGGTAGTAACAGTTACCACCTGTCTGCTTCCCGTCTCCAGGCCACCTGCAGCCAGACTCTGCTGACTTCCCTAAACCCTTCAGTCTCCTTCCAGGCACCCAATAATACTTTGGCTGGCACCTCGGGCCTCACCCGCTGTATCAGTGAAACTAGCCCCAAACGTCTCCTGTGCGGGTTAGTTCACATCCTCCGCCAGGTCTGTGTGTACCGCGAACCAGAGAAACAACTCCTTATTCCCCACCTGAATTCCACCGCAGGCTCCGCCGGGCTGCCCCACTCCTAGTGTCCCTTTCAGCTGGCCTCAGTGTGGCTGGGGCGGCAGCAATCGGCACAGCCGCTTTGATCCAAGGAGAAGCTGGACTAGGGTCCCTAGCTCAGCAAGTAAAGGCTAAGTTAAAGAATCTCCAGTCGGCTGTAAACACACTACGGGCCCAGGTTGAGTCTAGCTAAAGCTGTTCTTGAAAACCGCCATGGCCTAGCCTTGCTGTTCCTCTCCAAAGAAGCTTTCTGCGCTGCTCTGGGGGAAGTTGCCGTTTTTATGCTAACAAGTCTAAAGGCATACAAAATACCCTTCAAAGAGTTTGGAAAAATCTAAATAAACGCCAGCGGGAATGAAAAAAAGTAACACCCCACGGCAGCTGAAACGTGTTTAACTGAAATCCGTGGCTAACTGCTTTAATAACCGGATTAGCAGCTCGTCTTCTCCCCCTCTCGTTGGGTTTAATGTTCGGGCCTTGTGCATTCAATTAGTTAATTAGTTTTATAAAACAGTGCGTCGCTTCCGTTGAGCTTCTGTATCTTAAAACTCAATATAACCCTCTCGCTGTAACTAAGGAATCAGTCATTTAAATCCCCGAAACACAAGTGGGGGATGTGATAACCTGTTTTTCCGTTGGCTTAAACTGCCTCTCTCTTTCTTAGCTAAGAGCTGTTCAGGCCTCGTGTTGGCTTCTTGAGCCGGACGAACTCCATCTCAGCTTCTTCATTTGAGTCATTCTCCTCATTAAGTATGCAACTGTAGCATGTAGCTGGGCCAGGATGGCAGCCGCGCTTTCCGGACAGAGCGCGTTTGCTAACAAGGGGCGGAGTTCAGCAGTTCCAGCAGCACCTGGGAATACACGTGCTGTCGGTCCCCAGAGCCCCCGTATGTAAAAGTCGTCTATCTTTTTATAACGGCTCTAGCCCTCGAAGCTGGTACTGTTTTATTTCTCATGTTTTAGTTTATCTTTTAAACTTTTTGCTTCCTCTGCCTCTGTGAAAAATTGCTTCAGCTGGGTTCCCCCTTCCCCTTTCAAACTAGGGTATAAAAACTCCTTAACTCTTTCTTCGGGGTCAAAAAAAGTTGGGGCATTAGCCACCTCTCAGTTGCCAGCATAATAAAAAAAACTCATAATTCAATCTCAAAGTGTGGCGCATTCCTTAACTCGCTGGGGTATAACACCATCACAAAACTGTCTTGTTAACTAGCTAATACCACGTGGGGATTCCTATAAAATATTTATATGTCAGCCAGGTGCGGCGGCTTATGCCTGTAATTCCAGCACTTTGGGAGGCCAAGGCAGATGGATCATTTGAGGTCAGGAGTTCGAGACCAGCCTTGTTAACATGGTAAAACCCCATCTATACTAAAAAGAATAATAATAAAAAATTAGCTGGGTGTTAGTGGCGCACAGCTGTAATCCCAGCTACTCGGGAGGCTGAGACAGGAGACCTCAGTGTGTCATGGTAATAGCGGGGATGAGTGTGACAAAGGCAACCTCACTGCTGGCACAGTAACTGTCCTTGAGCTGGGGCAGAAAAGGAGGGCTAGGCTCAGGGCTTGGCAGTCCCTGGAGGGTCTCCAGGACGTGGCGTCAACGTCTCCTGTATCCTTTCTGCTGCTGTCATGCTGGAACCCTGCTGCAAGTGTGGTTGGCCCCTGTGGCGTGTCTTCATTCATTCTCCCCTTTCAGTGTGGACCTGAGGACTTTTTCTGGAAGCTGCTCATCGTCCCAAGGAAGTGCAACTGCACAGGTCAGGGGCTTGGCCCCCAGCTGCATCTGTGGAGGGAAGGACCTTGAGGCTAGGGTGGAGGGGCAGCCTGCAGGTCCCTGGAGAGCTCCGTGCTGAGTTCTACTGCAGGAAGAGAGAGAGCGCACTCTGGCTGCCATGGACGAGAAGAAACCTATAGGACCCACATTTCCAAGTGCTCTTCCATCTGTGTCCTCTCCTGACCCGACCCCACTTTGCTTGGGAGAGCAGAGGAGCCTGCGTGTGTTCAGCAGGGAGGGCACTTCAGGGGACCTGGCAGGCCTTGGCGAGGAACCTGGGCCCAGGTGCTCCTGGCTGCAGCTGACCTCCCAGCTCTCGCAGGTGCAGCTGTCTCCCACCACACTGGTCTTTCCAGACCCCTGGGGCGCAGCCAGCTAGCCTACACAGACGGGTCCCTGCCCACGGGCCCTCCACCTCCCACCAGCAGGCCACCACTCTGCACCTTGCATCTTGCATCCTCCTTTCAGGGACAGCGAGCCAGCCGGGCAGTACCCTGCTGTGCTAACCAGAACCAGGAGGCCTGGGCCTGCCATCCCTGACCACCTCACATGGTCCGAGGACTGTGAAAGAAATGGGTGCAGAGGCCGAGCGTGGTGGCTGCATCTATAATCCCAGTGCTTTAAGAAGCCGAGATGGGAGGATTCCTTCAGCCCAGGAGTTTGTGACCAGGCTGGGCAACATAGCGAGACCTGAGCAGGATCACCTGAGCCCAGGGGGCCGAGGCTGCACTCCAGCCTGGGCAGCAAAGCAAAATCCTGTCTCAAAAAAAAAAAAACAAAAAACAACAACAAAAAAAAACCAAAAACCAAAAAACAAACCCAAAAACAAAACAAAACAAAAAACAAAAACGGGGCGGTGGTGGGGGGAGAAAGAAATGAGTGAGGAGTGATAGACCCGCTCTGTCATCATCGGGCTGGCGCGTTAGCAGTGAGGAAGGTCTGGCGTGTTAACTGGTCTCGATCTCGGGTCCTGCACAGCTTCTTTAGTCAGTGCCCCGTGGTTCAGTCTGTGCATCCTGCAGTTCACTGTCTGCCAGGACCCACACTCGGCCTCCTGCCTCCCCGGCCCTCTTCCCAGCCAAAGCCGCTCGGGAAAGTCCCGCAGAGGTACAGAGGGCGGTCCCAGAACCTGTCACCTCCCCAAATATCTGCTCGCCGGGACCATTTTGCCTGAGACACCCATTTCATCTCCGTCCTGAAAAGCCTACACCTTTTAACAGGTCTCACTGGAAGGAGATTCAGGGTGTAGGCTTTTAGGAGCTCCTAAATTTTCAGGAGAGACAAACTCTGGCCCCCTCGCAGTGACAAGACTGTGCATGGAAGCGACGGTGGGTGTCCCCGTCCTGGGAACGGAGCCGCGGGGGAAAGTACATGGAAATGTCCACCAGGCGGCGCCCGACACCCAGCGCGAACAGCCACGATGGAACCCTGGGGAAAATACATGGGAAGTCCACCAGGCGGCGCCTGACACCTGGTGCAAATGCCCGCGATGGCACTCCGGGGGAAGTACATGGAAAAGCCACCAGGTGGCGCCCGACAACGGGCGCGAATGCCCGCGGGCGGATCTGGATACCACGCGGCTGGTGAACGCCCCACGCCCATCCACTCCCAGTCCCCCTGGGATCACGTTCTCCATCTGCGGCGGGCGGAGGGCATCCAGCACCCATCAGGGGCATCAGCCTCCGAGCTCTTGGTGACCACAGCCAGGCACGGTGCGACCCCAGCAGGAGAAGGGGACTGGGAACATTTTTACATGTGGCCCCTGGACCTCCGTGCCCCGCTGGTGATGGCTGCAGGAGGAGACTAGCTCCCCTCGGACTCCAGGGCCGCGACCTTTCCCAGAGGCTGGAGCTCGGGGCGCCCCTCCGGGACCTCGCCGGGGCCACATCACTAGTTCCTGGGCTCCCAGCAACCATGGATCCAAGACACTGAGACCCCAAAGGGTCTCACAGAAAACATGGATGAGACAATTTCCATCCCACGTGGAGGTCTTGTCAATTGTCAAAGCCCAAGGAAATGACTGATCATCAGTCATCAAGGATTGATGATCTGACCAGAACTCATAATACTCAAACAGCACGACAAAGTCACATGACAACAAACAGTTGTGGGGCACATTTGTGCAAATATATGTGTCAGGAGAATATCAATTTGAGGCCGGCACAGTGGCTCACACCGGCAACCCCAGAGCTCCTGGAGGCTAAGGCAGGAGGATCCAGTGAGCCCAGGAATTAAAGACCAGCCTGGGCAACATAGAGAAACCCATCTCTGTGAAAAATATATACTAATTCCAGCATTATTTACTGGCGATTAAGCTAAGGTCTAGTCCTACCCACAGTGGAGCCTGAACTTAACCCTGACAATCCCACTGGTCTCTCCTGCCATCTTCACCCTCCTGATTCCATCCTGGCAGCATTTCCCAGGTATGGGGCCACGACAGTCAGAGCAGGAGTCTTCTCCTGTCCTTGACCTTCCTGTGCCCTGACCAGAGGGAATGATTCCTCCCGAGCTTCCTCTCCTACATATAAACTGTGTCCCTCTGTGCAGGGTGGCAGGGACACTCCCAGGGCCTCAGGAGCAAGGCATGCCCACCTACTCCACCCTCCTGTGTGTGAAAAAAAAAAAAATTTTTTTTTTTAATTTTACACACAGGGAGGCACAAACACACTAAGCCCCTAAGCACTTGGAGGTGACGGGGGGTGGGTGGTCTATGTGTGTATGTGTGACCCTGTAGTTCAGGGTCAAGGTCTTGTATCTAGGAAGACATTCAGTGTCCAGCTCTGTGTGGGCTGCTCACTAGCGTTACTGGCAAATCAAGGTAACAGAGGATCTGAGGAGGAGGTCAGTGCTATGAGTGCTCCTGTAAATGTATCTCTAACTTGGAAACTAAAATCCCATCAGGTGAGTGGTGGAAACCAAACACGTTCAAACTTCCATGCTTCAAAACATGCCCAAGAAATATATTGCTACTCAATGGAACATTTTCTGTGGGTAGAGACAGGGAGGATATGCAAAGACAGGCTGGACATGCACAGACAGGCCCTTCTCAGAGGCAAATGGTAACTTATTAATTATAACAATAATTATTATGTCTGAAAAGGTGGAAGCTCTTAAGGAAGGGTTAGGAAAGCCCCTTCTGAACTGTGGGTCAGGCCAATGGGAGGGAAGTGGAGGCAGCACAGATCATCTGGGAGGTTTTTGCCTCATTCTTCTCTATCTGTGTCACTGTGAGTTACACAAAGCTGATCCCACAAGCCTGGTCTGCCTCACAGTGGTAGTCAACCTCATCCTCTGCCCCGGTTGTCTGATTAGTCAGGTGCCTATGAAGATTGCAGCCTGAGCCTGAGAAGCCGGCAGTGATCCCATAACCCCCTGGATCCAACAACAGCACTGAAAACTGTAATAGAAAGTTACATGGATGTTAATATCTTAACCCATTTTAGGATTCGTTTTTTTAGTAATTAAAATTTAAGAAAGACAATATGAGAATTTACTTGATAAAATGTGAAAAGTTTGTTTTATATGTCAATTTTTTTGTTTTCGTTTTTTTTTTTGAGAGGGAGTCTTGCTCTGCCACCCAGGCTGGACAGCAGTGGCATGATCTCGGCTCACTGCAGTCTCTACCTCCTGGGTTCCAGTGATTCTCCTGCCTCAGCCTCCTGGGTAGCTGGGATTCCAGGTGCATGACACCATGCCCAGCTAATTTTTGTATTTTTAGTAGAGATGAGTTTCGGCATGTTGACCAGGCTGGTATTGAACTCTTGACCTCAGGTGATCTGCCTGCCTCACCCTCCCAAAGTGCTGGGATTACAAGTGTGAGCCACCCCACCCAGCCTAGGTCAGTTATTCAAAAGGCTAAATAAAAATTGTATGTAGTTTAATTGTTTTGCTTTGATTTTATTGAGAAGTATTTTACATAACTTGGTAGTTAAATCTTATAAAAAGAATATATGTATTTAATTAGTTGTAGGAAGAGTGTATCTAGGGTTACAAATGCATATTATATTTTAAAGTAGGAAAATAAGAAAACTAGTATTTTGATACTGGGCATATATAACTCTCATAAGGAATATCTTGTTTACACTGAATACTTTAGAAATATTAAGAAGAGTTAAGGGTTTAAAATTGAGTTATATTGAATAATATTTTTCAATATTTTTAAAACAAATATTTTATCATTAGGCCATAAGAGTAGAATTAGAAGTGGAGAAAAATGTTATAGCAGTTGTCAAAAAAGTTAAATGAAAAAGTTATTATCTCAGTGAAGTAAACAGTTACATCTTTTTAAAAGGCAGTAAATCGAAGTCTGTAAATTTTGTGTAACAAGGTTAACAAAATTTGAATTTTTGAGATATAATTTTGAGAAATTTTAAGGAGAAATAGTTGTTAGAATTAAATATCAACTTTTAAAAATTTGATTAAATTAATATTTATGAAAATTTTGTTTTGACAGAAAATTATACTCTTTAGCTTTGTATTAGTGTGTTTTCAAGATTAAAATTTAATTCTTAGAAATACTGTTGTAATTTTTAAATTATACATAATTAAATACTTTAAAATTTTAATATAATTTATATAACTAATATATGTTTGGACATTTTAATTTGTGTTTTTAAAATAATTATCTTAAGATAAAATTACATAAGATTTTTCACTGTAAAATTACATTTTAAAGTTTTCTGGGTTTTTTTGTTTTTGTTTGTTTGTTTGTTGTTTGTTGTTGTTGTTGTTTTAAGACAGAGTTTTGCTCTGTTGCCCAGGCTGTCACCCAGCTCACTGCAACCTCCATCACCCAGGTTCCAGTGATGATCCTGAGTCAGCCTCCTGAGTAATTGGGGTTACAGACGTGCACCACTACACTGGCTAACGTTTGCATTTATAGTACAGATAGGGATTCACCATTATGACCAGACTGGTCGCCAACTCCTGGCCTCATGTGATCCCAATATGCTGGGATTACAGGCATGAACCACTGTGCCTGGCTGTTTTATTATTTTTTTAAATAAAAATGTATCTATGTTTATAATTCTTTTTATCTCTCCAATGTGTTTTGTGATTAACCCATAAATAACCTCTGAATTTGGCAAAATTATTTTAATAAACGATATATTTTATGACTCACATTTAAAAAAATTAAAATATTTTATATTTTTTTGGCTTACTTTACACATGGAATTATATATTAATTCCAATTTTTAATTTTTATGAACCATAAATTTTATTAAAAACATAGGATGTAAAAAAATTTAAATAGTCCCTCAGATATTCATATTTTCTAGATGAGAACTATTTTACACGTTTTCAAAATAATTTTTTAAATGTTTATAATTTTGAATAACCTAGATTTTTAATGAACATTATTTATTTTGAAGATTTTAAATTATACAAAAAGTGTAGAATGTGTTTATCTTATATATACGTAATTTATTTAACAGTTTATTTAGATTATTTATGACAACCGAGATACAAAAAAAAGATTTTGATTTTTCTTGATCATCTTTTTGTTAGTAACATTAATACTCTGTAGATGTCAGATGTTCAACTAAGTCAAATATTTAAAGTGAAAAACATGAGAATTTTGTCTATAACTTAGAAGAAACAGCTATTTTATTAAACCAACAATATCAAATTAGTCTTACTGCTTTTAAAATTATATAAATAAGGAATATTTTGGTTTTAGTTGGATTTGCAGTTTACAAATTCTTACACCTTAGTCTATGTAGCAGAGACAAATATAAAATTATATTACCAGTAAACCCTGGTAATACAATTGTTATTTTTTTATTTTATTAATAATATTTAGATATGTGTTGCACAACACATCTTTAGAACATATTCTTGCATAACCGGAACTTCACACCTGTGGACCTGAAAGTTCCCATTTCCTCCCATTTTTAGCTCCTGGCAGCCTCCGCTCTGCTCTGCGTCTCTGGAATTTTAACATGTGAGCACCGAATAAACTTAAACCGAGAACTGACCAAGGGTCAATACCAGGTTGAATATAACATTGCCATAGCAGAAAGGGTGGCTTTAGATACTGTCATTACTTGCAGTTTCTTAGGACATCTTTGAGAAGACGCCATTCCTTGGGGCTTTGGAGCCTTTGAAGAGTGGAGGTGGCGCTCACAAAGACAAATAGGAGAGGCATTTTAGTACAAGAAAGGGGTAACAGGGCTCAGAGCAGGAAAGAGCACCAGTTCCCGGGAGGGCAGAAACCATAAGGGGCCGTTGCAAATGAGGAGGGGAGGGGTGGGAGAGCCCAGCAGGCCATGGGAGGTGATGAGGGTCATAGGAAGAAAGCACATGGAAAAATCACAAGACCGAGAATGAATTTAAAATATATTTAAGAAATACAACCTGTAGGGTAAGTAAGTAACAAGAACAACAACGTAAAAATTCAGACATGAACAAGGTCTCAAGAAAGTGGACACCAGGGGTATTGATTAATACACTTCTGGGTCCTTACTCAGAAAAACATTCGCCTACCTTTTGGACAGTGAAATGAGTAATTCAAATATTTTGCATTTACCTTTAAGAGTTTGTGTTTGAGATTAGTTAGCTTTTGCCATTCTACTATTCTCTATGTACGCGGGTTATCTTTCTTGGGGCTTTCTTCTGTTTGAATAAATCAAAAACAAAACAAAAAATTATTTACAAGATTATCACTTAAAGTAAGTAAGTGGTAAAAATTCCACAAGAAGAATTAACCTATGCTCCTAATCAGTTTCGTAACTTCTATATCTAGAGTTGGAAGAATTATCTACCCCCTCTCATCTTTGTTTTGGTGTTTATTATGGTGACGGTTTAATTAAATATTTGACAGTGAATACAATAAAAACGTTTGCAATTTCCATAGTCTACTAAATGTCCACCGTATTGCATCTAAACAAATTACATGTCATTTTTGTCACTGCAGCTCCCCACATTCACGTGTGATTCCTACAGCAGTTGGTACTAGCTAGGCTTGGCTGCAGGAAGAAATCGACAGAAATCTCTGTGGCTTACAACAACAAATGTTTATTGCTTACTTTTCACCATTCCCATCTCTGGTTGAATTGGCTGTGGCTCTGATTGACTTGATCGCAAAATGCAGGCTGGCTGAGAAATTTCTATAAGAACACTGTGAATGTTACAGCAGAGAGACAATAGAACTCAGCAAAGCACAGGCCAATGTCACATCTACTGCTCAGCGATTACACCTGTCACTTGGCTCATCCCTTTGGGCAATACTAGTCATATGAGCACTCCTCAGTTTTGCGGGATAGAGGGGTCGGTGTTGCAGAAGGAGGTGTTGCAGACTGTGAAGAGAACTTGATTGTTAGCTCCTCTTCATTTCCTGGCTTCAGAGAAACCTCAGGCCCCGCCTGCTTTTCACGGCCTCAGGCATCTCGTAACGAATGGATCACCTCAGCCACCACCTCCATGCAGGAAGTGCAGGGTTTCCAATCTGTTCAACTATGGAGTAGCATTGATATAAGAATCTTAAAATCAAACAAGAATGAAAACGTATACAGAAAGTCTTACATGGAGTAGAATCGCCAGCAAGGACATGCCCTCTGCAAACTTCCAAAGCAGAAAAAAAAAAACTTTTAGTTACATGATATGATAACCAAAAATATATAAAATTAGTCATATAAATTTGAAAACGTCCAGTTGCTTTGTGAGATAACAGTATAAAACGTGATTTTTCATCAAAATTTGAAATAAGCTGGGAACCTCTGCAGCTCTGCCCCTGGCTGATGCCCTGTCACAAAGCTGCACTCCGACCTGCTCGCTTCTGTGTCCTACTTTCTTCCCAGGTACTCCTGCTGAGTTTGGGCCTCTACGAGGAACCCAAGGAAGTGCCAATTAAAACACTGAAGTATCTTTGCCTGCCTGGTTTGCAAGATTAAACGGACTGATAAAGTTCCTGTTGGTGAAAGCTACAGGCACGCTCTTGCTAACCCTAAACCCTGACTGACTCTGACCTCATGCCACTCTTTCCCACAATCCCTCAGGTATGTCCCATTTCTCCTCAATTTTATCCTCCAAACTTCTAACCCTTAATACTCTAAATACAAAACCAAATTGTAGGCAGTCCCATCCCCAATTTAATACTTAATTACCCTAGGAAATGAAATCGCAAGAACAGAAAGGCAAAGATCAATGTCTAGCATAATTATACAATTAATAATGCTCAACAAAATAATCATAATTTGATACTAAGACATATTTGAAGGATTACAGACCATGATCACTGAGTAGCTGGTATTACAGGGGCCTGCCACCATGCCTGGCTATTTTGTATATTTTTAGTAGAGACAGGGTTTCACCATGTTGGTCAGGCTGGTCTAGAACTTCTGACCTCAACTGATCTGCCGGCCTCAGGCTTCCAATTACAGGCATCAGCCACCACGCCTGGCCTGCCATTTCTTTATATTTGGATAACATAAGGACTTTAAGGCCCTTTCTCCTTTGGGTCAATCAATGATCTGCACAATACACATTTTATAAAACAAAGGAAAATACAGTCCTCACTCACATCCTGGTCCTGTCACTCCTAGTGACTCCCGCATTGCAACCCTCCCAGCAGGTACAGCCCTTTCCTCTCCATCTGACGGGCTTCTCAGCTCCCGTCACACTGAATGGACACAGACTCCCTAGAGGCTGCCCCCAAAAGCAGAAGACACAGATGACTCAGAAGTTCCTAAAAAGTCATCAAACCAGATGACACAAAACTCAAATGTCATTTCACTTTGTTTGGGTTTATTCTGTTTGAGACAAGAGTGCAGTGGGCATCCAACTAATCTTCTTTGGAGTCTTTTGTAGAGATGGGGTTTGTCTCTGATGTCCAGGCTAGTCCTAAACTCCTGGACTCAGGTGATCTGCCCACCTTAACCCCCCAAAGCACTGAAATTACAGGACTGCACTGTCTAATTTGCCACATGACACAGCCAAATAACAAAATAAAATAAAAAAACAAAACACCATGGGTCCAGCGTCTACTCATATGGGTGGACTGATGGCTGGGAAACCACAGGAGGGGCGAGAAGAGCAGCCATGGCACCCGCATGTCCTGGTCCTCTCAGGGCGCCCTGAGGTGGCCAGGACAGAGGTGGGGTGGCTTAGGGCTGGGGGAGGGAAGGGGATGGGGATGGGGTGGGATCTGAGTTGGGGAACGGGATGGGAGGGAAGGAGAGGGAGGGTAAGAGAGAATGTTGGGCACCTGGAGGAGTGGGTCTGGGAAAGGATCTGGTTCAAACTGAGTCTTCAAGGGCCAGGGGGAGGTTCAGCTACAAGTCAGAGAGAAAGTCTATCAGGAAGCCACAGGGCACGTGGGGCAAGAAAGCGGGAGGCTCAGGAGCAATGAGACAGAGACCAGCGCTCTGGTTTCCGCCACACCTTCTCCTGTCTGGGCGCTGCCTAAGCAACCCTGGGGCTTTATACTAACTCTCCACCAATCCCTGGCCCCGGAATGTGGTACGTCACAATGGACATTCCATGGAGCACACACGACCTCTACTGCCCCTCCCCAGTCTCATCCCCCCATGTCACTCCCAAGGACAGGTCCTCTCTGAAACCTTCACAGACGTGATTTCTGGCCTTCGCCACCAGCTTCCTGTCCCTGCTTCTGGGCGGCTCCTTCCTTCCTGAGCTCCCAGGGTTTCTCACGGTGAGTCTTGGATGCAAAACCTAAGAAACAGATGATGGCAGGACGGCAGGAAGAACCCCACACACGAGCAGAGTGGAAGCTCCACGGCCCCCTCTCAGCCATTCATATTCTAAGCAACGAAACACCAGAAGGATGCGGAAAGTCCCAATAGTAAACCATCTCCACCACATCCAGGGAGCCATCCGTCCATCATCCCGTATCTCGGGTACAAATGCTGGAGCCACGCTGGTTTCAAGCATGCATGCTACATTTACAAAAATTAACCCAACTTATTTTGTTCATCAAGCAAATCTCAATATATTTCAGACAAATCCAGTCACACAGCAGGTTTCTGATCACAGAATTGTGCTAGAAGTCAGTGATTAAAAGCTAACCAAAAATTATTATATGCTTGGAAATTCAAAGTGCCGTTATAAGATATCAACGGAAGAAAGAATCCAAAGTGAAACAAGACTGACTTTACGCTCAGTGAGAAGATCGTAACATGACAATCAAATGTCTCCCTCCGGCCCGGGAATCCCACTGTGTGGCACAAGGTTGTGTGGTCTCAAATCACCCCTTACATACCTAGACACGTTAACATCTGAAACAGGGTGATGATGTCACTTATCTATATTATCTTACTGCCTGTGAGGGTGGACTTTTAATTCTGAACCCTAATGAGGGGGAGAAAATCAAGTTGACTCTCACGGTTGAGCTCCCAGGGATGTCCAAGGAATCTGTGTATTTCAGGAGACAAAGTTCATCAGCCTCTTTCCTGGGGGATTTGGCCACAATACCCAGAGGGTTTGGCGGTATCGTGAGTGATGGTTAGGGAGTGCCAAGCTGGTGGGCAGGACCCAGGGGTCTGGTGACCAGGTCAGACCCCACTGTCCATTAGCTTTCCTGGCCCCATCCTCAGCTAAACTTCCCACAGGCCTGCCCCTGCCTGATCACAGTGTGCGCAAACTCGCTCAGGCCTCTCGCAGCTGAAAACCACTGCTTTCAGTGTCTTTACCATTTACTCTGATGTAAAGTTACTGTAAACTGCAAATATTCTATTCATGCCACAGATGGAAAGCAATGCCTTTACCACAAATAGAAAAACAACCCTGAGACACAAGGAAAACAAAAACAAAACGGATAACACGACCATGGCATTCAATTCTATTCGCATGCGGGTCGTCTTGTTTGTAAAAGGAGAGACCAAGTAAGTGGGTGCTGACGTCAGATTAGCCCAAAAGTGAATGGCAGAGAGTACCATGATGTCCATGAAGGGTTGCTGGAGTCACCTTCATTATAGCCCAAGCAGAGACAGGGCAAGGAAGGAGATGTGAGCAGAATTTGGGGCCTCAAACAGGGGAGGTGATTCATGCAGCCCAGGAAAGGCTCCCCAAAGCCAGGGTCAGCCTTCCTTGCAGGCAGGTCCCTCGTGGAGGAAGACCCAGGCACCTGAGATTTGAGACCAGCTGTGTGACCCTGGGCTGGTTTCCTTCCCCACAATGTGAGTGTCAATGGCTGTGTCAAAGACTGTCTGAGGATAGGAGGAAGCAACCTGCTGAGCACCTGTGTACCGAGTGTCATCACATCCCAAGGACATCTTTCCTTCCAGAGCGGGCACCTTGGAAGGTCCTTGGCCACTAAAGGCAGTGATGATGATAACAGCAGCAAATCATCATTCATGGCTGACGATGGAGGGCCAGGGGTAAGGCTCCTAGGTCCTTGATAAGAATGAGGGTCTGGGGACTCCTGGGGACAGCTGAGTGAGTCCTGCAGGACTCCTGGGTCCCCAGGGGCCAGGTCTGTCTTCAGTGGCACTGGGCCTAGGCTGGGATGCCAGGGCAGCCACTGGCGCATCAGCAGGACAAACAGGCACAGAGGCAGTGGAGGTGGCAGGTGTAGGATCATCTGTCCACCAAGCCTGGCTGACCACTGCCCCCGCAGACGATGCCCTGTCCCTTGCCTCACACTTTGGCAGGGCAGTGGCTGGCACCTGGGGACTCACAGAGCATCACTCTAAGACCTCTGTGTCCTGGTCATTGAATAGGCACTTGAATCACCCAGGGCCACTGGAACAAGGAGGAAGAATCAGGCCCCACGGTGTTTGGGGACCATGTTTAGCACAGGAAAATGCACAGAATGCATGCACGACACAGGGGAACCGGTGGTGTGGGAGCCAGTATTCCCGTGATCTCCAGCCCTAATCCGAGCACTGTCACCTGTGCAATCTGAAAGAAACAGGAGACCTGCAGGAAAGACAGTGCCTGGATTTAACGTAAAAGAACTAAAATGTTGAACGTTCACACTCCTGATATCCTTCCAAATCAACTCTCTCAATGCTCCCATCTTCACCACTACCATATGGGGTAACTGAGGCAGTCAGAGATTTACTCACTCAGTGCCACTCAGCTGATTCTCAGTTCACTGCTGATCACAACTCAACAAACTGCTTTTTCTGAAGTTTACCCTGTTTGATCATGCTGCTGCTGATTTTGTGCCGCTCTGGGACAAGCTCCACCTGGTTGAGGATAAAGCAAATGCACAGTGACTCAGTCCTGCTGTCATTTCCCATCAATTCCCCACTCTCCTCTGCCCTCCACAGGCCCCGGCACAGGCTGACACCGTATGGTGGCCCTAATGGACTCCACTGAGTACTTCAGCTGGACTCTATTAGGCCCTCTGGGCCCCGTGAAGGTGGAGGTAGTTATGGGATTTGCTTTGACTCAGGAGATGTGAGTGGAAGTGAAGTGTGTCACCTCGAGGCAAAAGAGTTGGAAGTCATTGAGACTGGCCACCCTGTCCTTCATCTCTTAGAGCCGTTGATAGGTGCCATGTAGAGGCTGCTCCTTTATTTTGGTGGCAGATGAAGAGATGTGGAGGACAGGGCCCAGGAGAGCCATGGAGGACGTGCAGCATGAGCAGACAAAGAGCCTTCAGTGCTGTAAATTTCCATTTTGGGGGGCTGTTTATTACCTACAGTGATACCTGGTCCATCCTAGCAGGCACACACCATCTATTCCATGCTCTGTGAAGTAGACTAGCCTACTGTCAGAACATCCACTGGTAAGACACATAAGGTTTCAGTTCCAGCTCTGCCTCTTATTAACTGCAACCTCAGGCCTTTAACTTTCAGTTTCTGAGCCTCAGTTTCAACTATGTAAAATGGGTTGTTTATACTACTTCTGGTTGTGGAGACATGAAATAAAAATGCATGTAGAACATTGAACCCAGGGCCTGGAACACACAGTGAGTACTTTCAATCTTTATTTTTAAACAGATAGGATAAAAATATGAATATTCTTTCACATCCAGTGTTTTTTCTCTTAATAGTATATTGTTAAAACATTTTTATCTTGGGCCCGTCATGTTGGCTCATGCCTGTATTCCCAGAACTTTGGGAGGCCAAGGCAGGTGGATCACGAAATCAGGAGTTTGAGACCACCCTGGCCAATATGGTGAAACCCTAGTCGCTACTAAAAATACAAAAATTAGCCCGGTGTGGTGGCATGCACCTGTGTCCCAGCTACTTGGGAGGCTGAGGCAGAAGAATCGCTTGAACCTGGGGGGTGGGGGCTGCAGTGAGCCAAGATCATGCCATTGCACTCCAGTCTGGGAGACAGAGTGAGACACTCTTTCAAAAAGAAAAAAAAAATATATATATATATATATATATATATATATATATATATATATACACACACACACACACATATAATCTCAAAAACAAAAAATCGTTTATGAAATCATCTTAAATGACAAGATAATGTTTAATTTAATGAATAATTATTACTATTGGACATTTTGTAGATTGCACAGAACATTCAAAACAAATGGAGAATAAAAAATGTATTACATGTAAAATAAATGTGATTTTATTATTTTATTCAAAAATATAGAACTATATATGTAATATAAAATGTATTTCTAATTATGAATCATGTTAAAAATAGTTTAGAAGCTGCTGATTTTGATTTGTTTCAAATTTTGCAAAATAATTTTTTTTTTTTTTTAAAGACAGAGTCTTCCTCTGTCACCAGGCTGGAGTGCTGTGACGTAATCTCGGCTCACTTCAACCTCTGACTCCCAGGTCCAAGCGATTCTCCTGCCTCAGCCTCCCAAGTAACTTAGTCTACAGCCACGTGCCACTTGCCTGGCTAATTTTGTGTAGTTAGTAGAGATGGGGTTTCTCCATGTTGGTCAGGCTGGTCTTGAACTCCTGACCTCAGGTGATCCACTCGACTCAGCCCCCAAAGTGCTGGGATTGCAGACATGAGCCACAACTCCCTGCCTAAATTTTGCAGGATAATAAACAGCCTTTTGAAGTACCGCTGGGCACTTGTCTGGTTGTTTTTCTTCAGGTTAAGATGCCAGCGATGATTCCGTCTGACTTTCTGACCAAGATAGCGGTTTTTATCCAAATCAGTCAACGACTCTACCCCTAAGCCACTTGCATCCCTAAGCCACTTGCATGGAAGCAAAAGGAGGAAAAAGCCAGTACTGTGACTGCCTACACTTCCCCCAGCATGGCCCCCTGTGAGATGTGGGGCAGCTGAGACCAGGAGCTGTTCAAGGGCACCAGGCCCCGTCTGTCTGTGCTCACTCACCTTTCTCAGGTACTCACATGGGGGATGGCACTGACTTTACGTGCTGCTGCGGCTCCTTGGTGAACTGGCCCTGGTCATGGGACAGGAACTTGGGAGTAAGGACAATAGAGGGCTTCACCATCTGCAGAATGGGAACAGAAGCTCGTGATGAGTGCTAACCTATTAGGTAATTTAAAAAACAGTTTGTTGAATGAGTGGAAAAACAAGGTGAGGCTTGAGTCTACAGTGGTCAAGAGCGTGGGGGAGCCTCAGAAAAGGTCAGAACTGAGTTCAAATTCCTGTACTTTGAATTTCAACTTCATGCCATGCAAAATTACTTTACCCCTCCTCACCTCAGTTTCCTTCTGTGTGGAATGGAAACAATTTCATTCCTCACCCAGTTTCTGTAAAGGATTCTAAAACACCCAGCTTATTGAAATGTATCATCCTTTCTGTCACAACTTGTGGGATCCATTTCACTATTTTTGAATATATAGTTCTGTGCCTGAAACCTACAAAAAAAGAGAAGATCTTACCTCTAAAAAGTGTCAGTGATTTGTCATTGTTATATTATGACTCATAATCATATTTAATCACACAAGGCCTTGTACATCAGGGGTTCAAAAAACACTTGTTCAGTCAATGCATGTGGGCTCCGCAGCCAGAGGGTTTAGGTCCTATTCGGCCTCCACCACTTATTAGCTGAGTGATGTGAGCAAGATAATTCATGCCTTTGTGTCTCCGTGTCCTTCTCTATAAAAGATGTATACTAAGAATCCCTAGCTCTTTAGGTTGTTGCCAGGGGTGAGTGATTTGGCACATAGTAGGGGCTTGTTAAACATAGCTGTGATGGACTCCTTCCAAACCGTCCTTTTCAGAGCCACAGATGAGGTCACAGTGCCACCTGGTGACCATGGAGTGTAAGTACACATGATGGCCAATAGGCTCTCTCTCCACCACAGGTCCAGACTGCGTAGTTACCTCCTGGAGGTTTCTGCTGCATCTGCCTTCTCAGTGCTCATGTAAAGACTTCTGTAGTTTCCTACTCGCATTCCCGCAGATGAGGTTCAGGTTGCCTGACACAGCTGGGTGATCCACGCAGGGCAGTGACTGCCTGTGCCAGCCCTGTGATGTCGCTGGAGGATCGTTGTTCCTTTCTTCTCATGTTCTGGGGCAGATGCTAGGGCTGGGGTGACCCATGTCCTCAAGTTTCTTGCTTTGGAGGGTCACATTTTCTTTTGGCAAGGAAGGCAAAGGTCACAGGAAGCCAGAGACTGGTGACCTCTTTGTGCCGTGGATTCAAACTATAAAGACCTGAACATTCGATGCTAAAAGCCCAAGACTCAGGTGCTCCCCAGGACTTCTCGCCTCATGGCCTCTGCTGAGGGAGGATGAATACTATGTCCTTCCAGAGCTTTGGGAGCTTGTAGCAAGCAGCCTCCCCAGCACAAAATATTTTGGAAACCTCGAACTGTGTCTAAAACATTCCTGCACATTTTGCATCCTATTTCCCATATGTCAGAGTGTTTTAGGGAAAAAAAACCCTAAATTTCCTAAATATGCAAGAGAAATGGATATTGTAGGACAATGTGACTTTTAAAAACATGTCATTTAGGCTGGGAATGGTGGCTCATGCCTGTAATCTCAGCACTTTGGGAGGCTGAGGTGGGCGGATCACCTGAGGTCAGGAGTTAAAGACCAGCCTGACCAACAAGGAGAAACCCCATCTCTACTAAAAACACAAAATTGGCTGAGTGTGGTGGTGCATCCCTGTAATTCCAGCTACTTGGGAGGCTGAGGCAGGAGAATCACTTAAACCTGGGAGGCAGAGGTTGCAGTGAGCCGAGATCACGTCATGGCACTCCAGCCTGGGCAACAAGAGCAAAACTCCATTTCGAAAAACAGACAAAAAAACAGAGTCTCAGAATGATGAAGCTCTTTGTCCAATGTGACTCAGCTAGTAAGTGTTGAGATCTTGCAGCCAATCAAAGCCCATCTCATTCTAAAGGCCATGCTGTGTGTTCTCTGGCCCATGGAGAATAATTTTAACACAATGACATTTCTACACAACAGTGTTCTTGTCTCAAGTCCAAGAGTGCCTCCTATACCTTCTATAACACTGGTGTTTTGGTCACTAAAGATGCCATTCTAATGTGTTATCATATGGCCAATGGAGATATGACCAATGTCATCATGTGTGTACACCCATAACCCTGTACACACTCTTCCTTTGTCTTATGAAATTCAAGTACCCTTTCTGATTACTTAGTAAAACTAAGCTTTGAAGGGGTTAAGGTTTCACTGGGTGCGGTGGCTCACGCCTGTAATCCCAACACTTTGGGAGGCTGAGGTGGGTGGATCATGAGGTCAAAAGATCGAGACCATCCTGGCCAACATGGTGAAACCCCATCTCTTCCAGAAATACAAAAATTAGCTGGGCATAATGGTGCGCACCTGTGGTCCTAACTACTTGGGAGGCTGAGGAAGGAGAATTGTTGGAACCAGGGATGGAGAGGTTGCAGTGAGCTGAGGTCATGCCACTGCACTCCAGCCTGGTGACAGAGAAAGATTCTGTACATATATATAAAGGGTGAAGGTTTTCATATCCATGGAACATTCTGTATTGCTTTTGAAGTCTCTGGTTAAATAAATATTCTTCTAATAGTGACCTGTGATTTTGTTTTGATCAAATGTTTTCAGACTTGACATTTTTGACGGGCTTCTCCAGCATCAAAATCCTAAATCAAGTCCTTTTGCCTTAAAATTAACTTTGGGATTTTTCAGCTGGGTCCCTCAGGGAGTCTAATGAATGTGTCTCTCATCTTGTAAAGATATTAAATGATACAATTTAGTTGGTAGATTGTATGCGTGGGCATTGTGGTGATGCTGCGGGGGAGGGCACTGTCAAACAAGGTGACATTGGATCTCATCTCAGTTATATTTATGTGTATGTTGTTGATATATGTTCCAAAAATTATATACATTTATGCAAATTGAATGTTATGATTTGTACTTTTGATTGTTATGCTAAATACTGCTAAAGTTACATTTGTATAAACATGTTATTGATGTCTGGGCATGGTCACTCACACCTGTAATCCCAGCATGTTGGGAGACAGAGACAGGTGAATAACCTGAGGTCAGGAGTTCAAGACCAGCCTGACCAATACGGTGAAACGCCGTCTCTACTAACAATACAAAAATTAGCCGGGCGTGGTGTCAGGCACCTGTAATCCCAGCTACTTGGGAAGTTGAAACGGGAGAATCACTTGATCCCAAGAGGCGGAGGCTGCAGTGGTCTGAGATCAGGCCTATTGCACTCCAGCCTGGGCAACAAGAGTGAAACTCCATCACAAAAAGAAAAAAGGTACAAAAATTAGCCCGGCATGGTGGCACATACCTGCAGTCCCAGCTACTCAGGAGGCTGAGACAGGAGAATTTCTTGAACCCAGGAGGTGGAGGTTGCAGTAAGCTGAGATGGTGCCATTGCACCCTAGCCTGGGCAACAGAGCAAAATTCCATCTCAAAACAGAACCACAAAAAAAAAGTTATGTATTCAGAGGATTATATGAAATTTACAACAGTCTGGTGGTCCTGATGTGATGCTGCCAGTCAGGATTCTGGTTACTCTCTTGATATACTGCACATAAGACTACTAACTAAATTTCCTTCAGAATTGGGAACGTTCAGCAGATTTTCATCATAACTATTGATTCCATCATCCACATTTATTGTTTTGAATTCTTCTCTAAAAATATTTGTAATCAGCAACAGTCCAAATTCAAATTTTCTTTCTTTTAAGATAGAATCTTGCTCTGTCACCTATGCTGGAGTGCAGTGGTGCCATCTCTGCTCACTGCAACCTCTGTCTCCTGGGTTCAAGCAATTTTCCTGCCTCAGCCTCCCAAGTAGCTGGGACTACAGGCACCGGCCACCAAGCCCAGCTAATCGGTGGCAGTTGAGACAGGGTTTCACCATGTTGATCAAGCTGGTCTCCAACTCCTGACCTCGTCATCTGCCGCCCACCTCAGCCTCCCAAAGTGCTGCGATTACAGCCATGAGTCACCATGCCTAGCCCCCAAATTTGCTTTTCATGGAAAAAAACTCTACCAAGTCCTCTTGAACACAGGTTTCTGATAATTCACAACAATGAACTACCCAGGCCTCACCACTATGCAATACAGGCATGTCAGAAACTCACACATACACCCCTTCAATACATTAAAAATAAATTAAAGAAAAAATCAAAGGCCTGGGTCCAGTGGCTCACGCCTGTAATCCCAGCACTTTGGGAGGCCAAGGCAGGCAGATCACTTGTGGTCAGGAGTTCGAGACAAGCCTGGCCAACACGGTGAAACCCTGTCTCTACTAAATATACAAAAATTAGCCAGGCATGGTGGTGCATGCCTGTAATCCCAGCTACTAGGGAGGCCAAGGCACGACGACTGCTTGAACCTGGGAGCCAGAGGTTGCAGTGAGCCAAAACTGTGCCACTGCACTCCAGCCTGGGTGACACAAAAGGAGACACGATCTCAAAAATAAAAATAAAAATAAACTAGAAAACAATTTATAGAACGCTAATAAGGAAACTTGTGTTCAAAAAACTGCTAAGTGAGATGAAGCAAAACAAAAAATCCATTAAGATAATGTCTTTACAACTATAACTTGTAGTTAAAACATTGTTGATTTATTACTTTTTTGGGGGTGGGGGGGACGGAGTCTCACTCTGTCGCCCAGGCTGGAGTGCAGAGGCACGATCTCGGCTCACGGCAACCTCCACCTCCTGAGTTCAAGCTATGCTCCTGCCTCAGCCTTCCAAGTAGCTGGGACTGCAGGCGCTCCCCAGCACACCCACCTAAGAGACGGAGTTTCGCTCTTGTTACCCAGGTTGGAGTGCAATGGCGCGATCTCGGCTCACCGCAACCTCTGCCTCCTGGGTTCAGGCAATTCTCCTGCCTCAGCCTCCTGAGTAGCTGGGATTACAGGCACGCGCCACCATGCCCAGCTAATTTTTCGTATTTTTCGTAGAGACGGGGTTTCACCTTGTTGCCAGGCTGGTTGCAAGCTCCTAATTTCAGGTGATCCCCATTCTACCCTCCCCACGCCTAGTACTACCATAGTGCCGGATCACAGGCGTGAGCCACTGCGCCCCGCCCTTTACTGGTTTTGTTTTCTAGATTTAAGGAACTTTTTTTTTCATAAGTTATCTATGATCTACACCGACTTGGTAAAGCACTTCTGTGAACAGAGGTGGGTGGAAGCATTTGTTTTTCCTCCCTACTTGATCCCTCCAAAGTTTGGAACCTATTCATAAATATTCTTATTTTCTGCTCATATGTTCTCATTATCAGCAGGCGATAATCAGAAAATGATTCTATTATCAACCTTTGACTGAAGCATCCTATTTAAGAACATGCAGAAAATGCCTGGCCCCGAGTTTGCAGACTCACAGTGAGGAAAAGTGTCCCTCCCTGCAGGCGGGAGAGCCTTAGTACTTTCCAGGGAGCAACATGGCAGGGAGGGTCCCGGCAGCTGCTCGTGGGCAGGAACCAGTGGGCGCAGCCCCGGGGCGACCCTCTGGCTGGCGGCACCTTTTGCTTCCTGGCGTCTTTCTCCTCGCCCCGCCGGCTGCTGGGGAAGCCGCGGCTGCCCAGTGCCTGGAGGTCGCTCCATCACCTCCTTCCGCCGCGGGAAGAGAGAGGCGGTGGAGGCCGGAGTGGGGTGGGCGGCCTGCGGCGAGAGCCCGGCTGGCCACCGCGGGGAACATGGCGACCTGGGCAGCAGGGGCCTCGGCGGCTGCACCGCTAACTTCCCGGAGGAGCAAAGGCGCCTCGCGAGACAATGCAGCTGAGTGGAACCCCGGCCCTGCCGCCCCAGGAGGGGGCAGCAAAGACACAGCCAGGAAGCCCCGAGCAGGGCGCTGGGCACCAACAGGCGCCACAGCGACCTCCAGGCGGCGCCCACACCAGCTTCCCGGGGGCGCCGCACCAACCTCCAGGCGGCACCCACGCTAGCCTACAGGGCTGCACCTGCCGGCACCACACTAGGGCGGGAACTGTGCTGTCGCCCGCCACACTGATCCAGGCGGCCCAGGCCCGCAGCAGCCGAAGGACAAGCCACGCCCACTGCCCCTGGGTGATAAAGAGGAGCAGGATGGCACCCTAGAGCGATTTTCCTGCCTCAGTCTCCTGAGTAGCTGGGATTACAGGCACACTTCACCACACCCAGCCAATTTTTGTATTTTTAGTAGAGACAGAGTTTCACTGTGTTAGCTATGCTGGTCTTGAACTCCTGGCCTCAAATGATCCTCCAGCCTCGGCCTCCCAAAGTGCTGGGATTACAGACATGAGCACTGCACCCGGCGCAACCCCCATTCTCAATAGCTTACAACAACAAAGGTTGATTTCTGTCCCACACGACACATCCACAGCAGCCTAACATTTGTCTGCATTAGAAACATCAAGAGTCCTGTGGCAAAAAGAAGAGACACCCAGCCACTTGCTGACTCTGAAAGTTTCTGGTAAAAAGTGACACAGGTGGCCAGGCATGGTGGTTCACACCTGTAATCCCAGCACTTCGGGAGGCTGAGGCCTTCAGATCACCTGAGGTCAGGAGTTTGAGACCAGTCTGGCCAACATGGTGAAACCCCATCTCTACTAATAATACAAAAATTAGCCAGGTGTGGTGGCACATACCTGTAATCCCAGCTACTAGGGAGGCTGAGGCAGAAGAATCGCTTGAACCTGGGAGGCGGAAGTTGTGGTGAGTTGAGATCGTGCCATGCACTCCAGCCTGGGTGACAGAGTGAGACTTTCTCTCAAAAAAAAAAAAAGTGACACAGATTCCTCCTAGCCACGTCACTGATCTAAGCAAGACACACGCAAACACTGTAAACACCAGTACATGCCAGACAGCTGAAAGTTTTTGTTTCCTTTTGCTTTTTTTCTTTTTCCTACCAAGATTCACTCTCCACCTTTCTTCTCTCTTTCAATAACCGTCCACAGTTTTACTTTCTTTACTCTAAAAAAATGCTGGCCGGGTGCAGTGACTCGTGCCTGTAATCTCAGCACTTTAAGCCGAGGTGGGTGAATCACTTCAGGTCAGAAGTTCAAGACCAGCCTGACCAACATGGTGAAACCCTGTGTCTAGTAAAATTAAAAAAATATATACAAAATTAGCCCAGCAAGGTGGTGCACGCCTGTAATCCCAGCTACTTGGGAGGCTAAGGCAGGAAAACTGCTTGAATCCCAGAGGCGGAGGTTGCAGTGAGCTGAGATCTCACCCTTGCACTTCAGACTGGACAAAAGGAGCAAAACTCGGTCTCAAAAAAATAAAAATAAATAAATAAAGGAAAGGAAAAGAAGAAAATGCTTTCTTCCACCTGATAGAAGCCAGAAGAAAATGTCATTTTTCCTGGTATGAGATTCATGCCCAGATTGTCCACCAGGTGGAGTCCTGCACCAGCTTTCTCTGACATCTAGTGCAGGAATTTCCTCTTGCACACTAGCTTTTTCACGTCTCTTGGACTTTGCCTACGGAGGTCTCTCTGCCTAACACGCCTTCTCTGCACGTCTCACTATTAACCCCCTGCTTCATTTATTTGTTTTATTGTTTGAGAAAGTGTCTGACTTTGTCACCCAGGCTGGAGTGCCATGGTGCGGTCAATTTGAGTGAGTCTCAAATTCCTGGGCTCAAGCAATCCTCCCATCTCAGCCTCCCAAGCAGGTAGACATCACCACCACTGGCTACATTTTTAATTTGTGTGTCGGGGGGTGGGGTGGGGGCGGGTAAAGACGGGGTGTCCCAGTGTTGGCCAGGCTGGTCTCAAACTCCTGGACTACAGCAATCCTCCCACCTAAGCTTCCCAAAGTGCTGGGATTACAGGCATGAGCCACCTTGCCAGCCTGCCATAAATCTTTACAGGACATGTAGGGACCAATGGCTTTTCTTTCGTAGCTTCTTCATGCTGCCTATCAGGGATCATGGAAGTGTCACCCTGCTCTGTCTAGTGGAGGTGGGTGGCTGCTTGATCTTGATGGCCAGGGGTGATGTCTTCACCTGGAACCAGCTGGATTTCTTGTCACATGATCATCTGAAGCTTGATAGTCTCTAGATGAGAGGAAATGACTTTGATTAAAATATTTAATGGAAACTTCAAGGGGTGGATACTTCTGCTGTCAGATTTTTTTTTTTTTTAAATTCAGATGGAGTTTCACTCTTGTTGCCCAAGCTGGAGTGCAATGGGGCGATGTCGCCTCACTGCAACCTCCACCTCCCGGGTTCAAGCAATTCTCCTGAGTAAGCTGAGACTACAGGCGTGCACCACAACACCTGGCTAATTTGTTTTGTTTTGTTTTGTTTTGTTTCGAGACAGTGTCTCCTTCTGTCGCCCAGGCTGGAGTGCAGTGGCACTATCTCAGCTCACTGCCACCTCCACTCTGGGATTCAAGCAATTCTTCTGCCTCAGCCTTCCAAGTAGCTGGGACTACGGGCTTGCACCACCATACCAGCTAATTTTTTAAGTTTTAGTAGAGACGGGGTTTCACCATATTGAAACCATAGGCCTTTCACACCATAGGCCAGTGTGAGCCATCGTACCCGGGCTAATTTTTCTGTATTTTTAGTAGAAACTAGGTTTCCCCCATGTTGGTTAGGCTGGTCTTGAACTCCTGACCTCAGGTGATCCACCCATTTAGGCCTCCCAAAGTATTGGGATTACAGGTGTGAGTCACCGCACCTGGCCTCCCTCCTTTTTTTTTTTTTTTTTTTGAGACGGAGTCTTACGGTGTCTCCCAGACTGGATTGCAGTGGCAAAATCTCAGCTCACTTCAACTTCCCCCTCCCAGGTTCAAGCGATTCTCCGGCCTCAGCCTCCTGAGTAGCTGGGATTATAGGAGTGTGCCACCACACCCGGCTAAGTTTTATATTTTTGATAGAAATGGGGTTTCACCATGTTGACCAGGCTGGTCTCAGGCTCCTGACCTCAGGTGATCCACTGGCACTGGCCTCCCAAAGTGCTGGAATTACACACGTGAGCCCACCCCACCCCCACCCAGGTAAATTTCCTGATTACACAGGATGTATGGTGATATTGGTGGACTTAAGGACATGGAATTGTGTATTAGGAATAAAATGTTCATTATGTGGGTTTTCTGCAGCCCTGGCTGACACAGTAGCATTCAGGGTAGACTGAGTAGGAAAAATGTAGGGTTGGTCAACTATTTATTTGTTTTTGTTTTTCTAATTTTCATTCATTTGCTGTTTATTCTCCTCTGGGTTTGCTTCTGTGTGCATACATATAAAACCATGATTTTTTTGTTTGTTTGTTTCTAGTGGAGGGCTTTTATTTGGTTCTATGAATAGTTATTTTGTTTCCTATGTGTTTCTAGCAAGTCATTATTTGTTCCATTTATCTAGAATTCCTAGGCTACCTTTGTCTGGCCTGTAGGAGTTCATGGAGCACACCAGCTTTTAATTTTTAATTTTTATTTTATTTTTTGTTTTTGAGACAGAGTCTCTCTCCATCACCCAGGCTGGAGTGCTATGGCGTGATCTCAGGTCACTGCAACCTCCGCCTCAGAGGTTCAAGCTATTCTCCTGCCTCAGCCTCCAGAGAAGGTGCCCACCACAACACCTGCCTAATTTTCTGGGTTTTGTTTGTTTGTTTTGAGACGCAGTTTCACTCTTGTTGCCCAGGCTGGAGTGTAATGTCGCAATCTCGGCTCACTGCAACCTCCGCCTGCTTGGTTCAAGCGATTCTCCTTTCTCAGCTTCCTGAATAGCTGGGATTACAGGCGTACACCACTGTGTCTGGCTAATTTTTTGTATTTAGTAAAGACAGGGTTTCACCATATTGGTCAGGCTGGTTTGGAACTCCTGACCTCAGGTGACCCACCCTCCTCAGCCTCCCAAAGTGCTGGGATTATGAGTGTGAGCCACCGTGCCTGGCTATTTTTTTTTTCCGAGATGAGTTTCACTCTTGTTGCCCATGCTGGAGTGCAATGGCATGATCTCAGCTCATGGCAACCTCTGCCTCCCGGGGTGAAGCAATTCTCTTGCCTCAGCCTCTCAGGTAGCTGGGATTACAGGCATGCACCACCATGCTTGGCTAATTTTTTTTATTTTTAGCGGAGATGGGGTTTCTCCATGTTGGTCAGGCTGCTCTTGAACTCCTGACCTCCAGTGATCCACTTGCCTCAGCCTCCCAACATGCTGGATTACAGGCATGAGCCACCGCACCTGGCCAATTTTTGTATTTTTAGTAAAAACGGGATTTTACCATGTTGGCCAGCTGGTCTTGAGCTCCTGACTTCAGGTGTTCTGCCCACCTCAGCCTCCCAAAATGCTGGCATTACAGGCATGACCCACTGTGCTGGGCCAATTTGTGTAATTTTAGTAGAAATGGGGTTTCACCATGTTGGCCTGCTGGTCTGGAACTCCTGACCTCAGCTGATCCACCTGCCTCGGCCTCCCAAAGTGCTGGGATTACAGGCATGAGTCACCATGCCTGGCCAGGAATGTAAATTTTTGTAAACCTGTAATATACTTAGTAGGCTTTCCAAAATCAAATTTCAGCTTTAAAATTGTCTTTTCTGACTTCGAATTTTGGGATGCTATAGAGGACTTCTGAAACATCCAAAAGAGAGGTAAATGAAATTATTTGACATGTTTAGTTACACGGGAAGCATTGTCAAAATAAAAAATATTTCCTTTGGGAGGTCAAAGCGGGTGGATCACCTGAGGTCAGGAGTTCGAGACCAGCCTGGCCAACATGGTGAAACCCCACCTCTACTAAAAATTCAAAAATTAGCCAGGCCTGGTAATGAGTCCCTGTAATCCCAGCTGCTCAGGAGGCTGAGGCAGGGAGAATTGCTTGAACCCTGGAGATGGAGGTTGCAGTGAGCTGACATTGTGTCACTGCACTCCAGCCTGGGGAACAGAGTGAGACCCCATCTCAAAAATAATAATAATAATTAATAATGATGATCTCTGATTATTTTCAGGCTATATTTTATTGAATGATAATACACGTTTCAAAATTGTATGGGACTTCTAAAATTCTAATATGTCTGCATATGCTATCAATCATAATTATGGTTATTATGTTATTATAAACAACAGAAATGACCAAATATTTTTATATAAAACTGCCAACCTGGGCCAGGCACCGTGGCTCATGCCTGTAATCCCAGCACTTTGGGAGGCCAAGGTGAGCAGATCACTTGAGGTCAGCAGCCTGCAACCATCCTGGCAAACATGGTGAAACCCCATCTCTACCAAAAACACTGAAATTAGCCAGACCTGGTGGGGCACCCCTGTAGTTCCAGCTACTCAGGAGGCTGAGATGAGAGAATCTCTTAAACCAGGGAGACGGAGGTTGCAGTGAGCCAAGATGACACCACTACACTCCAGCCTGGGTGACAGTGTGAGACTCCATCTCAGTAAATAAATAAAACTGCTAACACAAGTAGAACAAAAAAAAAATTGAATTAAAAAAAAAATACTTTGCCAAATTTTCATGATAAACCAGTCGATACCAAACTTGTTTAGATATACAATTTGGTTTTTTGTTTTTGTTTTTGAAACAGGGTCTCACTGTCACCTAGGCTGGAGCGCAGTGGAGTGATCTCCACTCACTGCCACTTCCTCCTCCCGGGTTCAAGTGATTCTCCCACCTCAGCCTCCCAGATAGCTGGGATTGCACCAAGGCCAGCTAATCTTTTGTGGGTGTGCCCATCCTAGATACACAATTTGAAGAAAATCCAAGGTCTAAGTCAGTTGACCTATGATAACTCATTAGTTATCAGGGCCTATGCACCTAAACTGGAGAAACAACCAGTCTTCAAGAGCACAGAAGTCCAAAGTTAAGCATGGACTCGTGGAGAACCAGGATGGCCGCCTTGTTCTTCCTGAGTCCTTAAAGCGTTTGCTATTAAAGGTTCTGGGTTCCATTATAAGTCACGGAAAAGAAGAAATGATCCATATTAAATATGTATTGGTGTGGTGACTTCTAAATTGCTAAAACAGTTTATAACCAATGTTTGTTTGATCAAATCCATGTTCCTGGGAAGACAATCAAGGCTTCGGATGCGTTCAGCTACCTCGTGGGCCATTTACAACTTGCAATTGTCATTTTCAATGCATGTTTTCTGGTTGTTTTCCCATGCGAGAAGGCTGATATTATAACAGTAGATTATTTTGCTACAGTGTATTTTCACCAGGTAAAGAAAACTTTTTAATGGCTCACTGACTGAGGACAATCAACCCATTCACAATTGTAAAACCTGAAGACTGGATCTGAGAACATCAGAGACAAACTGTCCTTGACATCCTTTGGGTTCATAGTCTCACAAGAGAGAACTTTCTCCCCAGAAGAAGATGGCATCCTTGATGTGAACAGCTGTCCCAAGATTGTGGGTCAAGACTTCTCTTATTTTTTTTTTTTTTTTTTTGAGACGGAGTTTCGCTCTCGTTACCCAGGCTGGAGTGCAATGGCGTGATCTCGGCTCACTGCAACCTCCGCCTCCTGGGTTCAGGCAATTCTCCTGCCTCAGCCTCCTGAGTAGCTGGGATTACAGGCACGCACCACCATGCCCAGCTGATTTTGTGTGTGTGTGTGTGTGTGTGTGTGTGTGTGTGTGTATTTTTAGTAGAGACGGGATTTCACCTTGTTGACCAGGATGGTCTCGATCTCTTGACCTCATGATCCACCCGCCTTGGCCTCCCAAATTGCTGGGATTACAGGCATGAGCCACCGCGCCCGGGTCTTATTTTTTTGAGACAGATTCTTGGTCTGGTTGTCTAGGCTCAAGTACAATAGTGCAATCTCGGCTCACTGCAACCTCTGCCTCCCAGGTTCAAGCAATTCTCCTGGCTCAGTCTCCTGAGTAGCTGGGATGACAGGTGTCCACCACCATGCCTGGATAATTTTTTGGTATTTTTAATGAAAACAAGGTTTCATGTTGGCCAGGCTGGTCTCGAACTCCTAACCTCAGGTGATCCACACACCTGAGCCTCCCAAAGTGCTGGGATTACAGGCCGTGAGACAGTCTTATTCTGTCACCCAGGCTGGAATGCAGTGGTGCAATCTCCAGTGCAGGGGTGCTGTATGCTTCAGTGAACCTAGAATGGGGGTCAGGTCCCCCGGAAAACCTCATCTCAGGACAGTTGGGAAACTCCCCAACACTGGAGGTCCGGGCATTCTGGGTTGGAGAAACTGCTTTGGGGCTTTGGCAGGTGTTCATTTTGTCCATCCCGTGCCTCTCCACCTAACCCCGTCCCAAAGTCACTCAGAAAAGTGCCCCTGCTGCCCTGCGGGTGGTGGGTGCATTTCAACGTCTCGTGTCCCTGCTTTTCGTTCCTTCCCTGTGAAGTCAGGCGTTTGGATTCAGTGTACTTCTCAGAAGATTTGTTTCTTTCCGTGCAAACAGATGGAGTGATGTGCGGTCTCGATTTTCTACAGCAGTTCCACTTTCACAGAATTGCAGTTATTTTCAGAAAAAGGGTACAACAATATACAGGCCTGAGTTTCTTGTTTATGTCCCTGGAAGAGTTTTTGTGTAAATAAAATCGCACTGCTCAGGGGGAAAGAAATCTCCGAGTAATTCCCTGGAGACAAAGCGATGGTGATATTTAACCCATTTTCTCCCCTGTCTCCAGTAGAAAGAACTGGAGTTTTGGAGGTAGGTGGATTTCAGGGTCAACCTCATCCTGGCTGTGTGGCCTTGGGTACGCTATTTAACCTCTCTACCGCCTGAATTTCTTGGGGGTAGATTTAGGGCACAGTTATCCCTGGATACTTTTTTTGTGGGGTGGTTCAAACCTTTTTTATTTACTTACTTTTTTTAGAGACGGGGTCTTGTTTTGTCATCCAAGCTGCAGTGCAATGGCTCAATCACGGCTCACTGCAGCCTCAACTTCCCAGGCTCAAGTGCTCCACCTCAGCCTCCCGAGTACCTGGGACTACAGGCACACACCATCGTGCCTGGCTAATTTTTTAATTTTTTGTAGAGACTGGGATCTCGCTATGTTACCTAGGAGTTCACTCCTGGACTCAAGCAATCCTCCTGCTTTGGCTTTCCAAAATGTGGGATTATAGGCGTGAGCCACTGTGTTGGACCTTTAACTATTTTTAATAAATGTAAGTGAAGTTCACATAACATAAAATTAACTAATTTGAAATGAACAATTCAGTGATGTTTAGTAAATTTACAGTGTTGTGCAACTGCCGCCTCTCTTTAGTTGCAAAATATTTTCATCATCCCCCAAGGAAAGGAAACTCTGTATCCATTAAGCAGTCACTCTCCACTCCCTCTTCTCCATGGTAGTTAACTTAGGTACCACCGGGTTTTCTTGGCTGAAGTCCCTGAAAGGGAAACAAGTGTTTTCCAGCTGGGCCATCACCTGTGACAAGTTGTCATTTATGTGGAGCTGGGATTCTCTTCTTGGTATGTATGTGCCATTCTAGAACTCTTTTTTGGTTTTTGAGACAGCGTCTTGCTCTGTTGAACAAGCTGGAGTGCAGTGGCACTTTCTCAGCTCATTGCAACTTCCATCTCCCGGGTTCAAGCGATTCTCCCACCTTAGCCTCCCAGCTGGGACTATGCGCGCCCACCACCACACCTGGCTAATTTTTTTTTTTTTTTTGGTAGAGACAGGGTTTTGCCATGTCAGTCAGCCTGATCTTGAACTCCTGACCTCAATGATCCACCCACCTCAGCCTCCCGAAGTGCTGGGTTTACAGGCGTGAGCCACTGTGCCGGGCCCCATTCTATATGTTTTAGCACAGCTGAGAGTTGTCTGACCACCACAACCAGTACACAAACTAATTTTATCGCCCCAAAAAATTTCCTCTTGCTACCCTTTTGTGGTCATCCCCTCCCCTGCTCCTGGCCCCTGGCAACCACTGGTCTGTTTTCTGTCCCTAGAGTTTTAGCTATGCCTAAGTGTCAGATGAATAGATTCCTGTAGATGTGAACTTTTGGGTCTGGCTTTTTTTGCCCAACACAGAGTATTTGAGATTCATCCAAGTTGCTGGTTGTTATCAGTAGTCCACGCCTTTTCATTGCTGAGTAGTAGTCTGTGGTGTGGATGTACCATAGCTTATTAAATTCCTCTGTTAAATTGGGTTGTCTCCAATTTGGGGTGATGATGAACAGATTGCTCTAAACATCTATGTATAGGTTTTTGTATGAATGTAAGTCTTCTTTTCTTTTTGACATAGGGGCTTGCTATGTTCCCAGGCTGGAGTGCAGCAGTGTGATCATAGCTCACTGCAGCCTTGACCTCAGAGGTTAAGTGATCCTCCCACCTAGACCTCCCAAAGTATTAGGACTACAGGTGTGAGATGCCATACCCAACCTTGAATCTAAGATTTTATTTCCCTAGGTTAGACACCCAGGCCTCCCAAAGTGTTGGGATTATAGGCATGAGCCACTGTGCTCGGCCCAAAACTTTCTTCTTTTTCTTATAGTTCTGGCATTATTTGTTAAATGATTCCTTTCCCATGGAATGATCTTGGCCCTTGTTGAAAAGCCATTGGGGGCCAGGTGCAGTGGCTCATGCCTGTAATCCCACACTTCGGAAGGCCAAGGCGGGCAGATCACCTGGGATCAGGTATTCGAGACCAGCCTGGCCAACATGGTGAAACCCTGTCTCTACTAAAAATACAAAAATTAGCTGGGTGTCGTGGTGCATGCCTCTAGTCCCAGCTACTCAGGAGGCTGAACCTGGGAGACAGAGGTTGCAGTGAGCTGAGATCACACCACTGTGCTCCAACCTGAGTGACAGAGCAAGACTCCATCTCAAAAAAAAAAAAAAAGGAGGAAGCAAGGAGGGAGGGAGGGAGGGGAAGGAGAAAAGGAGGGAGGGAGGGAGGGGAAGAGAGGGAAAAAGGAGGCAGGGAAAGAAAGAAATGAAAAAGAAAGAGTCTAGCTACCTTTTTGCTGGTTTGTAAGGATTTAGCAGCTATACTCGTCACCGCAGCTCTCCTAGAAGACAGACAAGTCTGGGCCCTGCTCCCACGGCTGCTGCCACAATGGAGGCGGGTGGGGTATTGGTTGAGAGGTCTGAGGGACAGAAAGAGGGACTGGAGAGGCGATTCTGTGTGAACAGTGTATCAGAGAGACAACTGAACACCCAGGAACCTTTCAGATGTGGCTGCTAAATGAGGGTTGTGGGCCAATATAAAACCAGAGCTCTGAAGAGCTTGAAAAACCCTCAGTGTGTGTCACTTGGGAAGGCTTCTAAGCAATCTGTGGAAGCCACTTTGGGGATCCCTGAGGCCAGTGGCCCCCAGGGCTCTGCTCTGCTCAGTAAAGGTGGCACCTGGCACCCTATCTCAGCCCAAGGACACCCTTCCCTAATATGCTCTGACAAGGACCACTATGTTGCAGCCACTTCACAAATTAAACACCTACTCTGCACACAACCCCAGGTGTCCCCAGGGGCTCTTTGGGAGAGCAGCTCCCTCAGCAGACCCTAACCTCCCTCTGGCCCCTTCACCCCCACCATGCCACTTTTAAACTGGTTTTGCACCTGACGTCCTGAGTCAATAGCTCCTTACCATTTCACTATCAACTGATCTTTTTATTACTTCCCTGAACCCTATGTTTTTAAAGATTTTGTTCAATTAGCCAGACATATTTATTGCATAATAATTCCTGTCCCCATGACAACCAATGTTATCATACTGAGTTGATACAATGCCAGCCAAAAGCAAAGACATTTTTCATGGCAAACATAATTTCCACTAGATTTCTTTAAATATTGGAAATTGCTTGTGCCCTTCTTTCCACTGGGTATCTAGGGACCTCAGGGAGGGATTTCATTCTGAGGGTTACCTTTGAGTGCCCACAAAATCTCCGTGGTTCTTGCTTTTCACAGATGGGCAAACCAAACTGTTTTGACATGAGTTAGCTTAAATTGACAAAGAATCAGATTAGAAACAGATTTTAAAAGTCTCCCCTTTTTTGGTCCCTAACTCCTCATAGCGCTATTGTTTCTGAAAAATAAAAATAAGAAAGCTGCAATCAGCTGCCACCAACCCCTGAGGGAGCCTTCTCTGGCCGCAGCCTGGCCTTCCCTGCAGGATCTTGGGCTTCACTGGCCAGCAGCTGCCTCAGCATCCTGCAGCCAGAGCCTGGAGTAATGTGGTGGACAGAGCCTGAGAGGTGATCTGGTCTAGGCTGTCCCCAAGTGTGTTTCCTGGGATGCTAATTGCTATTTCGAGGGAAAAGTCATCTGTGGTCATTTACTTATGAGAAAGACAGGGTTCAACAAAGGTAAACCGGTTGAGTTGAAGTTTTGTTTTGTTTTTACTGCAGGCCTTCCCAGGGCCTGTAAAATGCCTTTGGTCCCAAGTCTCTGACAGGAGGGTGAGGTGGCAAACACTACCTCCACACTGATTGGACCTGAATGTTCTTTTTCATGGGAAAGCTATGAACAAGAGGAACTTGGTTTGGAAATGTTAGTCTCAGCCGCCATGTCCAGATGAGGATACAGAATTCCATGGGGGTGGAATGACCAGCACTTGGTCCCACAGCTGGATGTGGCCCTGCCAGGGCCGAAGCCAGACGACAGAGTCTAAGCCTCGACTGTTCAGACGTGGGCGTTTCCTTCCATCGCTCGCTCACCACACACCTTGATTTAACCCAGGAAAAAACTTCTCAGCAGGCCATGGAAACGGAACGAATTCTGCCCAAGAAAGGCTGCATCTGAGGTTCATTTGTGTCTTCAGCAGAATCCCCCAGGCTGGTGGAGGCAGGAGGGAGCGAAGAGGCAGGAGTCCCCACAGACATGGCTGCACAGCCCGGGGCCGCACGGCTTCCATGAGGGAGCCAGTCTGCAGCAGAAAAGCCCAGCAGGCAGCTTCCACACAGGCACAAGCACAGCCCCCCAGCCCCAACACCACAGACAGGGCCTCCTCTGGGAGGAGGAGGCAAGCTTATGTACCACAGCCTGGGCCAGTTGGAGGCCATCTGGCCTGCAGATGCTGGTGAGGCTCCATGGTGTCTGCCCCCAACTGCAGTGGGGACAATGTCCCCAAGAGGAAGAGAAGAACTGGCTACTCTTCAGAGCTTGACACACAGCACCCCCAGCCAGAAGCGAGGGGCAGGCAGGGCCCCATGCTGACCTCCCACCTGTTTGAGGCAATGTTCAAGGTGCTGTCCACAGCAAGAGAGGGACTGGGATCCACCTCCAGAGAGGCCTCCCCGAGCCAGCCCACAGGAAGGACGAAGAAAAGATTGAAAAAAGCCGAGTTGGGGCTCTCCAGTGCCATCACACTGCCTCCCTTCAGCTGGGGTGCACTGCTTCTCCCCTCACCCAAAGCAGCTCCTGCCACTTGGGAGACCCTCTTACCCCCAACACTGAGTGGCACGGGTTGGCCAGCTTAAGAACTCTAACAGAGCCAGACTTTCCTCCTTCCCACCTGCCCCTAGAATGTGGGAGGTCACAGCAAGCAGCTGTCCGCCCTCCTGGCAGTCACCACCTCCAGCACTGGCTCTGTTCTCTTTGAACATTAATTAGCAGGTGGGCTCTGATTTGAGAGGAAAGCATTCTTTGGGGGTACCCAGCTGAGAGTAGTGGTCTGGTGGAGCAATGTGAGAGACTCTCTCTGGAAGGCTCTTGCTAATTATAGCAGAACTGGAAATCTGATTTCCAGGCCTGAGCAGGGGGTTGGGGATGAGTGGCTCTCCAGTCTGGTAACTGGAGGTGAATTCCTGGACCTCCTCGGGTCTTGGCTTTTCCTCTGTGAACTCCAACTTGGGGGTTGTTGGAGGCAATTTAGTGCTGTTCTAACACACATCCTGGTATCTGCCCTTCATAACATAAGGACAGAGGCGGATGGCAGTGTTTTAACTCCTGTCCCTGTGGACGTGGAGGGCGCTGTGTGGGGAGGATTGCCACAACCCAAGACCCCAGCAGCACATTTGTCCTGAGTGGAAACCTTCTCTGAGAGTTTCTTCAGCAAGCAAAATGCATGTCTGCCATGCTAATCACCCTCACCCCACCTGATCATGTTCATACCCAAATCTGAGCTACACCCTCAACCAAATTAGTCCCCCGCCAATCTGGGACCTCTCAGAGACTGCAGGGTAAGGAAAAGGGGCGAGGAACACAGCTTACATGAGCTTAAGATTCCTTTGGTTCCTGAAGGTAAGCAGGTAAACTTGGGTTCATTTTCAGATCTTACTAACAAAGAAGGGAGAGGTGAAATAAGAATACATGGGGCCAGGTGCGGTGGCTCTCGCCTGTAATCCCAGCATTTTGGGGAGGCTAAGGCGGGTGGATCATTTGAGGTCACAAGATCGAGATCATTCTGGCCAACATGGTGAAACCCCTTCTCTACTAAAAATACAAAAATTAGCTAGGCAGTAGTTGTGCATGCCTGTAATCCCAGCTACTTGGGAGGCTGAGGCAGAAGAATTGCTTGAACCCAGGAGGCAGAGGATGCAGTGAGCTGAGATCATGCCACTGCACTTTTGAGACAGAGCAAAACGCTGTCTTAGAAAAAAAAAAATGAATACATGGATACATGGGCCACATGAACAAAACAGGCTCTCTTCAAATAGAAGCTGGACGGTCACATCGCCCCACTGACAAGATCCCTGTGTAGCTACAGACAGCCTTCCGAGACACATGACCAGCCTTTGAAGCCTGGTGGGACCACCACTTACAACTGGGGGACCTTGGGCAAAATAGTTGGCCTCTCTAAGCCTCAGTTTACTCATCTATATAATAGGGATGATAAAATTAACTCTTAGGATTGCCTTGTGAATCAGGCTAAGTGCTGTAGGCAGCATTGGCCTGATTCCAAAAACTCAAAGCTGTAACCAATGAAAAGAGCTTATGGAATCATGGAAGAGACAAAGAAACCCACCCGGCAGGAGCTGCAGACAGTGGGCGCTGTTTGAACACCAGAAATAGGGACTTCACTCTGGCTGGGGATGATCTGAAGGGTCCCCCAGGTGGGGAAGGAGGGAATCATCCACGTACGGACTGCACATGTGTTCATGGAACTGCAAGCAGGGTGGGGGATGGAAAGGAAGTGTGAGGTGTATACAGAACGTGGGAGGAGGTGGATGAGAGGCTCTCAGTTCCCTCAGCCAAAGCTGTAAACCACATTTCAGTGGTCACAAGGGTTACAAGCTAGGAAGGCACGATGACCTTTGGGTTTTGGAAAGGTTATTTGGCCAGCTGTAAGAGAAGAGGGCAGGGCACCCTGAAGGCAGGGGGGCAGAGTAAGAAGGGGTTCTGTTCTGTGGTGGAGGATCCTGGGCTCAGAACTGAGGTAGAAGAAGTAGAGAGGGGAGACGAGGTGGCTCCAAGAGCTGGGACTTGGGCGGCGTCACTGTGGAGGCTGAGGGAGAGGGAATCACTCAAGTTGCTGGTGTGGGTGGTTGATAGTACCAGTCACTGGGAAAGGGTTCACAGAAGGGAAAGGTGACACATTCCATTCCTAACATAGCATATAGTAGAAGCTTTATAAATACCTGTTGAATGAATATGGTTGGAGTCCAAGCTGGAGTGCAGCAGGGATGGCAACTCAAGGTGGCAGAGTACCACTCTTCAGCACACAAGGATAGATGGTGTGGAGGTCTCGGGTTCAGAAGACATCCCTTGGCCAGATGCAGTGGCTCATACCTGTAATTCCAACACTTAGGAGGCTGAGGTGGGAGGAGTGCTTGAGTTTGAGACCAGCCTTGGGCAACATGGCATAAGCCCTATGTCTACAAAAACAAAATATAAGTGAGCCATGATTGCACCAGTCCACTCCAGCATGGGTCACAAAGTGAGATCCTGTCTCAAAATTTAAAAAAAAAAAAAACTATTATAATTTTTGACTGGAATGCATTTAGTCCTGTTATGGGTTGAATTGTGTCCCTTCAAAATTCATGTAGAAGTCCTCAGTGTCTCAAAATGACATTAATTGGAAATAGGCTCATTATAGATGCAATCAACTAAGATGAATAGAGCAGGGTGGGTCCCTAGTCCAATACAACTGATGTCCTTATAAAATGAGGGCAATTGGACAGAGACACTACAGTGAGAATGCCACGTGAAGGCTGGACTCACACTTCCACAAACCAAGCAAAGCCAGCTAGGATAAAGCCCTGGAAGAGACCCTTCTCTAGCGCCTTCAGAGGAAACATGGCCCTGACATCTTCATTTCGGACGTATTTTTAGATATTGCCTTTGTATCCAGATCCCTGCTCAATTTATTTCTTAATTTTGAGAGTGTAGAGATGCTTTTGGATTTTCCTGCATCCAAAATCATGCAGTCTGCAAATGATAACATTTTTATTTCTTCCATTTTTTTATACTGTTCCCCACTTTTTCTAGCTTTATTGCACTAGTTAGGATTTTTGTGACAACCCTGAGTAGAAGTGGCACACTGAACATCCTTTGCATGTTGCTGAACTTGGGGAAAGTGACTGTATTAGTCCATTTTCATACTGTTGATAAAGACATACCTGAGACTGGGTAATTTATAAAGAAAAAGAGGTTTAACGAACTCACAGTACCAAGTGGCTAGGGAGGCTTCACAGTCATGGTGGAAGGTGAAAGGTACGTCTTACATGGTGGCAGACGAGAGAACATGTACAGGGGAACTCCTCTTTATAAAACCATTAGATCTCATGAGACATTCACTATCATGAGAATAGTATGGGAAAAACCCACCCCAGTGATTCAACTACCTCCCGCCAGCTCCCTCCCACGACATGTGGGAATGAGGAGAGCTACAATTCAAGATGAGATTTGGGTGAAGACACAGACAAACCATATCAGTGTCCAGTATTTCACCACTGAATATCATGTTAGCTATAGGCTTTTTAATAGCTAACCTTTAACAGATGAAGTTAAGGTCTGCTTTTACTTTCTGTTATATGACATTACTCTGGTTGTGTATTTTTACATTAGTTCCTATTTTAATTATTATGACCTTACGATACAATTTTATATTTTATAGAAGAAGCCCCCTTCCACATTTCTTCTTTTGCAAAACTATTATGACATATTTATGGGATTTTCTTTTTTTGAGATGGAGTCTTACTCTGTCACAGAGGCATGCAGTGGCATGATCTTGGCTCACTGCAACCTCTGACCCACTGGGTTCAAGCAATTCTCCTGCCTCAGCCTTCCAAGTCGCTGGGATTACAGGTGCGCACCAGCACGCCAGGCTAATTTTTGTATTTTGAGTAGAGAGATGGGGTGTTACTATGTTGGCCAGGCTGGTCTCGAACTCCTGACCTAAGGTGATCTGCCCACCTCTGCCTCCCAAAGTGCTGGGATTACATGCATGAGCCACCACACCTGGCCTATTTATGGGATCTTGACTGAAATTACATTACAATTTTTAACTAATTTGGGGGAAATTTTCAGCTTCGTAATAAGTATCCAGAAGCACTGAATAAATATTCCTCCATTTACCCAGATTTTCTTTCATATACATGGTGATATGGTTTGGCTGTGTCCCCACCCAAATCTCACCTTGAATTGTAATAATCCACATGTGTAAAATGTGGGACCAGACAGAGATAACTGAATCATGGGGGTGGTTTCTCCCATGCTGTTCTCATGCTAGTGTGCGAGTTCTCACAAGATCTGATGGTTTTATAAGGGGCATACACCATCATTCAGCTCTCATTCTCTCTCCTGCTGCCATGTGAAGAAGGAGGTGTTTGCTTCCCCTTCTGCCATGATTGTAAGTTTGCCGAGGCCTCCTCAGCCATGTGACACTGTGAGTCAATTTAACCTCTTTTCTTTATAAATGACCCAGTCTCAGGTATGTCTTTATTAGCAGTGGGAGAATGGACTAATACACATGGTAAAGATTTTTCATATGATTTCCACATTCTAAAACATTATAATATGTTATATATACAAACAAAATATTTATCTTGTACATATATTTATCAATATATATCTCCCACAATGTTAATAAGAATAACATGAACACCCACACAGTCATCACCCAACATCAGAAGGCATTGCCTTTGCCTTTGGACCCTTCCATGTCCTTCTCCCCAATTTCTGTCTCCCTTTCTCTTCCCACCCTGAGTAGGGTACTACCTTGAGTCTGTGTTAATAAATCTCTTGCTTTTTATTACAGTTTCACTCCAAATGTATGTGTCCCAAAATAATGCATCTTTTAATTTTGTGTTTTTGACTTGTTTTGCTTGTTCAACATGTTAGTAACAATCAGTAATGTTTTCCCTACAGCTATATTTTCCTTCCTTCCTTCCTCTCTCCCTCCCTTCATTCCTTCCTTCCTTCCCTCCCTCCCTCCCTCCCTTTCTTCCTCTCTCCCACCCTCCCTCCCTCCTTCCTTCCTTCCTTTTTCTTTCAATATAGAGTTAAACTCCTTTACCCAGGCTGCTTGAGTGCATTGGCACGATCTCGGCTCATTGCCACCTCTGCCTTCTGGTTTCAAGTGATTCTCCTGCCTCAGCCTCCCAAGTAGCTGGGATTATAGGTGCCCGCCACCCCGCCCGGCTAATTTTTGTATTTTTAGTAGAGATGGGTTTTCACCATGTTGGCCAGACTGGTCTCAAACTCCTGACTTTGTGATCTGCCCACCTCGGACTCCTAAAGTGCTGGGATTACAGGCCTCAGCCACCATGCCTGGTTTGTAGCTATATTTTCATTGCTATATAATATTCCATTTTACAAATATACCACAATTATCCTTCCTACCATCACTGGCTATTTGAATTATTTTCAGCTATTTTGTATTATGAACAATGTTGCTATTAACATGCTTGTAAATGTCTTTAGTGTAAAAGTTTTTTTTCTAAATGGACTATTATTTTTCAGATGAGTTTTTTGTTCTTTCAGTTCTGTCTTCGATTAATGCTGGTATTTAGGAAAATTAGATTTAAAAAAAAATTTTGTAGAGGCAGGGTCTCACTATGTTGACCAGGCTGGTCTTAAATTACTGGCCTCAAGTGATCCTCCCTCCTTGGCCTCCCAAAGTGCCAGGATTATGGTATGAGCCATCACACCTGGCCTGGGAAACTAGATTTGAACATTCATTTTGTGTCCAATTTGAGTACAATTTACTTGGGTTTTTCATCATAAACAATAATATCATCTATAAAGTATAATTATTTGGGCTACTCCCTTTTAATAATTATACATTTCAGAATCATAGACCATTATTAAATGAATATGGTGCTGCAAAGCATTCCAGTTTCATACCTAAATTTGGTGGGACTATCCTGGAGTTTCACTATGCTATATGTTGGCTGTTAAATGTTGGCTTTGAGAAATAATATTTTTATTATATTAAGGAAAGCTTCTACTTCTAGGTAGAGTGTTGAGTTTTGTCAAATACTTCTTTTAGCTTCCATTGAAATGATCATAATTTTTCGTTGAACTATTGAGGTGAGAATCATGCTAATATATGTTTTCATAGTCTCTCATATGAATTAAGCCAATCATTAATATAGTATGGACACTTTCTGGTTATTCTCAAGACCAAAAATGGTCACAAATACAACTTCAGGTCTCAGTCATCCTCCAAGATCTTTCTCTCTGAGACTCTTTTCATTTGTAGCTGAGAAAATTGATTTGGCCAAACTGACAGTGACTGTTGACAGACAGGTTAAAGCCGGGTATCCTCCCTCATACTGATGACTGCTCCTACAGAGCAGGCATGGTAGACTAGGAGGGAAAGTATTAAAATATTTCCTGTGCAGGCACGGTGGCTCATGCCTAGAATCCCAGCACTTTGGGAGGCCAAGGTGGGTGGATCACGAGGTCAGGAGTTTGAGACCAGCTTGGCCAACATGGTGAAACCCCATCTCTACTAAAAATCCCAAAATTAACCAGGTGTAGTGGCATATGCCTGTAATCCCAGCTACTGAGGAGGCTGAGACAGGAGAACTGCTTGAACCTGGGAGGCGGAGGTTGCAGTGAGCCAAGATTGCGCCATTGCACTCCAGCTCTGGACAACAGAGCAAGACCTGTCTCGGGGGGAAAAAATTCCCTAATCCCAGTCATTTCCCTGTGATTAGGATTATGAAATGAAAAGCCGCAGCTGGGGTTGGGCATGGGAACAGATGCCTGGCAGAGTCAGAGTTGATGCAGGGTGAGTGAGCAGAGACGGTGAAGTTTGCAGTTAAAATCCCCAGACAGGGTCCTGGTCCCATCCCAGTGGGCTTCCTGCCTGCCAGCCTGGGGAGTGGTGCAGGCTGACCCCAACCAGGTAAGAGCCATGCGTCTCTTCTCCTTCAGGCATCTGTAGATTCAGGGTGGTGCACTGCCCAGAGCTGGTGTGTGTGTGTGCCCATGTGTGCTGCAGCATGCAGAAAGCCGTGACAGGAAGACCAGCAGCTGTAGTCTGGAGGTGCCCAACTGGTCCTCTGTCTGATGGCATCTCTCCTAGTGTTCTCTCCCAGCCTGTTTTTGTACGCTTTTCTCTCACTACCTTCTCCTCTCCCCATCTCTATCTATTACTTCTTCTGATAGGCATTTTATTTCCAAATTTCCAGGCTCACTCAGAATTGAGCGTAAGCCTGACACTGCTGCCAGTGATGCATTTTGGGGAAGAGAAAAGAGGGAAGAGGGGCAGGGGTGAGGAAGCCTGGGCATTGGATGTAAGCAGCTCAGTCAGAAGCCTGGGCACAGCTCCCAGCTCTGCTGGTGGCTGACTTTCTCACAGTGCCTGGGGCATGACTGGCCATACTGAGTGGACGAACAAATCCTGTGGAGATGACCTTGATCCTCTTAGCAAGCTGTGGCCCCTCTCTCCTGGGCATCGCTATCTGATAGGGATTTTTTCTTTTATTTAATCACCTGGCATTTGGTCCATACCTTTTGTGTGATGGGCACCTGTTTAGGGGCCAGGGACACAGGAAGGATCAGACACGGTGCTGCTCTCAAGAAGTCTCTGTGAAGTGGGAGACACAGGGCTCAGATGTGTGCAACTGTGGACAAGTGCTCTGAAAGAAGCAGGTGCTCCACCAGGGGAGGACTGTGGAGGGGTGGGGGAAGACTTCCCTGAGGAGGGTGACAATGTGAGCTGAGTGTGGAAGGTCTAGGAGGAGACAGACAAGTTGGGATGGGGACGTCAGTCTGCTTGGGCCACCGTAACAAAACACCATAGACTGGGTGGCTTAAAACACAGGAAATCATTTCTATGGTTCCGGAGGCGGATGTCTGAGGTCACATCCCAGTTCGGGGGAGCACTGAGGAGGACTCCCCTCCTGGCTTACAGACAGCTGCCTTCTCATCATGTCCTCATGTGGTGGGGAGGGTGGGCATGGAGAGAGCTCTCTGGGGTCTCTTCTTGTCAGAATGCTAATCCCATCATGGGGGCACCACTCTCATGACCTCCTCTAACCCTAATCACCCCACAAAGGCCCCACTTCCTAATACTATCCCACAGAGGTGGTGAGAGCATCCATATATGAATTTGGAGGGGGCCACAGTTCAGTCCACAGCAGGATATGTGCGTGTGGAGTGAAGCAGGTATTTCAGGCTGAAGGAACGCCTGGGCAAAGGCAAGAAGACAGGACAGTGTCACCAGCCAGGGAATTAGAAGCAACTCAATATAGTGAGGAAGCAGGGCAGGCTCTTGGGGGTTGGGACGAGAGATGAGGCTGGAGGGACCCATGTGCCATGAAAAGGCTTTTGAGTTTTAACTCGAGGACCTGTGCTTCCCCAAACTGACCAGTCCTCAACATCACCTGGGAAATTTGGAAGGAAACAGGTTCCTGGGCTTTGATCCAACCAAAGGAATCAGAATCTGCACAGGTGGGGCTCAGAATCAGCCTTCGCAGCCACACGGTGGGGAGTACAGGGGAGCCTCAGGAGGGTTCGGGGAAGGAGGAAGCAGCTCGTGGTAGACCCCACATGTGCCCTTGCTCCTCTGCTGGAGAAAGTGATGAAAGCAGACCTGGGTCTGGGAATGGTGTCCTTAGCAGCTGCTGCTCAGATCAGTTGCTTCCTTGGACCATGTTCCTGTGAGCAAGACAGGAGTCAGCAGGACTCCTCCAGAAAGTGCAAGTTTCCATTTGGACAAGCTCCTTTAGGCTGGACCACCAAGGGATGGCAGAAGGGTCCCCCCACCCCACTCCTGTCCCACTTGACTCTAATGGTGTGAGCTGGAAGGACCATCTCTGTCACTTTTCCCTTCATCCTGAGTGAAACCTGGTTTCCACAGCCCACATCGCTCCATATTTCCAACGTTCAGAGCATGCTGAAAGTTGGGAGAAGGGGCGAAGCTTGTGTTTTCACCCAGAGTAAGTCAAAGGGGCTCCTTGGAATGGTCCATTTCCCTAGTTGTCAGCAGAGGAAGGGGCTTTGTGATCAGTTTACATTATATTTGTTTTCCTCCTAGACCTCCCTTCAGAAGATGATAATGAAAGTGTCTGGTGTATAAGGAAATAAACAAGGTTGTTCTCCAGCCCAGAAATGTGCCAGGCTCAAGGGCTAAGGTGGGGTCAAGACCACATGGAGGTGCTGCCAGTCACAGGGTGGAGTCTGAGCTGCTCACTGGGACCCAACCTCCCCTGCTCTGCAGCCTCATCCTTCCTGCCTTTCCTGGGTTAAATTTTACACTTAGTAACACTGAAACCAGGCAGTTTCACACCTCTGAGCCTGCATTTATGCTAATCTCTTCACCTGAAATGCCCTCTCACCCCTCCCCCTCTGTCTGGCGAATTCCTCCTCATTCTCCAAGGCCCAGTTAGCTGTGGTACCTCTTGTCACCCAACACACACCGCTCAGTGTAGCCTTTTCTGTGAGCAATCGACACCACCTTATGCTGACCTGGATGGGAGCACATATATAGAAAGTTTATGTGCCTGCCCATCCCCAACTCAACTTGATCAGAAATTCCTCAAGGATAGGGTCTGGGTGCTAAATTTTGTCTCTGCAGTCTCTGACACATCATAGGAGCTCAACAAATATCTGCTACACCAACCGGAATCCAGATGAACAAGAATACCCCCAACACGTAGATGTCATAATTTAACAGCATTCTAAGGATTTGCTCATGGTTATCTTTAGGACAGGTAGCTTTTAAAGCCTCAGTATAGATGTGACACCCCACTCCCCTGTAAAAAACAAAACCAAAAAGACAAAGCCTTTAACCCAAATAAAATGAAAGAGATTATCTGCATCTCAAAAGACTGGGGGGAGGCAGATTTTCTTTAAACATTAAGCCTTTGCTGGAACTTTCAGAAACTTGCCTTATAGATCATTAACTTCTGGGGGAGGGTGGAAGCAGAAGCTGTGGAGTCTGAATTCAGAGGGGCCTCTATAAAGAGGAAACAAGGCAGAAAATCCTGGAGTCAGACAGAGCTGGGTTCAGATTCTAGCTACACTGGCTGTGTGGCCTTGGGTAAGCTGCTTAACCTCTCTGCAACTCGATTTCTTTATCACCAAAGTGGAGATACACTATACCTATTTTGCGTGGTTGTTGTAAGGATGTAAAAGAGGCTATGTTGGGTACCTTAGCTCACAGGACTCCCCAATAACAGTAACAGTGCTGCTGCTGTCAGACTTACCACTGCACATGCAGGAGAAGGAGTCTTGACGGGTTTTCAGCTTAGAGGGCAGGAACAAGAAAGCCAGGAAGGGCCAAGCCGCTGTGCCAGTACAGTTTCAGTATCATAACATTTCATGATTTTTTTTCACAAATCTTTTGATTTTTTTTTTTTAAACCAAATCTTTCCTTGATGCTTGCGACAGCACTGTGCAGTGTATATGCCTGAGGGCCTGGACTCTAAGAGACTGGACTGCCGCTTACCCAGCTGTGGATCCTGGGGAGTTCACTTACACTCAGTGTCTGCAGAAAGAAGACAATAGCCAGTGCCCACCTCTTAAGGCTGAAATATGAGATAACGAATTTAAACTCCTTAGCCAACACCTGGTGTCCAGTAAGCCCTCTGCAAACAATGCAGGCACCACTCTGCGAAACGATCAGTACTAATCAGCAAAAGCAGTTGATGCTTTGTTCGAGGAACGTCTTGTTCTGGGAACATGGTGAGTTTCGGGGAGGGTAGAGGCCAACCAGACCCTGGAGACCACCTGTCACCAGAGCTGTACAACTGCTACAGGAGAGGGTTTCTGGCCAGACCCCAAAAGTTGAATCTCTCACAAGAAAGAATTCAGGGCAAGGCCAGCTGCAGTGGCTCATGCCTGTAATACCAGAACTTTGGGAAGCCGAGATGGGTGGGTCACTTGAGGCCAGAAGTTTGAGACCAGCCTGGCCAACATGGTGAAACCCCATCTCTACTAAAAATACAATTATCCAGGTGTGGTGGTGCGCTTCTGTAATCCCAGCTACTCAGAAGGCTGAGGTGGGAGAATTGATTGCCCCACTGCACTCCAGCCGGAGCAACAGAGCAAGACACTGCCTCAAAAAAAAAAAAAAAAAAAAAAATTCAAGTTAAGTCCACAGTGCAAAGCAAAAGCAAGTTTAGTAAGAAAGTAAAGTAGTGGGCTGGGCATGGTGGCTCACGCTGTAATACTAGCACTTTGGGAGGCCGAGGTGGGCAGATCACGAGGTCAGGAGTTTGAGACCAGGCTGGCCAACATGGTGAAACCCTATCTCTACTACAAATACAAAACTTAGCTGGGTGTGGTGGCGCACGCCTGTAATCTCAGCTTCTCAGGAGCTGAGGCAGGAGAATCACTTGAACCCGGGAGGCAGAGGTTGCAATGATCCGAGATCTCGCCACTGTACTCCAGCCTGGGCAGCAGAGCGAGGCTCTGTCTCAAAAAAAAAAAAAAAAAAAAAAAAAAAGAAGAAGAAGAAGAAGACGACGACGGAAAAAGAAAGTAAAGTGGTGAAAGTACAGTTACTCCACAGAGTGGGGAGTTCTGGAAAGTAAGAGGAACGAACGCGTCTGCCCTAGGTACAATACTCACTTATATAGGATGAAAAAAAAGATCATGGGGAGATGTGCTCTGCTACAAGGGTTTGTGATAAAGGATTAATTTTCTTAATCACTATATTTTGCAATAATTTATATTATTAACTTAAACGCCAAATTAGGAATGAGCCTGTTCTCAAGATATCAGGGTATCAGGACCCTCCTAAGTCTGGGTCTGTTTAGTAAACGTTATTAATTTATTCCCCTAGCCGTAAACATCTAGAAGCTAGGAAGAGCTAACTTACTGGGAATGCACCCCAGCAAGCCCCAGACTCATTCTCCCCGCCCTCACACAAGACGGAGTCGCTCTGGTTCGAACGCCTGTGACATAACCTTGGGCCTGTACTGTGGCACAGAGGGTTTGCCCTGGATAATCCTCAAGTTCCCAGATTGGCAAGAGGCCAGTCCACTCGCGGCACCCCAGGCTCCGCTCTCCTGTGGCCTGCCAGACACCCCGTCCCCCGCCTTGTGCAGCGCAACCCCCTCCTCCCTCAGGAGGCAGCCCCTCTAGAAAGCTTCCTTCCCTCCTCCCCGCCCGGGCACACGGCGCGGCCCTTACTGTTGCTGTGCCGGTCGTGTCGTTTGGAGGTTCACGAGAACCCCATGCTTGACAGTGAAGCCTTGTCGGCTGAAGGAAAGGCGAACGGCCACTTGCTCTTTGTAGAGATTTCCGGAATCTCCGGGGGGCACTTTTATTGCTTCCCGTCTTTTATGGAAACACAGGCTTGGAAACAGGTGAGGCTCGGTCATCCCCTCCGGGTGGAAGGGGAAACCAAGCGCCGTCGGTTCCGGCCGCGACCCCCACCGCGCGCTGGGGAAAGTGGCGAGGTGGGCTAGGGAGACCCCAGGACCCCGAGACCCGGTCTCCACCGAGGCGGCGGCGGGCAGTACCGGCACCGTGGCAGGCGGGAGGCGCGGACCGCGTCCCCTCCGCGTTTCCCTCGCGCCTCTGGAGGGCGAGAACCAACGACCTTGACCTCGGAGGAAGCGGCTCCTCCGGAAAAGTCCGCACAAAAGGCTTTCCCCGGCTTCCACCCGAAAGGCGGGCCCCGGGTGTAGGGTTCCCGGCGGCGCGCGGGGCAGGCGAGAAGCGGGTGCGCCCCAGCTCCCGCCCGCGCTCCGGGCCTCGCTCTCGCGCCCGCTGTCCCGTGGGGAAGGCGCCAGCGCCCGGCGAGCCTGCGGCCGCCCCGTCGTCCCCACGCTCGGGGCCGCCCCGGGGCTTCCCTCCCGCGCCCCTGACAGCCGGGGCCACTCGCTCCCTGGGCCGCGGCGCGGAGAGGCGGCTCCGCGGGGCTCCGGGCGAGCGGGAAGCCCAGGCCCGGCTCCTCCAGCCCCTCCCGCGGCCCCTCCTCTCCGCGCTCCGCTCCCTCTGCCCGGCGCGGCCCGGGAAGCGCGGGCTTGGCCGTTCTCCCCTCCACGGCAAGGCCACGAACGGACAGCCGATGCCACTTTCTTCCCCGCCCGACCCCGCTTCCCCTCCTCTCGCCGGGAGGGAGTGCGGCCCGCGGGGCGCTGCGCGGGCCGGACCCACCCGGGACCCCGGGGCTGCCCGCAGAGCTGGGAGCTGGCCCGGCCTCGGCGCAGCCTCGGACCCCTGGTCGGCCGCGCCCCGAGGGGCGAGGCCTGCGGGCCGCACTCCCTCCCGCCCGGATTTGGGGCTGGAAGTCCCTCCCCGAACCCAGCAGCGGGTCTGGGAGGGAGAAGGGACTGGAGTGGGCCTCGCCTCTCCGAGGGATGGAGGGGACGGAGGCGGCGGCGGCCAAACCCGCGGGCGGCAGCCCCCAGTGAGTATGGAGGAAGCGGCGCCGGGCCTGCCGGGCGGGGGCGGCGGACCCGAGGGGCGGCGGAGCGGGGAACCCGGGTCGCCCTGGCCGCTGGGAAGCGGGCCTCCCAAGGGCTCAGAGCTGGAGGGTCGTGGGGAGGCCCGCCCTTCACGTCCATCTTCGTTTGGCCTCTCTGAGTTAGAGGAAATACATCACAGAGCTTGGGCCACAGAACCAGGCGGCTCTGAGCTGACCGATCTTCCCGAAAGCCCGTGCCAATGGGACCCCAGTGGGAGGGTCTCATTCTTTAAGGTCTCTGGGATGCTGTGCCAGAGTTTACCCATTAACAATTCTTACTTTTATTTTTTGGAGCCAGGGTCTCGCTCTGTCGCCCAGGCTGGAGTGCGGTGGTGCGATCACGGCTCACTGCAACCTCGACCTACTGGGCTCAAGCCATCCTCCGGCTTTAGCCTCCCAAAAGCAAAAAGTTCTTTTAACTTAGTAGAAAATGCTCATATCACATTCTAATCCCCTGTTTTCTGGATTGGACTTGAGAGAAGGAGGTGCAAAGAGAAACTTGCTGCATTCTCTATTAACTCATAGAACAAATTATTTCTGTCTTCCTAAAGATAATCCTTAAACTTTACTGGCTTAAAACTGATGTGACATTTTGCATTATATGTATATTTTGCTTTATAAAATATGTGCATTCCTGAAAGCTTGTGTATAAATTGAATTGTAATAAATGACTACAGAAGGACTTGCCATTTAAGAGAAATTTATGGTGACCCCTTGGTCAGTGTTATGAAGTGGATAACTCACAATTTGTAGTTTATATACATATGGATTTTTATACATGAAGCTTACTTCAAGTGGGGCACATCTAGATATATGATATTAAAGTTGCATTTTCTCAAAAGGTATAATAAATATTAAGACGCTTAATGGCATGTAGGTATGCATGCAACACCCTGAGTCAAATCCCTGCTAACCTTCATTCCTTGTGAAGGGGTAAACTCAGGCATGCTGCTAAGGATCTGTGCAATGCTGGCAAGTCACACAGCCTCTGGGATGGAACATTCTCATGTATGAAATAAGGGGAGTGGGGTTAAGTGATCACTACATGGTTTGGAAAAGGCCTTGGCTTGGAATGAGAAGCTTTGGATTCTGAACTGGTGTGTGTTGTAATCCATGCCTCAGTTTCTCCATCTGTAGAAGCATAATAAAGCCATTTTGTTTTGAGATGGAGTCTTTCTGTTGCCCAGGCTAAAGTGCAGTGATGGGATCTCAGCTCACTGTAACCTCCACCTCCCAGATTCAAGTAATTCTCCTGTCTCTGCCTCCCAAGTAGCTGGGACTACAGGTGCCCACCACCACGCCCAGCTAATTTTTTGTATTTTTTTTTTTTTGAGGCGGAGTTTCACTCTTGTTACCCAGGCTGGAGTGCAATGGTGCGATCTCGGCTCCCCGCAACCTCCGCCTCCTGGGTTCAAGCAATTCTCCTGCCTCAGCCTCCTGAGTAACTGGGATTACAGGCATGTGCCACCATGCCCAGCTAATTTTTTGTATTTTTAGTGGAGACGGGGTTTCACCATGTTGACCAGGATGGTCTCGATCTCTCGACCTCGTGATCCACCCGCCTCGGCCTCCCAAAGTGCTGGGATTACAGGTTTGAGCCACCGCGCCCGGCCTAATTTTTTGTATTTTTAATGGTGGGGTTTCACCGTGTTGGCCAGGCTGGTCTTGAACTCCTGACCTCAAGTGATCCACCTGCCTCGGCCTCTCAAAGTGCTGGGATTACAGGTGTGAGCCACCGTGCCCGGTCAATAATGCCATTCTGTCAGAGTTATAACAGGATTCTTGGCAGTGAGCAAGTTTGAAAGCACTTACAGTCCTGCCTGGCATACAGCAGACGCCTGATTGGTGTTCGAGACTGATCATGGTCTCCCTTTGAGCACAACCCCGAGCTGTGGTCCTGTGGCTTGTTCATCAGGGGTCAGGGTGAGGCTGGGTGCAGCACCTTCTACCAGAGGGTCAGAACCTGCTTGGTGTCTTCCTGATGTCCATCATCCTCATATGCTCCCCTTGGAGAGGAAAGAGCATGTTTCCTGTTAGCAGAGTTAGCAGATGTGGGCATCCTCCACTGAAACTACTCTTCAGCAAAGCAAGAGGCCAGGGATTGGGAAATCACCCTGGTTTTCACTCTGGTCCACGTTTGGCATAGGATTAGTTGTCCTTTGAAGCTTCATTTTGCCTATCTGTAAAACAAGGATAGAAAAACCAGAACACTGCTCAGACTTGGAAGAAAAAAATTCAGCAATCACTTATTTGTACTCTTCAATGATTTGCGTTTTTTTTAAAGAAGAGTTTTCATATCATCTATGGCAGGGATTCCCAACACCCAGGCCATGAACCAATGGTGGTCCACAGACCACAGCAGTCCGTAGCCTGTTAGGAACCAGGCCACACAGCAGGAGGTGAGTGGCGGGCGAGCAAGTGAGCAATACCGCCTGAGCTCTGCCTCCTGTCAGATCAGTGGCGGCATTCGATTTTCATAGGAGCGTGAATTTTGTTGTGAACTGCGCATGTGAGGGAGCTAGGGTGCAAGCTCCTTATGAGAATCTAATGCCTCATGATATGAAGTGGAACAGTTTCATCCCAAAACCATTCCACCCCAGCCTACCCCATCCATGGAAAAATTGTTTTCCATGAAACCAGTCCCTGGTGCCAAAAAGGTTGGGGACCACTGGTCTAGAGGGTGTCCTCTGCTCTGTCTCCAAGTTACTCTCATCTGGACAGGACTCAACACCAAGACACTGGGGCACGAGAGGTTGTGGGGGTTAGTCCTGTGCTGGGTCTCAGGAGCTCTGTCTGTTTTCTCCTCCAGAGGGCCCAAGACAGGGAGTGGAGCAGCCAGGCCCATGGAGAGGATCTCGGCTGTGGAGTGGAGTGGTCCTGAGCCACAACGGGATAATGGACACCCTCCAAGACCCTGGCCTTGCCCTCAGGAAAGCAGAACCTCCAGCCTGATGGCTCCCCAGCCTCCCAGGGTATGGGGGACACAGCTCCAAGGCCCCTCTGTGCTGGAATCCAAGGTGAGGGCTTTGAAGGAGAAGATGACAGGGGGCAAACAGGGAGTCAGTCCCTGTCCCACTTCCCACGAGTGGTCATCCCCCAAGAAACCCAAATGCAGACAAGGCAAGGCAGGGGGAGCCCGGACTCCGTCAGAGGGGTCTTTCCTGCCAGGTGCTGTGGTGGCTCCTCATACCCAGAACCTGCCTGATGGGCAGCTGGACAGCGGTGTCAGTGAGGAGGAACCCGCCAGGGATGGGGACCCCAGGCCTCCCAGGCCACCTGGCCCTGGGCGTGAGTACTGCAACAGGAGGAGCCCGTGGCCTCCAGAGGCCGAATGGACACTGCCCGACCATGAGAGAGGTCCGCTGCCGGGGCCCAGCTCTTTGCAACAGAGCCCCATCCATGGAGTTACTCCTGGACAATCCGGGGGTCCTGGTCTTTGTAACAAAACCATCCACATTCCCAGCCCAAGGACAGGAAGGTCCTACCCTTTTCCAGATGACGTGGTCACAGAGGGAGATCTGGACAGCACATCCCTGACCTCCGAGGAGGACTTTGCCCCCAGGACAGCCCTTCTGGGGGAGCTCTGGAGAACTGGAGACCTGCAGACTCTGGGCGCTGGGAGCAGCACCTTGTCCCTGTCTGACCGGGTGGAGAGGAACCGCCTGTTGCTGCAGGAGATGCTCAGTGTTGCTGGGCAGAGCCCCCACAAGGTGGAAACCCCCGCCTGGACTCCATCCTGGGACACAGCTGCACCAGGTGAAGTGTACTGTGTAGGTCCAGGTGGTGGGGAGAGCAGGAAGGAGTCCAGAGGGAGGAAAGGGGGAGGAGGGGGTCCCACAGAGGGAGTGGGACATGAAAGGAGAGAGAGCGTGACAGGTGCCTGCCACCAAAATCATCAGGATAGCCTCTTATTCTTGGTGATATAGATTCTTTGCCACCTCACAGGCAGCCTGTCTGCTGAAGACCCCCATGATCTTGCACTCCAATGGGAGGCCACCCTGTGTGCCTGGGGTTAGAGGCCACCATGATGTCTTCCTTGTGGCTTGGATTCCTTTCCAGAGTGGCTTTTTGCCTCTCCCTCTAGTGACATGCCATCACCCCTAGTGAGGGCCCTCTTGTGGGGCAAGTAGACAGGAACCCCTTCCTAAAAGGAGGCTGGGTGTTCTAGCAGCTGGGCTGAGCTCAGACAGTAGCACCAATGGGATGTACAAATGTCCAGGCCCGAGAGGACAGCCTCTTTCCGTTCCTGCCTTCTCATCCCAAAATTTCACAAGTTCATTCATTACCCCATGCCTGGGCCGATGCACGTGGTTCTCTCAGCATGTGGCGGCCACAGCAGTCCTCATGACAAGCTCGGCCTCCAATTTTCAGGCAAGGTATTGGATTTGTCCTGGGAGTAAATTGCTTCAGGAGACAACCTTCTCAGTGTTCACTAAATGGCAGCTGAGAGCCCTGTTTCTGGCTCTGCCCTGATCTCTGCTTCTGCTCTGGATCCTAGAGCGACCCATGGGGGATGTGGACTGGGACTCAGCCATCTCCCTGCAGGACTCCGGCCAGAACAGGTAAGAGCTCAGAGCCCACATGTTCTCTCCCTCCCTCCTCACCACAGTCCCTCTATTTACTCAGCATCAGGACAGTAGGAGACCTCCCAAAATGAGAGTTCAGGCAGATGGCAGACTCCTGTACCAGCAGACCAGTGGGCATCATCCTCCCTGAGACCCTGTAGAAAGTGCCAGCAACCCCCATCCCCCAGGGCGGTGCCTGTCTGCTACTTGAGCAAAACCACCAGAAAACAAAGTGCATTGCTAACTACCTGTTTCATGTCCATGGAGCCATTTCCCTTGCCCAGGCCTCTTTCTCCTTTTTTTGAGATGGAGTCTTACTCTGTTACCCAGGCTGGAGCGCAGTGGTATGATCTCAGCTCACCACAACCTCTGCCTCCCAGGTTCAAGTGCTTCTCCTGCCTCAGCCTCCCGAGTAGCTGGGACTACAGACATGTGCCACCATGCCTGGCTATCTTTTTGTATTTTTAGTAGAGACTGGATTTTACTATGTTGGCCAGACTGGTCTGGAACTCCTCACCTTGTGATCCATCTGCCTCGGCCTCCCAAAGTGCTGGGATTACAGGTGTGAGCCACTGCCACCGGTCAGGCCTCTTTATCTTTAAAGTTGGGGAAATAGCATCTGTCTGGTTCACTTCACAGGACCATTGTGAGGCCAAGGTGAGATCATGGATGTGAAAATCCCTGGGGAAAGAATACAAAGGCTTACCCCAATTCCATTCCCAGTCAAGGGGTTGTGCTGGGATCATGTCAAGGATTTCACCTCCAGCCTTACCGTGCTATCCCACGGCCTTCGCTCCAGCCCCTCCAACAAATATTTGGGGGAAGCAGGACCCACTGAGGTGTAGCAGGGGAAGTGGGGCAGTGTCCTGAGCCAGGCAGGGTGAGAAGAGTACACTCGAGGTGGGAGTGGGGCCATGTGCAGGCCTGAACTGCAGCCGGCACCTGCACACAGGTTGAACCCCGCCTCGGTCTTTGCCAGGCTCCTGGTCCATGAGGCTGAGACGTTATGGAGCTCTCATTTCCCCAGCTGTCTGGTGCTGTCAGCCTCCGTGAGGTCTTGTGGTTTCTGCGGAGGGCAGAGGTCCACACCGTTGCTCCTCTGGTGTAAGGCAGCTCCTGCACAAATCCTACTTGGTTAGGACAACCCTCCAAAAAACGTGGATGGACCTCTGTCTTAGTCTACTTGGGCTGCTATAACAAAAACCTATACAGGCTGGGTGGCTTATAACAACAGAAATGTATTGCTCACAGTTCCGGAGGCTGTGAAGTCCAAGATCAAGGAACGAGCAGATTCAGGTCCGGAGGGGGCTGCGTTTGGCTGATTCATAGATGGTGCCTTCTTGCTGTGTCTTCAGGTGGAGCAAGGGGCAAGGCAGCCCTCTGGGGCTTCTTTTCTAAGGGCACTAATCCCATTTATGAGGGCTGTGCCCCATGACCTGCTCACCTCCCAAAGCCCCACCTTCTAACACCCTCATATTGGGGATTAGGTTTCAACATAGGAATCTCCAGGGGACACAAAACACTGAGTCCACTGCCGTCCCCCAGCCCCGCACCTGCCTTAAGCAAGCGAAGGCAGCCCAGGTTCAGGCAGCTGGGCTTCTGTTTGGCTGAGGGTCAGGTGGAGAGGGGGATATATGGCTCCTTCGTCCCTTGCCATGTATGATTTGGAATCACAGTTGCCTCCCCTTCTGCCAGGAATCTCTCCCCCCACCTCCATGGCGGCTGCTTTCAGGCCCTCCTGTGGTCCCCTGCTGGCCCTGCCACAGTGTTGAGGAGGGTGACTGCAGAGAGACCCGTGGGCCTCAGCCGGCTCTGCTCCCCTGTTCAATTTGCCTTCTGTGTTTCTCTCTCCTCCTGTGCGGAGCCCTGGAGGAGAAGGCTGGGCAGATGCCCCCGCTGCGGAGGAGGTGCCGCCTTTCCCTGCAGCTGCACCCCCCACACTTCCTCCCTCAACGAGGGAAGCGCCCAGTGGGGAGACGCAGCCACTGGGGATTCTGCTCAGTGGTCACTGTTGAAAACAGCAGCCAAAGCTCCTCACAGCCCATTGGATACTAAGGAATAAAACCCACTCATTTTCACGGAGGAGAACCTCAACCATGGGCGAGGGACTTTCCCTTAATACTGTGAGGAAACGGCATTTGTGTAGCATCCTCGGGACTGGGGTTTCTGGACAGCTGCCCAGGCCCCCAGCAGCCATGGGCTGCATTTCAGAGTTCAGGCAGGGTGAGTGTACCTGTGTACTGTAGAGTGTGTGCCTGTGTGTGCGTGTGTGTGTGTATGTGTGTGTGTGTGTGTGTGTGTGTGTGTGTGTGTGTGTGTGTGTAGAGAAAGAAGATCTCTTAGTGAGTTTTAGGACCCTGTTCAAAGACTGTTAACAAAATATCCCCTTAGAGTGCCTGGCAGATCAGGGCACAGAGTGTTGTGAGGAAACACATTATTTGGGAGTCATTCTGAGTGCCCTGTATCCTCACTTGGCATTCTGCAGTGAGGTCCCTGCTGAGTAGACACCCAAGCTGAAGGGCCATGTCTTGAAGCCCCTTGGATAGGGCTCTCTGCCTGGCTGTATTCCTGAGTCCCCTGGGCAGACATTAAGGTGGTCCCTAAAACCCTACAGGGCTCCCTCTCTCCCCAGAGTAGGATGGAGTGATGGATGTTACTTCTGTATCGGTGAATTTTCCAAGAGACCTCTGGAGTAAGGCATGCTTCCCTCGGCTCTATGCCCGGGGAGTGCCACTCAAGGCCAGGGTCATGGGGCTTAGTGTCTGTTCTAAGGGGCTTAGGACTTTGGGCAGAGAATGCTGAGGCTGTGGCTGACCATTAGACGGCCACCCCAAAGGGGGCCCCAGGACATCAGTCTGGATGTGTTCTGGCAGGAGGAAAGGGCAGGACCTCACTCATGAGGTCGTGAGCCCCTTGGATCTTCTGAGGGTTTGAGGTCCTGCTTCACATTCAGTCAAGTGTTGCAATCAAATCACCATGACAACCGAGTTAAGCCAGCATGCGTTTGATGGTGTCCATAATGGTTACAGCTCTGCAGGGCAGTAGGATGAGGAGCTCATGACGTGATGGTGACTGCAGAGTTCAACACAGCAGGCAGGCTGGGGGCAGTCACCAGGAGTCAGCCTGGGAGGCAAGGACCCAGGACCTTAAAGGCTAAGTGTCAAATGCAGAGGAGACTCCTCACCCCCAACCCCAGGGTTGTCCCCACTCTACTGAGGGGTAAGAGAAGGCTCAGTTGCAGAGGACTGGAGCCTCCCAGTGGCAGGCAAAAGCCCATGTCAGCAGCTGCCGTTTTTGTGCTCTTATTACATGGCAGGTGCTGTGCCAAGTGCCATTCCTGCATTCCCATCTTATCCTAATAACAAACTGTTTATTGTTCCTGTTTCACCGACAGAGAGACCTCTCTGGGGGGAGTTAAGTGACTTGCCCAGGATCCTCTAGCTGCCAAGTATTGGAGCCAGAATTCGCAGTCAGGGCTGCCTGGATTCATGGGTGGTGCTCTCACCATCGTGCGGCACTGCCATGAGCTGCCCTGTCCCTGCTCCACAGGCCACCCCTTGGGCTAGGTATCTGGAGGTCCCCTTCCCCTCCCAGCCTGCTCTGTTCTCAGGTATGGGCAAAGAAGGGCAGGTGATGGACTCCATGGGATACACTTATTTTTCTCCTAGGTCACTATCAGGACAATTCAGGAAATGGGGTTTGGATTTTGGGGGAGAGGATGAGGTAAGAGGTCGGGCCTCAGAGAGGGCAAAGGGGATCTGTGCCTGGAAGGACCCATAAGAGAGAAGGGGAGGGGACAGTGAAATGGGGAGGCCGCGTTCAGGCTGTCTCTGGACCAGCTCTGGCCCCTTCCCTTCCGTGAGCCTCTGAGAGACATTCTGGGATCGCAGATTGCCTTAGGATCCCAATAACCCAGCGCAAGTGAAAGGGTGTGACAGTGAGGAGCACAGCAATGAGGGCAATGCTGGCTCCAGACCCCGCACCAAATCAACTTGGGACGCTCATGAGCCTGTGCCAGGGCGGCCAGCGGCCTCCTCCTCGCCGTCTCCATGGAGGCAGTGCTGCTGCGTGGCCCAGGCCCATCCTGGTGCATATCAGGACCTTCTGTGTGTGTGTGTGATCTGGGAGGCCCCAGGTCCTGAGTGTGTCTGCAGGGACTTTAGTTACGGTCACTGTGGGGAGAAGGGAGAAGAGAAGGTCTCAGTTTTGTTTATTTGTGCTGTAGTGATGAGGGAAGCTCAGGGGACGTCCTGGGTTGTTTATTTCCCCTCATCCCTGTGGTAGGGTCATGCCCATGTGGGGATCCACAAGCCCAGTCCCTGGTGTACAAACCCTTCAGGAAACCCCTGTGAGTGATCGCCAGATCACTTCACACACAGGGGAGGGGAGGGCGGTCCCGATCTTCAGGCCCTTGCTGGGATTGCTGGAGGGGGAGCAATCAGAACTCCCCTCCCCTCAAACAGTTTCTACACTCTTAAGTTAAAGACAGGCAGCCCTAAAGAATTTCAGGGACTTGGCCTATGGTTAAAGTGGTCAGGCCCACAGCTGTGACAAAAATCCCAGGCTTTTAAAGCTTAATATGTTAATTAGCATTTTTGGAAACAGATAGGAAAAAACCAAAATGTTTTTTCCTACTTTCACACACTCAGCCCGGCACAGAGCACTTCACCTTGAGCCACCAAAACGTGTGCAGCTGTCCCCACACGCCAAGCAGTTCTCCTGGGGACCCAGCTGAGTCTCACTGATTCCATCCAGTTCTGACACTGTCTACCTGCAGGCAGTATCGGGCCCCACAGGTTGAGGGCTCAGTTCCACAAGGCTACGCTTACTTCAGATGCCAGTCGCAAGTCCCAGCTTGTGACCTGCACTTCAGACCAACCAGCTATAAATCGGGCTCCCACTGTTCCTTCCTTGGGTTTGATTACTTTTTACAGGATGGTTCAGAACGCAGGGAAACGATTGACTTGCATTTACCCATTTCTTATGAAGAATATTACAAAAGACACAAACGAACAGCCACATGAGGAGAAGCATGGGGCAAGCGCTGGGATATGGGGCACCACCCCCCAGAAACCTTCGCAAGCCCAGCTGTCCCCAGGCTCCCCTGCCGGCCCTTTGGGTGTTTGTGGAGGCCTCATTATGTAGGCATGATTGATGATGTCATTGGCCACTGGGGGTCAGCTCAAACTTCAGCCCTTCTCCCCTGCCAGAGGTTAGGGGTTGGGGCTGAAAATTTCAACCCTCAAAATGATTGGTCTTTCTGGTGGCCAGCCCACATCCTGAAGCTATCTAGGGAGCCTCAGCCACCAGCCATCTCATTACCATACAAAAGGCACTCTAATCATTCCTGAGAGTCCAAGGGTTTAGGAGCTGCGTGCCAGGCAGGCGCACCAGGAGCAGGGACCAAATCCGCATTTATTAGATCACAGTATCACAGAGCTCCCCTGCGAGCCAGCCACTGGGTGCGATCCAGTGCAGTCTCACATGGAACTGCCCATTTTTGCTCTCTGTGCCGTGCACCGGCTGCAGCCATAGCTAGCACTGATGTATCTCCTCCCTCAGCTCCTGGGGCAAGAACTGTGCTGTTCTTGTCTCTCGGGGCCCCAGTGCCTGCAAGTGTGTGCGGGGAATAGGCTCTCAGTCAGAAGCGTCTGGCAGAGGCACACAGTGAAGAGTGAGTGAGGGCTCGGCAAGGGGGAATGGGGAGTCCCGGCTGAGTGTGGGAGAAGAGACACTCCTGCACCACCCCAGCATGCCCAGGGCTGTAGAGGTGCCTGAGGACACCCCAGAGCATGGTGTAACCAAAAACAGCTGAACCCCTGCCTGTCCTTAGCGCTCCCCTCGGCTCCCATCCCACCCCACTGATATACACGCACAAAGGAAAGTCCCCTTACCACTCCCAGCCCCACCGAGACTAAAGCAAAAGAAAAAATTAACCACTCAACAATGTTTTCGGATTCTTAACACTCTCTCAGTGTCTGATCCTGGGTGGACAAGGAAGCCCCACCACAAACCCAGTGCCACCTGGAGCTTCCAGATACCCCGTCCCATGCTGTGTCATTGCCACACCCATGTACACACCACATATGAAAATCTCATGATGGTCCCAATCTTTACCAATCAAGGAGCTCCAGAAAGTCCATTTATCCAAGGCCATTCATCTGATAGGAGCTGGTCTGAAATTCTAGAAAAGAAAGCCCTCTCCCCTACCTGCCAGAGTTGAATAGGCCACTGGTCCCCCATCTGAGGGCGTCTCAGTCACCTACCTCCTCTGTGACCACCCAGGTCCCACACCTGAGGCCAGGAGGCCCTGACCAAAGGGGCAGCCCAAAGTCTCCCACATGGTAGCTGAGGCAGCGGTAAGGACAAGCAGGGGCTCAGCAGAGAATCTGTTCATCTGCAGGAAGGGAGGGACAGGGTGGCTCTGCTCTGCTCAGAAGTCAGTGTCTTAGGCACCCACTGCAGGCCTCCATGCAGACCCTTTTGAAGATGTTGAAGGAGGTGGATTCTCCCAGCTGCCATTCCGGAGGACTCCCACTCCTCCTTCTCCATTGACAGGAGGGCCTGTTGACTGTCTGGGAATCAGCTTTCCTCCATGATCAAGCAGCCGGCTGCCTCCTGTTTTCTATCCTATGGAAGCCACCTTTTCTGTGGAGCCCTGTCAAAGGCGTTTCAAAGTCTAGAGCAGAACCACCAGGCCCCCTCCAGCTACAAGATGGTGTTTGTCACTTCCAAACATGCCTTCTCCTTGCAGACAACAAGGTGACCTCTTTGCAGGTGACTTTAGTACATGTTCGGGGCTTCCATCCTTTGCTTAGTAAGGGGGTCAGAGTAATTTAACAAAACAGTGGTGCTAATGATAAAATAATAGCACCAAGCGCCCAGCTCTGTGCTAATAATCTCTTTTAAGGGAGTCAATCTCACTTAATTTGACAAATGAGCCCTTATTAGCAGATACAGAAACTGAAGCTGAATTCCTAAGGAACCTGCCAGGGTGACACAGCTAGGAAGTGGCTATCCAGGGATTAGAACCCCAGGCAGGCTGCCCCCAAGCCACACGCTTCCCCGCCACTCTAGGCTGTGTCCTGTCTGTGTCCTACAAACCTGGGAAGAAGGCACCTGTGCAACCAACCATGTTTGTCTGAGACGAGGTCCCTGCCCTCGTGGAGCACATGAGCCAGAATCAGTTCCAGGTGCACCTTTTTCACTTCCCCTCATTCAGAAAATTGCACACAGAATAACAAACAGTAAGAGAGCTCTATCAGTGGTCATCAGAAAGCTTTCAGATAAGCAAAAATGGAACAAATGCTAAGCACCAAAGTTTCTCTGTGTTCAGTACACTACATATTCTCCCTCTACTGGCTGCATCCTGGAATCTGGGAAGTGCCAGATCACTCTACATTCCAAATTATTTCCCCATCCATGTAACTAGTTGAAAGGGTTAAACACAGACCCGCTGAGCTCATTATTTTAATCCAGGATTATGATGGCTGCAGAAGAAGGCCACTCTGTCCCCTTGACCTCCTTGGCTAGGAGAGCAATGGTGGTTCTCCTGCCCCGCCTGGCTGGGGGAAGAGCAAAGCCACAGCTAAGCCTGTCCCTCCACCAGGAAACTGGTCAAGAAAGGAGTGCCATAGTGGAGGGGACCATACGCTGCCCTTTGTGCTTGTGAAGCAGTTGAGGACACAGGTGGCTGGAGGGGCTGGGGAAGGGCCAGTATACACTAGTGGAACGCCAGCTTTCCCAAACAATGAGCTCTTTGTAGGCTTTGCCACTCCGTGACAGCCAAACATCTGTGGTGGGAACTCCCCCCAGCAGGGACCTCGAAATCTCATACCCCACCTTATGTCATGTCAGACAATGTGGCCAAAGATCCGGGGTCGCAGGGTAGCACTGTGAGTCCTCTCCCCTCTCCAGCCCCCGCTGCTTGCAGATGGGGAAACTGAGGCCCAGGGAGGAAAAGCACTCAGCCACTTTATTCATATGTTCCATCCTCTGAGCTAATGAGCTTCAGAAACACAGGCTTTCAAGAGAGTGGCAAAAAGCTGTCTATTCTTAGGTAGAAATTGCCTTTGCCTGGCCGTGCAATGACCACCCCAACCCTTCTAGGAATTTTCGAGAGCAACTGTGGGAACTGGGGTTGTGGCTGAGTCCGTGATGGGAAGGGGCTAGCCCTAGGGCTTCGTGCCCTCAGCAGAGGCCAGCGTGGGATTAGACCGGGAAGTCTTCCTCAGATGAGAGAGTCTGAACCTGTCTGCTTGGAGGGCTTGGGTGGGCCTCGGGTGGACCAGTGTGGTGTGGGATGGGAGGTGGGCAGTGAGACTAGGCAGACTCAGCACCCACCCCCGTGCCTGCTTGCTCCCTGCCCTGGAGAAAGACGACCTTCCCTCCACGTGGCTGGCCAGGCCCGCGTTTCCTCAGGGTGCACACTGACCTTGGCTGCAGTCTGTGAAGGTGACTGCCACTCCTCCCTGCTCAGTGTGGTACTGCATGGATGCCTCCAGGCGCCTAAAAAGCCGTGCTTTTCTAATCTGTGGAGAACCAGCTTTGTCTGCCAGGAACTGAAGCAAGACAGCTGATGAGGGGAAAAAAAAAAAAAAAAAAAAAGTAACAGCTCCAAGAGGAGGGAGCAGAAAGGAAACAGCAAAGCTGGAAAATGGCTTAAAAACCTGGGGGCAAGGCTGATCCTGGCAGCATCTGGCCAGCTGCCTGGGGGCCCTCCTGCCTGCCCACCAGGTCTTGAGACAAATACCCTCCGACAGCCGTGGAACCACAGCTGTCACCGGAAGGCTCCGAGTGTTCGGGCTGGCGGCCAGAGGCCCACGGCTGCAGGGGCGCCTCTCCGGGCTGGTAACCTCATTATCTCTGCTGTCAGAGCAGGAGCCCCAGGGAGCACAGCTGCTCTCGGCCGCCTTGGAGGAGCTGTCTGCTCCGTAAGCTGTGCAGAGGGAGGCCTCTCCTGCCAAAGAAGGCTTCATGGGGCAGCGGGCCTGGAAATTCGCTTTCACATCTCTCCAGTAAAGCCCTCCTTGTTCCAAAGCCATGCCTGGGCCCTGCCAGGGTTCACAGGCACAGATGGTGCCTTTCTTCTAGCAGTCTCCTCCTGCTCCCCAGTGGTCCCAGAGCAGGGTTGGATGCAAATGGGGAGAAGAAAAAGAGACTGAAACAAGAAAAGAAATCATAGTCCGCCCAGAGTTTGTCCAAGGACGTCCCAGGAAGCCTTCCTTGGAGGACTCAGGGCTGTGCCATTCCCACTCTCACTCTGTCACCCAGGAAACTGCCTGGTTCCTTCCCCCGCTCAGGACCAGGCCCCCTTTTCCACGTGGAATACAGGGTAGGGTGGGAGGCTGCAGTTCTGAGATTAAGACTGTGTTGAGTCTTTACCTGCTGGAGCCCTGTGTACTCGCACTGTTGGGGACAGCCCAGCATATGTGACGGCAAGGACGGGCAGCCAGTGGGGATGATGGAGTTACCCCAAAGAGCGTGTCTGCCCCCAGCCACAAACATCTTCTGCCTGCCCTGGGACCCAAGGCGAGAGAGGACAGCGGGTACAGAACGGTGCTGAAGGCAGTGGGGCTGGCTGTCGTGTGCTCTGCTCGGCTTGCAATTGACGTTCAACCTTGAACAATGTGCCAGCATTCCTGTCTGCTCTGGACACCCTCATCTGTCACGTGGAGAGAACACCTGCCCTCGGCCAGCCTGGCTGGGGAGAGCAAGCTCCGTGGAGAACAACGGCTTGTCAGTGGGAGATTGCGGCCTGCTGTTATAGCTGTAACCCAGCGCGGGCTGCGTGTCACCAGCTGAGAGACAGCTTTGAAAAAGGACTGCTGTCATTTTCTGCAACTCTGGACTGGCCAGGGAGGCAGCACATCTGGTAGGGGGTGGGGGCTGGTGGAGGACCCTTATTATTATGAAAATGGAGCCATTTGCTGACTTGGTTTGGGTCCAGCTTCATTTCCCTCAGCCCTGAGCCCGCGAGCCCTGAGCTGGTGCCTGATGGTTGTGGATTGGGACTAAGGCTAGAAACCACCAGGATTTATAAAAATGCCATTCCCCCAAAGGACCCAATCTATGCTGGACAGAGCCCTGATTCTTTGTGTCTGCAGTGGGCGCTAGTGTGGTGCTGTGTGTGTGGGTGCAGAGAGACAGAAGGAGAGAGAGGTGATGCGTGGAGAGACCATCTGTCTGGGCACGGGCCCAGCCCAACAACCCTAGGCCCTTTCTCCCGCCTCCTCCCAGATAGCTCCTGCTGCCTGCCTGGGGAAGGAACAAACAATAGAATAATCTGGAGACTCTCCTTTCTAGATCCTCTTGAGGTCTCTGTCTCCAGTCCCTGAGCAGATGTCCAAGGCCGGGCCAGCAGCCCAGCCCCCATCCAGAGCCACGAAGGGCCATTTCCCAGCCCCAGGCTGCAGGACCCCAGGCTGGGTTCCCTATGCGTGGGAGCTAGAGGAGGAAGGCTGCACATGCAGGGCTTTTTCTGGCAGGGCCAGTGCTTGACACTGCTAAAGCCCTCCTAATCCGCGTTATTTTCTTCTAATCCCTCCCCCACCACCCTGGCCTGTGTGCCACCCTACAGGTCCTTTGGTCCCAAGCCGGAGCCTGTGCTGAGCCCCAGGCATGAGGAAGCCACGCATCTGCTGCAGAGTGCCCGCATGAAGGCCAGGACCCGGCCCCTTCGTGCCAGCCATGACATTGTGCCCACCATTGCCCAGGGCAGCCGGTGAGTGGGACCTGGGCCAGGCTGGCCTGGGAGGGCCGTAGCAGAGAAGGGTCAGCATTGGGAAGAAATGGGATCTAGCCAAATGCTGCTGCTCACTCCTCGTGTGTGTGTGTGTGTGTGTGTTTTCCATATAAGGCTCTTGCTTTGATCATTTAGTCACACAACTTTCCTGAGGGCCTACAGTCAGGTACTGATATATAAAGATGAATTAAACATGATCTGGATCCCTGAGGGGATATAGGTCACAGTCTCCAGGGAGAAAGGCAAACAGATACTCAATTCCGTGGACTGTGTTGTAAGAGAGGAAAAGTGTGTGTACTGAGCTGGAAACTGTTAACTCCACCTGGAAAAGATAGGTGAGGCTCCTGAGAGGAGGTGACTTCTCAGCTGAAACTTGAAGGAAATGTAGATATGCACTGGGTAGATGAGAGAGGCAAGGGTGAGCATCCTGGGGACAGAAACTGAGCAGAAGCACTGTGCTCAGGAGTTCAGCCAGGCTAGAGGGTAAGGGTGTGCTGAGCCACATGGCGTGAAGGCTGGAGGGCTCAGTAGGGCCAGGTCATGGAGGCCTCCAGGCCTGCAGAACACTTAGACAGCTGGATGTCTGCTGCAATATCTGGGAGCTGCGGAAGGACCCTGGACACGTGGGCAGCATGATCGCACTTCAGTGATGCCATTCTAGCTGCAGAGATGTGCTGGGTCTGGGAGACAGGTGTGGTGAGGAAGACGTTGCTGTGTCCCCGCTGACCGGTACAGAAGAGGAGGGTGTGGAGATGTCACAGAGACCCCAAGCACCAGAAGCAAACAGGCTTAGTGAGGCAACAGAGGAGTGCCACACCTAGAGCCAGACCACACGGGCTTGACTTCTGGTTCTGGCACTCAGCTGGGTGCCTCTGCGGAAGTCTCTGTGCCTCAGTTTCCTCACCCACAAAATGAGAATTGTAATAGTGCCTGTCTTACAGGGTTGCTGTCGGGCAATGTGAGCTAATACGCATAAAGTTTAGAACAGCACCCGCCACGCAGTGAGTGCTGCAGGACTGTGAGCTCTAACTACTCCTCGTTTCGTTGCAGGGGTGTGGAAAGTGTGAGAAGGGAGGCATCTGAAATGCCCCCAGGGTTCCAACTTGGTGTCTGTGTTTGGTGGGGCCTCAGCCAAGGGGTCAGTGCAGGGTCAGGCGTTGGAGGGGGAGGTGCTCTCAGAACATCCACTGGCAATCCCCCCAGGCAGTTGGATACAGGATCTTTAGAGAAGGAGAGATCCGAACTGAAGATCTGGACATCATCCCTGATTTCACAATGCTACCCACGGTGAGGGAGAGCTTGTCAGGAATGAAGAAGTAAGAAAACAACGAGGTCAAGGACGTTCAGACCAGCACATCACATACACGACTGCCCCCTGAGCAACACGCTCCATCCCCACCTCCCTGCCTGTTCTGCCTGTGGTGTACCTTAAAGAACCACTTACACATGGCCTTCACCACCACGCAGAGCCATCTTCCAGTCATGCGCCTGGGCCTGAGATGAGGCTGCTAGGCTACGCCAGGTGTCCCCAGGCCCAGACAGGCCCCCTTCTGTAGCTAGCAAAGCCTGCGGCTTCACTGACATGGTGGACATGCTGCATCTGCCTGTCTGAATCACCACGTGGCACAGGAGGGAGCAGGGCTTCTGAGGGAGTGGGGATCTTGGTGGAACTGGACCAAGATCCAGTTCCTCTGATGCTCTTTGATGGAGGGTGCCGAACTGCTCATTAAAGGCTAAGGAGCTTCATGGAGCCATTGAGATGACTCCTTCATGAACGGAGGTCATTGTGACCCTTAGGAGAGGGGCCCAGAGGACCCTAAATCCTGGCAAGGGGTGCCAAACAGACTACCTTTGCATTTCCACATTTTGTGCTTTGCCTCTCTCTCTAGATGGAGGGCACTCGTTAGGAATGGACATGGCTGCTTCGGGGCATCCTAACTATTCTTCACATTTATATACGGTGAGAAACCTTAGACTTCCAAGCAACTGTCCTGTCCTACTTTGTGTAGGCATTTAGGTTAGGTCGGGTAGCCTCAAAATAGTCAAGACTATCTGCAAAACAGTCTGCATTGTGTAAAGGTCCTCTTGGACACTTCTTCCTCAGATCACTCCAGCAGCTCACAATAACCCCAATCGCTAACTTTAAAGCAGGCTCCCTTTTGCAGGCTGTCTGCAGGCCATAGAAATGCTATAGAAATGCAAGGTGACCCACTTTAGCAGCTGCTATGTCCAGAAAAGAATTACTATGACTTGGCAGCGCTGGTGAATCCTCAGAGGGTCTAGCTGAAAAATCAACGCCAGATGGCTTGCTGCAGATGCTTCTAAAGGTTACGCTCCATCAAATCACCCTGGAGGGCCATGCTGAGTTAACACGGCAATGGCACACAGGTCCCAGGCCTCAGTTAGACACAGGAGGCCCCAGCCCTGGCCCAGATGCATCACTTCTAAAGAGCGACTTGGTGAAAGGTGATGGAAGAGAAGGGGCAGGCAGAGCAGTCTCAGAGGGCCTTGTTTATCCTAGGTCTGGCTAGAGGCAGCTGGGGCAAGCCTGAACAGACAGGGATTCCAGGAGGTGAAGAGGTAGCAGCAGCTGCACTTTTCTGGAAACAAATTAATACAGAAATGGAGCCGCTCCTGGAAGCACAAGATCTTGCCGTTTTGAGGCTAGACACGCCTAGATTGGTGTTTCTGAAGGCGGGAGGGCAGGACATGTTGGCAAGAGGCAGTGGTAGGGTGACACTGTAAGTGTTACTGTCCCACGTCAGAGAGAGTGGCTGTGCCGAGACTGCAGAGCGTGTGTACATCACATTGAGTGTGTGGTTAGGGCAGCAATGCTATGGAAAGTGGGACTCTGTAAAGGGGTCCCCGTGAAGCCATATGTGTCCAGGACTGTGGTGGGATCCCCCACTAGCGGGGTGACTGCTGGGGCCTCTGCAGAGCCTCCCCTTGAGAACTTGGGGGGGGGCGTGGGATTTGCTGACTGCTCAGCTACCTCATTCGCCCTGCACTTGTCTTCAAAATCCTCATCCTGCCTTTATGCGCTGTTGCTGACACTGCCGGTGGGGCTTCTGGGTTGGAATAATTGGGTTGAAAGCACCTTATGTGATTAAGCACTCCCGAATTTCTCTTTTTGGAACAACAATGTCTGCCTCTGCAGTGAATTCCAGGATGGCTCAATTCACCATCCGATGTGTGAAAGTTAAGGCCACCAATGTGGCTCATGGGACCTGGGATCCCTTGTTAGATAAGGACTGCACTGCCTTTAAAGCTAGGCTTCTTTCCTCCCTAGAAATCACAGCCCACGTCCTGCAGCTACGGTACTACCTTTGGGGCCTGTGGAGGGGTTGCTGTGTGAAGCTGTGTGCAGACTCTCCCTGTGGGCCTTTGCCTGCATCGGCTGGGCTGGGCTGGGCTGGGCTGGGAAGATGCCCTGTCTGTGCAGTGGGGTAAAGCATCTGCTCAGCAGGAAATCCCCTGTGTCTGGGGGGTGAGTGATGCTGTTTATCTGGATGGAGCCTTCCTTTTGGGGGCTATGATATCTCAAAGCAGGCAGATCCACTTGCTTAGCAGTTCTTTTTTTTTTTTTTTTTTTTTTTGAGACAGAGTCTCGCTCTGTTGCCCAGGCTGGAGTGCAGTGGTGAGATCTCGGCTCCCTGCAACCTCCACCTCCTGGGTTCAAGCTATTCTCATGCCTCAGCCTCCCAAGGAGCTGGGACTACGGGCACGCATCACCACGCTGGGCTAATTTTTTCTGTTTTAGTGGAGACGGGGTTTCATGGCATTGCCCAGGCTGGTCTTCAACTCCTGAGCTCAGACCATCTGCCCACCTCGGCCTTCAAAGTGCTAGGATCACAGGCATGAGCCACCATGCCTTGCCAGCAGGAGTTCTTTTGTAAAAAAATCTCACCCTGGAGCAGTGCTTATGGGGGGAAATGACTGAAGTCAGAGGTAGAAGCAGGTGTGGAGCCCCCATTGCCCATTGCCTTTTGCATTCCCCTGAGCATTCAGCATCTAATAGATAGAAGTCAAATGCGGGTAGGCTAAGAAGAAAGATCCAGGAAATGAGGCAGGAGGGTTGCATGAAGTCAGGGAAGGAGACCTGGAGGCCTGAAGGCCTGGGAGTGTAAGAGGAAGCAGGAAGGAATGTGCGGGGCCTGCATTTTCCCTCCAAAGTGTCTGCACTTGACCCTGTGCCCTCTTCTGGGTTAGTGTGATAAAGGCTATGCTGCAGTTGGACCTACAGACAGGAGGCAGTGGAGAGGCTGGATAAGAGGCCACTGCAGGGGTCCTGTGACGGTGAAAAAGTGGTACATGAAAGAGACAAGAAACTGAATCCCAGCAGTTAGCAGTGGATTGGTGGGGAGGCCACTGCTGGGAAAAGGAAGGGGGAACCATGGGAACTATGGTCCGTAATGGATGCTCTCTGATAGAAAACGGCCCATGAGCCTGGGTCCATTTGCATAGTGGCCTGAAACTCAGGTTACCTGGCTCCAGGGGGCCCTGGGGTGAGATGTGTGCAGGTGTCGTCTGGAACAGAATGGGACTTGACCACCTGCCACAGTGTCTCCCAGAACCGAACTGGATGACAGATGGGCAGAGTCTCCCCAGCATAGCAGTGCCATCCCCAGTAACAGCAGGATGAGACTGTGTGTGAGGGCTGGGGAGGGGCAGGCTGGGGAGGGACAGGTATGAAGTGGGGGTTGGAACAGTCAAGATTCAGGTGCCAAGGAGAAATGTTACTGTTGCCTTGTCTGAATTTTGCCTAAGCAAAGTGATGTGGAACCCTGAGCGGAAACTTCCAGAGCAAGAGCTTAGAAACCCTGACTTCAGGCCGGGCTCAGTGGTCCACACCTGTAATCCCAGAACTTTGAGAGGCTGGGTGAGAGGATCACTTGCACCCAGCAGTTTGAGACCAGCCTGGCCAACATAGTGAGACCTGTACAAAAAACAACCAAAATAAACCAGATATAGTGATGCACACTTGTGGTCTCAGCTACTTGAGAAGCTGAGGTGGGAGGATCACTTGAGCTCCAGAGATTGAGGCTGTAGTGAGCCGAGATGGTGCCACTGCACTCCAGCCTGGGCATCACAGCAAGATCCTGCCACTAAGAAAAAAAAAGAATCCCTGACTTCAATTCTCACACAGCCTCTGGAGACTTAAAATGTCCTGTTTCCGTGAGAGCATCATAGCAAATACATGTTTCCACAATCACTACCAAAAATACATGGTGGTCAGGCTCACTTCCTCTCCCTAACAGACACATACACACCGACAGCCCCCCCACCGCACACAGCACACGCGCGCGCGCGCGCGCACACACGCACACACACACACACACACACACACACACACACACACACGAGGACTGTGGCATCTTCCCATCCAATAGTGTTTCATCTTAACTCAGGCTGAGTCATGAAACAGAGGGAAAGCCAAAAGCAGGGAAGGTGGCCTTGGTTCTGTTTAGTGCTGTCTCAGGATCAGGATCGGCTTTGCAAGCTACTCTGGTTTGCGGAGACTCCCCAGAAACGCGCTGCGGAGTAACCCTGTGGGTTGCAGTTGCCATTGAGGCCGGTGGGAGACTTAGCCCAGCGTGGAGCGGGTAGGGCCTATGCTGCCTCCCCACGTTTCTGCCCTTGACCTCTCTCCTCCTGTCTCTTCATCAGAGATGGCCACAGAAGCCCAGCCCGGGACCCCAGGATGACCCTTGCCTGCAGAGACAGCCTACAGAACGGGCACACGAGCGACTCCTCCAGTGGAGAGTCCAGCGGTGGGCCGGGGCCGAGGCCAAGGCGGGGCCCCTCGCCGTCGCACGTGCGCTTTGAGGATGAGTCCGCCCGCGAAGCCGAGTGCCGCTACCTGGAGCGGCTGCAGCAGCGCCAGCGCCGGGTGCTGAGCACTGTGCTGCAGGCGGCGGACCAGGGCCCCCTGCGCTCCAAGCCCGACCTCGCTGACTACATCAACGGGGCCCCCCGGCTCCGGGACTCGGGGCAGGGGGCATTCCACCGGCTTGTGAGCAGCCTGGACCGCAGGGGCCCCCCGGCGGCGCCCGCACTGGGCAGCGAGAGGAGGTGCCAGGCCTGCGGCAGCTGTATAAACAACCCGTGGCCCACCCAGGGGAAGGCGCCCCCAAACCTCAGCGCCCTCCAGGAGCCCCAGTCTGCCCATGGGATGGAGGGGTTGCTGGGTGGTCTGAGCTCCCCACTCCGGCTCCTTCCTGCAGAGGCCGGGCTCCACACAGAATGGATCCGGGAAACGCACATCGGAGACACCGTGTACCCTGCAGACGTGCACTCTGCCCTGGACAGCACGACCACCTCGGACAGCTGCAGGACCGACAGTGAAGAGGCGGGGACCTCTCAGGCCGGCGAGGCGTGTGGGCGGACCCGAGGTAGCAGCCCGAGACTGCGGCTGCGGGGCTCCAGGCCTCGAGGACACAGGTGGCCCAAGGCGGCTGACAAGGAGCTGCCTTGGGGCCTCCAGGCCCGGCAACACCTGCCTGGGGCTGATGATGTGGAGCTGGGAAATGAGGTGAAGGAGGATAGAGGACACGCGGCTGGGGGGACTCTGCTTTTGAGAGAAGATGCTGTCCCTAAGCCTCCCGGCCTGGAGTTGAAGCGGGCGTCCCTGGGACCCCAGTGGCAGCCTGGACCAGGGCTGGGAAGTCACCAGTCTCACTCTTTGGATTCTCGGACTCCATGCAGGACAGCCTATGCGACCACCTCCCCCATGACGCCCGAATCATCGGGGCGGGGCGGCCAGGCCCAGGTTACAAGAAGCCACGAGTCCCTGGAGGTTGTCTCTCCTTCCTCCCTGCAACAGAGCCCTGTAGAGCCTTCTGCCCCGCACCAAGCCCAGCAGCCAACAGCTTCCTTTTGCCCTGAAGGCTGGGCGCCAACCCCTCCCCCTTCAAGGAAAACCACCTCGCCCACATCTCACAGGAAGGCAGCCCTGGCTGGATTGCGCAGGCTGAGTGACCAGGGAGAGCCTGTGGGTATCCCCCAGCCTCCTTCAACAAGTGCAGTTCTCAGGACCTGTGAGCTGTCCCCATCACAGACCCAGCCCAGCTGCCCTCAGGTCAGGCACCCACTGCTGGCCCTGTCCACCAACAACTGCAACAACAGCGCACCTCGGGGGCTGCAGGAGCCCTATGGGGGAGCCATCCACGAGGGTAGGGTGGAGAGGGGCCCCCGCAGCCGGGAGCCGGAGCCACCCCTGGAGAACAGCAGAGATGGTAAGGGGCTGCCGCTGGTTCCTGCCCAGCCCAGGCCTGGTGTGGTTCTAGAGCAGAGGCTCAGACCCGACCTGTGACGCCCAGGCCTTCAGAGTCATTCCCTTCTATCTCAATAGTCAGATGGCAGTGTCACACTAACTACCCCAGCAGCCGCTCTGAAGTGTCAGGGTGCTGGTGGTGGCTGGATATGGAGAATTCACCACCAGCCTGGAGGCCGACTAAGCAACTCCCTCCCGGGAGAGGCCGAACCACGGGGAAGGCAGTGAAGACTTCCTCTTCCTGCTGAGAACCCCGAGGTGTGGGCAGAAGCTCCAAGCTCCGTGGCTGCTGGAGGCCTGGGCTTTAAGGGATTTATTCCCAACAGAGCAGGAAGAGGGAGCAGCTCCAGGATTTACTATCTGCTTAGAGCAGTAGGTGCCCACTAATGACATGGCAGAGGCCCTGCCCCTTCAGCATCATTGTTACATTTAATTAATTCACTCATTCATTCCTTCAGTATTGGCTGAGCACCTATGTGCCAGGCACCGTACTAGGCACTGTGGCGGATGCATATGTGAATACATCAGCAGGAGTCCTGCCCTTGAGGCATTCTGTGGCTAGGCAGACACACTGTCCAGAGGATCTGGTGACCAGGGAAACAGGGCTCCTAGACGGTGTGCTCTCTGGTACCAGACCCTCCCTGACCCCTGGGCCTGTTGACAGGCCAGTAGGTTTCAGCAGGCAAGGCCGCTGAAGGGTGTGGGTCTCACCACTTTGCCTTGGCAGGGGTCCTCACACTGTGGGAGAATCCCATAGCTTGGCAGCTCAGGCCTTATCCTCAGTGTTGTGATCCCAGGTGACCAACTCTGCCGATCACTTTTAGGCAGAGATAACAGGCGCACTCCACACATTTTTGCTTTAATATGCCCATGGCTCTGACAGTCCTGGGGCTGGGATGGCTCAAGAGGGATCCAGGGCTTGGCAACAGAGTGGAGATGACAGACCTTATTGAAGATGTGGATGCAAAGTCCCCTCCACTGCACAGGGACAAACAGACTCGGTCCCTCTCCCTCCCTTGCTTACACAAACTGGCCTGTTTCTGGGCTCCCTTCCTCCCTGTGCTGAGTGGCAGGTTCCTTCTCTGGTGGGCTCTAGGCAGGCCATGGGCTTTCCCTGAACCACTTCCTGCAGGGCTTCCTTTCTGAGACCTGCTGACCTCTCTGGGCAGCCTGGGCCTTCACCTCAGAGCTTGGAGCAGAGCGAGTGAGGCCCTGGGTGAGTCCCTCAATCCCTCAGCCTGCCAGCTTCCTCCTCGGTAAAGTGAGGACAATGACGAGCTCACCCCTGTGAGCTCACCCCTGGAGAGGATTCCATTCTTTGCCTAGCACATAAAAGATCTCCAGAAATGATGGCTACTTTAAAGCTCTTAGAAATCATAACTGACAAGATTGTGGGGTTTGTCCCAGGAATACAAAAATGTCCCCTGTTCCCACTGTGTCCCTTAATATGTGGAAGGGGCATAGCTTATCAGAGTCAACCCTTTCATTTAACACACAGTGACTATTTACTGTGGACCAGATGCTGCGCTGGGTGACGAGGTTACCCCAGTCAACAAGACTCAGTCCCTGTCCTTGAATAGTTTCCAGCCTAGAGGATGCTCATGAGGGGTCCTCAGCCCTGGTCATCTAAGAGGCCACCCCACCTTCCCTCACTGCTTCCCAGGTCTCTCCACTGCTCTGGGACTCTGCCTCTTCAGCTCCTCACACCCTCCCCCTGTCGTTGGAAATGTCCCTTTCCCCAACAGGACCTGTGGGATGAGCCAGCCTGACTCAGGTGGGATGCTGTGCTTGTTTCAGGAGGATCCCAGGGCTTTCCCGGCTCAGCAGATGTTGACACCATCAACTCCACAGGCATCACCCTCTCCCTGTTCTCAGAGGACCCAGAGTTCAGCCAGGAATCAGAGGGAAGCCTGCAGAGGACAGAGTCCGGATCTGGAGGACAGGTGCTGTTGAAGTGAGTGACCGGAGAAAGAGCCCAGACTGCAGAAGCGGGTGGGAATGGGGGCTCTGGGAGGGGCAGAGACCCCCTGAAGTGCTGGCATGACCCACCGCACTGCTCCTAGTCCTCAGAGGATCCCTAGACTATGAGCAAGCCTGGCAGCCCTACCACTCCTCTCCCAGAGCCATTTAGACTGATGCACCTGATCATTCATTCATGGACCATCCATTGAATGGCCTCTAGCTGCAGATGCTGTGCCGGTTCCTGGGGCAAAGCTAGCAGGGCCCTAACCCCGGGGGGAGCCCCCAGGATGGGGTTACCTGTCTGAGAGGCTTGCTTCTGCTCTGCGCTTGGAATTAACCAGATGTTGAGGAAACAGAGCCCAGCAGTCACATTTCCCTTTTCTCCTTCAACTGGTGGGGGAGCAGGGTCCAAGTCCTGGCCCTGGGGACGTCCTTGGCTTGCCTCAAAACCTTGGTGAGCCCGGAGCTCTGGCCAGGGCCTTCTCTTCCCTGTGGCACACTGTGCCTGGTGGCCACAGGCAGCTCCAAGCCTGAAAAGGCACCCGGAGCCAGCTCTCCATCTCCGGCCCCATCTGCTCTCTAGAACTCCAGAGCTGCATGCCCAGTTTCTCCTGGACATCTCCACTAGGGGGTCTGATACACCCCTCAAACCAAAAGCGCAACAACTGCCTCCCCGATGGCCCCTTCCTGGCAAACACGTCACCATCTGTCGGCACAGTGCTCAGGCCCACATCAGGGAGTCTGGGGCTGCTCCCTCCTCCTTCTCTCCCACTGTAGCCCTCTGCGAGTCCTTGTCAGCTCCGGAATCCCGTCTACCGCCACTTCTCCTGGCCTGGACTTGTGGCCTCTTTGCTGTACAACTCCAGTAGCCCCTACCTGCTCTCCGCCTTCACACTTGCCCACACAAGAGTCAAGGGTCGCTTTTTAAAACCTTGGTTAAATGGTGTCATTCTCCTACTGAAAACCCTGCAATGGTTTTTCCCTGCATTTGGAATAGACTTCACACCCTGGCTGTGGCTGGCCTTCCTCTGTGGAATCCACCTTGTCTGCCTGTCTGACCTCATCTCATCCTGCCTCTTCCCCTTCTCATCACGTACGCCCGAGCCTCACGGCCTGCCCCTTCCTGTTCTGAAACACAGAGAGCTCTTCCTGCCCAGGGCGGCAGCACCAGCTGTTCCCCGCACCGGGACTACTCACCTCCAGCAGTGGCAGCCCTGGCTCCTTCTTGTCACTCAGCTCTCAGTTTAAAGCTCCTCTTCTCAGAAAGACCTTCCCCACCACTCCATTTTAAAGGACGCCTGGTCAGTCTCTGCTTCACCCACATGGGACAGGTCTCCTTTGTCTTCCTGGTCTGCTGTTCATAAGCTCCTGAGAGTAAGCACCTTGCTTGTCTTGCATACACACACCCCAGGGCCTAGAAAAGGCTGCCACATACTAGGCCATCAGGAAATATTGAATGAATGGGCCAGGCGCAGTGGCTCATACCTATAATCCCAGCACTTTGGGAGGACAAGGTGGATGGATCACTTAAGGTCAGGAGTTTGAGACCAGCCTAGCCAACTTGGTGAAACCCCATCTCTATTAAAAATACAAAAATTATCTGGGCATGGTGGCATGCACCTGTAATCCCGGCTACTTGGGAGGCTGAGGTAGGAGGATCGCTTGAGCCTGGAGGTCAAGGCTGCAATGAGCTGTGATTACACCACTGCACTCAGCCTGGGCAACAGAATGAGACTCCATCTCAAAAAAGAAAAAACAAATTGAATGAACGACTGTGTGGGCACTTAGTGGAGTGTTATGGGAAGGGGCTTGCCTGCGCTATTCTCACCAAAAGCTACCCAAGCCGAGCATCTGGCAGAAGTCCACTCGGCCTTTTTTTTTTTTTTTTTTTTTTTTTTTTTTTGAGATAGGGTCTCACTCTGTTGCCCAGGCTGAGTGCAGTGGTAATCACAGCTCACTACAGCCTTGACCTGCAGGCTCAAGCGATCCTCCTGCCTCTGTCTCTTGAGTAGCTGGGACCACAGACGGTAGCCACCACATTAGCCTTCTACTTGGCCTTTCTTTCTGCAGACTGGTTGTCAGTTCCTGGCCCCAAATGTGTCAGAGGCATTGGTGCTGGCCCATCTGTGGCCTTTGAGATGGCCCCAGGGCACAGCCGGCCCTCACCTCCCTCCCAGCCCTCCCCTGCTTCTCACATCCACCCTTGTGTTTCAGAGCATCAGCAGGAGCTGGCACAGGACCCGGCTCCCCCTCGGCTGCCCCTTCGGACCAGAACAACAAAAGGAGCAGCAGCATTGCCTCCACCTTGGGGCTGAAAAAGCTCTTCTCAGCCCTGAGCCAGAGTTCCCGGCCCAAGCTGGGCAAGTCCCGCAGCTACAGCGTGGAGCAGCTGCAGCCCGCTGCGCCCCACCTGGTGTCACACTCCAGGGCCCCATCATTACAATCCCTGCACTCGGTGAGTCCTGGGGCCCCAGCCCAGGGAGTGAAGCCAGAGGCAGCGCAGCCACCATCAGAATGAAAGGTTTCCATGGAAGGAGGGAGAAGGTGCTGAGGATGCCTCCCAAGGAGCCCATGGTAGAGAAAGGGAAGTTGCTGGCATCCCCACGGTTGACCCATGAGACTCGGGTTTGCCTGGACACAGGGTGGATGGGCAGCATCTCACATTGCTGTTCCCTGCCAGCTGCCCAGGCCTGGGCTCACTCTAGACTCCACCCTCTCCCTCAGCTTTGCCACCTCAGCCAAGTCCCAGAGAGTTGACAGCCTGGTGGTTCTGGAACCTTCTCCATGGCCAGAGTGACTCTGAGCCCAGGCACAGATCACTTCCCTCGTGGATTCCCTCAACAGCCCCTTGACTGGCCTCCTTGCCATGGTCCTGCATGTGGCTTCCGGAGTGGTCCTTCTGATATGCAAATCTGGCCATGCCACCCCCTTGCTGAACATGTGTCATTGGTTCCTTACCACCTTCAAGATAAAGTGCAGACCACTCAGCATGGCCAGAGGGTTTCTGGGATCTGTCTGCTTTCATCCCTCCTCATTCTTTTAACATGCTTGACCGCGGTTGCGGTTGACCGTCTTGCAGTTCTGTCGGCAGATCACTCAGTGTCTTGACTTTGAACCGTCAGCTGGGCTCTTTCTCCCACCTTCCCCACCTGGGACCGCCTGCTCCTCTGTCCCTACTGCAGGCACACACCCCTCAGGGAGCTGCTTCCAACCCTGCCTCAGGCCAAACTGGGCATCCCTCCTTTGTGGAACTTGAGGCATCATGTTGAGTTGAGTTTTGTCTCTCAGCCCTCACTGGAGTGTGAGTTGTTGGAGGGAACACCGCAGTGAGTGGGTAGGAAGTGCAGGGCAGCCGGCTCAGGTGCTCCTTCCCAGCACACTGGACACCCTTCTGTTCCAGGAAGTTCCCGCTAGTCTGTTTCTCCTAATTCTCTGGAGGGAAGCAGATGAGAGTGGTTTGGGTCGCTGGCGCCTTTCATTTCCAAGGCTGCAGGCGGGAAGAGGATGTGGACTGAATGAAGGTCCCATTGACCGTCTTCCACCAAAGACACTTCGAGGCACGTGGCCGGTGCTCAACAAATATTTGCAGGTTGAATGAATAGAAGGCAAAGAAACAGTGGCAGAGATTGAAGCTCGGGGGAATCAGCAGTGGTGACTTGTGCTCCAGGAACTCACTGTTCTCATGAAGTTAGATTTGTCCAAAACATATCTGAGCCATCCAGACTTACTGTCCTCAGGACTTCTATCTCTGTAAACCCCTCAAGGGAAAAACCACCCCGGTCAATGTCATAGAGAGCCTGGAACCTTCTCCATGGCCCAAGTGACTCTGAACCCAGGCACAGATCGCTTCCCACGTGGATTCCCTCAACAGCCCCTTGATAGGCAATCTGAGCTGAGTGGACAGAGATAGGAAATAGACTGGGCAAGAAGGAGTAGGAGGCAGAGCAGGGAGGATGAGCAGCAGAGAGACATTTTCAAAAAATTAAAGACGACAGACATTTTCAAGAAAATAAAAAAGAAGATAAAGGAAGGATCTGTCTCGCCCCACAGTATTTGTGACAGTCTTCAGGTTAAAATACTTGCTGTTGGTGTGTGGTGCTGCCAAGAGTGTGTTTGCTGGGAGGCTTAGTGGTTTTTGGTTTTTTGTTAAGATGGAGTCTCGCTCTGTTGCCCAGGCTGGAGTGCAGTGGTGCAATCTCTGCTCACTGCAACCTCGACCTCCCAGGTTCGAGCAATTTTCCTGCCTCAGACTCCTGAGTAGCTGAGATTACAGGTGCACGCCACCACACCCAGCTAATTTTTGTATTTTTAGTAGAGAGGGGGTTTCACCATGTTGGATAGGCTGGTCTCAAACTCCTGACCTCAGGTGATCCACCTGCCTTGGCCTCCCAAAGTGCTGGGATTACAGGCAAGAGCCACTGTGCCCAGCCATATATATACCACATTTTCTTTATCCACTTGTTGGTTGATGGGCACTTAGGCTGGTTCCATATCTTTGCAATTGCAAATTGTGCTGCTTTATACATGTGCACACACCCTGCAGCACAATTTGCAATTGCAAAGATATGGAACCAAACTTTTTCTTTTTAATGACTTCTTTTCCTTTGGTAGATACTCAGTCGTGGGACTGTAGGTTTGAATGGTAGATCTTTTTTTTTTTTTTTTTTTTAGACAGGTCTTGCTCTGTCACTCAGGCTGGAGTGCAGCAGGTGATCTCGGCTCACTGCAACCTCTGCCTCCTGGGTTCCAGCGATTCTCCTGCGTCAGCCTCCTGAGTAGCTAGGATTATAGGCACCAGCCACCACGCCTGGCTAATTTTTGTATTTTTGGTAGAGATGGGGTTTTGCCATGTTGGCTGGGCTGGTCTCAAACTCCTGACCCCAGGTGATCCACCTGCCTTGGTCTCCCAAAGTGCTGGGACTATAGGTGTGAAACACCGTGACCAGCTGGGGGTTTGCTTTTATTTTGTCCTGCCGTGGCTCCTGCCCACCCTGGCTGCTCCCAAGTTCTCTAGTGGGCTGGGGCCCTTCCCCGTAAGCCTTGGAGCCTGCATCTAGAAGGTTCTCCTTCCTTCTTATCCCCCTTCTCCCCCAGGAAACTCCTGCCTATCCTTCAAGGCAGAGTTCAACATGACTTCTCCCAGGAAGCCTTCTTGAACTCAGGTTTGAGGTCAGGCCCCCTCTGAAGCTTCTTGATTCCACGCCTGCCTTCTTTAGAGCACTCCTTAGTCTATTCAGGCTGGTATAACGAAATCCCCAAAGCTGGTAGCTTTCAGGCAACAGAGATTTATTTCTCACAGTTCTCTGGTGGCTGGAAGTCCAAGATCAAGTCTCTGGCAGATTTGGTGTCTGGTGAGGCCCAGCTTCTTCATAGGTGGCTTTCTTTTCACTGCAACCTCATGTAGTGAGGGCACTAATCCCATTCCTGAGCACTCTGCCCAAATGACCTAATCACCCTCAAAAGCCCCACCCTTGGTGATTAGGTTTCAACCTGTGACTCTGTGGAGGGAATACAGACATTCAGACCACAGCAGCAAGGATTCCAAATGTAACCAATAATGTGGGTGATATTTGTTTCAAAGACTGCTTTTCCCTGCCTCAGCCTCCCTGGCCCCTTCATTTCTCAGACTGCAGGAGGGAAGAGGATGCAGGATGAATGGAAGCCCCACTGACTGTCTCCCCGACCTTCAGAATTGCTTCCTCATCGGGTCATTTTCTAGAACACAGTTCTGATCTTGTCACTTGTATTAGCATCACTCAGCAGCTCCTTACAGGGCACATCAGGACCTTCCAGGTCTGGTCCGTGGCTCCAGGCCACAACTTGTACCGCCTGCCACTCAGACCATGCATATGCTCCAGAATGACTGCGCTTTCTCACATCTCTCCATGCCTTAGATAAAACATTTTCCTCTGCTGGGTACAATCCTACCTCTCTCCTCGTCTAGAGAGCTCTTGCTTCGAGTGTCAGCACCTTCAGTGTCCCAAACCCCCCGAGCCAGAGTCCCTCTCCGCCACACGACACATCATCTGTCTTTCTCTCTCTCTCTCTTTTTTTTTTTTGAGATGAGTGTGGCTCTGTCGCCCAAGCTGGAGTGCAGTGATGCGATCTCAGCTCATGCAACCTCTGCCTTCCAGGCTCAAGTCTCTCTCCTGCCTCAGCTTCCCAAGTAACTGGGATTACAGTCGCCCGCCACCACGCCTGGCTAATTTTTGTAATTTTAGTGGAGACGAGGTTTCACCATGTTGGCTAGGCTGGTCTCAAACTCCTGATCTCAGGTGATCCAACCGCCTCAGCCTCCCAGAGTTCTGGGATTACAGGTGTGAGCCACTGCGCCCGGTACACACTATCTCCTTTTAATGTGTACAGGAGCCTTTTAACTTACTTGTGCTCAGACCTGCCCCCATCACTTTGTGAACGCCTTGAAGGATCTCTTGTCTATCTTTTTATCCACAATATTTTAAGGTACAAAATTCAATTTACATTTTCGAATGAAAGTGATCATAAAAGACATAATAAAGAATCACAAAACAGCATCTAGAATTTTAACTCTAACGTGGTATTACTCTATAACAAACTGACTCTCATTTCTTCCTTAATGAGTACATTAGATTTTCTTAATCGATGAGGTGATTAGTATAGCACTACAGTTGTCATTTCAGCTAGAAAACAAAACAAAAAATCCCTTGACTCCCCAGATGGCCTATGTAGACCCATCTCCTTGAGTAAAGTCATGGTGGCTCCCGTGGAATTCCTGGAAGCAATGATAAAAGCTTGTGCTGTCACTTTCTTACAGGGCCTTCAGGTTCATGGTGGGGGCCAAGTCCTCTGTCATCGCCACCCTGGTGGCTTTTCTCACCTGCAATACTGGCCCTTTCCCATCAGGTGTCACCCTGTCACCAGCGTCGGAAAGCTGCCTCTTTCCAGAACCTCCATTCTCTGCTGAGCGGCAAGGGGGACCGGTCCAGCCTCTACCTGGTAGCGGGGCCAGGGGACCACAGTGCAGCTGGCAGGTAAGAGTGGGCACACACGGTTTGGAGGACAAACTCATTAGAGAATGGCCAGTGGAGCCAAAAGCTTCACTCCTCCCTGCCTTGGCGTCATGGCTCTGAGCAGTGTCCCTTGAGAAAGCAAGGCCTCCCTCCAGCACATCTGATATGTGGAGACAAGGCTGCCACCAGAGTCTCAGCACCTCAGTGCCCTGCAACGACCCTCAGTGCACTGTGCTCTGAGAAGGCCTGCTGGATCAGGTGGAGTTGGCTGGTTTGATTCCACTGTCCCTCTGATGTCCAACAACATCTTGAAATCAGAACGTTTAGAGACTGTTCTTAGCCCAGCTAAAGATCCAAATAAACACGTAGAGACAGAGACCCCCAAAGAGGCATGTGACCCGTGACTTGCTTGGATAAAGCCCACCCTGTCTGGTGAGGCCCTGCAGGCGGGCTGCTCTTCCCTAGGGCTTCATGGACGCCCTTCAGGGTGTATGTCAGATCCTGGAAATGTGACATAAAATTATGCCTTTTCTCAGATTCATACAGAGGTCTCTGTATCTCCCCAAATTTGAAACCACTGCTTTGGGAGGGTGGGCTTTCTAATTCCAAGCAGGCCCTGCACAGCGGTGGAAACCCACCAGTTCTGGCCCTAGCAGGCTCTTTTTGCTGGTTGAGGTCAGCGGAACCCCAGTCTCCTATGCCAGACTCTTAATTAAGTCTGTGAGGTATCAGTCATCTGTAAGCCAGAGAAGAGCTGCGCCCAGTGCCCCCTGCCTTTTGCCCTCACTGTACCTCTGGTTCCCTCACAGGCCGGCCAGGGCTTCACCACGGCGTGCCCTCAGTGTGGAGGATGTGGGTGCTCCCAGCCTGGCTCGCACGGTGGGCCGCCTGGTGGAGGTGTTCCCAGATGGCACCAGCCAGCTACAGCTGCAGCGCTCCCCGGGGGGCACTTTCGGCTTCTGCGTGGCCTCTGGGAATGGGCGCCCGGACTCAGGTATGCCCTCTCCCCTTCCTCAGCCCCATGGCCGGGGGCGGCCTTAGCAAACCACAGCAGAGCCTTCTGGCTGTGGTCAGAGGCTTTTCTGGTCCTTGGCTAAGCGGGGGAGCTCCGGGAATTCAGAAAGCCTCTGACCACAGGACTAGGCTTCTCCGCCCAGAGGCTCTTTCTGCATTGTCTGGGGCTGCCCAGGAGTCTGTGCCTGCAGAGCCTTTGCCCTGGGCAACTGCAGCTGAGGAAGAAGCTGTGGCTGGTGAGGAGTGTGCAGGACAAGGGAGCGTTTGCAGGTTTGACTCCACTGTCCCCCTGCTGTCTGATGACATCTTGAAATTAGAATCTTAGGCCGCAAGAGGTGGCTCACACCTGTAATCCCAGCACTTTTGGAGGCTGGGGCGGGCAGATCACCTGAGGCCAGGAGTTTGAGACCAGCCTGGCCAACATGGTGAAACCCTGTCTCTACTAAAAGTACAAAATTAGCCAGGCGTGGTGGTGCATGCCTGCAATCCCAGCTACTGTGGAGGCTGAGGCAGGAGAATCACTCGAATCCAGGAGGTGGAGGCTGCAGTGAGCCGAGATCACACCATTGCACTCTAGCCTGTGCAATAAGAGCAAAACACTGCCTCAAACAAACAAAAGAAAGAAAGAAATTAGAATCTTGAAGGCCATCTTTGCAGAGAAGAGCCAGAGAGAAACTGTCTGTGCCTGCCGTTCTCAGCAGTCCCTTTGATGTGGCTGCTGTGTTGAAATAATTCCTTTCCTCCGGCTGCGGAGTGTGTCTGGGCACATACTGCCTGTCTGTCTCTGCACCCCGTTCCTCCCTCAGGCCTGTGCCCGAGGATTCAGATGAATCCTGGCTGCAGGCCTCTGGCTGGGGTGTGTTCTGGGTCTCGATTCAACCCAGGCAAGGGCAGGGAGGAGTCCTGGAGATCATTTTGCACTCTGGCCAGTTCTCAGTTCCGCCCCATCCATGAGTCTTTCAGGGCAATGTGGCGTGCCAAGGCCCACGTTCAAGGTCTGTGGTCCAGAATGCATCTCAGGGCAAGGGCCCATGAAAGACTCCCCAGAGGAGAAGGGAAGGAAGACAAGTATGCAGGGATGGGGAAGAAGAGGAGGGGAAGGAAGGAGAGAGAAAGGGAGAGACAGATACGGAAAGGCACGTGCAGAAGCCTGCTACAGCTGGGCTCTGCTGATGGGGGGTTGAGTCCCAGGCTTTGATCTCCTAGGTCAATGCTGTTTAGCCTGGAAAAAAATCTGCCTGCTGCCACATTTGCAGACTGCAGCATGAGTTCTCATGTCTCTTCCATCATGCATTGTTTCAGCAAATATATACTAAGCACCTACTATTTGTTATAGATATGGGGTATACAGCAGTAAATGCAACAGACCCAACTTCCTGTCCTCATGGATATACTACCCAGTGAACAGCTAGACCGTATCTATAAAACGTGTACTTTCGTTATGTGTAATGTGCTACATATGTCAGATGGTGAAAATAAAGTTCTGAGAAACATACAGATAAAGCAGGTGTGGCAGATGCTGGTGCAGACAGGAGTGTGGGGAGGCTTTTCTGAGAAGATGATACTTGAGCAGGGGCGTGGATGGGGCGAGGGAGGAGCCCATGGGTGTCTGGGGGAAGAGTATTCCAGCAGGTGGAACAGCAAGTGTGAAGCCCTGGTGGAGGGGTGGCTTGGCCTGTGAGGACTGCAAGGAGGCCAGGCTGGACAGTGCAGAGAGGGCGAGGGGTCGGGAGGAGCAGAGCTTGGAAAGACAAGGCTGTGCCACTGTAAGGGGCTTTGGCTTTCTGCCAAGTGAAATGGGAGCCACTAGAGGCTTGGAGCGGAGCACTGAGACCCTCTGATGTACACTTTTAGCAGGGTGAGAATATACCCCAGTGGGACATAGGTGGAGCCAGGGAGCCCCACGTGAAAGCTATTTCAGCAGTCCAGGACAGAGATGGTGGTGCCTGAGCTGGGAATGGCTGTGGAGATGGGGAGAGAGGTGAGGAGCTGGACTCTGGTTGATTTGACTATTTGCTGATGAGCTGGACATGCATGTGAGGGGAAGAGGACAGGTCTCTCCCCACTCTGGAGCTCAGGAAGGTAAAACGTCTGTCCTCACGGGCCTTCCCGTAGCCTCCTCTCCTGTTAGGCGAGCAGGACAGGCCCCTGGGCAGGCGGCATAGAGGCAGAGGTGGCCAATGCAGCATGTTTGTGCTCCAGCACCTCTGCTGGCTGTGTGACCTTGAGCAGGCGATATCCCAGCTGAGCCTCAGTTCCCTAATCTGTGAAATGAGGATGACAAACCTACCTAGAAGAGTCATAAGGAGCATTCAAGAAGGCACACAGGAGAAAAGGCCTAGCATTTTCTCTCCTTCCCTTCAGAAAGAAAAAGTCTGTTTGGGGAAGAGAAGCGCAGACAGGGACCAGGGTGATCCGCACTCACCTGTCATTGTGAGTGCACAACAGGGCTTATACCCGGCCCCCAACTCGCCCCAGAGTCCCTGTTGGCTCCCTTGTAGGCAGTGGGAGCCCCTCCCTGTCACCTGTTAAGGAGGTCTGCTGGGCAGGGGTCTCTAGTGACCCAGGGTCCCTGGCCCCCTCGCTGGGTTGGTGCCAGCTTTCCCTGTCCTGCCCAGGCACTCCCTGCTCCTGCTGTCGTCGTATTAGCTTGCTGGCGTTCATATCTGACTCTATATGAGCCTGTGAGAACAGCAGGCTTTGCCTTCTGCTTCTAATTGGATACAACATAAAGATCACACATCCTCAACAAAGGCCATTTCCAGCAGACAATAAATGCCTACGACAGCAGGCTCTCTGTCATATTTGTGTCGTGACTTTCAGGTTGTGAAATCTACCCGTCTCCCCAAAATGGCAGGAGTGACGTCAGTGCCTGGCCTGGCTCTGGCTGCATTCTTTCAGGGTTTATCATTATTCCCCACCTGCAACAACTGCTGCACATCAGACACTTCTCTGGGTTTACCCCAGGGGCCCCTTCTTACCTGCCCCTCCCCGCGCCACCAACTCGTAAACAGGGAGGACAAGCAGTAAAAGCTCCAGCTAGAGGAGGTAAAAGACAAGGCTGACGAAAACGCCCTGTGCAGCCAGGATGGCAGACGTACTGTCAGGGGAGACAGCCCAGCAGAAAAGGCTCAGCTTGGCCAAGAAGCAACAAAAGGGATTCCACACCTCAGCCCGGGGAGGGGGAATGTACACCAAGATTAGATTTGCTAAATTCAGAGCCCCAAACCTTCAGGTACCACAGTGAAGGAGGAGGTATCAGTGCTTTTGCAAACCCACATTTCAGAGGCAGGCTTTAAAATGCCTGACTTCTGTCAGGGCCAGAGGCTGGGCTGCCCAAAGCCCCTCCAGGGCTGGGGGGACCCGAGAGACGGCTTTCCACCAGTCCAAGATGCGGTGAGCAGTGTCAAGCCAGAGACTGAGGTACAGACCTGCCGCCCTTTTGGGCCCCTGCTGAGAACCTGATTCGAGAAGGAAGTGGAGACGGTAACGTGTGGGCAGTGGCCTCATGCTTTTGAAATGCAGAGTGAGCCGAGCTGGGCTGGGAACAGCGAGGGTGCCAAGGCTGCACTGAGCGGCCTGGTGAATTCTGCCAGTGCTGGCGGCCGCGCCAGGTGCGTGCCCTGCAGTCCTCCAGCAAACTTGGCTTGTGTCTCAGCCTGTGTGTGCACCCGGCACAGAGCATGGGCATCAGGGGCTCCAGCCTGCGCTGGGAGAGCTGGCACCTCACTTTCCCTCCCAGGTGGGAGCAGCTGGAGGGGAATTTGAAAATGTTTCCAGCTGTGGTTGAGGCCAGGGGAGGCCTCCTCAGCTGGATGCTTCCCAGAGAGGCCAGGGGAGCTAACCCAGCCAGCCCGAGCCCCCCAGGGCCTGCCCACTGACGGGGCTCCCCGAGAGCCGGAGCCTGGGAAAGCAGCAGAGAAGCTGGTTCCCCAAGGCTGGCTCTTGGCACTTCCTAGACCCAGGCAGGGCCTCTTTGGGGTGGGCAGGAGGGGCATGTGCAGAAGAGGGGTGGTGCTTGGGCTGGGAATGGCTGTGGATATGGGAGAGGGGAGAGCGGTTGGATTCTGGTTGATTTGTTTGCTGATGAGCTGGACGTGCGTGTGAGGGGAAGAGGACAGGTCTCTCCCCACTCTGGAGCTCAGGAAGGCAAAACGTCTGTCCTCACAGGCCTTCCCGTAGCCTCCTCTCCTGTTAGGCGAGCAGGACAGGGCCCCCTCGACAGGCAGTGTGGAGGCAGAGGCCTCCACTGGAGGTGGGGCCACCGGAGCTTTAAAATACGTGGCTAGAATTTTTTGCCCAGATGCTTCCCCATCCCAACTGAGGAACCATGTCTGAGTAAGACTGAGGCCAGGGTCAGTCCTTGGCAACAGAGCACAGCAGACCAGGCTTGGATGTAGCTCAGCCACTTTCAGTCTTCTGACAATACCCTCCCACCACCCCGGCCTTCACGCTGGGCCTGGGCGACCTGAGGGCAGCAACTGGATCACAGTGCCAGGCACCGAGTAGGTATGGTTCTTAATTCTTAAAAAGTATTTTCCTCCCTATTCTATAAGAAAAGCTCATCTCAGAAAAAGATCAGCTCACTCACAGTCGGGTATAAATGAGTAACAGCAGCTTAACATTATTTGCACTAGGAGCATTTCCACGTTAAAAGCGGAGACAGAGGAATGGAGTTAGACATGGAGGAGGCGCAGTGTATCTGTGCCTAAAGCCAGTTGTAGTTGTGAAGTACCCTGTAATGAGCACCACTTCCCTGTGCCACACAAACAGCCCCTCACTGATATGATCAGCACGCCAGAGACGCACAGCTTCAGTTTGGGTGTCAGTGTGAAATTCTCCCGTTTTCCTTTGCAGGGATCTACGTGCAAGAGATGGCCGACACGAGCACGGCCAAGCTGTACTCGGGGCTGCTGGGGGTGGGCGACGAGATCCTGGAGGTGAACGGGGCCAAGGTGGCGGGGCTGGGCTTGGCTCACATTAAGGAGCTGCTGGCCCACTCAGAGAGCTTGTCAATCCGTGTCCTGAGGCAGAGACCTGTACCACGGTGACCCAGAAGTGCCACTGCCCTCACTGCCACCGCCTCAGAAGCCCTGAGCCACTAAGGGTGGTTGGCCGGGAACGTGCTGCCGAGCTGCCCTGTGCTGGAAACACGGATCCTGCTGGCGTCAACCCCTTGCGCTGTGGCAGGGCTTCTGTGATGCACTGCCTTCGGGAGAGGCAAGGAGCCTGGTTGCCTATGTGTTTTAAGGCCATTCGTGCAGAACTAGAGAAAAAAAAAATGGGTCTCCTTCCATGTCTAAGGGGGTGTCAACATCGACTTGCACCTTTGTTGGCAAGGCGGGGAGGGAGATTCAGTGGACCCTTTGGTTGATGCCTGAGAGGCCCACCTCCTGGTCCCACTCCCCATCAAAGGCTACCCCAGCCTCCAACACTGTGGAACCAAAGAAAGCTCACGTCCATATTGGCCTTGACCCTTCCCCTTTTCATCTATGTTCCTCCCTATTCCCATTCACTGCCTTTGCCCTTTATCCAGAAATGGGCAGTGTCCTGGAGTACCAGCCTTATAGCCATTGACAACATATGCCCAACCAAAATCAGAACGTGTGGTCTGACAGTTTTGTGCCCTTTCTGGGTATGGGAACACCTGGGAGATGTTATCTGGTAGCCAGAATATTAACCATTTCTAAGAAATTTTTTTGTTTGATATAAAGTTGGAAAAAAAAATGAAGACCAATTTCAGGACATGCTACTGTAGTAGCCAGGATCCAGCCAGTAGGACCGGCCAGACCAGCCCCAAGCTGCCCACCTGCTGCCTCTGCCCAGATGGAGGCAGGAGTTGCTGCAGCCGGCCCTGTGCAGCCTCGTCTTAGTTCTCCTGTCCAGCTTGGAGACAGGGCTGCGGCGGTGCCTGGCCATCACACAGCTGCACACTTTCTTCCCAGACCTCCTGGCAGTGCTGTCAGTGGGCAGGTGAGTGGCTGTGGAGAGCGTGGATGGGCCATCTGCCTGGGCCTCAGCACTGCCTGGACGGCTCCTCTTCGGGAGTGGATGGCCATGTGTCAGTCTTAACTTATTAAAAAGCAAGGCTGAAGTTTCTCCCACTCTGAGTTGCTAAATTCTGGGCTGGATACTCACCTGACCTTCACTAGCCATGGGCAGGACCGGGGAGTGGGGGAGGGCATGGGCGCTGGTGGTGGGCATGCCAGAGGAAAGGCCGGGAGGCCCTGAGTTAGGGTGACGGTAGGGTAGATGCAGAAGCCTCCAGACCGTCCTTTAGAGGAAGAGAAGCCTTGGGCAAGTTTTTTCATCAGGAGAGAAGCAGCCAAGGGGCCTTGGCTGGGCACAACTGAGGAGCAGAACAGGAAGTCCAGAGCTGTTTTAGAACTTGCCAGGGTGCCAGCTGTGGTTAGGAAAACAAATCCTGGAAACAAGAAACCCAGCCTCCAGCAGAATTGGGTTTACCTGAGTGTCAGGGCAGCTTTCATCAGGCAAGGGCACTGAAGCAGGCCTGTGGCCCAGGAAGACGGTGGTGGGGGTGGGGAGGCAGTCCTGTGCAGGGTTTGGGATGTGTTCCCCTGCCCAGGGCCTTCGCCCCATGGCTCACAGAATGGGGTATGGGTGTGAAGGAGGAATGCGGCGGCTCTGGCAGGTGAGCAGAGGCGCCAGAAAAACAAGTGCTTGGGGCTTCAGGCTGTGAGAGAGCACCTGCACACCCCAAAGTATAGAAATGACCCCACAGCAAGAAACTACAAGTGTGGGGAGACCCCGGCTCCTCCTGTACCGCAATTCCTAGCCCTAAGATCACAAAAATGGAGACATTTCATGTTGAGAAAAGCTCTGGGGGCCAAAGACAGCTCTGTTTTCCTCTGTATGGCCAGGACAACTTGCCTTCCCAACTGGGAGGAGGTGGAAGGGGTGCACTGGGGCTGGGAGGACGATGTGCAAAGGCCTCAGGCATATCACCCCCGGGCTGGCGACATACTTAGCTCTTAAATAGTCCTGCCAGGTGTGTGCTGCTCATTGTCTTCGGTTTACATAGATGGGGAACAAAGTTCAGCAGCAGTGACAGGGCATCCAATCCTGCCCCTCTGACTTGGGGTCCACGTTTCCCACTGCAGCTGCCTCCCCAAACCAGAAAAGGCTTGGTGCTAGGGGAAGGGTACGAGGCCTCTGGATGGTGACCTAATTCCAAGGAGGCAAAGGCGCTGGCATCCCAGCGCCTCCCTGGGGCAGCCCAATGTGTAGGCCCTGCCTTGTGTGGATGGGAGGGGGCTTTGGTTCCTCCAGCCTCTTGTCTGACCTTCCCCATCTGCCCGCATCTGCCTGCCTGGGGAGCTGCTAACCTTGAAGGCCTGGGGCAGCCCTGCCTCACACGTTGGACCATCAGAATCTTTTTTTTTTGAGACAGGGACTTGCTCTGTTGCCCAGGCTGGGGTGCAGTGGTACAATCTTGGCTCACTGCAACCTCTGCCTCCTCCACCTCCCAGGTTCAAGTGATTCTCCTGCCCCAGCCTCCTGATTAACTGGGACTACAGGCACCCGCCACCATGCCTGGCTAATTTTTAGTAGAGACAAGGTTTCACCATGTTGGCCAGGCTGGTCTCAAACTCCTGACCTCATGTGATCTGCCTGCCCCGGCCTCCCAAAGTGCTAGGATTACAGGCCTGAGCCACGGCACCTGGCCCATCAGAACTTTCTTGCTGAGAACGTATTAACCAGGAGCCAGGCCTAGCACCAGGCAAGAGCTCCCGGATTTAAGAAAGACCCGCAGCCTCAGGGGGTTCCAGCCTAGAGGGAGGTACACGCGCAATACAGCACCGGAGGCCGGGTGTGCTGCAAGAGGAGCTACAGTCCAGTCCACCGTGCGTGTGGACAGCCTGGGGCCGTGATTCGTGGTTGGCCGGGTAGCTGGCGAGGGCGCAGACCAGGCGGGTGAGCCCAAGCAGGACTTTCTAAAACGAATAGGAAGCTACAGCAAGGACCAAGTGGCTCAGGCACAGAAAAGAAACAGCCACGTGCAAAGGTGTGGGGTTTCTGGTGTCTAATGTACATCCATCCCGCGGTTCACAGAAGGCCCTGACACTGGGACTACACGGAGCAGAAAGTGGCACCATCTTTGCCTCAGGTACCTCAATCTCCGTGGGGGTTGGGGGCACTTTCAGAAGTCACTCGGACTCCCCCCACCACTCCCGCCCCGTCGCTGCGGGGTGCCACGGAGGTACCCGGTATTCTGCGAGGGGTGAGGCCTGAGGTCTGTCGCGTGCCCTACAAGCAGGAGACTGACTGTGCCCTCCGCAGCCGCCCCGCGCTCTCCCCGCCCTCAGGCCATCGAGGCAACCTCACAGCGACGCGGGTGCTCGCAAGTCTTCCCGGCCGGGCGGGCGGTCCCTGCGGCCCGGGCATGCAGCGGGCAGCCGCTCGCTCTGCAACCGGCAGGCTCCGCGCCAGCCGCGCCTTCCCGGCCAAGCGGCCGCCTGCAGAGAGTGTTCCCGTCACGCCGGCAGGAGGCGCGGGGCCAGGCAGCTCGGCCTTTGTCCTCTTCCTCCCGCGGGGCCTGGCGCGGGCGGAGGTGAGAGGCGCCGGGTTTGTTGCCCTGCCTGAGGGTCGCCAGGGCCTTCCTGCCAAGGCCGCATCCGCGAGGCAGGGTGTGTCCAGCAGGGCACCGGCTGTTAGAGCCGCGGGGGCCTGCAGCCTGAGTGGACAGAGGGCGGGCTCACCGGGTTTGCACATCCCCGCCCCAAGCGCGCGCGCGCGCACACACACACACAAACACACACACACACACACTGCTGGACTCACACCGTTCTTCAGGAACGCGGCTGGGGATGGGGACAGGAACTGACTGGAGGACCGCATGACGGTCCCCGGCCTCGCTGAAAGGTGCTGTGGAGGCAGCGCGAGAGCCAGACTGGCAGGACGAATTGGAGCTGGGGCTGGCTGGAGGGATGGGGAGGAAGTGGGGTGAGCTAGGGACCCTCGGGTCCGTGGGGCGGGGGCGGGGTGTGCAGGAATGAGTGCCTGGTGCATGCCATGTCAAGCGTGCTGGAGAGACCGCAGGCCGGCTGGAATTTTGGAAACCAGTATTAACCAGGACTTCAGGGACCTGCCCTGGTTGCCGTCCCTTGCCTTGCCTTGCCCTCCTGCCAGCACGGCAAATGTTCCAGAGCTCTGTAGGGGGTCATTAAATCACCCTGAGTCCATACAGCAGCACTGCGAGGGAGAGACTATTATGCCCGACTTACGCACGAGGAGTCCGAGGCTCAAAGGTTAATTCACAGATCCAAGGTCTGACAGCCAGTCAACAGAGGAGGCAGGATTTGAACCTGACCCTCTGCGACTTCCAGCCCACATCCTTCCACCCTCCTGGGTCCCACTGCAGCTCACCTTGCTTGGAGCCCCTCGAGCCCCGGCTCCCTGGCCTGCACAGCCTACGGGGCAGAGTGGCACCCTCGAGCAGCTCTGGAGGCCCTGCTGGGCCTGCCCGCCACTGACCCTCACCAGGATGCAAGGCCTTCATCTCGGTTTTCCTTCTGGGAACTAGGGCTGGAGAAGGGCAGGCCCATCCCTTTCCAGGGCAGTGTTTCCGAACTGCAGGCAAAATTCACTCATGGTATAAAAGCAATTCCGCGGATTGAGACCATCATTAAAAAAAAAAAAAAGGACAGGATAGAAAATAAAAATTAGAGTGCCTTACACAAGCCAAGGGTAGGTTAGGTTTTGAGAAACGCTTCTCCTGCATGTGTGTACCGAGTTGTAATTTAAAATGGGTCATGGCTGTGCTCTGCGGAAGGCAGACACCGTAGAGCCATGGCCCGGCCTCTGGGGTAGGGCGAAGAGGCCTCCATCCTCGATAGGTGCCCTGGGCAGCTGTTTGTTTTCACTCTTTGCTGGGGGTGCCAAGAAGAGGCCTGTGACCCAGGAGAGGAGGGCAGTGGTGTGACTGTGGACTTCTTAGTCCTCCAAACTGCCTCTGGGCACGGGATTCCCGTGCGGGTGTTACTGGCAGGAGCTTTGGTTTTACTCCTGGATCCCACCAGCCCCAACTCCACCCATCCATCCGCCCCCTACTCTCTCATGCTTATTCATGCCTTGGCTGGAATGCCCTTTCCCTGTCCACGCATAGACCCCATGGCAGCCTTCAAAAATATTAGAGGTATCTGTCTCTGGAAGCATTCCCAATACTGCATGCTGACTTCAGCTCCTCCCCTTAGATCCCACAGGATCTTGTACCAAGAGCTCTTTACTGTGATTCTTCAGGTAGAATTGCTTTATCCTTCACCAAACTTAACTGACAAGAAGTAGACTTCCCTAGTCCATCTGCCCAACCCATTTCCCACCCCAGTCCGCAGGCCAGTTCTGGAGCTACTCAAAAGGTGCTGCTGCCACCTGCATAAACAGCCCTTCCCTCTCTCCCTGCCTCCACATATCCGCAGAGAAGCTTCCCTCTTTCCTATGGAGCCAGAGCACCTGCTTAGAAATGGCAAGAGCCTTCCTTGGCAGGAAGCTCTGCCCAGCACTCCCTGGCTGTGGGTTTGGCCAGGTTGGAGTGCTGGACCCCAAAGGCAGGGGCTCCGAGGACTGGCACTGACAATGTGCCCATGGAGCCAGGGCTTAACAGCTGCCCTGCCAGTCCTGGAGGGCATCCGGAGCTCTCCTGTGGCTGCCAGGCTGCCTGCCGGGTCTGCCTTTGTCATGTCCTTCTGCAGTCTGGGCTCAGGCCCCTACTCACAGTGTGGAGCTGCCCTTAGGGTTCTGGTCCGGTGCCAGGCACTGGGGAGAGGCCTGCCCTGCCCTTAGGAAACCCACATCCCCAGGATGGATTCAGCTTCAATTGTGAAAAAAGAGCAGAGTGTCAAGGGCTACAATGGAAGCCCAAAGGCAGGAGGCCCCACTCTACCTGAGGGGCAGAAAGGTTCCTGGGAAAGCCAGCTCTAGGAGCCTATGGCCCCCAAGACTACAAGCTCACCAGCCTCTATTCAGCTCTGGTGTTAACTCAGGAACAAGGGGTGCTGGCAGTCAATGGGGGGGCAGCACTAAGAGGCCATAATTTTCATTCTCATCCTGGGCCCCCCAGACTAAGTCTCCAGGCTTTTCTGGGTTTATACAATAAACTGTTTGGCTCATTTACTTTTTGCATATTTCCAGCCAAATACAGAAAAAGCTCCAAAACATTTATCAGCAAGGCGGATCTGTGTGAGACCCTGAGCCAGGAGATCTCTTGAATGCTACAGCGGGCTTGAGGGGTTTGAAACAGTCAAGTCCAAGGCAACTGGTATCCATGCTTTATCTCAGGTACTTAGGTTCAATGCTTCCATCTGCCACTAACTGGCACAGCTGTTTGACCCCTCTGCCCCGTCCTCAGCCTTATGCTGCCACTTCTCAGGTTAGAGCGACGGCTTAGTGAGACATCTGCTTGCCACCACTGAAGTCAGGACAGTGCCTTTTCTTCTCATGGAGGACTTGTGTGGTCCTGGCCTCCTAGGGTCTGATTCTGTCTCTACCATTTACTAGTTGCAGCCTTAGGCAAATTTCTTTATTGCTCCAGCCCCAGTTTTCAGGTGTAAAATTGGCCTCAACAGTATTTCCCTCAGCAGGTTGAAAACGGAATGAAAACGTTCTGCTCCTCACAGCATCCCTACAGCCTTGGTCAAAGACCTACATGTCAGATTTGCATCAAATACTGGCCAAAACTATTAGCTACTGTTTAGATAAAAGTTTTAGGAAGTTGAGAGTGTATGACCTCTTCAAAAGCCAGCCAATCTTACTGTGCCCAGAGAAAGCACCTGATGGTATGTGAGCCAGTGGGCTGGGAAGGGAGGCGAGGGGAAAACACGTTCCGAAGAGGCTGGATTGGGGAGCGCATGCCCACACTGGCTCATGGAGCCCGTCACCCCCTCTCTGAGGTGCATCTGTGGCGATGCTTGCTCAGGTCCAGCCTGCACCTGCCGCTGCTAATGCTCCGTGTGGCAGCGCCTGGGCAGGCGGGCCCTGTTTCCACACAGCTGACACCTGGAGACACCAAGGATCATTTACTGATTTGAAATGTGTCCTCTAGGACAGTGACCTATTATGGTGGCATGGACAGGCGTTCCCTTCCTGTGAGTCTCATTTCTGCCTCCGGCCTTGTCTTTTAACATTTTGGGACCTTTGGAATGACGGCAAATCACAGCAGAGCCATGAGTAGAATAGAGTCACTGTCCATCTGAAGAACTTAGACCCCTCAGCCTTGCAGATGCAAACTGTCTCCCTCTGCCAAAGCCACATACTCCACGTTTCTCCCTGGGGCGAGGAGGTGATCTGCTTTTATTAGAGGACACATATAACCCTACCTCTCTAAGTGCTCATTTTTCTGGCGAGGTTGGTCAGTGTGTTTACTTGCCGTCACCTTTTCTCCTTAGCTATCATATCTGGGAGAAATCAAGCTAAGGACTTAGCAAGCACTAATATGGCACCTTCTGTGCTAGGCATGGGGGTAACGGTAAGCGGCTCTGCCTCTGTGTGACCTTTGGAAAATGACTGCTGTGTCCCAATTTCCTCACCTGCAGATTTGAGGTAACAGATGAGGAAACTTCCCATTTTTAGTAGTCTATGTGTTAGTACAAAGTCTTTAGAACAGTGCCTGGCAGATAAAAGTTAATACCAGTGAGGATGATGATGGCAAATGGAATGATCAAGATCTCTCTGCCCTTAAGGACCCTATGTAGCCTCCTCACCTTATCCCACAAGGAATTTAGGGCAAGCTCTTTCAACTACCAGTTTGCTTGGCCAATATTCTTACTTGCCAGCACTTCAATGAGGCGGGGAATGAAGGACTCAGTTCCTTTCTTGTTCTAGTCTGTCTGTTCTCCCAAGCTCACTGTCTCAGTTGAAACTCTGTGCTGTGTAATATTTTGCATACACAGTATGGTTATGTATTAGTCTTTTTTTTTTTTTTTTTTTTTTTTGAGATGGAGTTTTGCTTTTGTTGCCCAGGCTGGAGTGCAATGGCCTGATCTCGGCTCACTGCAACCTTTGCCTCCTGGGTTCAAGCAGTTCTCCTGCCTCACTTCCCGAGTAGCTGGGATTATAGGCATGCGCCACTACACCCAGCTAATTTTGTATTTTTAGTAGAAACAGGGTTTCTCCATGTTGATCAGGCTGGTCTCAAACTCCTGACCTCAGGTGATCCACCTGCTTTAGCCTCCCAAAGTGCTGGGATTACAGGCATGAGCCACCACACCCAGCCTGTATTAATCCATTTTTATGCTGCTGAAAAAGACATACCCAAGACTGGGAAGAAATGGAGGTTTAATTTGACTTACAGTTCCACATGGCTGGGGGGATCATGGTGGAGGGCAAAAGGCACTTCTTACATGGTGGCAGCAAGAGAGAAATGAGGAGGAAGCACAAGTGGACACCCCTGAGAAATCCATCAGATCTCATGAGACTTATTCACTATCACGAGAACAGCACTGGCAAGACCAGCCCCCATGATTCAATTACCTCCCCCAGGGTCCCTCCCGTAACACATGGGAATTCTGGGAGATACAAGTTGAGATTTGAATGGGAACACAGCCAAACCATGTCATTCCACCCCTGGCCCCTCCAAATCTCATGTTCTCACATTTTAAAACCAATGACACCTTCCCAACAGTCCCCCAAAGTCTGATTTCAGCATTAACCCAAAAGTCCACAGTCCAAAGTCTTAACTGAGACAAGGCAATTCCCTTCCACCTATGAGCCTATAAAACCAAAAGCAAGCTAGTTACTTCCTAGATACAATGAGGGTACAGGCATTCGGTAAATACGGCCATTCCAAATGGGAAAAATTGGCCAAAACAAAGGGGTTGCAGGGCCCATGCAAGTCCAACATCCAGTGGGGCAGCCAAATTTTAAAGCTCCAAAATGACTCCAGGTCTCATATCCAGGTCACGCTGATGCAAGAGGTGGGTTCTCATGGTCTTGGGCAGCTCCACCCCTGTGGCTTTGCAGGATACAGCCACCCTCCCACGGGCTGGCACTGAGTCTCTGCAGCTTTTCCAGGTACACGGTACAAGCTGTAAGTGGCTCTACCATTCTGGGGTCTGGAGGACAGTGGCCCTCTTCTCACAGCTCCACTAGGTGGTGCCCCAGTAGGGACTCTCTGTGGGGGCTCTGACCCCCCATTTCCCTTCCTCGCTACACTAGCAGAGGTTCTCCATGAGGGCACCCACCCCTGCAGCAATCTTTTACCTGGGCATCCAGGTATTTCCATACATCTTCTGAAATCTAGGTGGAGGTTTCCAAACCTCAATTCTTGACTTCTGCATACCTGCAGGCTCAACACCATGTGGACGCTGCCAAGGCTTGGGGCTTCCACCCTCTGAAGCCACAGCCCAAGCTGTACTTTGGCCCCTTTTAGTCACAGCTGGAGCAGCTGGGACACAGGACACCAAGTCCCTAGATTGTACACAGCACAGGGACCCTGGGCCCAGCTCGCAAAACCACTTTTTCCTCCTGGGCCTCAGGGCCTGTGATGGGAGGGGCTGCCAAGAAGTTCTCTGACATAGCCTGGAGACATTTTCCTCACAGTCTTGGAGATCAGCATTAGGCTCCTTGTACTTACACACATTTCCACAGCTGGCTTGAATTTCTCCCCAGAAAATAAATTTTTCTTTTCCCCCGCATTATCAAGCTGCAAATTTTCTAAACTTTTATGCTCTGTTTCCCTTTTAAAATGGAATGCTTTTAACAGCACCCAAGTCACCTTTTGAATGCTTTGCTCCTTAGAAATTTCTTCTGCCAGATACCCAAAATCATCTCTCTCAAGGTCAAAGTTCCACAGATCTCTAGGGCAGGGGCAAAATGCAGCCAGTCTCTTTGCTAAAACGTAACAAGAGTTACCTTTGCTCCAGTTCCCAACAAGTTCCTCATCTCCATGTGGGACCACCTCAGCCTGGACCTTATTGTCCATAGCACTATCAGGCTTTTGGTCAAAGCCATTCCACAAGTCTCTAGGAAGTTCCAAACTTTCCCACATTTTCCTATTTTCTACTGAGCCCTCTAAACTGTCCCAACCTTGCCTGTTACCCAGTTCCAAAGTTGCGTCCACATTTTCGGGTGTCTTTTCAGCAATACCCCACTCTACTGTTACCAATTTATGGTATTAGTCCATTTTTACCCTGCTGACAAAGACATCCCAAGACTGGGAAGAAAAGGAGGTTTAATTAGATTTACAGTTCCACGTGGCTGGGGGGGATCATGGCAGAGGGTGAAGGCAACTTCTTACATGGCAGCAGCAAGAGAGAATTGAGGAGGAAGAAAAAGCGGAAACCCCTAATAAACCCATCAGATCTCTTGAGACTTATTCACTATCACGAAAACAGCACAGGAAAGAGCAGCCCCTGTGATTCAATTACCTCCCCCTGGGTCCCTCCCGCAACATGTGGGAATTCTAGGAGATACAATTCAAGTTGAGATTTGAATGGGGACACAGCCAAGCATATCAGGCTACTTAGGGGTTTAAGAATTCATATAACTTGCTCAGCCAGAGAAAGCACAATTTAGAATTCAGATCTTCCAGCAGTCACAAACGCTTCCTGCCCCAGGCAGATGCACATGTCTTTTATTAGAGGGAGTGGGAGGAGAAGAAGGGAGCCGTGCTTAGGTATGAAAGAACTAAAAACAAAACTGAGAAATGATCTAACAAACAAAAAACACCCAGGACAAGGCTTGTGGCATCTCCACTTTCCTTTAAAGCTGAACAATATTCTTTATGCAGTTGTAATATGATCTCAAGGGAAACTGAGACTTCATGATATAAAAATATCACTTTTGAGGATGGCCAGTTTTTTGTTTTACACAGATTTTGGGGCGGGGGGGTTCAGGTTTTAAGTTTATAGTATCATCAGATTTTATTTCATATTATGATGACAATCAAAGCCATGGATAATTCATTTTGCTAGGGCTGTTGTTTTACTGCAGCCTAACGTCCATGTGTAACAGTGGTTCTCAAACTGGAGCGAGCATCAGAACCCCCGGGAGGCTGAAACACACTGCTGTCCCTGCCTTGCATTTCCAGCAAGTTCTCCATGCAGAGATGCGACTGCTGGTCCCACACCACACCTGGAGACCCGCTGTACAGAGGAAACAAAAATCTACCTGTGTCTGAGGGCTGTAAACCTTGGCACCGGGGATCTGGCCCTCCTCTCATTATGTCGAGGGTTCAGGCACCATCTGGAAACCACCCAGGCATTTGAAATTCTAATTCTTGATCCTACTTCTTTGGTTTGTGTCTTCTAGTTATTTAACATGAAAACACTATAAGGTTATTTATCCTTGGAAAAAAATATAATGGGTTATTCCTGCTGACTTTTGTCACATATTACACATTCTGTCTTTGAATCACACTAATTTCTGATTACGAATAAGCCTGTGAAAGGATATTTCCAGCTAGAGAAACAGAACCCATAATCGGTTTCAGCTTGCTTTCTCTTGCCCTTCCTCGATGGCTTCTAGGTCACCCCTCACCCCAGCATTCTCTGAAGTCTGTCTGTTGAGAGCTGAGCCCAGCCTGTGTCAGTTAGGAAGTGATCACATGGAGCCTAAAAGCAATTCCAAAACCGTATTAGCGGGACACCTGGCTGTCCTCTCCTTACCCCACACAGATGACAGGGCACAGATATGCTACTTTTCTGAGGGTGAAGACATCTGCTTCTCCTAGAACAGGCCTTACCTGCAGGGTCACAGTTGTATACCAGTAGGACGATCTCAGCTAAAATCTGCTTTCTGCAGAGCAGGAAAAAGCGCTGAACTCGGTCCCACCCCAGGGCTGATGGAAACCTTGGCTGGAGCCGAGTGCTGGGCTGCCACGGAGGCCAGAGCACAGGGCCTTGGTCAGCAAACAATGAAGCTGGGTGGTCCTATTCCAAACATCCCCCAGAATAACCAAGTGGCCTCCAGGCTTGACAGCTCATAACCTTTTAAAAAGTGGTAAAATACAATTTTGCACAAAGGTCTGGCTGCCATTGGCAAACCAGGTGCACTGCATGAAATGTTCCTGTGAAACCCGGGCGGTAGGGCCGGCAGGCAGCTGGAACAATCGCTGTCTAAGCACAGTTAACGCCCACACAGCCCGGGGAAGGGCAGCTCTGCACGAAGAGCATGTCTGAAAGAAAACAGCACCAACATGTTCATTTATGGCGGAGAAAAACCAAGCTGATTCTTTCCTCCTCTTTCCCTTCCCCTCAATCTGTAATAATAGAGACTTTAATATAATAAAGAATTCCAAAGTATATCTAGATTGCAGCAACCTGACCAAGGTGCCATTGTAACTTTCAGAGCTTTGGTGTTTGTCCAAAAGGCAAAAAAACCACCTCGGGTCGCAGCGGTGAGGAGAACGCATGACAAGTCAGCAGCAGCCTGCCCCCAGGTACGTACCTTAGGGTGGTCCCAGAAAGTGCAGTTCCTGATGGCCAAGTCCAGAATGCACTGCACCAAATGGCTCCCATATATGTTGGGGTTAGCTGTAACTGTTTTCATGGCTAATAAGAGGACTAAGCTAAGTGATCCCAAGTCCCTCTGAGTCTGTCTTTAAATCTGATAACTACAGAAGTCAGCTATTTTGAAGTTTCACCTCCACCCTGGTTACCAAGCATGGGCTTCAGTCATGAGATACATAGCAATGCTGCTCAGGATCATTCTACTCTACTCGACTCTTGGTTTTCTGGATTCAACACCAGAGAGCACCGTTTCCCAGTGAGTATTAATTAACTGCCAAATCAACAGGTGAGAATGGCATCCTGTTCACATACAACAGACCAACGTGAGCCCCACAAGAATAAGACCTCACTATTTTTAAGTCTGAGCGTATTTTTCTAAGGCTGGGAGGTGGGTGCAGGCAGCTGGACATTAAAGGAAAACCATCTAGGCCAGGCTCGGTGGCTCACACCTGTAATCCCAGCACTTTGGGAAGCCGAGATGAGTGGATCATTTGAGGCCAGGAGTTCAAGACGAGCCTGTCCAATAGGATAAAACCCCATCTCTACTAAAAATACAAAAATTAGCCAAGTGTTGCGGGGTATGCCTATAATCCCAGTGACCTGGGAGGTTGAAGCATGAGAACTGCTTGAACCCAGGAGGTAGAGGTTGCAGTGAGCCAAGATCACACCACTGCATTCCAGTCTAGGTGACAGAGAGAGACTCTGTCTCGGGGAAAAAAAAAAAAAAAAAAAAGGAAGACCATCTCTATGCAAATGATATGAGGTAATACATTTAGTTGTTAGTCAGCTGGATTTAATCATTCCAACTTTTAGTTAATACAAAACTTTTCATGTATGATGTTATTATTCAGAATGAAATACCTCTGTATCATGCTACAGGAAATACCTAGACACAGGTGCCTTTCCTCAGGAATAATCTTTAGTGGAGGGATCTTCCCACTGTGGCCAACAGCAGGGGAGGTAACTGGCCATAGTTATGGATATGGAGTATCTGCTAAAAGTATAGGCTTTGGAGGCAGATGACTAGAGTTTGAGCTTCAACTCTCCCATTCACTAGTTAAAAAACTACTCTTAATGGTTGCAGATAACAGAAACCTATGTAAACCAGCTCAAGCACAAAGTGGGATGCTATCTTAAAGGTGAGAATCAGGGCAGTGTGGGGACCTAAGAGATCAAAATGAAGACGTGAATGATTTTATCCAGGAGGTAGGGATGTGACTGCCAGCACAAAGCTCATATCCGCCATCACTTCACCACTCCGTAAGAATGAGTGTCTCTCCCAGCTCTGGTCACCAAAAGGAAAAGGAAGTCACAGAAGGACTCTGACGTGTGTTGCATCATGTGGCACCCCTGGGCCAAATCACTGTGACCATCAGAATTAGCCTCTAAGACATGCCACAGCTAACAGCCCTGGCAAGACCTAAATGGTACACTCAATATGGTTTAAGTAAATTCAACAAAGGCATCAACTGTAGAGGAATAAACAGGACTGAGGAAACCAGTAAGGGATGGTGGAGTGTCCAGAGACTTGTGACAGAGGGAAGCCATTACCCCACCAGAGCTGAAGGGTAAAAGATGATATTGTTACCATAGTCCAGCAAGAGCTGCGACCCCGGCAGAGGATGCTTCTTGTGAGAGCTGTGACCACGGCCGCTGGTGGGACTGCAGTGAGGTCGGTTGGGGAATGAAGCCCCACTCTCTCTCCTCTATAGCTCTCTGGTCTTTTTTGAGGATGCTCATCCCAGTAGCCAAACCCAACCAGAGGCCAGGGGCTCTGGAAGTGCAGTCTGACATATACAGCCTCCTGGGGCACGGAGGAGAAGGGATGAGATTAGCTGGGGGCTGATGGGGAGAGCCTAACCAGCACACCCATTTGTTTAGGCTAGGGCTGGGCAGAAGGATTAAGACTGGTACCTCTCAACACAGGCACATGTTAGAATGGGGTGGGGTAATTTTCCAAAATATGTTGTGTGTTTGGCAGAAGGGGTTCCTGTTATTAGAAAAAGTGAGGCTGAGAGATGCTAGGCTAAAAAAGCAATCATCTTGAGTAAATCCACAGGTGTGACAGTGCCTACCACACAGAAATTGACAGGAAAAATATGCATAAAAGCACTGTGTCAACTGGAGGGCTCTGCTCCCCTTTCAGGAGACTATCAGTCATACTGGATTAAGAGTCCACCCTACTGCAGGAAGACCACACCTTCCCAAATTACATCAGCAACAACCCTATTTCCAAAGAAGGTCACATTCTGAGACGTGCGGGGGGTTACGACTGCAACATGAATTATTTCTGGGGTAAACAATTCAACTCCTAACACACCCCTACCCAGCCTCTGTGGGCTCCCTCAATCCACCAAAGCTCTTTGGCTTCAGTGTATCATCTAGCAGTTAGAAAACCAGGATCATTGAATTTACCGCAATTACAGTGAGACTGACTACCTTAGCTTACTTCTGTGAGAGGAGTTAAGACAAGGGAATCTGTGGAATTTTGGAGGGTTTGGGGGCATTCGGGGGCGGGGTCAGATGTTCTTCCTTTAAAACGCAACACTAAGTTCTCTTCCATTTGTAAGACTCACACCTCCATTCCAATGCCTGCACCACAGGACAAGCTAGTGTTCTTGGCCTTCAGCTTTCATCCCTGATGGTGAAAGCAGTTGCTTCTGATCTATTTGTCCACCAGCTTCTCCTCTGGAGCCTGAGGCTTCTGATGTTTGCCTGGCTGGTTCTCAGTAAGAAGGTCAAGTTCAACCACAGGAGAAATGGTGATGCCCTTCAGTAGTTAAATATGAGTTCAGAGCCTGGGGTCTGGACATAATATTTGGGGTCCCACAAGATGGGCACAGTGGCTCACATTTGTAATCCCAGCACTTTGGGAGGTCAAGGCAGTCAGATCACTTGACGTCAGGAGTTCGAGACCAGCCTGGCCAACATGGTAAAACTCCATCTTTACTAAAAATACAAAAATTAGCTCAGCATGGTGGCATGTACCTGTAGTCCCAGCTACCTGGGAGGCAGCTGCGGCATGAGAATCACTTGAGCCTGGGAGGCGGAGGGTGCAGTGAGTTGAGATCATGCCACTGCACTCCAGCCTGGGCGAAGGAGTGAGACTATACTTAAAAAAAAAAAAAATTGGGGTCTCTAGGACTTAAGATTTCTGAAAACACTCAGACTGTGGGGATCCCTGCTGAGGGAGAAGCCCCAAACTGGCTCCAGGGGAATGCACCAAGCCTCTGACTGAGGCTGCCTTCTCTAGCCAGCTCCCCTCCTGCTTCCCCATGGCCGGCATGGCTGAGTAAAAACAACACTGAGCACAGCCCACGCATGAGCAGCTTGCCATGCAGCAGGATAAACCCATCATGCCACTCAGTGCGCCTTGGTTGTAAATCTAGTGTGATTACAACACCAATCTCTGGCCATTTGTTCTGTTTCTGGTTTGTGAACCAAGTGAAGACGTGAGCAGGCCTCAGCTAACCCACATATAGCACATGTGTAAACTGGAACAATGAACCCTTCCTCTGGGAGGTCGCCAGCCCAGGCCAGGTCACCCGGCTTGGCCAGCAGAACCCAGAGTGGATTTTGGTCCCCGTTTGGTCCCCACTCCTTGTGCAAGGCACAAGCTGGCATGGTGGCTCTGGCCAATCATTAGAAAATAGACATGGCCTGCACACTAGAATGAATGATTTGGAAGGGCGGGATGATGGTATAAAAGAATAGGCCAATTCATTCAGAATGGTAGAAGCAGAATGCCTGTGTAGAATATCCAAACAGATAAAAGTATCTGAAGGGTTTGCCATAATCCTATCATGGTGCTGAGAAATGAGTTCTCAGCCATCTTGGGGACCCAAATATCTGAAATTTTCCAGAAATGTGTAACTGGTCCCAATTTGCTTTTCTGTCTCCATTTGGGTACTTGGTTAATGAACGTTCTTAACATGCGAATTCCACCCACTCTTACCAATGCCCTGAGCTGGTAAGGGTCCCCCTTCCCCCTTCCCCCTACTCCGTGTTGGCTGTACCAGCAGAGGCTTCTGCATTTGCCCCTGGGCAGGAGTCGGGTGTGAAGGTCTGGCCCAGAAGGTTCTGAGTCACTGAGCTGAGCTGCTGGGTGGCAGCTGGAAGGCCAGGCTGGCTGAAGCCCTGGCGAGGTCACACCGGGTCTGGGGCAGGTGCAGTGGCAGCGGCCAGACCTCTGAGGACGCAAACGGGCCACAGAGTGGGAACAACCTGGGAGAACACAGCCTCTGAGAGGAGGCTACGGGATGAAATAGGAAGCCACCAACATGGGAAAGGAGGTGAGACCAAGGGAGAAGTAGGACTGCCGCCCAAGCTGGGGCCGTGCTGGCCTTTCTTCCTTTCTGAGGCATCAGCACAGATTCTAAGGTTACCTGAACGGACTGAAAGCTCTATTGTTTTCTGAGCAACACGACAGTGGCATGAACAGAGAATTCCCGGAACACACTGGGAAGACCCACGCTCTAGAAGGTGACAATTCTGGGGGAATCTGAAGGGCAGGAATAAGAAAGTCAAACATTTGGCATCCACCAGCTGCTGAAACGCAATCTTCTCACACACTTTAAAATACCCAACACACACACACTGCCTTTTACTCACAAAACAGATACGAATGCACAGTCTGTGGGTTACCAGTTCATGTCACACTGTGTCTCAGGAAGCCACTGAGTGGCCTGGTCATGCAGCTTATCAATCTTCTGGGACATGTTTTGCCGGACTGAATTGGCTTCCACAGTATTTGCACTTCATGGTGGAAATCCCTAAGAAAGGAGGTCTGCTTCTGGCTCCATAACGAATTGGTCTTGGCCACCTGACTATTGCCCTTCCTAGCTGGCTTAGGTGGAGGCAACAGGTGTACATGAAGAAAGGCCAGGCGCGGTGGCTCATGCCTGTAATTTCAGCACTTTGGCTGAAATGGTGGATCACCTGAGGTCGGAGTTTGAGAGCAGCCTGACCAACATGGAGAAACCCCATTTTGTACTAAAAATACAAAAAAAATTAGCCAGGCATGGTGGCACATGCCTGTCATCCCAGCTGCTTGGGAGGCTCAGGCAGGAGAATCGCTTGAACCCAGGAGGCAGAGGTTGCGGTGACCTGAGATTGTGCCATTGTACTCCATTAACACCCCATCTCAAAAATTTAAAAAAAGAAAGGGTGAAACTGTGCTTGCTGCTCTGGCTGAGAGGGAGCAGCTCTATGGCTACCCTAACATGTGACAGCCACCACCAAATTCAAACTCAGCTGCCACAGGCTGACAAATGAGAAGTGGCCATCTTAGGATAGTCCCTTCATGTCCAATACAAGGATGCTCCAGAGTCAGGCAGCCAGTCCACAGGTAAGATCACAGTGCCCAGAACTCATGGTGATTTTGTTTTCAGATTGACAGGTAACACCGTGTATTTTCATTGTGTAGTATTTTGAAACATACAGAAGTGCTCCCCCGCCCCGGCTTTTTTGCAAGGATACATTCCAAGACCCACAGTGGATGCTTGAAACTGCAGATCCTACTGGGTAGATAAACTGTTTCTTTCTTTATATACATGGGGACTCCCTTGCCGAAGTCTTTGTATAGCCTCAATGCTTTCTGGTGCAACCCATTCTGATAACTGAAACCTCAGAAAGTGAAACCACAGATAAGGTGGACTACTGTGCGAGTGGATGACCTGATACTGGAAGAAGAAAATAAACCTAAGAATTTCAGACTGTGAGAGTCAAAAGTTGTCCTTTATCCAAGAAGGGAACTCAGTTCAGACAGGGAAGAGGAAGAGCAAAAGATCAAGACACAGTAACAGTTACCCCAGCTGTAGGGCAACAAGGGTTATCTATGGTGAAACCAACTTCAGGCCTGACACACAGGCTTGACACGAGGGTCTTCAAGACCCCCTGGCCTGTGCACTCCAGCAGCCAGGGAACAGATACATGGCATGTCAGTGAATGGCAGCCCTCTCTGACAGCACAAAGATCCTCATTGCCAGTGGGTGGTGGAATGAGCATACTACAGCTGGCCAGTGATTTGTGTAGGACTGATTTTGCACAACTGCATCTAGAGGCCTTGGACAGCAAGCCCTCCAGCCATTTTGCCCAAATCTGTGGACCCACAAATGAGAAGCCAGACTTGACCTGATGGACTTCCAACGAGCACTTCTGGGGTCCTGAAAAGACTTTTCCCATTAGGTGTATTGTTTCTTGGATGTGAAGTTCTAGAGCAGGGAGGAGCGTTCCTCTGGGGAATTTGGGGAGAGGGGACACACACTGTTCTCACAATCAGTTTTAAAGCTTTGCTGTTCACGCCTTATAACCAAGGTGACCCTGGAAATTGCCTGCTGAGTCCATGCAATGGAAACTTCTAGGCATTTTCCCAGCTGTTTTCTCCTCCTTGCTCTTCCACTGCTCTCTACCTCCTGTGACTCAGCATCCTCTCTGCCCTGCCCCACCTGCAACCGAGGTGGCATGGAAGGACCCCATGTTCTCAGAAAAACTGCCCCTCACCCTCCTTACAGAACCCTTGGGATCTGGCATTTCCCCTGTGCATGCTGCAGGCTGGGAGGCTCAGAAAAGTGAGAGCTCTGGGCCATGACAGTGCACATCTAGGAAGCAGGGGGGACTCATACCAATCAGGGCCAGATGGCAGAGCAGGACAGGTCACGAGTGCCCACAGAACAGGCCTATCTCACCACCCACACCCATCCTCCTCCTCCTGTGGGGGGTACTAAATAGGGCTTTGGGATCTCTCATCTTCTGTGCCCACTAGTTCTTTTGAAGCTGGCCTTTGAAGAATGGTGTTTTATGTTTATCCTTGTTTACTGTAGACCAAAAATTGGTTTGGAGGCAGCTTCCAAGTCTTGCTCCTCTCTCTCACTGGTTAGTGGGAATCTGGATAAGAGAAGTGTAGGGCTTAGATCAGTCTAGGGTTTTATGTGACCAGCTGCAGAGTAAGCACCTCTAAGCTATCCATGGTCCCTGCCAGGTCTATAGACTCTGCAGAGAGCACTGCCCTCATGGGCTCATGTGCCCTGTTCTGGCGGCCTCGATCCGTGCGTTTAGCCTCTGCCCCAGGCGTGGACTGGTTACATACAGTTAATGGTGAGATCCTCGTGTTGAAGTCAGCCTCTGTGCCCCAAGGAGTCATGGGCTGTGATCCAAGAATCCAGGGAGTAGAGTTCTCACCCTCAGGCTTAGGTGGCACTTTGTTGCGTTTTGTGTTATTTTGCAACATGATCATTCTAGTAATTCAGTCCTTGTAGAGTTGAATTCTTTCAGACTGTTTTGCCTTTTCCTGAGACTTTTGTACAATACTGTTGTTCTGAGTAACAGTATCTCTGAGCTGAGTTGCTCTAATCTGAGCTACTAAAAGGTACCAGCTTTCAATCAATTCTGATTTGGTTGTGTTTTTTAATCAAAAAAGAGGGAGACAAAGAAAAGAAAGACCACTCTCTATCAGGCCAGCCAGTAACGAACCATCCCCTTCTCCAGAAGCAAGGGCCTGGGAGGAGCAGGGCCTGTTACTGCGGCGGGGACACACTGCCTCAGGGGCAGACTTGCTCAGCGGTGGTGCACAGTGACTGCCGGGGCTTCGCTCTGGGAACCCTTTGGTTTTACTTCTTTTTATTTTTGATGGGCAAAAAGAATAATGTTTTTTTAAAAACATCATTCTTTAAAAACCTGGGAGAGAAAAAAATGCCAGCGAGAGGAAGACAAAGAAAAATTAGAGGCAGTACATTCCATATTTTAGAACTTTAGCTTTCCAGACAGTCCCATTTTGTTTGGTTTACAAATGCATCCTGCAGTACAAGGTGAAGCCAAACGGTACAAAGTCCACAGAATTGAAAAGCCATTTATATTTATCGTTCCATTTTTTCATTATCAAATGTTATGAATTCTCCAAAAAGGTAACAGGGAACTGGTCTCACTTTATAGATAGGGAAATTACCAAAAGAAAAATCTTGGCTCTACCATCTCTACTTACAGAAGGTAAAACACTTAACAGAGACAGATTTCTGTTGGAGTTAGACTAGGTTTCTTTTCACAGCCCTTAATCTCACGAGGTGAGAAGGAGTGGAAGTTGCCAAGTTGTTGGCTACCAGACCCATCAGTCTGTTTAACGCTGGCTAAAAGCAGAGAATAATGGGCAAGTTACCAAGTTTCCCCTTCAGCTCTGGCGTGAATTCTGAAATTGTGGAAGATCCTCATGTAACACACACGCTGCAACTTGCATTTGCCACACAGTCCAGGGCAGGCGTCCTCAAACTTTTTACACAGGGGACCAGTTCACTGTCCCTCAGACCGCTGGAGGGCCACCACATACTGTGCTCCTCTCGGTAACCACCAATGAAAGAGGTGCCCCTTCCTGAAGTGCGGCGGGGGGCCGGATAAGTGGCCTCAGGGGGCCGCATGCGGCCTGCGGGCCGTAGTTTGGGGACGCCTGGTCCAGGGTATACAGAGCATTGTGATTCTTCACAGTCCACACAGAGGCAAGACCAAAAAGTAGGACTAAAAACTAAAGGTAGTTTAGTTTTTCAGTTGGATTTTCACTCTGGCAAACTCAATAGCTCATTCCTTCCCACTCGCCCCCACCCCCAAATCACTTAAAATGTTCTTCCAATAAACATAAATTGAGCTCTTTCTCTGTTATCCATCACATTCTGCCAGTTCTTTATAACTGGAATATGGTTCTAGGTACATAAGGCTAAAGGGGAAAAAAAGCCCCAAGTGCTGTAAGGGTGCACTTAAAAGTAGTGAGGGGTCATCACTGCTGTCTACTTTCTCCCGTTCTAGGACACAGGGTGAAGAGACCACCTGGTTCTCTCTAAAGCCCTGAAAATCAGGATCACTGAGGAGGAAATATTTGTCCTTAAAAATACATGTAGGTTCTCTGGCTTGCTCTCTTTGGCTGCTATAATTGGAGCCTGAGTGGAGGCCCTTTGAATTAACACTGGTTCTGCAGGGCCTGCCCAGTCAGGTGCATCAGACCCAAGATCAAGTCAGCCAGGAGCAGAAGGGCATGGTGGCCCTACGGGGAGAATGCCCTATATTTTTAGTTGACTTTCTAAATTGTTCTCTACTTAGCTTCAGCCTGAGTCAGGTCTACAATGGCCATTATTTAGAAAATTCCTTAAATCAGCGAGGTAAGAGCATCAATTTAAAATATATCCAAACATCATTAAGCCTCAGGTCATAAAACCTGGTCCCTGAACTAATGGGAGTATCTTACTCATTAACAACTAGGTTCGTTCCAAACAGGCCCTACTGACACACATGATGCTTTTGTGTGGCACAGTAAATCTGGTAATAGCAGAACAACAGAATGGCTTTTAAACAGGGTAATTTTATAATTCCTTAAGATGCTGATTTACTTCTTGTAATGTGGCACGTGGATTACAGTACTTAGACAAAGTCCACATTTACTTTAAAAGATTTCTATATTTTAATGCAAATCTAAGGACCACCCCCTTTCTCAGTTTATAGAAGATTAAAACTTTATAAAACATAAATAACCTAGTACTCTACACATCTGAAGCCCTTTGCAATAGTCACTGTTTTTCTTAATTTGAAAATAACTTATTCATATATCAAACATTAGAGCAGAGTGTAAACATGAATGTCAATCACCCTTTTGGTTTCACAAATTTACTTTTAGCTTTCATCCACAGGCATATTTTCTGAACCTACCCATGATCTCAAATGAGATAAAATATGCTTCTTCAAAAAATTGTTACAAATATTTATTAAAAAGTGCAATTCAAAAGTTAGCTGGGCAAGCGCATCACTGCAAATCACAAAAAAGGTGAAAAACCAAAACCCCAAAATAAAACCACATGAAATACAAACAAAACAAAAAGGTTAAAAAAAAGTGTGCTGAGGAATGCACCCAAAAAGATAAGGAAATGAGCAGTCAAAGCTAGAACTCTATCCAGATGTTACTGTTCTTTCCAAGTGCAAAAGAAGGTGGTGAGGAGAAACCAGCAGCCTCCACCACTGAGTTCTGGCTTTGGGTCCAAATACTACTTCAATATCAGATTATTCATCAGGGAAGTTATAAAAATATCCTATATACATGTGCACATTTGAGGCATTTAAAAAGTCACGAGAAGCTTAAAGTTTAGTGTCTCAGCAGTTCCAGCTATTTAAACTCAATTAAAGCATCTACCATGTGAAGTTGGATTGGCTCAGTTATTTGACTGGATGATAAACTCAAGTTGTCATCTTAGGGAGAAAAAGGAACCAAGTTCACCTACACATCCTCACCATTACCCACAGGGTAAGAGAAGTTTGGCCCAGAGCTAACCATTTTTGGCATTACAGTTTCTGAATAAATCTAATAAATGGACTGACCACTTGCAACCCCAACCCCCAATGTCGAGTAAAAGAACTGTGATGAGGACAATCTGGAATCCAAATACATTCATGTGTGTTACTGAGCTGTTTAGCAACAACATATGCAGGAATCAGCCTCACAATGCAAGCGGCACCTCTGGGGAAGAAATCCTGGTACGGCACCATCAAGTTAGCAAGGATCAGGTTCTGACCTCTGGTGACATCATCAACCCCTCCCTAAGCTGTGCCAACGCAGAGTCCGCTTGCTCTTTTTAATTGCTCCCGTCAATTAAAGCGAAAAGTTCTTAGCAGCCCCCAAACCCTAGGGTGATTACTTTCTATTAGCTATTCTTACCACAAAAAAAAAAAAAAAAAAAATGCACCCGGAAAAGTAATCTTATCTTAGCATTTATCCCTGAAAAAATGAAACACTGCATTTTCTGTCGCAAACTGTTTCTGAGCCTTCTGTCCTCAATAATCATCAGCTCTCAGGGGCTAAGAAATGCTACAGCGATGGGAAACAAAACATACCCAGAAGCTCGCATTCCTGACAGGTTTCTTTTGATGGGACAGCGGCGCACTGTCTGAGCAGGGGGAAGGGTCTGAGCAGAAGAAAAGAGCTGCCAAATGCATGGAATGAGCAACAGCAAAACACCAGTGGAGTGTGTGAGTCTCTCTGGATGACTCAGAGTCCCTCCTGAGCAAATGAGGTCCTGGAAGGCAAGGCAGCAGCGAGTTCTCCTCAGAACACGACAGACGGCATGGGGCTTCTGCTGTCCAGCCGCAGCCAGGAGTGCAGACATCTCTTTCCTCTTCCCACTGGCCCTTCCAGCGCTGGGATGGAGGAGCTGTGTCAATTGTGGGGTCACACGGAGAAAAGTCAGTGCAGCAGTATGTTTCCGGGATAGGAATGTGAGTAGACGGCAATGTCACACGGGCTCAGCTTCTCCTCCTCCCCTCGGTTCATATGCAGGAGGAACTCGCACCCAGAGGCCCCGCCGTCACAGCACTAAGAAGAGGATCAGCACAACCAACAGGACTGCAAAGAGGATGGCTATGGCACACCACTGGCGCCGATCTGGAAGGCAGGACATGGGGGATTAGCTCTCACAGGAACTCCAGATTCCCCGAGATACAGTTACACGGAATTTATGGCACCCTTTGAAGCAGAAAAGGTGCAGAATGTGCAAGTGACAGGGCCATGATCTTACACCTGCCCAGGTGCCTGATACTCTAATGCTGCTCTGTTCTTGGCCTGCACTTCACATGCAGTCACAACTCTGCCAGTCCCCTGAAAATGTCTCATAATAATTACATGCTTTGTGTCTCAAGTCTTTAATTAAAATCTGCAGATCTTAGCTTTCTGTTGGTGATTAGCATATCCTCAAAAAAGGTGTTGGTACTGGTGTTACAGATCAAAGCCTGCCTGCTTTAATCTCCCATAAAAGTCAAGTCATTTAATTAAACAATAATCACATTCTTTTCTGAATGAGCACAATGGGAAGAGGGAAAGGAGATGAAAGCTACCGCTGGTCACTTCAGGAAGTAAATAGCTGAAAAAGCAAGCTCCAGTGAGACAGCATGATTAATTTCACACCACACCTAGTCAACTAAGGTTATTTAACTAGTAACTGTGTTAAAGTCACTTATGGAGCTCCTCTGTAAATGAAAGCGGAATGTCTTTTCTGAAACTTTCTGCCTTACCAACAATTTGGAACAGCAGCCACAGGAAACAAAATGGCTAGAGTCCATCCAAGCGGCTGAGAGCAGGGAGGCCCTGCGGGACAGAAGAGCCTAGACAGGCCCTGGGGAGCCCTGCTGCAGCTCACAATCCTGTGGTCCCAACTCTACAACAGCTGCCTCGCAGGGCTGTTACAAGAATTAACACCACAAACCCTGTCATACACACACTGTGCAGCGCCCAAACCTAAGGCACAGAGGATGTTTCCTTAATTTGGGGACATGTAGAAAGAATGAGCAGTCTTTCCACTGATGAGTCCTGCCATCTTCCACGTAGGGCCCAACTGATAACAGAATTCACTAGCCAATGAAAATGCAGTTCAACCACTAGGAATGAGTTCCATTTAAATAGAAATATAAAGACATATTGATTCACTAAAGTTTCTCTGAAAGCCCACTGACCTTAGCACACTGTAACTATTGAGAATCACACTGCAAAAAGATCTGAATCTATGAAAATAAACTCCTCAACTCTCTACAAGGCAAAACATGTACTTTAAATTATTATTTAAAATATTATGGATATCAAAGTCTTAGAACTGGAAAAGAGAACTACCACCAAATTATAAGTAAAGCAAGTACCTTCTCAGTGGTGGTCACCTTGGTCTACCTCGGACATGCTAGAAGAAACTCATTTAGTTAACTCTGTGAGCAGGACGAAGACCTCAGGTCCATCACTCCTTGTTCTCAGGTAGGACCGTTCCAAAGGTCTAGGGGAGGCAGAGCTGGCCTACTGCAGGTCATTTTTTTTTTTTTTTTTTTGAGACGGAGTTTCGCTCTTGTTACCCAGGCTGGAGTGCAATGGCGCGACCTCGGCTCACCACAACCTCTGCCTCCTGAATTCAAGCAATTCTCCTGCCTCAGCCTCCCGAGTAGCTGGGATTACAGGCGTGCGCCACCATGCCCAGCTAATTTTTGTATTTTTAGTAGAGATGGGGTTTTACCATGTTGACCAGGATGGTCTCGATCTCTTGACCTCATGATCCACCTGCCTCAGCCTCCCAAAGTGCTGGAATTACAGGTTGCAGGTCGTATTTTGAACTTGTTTAACTACTACTTCAATGGTCAAGAAAACTGGAATAGCTGGCATTCTCTCATCTATTTAAAAATGTTAAAGCCAGGCACAGTGGCTCATGCCTGTAGTCCCAGCACTTTGGGAGGCCAAGGTGGGCAGGTTGCAAGGTCAGGAGATTGAGACCATCCTGGCCAACATGGTGAAACCCAGTCTCTACTAAAAATACAAAAAAAATAGCTGGGCATGGTGGCATGTGCCTGTAGTCCCAGCTACTCAGGAGGCTGAGGCAGGAGAATCGCTATAACATGGGAGGCAGAAGTTGCAGTGAGCCAAGATCGTGCCATTGCACTTCAGCCTGGCAACAGAGGGAGACTCTGTCTCAAAAAAAAAAAAAAAAAAAAAGTTAAAATTTCAATTTCAAGCCAAGCATGTAAGGAGCTTAGAAGCCATCACTCTGTCCTAAAAAGTAAAAGCTGAACAAACTGAAAAAGCAACAACTCTTCTTAGATCCATTAAAGAAGCGAGGTCACAGGGTAAACTGCTGCCCCTAAAACTGCAGAAACCTACAGGTGCACACAGAGAAATCACAGCTTATCAGAGCAGAAATCCATAAAGCAACAAGCTCCATGGGAACCAGCGTCCTGGTAGAAAAACCTTAACTGTAATTGATGAGTTGCTGATGGTTCAGTGTGGACAAGTCTAAAATTAAAAATAATAATAAAAATAAAAATTGCAGGGAGACCAAGTCAAAGGGCACCCCCACACTTCTGTGGGTTTTACCTCCAGGAGCTTGACCAGGTTCTCAGCGAATATTGGGAAAAATCCCCTCATGCTTCCAGCAGGCAGAGGGGAAAAAGAACCATTATGAAATACTCCAGAGCACTCTGCTCTAAACAAAGTCTGCCCTTAGAAGAAACTAACCAGAGTCTAACTAACCTGGGGAAGGAAAACATCCAACTCCAGTCTTCTCTAGCCAGCTGGTTCCATCTAACAGTAGAAAATCTGGGAAGCACTGGTGAAGTTCCCAGGCCAGGGGCAGAGACTCACCAGACACTAAGACCTAATCACAGGACTACAGAATGCCATCCCCACCCCAACTCACTACCCCATCTTTGGTAAAGGTCTATTTACCACAGTTCCTTTTACCCAGTACATCATGTCCACTTTTCAACAAAAAGTTACAAGGCACACTAAAAGGCAAAAAGCAACAGTATGAAGAAACTGAATATGCATCAGAGCCAGAGTCAGCTATGGCAGAAATTTTGGAATTATCAGATGAGGAATTTTTTAAAACCACAATTAATATGCTCCTGGCTTTAAAGAAGGAAGTAGACAACATGCTTATATTACATGGATAATGTAAGCAGAGACATGGAAATTCTAGGAAAGAAAAAAGAGAGATCAAAAACACTGTAACACAAACGAAGAATAGCCTTGATGGGCTCATTAGTGGGCTAATCACAGCTAAAGAAAGGATTCTGAGCTTGACATTTTATCAACAGAAACCTGAAAAAAGAAAAAAAGACTGAAAAAAGTCTCAAACAGAACATTCCAGAAATGCGGAACAACAAGATTTACCATAACATCAATCAAGACAATGCAGTATCAGTAAAACAGACAAACAGATCAATGGAACAGACAGTCCAGAAATAGGCTGACAGAAATATAGTCAACGAATCTTTCACAAAGGAGCAAGTGCAATACAACAGAGCAAAGAGAGTCTTTTCAACAAATGGTGCTGAAACAACTGGACATCCATGCCAAAAAAATGAAGTGGGATGCAGACTTTACAGCTTAACAAAAATGAACTCAAAATGTATCCACAGACCTAAATGTAAACTGCAAAATGATCCAACTCCTGAAAGAAAACACAGGAGAAAACCTAGATGACCTTGGGTATGGCAATGACTTTTTAGAACAACACCAAAGGCATTATATATCCATGAAAGAAATACTTGAAATCGGGATGTCATTAAAATTAAAAACTATGCTCTGTGGAAGTCACTGCCAAAAAGAATGAGAAGACAAGCCACAGACTGGGGTAGAATGTTTGCAAAAGATTCATCTGATAAATGACTGTTGTCCAGAATGTATTATACAAAGAATTCTTAAAACTTAGGCCGGGCGCAATGGCTCAAGCCTGTAATCCCAGCACTTTGAGAGGCTGAGGCGGGTGGATCATGAGGTCAAGAGATCAAGACCATCCTGGTCAACTTGGTGAAACCCCATCTCTACTAACGATACAAAAAATTAGCTGGGCATGGTGGTGCGTGCCTGTAATCCCAGCTACTCAGGAAGCTGAGGCAGGAGAACTGCCTGAACCCAGGAGGCAGAGGCTGCGGTGAGCTGAGATCACGCCATTGCACTCCAGCCTGGGTAACAAGAGCGAAACTCTGTTTAAAAAAAAAAAAAAAAAAAAAAAATTCACCAGTAAGATGACAGCTTGATTTTTAAAATGGGCAAAAGACCTGAACACACACCTCACCAAAAAAGAGATGGGACTGGGCATGGTGGCTCATGCCTGTAATCCCAACACTTTGGGAAGCCAAGGTGGGCAGATCACTTGAGCCCAGGAGTTCAAGACCAGCCTAGCCAACATGGTGAAACCCTATCTCTACTAAAAAACCAAAAATTAGCTGGGCGTGGTAGGGCAGGCCTGTAATCCCAGCTATTTGGGAGGCTGAGGCACAAGAATCACTTGAGCCTGGAAGGCAGATGCAGTGAACTGAAATTGGGCCGCTACACTGCAGCTTAGGTGACAGAGTGAGACTCTGTATCAAAGAAAGAAAAAAAAAAAATGAAAGAGATGGCAGGGGAGCATATGAAAAGATGTGCAACATTAGGTGTCACTGGGGAAATGCAAATTAAAACAAGAAACAATACACACCTATTAGAATGGTCAAAACTCCCAACAGTGTCAATACCACATGCTAGCAAGGATGTGAAGCAATACGATCTCCTAGTGGAAATTCAAAATGGTACAGCCACTTTGGAAGACGGTTTGGTTTTCCTTACAAAACCCAAACATACTCTTACCATAACCATTCAGCAATCGCATACCTTGTTACTTACCAAAATGAACTTAAAAACCAATGTCCACATAAAAACCTGCACATAGTTTGTTTTGAGACGGAGTCTCCCTCTGTCATCCAGGCTGGAGTACGGTGCTGACATCTCAGCATACTGCAACGTCCGCCTTCTGGGTTCAGGTGATTCTCATGCTTAAGTAGCTGGGATTATAGGTGCGCACCCCCCACCCCTATCCCCCGGCTAATTTGCACGTGGGTATTCGTAGCAGCTTTATTCATCATTCCCAAACTTTGGAAGCAACCAAGATGTCCTTCGGTAGGTAAATGGATAAACTGTGGTACATCCAGACAATAGAATATTATTCAGTGTTAAAAGAGAAATAGCTATCAAGCCATGAAAAAGCATAGTGGAAACTTAGATGCACATTACTAAGTGAGAGAAGTCAATCTGAAAGGGATTTGTGCTATGATTCCAACCATATGCATGCTGGAAAAGCAAAACTGTGGAGATAGTCAAGGGATCAGTAGTTGGGGAGGCTGGAGGAAGGGGGGGATGAACACGTGGAACACAGGATTTTTAGGGCAGTGAAACTGCTCTGTGTGATGCTGCAATGATGGATACATGTCATTTATACATTTGTCCAAATCCATAGGATGTACAACACCAAGTGAATCCTAATGCAAACGACGGTCTTTGCAGATGATTAATACGTTAGCATAGGCTGACTATAACAAATGGACTACCGTGATGCTGGATGTCAAGAGTCAGGGAGATTACGAGTGTGGGAAGGGAACTCTGTACTTCCTGCTCTATTTTGCTAAGAACCTAAAACTATTCTAAAAAGTTTATTAATTTTTTAAATATTAAAATGCTTACAATAATTTCAAACCACTTCATTAAAATTAGTTGCTATTCTTTCAGGATGAAAACAGAAGACGTATCTGCTTCCTTCTCCACCCCTCCCTCAACCTCACACGCATGTCTACTCCCTTCCCCCAGGCATCTCGCCATTCTCAGGACCAGATTTCCAACACTGAATCAGATTCCCACTCTTTGGCTTTCCGTCAGCCTCTCTACTCGCGCCCCTACCACCCTCCAATCACTTTCTCTTCCACAACTGTATTACGTAGAATTTTACCAAGGAGAAGCATATACCACACAAGCCAGCACAACCCAAGGATGCTCTTTTAAAGCCGTTTTCCTCTGAAGTGGCTAAGCTGCCTCTATGAAGCATGAACTAGGCAATAGGTAGCCCCAGGGAGCTGTTACCCCAGCAGACTTCTCAGCACTTCCCGCAGAGGCTCCATGCATAGAAGGAACGGGTACTAACCACAGGGCCTTTTGTGACCAAGTGGAAAGTTTTAAGCAGCATTGCAAGCTCAGGACCTGCCTCAAAAGTCAGAGGGAACAAAAGAACTCCAATCATAGTTTTTTTCCTCTCTCTCAAAATATTTTCCTCCCCTAAAAAGATGAAGAGAATGTTGGAAAGTGAGAAGGAAAAAAAATCTCAGTATCTACTAAAAATACTTCTGTGCGTAGGAGAATAATAAAATCAGTGTCCCTCTTGGGTCATTCAAAAGAGTAAATGTAGAGTCTTGGTTGGTTTCTCCCCAGGAAGCAGATAGCCATGGGGAGCGGAGATGTTCTGCCTCCGAAGAACCGTGAAGCCTGTGTGTTCCTAACTACTTAATCACACTTCACTGTGCCTCCATAGGCTTCCTTTATATACAGGTTTGATTACAAAGCAGTGAACTTTTGCAAAAAGTATGGAGGAGGGCAGAGACCAGTACAAACTGCTTGCTTGTCAAACTGAAGCAGAAAGCACCAAGCAGGAGGAGGTCCTTAGGGAGTATTTCTTTGGGTAGCAAGCAAAGATTAAAATGAAAACACAAGCAACCTTTCAAAAGTGAAGCTCCCTTCAGGATAAATGCTCTGTTTCCTGGCTCTTTTTCTTACACAAATACAACCAAAGTAATAACACTGCTTCCCCAATTTTTCTTTTGGGAAAAAGTAGAATAAAGCCTAAGCAAACGTCAGTGCTATTTATATACACTGGGCTGCTTATCACAATGCAAGTACTTTTCTAAATTATTCATACCCAGAATGCTGGGAAATAAAGACAGTGCATCTTTGTTCACTTGCTCTTCCCCAAACAAAACTGGTGCCGAAGTAGCTACTTGACTTTGTGACTATACATACATGAGTGAGAGGCTTGGAGTTTAAACTTGCTATGTAACCCTTCATTAACCCCCACGCCCCACTTTTTTGTTTTTAAATAGAGGGGAGAAGGTGGAAGAAGAGAGACCCCTTGGGGCCATTACAATTTTTGTTGCCTTACAATTTCTTAAAAATATTTACTAAGTATCAATAAATACATGGTAAATGCAGTTAAACAGTTTTACTTTATCCTTATTTCATTTAATCTTTACAATGACCTGGAGAGGTAGGACTCAATCTATTTTTATAGATAAGAAACGGAGCCCAGAGAACTGTTATGTAACCTGAGTTAAACTTATAAGAAGTAAACATGCATATGTATTTAAATCTTGCCTCAAAGAGCTACCCTATTAAACCTTATAACATGTACCTGACAGCAAGAAACCAATAGAAGAATGAGGTGTCCATAGGGGATGTTCTAACGCAAGGGAGGTGTTCTACAGCCCAGAACATTCGGATTACCTCAAGGAGCATCTCAGTTTCTCCTTCTACCAAGCTGCCCCCACCAGATAAAGAAGAGATACTGGATTTTTAAATTTAAAATATATTATTTCCCATGTAAAGAGTCACTGGAACATATACAATAATCTGAAAATTGTTGCTTCATCCTCATCCTGGTGCAAATTTGCCGGAGTATTTCAGTATTTATTCAAATAAACAATTTAAAGTAGATCCATGCACGCCATCTTATTCTATAGCAGCTGTTTTTCTATCAATGAAAGAATGTTGAGGAGAAACAGTAACTTGCTTAACTGTTGTTTTAAAAAAGTTCCCTATTTTGGCAAGGAAATCTTAAAAAACCAATAAAATAAAGATCGATTTTGTAATTGCAAAGAAAGTTATACTACTGGGAAAAAAAAAACTGAACACGGTGGGGGAGCACAGAGATATTTTCCCAAGTTAAGGCTACAAGCAGAAGATAAAAACTGCACATACCAGTCTTCCATTCTAGGGTATCATAAAAAAAAAAAAAATTGTGCCATAACTAAAGGATCAGCCAGGCACAATGGGTCATGCCTGTAATCCCATCACTTTGGGAGGTTGAGGCGGGAGGATCACCTGAGATCAGGAGTTCGAGACAAGACTAGCCAAGAAGGTGAAACCCTGTCCCTACTAAAAATACAAAAGTTAGCCAGGCATGGTGGCATGCACCTGTAATCCCAGCTACTCGGGAGGCTGAGGCTTGAGAATCACTTGAATCCAGGAGGCAGTGGAGGTTGCAGTGAGCTAAGATGGCACCACTGCACTCCAGCCTGGGTGACAGAGACTCGGTCTCAAAAAAAAAAAGGGGGGGGGGGATTTGCATGGGCATAACTATGAGACAACGCCCCTAGACAGAGTTCTAGAATTAAGTACAAATGCTTAAACACCATACATACCACTGGTCATATGAGATACTTTTGCAAGTTTCTTCATCACATTGTCCAGCCGGGACTGAGTGCTCTCCAATTCGTGAGAGAAATCTTCCAACATACTAGAGAAAAGCAGGTACAGAGGTCGCTGTAAGCACAAAGCCTTGGCAGTGCACTTGCACTGGGTTAACACGACTAGGCCTATATTTTAGCAAACAAAATAGGCAACGCTGGGATTCAGGACCTTAGTCTAGTATCCAAAATCCTTGGGACAGGATATGATTTTGATTTTGGAATTCTTGAGATTTAAAAATATGCTTTGTATTAGTCAATACCACCAGCAGGGTCTGGGGCAGTCCCCATAATCAGATACTTAATATTTCTGCAGAGAAAACTATGAGGAGTCACAGGTGGAGTCAGGTGAGGTTTTTCTGTAACATAACCTTGCTGCAAATTTAAAGAAACACATTGACATTTCTTTTTAGAGCTTTCTAGATTTCAGAACTGAATGCAGACAAGGCAGTATGGATCTGTCTAAACAATAACACAAACTCAGTGCTAGTGCAATGTGGTAGAAACAACGCTATCTGAGGCAGACAATCAGGCTTTGCCGCTTGTTTACATTGCTACCTTGGACAATGTACCCTACAACTCTTTGGGACTGTTTCCTCACCTGTAAAACAGGACAATCCTATCAGCTCAACTTCCCTCACAGGGCTCTTGTGAGAACCAGGTAATATACTAAAGCACTTTGTGTCAATATGAGTTCAGGCATGTGCTTTAATAAAATAATCTCCTAGAAAGCGCTCTAAGCTTTATCATAAACCCAGAAGACCTCAGGACTAACATACATCCCTGATGGGGTGTGTGTGAGAGTGTGTATGTGCACCCACGCATACACGTGTCTCCCCATCTGTCCTCACAGAGAAACCAGTTATTTCCCACTAGGAGAACTGACTCCAGCAGGCTTACACTATTTGCTGTCCAATGTGCATCTGGGAAAGAAAACACCAAAATACTCTTTTAGGAGTGCCTAGAAAAATCACTAAATAGTCCAGACTTTTCAACTGCTGATTAGTAAATGATTGTTCTGAGGCTAGAATGCAACATACCAATTAGTACTAAGGGTCTCACTAAAAAGGCTGTAGTAAGTCTGACAGCATCACTGACAGCTAGAAACTGCTGGTCTCGATCTCTCCACACCAGACACCTGACAGCCTTGCAGGATGGGGCAACCAACTCTTCATTAAATTAACTATTACATCAACTCCTATTGACAACTCAATAAACAAGTCTTTGTCCCTTATCTAAATTTTCAAATCAAAACATATTTATCTCATTTTAGATCCTGGCAGCATCATGGCCCTGCAGCTGGCAGGCAGCGCCAAACACTGAAAAGCAAGAGCTACCTTTGTGCGCTGGTTATGGTTTTTCTTACTGAAGACAAAACAGGCACATCACCTGCCCTTCAGTCCATGGACACTCACCAATGAAGTTGCTAGCCCAAATCTATCTCAATAACATCCAGCAAAAATATGAGTCACGTATGCCATTTTACATTTTGCAGTAGCCACATTTTTAAAAATTTCAAAAGAAACAAATGAAATTAATATTCTGTTGTATTTAGCCTAATGTAGCCAAAATACTATCACTTCAACATGCAATATAAAAAATTATTAATAAGGCCAGGCATGGTGGCCCATGCCTATAATCTCAGCACTTTGAGAAGCCAAGGCAGGTAGATCACGAGGTCGGGAGATTGAGATCATCCTGACCAGCATGGTGAAACCCTGTCTCTATTAAAATACAAAATTAGCTGGGCATGGTGGTGCGCACCTGCAGTCCCAGTTACTCAGGAGGCTGAGGCAGGGGAATCACTGGAACCCAGGAGACAGAGGTTGCAGTGAGCCAAGATTGCGCCACTGTACTCCAGACTGGCGACAGAGCGAGACTCCGTCTCAAAAAAAAAAAAAAGTTATTAATAAGCTATTTTACATTTGTCCATACTATGTCTTCAAAGTCCAGTATGCATTCTACCCTGGAGCACATCTCAACTCAGATTGACCACAGATCACTTACTCATCAGCCACATGTGGCTAGTAGCTATTAGATTGGATAGCACAGACCTCAGTCCAAATCCTATGTTTTTCCCAATTATCTGCTATTTCTATTTTATTAGAGACAGGGTCTCCTCTGTTACCCAGGCTGGAGTACAGTGGTGCCATCGTAGCTCACTGCAGCCTCTAACTCCTGGGCTCAAGCAATCCTCCCACCTCAGCCTCCTTCCCTAGCACTTGGGAATACATGTGTAAACCACCATGCCCAGTGGTTTCATGCCCTTGAAAACAAACCCCTTTACTATTGCTCTAGTGAGCTGTGGAGAGGGAGTGGAGGTAGGGGTGTGTCAATTCACCATTTTTCACTGGAAGTCCCTCAGACTCTATTGCCCACTGCCCAGCTACGCTGCCTCATCAACAGACAAGCTCAGGCCATTAGTCCCTTCCCATCCTCAAAGTGAACTTTAGGGTCAAGGCCCATTTTAGGTAGAAATGAAACACATCTGGCTACTCCAGCTTCCCACCTGGTCTCCCTACCTGGTTCCACTACAGCGCATCATCTAAATCACACCTGATCACACCATCACTCCTAACCTCACCTCTACCGGTCTCTCATCACACTGAGCCTAAGTAGTCCTACCTCCTTACCATGCTGACAAGGACTCCCCTGGTTTCTTCTCTGCCTTGAGACACATGGAACCTCTCTGCTTCATGCACGTGTGCACCTCTTATCTTCACAGGTGCACTTTCTTCCTCCTGGTCTACGTTCCCCATGCTACCTGACTTCACACTAACTCTCACCTCACCTGGCTAGCGTCCACACATCCTTCAGGTTTCAGTTAAACCCCTCTTCCTCAGGGACCTTGGGCTAAGTTAGGGCTCTCCAGGCATGCACTGGCCCCATCACAGGGGCCCTCCCACACCACTGCCATCACCTAATGACACCCCCACCACTTACACAATGTCCGTTCTACCCAGCAAGTGGCAAACTCTTTGGCAGAGATGGGGTGTCTTGTCTGTTCTGCTCCCTTCTATATCCCTAGGCTTCCAGAAGGCCTGGTATAGAACAAGTGCTAAGAATTTATAATGAATGGATGTGTAATAATAAACATAATATTGAGACAGGAAAGTTTCTGAAATATCCTGGTGAACTGTTTTATTATTTTTCTCCAGCAAAATGTTTATAAAATGATAAAGGTATCCTGTGGCAGCATTTAAGAATGTAGTTTTTGCCATCAAACTTCTGAGTGCAAAAGGGATTGTTCACAAGGAAAAACAAACTGAAGTTATGTTTTGTTTTTATTTTTTTGAGAGGGAAGATTTTTTCCTCATTAACTGTAGTGAACTTTGTAACTTAAAAAAAAAAGTTACGATAATTGAAGATTCAAAGCAAAAAGTGTTTGTTCAATGTAGCAGGAGAGTCATGGGATGATAAAGTCAGCTCAGGTCCTATCCTCTTTGAAACGAAAATCGCCACAGGTTATAGAGGCTTCTTTGTTTCACATTCCCATTCATAACTATACTTCGAGTATCTGCTCAGAGAAATCTGTGTCTGTTTTTGGAGGTGTTTACAAAAATAACAACTTTGCCTAAAGCCTGTAGTAAAATTTACCGAGTGGATTTGTTTCTTTTGGGGAGGCTAGTCTGTAAAAGAATTTAAAATGCAGCAATGAATAAACTAGCTTTTGGTTTTACCAGCCATGTAGCTGCCAGGCTTTTTAGGGGCCTTGTAGGATGGTTTTGCCCCTCAGTTTCACTGCAGCAAGAGGGGCGTCTCAATACTCACACTGCCTGTTCCTCCAGCTCCCCTCCGATGCGCTGGGACATGTTCTTCAGCACCCCGATGCTGCCAGAGACCAGCTCCAACTGCTCATCCTGCTGTTCCACAATCAACTGGTGCCAGAGAAATGGGAAATAAGCAATTAAAATCCATCTTACCTGGTTCCAAGCCCAGCACTCTAGCAGCTGCTAGTTTCTTTGCCAACTTGGGACAATTCACATTCAGAAGCAAAGCCCAGAAATCAAAGGACCAGACCGTTGCCTCTGAGAACACACTGCTCAAAGGGCTGGATTGTCAAGCTACTGATATCTCCTGCTGATCCAACTTGTGAACAGTCAGCGGGGTTTGAAACCACCAAGAGAGATTTACTCCGGTTGGCTGACATCCAATAATGGAGCAGACAATGGCTGAAAGCACACGTGCAGATGACCACTGAGACACGGGGATGTTTGGGAGGAGGAAGCCCACTGCCAAGATCAAGGTCTCAATCCACAACAGACTGCCACAGCTTAAATACAAGAGAGTCTGGCAAATCTCTGGATGTGGGGAAACTAGGCACACAGACTCTCCTCCCTCTTCAAGGACAAACTCAAGATGCCCCAGGGCAATAAGTTACCTTAAGGACAACTACTGACTGACAAGTATTTACTTTTAGTTGTGTTGTATTCTTCTCACTTTCTATAGGAAAAATTTTGCTGGGTTTAATAGCAATTTAAGTAAACACTTGTTAGGCAGACGTACTAATGTAAAGAACAAAAGAACATATAAGCTATCTGTATACATAAAGCACTGTATTTAATAATCAACAGTTTCAACGGATACATGCTCCTCAAATCCCCAGACACATTATCATTAGCTGCCTTTTATTAATACAGCTCTACACATCAGAGGCAACAACAGACATAGTCCACTTCATTTCCCTCCTACCCTTACCATACACAAAAGCAGTCAACTTTATATATCATGAAACCAATGAATAATTTTCAATGAAAAAAATGAGATCTTTCTGAAAGTGCCTTTGCTGAAATGAACAAAGATCTGCTTTTTCTAAGAGAACCGAGCTTGGTTCTTTTTTTTTTTGAAAGGTTGTCTCGCTGTCACCGGGCTGGAGTGCAGTGGTGCGATAACTGGCTCACTGCAACCTCCACCTCCCAAGTTCCAGCGATTCCCTTGCCTCAACCTTCCAAGTAGCTGGGACTACAGGCGCGCATCACCACACCTAATTTTTTTATTTTAGTAGAGACGGGGTTTCACCATGTTGGCCAGGATGGTATCGATCTCCTGATCTCATAATCCGCCCGTCTTGGCCTCCCAAAGTGCTGGGATTACAGGGGTCAGCCACCGCACCAGGCCACTTGGTCCTTTGCTTTTAGAGACAGGGTCTTGCTCTGTCACCCAAGCTAAAGTGCAAAGGCATGATCAAAGCTCACTGTAGCCTTGAACTCCTGGGCTGAAGGATCCTCTGGCCTCAGCCTCCTGAGTAGCTGAGACTAAAGGTATAAACCACCATGCCTGGCTGAGCTTGGTTCTCTTGAAGCAGTCATGCTGTGAAGATTCTGAAACTCTTTATGAATGTAATCATTAAATATTTAAACACAATAAACCACAGGACAAGCTCTGGCTTACCGCACTTGTCATTAAGCCATGAGACCCCATGGCTGGCAAAGGAACTAAGGTGGGTTTATTTTTTCCCACTGCCCCATCCTAAGCCCGGGCCCCTCGGGGTACCTGCTGCTGTGCCTGCTGCTCCTCAATGAAATGAGAATTGGCTCGCTGGAGTTCTCTGTCCAGGCGCCCGTATTTATCTGTTGTTCCAGTGCTCCAGTTCTGGCTGCCACTGTCTCCCAGCAGTGCCTGTGTGAGCAGGACAACCGGAGGAGTCAGGAGAAACAAACGGTTACTATCTTGAACAAGTGAAGCATCAAGAGTGATATAAAGAGTTTTCACATTTCTTATCATCTATTTTCCCCTGGGCCAGGCTTTTATGTAGTGATGTGATCTGGTGCCTGTGTGGTACAATTTAAGGAATTCCAGAAGGGCCCTCTCTCTGTTTAAGCTCTCCCAATAGGCCTCACAATGGGCTTTGTCCCTTCAAGTGCAAATAAATGCCTGCTAAATCAACAAATGCCCACCTAGATACTGTGTTATAACTGAAAAGCACTCAATCTTTTGTAAAAGAGCTCTTCCTGGTACCTGTGGAATTTCAGCAACCCATAGGTTCCAGTCAACCTGATTCCAAAGATCTAGAGTACTTTTTTAAGAAAAGTGTGACCCAGGGAAGTTTTGGGGGGTTTTGGTGGGGGAAGGGGAGAGTTCCCTAGAACAACCAGCAGGTAAGCCATAGCCCTTCAAACACAAAAGGCTTAAGAACCATCAATGTCTGTTAAGTTTAACCCATGAATAGAATCCAGGGTCCTTCAGGCTTTCCAGATGACAAATGGGGTTGCTTCACCAGGCAGGTATGACCACAAGGAATCCCTGACCTTGGCAACCTAGGCAAGGGCTGCCCTAAAGTCCGAGTCTTCCACCACGGCTCCCAGACAACAGGGCCGGGTTTCTGAAGCATGAAATTAGGGAAGTCTGCAGCCATAAATGGGTAAGGTTGGGTATGTCTTCCTCACATGAAGAGGCCAGGCAGGAATGTGAGAGCTCAGTCTCCACAGTTGGTTCTGACCAGATGCCCACAAGGCTTTCTGACGGGGCAAAGTAACTGCTCGCACCAGCTGTGCACCAAGAGCCAGAAGACGCTAGCAACTAAGACTCTTTTTCCTTGTAGAGTTTCCATTTCCTATCAGGTAATAATTTTTTAAAAATCTCTGGCACTATTAAAAGCCTGGCTGGTTGGTTCTGTCTGAAAACCCTTCTAACAGCCTCATGATCTTCCTTCATACTGACACTGACCTCTTCTCAGACTGCAAGGGGTGAACTCCATCAAATGGCCAGACTTCAGGGGCCAGGATCAGGGCAGCTCAGGATGCAGTGTGCTATGTTCTGAGGTGGTTATTAGCAGAGTTTCTAAGAAGCTCAGTTATTAGAAGCTCTTCTTACAAGAGCTCCCAGCGGCCCAGAGCTTTAGTCCAGTCAAGAGGCTGGATGGTGACTGTCTGGTGTAAAGCAGATCCAAGGGTTTTTGTGGGTGGTCCTGCCCTGACCCGGTCTCTTAGGGCTGTCGACACTGAAAAGATCCTGCTCATGCTGATCCAGACTCTAAGGACCTTGGAAGACATGAGGAACTAGTGACAATTTTTTTAGGGTCAGAAAAAGTCTATAATGCATCACTGGCCTAAGGACAGTGAACTGGGACATCACCAGGGCCTTGTGTGCTCCTGAGGTCACAGGGCTATTTTGCCTACATTTTCCATGGTCTACACTTAGGCAGAGCTAAGTATAGGGCAAATCATCCACATTTTATTGTAAAGTAGCTTAAAGTTCATTGGTCTGACCGTAGAGGTCTGTGATAATGGGAAAGAGATTGAGAGAGGAGCCAAGCACTGGGAGATGCACCTGTGTGTGTGCCTGGCATGACACAGCAAGGCCCATGCCTGCTGGAGGCTTAGAAAGCCCTTGCCTTGCCGTTCCTTAAAAATTTGCAACTTGACATTTCACTCATGGCCTAAAACCAAATTCCAAGCCATACTTGGACAGGCAATATGTATACCCATTTTATTCACATTAGCCCATACTAATGTGAATAATAGCCTATACTATCTAGAGAATAAAACATTGAAGTTAAGGGTGACAGCATAGGTGTTACCAACTTCACTGTCACAACTACTTCAGGTACTTCCACTTCCTATAAGGTCAAGTGCAAATAAGAAGAGAACTCCAAAACTAGCCAACTTGAGGCCATTCACTAGCTTCTTTCAAGAGAGGAAGCCAGATGGAATGGACCAGCTAGTAACTTTTCCTAGCTGTACTGATCAAAAAAAAAAAAAAAGCAAAGGAGGCAAATAAGATTAAAAAGCCAAAAACAAAACAATGACTTGAAAAATGGAATGCAAGAAAAGGAAACAGAAAAATTAAGTCAGGTGGTATTTATAGAATCTTCCCCCTTCTTCAAGCTTTCATAATATTTGTTTTCAAAATTAAGTGGCTTGACAAACACTCACAGGTATAAAGTAAGGATTTATGTTATGAAGTACTGATTGCTAGTTAAGTAAAAATAGCAAGATTTCTCAAGAGCCTACTATATGGACAATTCATAACTTTCTGGAATCTGAATAAAATGAGGTTAAGATAATTCGTTTAAAACAAACAGTATCATTTTTCATGATACTGTTTACTGTTTACTCCTAAGGAAAATGGATATCCACAGAATTTTTAAAAACTACTTCTGTCAAAAAAATCACCTAACAGTTTAGCAACAGGCAAAAAACATTCTATCCCACCAAAAAGGTCTAAATCAAATTTCAATCTAAATTAAAGTGTAAATTCTAGATGACCATTCTACATTTTTTTAAAAGGACTGTATGTTAACAATTAGAAAGCAGTTTCTATAAATATGCCAAAGTATGTAATTTTTAAAAACTACTTAAAGAGAAATTTAACACACAAGTTTAAGGTTCCTCTAATGTCTTTACATCAAATGTCAATCCTTAGACGTCTAATGTGTTCCACGGGTAAGCAATGTATTAACTACTAGAGAGCTCAAAAAACAACAACAACAACAAAAACAAACAAAAAGAAAACAAATAACTAAAAACCAAGACACAGATCTCTCCTTACTCTCATGGGGCCTGGGCCCAGCAGAGAGAAAGACAGTAAGTAATGACAGCCCTTAAAAGAGCCTAGCACACAGAAAGTGCTCCACAGGTGCAGAATACACACATGAAAACAGTAAAAGTACTCTGTGATCAGTGCTATAGTAAGGGTAGGCAAAAGGTACTATGGGAGCCCCCAGGAAAGGATCAGAAGGTGAGAAAGGGGAGGGAAACGCTGACAGGGTGCTGGGACAGGCTGCCTGGACTGTCACCAAACCTCCCATGGTCACACCGGGGCCTGCATGCAGAGGTCTTCCTCTTAATTACACGATCCATGGATGGTCAGCATTTTTAAATATCAAATATCTAACTGTATACTTTCCCTCACTGATAATTATGTCCTGATGTTTTCTCACCTGTCTATTTTTTCTTTCAGCTAATGCCTGCACAGAAGAAGTTGACATCTGATCTTTCATGTCCTAATGAGAAAGAAGATAGGAAAACAAATGAAGCACATCCTTAAACAAAATTACAGTTAACATTTCGTACAATAGCAAAACACACAATTTATTATTTTTAAAAACAAGACAGCATTTCTTGGCTTTATTTTCAATCTCAAAAATAAAGAAAAGAAAACAAAAAGAAAGATGGTCCCTTAAAAACAAGTAACCTGGCTACTAATTTAAATAGGAGGAAAGAGGAACAGAATTAACATTTACCAGGTACCTACCACAGGTCAAAAATAATGCTAAACATGTACACACATTATCAATGAATTTTCACAAGGACGCTGTGAAGCTGGTACTATTTCCATTTTAAGGTTGAGGAGACGTAGGTCCAAAACAACAATGATACTTTCTCAAAGTCACATCACTAGTAAAGAACATCCCTGGGGTACAAACACAAATGCACGTGTTCGAGGGTTATCTTTTTTATAATATATGTTAAAAAAACATGTGCTTTTAGTATAAACTATATTTACTATTAAGCACCAAAGAATACTTTCAAATAGGGGTACAACAGGTTTTTTTTTTTTTTGCTTTTTTTTTTTTTGAGACGGAGTTTCGCTCTTGTTACCCAGGCTGGAGTGCAATGGCGCGATCTCGGCTCACCGCAACCTCCGCCTCCTGGGTTCAGGCAATTCTCCTGACTCAGCCTCCTGAGTAGCTGGGATTACAGGCACGTGCCACCATGCGCAGCTAATTTTTTGTATTTTTAGTAGAGACGGGGTTTCACCATGTTGACCAGGATGGTCTCGATCTCTTGACCTCGTGATCCACCCGCCTCGGCCTCCCAAAGTGCTGGGATTACAGGCTTGAGCCACCGTGCCCGGTCACAACACGTTTTATTTCTGAGTTGGATTCATTAAAGGTATAGACTAACCCTAACATCAAAGTGAATTTCCAGAGTGGTGTCAAAAATAATTTTGTATGGAATGAAAATTGAATAGATCCATTACTTTATCTGAAGCAAAACAGTTTATTAAATGAGTCATTCTATTTATTTAGCTACAATCCAACATACTAGAGAATGATTTGAACTGAATACATCGTGACTTCAATAAAAAAATTTTTAAAGGCTGTCAAAATACTTTATAATTTACACAGATGTTAAAGTATAAGACTTTTAAAAACTTTTTTAAAGACCCATGATAAGTGAACAGTAGATCAGACAGTGCCACCACTTTTACAATCCCAGTACTATAGTAAGTGGGAGTGAGACCCACCTGATTCAACTTTCAAACCACTTATCTACCCACTTAGCACTCACTCACTGATGTCTACTATGTGGCCAGGCATACAGCGGTGAATACTAGGTAGGTCCCTGCACACATGGAGCTCACATCAGGATGATGTGCGCAAGTCAGTCACATGAGTGTTGTTAAAGATGCAGTTTCCCTGGATGTCACTATGCTCAGTGAGATAAGCCAGGCACAGGAAGACAAATACTGCATGTTCTCACTCATAGGTGGGGGCTAAAAAGGTGGATTTCATGAAGATAGAGATAGATAGGTGGTTGGTTACCTGAGGCCAGGAAGAGTGCAGGGGGAAAGCAGGATGAAGAGAGGTTGATTAACGGGTAAAACATACACTTAGAAGAAATAAGACCTAGTGTTCAATAGATCAGTAGGTAGACTAAAGTTCAACAATAATCTATTGTATATTTCCAAATAGCAAGAAGAGAGTAATTCAAATGTTTGCAGCATAAAGAAAAATGTTTAAAATGATGGATATTCCAATTACCTTCACTTGATTTGATCATTACACATTATACATATGTATCAAAATATCACATGTATCCTAAAAATATGCACAACCATTATGTATCAATAAATAAAATTTTACAAGTATTTTTAAGTGTAGTTCCCTAGGCCCCACTGAGACCTATGAAATCAGACTCTTGATGGCACATTTTTAACAAGCACCCCCCCACCCCCATTCCTTGTCTTACAACAGAAATCTAGAAGCCTCAAAGAGAGAATGACCATTACAGAAGTATCTCCTGGACTGCAGGATTCCCTTTCTGGTTATCAATTAGAGTTTAAGATGACATTCTGATAGTCAATCCAACAGCCTGATTTATTTAAATATATATTAAAAACTGCAGAGCAACATCCACTAGGGAGATAATACATGCTTTAAAAAATATACTCAGCTGGGCACTATAGCTTGAGCCTACAGCCCCAGCACTTGGGAAGCCAAGGCAGGCAGATCGCTTGAGGCCAGGAGTTCAAGACCAGCCTGGGCAACACAGTGAAACCCCATTTCTACAAAATAAATAAATAAAATAAAAAATATAGTCATTGCATTATAGTCTTTTTTTAAAAAAAATGAACACATGACTTGCATAATAAAGATACCAACATGCATGTATGGAAAAGTGACATGTTAGCCTTTGAATGTTACATGTACGATGTATCTTTGCTGTTAGAAGTCAGTGCAGTGGAAGGTAGATATTGGCTGAAAAGCAGCACAGGTAGGCTTCTGGGGGTGCTGGTAACACTCTGCAATGCTTCTGGGGGTTGTTTAGATGGCTGTGTTCAGTTTATAAATTTATTAAGCTATATATTTAGGTTAATTACACTTTTCTATACTGTTATACTTTAACAAATGTATTTTTTAAAATACCACTGGTCCCAAACAATGGCTGGATGGTAAACTAGACCAGCACTTTGAAAATAAATTTTTCATTCCATACCATGAGTCTCAAAATATTCACTGCCTTGACCCAGTAATTCCACTAACAGGAATTTATTTTAAGGAAATCATATAAAATATATACAAAAAAGACACGCAAAGATGTGCACTGCAGTATTATTTGCAATATGAAAAAAAGCAGAAATAAGCAGCAACTCCAAATAAGGGAACAGCAACACAATCCGCACAATGCAGTGTTACATACTAGGCATTATGTACTAGGCATTGTGCTTATGAAGAGAGTTCAGTGAACAGACAATTCACAAGAAAACCCACAAATGACCAAACATGAGTAGATGCAATAACCCACGGGTAATCAAAGAAGTGTAGCTAAGAGATATTTTCTCTGATTATACCAAGAAAGATGAAAAAGGCTGATAATACTTAGTGAAGGTGTATTCTAACACCCTATTAGAAATATAACTGATAAGTTCTTTCTATAGGATACTTTGAAAACAATTTTTTGTTTTGAGACAGGATATCACTCTGATGGCCAGGCTAGAATACAGTGGTGCTGCCACAGCTACTGCAGCCTCAACCGCCCAGGCTCAAACAATCCTCCCACCTCAGCCTCCCGAGCAGCTGGGACTACAGAAATACACCACCACACCTACTTTTTTTTTTTTTTTAATTTTTGGTAGAGATGGGGGTCTCACTATATTGCCCAAGCTGGTCTTGAACTCCTGAATTCACAAGTGATCTTCCTGCCTTGGCCTCCCAAATTGCTGGGATTATAGGCATGACCCACTACGACTCGTTATGAATATTTCAAATGTGTATTCTCATTGATTTTTTTTTTTAACTACTTAAACAAATACGTAAGTTATGCTCACAAAGATGGTCCCTGAAGTAGGGTTTGAAATTGCCAATAATAACAATAACCAAAATATCTACTGGTAGGTCAATGATTTAAAAAATCATAACAGAGCCACATTAGAGGAGAGGGTAAGAGCAGAATCTTTCATGTCAAAGACCTAGGTTTAAGACTTAGTTATTCTTTTTCATAGCTGTGCTAAGTTTCTAGTTCTTCCGTACATTTAGGATATTATCTTTTAGTATCACTGCAGGGATTAATAGAGGTAACACATGAAGCATGATTAACAGTAGCCAACAATATAGTAAGCACTCAATAAAAATTACCACCAAATAAAAGTATGTAACTATTAAAAAGGATAATCTGCTCCTGGGTAATGCAGGACCCACTAGCTACTGAGCACCTAACATGTGGTCAGTGCAACTGAGCAACTGAATTTTATTTTAATTAATTGATATTCAGTTATTAGAAAAATTTAAGTACGTCTGGAAAAATTGTGTTTGTGATTCCACTTTTTCAACTCTAAGTATTTCCAATGAAAATTTCACATCTGAATTGAGATATGCTGGAGTATGAAATACATGCCAGATTTATTACAAAAAGTTAAAAAATTTAAATCTCTATCCCTTGTATTGACTATATGTTTAAATGATCACCTTTTGAATATATTAGGTTACATAAAATAGATGAAGCTCACCTACTTTTTACTTTTAATGTAGCAACTAGAAAATTAAAAATGACCAAGAGGTTCACATTTTATCACTACTGAACAGCACTTCTCTAGATTTATCTGTATCATTATAAGACTATGTCCACAATGTAATTTTTCATAGAAAAATATTATAGATCATGCCACTGCTTTTTAAAAGTTTAAGTAGGCCGGGCACGGTGGCTCAAGCCTGTAATCCCAGCACTTTGGGAGGCCGAGGCAGGCGGATCACGAGGTCAAGAGATCGAGACCATCCTGGTCAACATGGTGAAATCCCGTCTCTACTAAAAATACAAAAAATTAACTGGACATGGTGGCGCGTGCCTGTAATCCCAGCTACTCAGGAGGCTGAGGCAGGAGAATTGCCTGAACCCAGGAGGCGGAGGTTGCGGTGAGCCGAGATCGCGCCATTGCACTCCAGCCTGGGTAACAAGAGCGAAACTCCGTCTCAAAAAAAAAAAAAAAAAGTTTAAGTATTTCAATGTCCTTAAAATGGTTGCAAAAATAAAAATTGTTGACATTGATTATTTCTAGGGAGTGAAAAGAGAATGAAGGGGCCTTTTGCTCCTTTCTATCAAAATTATTTGCATTTTATAAATACCAAGTACAGATTATTTTTAACTTAAGAAAATAAAATGCTATGATTGTGTAATGGTATGATCATAACTATGTAAAAATACAACTGCACTGCACTGGGAGGAAAATTATGAAGAAAACTGTCTTGTGCTGTGTATTATTTTGAGTTTAGATTCCTTTTTCTGCTTTTTCCTCTTGAAAAATTTCTCTAATTTTCTTTGAGCTTACATTATATAAATTATATAAAATATATATTTTATATATTATTATATATATTTTATATGTTATTATATATATTTTATATATTGAGTTTAGGTTCCTTTTTCTGCTTTTTCCTCTTGAAAAATTTCTCTAATTTTCTTTGAGCTTACATTATATAAAAAATATATATTTTAAAATTTCAGTTTTTAAAGTTTTATGCTTAATAAAAACCATGTGGGTTATGTGTGTGCTTTCATGGGTGTTAGCCCTGATGAGGCAGATTCTTCCGACAGCCCTGTGGTGGGCATCCTGTATGGGACAGCACCAAAGGTAAGGAGCTATGGCTTTCAGTTATGTGACCACTGCACGTAATGAGCTATGGCTTTCCCTTTTTTTTTTTTTGAGACAGAGTCTCACTCTGTCTCCCAGGCTGGAGTACAGCAGCACAATCTTGGTTCACTACAACCTCCGTCACTAGGTTCAAACGATTCTCTGGCCTCAGCCTCCCAAGTAGCTGGGACTACAGGTGCCCACCACCATGCCCAGCTAAATTTTTGTATTTTTAGTAGAGACAGAGTTTCACCGTGTTGGCCAGGCTAGTCTCAAACTCCTGACCTCAACTGATCTGCCTACCTCAACCTCCCAAAGTGCTGGGATTAAAGGCGTGAGCCACTGCGCCCTAGTTGGCTTTCACTTCTATGATGGCACTTTATCCATGCAGGTCAAAAACCACAAAACGGAACACCTTCATATTAGAATGTGGGATCTTAAACTATGTTACTAAATAGTTTTAAACATTTTGTAACAATCTATCATGCCAAAAACATAATTACTCCTCTTCTTTCTAACACATGAACTTTAGAACCAGCAGTCAATAGTGAGTCCCAACAAAATATGGTTAATCCGTGAAAGGAACAACAAATGTCTTGGTTATTTATGCACCTGTTCCCATTTCACACTGTCTTCCAAGCTGAATGAATGAGACATCGTAAATCCCAGTGCTTCCCACTCATAACTCTTATATCTCAAGGTCATCTGTGCACACACTGGATACTTCACCCTTTTTAATTAACCAAAGCCATTTCCATCTTGACTTATAATTGACTGTAAACAATTCCTACATTGGAGCAGGTTGGGTTTTTTTCCTGGAGAGAGTAATAGTTCTGATTCTAACTTTTAAAGTTAAAGTCAGAGAATGTTAGTGAGGACTATTTCATTGATAAAACTGAGATCCACGGAGGTTGAATGACTTACCATGGTTAACATTTATTAATGTCACAGCGTAGCCTAGAACTCAGGTTCCCTTACCCCTTATTTACTGTTGTTCTGCCATACATTACAAAATCTTTTGATCCTAAAGTAAAACCAAGGTCACTTCTGTGATGTATTTCTAAAACACAAATATTGCACATGGAAAATCTTTGATGTATAGGTGATTCCAAAAGCGTGAAAACAACCACCTCAAAAATATGAAAGCTATTTACACAAAAACTTGAATATTTTGGTTTCTTTGCTAAAAACTGCCAGTAAAACTGAATTTGTACAAACTTAAAAGATGCTTGGAAAAACACACACACGACTCTAAACAAGGAAGGCTTACTAAAGGCACAACCGATGGACTTTTATCAAGAAGAAACAGGAGATTTATATCTTCAGGTTGAAGCAAAAAAGAGGGGAAAAAAAACTCAAAATGCATAGAGTATCACTGCCTACAAAAGAGAAAGCATAAGTAGAATACAATGTTTGAAAGATAGTCAAAATTTTGGAGCAACATTAAATGAAAGCCCACTGACAATAGTAACAGAAGAGCTAACAGAAATATTACAAATTCCTAATTTGAACTTGGTTTTATCTCATTTTCCAAATCTGCTAACTCCCTGATCCCTCTCCGTCAAGCTCCTCCACCCAGAACCCAGAAATCTCTACATACAAACACTGCTTAGCTAAACGTGGTAACATGGAATTACACAGGTGTATTTTGTTTTTATTTTTAATCAAGTGAGCACCATTGCTATTTCCTTATCTTCTATAGGACTTTGAACTAGAATTTATTAAAATCAGATCAGCAAAAGCTGAGTTAGGTACTATTAGCCTACCACTGGTAAATACTAACAGCTTCGCCCAAACAGGTCATAAATTTAAACAAAAATGATTTAAAGCCCTAAAATATTCAGGTGGATCACACAGTTGAGTATGGTTTAGATCTCAACTCTAAAAGGACAGTAATATTTTGAAGTACTGACTTGATTTAGAATATCTCTTATTAGTCTGTTCTCACATTGCTATAAATAACTGCCCGAGACTGGGTAATTTATAAGGGAAAGAGGTTTAATTTACTCACAGTTTGGCATGGCTAGGGAAGTCTCAGGAAACGTACAATCACGGCAGAAGGGGAAGCAAGGCACCTTCTTCACAAGGCGGCAGGGAAAAGAGTGACAGAGCACAGTGGGAAGAGCCCCTTATAGAATCATCAGATCTCATGAGACTCGATTACTATCATAACAGCATGGGGGAAATGCCCCCCATGATTCATTCAATTACTTTCACCTGGTCTCTCCTGTGACACATGGGATTATGGGGATTACAATTCAAGATCAGGTTTTGGGTGGGGAAACAGCTAAACCATATCAACCTCTAAGAATGTACTTTAAAAAGCTTTTCAGATATTAGAAAATAAACTTTGGATTCTTCTTTCCATTATATCAATGAACTTAATTTTCAATATATGGACCTTTGGATTTCAAGCTGCAAACTTCGAAAGTCTACCTTGCAGAAATAATAAATATAATGATTAAGGTTAAGGACATAAACTTCACTGCAAGGCCCCACTTAAATATTAATGTCTATAGCAGTGTCCTTCAAATAACTGACTACAAAAAAAAAAGCTTATAAAAAATAATTGGGGATTTATTTATCTTACAAAAAATGTCACCTAACCACAAGGCTTCCTCATCAGAACAGTATTTTGAACTGGCTAGAAATTAAGAGTGTCTAATCAAAACAGTCACTGTGGATGGGGCATCTGAGGTCTAGAAAGGTTTCTTTCTTATTAAAATGTGGGTTTATTTATAAACAATTTACGTATATGTATAGAGAAAGGCAACTAATGAGTAAAACAAGAAACAATAATATATAAAGTTCAGTGATAATCTACCATTTGAAAGAATTTCAAAAGGAAACCACATGATATAAAGGCTTTGGCAAACACATACTAAGGTTCCTGCCTGAGATGACTCTTAAAAAGCCATATGTTAGCACTGGTATGATCCCAAGTCTTTTTATTCAAGGAAGCTGCTTTCTAGTACATATGTTAAAGACAGCTGGTTCTCTTACATCTAGTTATGCTAATCAAATGGCTTAGCCATATAGTTTCAAAATATGAAACATTTTAATGACACAAGATTATACTTAAATAATGTTTTTTCTTAGATTCTTTAACAATGGTTATTACTCTAAATAACTTAGGACTAAAGATTTCAGTTGGGTCAATTTTTTACACTCTGATAGATGCTTGTTTGCTCTGGATAACGCTGGAATGGCTGTCAAGTAGTTACATATGGAAATGTCAGTAACATGGGTTGCAAGAGTTCCAGAAGGAATTCAGATGGTGGAAGAAGCTGCTATCCAAACCCTCTAAGAGTCACTCTTCAACAATGCAAAGTGATTACCAATCAATCAAAAAAACCAAATGGTTTCTACAATAGTAATTGTTTTGTTCATGAAGAAATAGAGTACACGAAGAAATAAAAAGAGAGAAAGATAACTAGCTTGAATAAACTAGAGATATTGACAAGTGTTTAATCATTCAGGATGACAGCATTAAAGTACCCTGCCCAAAACCAACGATTACTGCTTCATTTTTGCTCTCGGAAATAAGCCTGACAGGCTGGGCATGGTGGCTCATGCCTGTAATCCTAGCCCTTTGAGAGGCCGAGGCAGCCGAACTGCTTGAGTTTACTAGTTTGAAAGCAGCCTGAGCAACATGTTGAAACCCTGTCTCTACGAAAAATTAGCCTGGTGTGGGGATGCACGCCTGTAGTCCTAGCTACTTGGGAGGCTGAGGCAGGAAAATCACTTGAGAGGTGGAGACTGCAGTCAGCCAAGACTGAACCACCATACTTCAACCTGGGCAACACAGTGAGACCTCGTGTCAAAAAAAGAAAAACTAAAAACAGATTTCTTTTTCTTCCATCATGAATTTTTTTTTTTTTGCAGAGTTCAGTGATATGATTATAGCTCTCAGCCTCAACCTGATCCTCCTACCTCGGCCTCCTACATAGTTGAAACTACAGGCGTGCACTACCATGCCCAGCTGATTTTTCTATTTTTTGTAGAGACAGGGTTTCGTCATGTTGCCCAGCCTGGTCTGAAACTCCTGGGCTCAAGTGATCCACCCCACCTCTGCCTCCCAAAGTGCTAAGATTCCAGGTGTTAGCCACCATGCCCAGCCAATCAGCAAAATTATTTGTGGGGAAACTGGCATTTAATTCACATTTAAAAAGTGATATGAGAGGTAACCTATTAGTTTACAATTAAGGAAAAGAGTTCTAAGAAGTCTGGCTATGTCTTATAAAGAGAACACAGTAAGATCATATTCCTTACCCTGACCACTTGCCGAGTACTTGTAATGAAGGCTTTTCTTATACTCAATTCAGTTGCATCGAGGTTAAATTTTCTAGGATTTGCTTCAACTATGCGTAGGTCAAAAAGTCAAGGTAAAACAATTTCATCATCAAAGTCTGACAACATCCTGTTAAACCACTGAATCTCTCACATGCAAACAAATAAAATCTGGTTCAAACTTTCTGAAAACAGTCAACCGGACACCAATCATTCTCAAACTTCTGCCCACAGCCATAGGAGGAAGGATCCTTCTGTCCCAAGACAGAGATGACTGAGGTTAGGAAGCACAGCTCCTGCTGAAGCTTCACTACAAACCCTTGAGGATATCTGACCACAGCTAAGCTGAGCTCTTCGTGTTTGCTAACACTTGTGTTTATCCTTTTTTAACTCCTGATCACTTTTACTAAGACAACTTTTGCAAATCTTTTTCCCCTGCCATTCCAAACCACTTCCCATTATGCCACAATACCAACCCTATGTCTTAATCTAGAGATCAGGCCTTCTTCAGAGAAGCTGCCCTCATTCCTTTACCCACTAGCATGGTCCAACATGCCATGTCAGACACTTGCATAGCTCTCTCTACTTCCCTTGCAGAGTCTGCGGGTATCTGTGTTATTATTTGATTACCATCCACCCAAAGTTCTGTGAGGGCTGGTATAATGTTTATTAATCTAATTTCAGTAACCAACAAAATGCCGGTCACATAGTATACTCAATAAACATTTGCTGGATGAATGATGAGTATCTATTAAAACTTTGTTTTTTTCATCTCACGTTTTCTCTAGCTCCCGTAACCTTTTTTCCTTCCCTCCTGTCTCAAGGGAAGAATTATCTCCCTGTAACTGTGCTTTTGATCCTGTCCCCTCACATATTTTCCACTAAATTTAGAGAACATACTTGCCTTTTAACAATTTTAAAAGTACCCAGGAACATCATGAATCCCAGAAATTATTTACTCCACCTATTAACTGCATATGAACCTGTGCTAACTATAGAGTGATCCTGACAAAAGCTGGTTTCCTTGCTGTTTTATCTCACTTAGGGAAAAAACAAAACAGAACTCAGAGTATGCAAGTGGCATATCGTCCATTTAAAGTTTTGGTTAAATGGGATTTCCAGTTGGAAAAAAAGCCTATATAATGAAGTTTCTACAGTTCTCTAGTGCATCAGTCAGATCAGTGGACTCACAGTGGACTGCTAATTCATCAATATAATGAATTAACACAACAGATCTGCTTTTACTAAATGCAGTTTCATGGTACAAGACGCCTCTTCAATGAGGAACAGCACTGTAACATCACATCTTAAACAGGAAGACAGTCTACAAAAAGATTTTCTTTTGATCTCTAATTACCAACGTGTAACATTGGCCTCTATGTATCTCTATATAATAATGACCGCTAACACTATTACAGAAGCTGTATGCCAGGCGCCATTTAAACTCTTTACCTGTATAATCTCAATAATTCTATGAGCTACATACTCTTGTTATCCTAACTTTCCACTAAAGAGAAGCCCAAGTCACATGGTAACTGGTTGCGATGCTGTAATATAATAAATACAAATTTGGTGTCTGCCCCTCATTTCTGGCACACAGCTCTTAAATCCCCTGGAATCTTCAGAGTGATGACTGTGTTTTGTATGTTAATGGCATGACTGATGGCTGGAGGTTCCTAGATAGCCTCAGGATGAGGGGCTGGTCCCCAGAGGAACCAACTATGTGATCAGACAGAAACTTTCAGCCCCCTGCTCAAGCCAACCCCAGGGGAAAGGGGCTGAAGGCTGAGTTGATCACCAACGGACCAATTAATGTGATCAATCATGCCTATGTAATGAAGCCTCCACATACACCCAAAAGGACAGTTCAGGAAGCTTCCAGATCGCTGAAGGTGTGGAGGTTCCTGGAGGTACCTGGAGAGAGCCTGGAAGTGCTGCACCTCTTTTCCCATAGGTTGCATGCACCTCTTCCATCTGGTCATTCATCTGTATCCTTTGTAATATCTTTTACAATAAATGGATAAACTAAAGGAGACTATTTCCCCGAGTTCCGTGGGCTGTTCTTGCAATTAAATTAATTCGATCTACGGAGGGGGTTGTGGGAACCTCAATTAACAGCTGGTCAGTTAGGAGCACTGGTCACAACCTGGGGCTTGCAAACAGCATCTGAAGTGGGGGCAGTCTTGCGGGACTGAGCTCTTAACTTGTGGACCTGATATTATTTCCAAGTAAACAGTGTCAGAAATACCACACCAAGTTGAGTGGGAGGGCACAGACTTAAAAGAAAAAAAGGGTTTTTTTTTCTTCCTTTTACATTGGTGGAGCCAGGATTTGAACACCAGCAATCTGACGCCAGGGTCTAGAGTTGTCATCATTACACTATGCTGCCTTTATATATACATTTACAGTACAGGATTTGTCACACACTGTACAAGAATTCAGCTACTCTACCTTAACTTACAGGGGCAAATACTTTAAACACGTCATGGTATAAGTAAGAGCAACATCAACTGATTATAAAAGAAAACGTTTCATCTACATACTGGAAACAACTGGAGAAAAACTTGTCCATTTGTCTATTTATTTACCCCAAATGGCACAGACACCACAGAAAAGGATATTGATGGTTTCATCAAGGTCCTCTAGATCCCACTCTATGCTTCGGAGGTTGTTTCTCAGCTCGTTGGTGGTCCAGTCGATTTCTTCCCTTGTTGCTGTGGAGGGGTCCTGGAGGAGCTCTGTCCATCTCTGAAACAATCCCTGGGCAGTGTTGACTGCTTTCTGTACCTCTCTGTAATCAAGATGAGGCAAAGGAGAGAAATCACAGAGAACATTCCATGAACAAGTTACTGCATGATTTAGGTTAACATTTATGATCACACACCATCCTCAGCAACCACCATTCCCACAGACAGCTCTTTACAAATATCAAAGTTCAAAACTTTGATACACAGTCTGAGAATTATGTTCTCAGCTGATGCCTGGAATACAATAGCCATTATTTAAGCAGCCACAATATCAAGTTTGTTAGGGAAGGACAAATTTAATTTTTTTCTCTGAACAGACTATGCATAAAAATATAGTGAAGCAATCCTACAAATTAACTAAGGGGCAATGAGCATTCCCACATGCTTCCACCACTTGGTGTGATAGTATTAATAATTTACACTCAGATGAAAAAGTCCTAATACAGTCTTTCTTTTCTTGGCATGGGAGAAAGGAGAATGCTGGAGGGAGGGTTACTCTTATATAGCTACTGTTTTATTATAGGTTAATTATTTTAATGAGAAATTTTTAAACCCAAAAATCTCATTAGAAGATTTCCAAACATTATTAGCTTTAAATATACCTACTTTCCTTAATTAAACAATACCGTATCACAGATTCGTGGTTTTTTGTTGTTGTTTTGCTTTGTTTTGAAATGGAGTCTTGCTCTTTTGCCCAGGTTGGAGAGAAATTCCATGATCTTGGCTCACTGCAACCTCCCCACCATCACCACTCCGGGTTCAAGTGACTCTCATGCCTTGGCCTCCCAAGCAGCTGGCATTACAAGTGCCCACCAATATGTCTGACTAATTTTTGTATTTTCGGTAGAGAGGGGATTTTGTCATGTTGGCCAGGCTGCTCTTGAACTCTTGACCTCAGGTGCTCCACCTGCTTCAGCCTCCCAAAGTGCTAGGATTACAGGCATAAGCTACTGCACCCCGCCAGGTTAGTGTTTATCTTGTTTAGAGAAGGAGAGTAGGCCATTAAGTGCTATGATTTAGCATGCTTTTAGATTAGATATAGTCACAAGATTTTAAGAACTTTTACCCCCACCACTGGGCCAATATTCACCATTTAAATGTTATAATCTAATATTACCACATACAAAAGCCAAAAGGGAGTCATTTTATAATCATATGGTCTCTCATGTACAAAGCTGATATTCCCACTGCTCCCAAACTAGAAGAACTGTTTTGATCCTTCTAGGATTTCTTCTGGAACAAAGACCACAAAAACGTGTTCTAGCTGATCAGGGTGTTTGTTGTCTATGGCTTTAAGACAGAATTCGCACGTATCCTATACGCTCTGAAGTTTCAAGTACTGGAAAAAAGAAAGCACCAACAAAAATGAAGAAAAGCACCTTATAATATTTAGGTCTGTGGCATACTGATGAGAGCTAAGAGGCTGAATGTTAAAGAGAGAATACAGCTAGGCTGAGTAAGTCAGCAAGCTATACGGACAATAAGAAATCGACCAACGTCTGTTCACGTATGGCTTAGGCAAGTCACCTCATTGTTCCTTTCATGGCAGCCTTTAGACGTTCAGTGCTAATGAGAAACCATTATTTAAGATAAAAGGGGGAAGAATTAAGTAAGGTGCAAATCTACTTTCTTTACCCTTTATGAGATCTGGACGATTTAGTGGAGAAAGAGCTGTGTACCATTCCTTAATGCAAAGTCAGTCATCCTGTGGTATCCTCGGAGGACTGGTTCCGGGACCCCCACAGGATACCAAATCTGCAGATGCTCAAGTCCATATATAAAGTGGCACGGTATTTGCATACAACCTACACACATCCTCCTACATACTTTAAATCATCTCTAGATTTATAATACCTAATGTAATTTAAATGCTACATAAATTGCTGTTATACTGTATTGTTTAGGGAATAAGAAAAAAGAAGTCTGTACGTGTTCAGTACAGATGCAATCATTCTTTTTTTTCCCTGAATATGTTCAATCCTGAGTTGGCTGAATCCACAGACTTGGAATCCACAGAGATGAAGGTCTGATTGCACTGGTTTATTTCTAAGTACTGAGTAACGTCTATGATAATAGAAGACAGAGTTAAAGAGGTATCTGTGAAGACATCTCATTTTAAAGAATAGAAAATTATTGATTCTGTAAAGCAAATATGAATTCCTTTTTGAGAACTAGCAGCCTCAAACCAAGAAGCCTTGGGCTAGGGTTTAGGTTTGTTCTCCATCACCAGTACACAATTTTGATGCTGGAATTAAATTCTACGTAGCAACCTATGAACTTTTTTGGTCTCAGGAGATTCCTTTGCACTCTTCAAAATTATTGAAGACTCCAAAGAGCTTAGAGTGATGTGTGCTATATATTGAATGCCATTTACTATATTAGGAATTCAAACAGACATTTAAAGAGTATTTGCCAATTTTAAAATGTGAGTTTATATGCTAACAATGATTTTAAAAATTCTAAAACAAAAAAAATGTAGTGAGAAGAACGACATTGTTTTAAATTTTTGCAAATCTCTTTAACACATGTGGATTCTCACAACCACTTCTATCATCAGTGTATGGACACACATTTTGGTAGAAACCTATGATGAGAATCCAGCCTCATACAAATAAACACTTGGAAAAGGGAAGAGAATTTTAATAGTCTTTTCAGACAACTGCGGGTGTTCTTTTTTGTTAACAAAACTTGACAACTAGCTGTTAAAGGTTAGCTGCAACGTGGATCCTAAGACTGTATTAAAGAAGTTTTTAGATTTTCTTATTTTACAATAATAATTTTCTTGTTTTTCTTGATTTACCACGTAAAATGGGAAGGAGTATCTCAGTCATTAGGGAGCTTTGTTTCCCTTACATTACAATCCTTTGGTCAAACTTGTACAGACTGAGATTCCATTATCCACAATGCTTGAGACCAGAAATGTTTGGGATTTTTTCAGATTTAGAATATTTGCATTATACTTATCAGTTGAGCACCCCAATCTGAAAATCCAAAATCCAAAATGCTTCAATGAGCATTTCTTTCAAGCATCTTGTTGGGGCTTAAAAAGTTTTGGGCCAGGCGTGGTGGTTCACGCCTGTAATCCCAGCACTTTGGGAGGCCGAGACGCAGGGATCACCTGAGGTCAGAAGTTTGAGACCAGCCTGACCAACATGAAGGAAACCCCGTCTCTACTAAAAATACAAAACTAGCCGGGTGTGGTAGTGCATGCCTGTAATCCTAGCTACTAGGGAGGCTGAAGCAGGAGAATCACTTCAACCCAGGAGTGGGAGGTTGCAGTGAACTGAGATTGCACCACTGCACTCCAGTCTCAGTAACAGAGTGAGACTGTGTTTCAAAAAGATAAAAAGGTAAAAGATTTGACCAGTCACTTCCCCAAAGACATACATTGACAAATAGCACAGGAAAAGATGCCTGATACCATTAATGAAATGCAAATTAAATCTTCAATGAGATACTACTACATATTTAGAATGGATTAAAATGAAAATGAAACTGACAATACAAAGTGCTGGAAAGGTCGTGGAGTATCCGTAACTCTCATAACTTACTGGTGGAAAGGCACAATAGTACAGCCATATGGAAGACAGTTTGGTTGTTTCTTCGGCATGTATTTACCATAGACCCAAAAGTCCCACTCCTAAGTGAAAACTTGTGTTCACACGGCCTGCACATTTTTAGTGTAGCTTTATTCGTAACAGCCAAAAATTGTAAACCACCCACATGTCCTTCAACTATTGAGTGGATAAACTGTAGTATATATGTATAACAGAATACTATTCAGCAATAAAAAGGAGCAAACTACAGCTACATTCAACAACATAGACAAATCTCAAATGTATTATGCTAATTGAAAAAAGCTAGAGTCAGAAGGCCATGTGCTATATGATTTCACTGACAAAACATTCGGGGAAAGGCAAAATTATAGAAACAGAAAACAGATCGGGGTTTGCCAGGTGCTGGGCAAGGGGGAAGTAGGCATACAGAGAAACATTTTGGGGAAATGGGTCTGTGCTATATCCTACTTGTGGAAGTGATGATTACACAACTATATGAATTTGTCAATTTCATACAAGTGTATACTAAAAAGGTTGCTTTTTATTGTAGGTAAATTATAACTTTTAAAAAATGAAGAAAATTATACTTGAGGGTCAAGATTTTATAAAATTAGTAATTTTTACTGATTCATGAATTTTTTTTTTTTTTTTTTTTAGACGAAATCTCACGCAGTCACCCAGGCTGGAGTGCAGTGGCGCGATCTCAGCTCACTGCAACCTCTGCCTCCCAGATTCAAACGATTCTCCTGCCTTGGACTCCTGAGTAGCTGAACTTACAGGTGTGTGACACTACACTCAGCTAATTTTTGTATTTTTAGTAGAAACAGGGTTTCACAACGTTGGCCAGGCTGGTCTCAAACATCTAACCTCAAGTGATCCACCCACCTCAGCCTCCCTAAGTGCTAGGATTACAGGCGCCACAGCACCCAGCCTCATGAAGAATATTCTTAAGGAAATATGTCTCTTTTTTTTTTTTTTTTTTTTTATTGTTAGTACAAGGTGAAGAGGAATACCACAGAAAATATGGCATGGCACCACTGCTTTGATTTTTGCTAAGGCACAAGGAGTTTTATCCATCATAGCTTTGGCACCATCAGTGCAAATGTCAACACAAGGAAAAAGGCAGATAATTATCTGAATATTATCATCAAGAGTGTTGAGCTGATAGATCCTTCTACGAAAGGATCTTGGGGCTCCCTTGTGATCTACAGGCCACTTTCAGAACTACAATGTCTTAAGACACTGATAGACTGGAGTCGGGAGTATGCAGGGGTAGATTCTAGTAGCACTGAGTATGAAGCCAAGAAATCCTTAAGCACCCAAGAAATAAAGCGTATCCTGAGGAAGAAATGAAAAAAATGGCAGGAATTAGAAAAATGCTACAAAGCAATTGTAGAATAATGCTCAGCATCCCACAGGCCTGACCAGTGACTTGGCTTATTACACTCTAAAGCTCTTATTTTTAAAAAGAGGATTCATGTTTAGTTTTCCTTTAGTAACACAGACATAACAAAGGTAAATGAGTTGTTATTTTCCATTTTTAAGATGGATGTTTTATGGGATCACAAAGGTGGAAACTGCCAGCAATGGATCGGATACTGAAAGCCAGAATCTGCAGTATATCAAGGAATCCCATCTTAATAGCAAGCAAAGGGGTGTAAGCGTAAAACCTCCAAACTGTTCTTCCAGTATCATTTCAGCTCAGCATCAGCCTGAAAAAGAAGGCATGAACAGGGAATAGAAAAATAATGCTGGTCACAAGTCTTATTTGGAAACCAACCATTAATGGTAACCAGAATTTTCTAAAGCACTTGAGATTTCTAAACAGCTTCAAGAGCCACAAGACACACCTAATAATGTACAAATCTAACCAGGGAGACAACCCTCTCAATTTAGAACCATTTGTAAGTACTTGCAACTAAAAACTGAAGATTACTTGGCATTACAAGTAAATCGATTCATAAAACAGTAGCATACAAAGTCACCTATTTGAGATTTGTGAGGGTTTTTACAAGGGAAGTGCCCATCTACTTGATTTCACATTTCTTTCTCAGGAAAGGCAAAGGAGTGTTTCCGTATCAGCTGGCTAGTGAGGCATGACCCACCAATGCCCACCCACCATTGTTGTCTGTTCTACACAGCTAGCCCATGTGAGCGCTTCATTCTGTGAGGAAAACTTCATTCTGAGGAGCACTTCCTGCTGAGTGAGCAGCTACAGCTGACTGCTTAGGCAACAGAGATCCGTTTTCGTCTGTGTCCAGAAAAGTGACAATCACAGGTAGTGCTTCTTTATTCTTTATGTCTGATTTAGTTATTTGCAGGTTTGTCTTCCAACTATATAACAAGAAAAATTGAAGTCTGATACTCAGAACTTTCCATGAGGGGGCAGGTATACCTTGAATTTTCAGAGTTCTTCAGCTTAGCAAACTTCTTGGTAAATAACAATCTGCTCATCCACAGCTTGGGGAATCACGTCTAGCACATCACCTCACTGAAAACTTGCTAATGACTTTCCTAGGAATTAGTTTTAGCTGCTGACCCAGAGAAGCCTTTTTCAAATTTTTAAAGGCGAAAGCTGGCTGAATCTCCACACATCAAGCGAATCTTGCACTATCCGCCACACATGCTTTCCAAATTAGTCTTGTCTGATACAGGTAGCATTTCGTGGATATCAAGAGCCAGTGCTGGCAATACTAAGGATGTGCTTTTCCCCTTGCTGTCTACAAAACAGCCCATCCAAATCATGGGACCTGTCATCTTCTCATGGACTAAACTCCCTACAGACACCAAAATGCTGGCTCTTCACAGCTATTCACCCCAATGCCTACAGCTTTCCCAGTAAGTGGCTGTCAAAAATGGAAACACTGACCACATCTTTGAAGAATGTATCTTTTGGGAAAAACAAAATAAAGTCATCCAAGCATCCAGATTCTTTCATTCTTTTTTTTTTTTTTAGATGGAGTTTCCTTCTTGTTGCCAAGGCTGGAGTTTAATGGTGCGATCTCAGCTCACTGCAACCTCTGCCTCCCGGGTTCAAGCGATTCTCCTGCCTCAGCCTCCCAAGCAGCTGGGATTACAGGCATGCACCGCCATGCCCGGATAATTTTGTATTTTTAGTAGAGATGAGGTTTCTCCATTTGTCAGGCTGGTTTCGAACTCCCGATCTCAGGTTATCTGCCTGCCTCAGCCTCCCCAAGTGCTGAGATTACAGGCGTGAGCCACCGTGCCCAGCCGATTCTTCCTTTCTTCATAAATAGAAAGTTGATGCTGGTAGAATCAACCTCATTTATTTTTGAAGTTAATCTAACATTGATCCCGTCAATGTCTAAGTTGAGCCTCTTCCATACAACCTCCCAATCTGGTACACCACCAAACTAACCTCTAGGGCTATAAGTAATACATCCAGATGTCAAAAAAAATCACAAAGTTTTCTTACTTGGATCTAACCAAGTTTGCCAAGTAAAATGAGAAGAAAAGAGTATCTCAGCCATTAGGGAGCTTTGTTTCCCAGTATTTGTCATTCAGTTGTACCAACAAATTGCATATTTGTAGCCACAACCTCCATCATCCTTTCTGTTGTGGTGGTTGAGACAGGGTCTCACTCTGTCACCCAGGCTGGCGTGTAGCGGTGCGATCATGGCTCACTGCAATCTCGAACTCCCGGGCTCAAAGGATTCTCCCATCTCAGCCTCCCAAGTCATTAAGACTACAGGTGCATACCACCATGCCCAGCTAATTTTTTTTTTTTATTGTAGAGACAGGGTCTCACTGTTGCCCAGGCTGATCTCAAACTCCTGGACTCAAGTGATTCTCCTGCCTTGGCCTCCCCCTTCATCCTTTTGATTTCTCCTTTCTTCTTTGCCCATGCTGGCAGACTCTAAATTGGCATCTGTTCCAGTTATTGCGGTTGTTTAACAATGACCCCAAAATTTAGTGGTGTAAAACAACCATTTATTATGTCATGGAGTCTGCAGATCAGGAATTGGACATAGCAGAGGTGACCTGTCCCTGTTCCATAATGTCTAGGACCTCAGCTGAGAAGATTAAACAGGCTGGGGCTGTAAAGGCATCACATCTCTCTATCTCTCTGCAGTCTCCCTTCAGGCGTGCTCTAACTGAGCGGCTTCAATGTAACTAGACTTCTTCTATGTTAGTTCAGGGTAGCCTATACTTGTGTCCCAAGATGAAAGATACAGACGGAAGGTATACTGGTTATCTTTTATGACTTAAGCTTCAGGAGTCAAGCAGTGTACCTGTGCTTCAGTCTGTTAGTCAATGCAGTTTATAAAGGTCTGCCCAGGTTCAAAGGAAGGGAATACAAACTCCAGTCCGATAAAAGAATGCCAGCTTCACAATTTAAGAAAAGCAAACAGGACAGAACATTTATTGGTGTAGCCATTGTTGGAAAAATACAATCTGCCACAACTCCGGTATCTGGGCTAGCACTCACTCTGCAAGTCTCTTTACTGAGGGATCCCCATTTCATCCATACTGAAAAAGAGGCTAGTTTCCATTCTAGTAAGGAAACGTGAAAAACCCAGGTTGAGCAAGCCTCTGCAACCACATCAGGCTCCCACTCCTCACTCTCCTCCAACTGGTTCCTGCCCCATACCCCACAAACCTGGTAGCACCACCAATCTCTTGGGAAAGAGAGGAGCTCTTTTTATTGCTTGACTTCCACATTCACATCGTTTGTATTTAAAAGGAAACACACACCCTTCACTTGACTTTACTGCCATTTTCAAATTCAACCACACTGTGACACCTTTTGTAATCACTCTTGTGAGAAAGAAACATAGTCTTTACTAAGTTACCTACAATTATATACAGTTTTGACCCTAACTTGCTGCTGCTTCCACAACTCCACCAATGACACTGCAGGTCGAAGTCAGGAGTGAATTTAACTTGTCCTCATTTTTGGTGCACTTGACACTACGGCCCATTACATCTATTTTCTTAACACTCTCGCTTCCTTTGTCTCTGTGACATTGTGCTGCTCTAGTTTTTTACCAGTTTTCTCCTTGTCTTCCTCCACTGGATCCCAATGCTTCTCAGCACTCTTTTTGAGGCCTCTACGTGCTCATCAGCATTCACAAGTCCAAAGCACCCCTCTTAAGCTGATGACTCCCTCACTACACTTCCAACCCTAACCACTCAGCTAGGCTTAATTTCTATATTTTTAGCTGCTTACAGGATCATTCCATTTGCCCAAAACCAAACTAATCATATCCTCCCCATAGAACATAACACATTCAAAACAAACAAAAAAGAAAAGGCTGCTTCCCTTTCTAACTTCCTCATTTTAGCTAATAGTGCCACCATTTTCCAAGTTTCAACACTTGTCTAGACAAGTGTCATTTCTGACTCCTCCTCCTCCTTCTCACCTTGCACAACCTCTACTTAAATCCAATCACTGAATTTTTAGATCTGGAAGGAACTTTCAAGATAATCTAGTTTGTGCTCATTAAACAAATGAGACCTTGGAGCTCAGACATCTTGGCTGCTTGCCTCAAGTTCTTCCAACCCTGATTATGAGACACTTTCTATTACCAAGACTTATTTAACTGCATTTCTGCAAAGCGTCTACACAAATCTATTTTCTTTGTAGAATCAGAAGATCTGGTTTTGAAGCCATAAAAGCTGACTATAAGCTAGTGAAGAGCAACTGCTAGTTTAAAAACTGCCTTCTGATTTAGAATTTATGCTAGGAATTAGATTAAATTTAAACTCCTCAGGCAGGTATTCAAACCCCCTCCCACTCCTCCTCCTAACCCTAACTGGCTGTCTTTAACATTAAGCCTAGTTTCTCACTAAAACAAATTCCGTTTCAGTTGGCAGGTCTTCTTCCCATCTTTATCTTTCTCAATCCTGGTTCTAGACTTCTGCTGAGCTGTTTCCCCAGTCTGGAAGAGCCTTATGCCTCAGTAGATAACTTCTTTTAGGGCTCAGATTGACCAGCATTCCCAGTATGGGTCTTTCTTCCTTTTTCAATCTCCACAGCATCTAAACTCTACTGCAAAACCTTATACACAATGTATCTTTCACATATCTGCACAGTGTTCTCCAAACTAGGTGACAATTTAAGGAGCTAAATAATATTAGGCACTCAATAAATTTATAATAAAGGCTTGCAAAGTTGTTTTTACAATAAAACACTGGATTCTGCCTTTTAGAAAGTATTAAATGAGATTTGATTTATACTCAATTTTGCTGGGCCAAAATTACTCGACAAACAAGGGTTATTTTTTTCACAGCGACTATACCAATAAACGGTTTTTCAACACTGAACAGAATGTGTGATACCCTCAAGGAGCTCATAATCTAGTGTTAAAAAAGCTAAATATACAGACAAAGAGGTTAAAGAATACAATATAAAGTGTACGATCTCAATCATCTGCTTACTTATGTCATTATTTCAACTCCGATCCACAGCCAAAAACCTGGAAATAAAACTATCCTCATCAGACACACAAAACCTCCAAAGCAACAAAATAGCAAAGAGCTATGACATTCGTGCCTTTTATCCTTAGGAGAGACTCACTTATACTCTATCTCAACATGCTCCATTACATGGTTTTCTTAGGGGTCTGTTTGATTAGAAGTTGCAAATTCTAAAAGGAGCCTAATTCTAAAAGCTTGTCAATAACGGAGGAAAAAACTACAGAACTAAAGTCAATATGGGTTCTCACTCAACAAACTGATTAGGTCCCTACTGAATACAAAGACTATAAGATTTAAATATATTTTCACCCAGTAGATTAGTAAAGATTTCTTAAAATAAAAATCCCAGTACTGAAATCAAGGGAAATGGGTCCCTGAAACACTCGGAGGGGAAGGGGAGAACATTCTGGAGAACAATTTGGTAGTATGCATCAAACGCTTTGTTGTGCGTGTCCTTTGAATTAGGAATTATGCTCCAAAAATACAGGCTATGAAAATCAGAAGCAGCAATACAGACCTATGACAAGTAGCCTTATCACATTAATTGTAGTATGATTATAAATGTAATATAATTTATCTTCCAGGATAGACATTTATATGATAAAATACAATGCCGTCATTAAAAGCCACCACCTAGAAGTTTGAAGTATATAAAGAAATAAAGAGGAAAAGTCGTTTAAGACAGGTGCAGTGGCTCACATCTATAATCTGAACACTTTGGGAAGCCAAGGTGGGCAATCACCTGAGGTCAAAAGTTTGAGACCTGCCTGGCCAACAGGGTGAAACCCTATCTCCACTAAAAATAACAAAATTAGCCAGGCGTAGTGGCGCACGTCTGTAGTCCCAGCTACTCAGGAGGCTGAGGCAAGAGGACTGCTTGAACCCAGGAGGAGGTTGCAGTGAGCGGAGATCACACCATTGCACTCCAGCCTGGGCGACAGTGACACTCTGTGTCAAAAAAAAAAAAAAAGACAAAAAGTCACAAAACCATATACAGAGTATAATCTCAATTTTTAAAATGCTCATATTATATATATATGTGTTTATAATAAATATATAAATCCTGGCCTTTCCACTTACAAGCTTATAAACTTGGTTTTTTACTCTCTAGGTTTCATTTTCCTTATTGTGAAATGATGATAATAATAGTACCTACTTCATAAGGATAAAAGAGCAATCCCCATTCTGGGACTCTATTCTGACCAGCACATTGACAATGTTTGAGGCTCCCAACCGGAGCCTCAAACACTCAAGCCACTAACCACTGCATGTTGATTGACAACAGCTTTCTAACTGGTCTCCTTTTTTACCTTTCCTCACACTGATACACCCAACACGACCACCAAATCAATATTCCTAAAATCCTCATTTCATGTCATTTCCCTGCTTTAAAAATCTGTAATGGCCTCAAGATGAAATTCTCCTTAGACCAACAGGACTTAACTCTATTTTACCTGCACTGGCAAGTATTGACAGTAGCTGTGAAATCAGGTTGTTCTAATTTAAACCCTGGGTACAGCACTTATTAGCTGTGCGACCCTGTGCAAGTGAGTTAACCCCTCTATACTTCCTCAGCTTCTCATCTCTAAAATGTGGCTAGTATTCATCATATGGCTGTCTTTTTATAGAGGGAAAATTCTAAGTGCTAAGTAAGCCTGGCACTGGAGATGCATCCTTTAAATGTAAGCTGTTACTACTACTTCCCTAAACTGCCTACTCCACCTGAGCTGCTCTTCTAGATCACTGCCAACACACAATGCCCAACTTAGGTCTTTTGCTGGTGGTGTTCCCACCCATGAAGGACCATTCTATCACAATCACCACCACCACCAAAGAGTTTGTGTTCAACATTCACACTATATATTCAAGGTGTGGGCTGGAAAGACAGAAAAAAAACAGTCCCAATCCTCGGAGCTCATAGTACAATAATGAGAGAGAGAGAGAGGAAGGGATCCAATAATTATCGGTGCCAAAGGAAGCACTTCCTGCAGGCAAGAGAGATGCTTACATTGACTCCAGAAAGCTGTGTGGGTTCATCAAGCAGTGTGAGTGCATGTAGAGTAAGAGCATCCAGTATAGCAGTCACAGTCACTGTACTGAGTCTGCCACTGCTGGAGCACTAAGGCTAAGAGAGGGTAGAGGCTAGATCAGGGAGGTTCAGGAAGTGCTGGCACTTTATTCTGCAGGCCAGCATCAGCCACTAAGTAATATTAAGTATGGTACACCTGCCTGGGGCTCTAGAAAGATTATACTATGCTGTCCAATACAGAAGCCACATACAATGACTGGAAATGTTGCTAGTGTGACAGAAATTAATTAATGTAAACTTGATAAGTGATATGCAATTCAGTTACCAAAAAACCTTTACGTATGTTTGGAACAATTAAGAGTATGTGAATTGTCCTGACAACGGTGGCTCACACCTGTAATTCCAGAACTTTGGGAGGCTGAGGCAGCAGATCACTTGAGGCCAGGAGTTCAAGATCAGGCTGGCTATCATGGCAAAACCCCTTCTCTACTAAAAATACAAAAATTAGTCAGGCGAGGTGGCGCACACCTGCAGTCCCAGCTACTCAGAGGCTGAGGCATAAGAATCGCTTGAATCTGGGAGGCAGAGTTTGCAGTGAGCAGAGATTGCACCACTGCACTCCAGTCTGGGCAACAGAACAAAACTGTCTCAAAAAAAAAAAAAAAAAAAAGTATGTGAATTCATTTTTCAACTATAAGTTTAATGAACTTTAAATACAGATCAATTATTTCTGATGACAATTTAATGTCCAAATTCAAATGTGCAGTAAGTGTAAAACATGCATTAGATTTAGAAGCCTTATTAGTCCAAAAGTAAACCATTTCATCAATAATCTTTAATCACGTGGTGAATATTTTGAATGTATTAGGGATTATATTAAAATTAATTTTATCTGTTCCTTTTTACTTTACTGTGGCTACTAGAAAATGTAAAATGACGTAAGTGACCGGCACTATATTTCTATTGGACAGCATTGATCCAATAGATCTAAGGAGAGCTGAAAGAGGAAAGAAGACCAGAAGCAAGGAGACCAACTAAAAGACTCTTTGATAAGCATCCAGATAAGAGAGATGGGCCTGATTATCTAAATTCTGCCTATCTACAAAACCTAATTCAAGATATACTACTGCCTCCAAAAGCTTTTCTAATCCTAACAATTCCCAAGGAACTGCCTTTCACTGAACTCCTGGGGCACTTATCTGTAGCATTCACTTCAACACTCAATCATTTGCCATCTGTTATTTCTACTTAATTTTGGGATAATTTCTCAGATTAGACTTGAAGCTCCTAGGTTATGGGCCATAATTTAGGCACCTTTAATTTTTCCATACTGTGCATTTTTGATACTTTTAATAAACGCAGGTGCATGACTCCCCAAAAATGTGGAGACACCTTCACGGGTGACTTTACCTTTCCACAGCAGAAGGTCCTGAGAATCTCTTTTCCTTCAGGAACCTTAAAGACAGGAGCTAAAATGATGTAAAAATCAATCAACACTCCAAGCCAATGTTCCTATAAAGTAGTGATATTTAATCAGCGAGCAAGCATTAGTAGGCTGTACTGGATATTATCAAGAAAAAAAATGCCAAGACGGCAGAACAATTTTGGTTTTTGACAAATTCCATGAAAAGTCAAACAAATTTCTGATCATCTCTGATCTCCACTGCCAGAGATAACCTTCGCCAGCCTAAGCATTAAGAACTTTCATTCAAGGCCGGGCGCAGTGGCTCATGCCTATTAGTAATCGCAGCACTTTGGGAAGCCAAGGTGGGCGGATCACCTGAGGACAGGAGTTTTAGACCAATATGACCAACATGGAGAAACCCCGACTCTACTAAAACCACAAAATTAGTCTCTACTAAAAATACAAAATTAGCCGGGCGTGGTGGTGCATGCCTGTAACCCCGCTACTGGGGCTGGGGTTGGGGGATGGGGAGGGTGAGGGAGGCTGAGGCAGGAGAATCACTTGAACCAGGGAGGCGGGGGTTGCAGTGAGCCGAGATCGCGCCATTGCACTCCAGCCTGAGCAAAACTCTGTCTCAAAACAGCAACAACAACAACTTTCATTCAAAGGAAAAACACACATCTATTTTAAAAATTAGCCCCTAACTCAATCCTTCTAATAAATATCACATTTTCCAGGTAGGGAACCACGTATTACCAGTAATTCAACAACTCAGCATTTTCCCATCTAAATTATTCAGGTCAAGAAAAACCTTTTCAGGGAAATGTTTAGTAGTAGTATAAGTGGGAAAAAATATGTGTGTGTGTGTATATATATATATATATATATATACACACACACACACACACACACTCCCTCTCTCTCCAAGAATGCCACCAAAAAACAGTAGTATAAGTGTATTTTACTGCATCAATAAAGTATTTCACCTAAAGTACCATTTAAATTTTCTAGAACACTTGAATGTAACAATAGCCAGCTTGTACTACTGCAGAAATAGGAAGACAGCAGCAACTAGCTGAAGGCAAGGGACATTCTGCGGTGCTCAGTACCGATCTGGGAACTTTGCAGTTTTCAGATTTTTCATGTTTGACATTTAAAACAGAAAATTGACAAGTTTCTAATAAGAAACTAAAAGTTACATCAGAATTGATCTTCTTGCATTTGTTTAATGGCTACGAAGTGGATATTACAAAGTGCAATTGAAGTTTCTATCTCCAAAGAAACAATCGAGCAATCAAAGACGGAGTTAGGGCAGCTTATAAGGGAACAGAAGGCAGTTCTATTCTGAAAGGCAGAAGAAATGAGAGAAACCTGTCAAACAGCCTGGATGAAATCAAGGAGTTAACAAGCAACACTCATTTCCTTTAGCACTGTGAGAAAATTCCGGTTGCTAACAGAAAGCTGAGGAAAGTTTGGTTTGGCTCGTTTCATTTTGTTTTCCTTCCAAATCATCACTGAGTATGAACGACTGCTTTCCTCTCCTCACTTTACTCAGTAAAAACTCCCCCATTGAATTGTCTTCCGGTGCCCTGCTCTCCAGCCTCCCAGACTGGCCCCCGCCCCCGCCTCCCTCCCTGCAAACGTGCTCAGACGCCTCTGGGCTTGTTGTGGTCTAGCCAGTCTGCGGGCCAGCGCTCCAAACTCAATGGACAATGGAGCTCACTCCCGTCAAGGCGAACTACAAAGCTCAGGAGGGCCATTTCCCTTTTCCTGCCCAGATGCTGTTTTCGCTCCTTCGAAGCAAGGTCCCATGCTCGACTAGAGAGCCACTGTGGGCCACGACCCTCGTGTCTCGTTCACCACCTGCAGAGCTGCTGAGCCCCTGGACCCCCAAATAAGTTGAACCCCAGCGCACAGGCCAAAAAGGCCCCACTACCACCAGAAGCTTGGCTGGGGACAGCGGCTTCACGGTCCAGGTAGGGATGGAGGGTACGTCTCGGGACTTTTGGTCACGGCCCTCGAGGCTAAGCCGTCTCCACTGTCCCCTCCCCAGCTTCAACTTGTCTCCCCTCCCCCTACTGCAAGAAGACCGGGGAGGTGCAGGCAGGCAGCACCGCCACCTTTTCCTCCGGTGGAATCCTCGGCCGACACTCACCCTTTCACCACAAAGAAGGGGTCCTCCATGGACATGGCGTCCCGGCCCCGGCCGCCTCCACCTCCTCCGCGAACAGGGCACCCGTGCCTCCCGGCCTCCCTCCGCCCACCCCGCCTGTTCCAGCAGCTGCCCGCGTCTCAGCCTGGGGAACGCCGAGCCGCAGGCACTGGCGCAGGCCAGGTGCCCGGGACCGCCACGGGTCCAGCACTCGCTCAGCACCACCGGTCGAATACAGGACTCCAGCGCCAGCCCCCGCGGCAGCCCCGCGTCCCGGCTCCTCCCGGCGCGTCGGAGGGCCTGACCCCACCCCCGGGAACCTAGGCCGCGGCCAATCACGAACGTCGCCTGAAGCACGACTTCCGCACCCCCGTCACGTGACGAGGGCCTGCTCCGCCCCCTCGTGGGTGGGGCCTAGGCTTGCGTCACACCGCCCTGGAGGCGGAGCCCTGAGGCCGTGGAGGTAGGAGGCCTGCGGCCGCCCTCCCCCTCACACTCGTGGGTGAGGAGTGGCTTCTTCCCTCCGAGGTAGGCAGTCGGCTTTTCAGGATAAGCTGTAGTTGCACCTGATTTGCAAACTCCTCTTACCTTTCCTCTACTTTTAGTACTTGATTTTGACAGTATGCAATTTATATCTCTATCTGGTCCTAGACTTACAGTGAAGCATAGTATCTGGTTATGTTACACAGATCCTTTAGGTCTTACTTTTGTTGGACAGTGTGCTAAAGGTTGTATGTACATCATTTCAGTATCTTTTGGGGTAAGGTTTCTGGAGAGGGGACAGACTCTCTTTCTATCACCCAGGCTGGATTGCAGTGGTACAGTCACAGCCCACTGCAGCCTTGACCTCCTGAGCTAAAGTGATCCTCTAACCTCAGCCTCCTGAGTAGCTGGGACTGCAGGTGAGCGCCACCACACCTGGCCAATTTTTAAATTTTTGGTAGAGATGTGGCCCTCAGTTTATTGCCTAGGCTGGCCTCGAACTCCTGAGCTCCCATGATCCTCCTGCCTCTGCCTCCCAAAGTGGTAGGATTACCACACCCATCCATTGCCCCCATTTTGTAGATGAGAAAATAAGTTCAGAGAGGCTTCAAGACTTTCTGTAGTCACACAGCTTGGACAGGGCAGAACTGCAGATTCTGTGCACTTTCCACCAGATGGGGTGTACCTTCTGTTGCTGTATATTCTGCAAATAATCATGTAAAGTAATTTTTCGTACAGCATATGGTGTTTCCCAGGAGAGAGCGCCTTCAAGGAATAAAGAAGGGGCCAGGTATGACAGCTTCGTCTCACTGTGGTTCAAGAACAATTACAGAAAACATTTTGGCCAGAACAATTAACCAACTCATGCTAGATATGCTGCGGAGTTTGCGGATGGGGATTGTGGACTTTGATTGATGAAAATCATTGGGCACTTACTGTGTGTGTGTCAGGTGTTAAATGTTATCTCAGTTGCTCTTACAATGCTGTAATTACTGCTATCATCCTCATTTTATGAATGAGAAATCTGAGACTCTGGGAGGTTAGGTGACTTGCCCAAAGTCACCAGTCTCTGGAGATGGCACAGTCCTTGGAGAAACACCAACCTTGGCTCTATCATTCATTTCCTCATCCATGAAACATAAATAATAATAGCTAGTTCATGGATTGTTGTGATAGTTAAATAAAAATGCATGTAGCTGGGCGCAGTGGCCCACACCTGTAATCCCAGCACTTTGAGAGGCCAAGGCGGGCAGATCATGAGGTCAGGAGACTGAGACCATCCTGGCCAACATGGTGAACCCCCATCTCTACTAAAAATACAAAAAATTAGCTGGGCGTGGTGGCACGTGCCTATAATCCCAGCTACTTGGGAGGCTGAGGCAGGAGGATTGTTGGAACCTGGGAGGCAGAGGTTGCAGTGAGTTGAGATCATGCCACCGCCCTCCAACCTGGGCAACAGACTGAGACTCCTTCTCAGAAAAAAAAAAAAAAAAAAAAAATGCATGTAAACCTTGAGACCTTGAGATCCCAAAGGACTGAGTTGCTGAAGTTAGGAAAACCAGTAGGACGCTGCTAAGGTCATCTGGCCTGAAGGGATAAGGACCAGACCAGGATGACAGCAATTGAGAACAGAGAGGAAGGAGTGAATCTGACAGATGTTTCAAAAGGAAAATAAGATTAAACACCTAGACATGATGAGGGGCTGAATGGGTTTCGGTAGGGGAGAGAAGAGAGAGGTAAAACCCAAAATTCCCGAAAGAGCGAATGGTGGAAGGCAGACGCAGGGAAAGGAAGCTATTGGAAGGGAACTGATGAATTTACTTAGGAAGGTGAAAACGGGTCATCGTTCATTCATTCAACAAGCCAATGTAAATTGAAGGGCAGGTGAGCAGGTGTTGAAGAGCCATACTTGGACCCCAATTGCTTGAATTTAAATCTCAGTTCTGCTACTTCTTGACAGCTGCATCTCAGGCAAGCTGCTTAATCTCTCACTATCCTCAACTGTGAAAAAGATACCATAATAACAGCTTCCTCATAGAGTGTCATGAGGTGATGTGTGAAAAGTGCTTAGAACAGTGCCTGACACATGTTATGCTCCTACTCTGTGCTAAGCACTGAAGACACAGGCATGAACAAGGCTTGGTTCCTGCCTTCAAGGAACCGTCAGACTGGTGGGATTGTCAGGCTGGTGGGAGAATGCACGGTGAGAGAAGGGCACAGGTTGCCATAGAAACACAGCGATAAGATAGCGGTATACTTGTGTGTTTTCAGGGCTGGGGTGGGGTATTCCTGAGCAATGACTAGAAGCAGCCAGGAGAAAGGGAGTTACTGGAGTGAAAGGAACAGGATAGGGCCAGCAGGAACTAAGCCTGGAGGTGGGGAGGGTCAGATTATCGGGGCCCTTGTTTGTGATATTCAGAATAGTGGACACTTCCTATGGACAGTTCCACATAGGGACTGAGGGAATTGACAGGGTCAGATTGGCCTTTGAGACAGATGCTTCAGTGGCTGAGAGGTCCTGGTCCAGAGGAGGGGTGACGGTATCCTGAGCTGGGCTCCTGGCAGCTAAGTTGGAGAAGAGTGATGTATTTGAGACACATTTTAGAGGCAAAATTAGTAGACTTGGTGACTGATTGATTCAGGGTATGGGGGAACTGATGAAAGAAGAGGAAGGCTTTTGGGATTCTGGAGTTACAGGTGGGTAGTGTTGCTTCCAGTCATAAAGAAAGAGAACACAGAGGAGGATTTGATTTAGGACGAAGGTAAATTAGCTGTTAGCATGTCAGTTGTCCCCACCAAACTATAAACTTCTGGAGGGACAGGATACTACGGTAATGTTATTACCACCAAAGTGCCTGGCATGGCCTCTTATTCTGTGTTCCTTGAATTTCTTAACTGGAAAGAGACGTCACAGTCTTACAAGTAGTAATAGAGGATGGAGGACAGAGACTTGGGAAATTCCCATAATTGGGGGTTTAGAAAAAGCACCGACAATGGAGATAGTGGAGTGTTGAGATAGAAAATGGGTGTGTGTGTGTGTGTGTGTGTGTGTGTGTGTGTGTGTGTGTGTGTTCCTTTCTTTAATGCGTCACCCTCCTTCACCCTTTCTCAAACTAGACCTTAGCCTCCACTGCCCCCAAGGAAAGGGAAGCTGTGGCTAAAATGCAAGGAGAAACAAAGGAAGTTATTTCTTTCTTCTTTCTTTCTTTTTTTTTTTTTTCATTTAATAGGACCCACGTCCTGGCATAAACAATAGCTTAGGAAGAATACTCAGCAATACTCAGAATACTCCCGTACCCCCGTCCCTTTCCCACCCCCCACCCCCCGATCCAAGGGAAAAATTAAATTTCTCAGGGAGTGAAAAATCAAAACAGTGGTTGTCTTAGGGGAAAGAGTTCAACTGGGAAGGGAAACTTTGTGTGGTATTAGAAATGCTTTGTATCTTGATGGAATGTGTGTTACATGAGAGTATCATTTGTCACAACTTCTCAAACCAAAACTCTTAACTTCTGTTCCTTTTTCTAGGGGAGGTTGGCATGCCAACTCTGAGCTTTCTGTAGAGTTATGAGCAGGCAGCCAGGAGAACCTCTGGTTCCTGAGTGAGTCTCCAAAGTTAGAGCAGTGCATGAGGAAGGCAGCACACTGGGTCCCGCAGTACATCTTCTGCAGAAATAGAGATGGCAACGCAGAGAATAAGGCACAGGCAGCCAAATGAGCTGAGGATCAGAAAGGGGCAAACCATATCTCATTGCTGGGGATGCCAGGATAGACCTGAGAGGGATTGCAGTGGGTAGCTACCCCCTGTCCCTAGAAGCTGTGGGAATGCCATGACACCTCTGCAAGGGCATCTTCCCTACTCTAAAATGAAATAATGACACTCAGCCTGCTCCCTCACCAGGTTGTTGTAAAGAACAAGTGAATCATATATGGGAATAATTTTATTTTTAAAATTTTTCATTGTGAGGCCAGGAGCAGTGGCTCATGCCTATAATCCCAGCACTTTGGGAGGCCAAGGTGGACGGATCATGGGGTCAAGAGATGGTGAACCCCCGGCCAACATGGTGAACCCCCGTCTCTACTAAAAATACAAAAATTAGGTGGGGGTGGTGGCACACACCTGTAGTCCCTGCTACTCGGGAGGCTAAGGCAGAAGAATCACTTGAACCCAGGAGGCAGAGGTTGCAGTGAGCCAAGACCACGCCACTGCCTTCCAGCCTGGCGAAAGAGTGAGACTCCATCTCAAAAAAAAAAAAATTTAATTGTGGTAAAATACACGTAACATAAAATTTACCATCTTAACCATGTTTAAGCGTACAATTTAGTAGCAGTGTTAAATATATTTGCCTTGTTGTGAAATTAATGTCCAGAACTCTTTTCATCTTGCAGAACTAACACTTTATACCCACTGAACAACTCCTCATTCTCCCCCAACAATCTCTGGCAATCACCATTCTACTGTATGTCTCTATGAATTTGACTACTCTGGGTACCTCACATAAGTAGAATTCTACAGGATCTGTCTTTTTATGATTTGCTTCCTTAAGTTAGCATGATATCTTCAAGGTTCACTCATTGATTCTGCAGATCGCAGAATTTCCTTCCTTAGTAAGCCTGACTAATATTCCATTGTATATATACCACATTGTGCTTGTCCATTCGTCCATCAGTGGACACTTGGCTTTCTTTCACCTTTTGGCTATAATAAATAATGCTGCTATGAACACAGGTGTACAAATATCTCTTTGAGACCCTGCTTTCAATTATTTTGGATATATATTCAGAAGTGGAACTGCTGGATAATATGGCAATTCGATTTTACACTTTTTTGAAGAACAGTCATATTGTTTTTCATAGTGACTGCACCATTTTACATTCCTACTAAAAGGCATACGTGTTCCAGTGTCTTCACATCTTCGTCAACACTTGTTATTGTCTGGTTTTTTCCCCCTTGCAGTAGTTGTACTAATGGGTGTGAAGTGGTATCTCATTATGATTTTGATTCAGATTCACATTTCTTTAATAATTCATGACGTTAAATACCTTTTTTTTTTTGAGCTGGAGTCACCCTGTTGCCCAGGCTGGAATACAGTGGTGTGATCTCGGCTCACTGCAAGCTCCGCCTCCCAGGTTCTAGTGATTCTCCTGCTTCAGCTTCCCAAGTAGCTGGGATTACAGGCGCATACCACCGTGCCTAATTTTTGTATTTTTGGTAGAGATGGAGTTTCACCATATTGGTCAGGCTGTTCTTGAACTCCTGACCTCAAGATCCACCTGCCACAGCCCAAAGTGCTGAGATTACAGGTGTGAGCCACCAGGCCCGGCTGTTAAGCACCTTTTTATGTGCTTATTGGCCATTTGTATATCATCTTTTTGGGGTGGGGAAAAATGTCTATTCAACCCATTTTTGATTGGGTTGTTTTGTTTTTGTTGAGTTCATCCTAAATCCTTCTTGAAACAAGGTAAAGAAAGGGAGAAGCCCAGGCATGGTGGCTCCTGCCTGTAATTCCAGCACGTTGGAAGGCTCAGGTGGACGGATCATCTGAGGTCCGGAGTTCGAGACCAGCCTGACCAACAAGGAGAAACCCTGTCTCTGCTAAAAATACAAAATTAGCCAGGTGTGGTGGTGCATGCCTGTAATCCCAGCTACTCGGAAGGCTGAGGCAGGACACTTGCTTGAACCCGGGAGGTAGAGGTTGCCGCAAGCCGAGATCGTGCCATTGCACTCCAGCCTGGGCAACAAAAGCAAAACTGTCTCAAAAAAAAAAAAAAGAAAGAAAGAAAGAAAAGATAAGAAATGGTGAAGTGTTGCATAGATGTAAGGTATCATACTCTTTATCATTATCCCACCTTTTAGAAACCCTGATATACATGTACATGTTCCTGGACATTCCAGGAAACATTCGCTTAAGTTCCGCTGATCTGGCTGTGGCTGTCTTATGTTTCCTACCTCCAACCACAGAAAATATCCATATACATATCAAAACACACTGGTCATGATTTATTTCCTCTTCTTGGTTGTTACCAACACCTCCATCATTGTCAACACACTTATTTAAAATAAACAAGGAAGAATTCCAGTCAATTTACATATTCAGCACTAAGGAGTGATGGAGAATTTCTGGAACATCCATTTGATAGTCATTAGAAATGTTGTTTAAAAGTATGTAATGACAGCTTGGGCGCAGTGCCTCACATCTGTAATCCCAGCACTTTGGGAGGCCAAGGCGGGCAGATCACCTGAGGTCAGGAGTTTGAGATCAGCCTGAGTAACATGGTGAAACCCCATCTCTACTAAAAATACAAAAATTAGCTGAATGTGGTGGCACATACCTGTAGTCCCAGCTACTCAGGAAGCTGAGGTAGGAGAATTGCTTGAACCCAGGAAGCGGAGGTTGCAGTGAGCTGAGATTGCATCATTGCAGTCCAGCCTGGGCAACAGAGCAAGACTCCATCTCAAAAAGAAAAAAAAAAAAGTATGCAATGACATAGGAATGGCTTGAGTAAAAATAGCAAGACACAAAATTATACATATGATATGATTTCAGCTCTGTTCTTTTTTATACATGGAAATGTTTTGGTACATAAAAAATTTTTAAACATAGAAAAAATGAAATGTATTTAAAGTTTGTCAATTACAATGAAATAGTTACTTGGATAATCAGAAATACCGAAAGATTTTTAAAAAAAGGAAGAGAAAAATTAATAAAAGAGAAGTGAAAAGCCAAGTGACACATATGAAAAACTACATCAAAAGTTAGCAGTTTTCAGCCTGAGCAACATAGCAAGTTTTTTCAATCCCTCCCTCCCTCTTTTGCTTCCTTCCTTCCTTCCTTCCTCCCTCCCTCCCTCCCTTCCTTCCTTTTTCCTTCTCTCTCTCTCTTTCTCTCTCTCTCTCTTTCTTTCTTTTATAGGGTTTCATTCTGTTGCCATGGTTGTAGTGCAGTCGCATGATCTTGGCTCACTGCAGCCTTGACCTCCCAGGCTCAAGTGATCCTCCCATGTCAGCCTCCTGAATAGCTGAGACTACAGGCGCATGCACCACACCTGGCTAAGTTTTTGTATTTTTGGTAGAGATAGGGGTTTCACTATATTGCCCAGACTGGTCTGAAACCCTTGAGCTCAAGCAATCTGCCCACCTCAGCCTCCCAACATGTTGGGATTACAGGTATGAGCCACCTCATCCAGCCAACAGCAATTTTTTTCTGATGGGCAATTTTTATCTTATTACTCTCTGTTTTTTTGTGTGTATTTGCCTGGTCTGGATTAAATTTACTAATTTGCGATCAGAATAAAATGACTTAAAAATGAAAGACATCAGTCAGGTGTGGTGGCTTATGCCTGTAATCCCAGCACTTTGGGAGGCCAAGGCAGGTATATCATGTGAGGTCAGGAGTTCAAGACCAGCCTGGCCAACATGGTGAAACCCCATCTCTGTTAAAAAGACAAAAATTAGCCAGGTGTGGTGGTACATGCCTGTAATCCCAGTTACTTGGGAGGCTGAGGCAGGAGAATAGTTTGAACCTGGGAGATGGAGGTTGTGGTGAGCTGAGATGGCGCCACTGCATTCCAGCCTGGACGATAGAGCAAGACTCCATCTCAGAAAAAAAAAAGAAAGAAAGAAAGACATTGTAGCCATACCTACTTTTTAATGGTAGTACAGCAGGTTATGCTATGGGATGCATTTTTGGAACAAGATATTAACAAAAATTCAAAGGAACAAATACATGGCTATGGAATTTCAGTGCTGAGAGACATCTGGGAGTATTGGGCGAGTCTGCCAAAAGAGGCACTCAGGTGCCTGTATTTGTTAAATGAATAACAAAAGGAAAACCAAAGTAAGGGAACAGAAAGGAAAGGAAGAGAGAAATACAAAGATCTGAGAAGAGAAGGTGCCGGCGGCTGCTGAGCGATTGCCAAATGTTAATTTCGTTATTTGGCTTCTTATTTTATTCTGGGTAATGGTAGACCTATTAGTTTCCAGCTGCTATAACAAATTACCGGCAACTTAGTGGCCTTGAACGACACAAATTTATTCTCTCAAATAAATTCTGGAGGACAGAAGTCCAAAAATATGTCTTCTTGGCTAAAATCAAAGTGTTGGAGGCTCTAGGGAGAATCTATCCTTCTCTTTTCTAGTTCTGGAGGCTGTCTACGTTCCTTGGCTCATGCCCTTCTTTCAGCAATGGCGTCACTCTGACCTTTGTTCCACTGTCACATCTCCTCACCCCTGACCCTTTTGCCTCCCTCTAATAAAGCCCCTCTGATTACACTGGGCCCAGCAGATAATCCAGATGACCTCTTTGTCTCAAGATCCTTAATTTAATCATATCTGCCAAGGGTTTGGTTTTGTTTTGTTTGAGGTGGAGTCTGTTGCCTAGGTTGGAGTGCAGTGGCACAATCTCAGCTCACGGCAACCTCCACCTCCCAGGTTCAGGCAATTCTCCTGCCTCAGCCTCCCAAGTAGCTGGGACTACAAGTGCGTGCCACCGCACCCGGCAAATTTTTGTATTTTTAGTAGAGAGAGAGTTTCACCAAGTTGGCGAGGCTAGTCTCGAACTCCGGACCTCAGCTGATCCACCCATCTGGGCCTCCCAAAGAGCTGGGATTACAGGCCTGAGCCACCACGCCCGGCAAGGGTTTTGTTTTGTTTTTGCCATTTAAGGTAACATATCCACAGGTTCTGGGGGGTCGGATGTAGACATCTTTGGGGCAGACAGTTCTCAGCCTACCATATAAGGAAACCAGTAGGTAAGGTTCTACTACCTACTAAGTGCGTCTTAATCAGAACTTCTGATTCTTCAACAAGTCTGTGAAATATATGATAGGATTTGCTTTTAAAGTTGAAGAAATCAAGCCTTTGGGATTTGCCCACCGTCAAACAGCAGGGAGGCAAACAAGTGGTCAAATGGTCCCAAGCAATTTGGGATTCTACCATGGTCAAGTAGCGGGGAGGCAAACCCAGGTTCCGGAACCCGGCTCAAGCCTGCCCGCCTCATGGCCCTGCTTCCATTTCCCTCTCTGCTTCATGCCTACTTCCTCTTTCCTGTCTGGACCTGTTCCCCAGCTCCCTGGACAAGCTTCAGCTGCTGTTTTCCAGCTCGTCATGTGCTCCTGATGACAGTGTAGACACAGCCTGATCCTGGGGATTACGATTGAGCAAGCGGAGTGGCTGCTCCTCAGAATCTTCTCTTAGGCCTTTCTCTTGCCTTCCTTTATTCAATACGCGTTTTGAGCTTATTGTGCTGGGTGCTGGAATAGCAGGGAAGACCTAAGCTGTAGATTACAGGAAAATCTGAGTGACACCTGCTATCTCAGAAGCAGAGACTACAGCATCACAGGGAGCCAGAGCAGGGAGTTCGAAGCCCTGGGAATCGTGTGACTCTTATTGACCCTTAAGCAAAAATCGAAGCTCCAGGGAACAGAGGCAATAACTTGAGCTCCCTGGTTGACCAGATATGATTAATCTTTGTTTCTCTGTGTCTTGAACATGACTGTGCTCCATAAATATTTAAAAGTTGGGAAGAGGGTGAAGACAGATAACCGAAAGAAGTAAACAGTGTCTGAAACCAGCAAAGGGTTAAAAGTTACCAAGAGAGTGCTCAGAGCTTTCATCTTTTTTTTTTTTACCTAGCAGCTGGTGACACTACATATTTTCCTCTGTGCTCATTGGAAGAAGGCCCTGTGTGTCACTCCGTCACTAAATCACCCAAGGGGTTCACGGAAGGGACCTGCCAGTTTTGGGTAAAAGAACCCAGAAAGAGAAGGACTACAGGGAAACTGATGGTGTTCCTGTTACCTCTCATCATTGTACTAACGGCCAAGCAGAGCGATGCCCGTGAGTACCCCACATTCTCTTCTCCCCTAACTCTAGAGTCGAGGCAGCCTAGAAGGAACAGCCTTTCTTCCTAAAACTTGTGGTGGAAAATGTAGAAGCCAGGGGCAAAAAAAACTGTATGTCTTACATCAAGACTCCAGGAGCAATGGACTACCTGAACAGTTTTCCAGTTCATATTTGTAGGACTTTGATGTCACCACCTTCTGAGGCAGTGGGAGCCATTCTAGAAAGTAGACTCCGGAACTTCCTCACTTTCCCTCTGAGTATGGTCCCCCTTCTTTTCTGCTCAGATTTTTTCTTTTACTTTTGTTTCTCCTCTTCTCTAACCTCCAGAGTTGCTTGAGGACGTCAGAGCTTCAGGGGCATTAACAGTGAAGCAGAGCTATTGTTCAGGTTTATTTAGTTTTCTCTACTCAACACAAGCCCTACCTGTAACAAAAGAGCCAAGAAAGATAAAACCATGGCTCTGGGCTTGTTTACGGGCTGTGAGAAGTATTAATCAAGTAGAAGGGAGGGTTTTTCATTGTTTTAGGAGCTCCTGTCACTGGGGAAGCAAATGCCTTCTGTTGCCTCTAATAGGCGTAAGGGCCCATGGGCTAGAACCGCCAGGCTTCTCTGCTCTAGGCACATGCTCTCTGGGCTGAGGACTGTTAGTGTGTCCAGAATGTAGGCTTGGCCACCACCGTAGACGGACAGGAGAGGAAGGAGCTCTTTCAAATCATCCATGCAGGAAGAGAGTGGAATGAGTGACAGTGGAGATTCAGAAGGGTGAGAGGGGTGGATGATGAGAAATTACTTAATGGGTACAATGTATGTTACTTGGATGATAGATAGTTTAAAGCCCCAACTTGACCATCTATGCATATAACAAAATTGCAGGTTACATCATACATTTATACAAATACAAATTTAAAAATCATCCATGTATTAATTGTTCAAATATTGATTGATGGGCTACTATGTACCAGGCACTTTGGGGGATATGGCAGTGAACAAATAGACATAGTCTCTGCTTCCATGAAAATTTAATCCAGAAAGTCTCACCATCTATGGGAAAGATTGGGGCTGAGGGTGAGAGGCAGAAGATGAAAGAGGAACAGAGGACGGAGGCAAAGCGTGATAATTTTGGAAGTAAAAAACCTATCTATTACCTGCATGTGATTCTCAAAGAACTCTCCAATAATATGGAATAAAATTCCTTAAACATATTATCCCCTTGGCAATCTCAGTGACTGTGGTAGGTGAGGGAAATATCCCCATTGAAAGATGAGCCCTGGCTTTTTCTCTAGGCCTGGAGAGTGACCAGGCTCACATAAGGAGCAGCCTGAAGGAGACTGTAGGTCTTCCGGCCCTCTGTCCGGGGCTGTTTCACAATGTCACTGTGCCTGTGGGTGTCAAGACTTGTCACTTTGATTATTGGGGGGATAGGAAATAGGACAAGTAAGTTACAAAGGCCAGGGAAGGTCACTTGGCGCTGGTTGTTCTCCTTTTGACTCCTCAGACTGCATCCGTCTCTGTTCTGTCTTGTGTCGTTGAGGCTGACTGCTGGACTGCACCACCTAGACTCTCTTGCAAGCTGATTTCTGCTTGGGTTACACAATGGGAGACGCTGAAGGGGGAGAGGTCAGAGGGCACGGCAGAAAGAGAGGCTGGGAAATGTCCTTCTTACGCTTTCCCCTCCTTCTATAATGTTTCTGGCAGTAGCTGTGTGCTTCTGTGAGGTGGTCTTTCCTGAATAACCCCTTCTTCATGGTTCTAGCTCCCATTGGGCTTCAGTAATACTATTTGCTATTCTTTTTTTTTTTTTGAGACGGAGTTTCGCTCTTGTTACCCAGGCTGGAGTGCAATGGCACGATCTCGGCTCACCGCAACCTCCACCTCCTGGGCTCAGGCAATTCTCCTGCCTCAGCCTCCTGAGTAGCTGGGATTACAGGCACGTGCCACCATGCCCAGCTAATTTTTTGTATTTTTAGTAGAGACGGGGTTTCACCATGTTGACCAGGATGGTCTCGATCTCTCGACCTCGTGATCCACCCGCCTCGGCCTCCCAAAGTGCTGGGATTACAGGCTTGAGCCACTGCGCCCGGCACTATTTGCTATTCTTATCTCTTAAGCCCTAGGGGTGATGATGGCTTCCCATAGTTGTTACCCTGCCGGTGCCCATCATTTTTGTTTGTTCCCTTAACCTTGACCATATCTCTGCAAGGAGTCCTCATTAAGGTCTCCTCATGTGACCATCTGGGCTGAAGGCTGTTTCCTGCTAGGACCCTAACTGAACATTCCTGGGCTTTGAGGGACATTGGCAGGGAAAGGATATGAGATGATGAATAAATACTTGGGAGTACTTGATGTTTATACCTAGTACAAGCCCTGAATGGCTGCAATATACCATTAATAGATGGGGAAACACAGAGAGGAGATTCTGCAGTGCTGTGCGTCATTACTCCAGGAAATGTCAACGTAACTCCAATATCACTTCCAATGTGTTGCTTTCATTGACTCCATAGCCTGCAGTTGACTCCTCCTTCCTTTGTGCTCCCATAGCTCCTGTTCACAGTTCTATAATTTTCCATTTACAAAAATCTTCCCTTTGAGACACTCCTTAAAGACAGAAAGAGATGTCTTCATTTTTTCTTATTTCCCTGGCACTATCTAGTGCCCAACAGACACTAGTAAATACTTCCTGGGTGAATTTATGTTCGGAGGTAATGTCCCTAAGAAATCACAGTTATTTGACTGGGAGCCATAGAGAGCTTGGGCAGTAATAATGATTGCAAATGAAAATCTGTGGCTTACTGTAGTTGCAGGATTTGTGTTAAAAAGGTGTTTCATGCTTTTACAACTCATCTTGTTCTTCATTTCAGCCTGTGTGAAACTGAATTGGTGATATGGGTAGGTGTCATCAAACGGGGGGCCAGCACGAGATTTCTCATGCATAGCCATATGTGATTTGTATGTTTCATCTTGACATAATCAAGGTCAGTCTCTTGATATTACTCCAACTTTTATGGCTGTCTCAATCTGCTGTATCAATCTACTTCATGAATGGTGGAGTCCTTCACAGACGAGGCCTGATGATAGATAGGTTCCCTAAGCTGCCAACTGGGCTAGTGTTAAAAAACATACGTGCATATTATCTGCTTAGAAGTGACCTTGAGTTCAAAGAGTTTACATAAGAAAATATGGGCGTTTTCTAAAGACTTTATTAGACTTCGGTCTGTTTCCATGGAGCTGTTGCCAAGGTACATGCCATAGAAATTTCTCCAAGACAATGTTTCACTCCACTGAGGCCTTCTTCTTCTTCTTCATTTTTTTTCTTGAGGTGGAGTCTTGCTCTTGTTTTCCAGACTGGAGTGCAATGGCACGATCTCAGCTCATGGCAACTTTCGCCTCCCGGATTCAGGTGATTCTCCTGCCTCAGCCTCCCGAGTAGCTGCGATTATAGGCACCTGCCACCATGCCCAGCTAATTTTTGTATTTTTAGTAGAAATGGGGTTTTGGCATGTTGGCCAGGCTGGTCTTGAACTTCTGACCTCATGATCCTCCTGCCTTGGCCTCCCAAAGGCATGAACCACCGCACCCAGCCAAGGCCCTCCTCTTAATTGGTGTTGAATCTATCTAAATTTGAGAAATTCAATGAATTTGTAGATTGTTCTTTTGACTAGTTGAAATAGCTGTCTATTCTCACTTGACCTCAATCCTCTTACCTCACAGTACTGCCGAGAACTACAGGGAAGTAGCCTAAGTTAAAGATCAAACACATGACTCTTTGAACACTTAGTTTAGGGAACCCAAATTGACACAAATGACAAAGTATGTTTTTTTGATGTCTGAATTTTAATTGATTGGTGAAAATCTATCAAGAGTATGCATATTAAGTCACATTTTGCTATAACTTCAAAAGATCATTTTAAAAGAATAAAATTTATAAAGTTGGGATTCTTCTGGGAAACATGAGACACGTAGTTATCATTGTATAGGGAGTGTACTGAAGGAAAAAAGACACCAGAGCTCATTCATTCATTTTTTTGGCCAGGTGCGATGGCTCACGCCTGTAATCTCAGCGCTTTGGGAGGCCAAGGTGGGCAGATCACCTGAGGTCTGGAGTTTCAGACCAGCCTGGCCAACATGGAGAAACCCTGTCTCTACTAAAAATACAAAATTGGCCAGGCATTGTGGCACATGCCTGCAGTCCCATCTATTCAAGAGGCTGAGGCAGGAGAATTGCTTGAACCCAGGAGGAAGAGGTTGTGGTGAGCTGAGATTGCGCCCTTGCACTCCAGCCTGGGTAACAAGAGTGAAACTCCATCCCCAAAAAAAAAGAATAAACCTATATGAAGTGAGACACTGGCAACCTTCAAAAGGGTAGCCTCAGAAAAGTAGCTCACAAGCCAAACTTGTCACATTCAGCACTTTTGTGCTTTCAGTAAGTTCCTGTAGTTAGACAAGTCATTAGGACAGGGGACTAACGGTTCTTGCTGCACATAGAACCATCCATGAACATGACGGTGCTCTTAACTAAAAATATTGCCACCTACTTCTCCCCCTCATTCCCATGATGCTCGAAATTCCAAAGAGTCATTCCAAGGAATCATAATCATTTTGACTTTATTAAGGCATTACGCTACTTGAGAGAGCCAACAAATAATCGGACTGTGTTGAGCTGGTTATCCAATCAGGACTCACTGCCACCTGTATGTAGGAAGGTCTGGAGCAGGCGTCCCCAAACGACGGCCCGTGGCTGCATGCGGCCCCCCGCTGCACTTCAGGAAGGGGCACCTCTTTCATTGGTGGTCAGTGAGAGGAGCACAGTATGTGGCGGCCCTCCAGCGGTCTGAGGGACAGTGAACTGGCCCCCTGTGTAAAAAGTTTGGGGACACCTGGAGCCTGCGGCCCCAGGGACTGGGAAATCAGAGGCAGTGAGTCATCCTTGACACAAGAGGGCAGGAGAGAGCAGTGATAATCCAGGGGCCAGAAGCCTGAGACTTCGTGGCCTGGGAAACTTCCCTTACACTAGGTAGGGTTGGGTAGTCTAAGGTAGAGGAGCTTCCCGCAGAGACATCACAGTGTGATTCCTGGTTCCTGCACTTGTGGATTCTGAAGATGATCTTGGGCAATTAATATCTCTGCACCTATTTTCTGTCTGTGGAATGGAATTGTAAGACCTACCTCAAAAGTTTGTTAGAAGAATAAGTGAAACCCATGTTTATCAAGGGCTTAGAATGGTACGTAACACAAAGTAATTGCTCAATAAATAAATGCAGTTGTGATGACTGTGTTAAGATGCTGCTTTATGCCTTGTTGAAGGCCCATCTGATCTGCCACCTTCTCCTTGGAACATTTCCCAGTGGATCCCTTCTCGTGGGGCCAGTCTGTCTTCTCCGAGTGGCTGGAGCACTTCGTTGGTACTCTTCCAGGGCACTCGCTGCTTGTTGCCGTGTGTGGTGGCATTGCATCTTTTTGTTATGTGCTTTAGCTCCCCAATAATACTGTAAGTTCCTGGAAGAAAGAGCTGGTATCTGATTTGTTCTTCTCTTCCTAACATGGCCTCTAGTTCCTTGTACATAGTAGACACTAAATAGATAAGAATTGCACCCATGGATGAATATGTGAAAACACGTTATCAATTATTTTACAATCCAGTGATTTTCACAGGCTTTTGTAAGAATGTCCCGATGCGTAAAAGTACAGGTTAAAGGGAACATAAGTTAGAACTTACAAGTAGCCATTGCACCTGGCCTAAGACCGGTTTGGTTGTGTTGAATTGTGGGAGGGCCTTGGCAGTGCTGGATGGAGCAAGAAACGGGAAGAAAAGAAGAGTCTCAGGCTGAGGGCTGGGGACTGGAGGGAGACACCAGCTTTCTCTGTGCCACCACGTTCAGGCCCAGAACTTCACACAGTGTGAGATCTTTTCATTTGAACTTGGACTTCGAAGCCACACAAAGGGCTATTCATCTCTCAAGGTGGGGGGATAAAACATATTTCACAGTTTGTTAGGTTGATTTATTCCTTTTAAATATCTGGATCTCTGGTATGTGGGCCTCCATCTGTCATCTCGACTCGGCCGTGAAATATCAGGATGGTCCTGGGAATGATTTTGGAGATGCGCTTTGAGGACTGGGAAGGACGTAGATGGGTCAGATCGGCAGGAGATAATAGGACAAAAGGCTTGGACATGGGCGTCTTCAGACACCGGCAGGCAGAGTAGGCGAAGAAAGGCATCGCAGCTGCATGCCTTCTATTTGCCAGCTTTCGGGCATGGCATGGGGTGCGTGGCCTTCTCAGCCTGGGCTCCGCCCCCCAGGCATCACCTCTCCCCGTGACACCTGACGCTGTGCTCCAGCCATCCCCAGCCATCTGGTTCCACACACGCCCTGCCTTGTCATGCTTCCAGCTTGCACACGTGGTGTCCACTCTGCTCCTCCCACCTGTCCCTGATATCTCCCTAGAACATCACCTTCTCTGGAAGTCTCTCCTGAGGGCCCACGCCAGCTTGGATCTCATAGCACCACCCATCATGCTACCTTTTGAAACCACTTTGTCTGTCTCCATCAGGCCCTAAGCTTCTCGGACAGGTGAGAGAAGTTTGGTGTGGGAGCAGAAGAGCGAGCCAGTTTTGTTTCCTTTTGGTTTACTTTTAACCCTTATTACAATCCTTATAACAATATTTAGTGCTGGGCGCAGTGACTCACGTCTGTAATCTCAGCACTTTGGGAGGGCGAGGCGGGCAGATCATGAGGTCAAGAGATCAAGACCATCCTGGCCAACCAACATGGTGAAACCCCGTCTCTACTAAAAATACAAAAATTAGCTGGGCATGGTGGCACATGCCTGTAGTCCTGGCTACTCAGGAGGCTGAGGCAGGAGAATCCCTTGAACCCGGGAGGTGAAGGTTGCATGCAGTGAGCTGAGATCGTGTCGCTGCACTCCAGCCTAGCAACGGAGTGAGGCTCCGTCTCAGAACAAAAAAAAAGTAGTAAGAAGAAAAAGTAGAAAAAGAACAAGAAAATTGTTTAACAGAGGTGGTTGGACATAATAGAAAAATCACTGTGCTTTAAAAAAACTTTTTTCAGGAAGGCTAAGTTCATAGGAGGGTTCTTGTTGTGAGTGACCTGGTGCGTGTGTGCATGTGTTTGTGTGCCTGTGTGTATACACCCACACGTGCACACAGAGAGGTAGTGAGGGGTCCTCATTTTTTCACCAAAGGCTTCTTTGGTAAAAGAAGCGGGCTGCATTATCAGGGTTTTCAGACCTTCAGAGTTCTTGAGGGCTCCTGCAGAGACAGCTCTCCCTGTGTCCCCAGTGAGTAATCTTCCCTCTTCCCTCTCCAACCACAGCAGCATTCTATATTTTGTCTATGAGTTGAGATTACCTGTAAAATTCCACCCTGCATTTGCAAACCTGAACAAGAAGGCTCTAAGTCGCTGGGCTGGAGCTCTACAGTCCCGTCCAGGCCCTTGGTTCTTTGGTTCTGTGGTTCTGTAAGAGGAAACAGCAGCTGGGGCCTGGAGGCCTGGGTGCAGCTGAGCAGGGAGCACTCGTGTGGGGCTCAGTGGATGCGGCTGAAGGATCTGCATTGTCTGAGACCCTACATGTCTTCCTTCTTCGCTTCCTTCCCAGGGACGCACTCTCTGAGATATTTTCGCCTGGGCGTTTCAGATCCCGGCCATGGGGTCCCTGAATTTATTTCGGTTGGGTATGTGGACTCGCACCCTATCACCACATACGACAGCATCACTCGGCAGAAGGAGCCGCGGGCCCCATGGATGGCAGAGAACCTCGCGCCTGATCACTGGGAGAGGTACACTCAGCTGCTGAGGGGCTGGCAGCAGATGTTCAAGGTGGAACTGAATCGCCTGCAGAGGCACTACAATCACTCAGGTGTGCAGGCGGCAGAGATGGACGCTTCGGCCCCGCCCCGCAGAGGCCCCCGGGCTGACCTCCCGTGAGCGCTGCTGACTTGCACCTGCTGTGGCTTCTGGCAAAGCCTGGGAATCGGGTTGGTGGAGTTCAGGGCCCCCCCCTCTGCCTGTGCGTCTTCCGGACTGCCCCCGTCTCCCGCAGGAGCGCTCTGTCATTTGCCACACCCACTCTTCCCCATCTCTGTAGCCGTATCCGCCTCCCATTTCCACTCCGGCTTCTGACATGCATCTCCTTTCCCATTCTAAATTTGCCCATTTCGTGTCTCACTTCCCGGTAGCCAGGCCTAGTGACTCGCTTGCTTGTGCATAACGAACGACATTAACTTACCCAGGGGTATTTCTGGCTCCTGCAACTCTCTCCCTCCTCCACTGCACTCAGAATAGCCACAAACTGTATCCGTCATTCCCATTACAGGACAACTCCCTGAGGCAGGAATTATCATGCCCCTTGGACAGGCAGTAGGTACATCACAGATACCTGCTGTCAGGTGGGCTTCCATAAGAGGGACCTCCTGGGGACTGAGCGGTGCCACAATAGGTCTGTAGACCAGAGGATGCTTCCAGCCATGCTCCGCCCCAGCACCTGAGAGCCCACCTCTATCCCTGTGTGAACCACTAGGTTTGCATGTGTGTTTCAGGGTCTCACACTTACCAGAGAATGATTGGCTGTGAGCTGATGGAGGATGGAAGCACCACAGGATTTCTCCAGTATGCATATGACGGACAGGATTTCATGATCTTTGATAAAGACACCCTGTCCTGGCTGGCTGTTGATAATGTGGCTCACACCATCAAGCGGGCCTGGGAGGCCAATCAGCATGAGTTGCAATATCAAAAGAATTGGCTGGAAGAAGAATGTATTGCCTGGCTAAAGAGATTCCTGGAGTATGGAAAAGACACCCTACAAAGAACAGGTACAGAGAGAGAGACGGCCTCGCTCCGCACTGCCTGAACGACTGTTTCTGTACACAACTCCAATCTAGGTTACATCCACCCTATCCTAAAGCCATCTCTTTGGTTGGCCTATTGTGATCTCATGGCTAGAGCCCCCTCGAAAACTTTCCCTCCTTACTTTTGAGCGGCATCTTGACAAGATTTGGCAGTCTTCCTTGTCTTGACAGAGTGGAGATCACGCCACTGCACTCCAGCCTAGCGACAGAGTGAGACTCTGTCTCAGAAAAAAAAAAAAAAAAAAATTAGTAAGAAGAAAAAGTAGAAAAAGAATAAGAAAATGTTGAACAGAGGTGGTTTGACATACTAGGAAAAGCACTGTGCTTTTAAAAAACGGTTTTTTTCAGGAAGCCTGAGTTCATAGGAGGGTTCTTGTTCTGAGTGGCCTGGTGTGTGTGTGTGTGTGTGTATGTGTTTGTGTGCCTGTGTGTACATGCCCACATGTGCACACAGAGAGGTGGGGCACCTTGTTATTGGGGATCCATTGAGGCAAATTCTTCCAGTCCTTCAATGATAAGCTTGGAAATTCTTTAGGAGGTGGAACAATTCTTACAAACTGTTTAGTTAATGAAGGGCTCACATACCACCAGCAGGAGTGAAAATCTGGATTTACCAGGATAAACAGAGTGCGGGTCTCTGCTTTACTAAAGGATTAATGAGGCTGGGCACTGTGGCTCACGCCTGTAATCTTAGCACTTTGGGAGGCTGAGGCAAGAGGATTACCTGAGGCCAAGAGTTTAAGACTGGCCTGGGTGACATTATGAGACTGAGACCCTGTCTCTGTTTAAAAAAAATTAGCTGACCATGGTGGTACATGCCTGTAGTCAGGAGGCTGAGGGTGGAGGATCTCTTGAGCCTGGAAGGTCAAGGCTGCAGTGAGCCATGATCATGATCAGCCTGGGTGACAGAGTGAGACCCTATTTATTTATTTGTTTGTTTATTGAGACAGAGTCTCACTCTGTCACCAAGCTGGAGTGTAGTGGCACGATCTTGGCTCACTACAACCTCTGCCTCCCAGGTTCAAGCAGTTTTCCTGCCTCAGCCTCCTGAGTGGCATGCACCACCATGCCCGGCTAATTATTATCTTTTTTTTTATTTTATTTATTTATTTATTTTTTTTTGAGACGGAGTTTCGCTCTTGTTACCCAGGCTGGAGTGCAATGGCGCGATCTCGGCTCACTGCAACCTCCGCCTCCTGGGTTCAAGCAATTCTCCTGCCCCAGCCTCCTGAGTAGCTGGGATTACAGGCACGCACCACCATGCCCAGCTAATTTTTTGTATTTTTAGTAGAGACGGGGTTTCACCATGTTGACCAGGATGGTGATCTCTCAACCTTGTGATCCACCCGCCTCGGCCTCCCAAAGTGCTGGGATTACAGGCTTGAGCCACCGCGCCCGGCCCTTTTTTTAAATTTTTAGTAGAGACAGGGTCTCACCATGTTGGTTGGGCTGGTCTTGAACTCCTGACCTCGTGATCCATCTGCTTCGGCCTCCCAAAGTACTAGGAATACAGGCATGAGCCACCGCGCCCTGTGAGACCCTATTTTAAAAAAAAAAAAAGTATTAATGATAAGATTCCTTTCAGTAAAGAGCTCCTCTGGTACCTTAAAGATATGATTCAGTTGATCAACTTTTAGTTCATACAGAACTTTTCAAGTATGATCTTATTATTCAAAATGAATCATGTCTGTATCATGCTACAGGAAACTCCTAGATACAATGTGTGTGGGAGAGTATAGGAAGTCTGACTTGAGTCTATCTACTCTCTCCAGGCCTCTATCTACCTTCAGTGTCCTAATGGATTCTCAACCTTTGGGTCAAAACACAGTCCTAAAACACACACATACACACACACGCGCACACACACACACACACACACACACACACTCCTATGAAAGGATCTCAGGGTCAGACATGGTGGCTCAGCCTGTAATCCCAGCACTTTGGGAGGCCAAGCCGGGTGAATCACCTGAGGTTGAAAGTTTGAGACCAGCCTGACCAACATGGTGAAACCCTGTCTCTACTAAGAATACAAAATTAGCCAGGTGTGGTGGCACATGCTTATAATCCCAGCTATTTGGGAGGCTGAGGCAGGAGAATCACTTGAACCCAGGAGGCAGAGGTTGCAGTGAGTCAAGATCGTGCCATTGCACTCCAGCCTGGGCAACAAAAGCAAAACTCTGTCCCCAAAAAAAAAAAAAAAAAGGATCTTGGATTAATTTCTTACAGGTCCTGTCAAAAAGCACAATCTCTCCTAGTAGCATTTATTTTACTTTTAATGTTAGAAAGCCTTTTTCTACTTCCAAATGTCATGCCTCGGTAAAGAGACAACGAAAGTGTTGTTGGAGTGAAGGCTCTTCTCTGTTTTGGGCTGGCCAGTGATAAGGTGGGGGTCAGAGATGAGCGGGAAGCAGTCCCTCCAGACAGTTCGTTTGGTTTCGGTATGGCCACATGACCCAGTTTCAGCAAGAAACATTAAGGACAGGACTGAATGGAAAATTAACAGAGGCGTCACAAGGAAGCAAAATCATACATGGATACTTCTTTGGTGTCACTGTTGGAGCCCTTTTATGATATCAGTTTCTTTGAAGGTACAATCATGTCATGATCTGTTACATATGTTTGTGCCTGATGGTAGTCATCAAAATGCCAGCCTGAGTACACGAGGCAATTCCAAGTCAAAACTGAGTAGAGATGGCTGTGTTATTTACGTGCACTGAAAACAAAGAGTTCTCATCGCCAATCCCTTGCTGACTTACTTATAGAGAACAGTCACTTATATGTTTTGTGGGTCAGTTTTCCTTGACACATAAAGGCATTTCAAAGGTTAATAGTAAACAACCCAGCATACTTTCCAAACCTTCAAAGCGTGATGGCTTTCCTCCCGTAGAGGATGGAGCATGGCCGAACTCCGCATTCTTCACTATTTGGAGCATTGCCATTGTGGGAAGTATGCATAAATATGTCTGTTGTTGATGAACCTGAGTTCTGGGTCATTCTTAGCTTTAGAAGTTTTCTGCAATAAAGAAAAATTGTAAAAGCCAGTTGCCAGGTTATAATATTACATGCCCAGTAGAGTAAGTCTTTAATTTAACTTTAGCTTCTTCTTCCTAGAGCCCCCATTGGTCAGCATAAATCGCAAAGAAACTTTTCCAGGGGTTACAACTCTCTTCTGCAAAGCTCATGGCTTTTACCCCCCAGAAATTTACATGACATGGATGAAAAACGGGGAAGAAATTGTCCAAGAAATGGATTATGGAGACATTCTTCCCAGTGGGGATGGAACCTATCAAAGGTGGGCGTCAGTTGAACTTGATCCTCAGAGCGGCGACCTTTACTCCTGTCATGTGGAGCACTGCGGTGTCCACATGGTTCTTCAGGTCCCCCAGGGTAAGGATGGGGATTGTGGCTGTCTGGGGAGAGAGCCTGGAGAGATGGGTGGCAGGAAGCCATGCTCCCTGCCAGGGAGGGGAGGATAGATCACTGCCTCACCCAGTGTGCCTTAGAATGGGGCTTTTAAATAAGTCATTCTCACCCTTTTTGGAACCAGGACTCCTTAATACTATTAAAAAATTATTGAGGACCCCCAAAGAGCTTTTGTCGATGTGGGTTATATCTATTGCTATTTACTGCATTATAAATTAAAGATTTAAAAATTAAACACAGCCAGGCATGGTGGCTCACGCCCATAATCCCAGCACTTTGGGAGGCCGAGGCAGGCGGATCACTTGAGGTCAGGAATTTGAGACCATCCTGGCCAACATGGTGAAATCCCGACTCTACTAAAATACAAAAAAAATTAGCTGGGCATGGTGGTGTGTTCCTGTAATCCCAGCTCCCCAGGAGGCTGAGGCACAAGAACTGCTTGAACCTGGGAGGCAGAGATTGCAGTGAGCCAGGGTCATGTCACTGTGCTACAGCCTGGGCAACAGAGTGAGACTCCATCTCCCCCTAAAAAAGGCTGGGCCGTGGTGGCTCACACCTGTAATCCTAGCACTTTGGGAGGCTGAGGTGGGCCAATCATCTGAGGTTAGGAGTTTGAGACCAGCATGTCCAATATGGTGAAACCCCGTCTCTACTAAAAATACGAAAAAAAAAAAATTAGCCAGGCATGGTGGCTTATGCCTGTAATTCCAGCTACTTGGGAAGAAGGAGAATCACTTGAAACTGGGAGGTGGAGGTTGCAGTGAGCAGAGATTGTGCTACTGCATACCAGTCTGCATGACGGGAGTGAGACTCCCATCTAAAAAAAAAAAAAAAAAAATTAAACATAAGCCAAGTGCAGTGGCTCCTGCCGGTAATGCCAGCGCTTAGGACTTAGGGAGGCTGAGGTGGGTAGATTGCTTGAGTCCAGGATTTCAAGACCAGCCTGGGCAGCATACTGAGATCTCATCTTTACAAACAAGACAAAAATTAGCTGGGCATGATTGGATGTGCCTATAGTCCCAGCTACTCAGGAGGTTAAGGTGGGTGGATCGCTTGAGCCCAGGAGGTCGAGGCTGCAGTGAGCTATAATGGCACCACCGCACTTCTGCCTGGATGACAGAGTGAGACCCTGTCTCAAAAAAAAAAAAAAAAAAAAAAAAAGTTAAACGCAAGAAAACACAAGCACATATTCCATTAGTAGTCAGATTGATGAGTGAGAAGCAATGATAAGGAAAATTGTGTTGGGTTTCCTAATGATCACAGGGACAAAAGTCCTGGAAAGTTAATACAGAAGGGAAAGGAGACTTGTGTATTTATCCTCGTTTGCTTGCTTTCAGAATCAGAAACTATCCCTCTCGTGATCGAAGCTGTCTCTGGGTCCATTGTCCTTGTCATTGTGCTGGCTGGAGTTGGTGTTCTAGTCTGGAGAAGAAGGCCCCGAGGTGAGAGGCACGTGGAAGGGGACCAGGGGGCTTCGGACTCTCCTGCGTCTCTCCAGAGTCTTATTTTCTGCACCTGCTGCTTCGAGCTCCATTCAGAGATGGCTTGGCTCTCACAATGGGATCACAGAAGGACCCGGGACAACCCTCACACCACGTAGAGGACACGTAGCATGGATGGTGCTTGTGGGGGAGCGGTCTCTTTTCATAGGTGATGCGTGACATCAACAAAATAGTACAACATCTGTCCAGGGAAACTGTCCCCCTAGAAGTTGGGTCAGAGAAGATATGGGGATCTTGATTTGTCTTTTTCCAAACCATCTTTGTATTATTAATTACTGTTGACTCTGAGACAATGTCCTTCGTTTCAAGACTTCCATCATTTTCCATTTTGACCACCATTCTTTCCCCAAGCAAATGAACGTTCTTTTGCTTCTAAATTCATTTTTCAAAACACGAAATGGGTAAGAGTAGAGACCTTCAGAGAATGGGACTTAGAGTAAGGAAAAGGGGAGGAGAAGTAGGAGATGTGTAGGCTCTTGATAACGTGGAATAACATAAATTCATTCACTGCGTATACATGAAGAAGCTGCTGTGCTCCAGGCACTGCACTGGTTGCTGGGATATAACAATGAAGAAGACAGGCATGATGCCTGTTGTCATAGAGCTTACAATAGAGCCTTGCCTCTGGCTTCACTAGTTACTCAGATTGATCAGAGGATAGTACTGAGGAGACCTGAATCATGCTTTAAACCCAAAGTGGACCAGAAGCTTGGTTTTCCTAAAACATGTTTCATAAAACATAGACCTCAACCCCAATTCAGTTGATAACTGTACAAAAGTGTGTCATTAGATTAAAGTAAAACCAACCACTTTATTGGAAAATCAACTCAGGGGTTAACAGGTCGTTAATGTTTTCTTTATAAAGCACAGCACGAATCCTAATTCAATAAATGATAGCTAGTGAAACAATTTTTTTTAAAATGCCATCCCTCTTTCAAGAATTAGACAGACTGTGAGCTTGTGAATTCCTGCTTTTTATCTTACAGAGTTTACAAATTTGAGCTAAAGTTTGTCAAGTACTAAGAGAATCTTGACAAAGCAGGCTAAAACTGTCAGTGCCTGTTTCTCAGATCTTGCTGAACACTGCATACTTTATTTTTGAGCTGTGAGGAAACATTCTTGTAATCTGACTCAAAACCTCTTTCCTTTCAGAGCAAAATGGAGCCGTCTACTTTCCAACACCAGATCGATGACTGCAGATTCTTCTTTTCCAGTTCTCCTTCCCCTGAGAGCCATGTTATCCTCTGTCTCCCATAGACTCAAGTCCAGTGCTTGAAGCTCCTGACCACACTCACAACATACACGAGTGGTATGGGTTTGGTTGCCCCAAACCCCACAGACTGTGTAACAAAACCCCAAACCTATTGATTTAAAACAATATCCATTTTCTTTTCTTTCACAGTTTCTATGGGTCAGGGATTTGGGTCGGGCTTGGGAAGGCAGTTCTGGCTTCTCGTGGAGTTGGAGGCAAGTAGTGGCTGCAACAGAAATGGGGCAGCCAGGGGTGGTGGCCAGGCATCTCCGACATCCCCTCCATGTAGCCTCAGAAACTCTCCATGTGATCTCTCTGTATGGGTTAGCTGGGCTTCCTCACAACGTGGTGGCCTCAGGGCAGTCACTGCTTACATGGCAGCTAGCTTCCCTCAGAGTGAGGATCCCAAGAGACCACAGCCAAAGTGTGTAGCATTTATATAATGTAACCTAGGAAGTCACAAGGTATCATTTTTATGATAATCTCATTGGACAAGGAAGTCGTAAAATCCTGCTCAGGTTCAAAAAGAGGATCTATAGATCCCAACACTAGATAGGAAGATTGTCAGAGTTACATTGTAAGAAGAGCACATAGGGCCGGGCACAGCGGCTCATGGCTGTAATCCCAGCACTTTGGGAGGCCGAGGCAGGTGGTTTGCCTGAGCTCAGGAGTTTGACACCAGTGAGTTGAACTGGGTGAAACCCTGTCTCTCCTAATAATACAAAAAATTAGCCAGGCGTGGCACCGGGTACCAGTAGTCCCAGCCACTCAGGAGGCTGAGGAAGGAGAATTGCTTGAACCCAGGAGGTGGAGATTGTAGGTTGCAGGGAGCCAAGATGGCTCCACTGCACTCCAGCCTGGCAACAGAGTGAGACTCCATCTCAAAAAGAGCATGTAGAAGGGAGATATCATTGTGGCTGTTTTGGGAAAGATGCAACATGTCACAATGTCATGCTCTCTATCATTTCCCTATCCCACTTTGTACTGGTTTCCAAGGGCAGTCATTTAAAAGTAACACAAAGGCCGGGCATGGTGGCTCATTCCTGTAATCCCAGGACTTTGGGAGGCCGAGGTGGGTGGATCACAAAGTCAGGAGTTCAAGACCAGCCTGGCCAATATGGTGAAGTCCCACTGAGATAGGCGTTAAGACAGGGCCTAAGTACCGCCATCTTATAGTGATTTAGGCACTGTCATCTTAGAATAAAAACCCTAAAACATGTAGTTCTCAGAACTGTTATTGTAATTCTCAAAAATGTTATTTTGTAAAGTTAAAAAAGTTTCCACTATTGCCCCTTGCAACCAACCGCTGACCTTGGCTTCTGTACAATCTGCTTGCTTGCATAGCCCCCACAAGGATGTAGTTTTGCAGCTTAAATACCTTGCTTTCACTAAGTGTGGGGCCACGGGTTGGAGAGACATAAGTCCTCCGTGGCCACTGGCAATAAAAACCCTGCAATTGGGCAGACTTTTACTTTGATGCCAATTTTCTTTGCTTGCTCTAATACAACATTTGGAGACCCAAACGAGATTTTTCATCCATCACCAGACAGAAGCCCTCTCAGAGTCTCACCCGGGTGGCTGCTCCAGCCTCGGGAATCTCTGGGGGAGGCACCCCCTAAAACGTTCCAGGGCCCCAAAGTTTTGGCCCGTAGCGGAAGGGCAACTATTCGGCTGACATTCACCCAAAATTCATCAGGGTCTCGGGAAGCTCCGGAGGTCAGTCAGTTCTGGACATCAGGGGACTGGTCCATCAAAAGCCTAGGTCAGGAGACCAAACGTGGTCGTTCATCTCTCACTAGACAAGCCTACTGTAAGATGTCACTGGAGGCTTGGGTAATTCAGTTTTGGGTTGTGTTCCATAACCTCTGTGTAAGTGTGAAAGTAAAAGTGTATATGTGTAGTCCCACAGCCAGCAGGCTACAGGGCTTGTGAGGGCCTTCACCCGTGGTTCCACGGGGACATCATAAGACATAACGGTGATTCACCCTTTCGGTAACCAGGCCCAGGGTTTATATGGGTACACCTTAGCCAAAACACTCTAAAACATCTCTCTGGGAGTGTGGCCAGACAAGCATCAAACTAGTCTCCCTCAAGGGACACCCACCCTTTGTCCGTCTATCTCTCATGTAGTACTGTGTTTACTGGAAGTCGTCTAGTTTCCTAAAGCAGTTACTAGCTAATATACAGTGGGTTAGACCTATTACTCTTAAAGTAAATAATATTCTCCATTGGCTACATAACCATTAACTTCAAAAAAACTCTAATTAAGTTTACACCCCTAAAAATAACTCTGTTGTCTTTCCTTTTCTTCTTCTTATTCTATCATTAAGGCCTCCTTCTTCCTCTTTTTCATGTCCAAGAGAAAATTCTGCCCCCGACAACTTGGGTGTAGTTTTTTCTCTGTCTTAAGGAATCAAACCTTAAATAAAAAACTACCAGCCCTCTTGGCCCGTTTAAGGTAAAAAAAAAAAAAAAAAAAAGTAATTGTCTCTTTTGTCAAAACAAAGATTCAGTGTTATTATGGGTGTTGCCCAAGTGCTCAACACAGGTCAGCATATTAACACCATCCCGACTGCTAAAAAGCCAGCTGCCAAGGTTTAATAAAGACTGATTAACAAAACCTCTACACTCTCTTAAAAACGTACTGAATTCAAAATTCACACCTGGTAAACCTCTTTGTTCACCTCTTCTGCCATTTCCCCACATTCCCTAGGCCTCTAAATGCCAAAATATATCTAAAAAGGACCATGCCCAAGCGGCATGAAATCTTTACAACACTTACTACCGCTCTTTGTGTCATAGGAGCGGAAAATCATACACATTCACTTGGCCCCTTCCACCTGCTCGCCTGGCCCAAACCAAAAACAGGCCCATCAACCTAGCTGTCTCCTCTTTACAAAACTTAGCTACAAAAACATTACTGAAACCAATACTAAAACAAACAAAATTTAAATTCAGCACTTACCAAAATTGACTACATCATAAAAACAAAAAAACCCAGGTAGTCACCGAAAGGCCCCAAAAAAACCAGCACAAATAGGATCATCAAACTCCCGGCCCTGCACCCCTTCCAGTGCATAACAACAAATTTCAAAACAAAGTTTTCTAACCAGTACAAAGTTAAGTTAACTCCGGGAAAACTTCATACCCTCTATAAACTAAAATAGCCATCATTTGGGGTGGGGTGGCCAGACACTGGGACACATAACCCCAAAATAACCCAAACTACATAAAATATAGTAACAAACTCCCCGGGCTACCCCAAAAAAAACTAAGTCCTCCATGGCCACCAGCAATAAAAACCCTACAATTTGGCATACTTTTTTTTTTCCTGTAATAATTGCCAGTTTATTCCTCTGGCTAAGAGATCAAGAGGTAACGTGAGGTTTACATTTCTTTTATCATCAAGAATTTAGGGGCCCCCATTGCCCTCATAAGCTGGTTGCAAATTATCTGATTGACTCTTACTTGTAAAAAAAAAAAAAACCTTAATTCTTTTTGTGTGAGACACATGTTCATTAAAAAATACATATAAGCAAAAAGAAAAAAAAGAAAACCAATAAAGCTTCACACCACACAGAAATAAACTTAAGGTTAAGTTTTTGATATATGTTATATGGATGTATGCATACACACACACACACACACACAAAGTTTGGAATTTTATCCTACATATGTGAGCTGATATTAAATATGCTGCTTTGCCATAATCTGTTATGCTTTACTTTACAATTTGGAATGAATATATTTCCATGCAAATATGTGAAAGTTTCTAATTGAAAAATAGACCTGGAAAATGGGTCAAAATCCAAAATCCATTGAGATGCTGGCACTAAGGAAACTACCTAAAACAAAGTTTCATCAGATGATTAAAAGTAAGATGGAGGTCAAAGATACATCAAAAAATGCTAACAGAAAGAAAGCTGGGGCCAGATTTTAATATTAGGCAAAAATGAATTCCAGGCCTAAAGCACACAGGATAAGGACGGCTGTGTGAATGTCTTTGCTTCCAATGCATCATCACAAACTTGTTTCTCACTCTTCTTATCTCTTCCCTAAGCCTTTCAAGCTCATCTACTCCTCTTACCATTTCTTCAGGGTCCAAATGCCTAACGGGTGTGTTCTCTTTAAATCCCTGGCCAGGCTGAGTCGGCCCTCCTCTGGGGTTTCCTTCTGCTTCCTGGCTTACACTTTCTTCAGAAGGTTGAGGATTTTCTTCTGCCTCCTGTGGTACATCTTCCAGAGGGCGGTATTCCTCGGCCTTTAGCATGTCATTTTCTTCCCAAGACTTTTGTGTTTTATTTCGTTTTTGAATAAAGTAATCCTGCAGGGATTCAGGGGATCTTCCTCTCTTCCCTCACCTCGATTTGTGTCACGCCCAAAAAAACCAAATATCCTGAAAGGATCTTGGGCACGTTTCTGCTTCTCCAGCAATAGGGACCTGCTACAGGAAACAGGCCCTGGACTACAGGTATTGATCAACTTACGACCTATGCAACTTACAACCATTCGACTTTACAACCACAATCACTAGCCACGACTGCTCCGCATCTGGCAGCGCAAACGTTGCCCAGCTGGGCATATGACAGTGCGGACCAGCTTCCGGCAGCACTCCCATCTCCACGTGCACCATTTCAACTGTTATCCCAGACTCGGTACAGCAATTTGTGTTTTGTGTCTTGGATATTTTTCATCAAACCCGTCCCAAGATGTGTACCAAGAGGAAATTGTCTTTGTCTACGCCTCAGCCTGCCAAGAAGGAAAGAAAGGCCATCGATCTGGACACGAAAATGAAGGTAATTAGGCAGTACGAAGGAGGAAAGAAAGTGAATGTGATCGCACATGATACGAAGTTATCACACTCGACTGTGTCGACGATTTTGAAAGATAAAGAAAGAATTCGTGAAGCTGTGAAAGGTTCTGCACCCAAGCGATCAACAGTTATAACAAAGCAATGAAGCGGGCCCATCCACGAAATGGAGAAATTGCTATATATTTGGATGGAAGATCAAATTCAAAAATGGACGCCATTAAGTCTTTTTACTGTGCAGATGAAGGCGAGAAGTCTGTTTCAGACTCTGAAGGAGCGTGCTGGAGAAGATTATAGTCAAGAATTTGTAGCAAGCACTGGCTGGTTCCAGAGATTCAAGAAAAGATTCCAAGTGCATAGTGTTTGAGTGACTGGAGAAGCAGCGAGTGCGGATGAGGAAGGAGCACGTACGTTTGTTGATAGTCTGGATGAATTAGTTACAGATGAGGGATATCTAGCAGAACAGATTTTCAATGTTGATGAACTTACAAATGAAGAGCTAATCGAACTGGAAGAAGAAAGAGTGGTGGAAGAAGAAAGAAGAGAAGCAGAGAAAGAAGAGGAGGAGCCAGAAAGAAAGTTCACCACTAAGGGATTATCAGACGGTTTATCTTTACTGAATAAACTTCTTATACATTTCGAAGCAATGGACCCAAACATCGAACGATTTGCAAGGACTGAATGGATGGCACGTGATGTGTTTCGTCCGTATCATAAAATTTATGAAGAAAAAAAGAAACATACCATTCAGACAAAGCTCACCATGTTTATGAAAAAACCAACTCCGGTAACCCCAACTGCTGCCTCAGATGACGACATCAACGATCCGCAGCCAAGCACCAGCGGCCAATAAAATGTTTCGTACATGTTTATATATTTTGATATGTTTTGCAATTGGGAAAATGTTTCCTATGGTATTTTTTACACCGGTATTTTGTAATTTTGTATGTTTTGCAAATATTAAACCAGTTGTACTGATAATGCAGTGTTTTACTTAAACCTGACGAATGTAAAAATAAGAAACAAAATGGTGTAGAGATGATACAAATGGCATAAAATGAACAAAGAAAATTATGATATATAACAATGAAAGAAAATTATGATAAAATATGACTTAAAGATTTTTATAACATCATTTCACAGTACTGTACATAAAGCCTACTCAACTTACGATCAAATTGTGTTACGACCAGTCTGTCGGATCCAATCATGGTCGTAAATCGAGCACTCGCTGTATAAGCAATTTGGCCTACTTTTATCTTAATGTTAATTTTCTTTACTCACTCTAATACAACACCATCTCTACTAAAAATACCACAATCAGCCAAGCGTGGTGGTGTGCACCTGTAGTCCCAGCTACTCTGGAAGCTACTGCAGAAGAATCAGGCGGAGGTTGCAGTGAGCCAAAATCACTCCACTGCACTCCAGCCTGGGCAACAGAGTGAGACTCCATCTCAAAAAAAAAAAAAAAAAAGGACCACAAAAACTGGGTGACTTGGAAAAACCAAAATTTATTGTCTCACAGTTCTGGAGGCCAGATGTGCGAGATGAAGTGTGGCAGAGCCATGCTCCCTCTAAAGGGACTGGGGGGGAATCGGCTGCAGCCTCCCTCCTAGCTTCTGGTTGTTCCTTGCCTTCTGGCTGCGTCACTCTAGTCTTCATTTGGTGTTCTCCCTGCATGCATGGCTTTGTGCCCAAATTTTCTTTCTTCATGAGACCATTAGTCATACTGGATTAGGAGTCCACCCTACTGCAGGAAGACCTCACCTCCCCAAATTACATCAGCAGCAACCCTATTTCCAAAGAAGGCCACATTCTGAGACGTGTGGGGGGGTTACGACTTCAATAGGATTTTTTTGTGGGGGAAACAATTCAGCTCCTAACACACCCCTACCCAGCCTCTGTGGGCTCCCTCAATCCACCAAAGCTCCTTTGGCTTCAGTGTATCATCTAGCAGTTAGAAAACCAGGATCATTGAATTTACCGCAATTACAGTGAGACTGACTACCTTAGCTTACTTCCGTGAGAGGAGTTAAGACAAAGGAATCTGGAATTTTGGAGGGTTTGGGGGCATTCGGGGGCGGGGTCAGACGTTCTTCCTTTAAATCGCAACACTTAGTTCTCTTCCATTTATAAGACTCACACCTCCATCCCAACCCCTGCACCACAGGACGAGCAAGTGTTCTTGGCCTTCAGCTTTCATCCCTGATGGTGAAAGCAGTTGCTCCTGATCTATTTGCCCACCAGCTTCTCCTCTGGAGCCTGAGGCTTCTGATGTCTGCCTGGCTGGTTCTCAGTAAGAAGGTCAAGTTCAACCACAGGAGAAATGGTGATGCCCTTCAGTAGTTAAATATGAGTTCAGAGTCTGGGGTCTGCATGTAAGATTTGGGGTTCCCTAGATATAAGATTTCTGAAAACACTCAGACTGTGGGGATCCCTGCTGAGGGAGAAGCCCCAAACTGTGGCTCCAGGGGAATGCACCAAGCCTCTGACTGAGGCTGCCTTCTCTAGCCAGCTCCCCTCCTGCTTCCCCATGGCCGGCATGGCTGAGTAAAAACAACACTGAGCACAGCCCACGCATGAGCAGCTTGCCATGCAGCAGGATAAACCCATCATGCCACTCAGCGTGCCTTGGTTGTAAATCTAGTGTGATTACAACACCAATCTCTGGCCATTTGTTCTGTTTCTGGTTTGTGAACCAACTGAAGACATGAGCAGGCCTCAGCTAACCCACATATAGCACATGTGTAAACTGGAACAATGAACCCTTCCTCTGGGAGGTCGCCAGCCCAGGCCAGGTCACCCGGCTTGGCCAGCAGAACCCAGAGTGGATTTTGGTCCCCGTTTATTCCTCAGTGGGTTATCTATCCTGTGCAGAGCACAAGCTGACATGGTGGCTCTCTGGTCATAAAAATAGAAAACATAGAAAAGGGCTGCACACCAGAATGAATGAATTGAATTGAAACGCAGGAGTAATGGTGGAAAAAACAGGTCACTTCATTTAGACTGGTAGAACCAGAACCGCTGTGTAGTGTATCCAAATGGTTACAATTCCCTGAAAGATGTTACATAATCCTATCATAGTGTTTATTTATGGAAATCTATTTTTAAAATTTTATGTAATGTTGCACAGTCTGTTTGCATGATGCCTTGTACATAGTAGCAACTCAGTAAATACCTCTTGAATGAACTAGTACAGTATTTTAATGAGCTAGTCTTCATGTACTTGTGCAAAAGAACAGTGTCATCTTACAGCTGAAGTCATAGAGGGGAAATAGCCCACTCAGGATTATGTAACATTCCAGGTGCTCAGGATGAATGTTCCAAGGACTGGTCTGAATTCTTCAAAGGTTTCAGCTGCATTAACATTCTTCATCTAGGCCGGGTGAGGTGGCTCATGCCTGTAATCCCAGCACTTTGGGAGGCTCAGGCAGGCAGACCACAAGGTCAGGAGATAGAAACGATCTTGGCTAACATGGTGAAACCCCATCTCTACTAAAAATAAATTCTAAAACAAAATTGGCTGGGCATAGTGGCATGCGCCTGTAATCCCAGCTACTCAGGAGGCTGAGGCAGGAGAATCGCTTGAACCCGGGAGGTGGAGGTTGCAGTGAGCTGAGATCACGCCACTGCACTCAAGCCTGGGTGACAGAGCAAGACTCCATCTTTTAAAAAAAAAAAAAGTTCTTTATCTATTAAACTTTATCTTGTCATTGTAATGTCTGTGAGATTATCGATTGGAAACATTCCATCAATACTCCCACCCCACCTAACACATACCTAACTCAGAATTCAGAGGTTCTTACAGGAGGCACTGTTTTTCTTGAAGGCTATGAGAAGAGGTGCTGAGAAATCAGTTCTCAGCCATCTTGGAAACCCAAATATCTAAAATCTTCCAGAAATGTAACTAGTCCGAATTTGCTTTTGTCTCCATTTGGGTACTTGGTTAATGAACGTTCTTAACATGCGAATTCCACCCACTCTTACCAATGCCCTGAGCTGGTAAGGGTCCCCCTTCCCCCTTCCCCCTACTCCGCGTTGGCTGTACCAGCAGAGGCTTCTGCATTTGCCCCTGGGCAGGAGTCGGGTGTGAAGGTCTGGCCCAGAAGGTTCTGAGTCACTGAGCTGAGCTGCTGGGTGGCAGCTGGAAGGCCAGGCTGGCTGAAGCCCTGGCGAGGTCACACCGGGTCTGGGGCAGGTGCAGTGGCAGCGGCCAGACCTCCGAGGACACAAACGGGCCACAGAGTGGGAACAACCTGGGAGAACACAGCCTCTGAGAGGAGGCTACGGGATGAAGTAGGAAGCCACCAACATGGGAAAGGAGGTGAGACCAAGGGAGAAGTAAGACTGCCGCCCAAGCTGGAGCCGTGCTGGCCTTTCTTCCTTTCTGAGGCATCAGCACAGATTCTAAGGTTACCTGAACGGACTGAAAGCTCTATTGTTTTCTGAGCAACACGACAGTGGCATGAACAGAGAATTCCCGGAACACACTGGGAAGACCCACGCTCTAGAAGGTGACAATTCTGGGGGAATCTGAAGGGCAGGAATAAGAAAGTCAAACATTTGGCATCCACCAGCCGCTGAAACGCAATCTTCTCACACACTTTAAAATACCCAACACACACACACTGCCTTTTACTCACAAAACAGCTACGAATGCAGTCTATGCGTTATACACAACAGGAAGTTGCCAAACCAGATGTAACCCACCAAGGCTGAGCACGTGGGCTGCCCTCCACCTTACTGTTAAAAGACTGAATGGCCACTGGTCCCTGAGGATTCCTGAAGAAGAAAGACAAGCTGTTCTCATCCAATTTAGGTCTTTGCAACTGAAATTGAGATCAAATTTCAAAGATCTGTAAACTACTGTAGCATCACAGACTTGAAATTAGTTTAGAAGATGACGTGTTTCTAGGCCTAATGATGAAATTTTCAAAGATTGCCCTCTGCCACAAGGAATTATTAGTTTCTCTTTGTGACACTGTATACACCATATTTTCATTCAAGCCACAGAGTTTGTTTACCCCAATTTCTTATTAATAACCTGCCACAAATGTTGATAATTAAATCAAATTCATATGGCCTTCATTAGTTAATCAGCCTTCATGAAATATATGCGCCACGAGGCCTGAGACTCCAGAGCCTGGCACATAGTAGGCACTCAGTACGTACGCATATTGAGGAAATGAACTGCTGTGATATCTCCTACAAGCCAGACTCTGTAGGCAACAGAGCCCAGTGATGTTCTGAAAATTAGCAAGAACAAAAATGGTCCAGACATATGCTTATAGACAAATCAAGCTCACATCATAGAACATAATTTTAGAGAATGTAATCTGGAATGTATTTCTTTCAACAGTCCCTGGGCTTTCTGCTAACAGAAGAAATACAACTCTGGCCGGGGGCATGGTGGCTCACGCCTGTAATCTCAGCTCTTTAGGAGGCCGAGGCGGGTGGATCACCTGAGGTCAGGAGTTTGAGACCAGCCTGGCCAACATGGTGAAACTGCATCTCTACTAAAAATACAAAAAAAAATAGCTGAGTGTGGTGGCAGGTGCCTATAATCCCAGCTACTCAGGAGGCTGAGGCAGGAGAAACACTTGCACCTGGGAGGCGGAGGTTGTAGCAAGCTGAGATTGCACCACTGCACTCCAGCCTGGGCGACACAGCAAGACCCCACCACAAAAAAAAAAAAAAAAAAAAAAGAAGTTCGAGACCAACCTGGCCAATAGGGTAAAACCCCGTCTCTACAAAAAATACAAAAATTAGCCGGGCATGGTAGCACACACCTGTAATCCCAGCTACTCGGGAGGCTGAGGCAGAAGAATCGCTTGAACCCAGAAGGCAGAGGTTGGAGTGAGCTGAGATTCCGCCACTGCACTCCAACCTGGGCGACAGAGCAAGACTCCATCTCAAAAAAATAAAGACAGACAACTCTGCAATGAGTGTTCATAGTGATGTTGAAGACACAGATTGAATAACGCTTTCATAGTCATGTTGAAGATACAGGCTGAATAAAACTTTCAAGGGCCTGCGTATAAATAAGTCATGAAACAAAGGAGACGGGGTGGACGAGGGGCTCAGTACTGCCTCCTTCCCTGAAGCCACTGGGCTGCGCTGAGAGGACCCATAGGCAGTTGCGATGGCGACAGCAAGGAACTTAGAGATGTTCAGTGAGACAGAGGAACTTCGAATCCACTAGCTCCCTTTTGTCTTCCTGATAGCCTATCCTCAGGAAAATAATTCCCTTACTAAACTCCTAAGTGCTTTTCAGCTCTGCCGCTCAACTGACACTTAGCTATTCTGTGTTGGTATTTATCTGTTTCTGCATAGCTTATCTCCCTGGCTGGACGATAAACCCTTTAAGGACACAATGTGAATTCTGTGTCCTTCACTTAGTATCAGGGTGATCTTAAGTTGTTTAACTTCTCTGAGCCTCAGTTTTATAAAAACTGGGTCTAGTCAATACCTGCCTTCCAGTGTCAACATGGGGACTAAAGGAGAGGTGTGTGTATAAGCATATTGCACAGGAAATGGCATCTGGGATGTCTTCCTCTACGTATTCTCCAGGGACTACTTCCCATGCCCCATATAATCACAGCCACACTGAGCACAGCCCACACATGAGCAGCTTGCCGTGCAGCAGGATAAACCCATCAGGCCACTCAGCGTGCCTTGGTCGTAAACATAGTTTGATTACAACACTAATCTCTGGCCGTGTGTTGAATGGTTACTGTGCACTGGGTAGGTACTTCACATGTATTATTTCTATTCCTCATAACGACTTTGCCAGCAGGTATTATTATTACTATTTTGTTAAAGTTCAGATAAATTGCATTTCTTGACAAGGCCACATAGTTAATAAGTGGCAGAGGCATGATTTGGACACAAGAGCACGTGCTCTTCCCAGGGCACTGTCCTGTCTGCACATAGAAGGCTCATTCCATCAATGCCTGACCAAAACTATGAGGTACCTTCCACTCAAAGCTATCGAGTACTCAACTATGATTTTTTTTTTTTTTAAATTTTGCCCAAATTCCTATCTAAGAGGCCTGGAGAGTCATCCCCTACAAATCATACATTCTCATCAGATTTTTTTTTTTTTTTTTTTTTTTTGAGACAGAGTCTCACTCTGTTGCCAGGCTGGAGTGCAATGGTGCCATTTCGGCTCACTGCAACCTCTACGTCCCAGGTTGGAGGGATTCTCATGCCTCAGCCTCCTGAGTAGCTGGGACCACAGGCATGTGCCGCCACAGCCGGCTAATTTTTATATTTTTGGTAGAGACAGGGTTTCACCATGTTGGCCAGGCTGGTCTTGAACTCCTGACCTCATGATCTGCCCGGCTTGGCCTCCCAAAGTGCTGGGATTACAGCCATGAGCCATTGTGCTTGGCCTCCCCACACTTTTCTTTTTATTTAGCCAGGTATGGTAGCACGTTCCTGTGTCCCAGCTACCCAGGAGGCTAAGGCAGGAGGATCGCTTGAGCTGGAGTGATCAAGGCTGCAGTGAGCTATGATGGCGCCACTTCACACCAACCTGAGCAACAAAGTGAGACACTGTCTCAAAAAAAAAAAAAAAGAAAAGAAAAGAAAAGAGAGCTGTGAGCGCTCCCTTCTTCTTGGAGAGAGAAGGTATGGGTGTGTGGAGGTGAGGACATGGCATCCTTCAGCGTCCCTGGATGCCATTTCTGGCACAGCTGGCAGGGTTGGAACGCTGGTCACCTCTCATTATGTGCTTCCAGGAGAGATGAGGAACCATGACAATTCCCAGACCAGCCACAGGTTTTCTGAACAGAAAAGAAGGCACCAAGCTCAGCATTTCAGACACATATTTACCACCTTATCTTCTAATCTAAAATGTTCCCGAACAAGGGCTTTTGAGCCAAGACTCTTAGTTTGCAATACAACCTGATTTTGTAAAAAAACAAAACAAAACAAAACCCTCCAGAAACGCTCAGGATATTAAGTGATACAGAACTGCAGAGAATAGTCTGTAGAATTAATGTGCTAATGAGGTACAAACACAGCTTTGCTCAAGATTAGCACATTCAGCAGCCAACCAATTAACTGTCCTTTCTAATACCTCCCAGGCAAATTTCTGCATTCAGAACTTGGTACAGCTCCTGACTTATGTAAATCTCAGCTTCTATATACTTTTTTTTTTTTCCCCTGGGCTTGACTTGTGTAGGGGACAGGTTGGATAAATGAATAACCTTAAAGCTACCTGAGTGACACATCCCAGATTGAGTTCTTGTGTCATTATACTAAATGTTGGTTATATATCTGCACAATCATGTATTTGCTTAGCATTACCTCATTCCTTCCTGGATTCACACAGCGTTTCCCCCACCCCAGTCTGGGTCAGAGCAGAAGCCATGCTTGCTGGGCTTCTATTTTGCCAGCTGTTCCGGCGCTGACCTTCCTCCCTGATTAATATCCCTGTACCGTGCAGAGTTCTTGCCAAAGTAAAAAGAATGTAAGCATCTCTGGATCCAAACATTAAACAGTTGAGTCAGCCACAGACACGTTTAAAAGAGGATCTTTTGGAAATATCACACCACATATATATTTCCACTCCTCTCTCCTTATTTTAAGAGCCCTTCTAAGGTCTCCAAAAATATCTATCTCTTCATGAGGTTTTTTTTCTTCTCTAAGATGTTTTAGAGTCAAGACTGGGGAAGACAATGTCGTGAGACGTTTTATATGTGCATCACTCTCCAGAGTTCCTCCATTCCCTTTTCTGGAAACCTCCTTCTCCAAGGACAATAGCTGGTTTTCTCCTCTAAATCATTAGTTCAACGAACGTGGGCTGAGCGTAACCCTGTGCTTTCCATCTATTGCGCTAAGTGCTGAAGAGGATATGTGAGGAGCAAGTCTGGAGGGCACATCGAAGTTAACAGGATTTCTCTATCTTGCCTACCTGTCAGAAGACAGCTTACCGATTTTATACTTCCCTTTCTGGCTACTGGGTGAAAAGGAGATGAATTATGAGTGTTCCAAATGTCTTCCTCCACTAGCTATCCCTCCATGCATTCATCCATCCACTTACCCCAACACTTTAAAGAGCCCTTCCTCCATCAGTGCTTCCACTGGACCAAGTACTATGCTAGGCACTGAAGATATCCGCAGGGCAAGACCTGCCCTCTGCCCCCAGGGAAGTCCCAGTCCAGAGGGACACAGCCGTATGATCAAGACACCGTTGTACGATTCATGTAGGAACTAGAATGTCATTGCTAGAGTAGAGGTATGCACACAATGCTAAGGAATCAAGATCGTAGTTTTGAGCAGCTGAGGCTGATGTAGATTCATTCATAAAACACGTTTCTTTCTTTCTTTCTTTTTTTTTTTTTTTTTTGATGGTTGCTTTAATTCCCTATAGGTATATTTGCAATAAAATTTAGAAACAGCAAAATCCAGATTCCAACTTGGTATGTACAATCTGTGGAGACTTTGAGGGCACAGTCTGGTCCTTCCACTTCTCCAGAGTCCTCCCTCACCTCAGGCTCTGGACCTTCTCAGAGGCGAGCTCGGATCTGTTCCCCTCGTTTTTGCTCATCGTGTGCTTTCCCTTCCCATCCACATGTCTCACGACAGGAGAAGTTTCAGGACCCACAGAGCCTGGGCTGGCAGCACAAGTTGACACGGGGGAGTGTGAGAGGGAGTCTTTCGCAGACAATGAAGAGGAAGAGGTAAAAATGGCAGGCGAGGAGAGCAGAAGAAGGAGAGAAGGAAACAAGGAGAGAAAGGATGACGCGAGAATGAAGGAGAGGCGGGCGCAGCAGCAGCAGCCGGGCCCTCATCAGAGCCCTCCAGGACCTGGTGCTGAGCCATTCCTGCAACTGAGAATCAGGCTTCTAGAAGGGCTGGCTGTAACAGTCCTTCCAAATATGGGGGCGAGGCGGAGCAGAATTGCAGGAATACCGAAGACCTGACTCATTCCCTGAGCGACATCTTAAGGGACAACTTTGCTTCAAAATTACGAAGTTGGGGGGGGGAGAGGGGGAAGAAAACTCTCTCAGGATCCATCATGTGTTGCTTTTGCAAATTATTATTTTGGAGCACAAGCTGTTTCCTGTCTTTAAAGCCTATTATCTATTTCCCTTCCAGGTGGAGCCTGGGCTGCCTGCTAATTTAATCCCCTGGGCTTCCCCCTCTGCCTTCAAGATCTCACAGACATTCAGGTTTCATAAAGAGGGCACCTTTGTGTCTTCCTCCCCTGAAGGCCTCCATCTACCATGGCAGCCGAGGAGCTGCTATTTTGGGAAACAGCAGCTGAGTTGGGAGGGTTGTTAATTGTTTGTCAAACCCTTCCATGGGGGAAAAAAAAAAAAAAGAGCAGAGCAGTGCCCTTGCCTTCATTCTATTTCACTGATGCATCTGTGAGAAGGGAGGGGCAAGGAGGACTCCTTGTTCTTCTCAGGCACAGGCACCCAAACTAATTTCAAAAAAACAAACTTTATTCTTTTACCCAATGGAAAGACATAAACAAACATAATATTGGCCCAAGAACCAATCAAAATAGTTTCAAAATCATGTATAAGCTCAAAAACAAAACAAAAACAACCAAACCAAAAAAGCCCCTTCATAACAGAAAACAAAACACCAGGGGTTTCGCCTGACCAAACCCACAGCAGCCAAACTGACTAAGCAGATCCCCAAGCCCGGCAAGCACCCCCTGACTCACATGAAAACAGTTCTAGCCAGGCACACCAATGGGAGCATCCACCGTGACACGCACTCACTCCGTCACAGCACGGACAAGTTCAAAATCACACAGAAAAAGTCCCAAACTCAGGAAGAAGCTACTCAGGACTCTGACCTCAGAGGCCCCCATGTGATTCTGAGACTTTCCAAGAGTTAGATGAACCCCTCAAGCAAATGGGTGGGAGGGAGCAAAGACTGGGAACCCAAATCTTCGATTTTATGCTGCTTTTTTTCTTTTTTGAGAAGGGTCTCGCTTGGTCACCCAGGCTGGAATGTACTGGCGTGATCTGAGCTCATTACAACCTCTGCCTCCTGGGTTCAATCAATCCTTGGGATTCCGCCTCTGAAGTAACTGGATTACAGGCGTGCATCACCATGCCTGGCTAATTTTTGTATTTTTAGTCGAGACAGGGTTTCACCATGTTGACCAGGCTAATCTCAAACTCCTGGGCTCAAGTGATCTGCCTGCCTTGGCCTCCCAAAGTGCTGGGATTACAAGCCTGAGCCACCACACATGCCAAAATCTTATGCTTCTTAAAGGGCAACACCATCAAGGCAGGGTGGCTCACACCTGTAATCCTAGCACTTTGGGAGGCCAAGATGGATGGATCATGAGATCAGGAGTTCCCGACCAGCCTTTCCAACATGGTGAACATGCTAAATACAAAATACAAAATTAGGTGGTCATGGTGGTGTGCTCTCATAATCCCAGCTACTCAGGAGGCTGAGGCAGGAGAACTGCTTGAACTCGGGAGGCGAAGGTTGCAGTGAGCTGAGATCACGTCACTGCATTCCAGCCTGGGTGACAGAGCAAGGCTCTGTCTAAAGAAGAAGAAGAAAAAAAAAAAAAAAGCCTGGCACGGTGGCTCACGCCTGTAATCCCAGCACTTTGGGGGGCTGAGGTCAAGAGATCAAGACCATCCTGGCCAACATGGCGAAACCCCGTCTCTACTAAAAATACAAAAATTAGCTGGGCAGGGTGGTGCATATCTGCAGTCCCAACTACTTTGGAGGCTGAGGCAGGAGAATCACTTGAACGAAGAAGGTGGAGTTTGCAGTGAGCCAAGATCACACCACTGCACTCCAGCCTGGGCAGCAGAGTGAGACTGTGTCTCAAAAGAAAAAAAAAGGCAACACCACCAATCATTTTATAACTAGTTGGTTTTTCGTTTTCTTTCTAGACCAGTGCTCATAAGGAAGCATGACTAATGGCTAATCTTACTTGACTACTTTTTTTCTTTTTTGGAGACAGAATTTTGCCCTTGTTGCCCAAGCTGGCATGCAGTGGTGTATTCTTGGCTCACTGCAACCTCTGCCTCCCAGGTTCAAGGGATTCTCCTGCCTCAGCCTCCCCAAGTAGCTGGGATTACAGGCATGTGCCACCATGCCCAGCTAATTTTGTGCTTTTAGTAAAGATGGGGTTTCACCATGTAGGCTAGGCTGGTCTGGAACTCCTGACCTCAAGTGATCCACCCGCCTTAGCCTCCCAAAGTGCTGGGATTACAGGCATGAGCCACTATGCCCAGTCACCTTTTTTTAAAAAAAATACAGTTGATCTTTCAGCATTTTCAGGGAACTCCAAAAGGAATGATCTCTTATTAATAGAGGAATTGGACTGTGAGAACTGTGTGTAAGTGATAATGATAAAGGAAAGGATATGTGGGAATGCCTATTTTACATTTTTCCTCAAAAGAGCTCAGACTGCCTTCTAAACATAAGTCTACTAATCCGCCACACACTAGCTCCTGGTTAGACAGCAGATCTGAAACTTTCTTTTGCACTGGAGGATGTGTTTATATAAATACTTACTCAGAATTTGCTTAGTCAAAATGAGCATACGATGGGTGAGTGATTTAGGATTTCTGAACTGAAAGAACATTCATGTTAGAATTTAGATCAGCTGTGTTGACCTAACGTGAACTTGACTAATGAATTAGAATATGTTCCATTAGCTACTGCAATTAGAACAGGAGGAGGGGGAAGAGGGGCAAGACTTTCTTATTGACTGAAAGAAATATATAGGTGGTCCCTAAATGAGCTGCTTATACCCTGCAAGGTTTTCAGTGCATCAGTAGTCCACAATAAACGTTTTATCAGAACAGAGTAGGCAAGCAATTAGTTCAGTGATAAAAATCACACATTTGTAAATAGCATGGCAGGAAAAGGAAACTGTCTGTTTAAAATGGACTTACGTGAAAAATAGCTATATACGGAAATGGTATAACGTAGAGTCATGAAAAATTATAAGCTAATTTTTCGTGATAAAATGTATTCACGGTAATATTTGGTTTATCTGCCCCTAGAATAATTTATGTCAAGGACTCTTTTTTACCCTCTAGTTGGCTGTATTTAAATATTCTCTCCTCAAATTTTAGGAACCCATTAATCAATCTGTTTATCCAATAGTCATTCATCCCCTGATACAAACATAGCAATATTCAGAGTGCTGGTTACAGGGAGGGCAGGATGCAAAAAAGTATAATGGAGCATCTCCCAGCACTTTGTTTATTCATTTTTTGAGACAGAGTCGCCCTCTGTCACCCAGGCCGGAGTGCAGTGATACGATCTTGATTCACTGCAACCTCCACCTCCCGGCTTCAAGCAATTCTTGTGCCTCAGCCCCCGAGGAGCTGGGATTACGGGCATGTGTCAGCACACTGGGCTAATTTTTGTATTTTTAGTAGAGACGGAGTTTCACCATGTTGGCCAGGCTGGTCTCAAACTCCTGACCTCAGGTGATCTGTCCACCTCGGCCTCCCAAGTGGTAGACAGCACTTTATAAGGCTATTGGGAAATGAGAACTATATCCACATAAGTTCTATAATATGAGTCAACAATATATGGAAAAATATATAAGGGATATCACAAAATAGTGAGTGCGACTGTGGTTTTCAGTGACCAACAACTGTTGGATTATGAGAGAGTGTGAGTGAGCACACAATAAGCGTCAGTGGGCACAGAAGACTTCCTGGAGGAAGTGATGTGCAGAATTTGGGCGGGAGGGAAGGTGATGTCTTGTTAAGAAACTAGATGAGATATGTACTTTTTTTTTTTTTTTTTTTTTTGGAGACAGAGTGTCACTCTTGTTGCCCAGGCTAGAGTGCAATGGCACGATCTCAGCTCACTGCAACCTCTGTCTCCCAGGTTCAAGCAATTTGCCTCAGGAGTAGCTGGGCTTACAGGCATGTGCCACCCCACCCAGCTAATTTTTGTATATTTAGTAGAGAGGGGTTTCACCACGTGGATCAGGCTGGTCTAGAACTCCTGACCTCAGGTGATCCACCCATCTCAGCCTCCCAAAGGGCTGGGATTACAGGTGTGTGCCACCACTCCCAGCTGAGATACATACTTTTGATTAGATCTGTCTAGCTACCAGAGAGGACATTGATGTTGTTCAGGAGAGTAGAAAGGTTGGAAAGATTTGCCTAGATTCATAGAATTATAGAATTTTGCATCTAAGATGATTCGAAATCAATCAGCTAGGACACTAGTTCTCAAATGTGGATGCGCGTCATAATTACCCACGGAGCTTTTTAAAATTCCAATGCTGAGTTTCACCCCAGAGACTCTGATTTAAGTGATCTGGTTGAGGCCTGGGCGTCTGGAGGTATAAAAGCTCCCCAGGTGATTCCAATGTACAGCCTCAGCCTGAGGACCACTGATTTAGTCCAACCCCCAGTTTTATGAGAAAAGGACCACCTTCAAATTTGCCCAGGCACAGCTGGTAAGAGCTGCCAGGACACCCAATGAGCCCCAGCTCTGTTCACCATTCTCGGTTGTTTGTCTTCGACAATGTATTGTGCAGTACTCTGGAGACCACGCCAGAGAATTGGATTTTTGCCATAAAGGTCATGGGAAGCCATTGAGGGGTTTTGTGCAGGAAAATGGCACATTAAAAACAAATGGTCCTGCAACTTCTAGGAAGACATCAGAATTGAAAGGAGTAAATGCACCCTAACAACCCAGGGGACACACGTGATCCAAGTAAATCCTCCTCTGAAATTTAAGTTTTCACGTTTATATTTTGAATCAAAAACTAATATTGCGATAATTTCTATGCCATAGCATTCAAGTAAGAGCTGTGCTCTCTAACTTTGTGGCTGTCTGTTTAGAAAGAACTTTCTTCTGGCCAATTAGTTCTGTTGTTTGCATTTTTCTTTGATTTTTCTCCTTAACTCTACAACCATTTAAGTGCTTTATGTTTAACTTCTTTTAAAATTTATCTTTTCTGTCCTTTCCCTCTTCTCCAATCAAGGACATTTGTTAATTGCCCACAATATGCTCATGCATATTTATATGTCTACACCTCCCTCTCCCCTTATTGTCCCCAGGGCAGGCTTGTCCAATAGAAATATAATTCGAGCCACAAATGTAAAATTTTAGAAACAGGTTAAATTAATATTAATAGTATATTTTATTTAATCCAGTATGTCCAAAATTATATAATTTCTACATATAGCCATTATAAAAACACAAATGAGATATTTTATATTCTCTTTTTCATCCTATGTCTTTTAAACCTGCTGTATATTTTACAGTTACAGTACATATCAATCAAGATGCTGGATTTTCAAAATTCAAAAACATGACACAATAAGGTTGGGTTTCAGGAAACGTATGTATTCTGCTTCAATTTTTAAATTTAAATGGATTAAAATTACACAAAACGTAAATTGCAGTTCCTCAGTGTTCCTCATTTCATGTGCTCAACAGCCACATGTGGCTAGTAGCCAACGTACTGAACAGCACAGGTCTAGGGTTTTATATGGTGGTGTTTTCTCATTCTGCAACTTGACAGCATCGTAGGCTCATTTTAATGAGTTTGATTGCTCTACCCTTATTGAAGAATTTGTTTTCCTTAGGAGTCTGAAAGGAGGTAGGATTTGAAAAAGTTGATCATAAAAACAATTTAAGGTTCTCCAGTGGCCAGCGTAATGGCTCACGCCTGTAATCCCAGCATTTTGGGAGGCTGAAGTGGGCAGATCACTTGAGGTCAGGAGTTCAAGACCAGCCTGGCCAACATGGTGTTACCCCATCTCTACTAAAAATACAAAAAAATTAGCCAGGTATGGTGGCACACACCTGTAATCCCAGCTACTTGGGAGGCTGAGACACGAGAATCTCTTGAACCCTGGATGTGGAGTTTGCAGTGAGCCGAGATCCCACAACTGTACTCCAGCCTGGGCGACAGAGCAAGACTGCCTCAAACAAACAAACAAACAAACAAAAACAACCAAGAAACAGAAAAAAAAAAAAAAAATCCAACAATTTCAGTTTCTTTAAACAAAGATTCAAAATTTAATACCAGAAGGTGGGCAGGGTTGTAAGTAGTTTAGGAAGGAAAATGGTGAGGAGGGAAAAAGAGAGGTTTTAGTGCCCATTCCTAGTCAAACCTATTTGAAAATTTAAAACTTATATAGAAAATCAAGCATCCAAGAGAAAAAAAAAAAAAAAAAAGATGTACAATATCCAGAATAGTGAGAGAAAGAAGGAACAAATTAAAAAGTGGATTTGGGCCAGGCGCGGTGGCTCATGCCTGTAATCCCAGCACTTTGAAAGGCTGAGGCAGGTGAATCAATTGAGGTCGGGAGTTCAAGACCAGCCTAGCCAACATGGGGAAATCCTGTTGCTACTAAAAATACAAAAATTAGCCAGGCATGGTGGCACACCCCTGTTATCCCAGCTACTTGGGAGGCTGAGAGGCAGAAGTTGCAGTGAGCCAAGACTGCACCACTGCACTGCAGACTGGGCAACAGAGTGAGATTGTCTCAAAAAAAAAAAAAAAAAAAAGGATTTGTCTGTTCCCAGAAAAAGAAAGAAGTATCACTAACAAAAAGCGCTAATAATTTGACACTGCTCCCTAACCCCCACCAATTGAAAATGTCCTAATATTGAAAGGTAGGGACAGCGCAGATAACTTATTTTTCTTTCACCTACTCCCTTCTTACTAAGTGTTACTTCTCACATAACTACTGTTTGCATAATTTATAGTGGGTTTGCACTGTTCTTTTCTTTCTTTCTTTTTTTTTTTTTTTTTTTTTGAGATGAAGTCTCTCTCTGTTGCCCAGGCTGGAGTATGGTGGCGAGATTTCAGCTCACTGCCACCTTTGCCTCCCAGATTCAAGTCATTCTCCTGCCTCAGCCTCCTGGCTATCTGGGATTACAGACACACACCACCATGCCCAGCTAATTTTTGTATTTTTGGTAGAAATGGGGTTTCACCATGTTGGCCAGGACAGTCTCGATCTCTTGACCTTGTGATCCATCTGCCCACCTCTACCTCCCAAAGCACTGGGATTATGGGTGTGAGCCACCGAGCCTGGCCTGCATTATTCTTATTCAGACTAGACTCAGTTAAGGCCAGATAAGCTCTTTAATCATATGACAATAATACTTAGCCTTCAATTAGTGCTGCAAACAAGGGGGTAAATAGTGTCAACAGCAGTGAGCAGAGCAGCCCAGTGCTGAGAGCAATCCATAGGCCTGAGCCCAGTTAGCGCCTGAGTGGCCTGACAGCTGTGGGAACAGCAGAGCCCAGCACTCCTTGTACTAACCTGCCTGTGCCCAGCAGAGGGGTGAAAAGACAGAACAGCCCTGCGGGAGGTGCTCTGGCCTTTTCCTCTGGAGCAGTTGCTTCCTCTTTCTTGGATAACCCTCGTGTTTCTGATCGTGCTAACTTGCTTTTTCAACTGACAAAATCTCAAAGATTGATGATGGCAAATTCTAACTCGATTACTTGCTTGCCAAAAGCTTACAAGAATATGCTGTCTTCCCACTTTTCTTGGTAGGTGGAGGTGAAGTTTCCTGATCGTAAGAGCTCAGGCCCTCCAGACATGAGTTCTAAAGCTTCCATTTCGTTGGCTCAGGAACAAAGAAAATCCTCATAATGATAGTGATAACGTGCCACTTCAAGTCATCAGACATTTATTAAGCACCTAGTATGTGGTACAGCAGGAAAAGCATTAAAAGTTCAAGTACTAGGAATATACCTACTACGTGTTCAGGACTCTGCTAGGTACTGGTATAATAACAGTAACCAGAACAACAGCAATAACTAAGACGTTAAGAGCTTATATGGTGCTAGGAACTGTACTAAGCAATTTAGCTATTTTTATTATTCCCATTTTCCCAGGAGACTGAGGCACAAAGAAGTTAAATCACTCGCCTATGTAAACAAACTAGAATAAGGATTTCCCATTTCACCTAGAGGTGAGATGACTTTCCAAAGGTCACACAGCAAGTGAAAAGTGGAGCCAGGCAATCTAGCCCCATGACCCCACACTGGAGCTTTAAACAGGTTAAATGTAAATGAAGATAATGATATATACTTTCAGAACTTTTTACATTTGTTAAATGATCCATGTGCTACGTCTAGCACAGTGCTTGGTAAACATCATTATTAGGAATACATTAATCCAAGCGCACAATCGCTCAGTATGCACTGGTACAGCCACCATCGTTGTAAAATACTGAAATGTTTCCATGTCAGTTGATAGCACCTCTGCCCCTAGGCCTGTGAGTAGCGCCCTTACTGGCCAGGCAGCCCCTCTTGCAGAAGCCCTCCAAACCCCTAGGATTGTAAGGGCCTCCAGGACCCCATTCTGATGGCTAGTGCCTGTGTTGGACCAGTTTTTATGTATTTTCACCATATCCTGACTACAAATATGAGCTGGGCTCCTGCCTTCAATAAGGGCATAGTCTGGGAGGGACACTGAGCATGACAGGAGAAAGTGACGAGGACAGTGATGGAGTGTGCTGAGCACAGTGGTGGATGAGGGAACAGCTCAGCTTAGGCAGGTCAGAAAGGCTTCATGGGAGGCAAGAGACTGGCGTGAGCAATAACCTGACCGGGTGGGTGAGTGGGGGCATCCCAGATCATCATTAAAGTTCTTTTGTCTCTCAGTTTTTTCATTCTCTTATTTTCTTTTTTGAGATGGAGCCTCGCTCTCTCGCCAGGCTGGAGTGCAATGACACGATCTTGGCCCACTGAATCCTCTACCTGCTGGGTTCTAGCAATTCTCCTGCCTCAGGCTCCCGACGAGTAGCTGGGACTACAGGTGCGTGCCACCATGCCCGGTTAATTTTTTGTATTTTTAGTAGAGACGGGGTTTTACCACGCTGGCCAGGCTGGTCTTGAAAGCCTGACCTCATGATCTGCCTGCCTCGGCCTCCCAAAGTGCTGGGATTACAGGTGTGAGCCACCCCACCCTGCCAGTTTCTTTATTCTTGTTGCCTCCACCTAGTTCAAGTCTTTACAACCCTTTGCCTAAATTCCCACAAGAGCTTTATATGTGCTCTTCCATGTACCAACTGTTGTAGAATCTATTCTGTGGGTCCCTTAGTGAACAACCTTTAGTGAGGTCCCTGTGGTCCTGTCTCCTCACTGAGGCACCCACAACCCACTATCATGCAGCCCTGGCCTCTGTTTCTAGCCTTTCCCACTTGCTCGTGTGCAGGTGCTCAGAACACCTGCAAAATAGGATGTTTCCTGCACTGGACTCTGTTGCTCCTGCTGCTTGGAACTTGTGGATCCTACCTCAGAGGCTTTCAGCACCCTCTTCAGATACAACATTTTTGGTGAAACTGTCTCCCATCTTTATTCCTTTCTTCTCCCACCCTGAGGCAGTATGTGGAGTGGTGCGTTCTGAGAACTAGCATACATAGCTTACGATATGCCAGGTGCTGTTCTGTGAGCTTTGAGCTTTGTATATGCCACCTTGTTCTATCCTCACAAAAACTCTAAGAGGTAGGCATTATCATTATCTTTATTTTTATTTTATTTATTTTTTTGAGGCAGTTTTGCTCTGTCACCAAGCAGAAGTGCAGTGGCACAATCTTGGCTCACTGCAACCCCCGCCTCCCAGGTTCAAGCAATTCTCCTGCCTCAGCCTCCCGAGTAGCTGGGCTAATTTTCTGTATTTTAGTAAAGACCGAGTGTCACCATGTTGGCAAGTATGGTCTCGATCCCCTAACCTCGTGATCCACCTGCCTTGGCCTCCGAATGTGCTGGGATTACAGGCACGAGCCACCGCGCCTGACCTTTATTTTATTTTATTTATTTTTGAGTCAGAGTCTCACTCTGTTGCCCAGCTGGAGTACAGTGGCGCGATCTCGGCTCACTGCAACTTCTGCCTCCTGGGATCAAGCCTCAGCCTCCCGAGTAGCTGGGATTATAGTCGCCTGCCACCACACCTGGCTAATTTTCGTACTTTTTTTTTTTTAAGTAGAGATGGGGTTTCACCATATTGGCCAGGCTGGTCTTAAACTCCTGACCTCAAGTGATTCGCCCACCTCAGCCTTCCAAAGTGTTAGGATTACAGGCGTGAGCCACAAGGCACAGCTGATTATTTTTTAATAAAAAAAGACGGTAACACAGTGAAGTGAAATAATTTTCCAGATGTCATGCAGCAAGCGAAAGGCAAAGCTGGGATTCCAACCCAGGGAGACTGCCTCCTCCACAGTCTGTGCTCTTAACCATTGCTTCATGGTGACCAATAACTTGCAAAGAAGAGAAAAGAGAAGAGAAAAATTCTTGCATTTTTACTCAATATATGCTACTTGGTTTTGTAATTATTTGTGACATTTTTTTATCTCTTTCTTTATGTGAGCTGAAAATTCCTAGAGGGAGGGCACTCTGGGGTCTCAGAGCCTGCTGCCTCAGTTACCGTCAATTGTGGGCACATCACATCCCCTGAAGATTATGAATTGGTCATGATCAAGCCCTCTCTTCACTGGTATTTTTCCCAAATAAATTCATTGCTTGGTCAACGCCTGGGGCAGGATAAGCCCAGGGTTCCACATGGACTCCAAGAAAGCAGTGCTCGGTTTTCTCATTCAGATTGTGGCTGAGAGTTGTCATTTATCTTCTGTATAATAAAGCAGATGTGTATGTGACTTCCCCTTTCAGCGGTGGAGGCAGTGAAGCCGCCTGAGATCCTCAGGCAGGTCTGCGGTGGAGTTTGCTGGAACTAACTGGAACTGACTCCATGTTTCCAGTCCAGGACTCTGAGCAACCCTGTGGCAACTGTGCCCTAATACACTTATAAGGACCAGCAGATGGACTAAGTTGAATGAAATTATGACATCATCATGGGAACACAGAACTTCTCTCTTTGTATTTTCCGAACTTGCTCGCTTTTTCCAAGGGTAGACCCGTCAGTAATGGAAAAAAAAAAAAAAATCATTGTGGAGAACCTGTAACATCTTTCACCTAACCTGTTTGATAACTGGCTTTGTTCTAGAATCTGGAGAACAAAGTGAAAGACGCCAGCTTTAGACGACAACCAATAACTTTGTATCTAGACACAATTCCTTGATAAGCCGAAAACTTAGCCAAAAACGTTTAGAATTCCCCTTTCCTTTAGGGTTAGAACTGACAGCTGCTAGGCCGGGCGCGGTGGCTCAAGCCTGTAATCCCAGCACTTTGGGAGGCCGAGGCGGGTGGATCACGAGGTCAAGAGATCGAGACCATCCTGGTCAACATGGTGAAACCCCGTCTCTACTAAAAAAATACAAAAAAATTAGCTGGGCGTGGTGGCGCGTGCCTGTAATCCCAGCTACTCAGGAGGCTGAGGCAGGAGAATTGCCTGAACCCAGGAGGCGGAGGTTGCGGTGATCCGAGATCGCGCCATTGCACTCCAGCCTGGGTAACGAGAGCGAAACTCCGTCTCAAAAAAAAAAAAAATGCTAAGAGTGTATGTGACTCTATCAGGGAAAGCGGCTCATCCAAAAACGATAATTGCCAGATACCTTGCAGTAATGCTATCTGTTTCCCAGAAGTGTCCTACGCCGCGTGTAGCCACCGTGTCTATTTTAGGTTTGAGGGGGATGACTTACAGGTGTGGCTGGCCGGGAAACCGTGGCGTGGCTGGAGAGGGCGGAGTCGATCACGGAAGGATCAGGACTTTATGGCAGAGCAGAGTCCACCACCACGCTCGGACGAAAGTTCGAAGATTTTGTTCGCTTTGTTTCTGGCAAGCCATCCCACAAGCTGGAGTCTGTAACGCCAAACAGCAGCGCCCACGAGGACAGCCCCCGCCCCGCACGCCCCCCGCCCCTGGTCTGCGGCCGCACACCGTCGCCCCCTTTAAGAGCCTGCTCCGCGGGACTAACGTTCGAACGGGCCCTGGCGCCCCTCCTCGGGCTCCGATTGGTCGTGCGCGGCGCACGCGGGCGCGCCGGCCAGCCCCGGAACGGCTGGCGGCCCTTCGTGATTGGCGGTCGCGGAGTCTATATAAGGCGCGGGGCGGCCGGGCTGCCCTGTTGAGCGACCGGACCCGAAGCTTGGCGCCTGGCTGGTTTGGAGAGGCCAGTGGGGCAGCGCGCGCGTCACCGGAGTCGTTTCTCTTCGGAGTCTTAGGCGATCGAGGGTGTGCCCAGGGGCGGACTTGTTTGTGATTCCCGTTCCCTCCCAGCTTCCGAGCGTGGCACCCCGTCACCCCGGCGCCGGCGGCCGTGGGCAGGGGAGGCAGGATGGAGTTCAAGCTGGAGGCTCACCGCATCGTCAGCATCTCCCTGGGCAAGATCTACAACTCGCGGGTCCAGCGCGGCGGCATCAAGCTGCATAAGAACCTCCTGGTCTCGCTGGTGCTGCGCAGCGCCCGCCAAGTCTACCTGAGCGACCCGTGCCCCGGCCTCTACCTGGCGGGTGCCGCGGGGACCCCGGCGCCGCCGCCGCCGCAGCCCGGGGAGCCGGCGGCCGGGCCACCCGCCGGCTGGGGAGAGCCGCCCCCGCCCGCCACCGGTGCCTCCTGGCCGGAGACCGAGCCACAGCCGGAGCGCTCCGCGGTCGCAGAGGCGCCGCGGGTAGGGGACGCGGTGCCGGCGGCCACGGTGACCGGAGTCGGGGACGTTCCTCAGGGCGGAGAGGCGGACGCGGCGGAAGCTGCCTGGAGCCGCGTGGAGGGGCCTCGCCAGGCGGCGGCCGGAGAAGCCGAGGGTCCCGCCGGAGGCTGGGGTGTCTTCCCCTTGGGGTCGCGTGCCGCTCGCCGCCCCTGCGGCTGCCCCCTGGGCGCGGAGGACCCGCCGGGTACACCGGCCGCGACCCCCCGCGCTGCCTGCGGCTGTGCGCCGCGACCCGCCGAGGACGAGCCCCCCGCGCCGCCCGCCGTGTGCCCCAGGAAGCGCGGCGCGGCGGGGGTGGGCGGCGGCCCGGCGAGCTGCCCGGCGCCCGGCTCGACCCCGCTCAAGAAGCCCCGCCGGAACCTGGAGCAGCCGCCGAGCGGGGGAGAGGACGACGACGCGGAGGAGATGGAGACCGGGAACGTGGCTAACCTCATCAGCATCTTCGGTTCCAGCTTCTCGGGACTCCTACGGAAAAGCCCCGGGGGCGGCCGGGAGGAAGAGGAGGGAGAGGAGAGCGGTCCGGAAGCCGCCGAGCCCGGGCAGATCTGCTGCGATAAGCCGGTGCTGAGAGACATGAACCCCTGGAGCACAGCCATCGTGGCCTTCTGAGCCCCGGCCTCCGTGCGGGGAGGAGGTTGAGCAGCGGGCGCCCCCGAAGTGAGGGCCGGGACCCTCCCGGCTGCGAGGACGCCCAGAGACCGCAGGCGCTGAGCGCGTTGGGCAGACTGGTCGCCGCCGGGCATCGCAAACTGCCTCCGGGCGCGGGGGCCCTGCCGGCCCGGGACTCTCGAGGCTTATCCGGAGACCAGGGAGCTTGAGGCTCATTGGAAGAGGACGATCGTTAACTTTTGTGTTTGTGTGTGTCCGTGTGTGTAAGTTTGTCTTGTGGCATTGAGACTATTTTGTCCTTCTGGAATGCACCACTCCTTCCCCGGGGCTTACAAGACTGGGGGCAGACAGGGACTTTCCTCTGCCTACAGCGTGGAGAAGGCAGCGGCTGAAAGGTTTGGGCCGGGGAGTTCCCCATTCGTTCTCCGGAGAGGGAGGGACTTTACACCCACCCCTCACCGGAAAGCTAGACCCGCTTCAGGGCCAGGAGTGGCGTTTCCGCACAGGATTTCCTAAGAGAAGAGGGATTTTAGCCACGAGCACCGACTTGAATTCCTTCCCTCCTTCCCTCCCTCCCTCCCTCCCCACTTTTCTTTCCCAATGAAGAAACGCTTATGTCCTGTGATTACTCTAAGAAAGGGGAATATTAAGGGCCCTTCGCTTCCCCGCAGGGGAGAAAAAGCTTGACGAACTTCACAGAAGAGTTCAAGCTTGGAAATACGGCGTTTATAGAGAAAAGATATATTTTTAAAAGCTCTAGGTCAGAACTACTACACAGTGCTTTTAAAAAGTGTTTAATGAAAGTTTACAGACAGAAGCCCTAAGTGAAAAGACCTTATGGTTTTGTAGATAAGGTGACTCCACTCTTTGTTGTATAAAGGTTGGGGGAGCTGATAAGGTTTTTGTACAGTATTTTCTCCTTCGTTGTATTGACTTTTGTATAAAAATGTAACTTCTACGTGTCTAACACGTATTAAATATTTTGAAGCAACGTAACTGCCTCCTTGTCTGTAATAACCTGCCTGGGTTGGGAGGGAAGTGGGGGGAGGGAAACCACGGCCTGTGCTAGAAAATTGAAGGAGTGGTTCTTGGTATCAGTCATTCGCAGACTGAGGACATTGTTTACTGACTCCACGAAGTATCAAGAGAGACACGTTTAATTTTTTTCTCCTAGATCAGAGGACCGCTGTTAGATACTAATATCAGCGACCTGCCAGGTTCTTGAAACCTGCCACTACAACTGCCTTTTGTAAGGTCAGTTGAGGCCAATTTGACTGTCACCCGATAAATACGTGGGTGTCCATTTTATTAAGTAATTTAAGCACCAACTTTTGAAGCCTTGCTCATCCACAAAAATGCTTTTCAGCAAAACTTAGTTTCCTGTTATATGGATCATCTTTTCGCTTTGTTATTGAAAAAAAAATTTAGATAGTAGTATACCTTAAAAGCCCGTTGGAACTGACATGGGAAGCTGAAAGAGACTGACTTGGCCAAATTTTCAGGTCCACCTCTGCGTCCCAACGGGTGTCAGGATGTAAATGTTCAATTTTTCTCATACCTAGAAAGGAAATGTATAGGTGAAAGGGAAATTGCATCAAACTAGATAAGGAAGGAGGGCTGGGCAAATTTAATTCTCATTTAGCAAAACTTCCTGATTTGTTTTTGTTACTCAAAAGGTGACATCAGTGTTTGGGTCATGGTAGAAACTTAGGTGATGACAGCCAAATCGTTCATTGATACTATTAAAATCACTGCCATTAAGAGAGCTTTTTGTTGCTTCATATTCAGTGTTTGAAAGGTATTCAGCAATCTATTTCAGAAGCAAACCAATTAGGGAATGTTTATTAAAATACGGTACAGTTGCCAGGACTTTTTATGGTACTGGTTTCTAACAATTTATGAGTATATAGGGTGTTTAAAAGATAGAGGAGAGATTGAAGAAAGAGACAAAGCTTTAAAGGTCATCGCCTTCGAGCGTAAGAAACATGAATGGTGCTTTGGACTTAACTCCGAATTATATGAACTTCTTTCTTAGCTGAATAGGCCAGTGCCTGGTGCCTTGATATTTCTGCAAGTCTCTTAGCGGTCCTTAAGCATAGGGAACTTTCTACTTTATGCTCTGTCAACAGCATAATGTATGTATAGAACTAACATTCTCGAAGTAGGGTCTTGTTAAATTGACTTTTTCTTTGAGAAAGTAGCTACTTAAATTCTGTTAAAGCTATGAAAGATCCATCAAGTGCTGACTGCTTAAACTGAAGAAGGTGTCCAGGGCCTTAATTCTGCAAACATTTCCTGTTGCTACAAAGTATGATGCTTGAGCAGCCATCTCAGCGTATTTTATGTTTGAAAGGGGGTAACACGTGGTGTGTTTAAGAGAGCTGATGTGTTTTGGATGAGACAGGTTGATCTTGGTTTCACATTAAGATGAACCTGAGACCATGTGTCTGCTTAAAGATACAAATTGGCATACTTGATAGGAAGGTAAAGCTTTGTAGGAATTAGAAAAGATCATTCTCTTTTTTTTTGTTGTAGAATTGCTGCAGAAGCAGTATTGTGTGGTAGAGCACTGGTCCAGGAGCCATGCTACTTGATGTCTTCCTTTATTTTATTATAAAAACTAAATACAAAGTGAGCTATGTTAGCTGGGTTCATCTTGAACTCCTAGCCTCAAGCAGTCCTCCTGCCTCAGCCTCCCAGAGTGCTGGGATTACAGGTGTGAGCCACCCCACCCAGCCTGCTTGGGTTTTTCTATCTTGGCTCTGCCGCTTGGCTGTGGGACCCTGGACAAGTTACTTCCTCTTTCTGTGCCTCAGTTTTTTTCAAATGTAAAATGGGGATAATCGGATCTACCTTACAGGGTTGCGAAAATTAGTAAGTTAATGCTCTTAAAGAATACCTCATACATAATAAGCACTCAACTGTTAATTATTGTTAATGTAGAAGTGAATTCTGTGTATAAATTAAATACACTGTGGTCAAAGATTTGTGTATATTTGTAAGAAAGGAAGGAGAATGGAGAATCTATTTTTAAGTGATCCTAACTATGAATGCTGGGTTCTTTTATTCCTCTGTTTTTCTGTGGACACTTGATAGTCAGGAAGCTTTGTTCTACCAACATAGTTCTGTTGCTGTGAATGTCTCACACCAACCTGGTGATTTTTCCAATTGTATCAAACAACTATTTTCAGGGAGGAGTAAGCCTGAGTGAAAACAGACAAGGAACAAAGTCCTTGTTGACATACAAATGCTTTCTGTGGATGAGTAAAGAGAAAAGTAGCCTAGGCTGGGCGTGGTGGCTCACACCTGTAATCCCAGCACTTCGGGCAGATCACGAGGTCAGCAGTTCGAGACCAGCCTGGCCAACATGGTGAAACCCCCGTCTACTAAAAATATAAAAATTAGCTGGGCATGGTGGCCTGTAATCTGGTCTACTTGAGAGGATGAGGCAGGAGAATCACTTGAACCCAGGAGACGAGGCTTCAGGGAGCCAAGACCGCACCATTGCACTCCAGTCTGGGAAACAGAACACGACTCCTCAAAAAAAAAAAAAAAAAAAAAAGAAAAACGAAAAAGCCTATAAAGTTACTTTTAGCTTGAATTACTTGGGCATGGAATGTTTAAACCATGCCCATTGATAGGTCCTGGACAAGAGCCTTCCCAATGCCAACCTAGGGCTACCACACAACCAAATGAGATGCAGTGTGACTAGAAGCAATGCCATGGTTTTAGTACCTGTTTCTTGACCACTCTGGGAGGGACCTAGTCTCTTAATCAAATTAACCTTAGCTTTGGGCTGTTAAAAAAAAAAAAAACAAAACAAAAAAAAAAAACTGACTGCCGTGTAAAAGCCAGATTTTTAAATTTTTTATTATTATTATTTTTTTGAGACAAGAGTCTCACTCTGTTGCCCAGGCTGCAGTGCAGTGATCTTGGCTCACTGCAACCTCCACCTCCTAGGTTCAAGTGATTCTCCTGCCTCAGCCTCCCGAGTAGCTCTGACAACAGGTGCACACCACCACACCCAGCTAATTTTTTGTATTTTTGGTAGGGATGGGGTTTCACAGGGTTAGCCAGGATGGTCTCCATTTCCTGACCTCGTGATCCGCTTGCTTCAGCCTCCCAGAGTGCTGGGATTACAGGTGTAAGCCACCGTACCTGGTGTAAAAGCTGGATGTTTAAAGTGCTTTGTGACAACTACTCCAAGAAGATCACATTAATAGGGAATAAAAGTGATAAATGTTAGTAATGTACTTTTTTTTTTTTTTTTTTTTTTTTTTTTAGACAGAGTCTCACTCTGTTGCCCAGGCTGGAATGCAGTGGTGCAATCTCAGCTCACTGTAACCTCTGCCTCCCTGGTTCAAGCTATTCTCCTTCCTCAGCCTCCTGAATAGCTGGGATTACAGGTACCTGCCACCACACCTGGCTAATTTTTGTATTTTTAGTAGAGATGGGGTTTCATCATGTTGGCCAGGCTGGTCTCTAACTCCTGACCTCAGGTGATCAGCCCACCTCAGCCTCCCAAAGTGCTGAAATTACAGGCATGAGCCACCACGCCCAGCCCAGTATGTATTTCTCGACCATGTCACTTCAACCCTGTCTTCCCTTTCAGAAACCATCATTTGTTCTTGGCAACAGGGACTTATGATGGAAAGCCTGAATTACTCCTCTGAAGTGACTGGGTTTTCTCTACGGCACCAAATAACCTTTCCATTCCTTCTACTCATCACTGACTGGATTTGGGAGTGTGAAAAGAGAGAAAATGGGTCGTTTAACAACTTTGGTGGAAAGCTTTTCAGAATAAAGATGTAGGAAATATTGGGAATGAAATTAATAATTAGAAAACTGTTTCATCTTATCACTGAGTTAGTCTGAGTCTCTCTTACTGCAACTTACTAGGCATGATAACCTAGCTTCTCAGATCCTGTGAGATGGGGTCGACAGGCTAATCCCACTGTGATATGGAGTTTGATGGACATTTATTTCCTTGCACTTTTTTTTTTAAAGTAGAGTTAGTTCAGTTCACTGAATAACCAAAGGATTTCTGATCTCTTGCCCTAAATATTTTATTCTTGTCCTGTTTGTGAATTTTTTATTCTTCTAGACTTCCTTTTATCCCAGCAGTCCCTGAAAGAAGACAGGAATGAAAAGAAACGCTGATCCAACCTTTCCGTGACTATGAAAGAGGCCATTACTATGAGGTGCAGGGCTCCGGTGGGGAGGGAGGCCTGCTTCCCAGGATTCCTGGCACTCTTTCCAGTAATGAGCAGTTTGTCTCTCAGCCTTTGAACCATTGTTCAAATTTAAAATTCAACCCAGTGGAAAGCCTTGGGAGGAAAAACACAGAAGCAGAGTTAGGAATCACTGTGATCTTAACACATGCCTTTGGAGGTTTTCAGTAACAATTCTTAAGGGAACAACAGGGGACAAATATGGACGAGCAGAAAGTGTGAAAGGATACGCACATCTAGCTGAATGCCTCCTTCCTGAGTCAAAGTTTTTCCCAAAGCCTGCTACCACTGCCTCCTCCCCCAGTGAGAATGGGGGTTTTAACAGAAAATCTCTCTCTAGCAATTACTCCCTCCCAGAGGAATACAGCCCAAAGCATTTTTGCTGGACCACAGCCTGGGATTTATCTCAGGTCTCTGGAATCCTTCAGGCATGGAAGGAGAAACCTCCAGGGATTGCATTCCTGAAAGGGTCTCTCCTCTCTCCCAGCCTCTCCTTTCTTCTCTCCAGACAGAAAGCAGCCCTACCACTGGATGCTGCCCACTTATGGGCAGGTGAGAAAGAGTATTGGCTATCAGCTTTTGGGAGCTGCAGGAAGAAGGGTTGGTACCCAGCACTGCCACTGAGTATCTCTAGCAGGTGATTTTTTTTAGGAGACTGGCCAAGAGCTGGCCTGGTGCATTGTATTAGTCCGTTTTTACATTGCTATAAGAAATACCTGAGACTGGGTAACTTATAAACAAAAGAGGTTTAATTGGCTCACAGTTCTGCATGTCTAGGGAAGCCTCTGGAAACTTACAATCATGGCAGAAGGGGAATCTGGCAGCTTTTTTTTTTTTTTTTTTTTTTTTTTTTTTGAGACATAATTTCACTCTTGTTGCCCAGGCTGGAGTTCAGTGGCGTGATCTCAGCTCACTGCAACCATCACCTCCTGGGTTCAAGCCATCCTCCTGCCTCAGCTTCCCAAGTGGCTGCGGTTACAGGCATGTGCCACCATGCCTGGCTACTTTTGTATTTTTAGTAGAGACGGGGTTTCTCCATGTTGGCCAGGCTCGTCTTGAACTCCTGACCTTATGATCCACCCGCCTCGGCCTCCCAATGTGCTGGGATTACAGGCATGAGCCACCGTAGCCGGCTTCAGGCACATCTTACATGGCAGCAGGTAAGAGCAGGTGTGAGCGCAGGAAAAGCCACCATTTATAATACTATCATGGGAACAGCATGGGGGAACCACCCTCATAATCCAATCACTTCCCTCCCTCGACATGTAGGGATTACAATTTAAGATGAGATTTGGGTGGGGACATAGAGGGAGGGAATGTTATCGTCTCGGATATTAGCTAGTAAATTCACTTTTTATGCAATGAAGTTTTCTGGGACCAGGTCACAAGTAGCCCCTAGGCCTGTGTGATAAGCCATATCCCTAACTTACAGGATGGTGAGACAGCTGCCCCCTTTCAACCCATTTAGCACCAAGGCAGCCCTGGTCCCAGCCCTCTGCTTTTTCCGTATGAATGGGGCCTCTGCATGGTTGCCCCAGCCCAATCATTCCATTTTTCAGTTGTTCTAGAATTCAGAGATGTTCAGTAAGCCATGTGTTCCCACCTGCTTGTTCTTCAACCCATTCCAGCTCTCAAATCTTGGGGCAGAGCAGCTGTTGAAAACTTGCATGCTGTGAGGAAAAAGAAAAACCATTTTGTTCCCTCTGTGCAAATCAGCGTTCCCCCTCGTCCAAACACTGACGTCTGTGAAGTGCAGGATTTCCACTGGTACTCTCCACACTTGATCCTCTTCCAGAATCCACGGTACCATCCATGAGCTTTTCTCTGCATTGAGCCACATCTGGTTCTTTCTTTCCAGCCAGTCACAGGATCTGCCTGTCCTCTGTGGCACGGATACTTCCTTCATTGCTGTAGCTGTTTTGTCTTTCCATTTCTGTCTGGGTCTTCTTCTGTCTCCCCTTCCTCCACCCTCTCCTGAGGACGCTTGCATTCATTATTTTCCCCAGGAAGAGTCTGCCTGTTAAGGAGAGCTCTTAAGTGCGAATGCTATAGCCTGGTAAGAAGGAGCAAAGATGTGGATTTCTTGACCATGAGACTTGCAAAGCAACTCCAGAGACTCTGGGCCCTGGAGATCAAGCCACAGCTGTGTTAGCTGGAAATCATCCTCTCACTGTGTCTTACCAGACTGCCAATTCCATCATAATAGCAGCGGGTGGGTAGGGGAGTATACGTCTTAGAAACAGGAGCAGCAGCTGAAACCCAGCTTGGCTTGTGGCCAGATGCAGGAAAGGAGAGGCAAAGCCAGGGGAGCCCGAACGTGGGCTACACAGCATTTCCGCTCCCCACCCCAACTTTTTTTTTCTTTTTTCTTTTTTTTTTGCGGGAACTGCGTGTGCTGCTTTCTAGAACAGATAATGAATCACAGAGCTGCTCAGATGGAGAAATCCAAAAGTGCCTCTTTGCCTTATCTCCCCCTTCTAGGCTTTGATTGATTAATAGAGACTTTTTACAGTCACTAAAGTGGAGTGGGGAGTCCTCATAAACCCTGGGGGCGTGCAGCAGGGGTGGCCAGCAGGAAAGGTGCTACAGGGTTGTGACGTGACCTGGGGCGGTGGAGGAGGAACTGCCACTCAGTCAAGTTCTGCTCAAGAAGGTCTGCTCAGGGCCGAGTGAATTTAGGGCAGGAGCACCCCACCCACTTTTTTCTCCTTGGCTTTTCTTAAACTGCATCACAACCTCCTGTTTTCTTCAGACAATTTCCAAGTTTTATTTTTGGTTTGGAAAAGGGTGAAAGTGCCTTGGCATCTGCATTTATCAGCTATCACTGTGTGACCTACTTAAGAGACTGTGTAGTGACTTTTCTTTTTAGGGCCATGGGAGAAATCCCTAAAAGCACAGATTCCGTGTCAGAAGCTGAAGGTAAGGTATATAGGGCGGTCTGCTTGGTGGCTGCTGCTCTGTGGTTCTTGCAGGTTTCTCCCCGCACCCCACTCCCTCCTCAGAATGCATTTTGAAAGGCGCTCCTAGCCTGCACTGCAGAGAGCAGCCATAAAGATGCAGTGTGGGGGCGATTCTGGTGTGTGGGCTGGCCCAGCTGTCTGCTTCCCAACCTTCTAGTCACCTCGGCATCAGGCATCTGGCCGCCTAACATGGAGCTGGCAGCTTGCTAAGGCTCCTGAATGCCCTCAGGAGATGAAGCGGAGAGTCTCTGACTTTACCAGGCAGAAAAGACTAAATGAGCTTCAGAGCGTGAGAAGCAGGTCATCACGGCCAAGTGAGGACCCAAGCAGAGGCCGTGTTAGAATCAGCGCTGGACTGATTCCTTGAAACCCCTCTGGGCAAGGGACTATGGTCCTGACTTCTGAACATGTGACTCACGATTTGGAAAGTCGTTCATCTTTCTTGGTTTCTATTTACAGTTTTAAAATAAAGTATCCATTTGCCTCACAATTGTGATTGGAAGATAAATAGAAGATAATCACAATTGTGATTAGAAGATAAATGTTTGTACAGCAAAGCTCAAAGAGATAAACAACTGAGTCCCGGATCCCATCAATTAAGCATTGACAGGCACACCCCGAAGAAACTCATGAACAGGGAATACAAAGATGAACGACAGGATCCTGGCCCTCGAGGCCATTACATTCCAGTTGAGAGACAGACCACCACAGAACCGCACCCACCCTCCCCCTCCCCAAACCTGACAGTAGGTAAATAACTGTGGACTAACTGCTTGCTTCTCAAAGTGTGGGCCAGGGACCAGCAGCATGGGTATCATCTGAGAGCTTACAAGAAATGGAGAGAATCTCAGGCCCTACTCCAGACCTACTGAATCTGCAGTTTAACAAGATCCCCAGGTGATCAATATGCACATTAAAGTTTAAAAAGCAGGTATTTCCGCTGATCACAGAATCAGGTGTGAATTTCCCAGCTTTAGGTCGCTGACAGTCTACCTGTGTATTGTTATTTCTTCTCTCACATGCTGCCTCCAGCCATATGGAATTATCGGCAATTGAGGTAACTTTTTTGCAGGCGTCTGGGCCTCTTCACATGCTCCTTCCCAGAGAGGCATGGTCAAATTTACGGCTTAACTGTGAGAATAAAGACTCTACAGGGAAGAAAGAAGGGCAGAAAGCTAAGACCTAGCGATGAGGAAGCCTGGAGGTAGGGGCTGGAATAGGAAGAGGGCTCTCTGGTTCTGTGAAAAGGAACAGTTTGCAGAGGTAGAGCCCAGCTGCTGCGAAGGGAGACGGGGCAAACAAAGAAAATGTCATTGAACTAAAGATGGTCATTAATGAATTACTATTTTTTGAGACGGGGTCTTGCTGTGTCTCCCAGGCTGCAGTGCAGCGGCACGATCACTGCTCACTGCAGCCTCAGCCTCCCAAAGTAGTTGGGACTACAGGAGCGCGCCACCACACCAACTAATGTTGATATTTTTTGCAGATATAAGGTTTCGCCATGCTACCCAGGTTGGTCTTGAACTCCTGGCCTGAAGGGATCTTCCTGCCCTCAGCCTCTCAAACTACTGGGATTATAGGTGTGGGACACCGTGCCCAGCCCCATTTTTTTTTTCTTTTTGATTAGAGACAGCGCCTTTGTTACCCAGGCTGGAGTGCAATCATAGCTTATTGCAGCCTTGAATTCCTTGGCCGAAGTGATCCTCCTGCTTCAGCCTCCGGACTAGCTGGCACTACACGCACGCACCTCCATGCTCAGCTAAGTTTTCGTTGGTGAATTTTGACAGAGGTTTGCAGAAGATGGGAGAGAAAACTAGATTCTATGTGAGTGGAAAGATGTGGGGGCCCTGGCTGTAGCTCCTTCCCCAAGAAATTTGGCATAAAAGGCAAAAAAGAACTAGGTGACAGCTAGAAAAGAATCTGGGATCAGTTGAAAGGGCCCGCAGACATCTTAAGGTAGAACGAGTGGGTGCAGAAACAGCTAGAGGGAGGGTGAATGGGATTTGAATATATAAACTCCTAAATATGAGTCTCTTATCAGGAGCAATAAACACTTTCTTTTCCTTTTCCCATCAAATAAAAGGAGACAAGAGACACTAATAAATCACTCCAGGGACCTTGTTAGTATCAGCAGTCTGCAATCTCCTCCTCACTCCCAGCTCACGAAGACCCCTGCAGCTGAAACTCCAGCATGCCAGTTGGCAAGGTAACAAACTGCTACCGGATCCTGGAGAATAAAAGGATCACTCCTGAAACCCTAGTGCCGCCAGCAACTAAGCTAAAGATAGAGATTTCTGATGCTTCATCCCCTTTACAGATTAGGAGTTTAAAACATGTTGGAATGCAAACATGTGCTATGAGGAAAGCAGGATTTGTCATTTCTACCAGCAGAAAACACATGCACACACATGCACATGCACACTTGGGAGTCTGTTCTCATTTGGAAAGGCAGTTATGAATGAGCATCGTTTCCTGGGTAAAAAATTTTCTCTTCCCTCCCCACCAAGTCTGACCTCATCTGTCATTTTCAGTGTTATGGAGCATTAGCCCGAGACTGAAAACAGGTTGAGACATGTCCAACAAAGAGGCTGCGGATACTGAGGGAGGAGGGAGGGACGCCAAGCAGTTTGAGGTCTCTTAAGGCAACTGACAAGAGGATCTGGAGAAGAAAGTAGGAGTGGAGGAGAGGGATGGGAAGAGAGGAGAGTGGAGTGGACGGATGGGAAGGCAAGAGAGACAGATGTCTGTGATGATTTAAAGAGAAACACGAGGCTAAAATAAATTCAGAGTCAGAAAACAGGAAGAATGTGAGAAGTAGGAAAAGGTAACGGACTGAGAACTGCTGCGTATTTAATACAACATAGCCCAGTCCAGATGGAGAAACAGCTCTATACCCCAGCGAACTCCTCTGGAACGTGGGAGCAGGGGCTGGGGGAACGTAAAAGAATTAATAGCTCCACGCAGTAGTGGGATCCTTTCATGCTAAAGCTGTGAAAGTGATTTACAAACCAGCATCATTACTGGACCTTTGTCACACTTTGCTGAAAAGATAGGGTGAGGCTCTAACTTGTGAGTCTTTGCATGCCTAGACCACCCAGAGACAAAATGCAACCCAGAGCTCAAAATTCCTCCCTTCGGTTTGCTCTCTGTCCTAATTAGCTGAAGCTATTTCTAAAAACAAACAGATCATCTCCTCTCACAGATTGCCCCACTGCTATCTGCATTTAGTGCCTTCTCCTGACTTCTGTCTGATCCTTCCACTCCCATTCCGTCTCAGGTACCCGGGTTGCAAATCATGGCCTCACCTCCCCACCCCCATCCCTCTTACCAACACATCTAAACACTCGTTAAGCTCACAGCATTATCTTTACAATGTAGCTCACTTCTATTCCTGCTTTCTAGTTCCCACTGGTACCATCTTACTTTTCCAAACGCTTCTTCAGTCTGTTCTCCACTTTGCCTCAATACCCCATCCTCGCCCCTGCCCCAGCCCTACCTTGTAACTAATAGGTTACTCATCTGACAGTATAGTTTTGGTGGTATTACCGGTTTCTGACTCAAAAGCCTTTAATGACTTCCCATATTCTCTATGAACTCCTCTGCCTGCCAGCCAGCCTTTCATTCCACCATTATTTATTGTCTACTCTGTGCCAGGCACTGGGTACAAAGGTATGTAAGGGAGTTGATATCTAGAGGGAAGAGGGATGAAAAACGGATCACTACAATCCAGAGCCGGGATATCGATGAGGAATACTTAACCTAGAAGAGAGTGTCAGGGAAGGGTTCCTGTGAAAAGGAGGTTATGTCTGTGCTGAGTTGCAAAAGGCAAATTGGACTTAGCCAAGTAGGGCATAAGGGGAAAATCATGCCAGGCAGATTGACCTGCATGTGCAAAGGCCCTGTGGCTCCAAGAGCTGGTAGCAGCTGGACATCACAAATGCTTCCTTCCGTTGGAGCATGGGTGTGGAGTGAAGAATGGCCCTGAGGATTAAGAGGGGTCAGACTGCAAAAGACTGGGCATGCCATGGTAGGGGGTTTGGTTTCACCTTAAAAGATGTGAGGGAGCCAAGGAAGTCTTTTAAGCGGGGCAAGAAAGCAGGGTCTGGTTAGAGGGCCGGTCAGTACTGCAGGTGACAAACAACTGGGGCCAATGGCGACAGTGGCACCTCTCCTGGGTCATCTATTGTACATTGCCTTGTATTGCTATTTGTGTACATATTTGCAAACTACCTGAAATTTCTTACCTCTCTTTTTCTCACGAAATTGTAAACTCTCTGAAGATAAGTGCTGGACCTTAATCTTTTCTATGTCAAAGCCGTTGCTGCCAGGATCTGCTCTGATATCAGCAGAACCAGAGAGTGAAAAAATGGGGACTAGCCTGTAGGCAGTAGGCAAGAGGGAGCTCCCAAACCAAGAGAGAGAAAGGAAGCTGAGGTTTCTTTTCACTCTGACCCCATACTGCCTGCAGCCCAGCTGGGTTCCCGCTCTAGTTTCTGAGAAGCAAGGTCTGAGTCACCTCTTTCTTCCTAAAATCCCCTCTTCCTCAAAGGGATCTGAAGGCCGGAGGGGTCCCCAGTAGGAAGGACAGCAGGCAGCACCATCTCATTCTCTCCCCTTCTTGCCATATAGACAAAAGGCAGTGATGCTGACCATGGCCAAGCACGGAAGACCCTGACCAGAATATAACGTCCACCTCTCACCCCTGGGGCCTGGCTTCCACTGGGCTGGAATTTCACTTGGAGAGTGGTGAAATTAACCTGGAGAAGCTGGGTGGGAGGTGTGGAGAAGAGAGCTTGAAGGAAGGCAGGGAGTGGAATCAAATCATTTGAACCACTTCTCTGGTTACCGGGCTCTTGGTTGTCTTTCTGGTAATTGCTTGTTTATTCACTTCTCGGTTCTGAGGCTGTTGGACTCCAGCTGCTCTGGGAGTTGTGGGCTTACCTGACCCCCCTCCTCCCCGCGCCTTCTCCACTGTGTAGAACCTACTGGGAAGAAACAAAGACCAGAGTTCAAGTCCTAATGAGGTCTCCAGTGAGGCAGAGGTGAGAGTCTTCATTTGGTACCAGGCAGATAGATGCTGAGATCCCAGAACCAGCCCTCAAATTGGCCGTTGGCCCGGTGCTCAGAATGAATATCCCTGGGAGGTGGGCAAGCTTCTGGAACCTGGCTTCTGGGAGAGGGGCTCTAAGTGCAAGAGCCCTCCTGGGCCTTTTTTGTCCCTAACCTACAGCCCTTCCCCCAGAGAGCAAATCTGAGTGCTGTGATTTAATAAATAATAAAAGACAGAGTAAAGACATATGACAAACACAAATATGCATATTGTACCCATAAATAAAACAACAGATAAGTAAACCCTCTTATCTGACTGTAACTGGTAAGAGCTTGTAGAAATGTTCCCCAAAGGAGACAGATAATAGCCTCTTCATTAGTTAAGGTCCTTATCTGCCTTTCTATGGTGAGGGACGATCATGTATGTATTCATTTAAGTATGACTCTGTGCCTCTGGAGACAGAGATTCTGTGAAAACATTTATTAGGGGTAGGACCTTGCTAGAAAAAGCTATAGGTGTGCAATTCATGTCGTCTAATTAAAGCACATTATCACTCATTTACAAATGGTTAGGGCTGTAATAAACTAACCCTTAGGAGACCCTAGGTCAAAAAACAAAGATAAATTTTCTGAAGAAGGGTCAACACAAAACTAATGGAAGAGTTTATTATTGCTTTTCCTTAGGGACATTAGGTCCTTCAGGACTCTTAGCCTTGATCTCTAAGTTCAGGTCTCCCCTTTGCTCAGGCCCCCAGGGAGGCCATCAGAATCCTTGAGCAAGCGGAAGCAGAGCTGAGTCTCCGAAGGCATCTGGGACATCTCTGCCCCTTCCTTCCCGGTACTGTAGCCTATCCTGAGCAGCACTTGTGGCTGCCTCAAAGCCATGTTTTCCCAGTCAACATCCCCTGCCGGGACCACCCTCCCCATCTACCTGCTGGGCCAATGAATCCTGGCAGACTTTTCTTCTTGATGTAATGATTTGTTTGCATTTCCTTTCTCGACCAGACGATGCTCTCCCCACCTCTAAACCACATTCATCTTCCTCTCCCTCTTATCTAGCCCAGAACCTGGCAGGTGCTGGGGACTAGATGTTGTCTGGGGAGACTCAAGTCCTGGTTCAGTCATTCATGATCTGTGTGACTTTCAGCAGCCCTTTTCAACTTTTTGTGTCTTAGCTTCTTCATTTTAAAATAAATCTTGCCAATTCCAACTTACACGGTTACAAATTAAAAATGAGACAACTGTGGAAGTGCTGAACAAAACGCCAGGTGGTGGAGGTGGTAGGAGGGGCGCTTCGCTCCAAGCGAAGACATATTTGCCTTAGTCTGCTCTGGCTGCCATAACATGATACCACAGAGTAGCTTAGGCAACAACAAAAAAAATGCATTTCTCACAGATCCGGAGCATGGATGTCTGAGATCAGGGTGCCAGCATGGTCAGGTCCTGTTGAGGGCTTTGTTTCTGGCTTGCAGATGGCCTCCTTCTTGCTGTGCCCTCACATGGCAGAGGAGACAGAGGGCTCCTAACGACCCTATTTCCAGATACAGCCACATTAGGGGTTAGAGCTTCCGCACATATGAATGTTGGGGAAGCAGATTCATTCCACAGCAATACTGAAGGACATTTATTGGCACATAGCCCTGAGTCCTGTCCCCACCTCCCACAGCTTGCAGATCTGGAGTGCCCACCCCCCCCCAACTCCATATTGCAACTACAGTATATTAATCATGACTTATATACCAATTTATAGATGTTTCAATAACTAAAGCATTTGTATGACATTATCTCTGGCTTATGCAGAATATTTCATACATTGTCTACCCTCACTTTTACAACTATCATCTCACAGATGAGAAAAGCAAGGCCCCAGTGGCCCAGCCCAAGTCTTACTTCCCGGTCCTCTAACCGTATACCCCAAACTCTTGGCCACACCAAAGTACTCAGCTGTAACCACTTCAAAGAAAACAGGGCTCTGAGAGCTGGTGAAGTCTAACTCTAGTTCCTCCGCTGGGACCACAGCTGACCGTCTTTACTTGTTCTATTTGCTTCTATATGATCCTTTCTTTGTGCCCTAGACTTTTATGGAGTAGAAAATATATATGGAATGAGACAACATTCTTAGAGGAAAGGACTTACAAATGCAAAGTATTAATATTTCATTTGTTTGATTTGGGCCCATTTTCAAAGGACCCTGCTTTCTTTTCCCCTTCCTCCCTACCTCCCGTCTCTCTGAGACGGAGTTTCGCTCTTGTTGCCCAGGCTGGAGTGCAATGGTGCGATCTCGGCTCTCTGCAACCTCCACCTCCCCGGTTCAAACGATTCTCCTGCCTCAGCCTCCCGAATAGCTGGGACTACAGGCATGTGCCACCACGCCCCACTCATTTTGTCTAGTAGAGACAAGGTTTCGCTATGTTGGTCAACGTGGTCTCGAACTCTCGACCTCAGGTGATCTGCCCGCCTAGGCCTCCCAAAGTCCTGGGATTACAGGCGTGAGCCACCGCGCCCGGCCGGGACCCTACATACTTTCTTAGTGCTTCTTTGGGATGCTCTGCCCACCCAGGACAACGGAAGGAGGCACTCCCTGGTTTTACTTGCATCAGTTTTAGAACTTCCTACGTGCCAGTGCCTCTGCCCTGCAGACGCTCGCATTCCAAACAAGTCAGGTGTAGGCTCCCCTCTTTGAAGAGGGACGGTGTGAACCGAGCTAACTCAGGTCGGCCCCTCTCCTTCCGACTTCCCACTCCCGTGCCCACACCGCCCCGCCTACAACGTCTCAGTTCTGACCCAGACACCCCGGGAGACCGTGAGGCTCTTTTTGGGATCTGCAATACACCCTCCTCACCACAACCAACAGACAACACGCGCGAGTGCCGTGCAAGGTGGAAACCCTACCCTCCGGGGGGGCGATGGCCCCAGCAGGGTGAAGCAGGCCCCTTTGTTCACGGGATGCCTAGCTAGCCGCTTCCGTCCGGCCCAGCAGCGCCAGCGCCCAGAGCTCTGGACTCCTCCCGCCCCCCAACCCACCAGCAGGAGCGGGCTTCATTTTCCTGGTCCCCCTTTCATCTGGCCGCGCAGGCCGGGCACCGTCAGCCAAGGTCTCCTCCCATCCCAGGAGGAAGGGCGGGGAGACCCGCGGAGGATTTAAAGGGGCGCGGGGGTCAGGCGGGCTGGGGGCGGCTCCGCGGAGAAAATGGGGCGCGCGCGTCCGCTCCTGCAGCCTCAGCCGCCGCGAAGCTTCCTCCCAGCTCCCGCCTTTCCGGGCCCGGCGGGCCGAGGGGGAGGGGAGGCTTCCTGCGCCGGCGCCCGCGGCAGCCCCAGTGCGGTCCTGCCCGAAAGCGGCCGGGGCGGGGGCTGGGCGCGCGGCGCTGCGGGAGGGGGCGGGGGCGAGGGCGAGGGCGGGGGGCGAGGGCGGGGGCGGGGCCCGCCGCTTTCCGAGTCACCTCCCGCGCGCCGCGGCCGCCGTTGCCACGGTGACCGGGGGAGCTCCGTCGGGTGAAGGCGGCCGCGGCGGGGGCCGGCGGGCGGAGCGCAGCGGGCGGGACGGGGCGGGGCGGGGAGGGCCGGGGGCGGGAGGCGCTGCCTCGTCGCCATGGGAACGGCGCAGTTATTTCCAGCCCCCGGGCCGTGCCAGTGGCGCGGTGCCAGGGTGCGAGAGTATTGCAGGACAGCGGCAATCTGCTGCGGCCAGGGACGTAACAATGCGCCCCTTCTGCGACGCGGGCCCCGCGGGCGAGCGGTCCCGCTGGTCGGAGGGGCCGGGCCGCCCCTGCGCGTGGTGCCTCCTCTCGGCGCTCCTCGGCGGGGAACCTGGCGGCCCAGGGCGCTCCCGGCTGCACGTGCTGTCCCCGCCGCCGCCCACGCCAGACAAAGCGGGGGCCCTCCCGGGCGCGTTTCCTAGGCGCCCTCCTTCCCTCGATGAACCCTTTGATTTCTTCCCTCTTCTCTATTTCTCACGTCGTTCCAGCCCCCTCTGCTGCCTCCTGGAGCGCCTTTTTTTTTGTGCTCGCTGCCTCACGTTTGGCCCTCTCCAAAGCTCTGCCTTGACGAACGCCTCCATTTGACCTTCCCCTTCCCCTGCTCTCTGGTCTCCCTTGGTAGCTTCACAGGACATCTGATGGAAAGGTGACTCTCCCCTCTCCTATTTTCAACTCCTCGTTACGTTTTGTATTGTCCTCTCCCGTTCCTATCAGCACCTTCCTTCTGTCCTCGCCCTTTTCGGGACTCTTCCAGAAACTCTCTTGATGTCTCTGCCTCTTTCCCGTCTCCTTTGCACTTTTTCTTTTCTCTGGGCTGTGGGACAGCAGAAGGGAGATTGCAGGTGGCTACCTAGATTGAGTCCCCCTTGGACCTCACTGACGCCACCCTTTTATCTGTCACGTTGAGGTGGAATTATCTGGGCGCCTGGATGCGGCTCGGGGTTCTGCTGCTGTTGCCGCCATTAGCAGTCTCTGCTTGGGAACTTAAATGAAGGAAGCTTCTGGGAACTGGCCAAAGACCCCTGAGATGCACCTTGAGGACTAAACGTCTCTCTCACTCTGTCTCCGCTTGGTTACTCTTTGGTTTGTCTCAGACACCCACTGCCTTTTCCCACTGCTTGACTCCCTTCACCCCTACCCGCCCCTCAACAATCATATTGTTCATCCCTTTGGCACCAGCTCTAGAGAGGAAGGGTAGGTCCTCTCCAGGAAGGAAGGTGGGGCAGAGCAGCTCCTGCAGGAAGGGAAGGAAGAAGGAGGGAAGGAAGGAAGTGGCCAACAGAAGGTGGAATCCGGTGGGAGGGCTTTTCATTGTTTGAACTTCTTTCCTTTTTAGCTCTGCAAAGTCAAGCCCAAGACCGTCTCACCAAGGTTCTGCGGCCATCTCTAGAACCCCCGCTGGGACTCCCTGGCAGAGCCTGGAGGGGCTGAGGTTTTGGTGGACATATGTAAGGAAGGTGGGCAGGAGTTTCATGTATGCTGCACATTGTAAGCACGTACATTTTGAATGTATCCATCTCCTTCTGTTTCTTTTCTGTCCAACAGGGTCAGCTTTTATCTTCCCTTTTCTCCAGTGGGGAAAATAAGCTCCAGGGTAGAATCATGCCTCAGGTAAGGAAAAGGAAAATGTATCTAGCATTTCCGGAGGACCTTCTACACGTGAATCTGCTCTTACATTCTGTAATACTTCACCTTTACATAGGGCTTTATTCCCTTAAAGGCTGAGTTTTAAAGTTACAGGGTGAAAGGAACCAAGTAGGGGTGATGATGAGGGTTGAGATGAAGTGGGAGCTCTGGAAAACTGTCAATACTCATCAATACTGCTCTCCGATATTTCCCCACCTTTTTTCTAGCCTAGGCCCAGCGCCAAATGCACAGGCCCCAGGAACACAAGCAAGGAAGTGCTTTTATCCGTTCTAGGCCTGTGAGCCAGTACCAGAGGTGCTTAGTTACAGACGAAAAGAAGTTTGCAGTGTGACTGTTCTTCTGCATAGTGTATTTTTGCATCTCCGTTCACTGAATACCCGAATGCCGAGAAAACCGCCAGCCAGGTTTCAGCTCCATTGGCAGTATCTTGTTTCTTGAAAGCCCTAGAAGGAAAAAATAAATGAGCCGTGCTTTGGAAGACCTTGCCTAAAACCCACATTAGGTTTCACACAAGGTCATCCAACCTTCTGGATTAGTTAACTGTGTCCTGAACACTGAGCGGAGGCCAGAGAGAGTGGGGTTTTGTTTCTCTCAGCCTGGGGAAGCTCATCCTTGTGCTCTTCGAGCGTGTGCTCTGGGGAGAGTGTTATCAACACTGCTGTGGGGTGGGATGGGGTGGGGGTCAGGAAGAGGGCCCAGCAACTCTAGGAGACTTTCTTTTGTTTTCTGTTTTAAGTGACTGTCTTGGTGGCAGAGGAAGATATGAAAGGGTGGACACCTGGCTGTTGGAGTTGAGACAAGTCTGAGCAGGGCTGTGGGGCCTGGTTTCCTTTCCTACCGGCTCACTTCCCCAGAGAGGGAAGATACTGCTCGAGAGGGAATTTGCTATCTTCCTCAATCAGCAAACCAACCTGCAAGCCAGTTTGCCTGGGCACTTAGGGCACTGAGTTTGGGGTACCTCAGGGAGCTTATACACTCCCAGAAAACACAAGCCCTGTGAACAGCTCTGTGGTCATTGTGTGGAGCGGGTGTGGGTTGCAGAGGTGGGGAGAGCAGATTTCTCGTAAATAGAAGACAGGATTTTCCCATAAACAGAGGCCTCTATTATGCGGGGGAGCTGGGTCTCCTTAGGCGTTCCTAGTTGCGGAGATGGTTGAGGAGCCTAGGCTGGAAGTTTGCGTGTCAGAAATTCTGCAGCATGTGTTCCTGTGCTGGGTAGGGGTGCGCTGATGGCCCACATGGTCCCTTCTGACTTGAAGACTCTGCAATTTTGAAATATGCTAATGATCCTAGGCAGCGTACGATGGATAGCTTGAGCTTTACTAGGGATTCCAGTCATCAAATATTTATTGAGTGTGTACTTTGTACTGCAGCCTTGCCAGACACCTGAGGAGATTCAGATGTATGAACAATGGGATTTAAGATCTTTGGAATACAGCGAGGCAGGAAGGGTTCCAGGCCGCAATGAATGGCCCTGCCCCACATTACCACCCAATCAAAACCAGACAGCCTTCTCTTACACCAGTGCCCTGTGACTTGTGTCTTCCTGAGATGCTGGTTTCAAAGATTTCCAGGGACTTTGATCTGTAGGACAGGGGCAGAAAAGAGAAACCCTGTTAACCCAGAGAGAAAGGCAGAGTGTGTGGGGTCGTGTCTGCAAGGGTGAATGCTGAGTGAGGATAGAGCCCCCTCCTGTCAGGAAGTGCCAGGGTGGGGCAGGCCTGAAAACCGGGAGGAAAATGAGGTGGAAATGAATGGGCCCCTGTAGGAGGAGGTAATGAGGTGAATCAGAAAAATCTGTCACTGAGATCCAGGAAGAGACCAGGAGGTTTAATCTCTCTTGGTCCTTTTAAAGATGAGACGTGTCAGTTTGAAAGCTTGGACTCATGAAGACAGATCTACCAGGCGCCCAGGGGTGGAGCGGGTGGGAGCTTGCCGTAGCTGCTGTACAAAAGGGGAAGATCCCCACACTTGGGCAGGCTGGAATTGGCCCTGGGGGCCATCTCTCTTTTACCATCTTTGGAGTAGGAGAGGACTCCTGCTGAACCCCAAGAACTCCTTCCCTGGCCAGTGCTCAGCACCCCCATCCCCATCAGCAGCTGCCTGGGAAGAGTCCAGCAGGTATCTGTAGGGACTCTTAGGATTTGTAAGCCAGAGACAGCTGTGAGAAGGAGGTAGAGGTGAGCACTGCAGGATGGGGAAAGTCTGGGGAAATGAATGTGACCCTCTCAAGGATTCTGATTGGCTCAGTTGTTCAGGGGAGCGACTCAGGAATCAGTTTAATTAGACTCCTTAGCATCTTCACAGATAGAAACCTCTGCTTTGCTGGTTTATGTCTGTGTGTGTCCTGGAATAACCTCCTCTCCCACAGCTGTGGACACTGTCAGAATCTTATGCCCAGAATATCCTTCAGGGGATCATTTTTTGTAACTTGGGAAGGACGTGGGTGTGATATGAAGGATCTCAGGAGGAGGGGCAGGCACTCACATGCCCGTAACCATGTCTCCTGCTAGCCTCTAGCTTCTTTGGGGACATTGGTCTAGTTTTGACGCATGATCTTGGGTATCCATTGAAATGCAAATGCTGCTGCCTTACCCTAAATGACTGTGTGCTGTAAGGAACAGAGCAGCAGGCACAGAAAAGGCCCAGCAGCCTGAAGGAATGGGATCTGAGACCAGGGAATGATGGGGATGGGGACCGGTCCAGGGAGAAAAGATAAAGAACACGTGGGTTAGGGTTAGAAGCCTTGTTTGCTCTCTGCCCTTCCTCCCTGGTGAGCCGAAGGACTCTGGAGCTGCCCCCGTTTCCTGGCTGCAGGATAGAGGTGCTCAGCCATCTCTAAACCATGGGGCCGGCGGACCTGACACTGTGGCCTGGGACATCTGAGAACCTCTGTAAGGTAGATGGATGCTGGAGTGAGATTTTATTCTACTTTGAACATGAGAATAGGAAGGCTGCTTCTGGGAGTTTTGCTCCTGTCTGCATTCAGATCTCCTCAGGGTTCTTTGCTTTGAAGAATGAACAGAAGCCAGGGGCTTCATTTGACAAGGGCTCTGCGGGGGAATTGTGGGATGTGGTTGTGAGCTGCAGGGAGCCCTTCTGCTGCCCAGATGATGGATGTGACAGCCCTCTGCGAGGGAGGCAGCCAGATGCCGGTTGCTTTTCTGGTGTTAGCTCTCACTGGTGGGGTTCAGCTAGAAAGCCCTGGCAGGTATTATACGCAAGCCAGACGAGGGCCAGAGGCACCTGGCCTGAATCCGGGATCCTCAATGCCAGGCACCTGGGAGTTTCCCCTGCAAAGGGCAAGGCCGTGGAGGGGAGGGGCTGAGCTGGAAGCTGAAAGAGAAGGGTCATAGGATGGACTCCAGCCCCAGAGGAACGGTTTTAAGTCAGAATGACCAAGAGCGAGCCCTCATGCTGCTGTGCGTCATCAAGTTCTGAGAGCTGAGTGATGAATGTGTCACCCCAGCAACTCAGAGCTGGCCATTTTCAGATACTCCAAGGCCACTGAGCCTTTCCCATGAGGCTCCCTGCATTTCCCGTCTCTACCTGCCAACCTCTGGGTTGGACTGTTTGGTTTTCTCTTCATCCTTAGCTGACATGTTCAAGAGCTAATTGAGCTTAGAGGGTGAAAAGAGGCTTACCTTCACTTTCAGGATTAAATTCAAATCCGCCAGCACTAGACAGTCTAGTCTTTGTGGTCCATTTCCTACCTGCTTTTCCTGCCTCATCTTTTGACACCATGCCACGTGCATGGCACCTTCTAGTCCAAACACACAGAAGTGTTTGTAGTTTCCCGAGGATGGGCTACTGTCCCTCCTCTGTCTTTGCCCATGCTGTTCCCTCTCCCTGGGAATCCAGAGATGCCTGGCTCTTCCTGGGAGGCCTTTGAAAGAGCTTGTGGCTCATCTTTTCTAGAGTTCCCTTCCTGATGCCCCGTGTCTCCCCAGTCTGGGGTAAGAGGTCTCTTCTCTGTCCTCCCAGTCAACCCAGTCACAGCAGTTACTATATTCGACTGTGATCATTTGCTCCTTTGTCTTCCTTTTGTTGTTGTTGGAGTTTTGCTCTTGTTGCCCGGGCTGGAGTGCAGTGGTGCCATCTCAGTTCACTCCAGCCTCCGCCTCCTGAAGCGATTCTCCTGCCTCAGCCTCCCAAGCAGCTGGGATTACAGGCATGTGCCACTATGCCCAGCTAAGTTTTCTATTTTTAGTAGAGATAGGGTTTCAACATGTTGGCCCAGCTAGTCTCGAACCTCATGGCGTCCACCCGCTTTGGCCTCCCAGAGTGTTGGAATAACAGGTGTGAGCTACTGTGCCCTGCCAAGTTCCTGTGTCTTCCTAAGAAACAAACAATGTCTTCTGGAAATTTCTTCCCAGTGCTTAGCACTGTTTCTGATTCAGAATCATACTTGTTTATTTGTTTAGTTGCCAATTGTCCAGTTGTCCGTGTGCTCCCCACCCCGACTAAAATTTAAGCTCCACCAGAGCAAAGATCTTGCCTGCTTCATTCACTGCCAAACGCCGATGTCTAGCACATAGCGGGCCGGCAATAAATATTTGTTGAATGAATGCATGGAAGTCAGGAGCTGTGTTCACATTTGGCTCCTCCCCTGAGTGCCGCCGTGACCTGGTGTAAGTTCCTCAGCGTACTTTGGATGATGTGGGGAGGGGAGTTGTGGTGGGACCTGTGTCTAGTGCACAGCCCTTATGCACCACTTCAAGTCTTCTGTCTGCAATCTTCCAGCCTCTGCTCCTGTGGCCAGTTCTGTGTAGGATTCCCAGCTTTGTGCATGCACGTCTGAGAAGTACGGAGGAGTTCATACCTTGCGGGCAAATCTTGACCAATGGGCAGCCAGAGCCCATGGCTGAATGCTTCTCCTCATTCTTCCCCTGGTGGATCATCTTAACATGCATTTCAAAGTTTCCTCAGATGGTCTTGCAGGGTTGGTTACCAGTTGACCCTTAGCCATAGACAGCTTGGTCATAGTGAATCTCTGTATTGACGCTCTCTCCTTCCCTGTTTCTGGGTCCTGGGATTAGATTCCCAAACGCCTTGCTTGCGCATACGCCTTTGTCTCAGGCTCTGCTTTTGGGGGGACCTCGGGTGAAGACAATCAGGTTCCACTCCTGGCTCTGCCACTAACTAGTTCTATTTTTGGGTAAAACCATTTAACCTCTCTGCTTCTGTTTCCTTAGCTGAAAAATGCATATCATATTGCCTACCACACAAGCTTTTTTGTATTATTTAATAATTCCATATATGTGAGAGTGTCTGATTCAGTCCCTGCATGTAGCAGGCACTCACTAAAAGTTTCTTTCTTCTCTTCCCGCCCATTGCTATAAAAAGACAGGTCTGGGAAGCCTGCTTGGCCTCCTGGCTCGTGAGGCCTGGTGAACAATGCTGCTGAGCACGATCTCTGCTCTGGTGGGAAAGCCAAGCCAGAGGAGCAAAGGGTGACTGGGCCAGATGACTCAGGGGTTTGGCAACTGGATCGTTCTCTTCGGAGCATTCTGTAAACATTGGTCAATGGAGTCTTGCAACATGCCTGACAGGTGGGAGGCGGGAAGGAGCAAGGGTGTGGAGGATGTGGAGGCCAAACATGTTGCTCATGGCTGAGGACAGCATGTTTCAGATGCTCCTCCAGCGTGCTGGTAGGAAATGTTTTCAGTGGGGGAGGGGAGAGGGTGGTGACTTCTCTAGTTCTCTTTCTGTTCCCTGCTTCTTCCCTGCCAACCTCATGGCCTTTCCCAGATGGCATCTTTTTGCTGCAGAGAAAAATCTTCATGTACTCCATGTCCAAAGTAGCTTACAGCCCATAGCCGTGAAAAGCAAGAGTGTAATTTCTGGCCTTCCTATGGGAAATGAGAGGGGGATTTGGGGGCAGGGGAGCTGTGTGGCTCCCCCTTTATTTATATGTGATATGCCTCGTAAGCTTACAGGTAAGGCTGGTTCTAGGCATATTAAGCCCCTTGGCCCCTGGGAAGCTCCTTGGGAAATGACTCAGAAGGGCTGGGTCAGCTTCCTTGGCGTTTAACTTTGAGCAGTGAGACCTCTGCTTCCCACCCTCGCTGGCAGCTTCAGCAGCCGGCTGGGGACAGTCATGCTTGCTGATTTGCAGAGGGATTCTCTTTCTCTCTGCAGCTTCCACCACCCTAAGACGACCACGGGAAGGGGAGGTTGGTGTGAGGGTGAAAGGTTGGGTGCCTCCCCCTCCGCAGAGGTGCCCATCTTCCAGAGCCACCCTCCTGCACCTCCTGAGGGGCTGAATTCCTGCCCTCTTGGAAATCTGGCAGACATCTGGCTTTGGCTGGGCCCTCTGAAGGAGCCCAGGAGGCAGAGAGGCAATTGTCAGCAGATGACAGCCGTGCCTGGGGCCGTGCCTTTGGGTCCTCAGCCCCTCCACCTCCCTGTCCCTGCCCTGCTCCTTCCTTTTGGTGGTAGCCTGAGGCCTGCCCCCACCTGGCTAGCGAGTCCCGGAGCTCCTTAGGTGCCCACTCTCTGGGCTTCTCTCACAGCAGGAGTCCCCCGCCCCCCATCATCTCCCTTCCCTGCCCACTAGCCGGCTACTAGCTGTGCAGGCACAAGCAGAGCAAGCTGAAGAGCTGGGAACTTTCTCTGGAGGGAAGCGGCTGAGATGGGTGGGGAGAGAGTGGAAACTGAAGGGGAGGCAGGCAGTGAGAGAACCGTGGCCTAACTTGCCAGGAGCAATCATCTCTAGGCGCCCAATCCCCAAGTCGCTACATTCATCCAGGGATGAGCATCGAAATAGTCAGGCGTGTAAATCGCTTGCACATGCAGACATTCAGTGTGCAGGAAGTCTTCAGCTAACGTGGTCGATGGGTTCTTGGAAATGGCAACTTTAAGCGAAATGATGGACTAAAATCAGTTTTACCACAGGCTAATTGATATAAACAAGAGTTAAGTTCCTATGGAATATTTCTGGTCCCAAAAAATCACGATTTTATTTTTTATTTTCTATTTCTTCGAGACAGGGTCTCATTTTGTCTTCCAAGGCTGGAGTGCAGTGGCATGATCGTTCCTCACTGCAGCCTCTATCTCCTGGGCTCAGGTGATCCTCCCACCTCAGTCTCCCAAGTAGCTGGGACCACAGGTGCATGCCACCCTGACTAGTTAAATTTTGGGGTATGTTTTGTAGAGATGAATTTCACCATGTTGCCCAGGCTGGTCTCGAACTCCGGGGCTCAAGGGATCCACCTGCCTTGGCCTCCCAAAGTTCTGGGATTACAGGCAGGAGCCACTGTGCCTGGCTATCATCAACCTTTTTAATAAAGACTCATAACGTTTCTAATATTAAGTACTGAAATAAATGTGAGCTATACATACATTTAAGAAAGATGAATAAAAATAAATAAGATGATTATGAACCTGCTTTCCAGTTCGGGGTTGAAGCCTGTGCCAGCAGCTCAGGGCACAACGTGGGAACTGACCCTGGAGAGGCCGCCATTCATTGCAGGGCACACTCACATCCCCACCAGCTCAGACTTGGATCATGGAGACATGCCAGCTCACCCAGTGTGTGCGTCTTTGGGATATGAGAGGACACCAGGGTACCCGGGAGAAAGCCAGGAGGAGCCGCTGTAGCTAGCTGGCCAAATTTGGTCACATTCATCCCCAGCCCCAACCCTCCTTTCTAGCTGTCTGATCCTCCTATTCCTCCAGGCCCACGGTCCACGGAGTGTATGAATTGTGCCCTTTATCACTGTGGTTCTCAAAGTGTGGTTCCTGGACCAGCATCATCAGTATCTCCTGGGGACTTGAAATACAAATTACAGGCCCATCCCAGACCTACTGAGTCAGAAACTTTCAGAATAGGGCTCAGCAATATGTACCCATCAAGCCCTCCAGGTGATTCTGATGCTCTAAAGTGTGAGAACCACTGCTTTCTCATAATGTTTTGAAGAATCTGAGCGAAGAAGACTTTGTCCAGGGCAGAGAGGCCAAGGCCAGCAGTGGGTAACTGCTCTAACAAGCCAGGCTTCCTGGTGAATACCCTACAGCTTGCAACAGGTGCTAGAGGATCCCACCCAGCAACAGCTACAACAGAGGCATCCAGAAATGCTGAGCTAGGCACTTCTCACTGACATTTTTGTATTTTTTGTAGAGACAGGGTTTCTCCAGGTTGCCCAGGCTTACTGCATTTAGCTTTACCTACTGGGTTCAAGTGATCCTCCCACCTCAGCACGTGTAGCTGGGACTACAGGTGCATGCCACCACACCCAGCTAATTTTTTTGGTATAGAGATGGGGTTTTGACATGTTGGCTAGGCTGGTCTTGAACTCCTGGGCTCAAGAGATACGCCCACCTCAGCCTCCCAAACTGCTGGGATTACAGGTGTGAGCCACCATCCCTCACTGATTTTTTTAAAATCTGCTTTTGTGTTCTGAACCCAAAGGGCAAGCAGAATCAAGGGGCAGGTTCATGTGTTGGAAAGAACCGTTGAGCAAGGACAGGATGCTTGAGCTTTGATTTGTTTTGCCACTAATCAGCAGTGTGATTGCACATCAACTGCCTTTTCTCTGTGGGCCTTAGTTTCCTCATCTATAAAATGGGGGTGTTGGATTAGATCATGTTTAATGTCACACTAAGATTTAACAGCCTGGAAGTCTATGACTTTAATTAAATTAGTCCTCATGGTCTTGATTTCTAGGCAGGCTATCATACTCTGGCCTTTGCGTCATGAAGGGAGAGAAAGCGAAGCAAAGAGATGGTGTACATCAGAATATTGTTGCTAGATTAGGATGCAGGACCTGGGGTTTGGAGGCAGAAGGCAGAGCTGAAAGGCTGGAAAGGGACATGTCATTCTCAGAGAATTTGTTGAAAGTCTGAGCGCATTTTTTCACCCATGAAGCTTGGGTTGGCAGCTCGTAAACCAGGGAGTTCCCAGGAGACAGGAGCCAGTGGGCTGGCTTCATAGACTCCTATCCCAACTCTCTTCTTGGATATTTGAATTCCAGCTGTCCCCTTCTGGAGGTTAGAAGGCATGGAAGCGAGGGGGCTTAACCTTTCAACTCTACATCTGTGCCTCGTCCTTAGCCTGCCCTTGAGAGAGCCACTCAGAAAGAAGGGCAGTGAGCAGGCCACTGGCTTCAGGAAGGAAAGAGAAGAAACCCAGCATGCCCTTAGAAGACCAGCACCCCTGCCTCCCCAAGCACTGTGTCTGGTTCTCCTGCCACTGGATGCCCCTACCCTTAGCCAGGCCAAGGGTGTATGCCCTGATCCTCACTCCCATCCTTCGTCCTTAAGGGCCACTCACAGCTTTGGAGAGCCGCTTAAGTGGCAGAACCGGTATCAGAGCACCCCAGGGCTCTGTGAGCCTGTAGCTTCTAGTCCTGGGAAAGGCTGGAGGCTATTTCTGCTCCCTTAGTCAGCACCGGGTGGGAAGGGTGAGGGCCTGGGAAAGGCCAGTGGTGTGAGCTTCTGCAGTAATTGCTCCTCCGTAAACACAGTAATAGCAGTTCTGGGATTATGGCTGTTACTCCTGATAATTATCAGCTGCAGTACCTTCCTCCCTAGGTGGGCCGCACCGAGCTCATCACAGCACAGGGGGCTTTGGAGTAAGCTCCGGATTTCTCAGAGCTCTTCCTATAGTTGCTAGGCAACTGGGAGTCTGTGCTGGAAGCGGGGGATCTCATTTAGGAAAATCTCTTTAGGTCTCCCAAATCTCTGAAGTCTAAATGGATTGTTCTCCAAGTGGAAGCCTTGGATGACTGACCACTTACCTGGGAGTGTCAGAGGCTGGTCCACATGCAAAAGGCAGTCGGTCTGGCAACTGAGCGAGGGACCCAGCCGGCCCAGGGAACGTGGGGAGGAGAGGCTGGTCCTGGAGCAAGTCTTTTGCTGAATCCCGTGACTGTTTTTCAGGGCATGAGGCTGGTTACTGTGTGCTGTTGCTTAGCTGCCTGGGATGAGAAGCAGCTTACAGGTGTCCACCTTGTGCTGGCCAGAGAAGCCTAAGAGGTGACCCAGAAGGAGAGAAGTTGCAGAGGGCAGAAAGAAAGGTGGGCTTGTGTTCGTTGGGTTTTTGTTTTTGTTTTTGTTTTTGAGACAGAGTTTCGCTCTTGTTGCCCAGGCTGGAGTGCAATGGCTCACTGCAACCTCTGCCTCCCGGGTTCAAGCAGTTCTCCTGCCTCAGCCTCCCAAGTAGCTGGGATTACAGGCATGTGCCAACATGCCTGGCTAATTTTGTATTTTTAGTAGAGATGGGGTTTCACCATGTTGGTCAGGCTGGTCTTGAACTCCTGACCTCAGGTGATCTGCCCACCTTGGCCTTCCAAAGTGCTGGGATTACAGGTGTGAGCCACCATACCTGGCCGAGTTGGCTTTTTAGTGGCAAGTGCCTGTGGATGTGTTAGGGAAGAGGCCCCAGTGTCTTCTGCCCCACTCCAGAGCTCCGCGGACCAGTGTGTGAGCCCACAGGGGAGGAGAAAGCGCTTGGAGTTGCCTTGATTTGTTGATGAAAGGAATGTGACTCGGGGGTTAGTGAGGCAAATCGTATCTATTAAAGGACCTAATGCCTTGTTTTAGGCATGACTTGGGAATCTAGTCCCGAGACGCGCAGTCTCTGTGTCCTAGGTTCGGCCAGGTGTGGCGGTGGAAAGGAGAAGAAGGAAGCAGCAGGGACTGTTGTCCTGGATCCTATTAACCTAGACCCAGCCTGACATTTTCCATTGAGTTCGAGGAGTGCATCTAACTCTGCTTGCCTGGCAAGAGACCCTAGCTCAGAAGCAGAAACCAAACACGCACGCATTAAAACTAAACAAACCTTCCTTGACCGTGTCCTCAGATAGGCAGGTGCTAGGGGCCAGGAGGAAGATGAGGGCCTGTGGGACCCAGTTCCTGCCCTCAGGGAGCTTGCAGTCTACCAGGGAGGTGTCACATGTACTACTGCAATTAGAGATCATTTTTCTTCCTGGGAATGAGTGTCTCACAGCAGCCAGAGGTTGAGGCTTTGTCTTAAGGTGGAGGTAATCAAAACCTGTTTATCTTCCCAGAGCAAGACTTGCCTCAGGGCCCCTGCTTGTCCGAGGCAGGGCATTCAGTTGGCCTGAGTCAGGCTGGGGAGGTTCTCCTAGTCTTTGGAATCCTGTTAGGCAGGGCGGCTGCAGGGGATCTGGAAGAGGTAAGGCCTGTCTCTGGGGTGGGAGCTGAGGAGGTGGACATGAAGAACTCCCTTCTCAGTAGCTGGCCACGCAGCAGCTCTGACCACAGTCTTCCCCACCTAACTGGAACCGCCCCAGGAGCCTGTGATGAAAAGCACCAAGCTGCCCACACCCTGGTGGTGATGGCACTTTAACACAGAAATATTCATGATCACAGTCACCTTCAGATTCAACCGATATTCATGGAGTTCCCGCCACGTGCCAGCTAAGAGGCTTGGTGCTTTTTCACGGCTGTCTTCTTTAGCCCACATTCTCTCAATCATTCTATGAAGTAGGTGGCTCACTCCTGTAATCTCAGCACTTTGGGAGGCCAAGGCAGGCAGATCACTTGAGATCAGGAGTTCGAGACCAGCCTGGCCAACATGGTGAAACCCTAACTCTACCAAAAATATAAAAATCAGCCGGGTGTGGTGGCACGTGACTGGAATTCCAGCTCCTCAGGAGGCTGAGGCACAAGAATCGCTTGAACCTGAGAGGCAGAGGTTGCAGTGACCTGAGATTGCGCCACTGCACTCCAGCCTACGTGACACAGCGAGACTCTGTCTCAAAAATAATAGTAATTCTATAAAGTAAGTAGCAGCCTCATTTTACAGATAAGAAAACAGAACTGTTCTGTGGAGGCCTCAGAGTACACAGTGAATCCTCACAGATTCAAGTTTGAACTCATCCTGCTGGCAAGTTCTGTGGGACATCACCTAGGTGTCCTTTAAGTATTTCAAATTCATTTAATCTAAAACCAAGTTCCCTATTCTTGACTCGTCCAGAGTTCCCTTGTTTCAGTGAATAGTCGTCAGTGCAGGGCCTGGAATGTGGATGTTTTTCTCCTTACTTCCCTTTCTCTCACTCCTACTCTCTAGGTCTGTTTTTCTTTCTTTTTCTTTTCTTTTTTTCTTTTTTTGAGACAGTGTCTCACTCTGTGGCCCAGGCTGGAGTGCAGTGTTGTGATCTCGGCTCACTGCAACCTCTGTCTCCCAGGTTCAAGTGCTTCTCCTGCCTCAGCCTCCTGAGTAGCTGGGACTCCAGGCATACGCCATCATGCCTGGCTAATTTTTGTATTTTTTAGTAGAAGCAGGGTTTCACCATGTTGGACAGATTGGTCTTGAGCTCCTGACTTCATGATCTGCCCACCTTGGCCTCCCAAAATGCTGGGATTAGAAGCGTGAGCCACCATGCCTGGCCTCTAGGTCTGTTGTTTTTTTTTTTTTTTCTCCCCCACTCAAACATCTCTTCCCCTCCTGGGCCACTGTCCCAATCCAGGCTTGAATCATATATCAGCCTGGTCATCACAGTGGCCTGTAGACTGGGCTCCCTGCCTAGAGCCTCCCCACCCTCTCCCATCCACACTGCTGCTGCAGGTGCCTCTCTGTCAAGGTAAGTACAAACCCGTTACATTCGCTGAAAGGCCTTTCTGGACTGGCCCCTGATTGTCTGCAGTGCTGTCTCTCCTATCTGGTCTTCGCACCCATTACCGTCCCCCCGGCAGGTGACCTGTTTGTGGTTCCCAAGGATGCCGCACCTCTCTGCTGCCACGTGCCTGCTCAAGCTGTTCTTTTCCTCTGGCCTCCCTTGCTCTCACCCATCTCTGCTCACGTCCCCATCTCCTATTTGTGTCTTCCTACCTAGCCCCAGTTTCACCCCTTTTGTTAGCATTTCTAGATGCCCCAGGGGGAGGTATTGCCCCTCACTTATGCTCCCTGTCCCCAGAACACCGCGTGGGGCTCTGCTGAGCGGAAGTGGAGTTTCGGATGCTTGGCAACTGTCGTCATTATTGGACAAATGATCAGCCTTAGAAAATAGTGTTTTCAGTGGAGGAGACACGACAGCATAAAATAAGTTTTATGAAACTATGTAGATCTTGTGTAGTTCATTATTCAAAGGAAGAAAGTTGGCATTTGTCGAAGCCTACTACAGGCTGGGCCAGGCCTTTACATGTGCCACGTCATTCAATCAGCAACACTGGGACTGAGGCACAGAGGGCCTAGATGGCAGACCCACAGCCACTCGGCAGTTATGGGCCACACCTAGGGATCAAGTTCAGGCAAATTCTTGGCTCCTTCCCTGCCTCCTCTGGCCTCTTCCATTTACAGGCAAGCTCTCCAATGTAGGGATTTTTTTTTTTTTCCTGCCATTTGGGGACCTATCAGGACTGCCACAGGGAGGGACAAGGGATAGGGGACCAAGGACAAGAGGATCAGTGATGCCCCAAACCCCACAACTTGATGGGTTTTTTTTGGAGATAGAATCTCGCTTTGCTGCCCAGGCTGGAGTGCGGTGGTGCAGTCTTGGCTCACTTCAATCTCTCCTTCCTGGGTTCAAGTGATTTTCTTGCCTCAGCCTCCCGAGTAGCTGGGACTACAGGCACATGCTACCATGCCCGGTTAATTTTTGTATTTGTAGTAGAGACAGGGTTTCGTCCCATTGACCAGGCTGGTCTCGAACTCCTGGCCTCATATGATCCTCCCACCTCGGCCTCCCAAAGTGCTGGGATTACAGACGGGAGCTACCGTGCCTGGTCTTGTGGTGTGTTTTCATCACACCTCACCGCGTCTCTCCAGAAGCACAGTTCCTACAGTAGGATTGTCACACAGTGGCCTGAAGGCTGGCAGCATCGTTACTCCATGACCAGGCACATGAGGCCTAAGCCCCCATGGCCCATTTCAGCATGGAGAGAAGCAGAAACAGAGCTGGGCCCCCAGTTCTCCCAGGAGCCTGGAGCAGGGCACTCCCTTCCCTGTCTCCTTGCTCAGCAGTGTGCCTGGTGCCAGCTGGTGCCCAGCACAGGACTGTTGCGTGAATGAAGGAATGATGGGGTGAGTTCCCGAACGCCGTCTTCTCAGGAAGGGAGAGAAGGGTGTGTTCTCCCCCATTCTTGGGTATTTTTCCTAAGGTCAGGGGCATTTCTACCATCAGCCGATTCCTATTGCTCCTCCATGTTGCCCCTCCTTCTCTTCTCCCTTCCTCGGCCCCTTTTCTAGTCTCTTACCCTACCTGGGAGTTGAACATATTACTTTACTTTTGCCAGGCTTTGGGATCCCCTGGAGAATGATCCATTCAACATGTATTCACCTAACACTTACTGGGTGCCTTCTCTGTCTTGGCAAGTGTGAGGCTCTACGGGTAGAAAAAGAATGAGGAAGTGTGCCCGACCCCCAGGAGCTCATGGACAGAGGGCAGCCAGACAAGATGATGGGTGACAATGGCATTTGATTGGAAGTGAGTGCAGTGAGGGACACCAGGAAGACTTAGATGGATGGGATTCAGGGAAGGCATCCTGGAGAAAGTGACAGCTGAACTGAGTCCCGATCGCTGCATGACCCTGGGATTGAGGGCCCCCTTACATTTTGTGTCCTTAGTCCCAGCTCTGGTCCTGAGACTGGATGGGAGTTGGTGGCAAAGGGGAAGACAGTGACAGTGAACATCTGGAAAGTGCCTTCCAGGTAAGGGAAGCAGCTTGGGGCAGAGGCCTGAGGTGAGAGCCACGTGGTTCCATCACATCCACCTCTCTGGAGCGGGTGCCGTGTCTGTGGGACGGCTGCTAGTTAGTGCCGGTTCCTCATCAGTCACACCAAGAGCTAGACCATCATCCCTGCCCACCGTGTACTGTACTCTCATTGGGGAGGGAAGGTAGCTCAAGGTGGCATGGGACTGGCTGTTGTGGGCTCTGACAGCTTCTCAGCCTGTCTACCAGAGTCATAAAATAGCTGACAGTGCTCACCACGTGCCAGGCACCGTTCTGAGCAAACACCTTACGTGCATGAACTCAGCTAGTTCTATGAGGTTGGGGCTATTACCATCACCCTGGCTTTACAGACACAGAAACTGAGGCACGGAATGGTGGAGTAACAAGCAGAGCCTGGATTCAAACTCAGGCAGTGCAGTCCCAGAGCCCATGGACCTAAGCACTACACTGCTTTGCTTTTTTTTTTTTTTTTTTTTTTTTGAGACGGCGTTTCGCTCTTGTTACCCAGGCTGGAGTGCAATGGCGCGATCTCGGCTCACCACAACCTCCGCCTCCTGGGTTCAGGCAATTCTCTTGCCTCAGCCTCCTGAGTAGCTGGGATTACAGGCACGTGCCACCATGCCCAGCTAATTTTTTGTATTTTTAGTAGAGACGGGGTTTCACCATGTTGACCAGGATGGTCTCGATCTCTAGACCTCGTGATCCACCCGCCTCGGCCTCCCAAAATGCTGGGATTACAGGCTTGAGCCACCGCGCCTGGCTACACTGCTTTTCTTAATACTGCTGAAAAACAGGAGAGAGTAAATGCCCCTTGGGCTATTTGTAGTCACTACTACTGGTGTAAAATTTATGAAAAACTCACATCTTACTTTACAAATTCATGTACATTTTGACTGGCCACAGTGGCTCACACCTGTGATCCCAGCACTTTGGGAGGCCGAGGCAGGAAGATCGTTTGAGCCCAGGGATTCAAGACCAGCCCGGGCAACATGGCAAAACCCCGTCTCTAAAGAAAAATATAAAAATTTACATGGAGAAACCCCGTCTCTACTAAAAATACAAAAAAATTAGCCGGGTGTGTTGGCACACTCCTGTAATTCCAGCTACTCGGGAGACTGAGACAGGAGAATCACTTGAACCAGGGAGGCAGGGGTTGCGGTGAGCCAAGATAGCGCCATTGCACTCCAGCCTAGGCAACAGAGTGAAACTCCGTCAAAAAAAAGAAAAAAATAGCTGGGCATGGTGGTGGGCACCTGTAATCCCAGCTACTTGGGAGACTGATGTTGGAGGATCACCTGAGCCCGGAAGTTGAGGCTGCAGTGAGCTGTGATGGTGCCACTGCACAGGGTGACAGAGTAAGACCCTCTCTCAAAAACAAAACAAAAAAAGTCATGTACATTTTGCATCTGTGGCGAAACAAAATCCTTGTTTAATAAAAACAATGCCTCCTAGCAAATAATCAAGTAGAATGGGTGCTCCAGACAGACGTGGCCCATGTCTTCTGAGGCGTTGAGTATCCTCAGGGACACAGTCTGTAGCAGAGGCAGCCCAGCCCAGTACAGCTCACAGAACAGGAGGGGCTCAGACCAGGCTGGAGGCGCTGGGAAGGAGGGACTTGAGTTTTCACAGGGGTGCTAGGTTGCTTTCCACCCCGCATCCTCTCACCACGTCTATACTAGTGTCTCTCTGAAGCCAGAGTGCATGCTAGGAACCCAGGCAGAGACTTTCCTATGTGACCGTCAGTGTCAAGGACTTCTGTCAATGGGCTACTCCTACCTTACGGTCACCGGGCTGCCTTGTTGATGGCTGCTGTTTCAATTCTCCCCCTTCCCTTCCCTTTTCCTTCCTCTCCCATCTCCTCCTCCTCCTCCTCTTCCCCCACTCCTCCTCCTCCCCCTCCTCCTCCTTCCGTGCCCCTCCTCCTCCTCCTCCCCCTCACCCCTCCTCCTCCTCCCCCCTTCCCCTTCCTCCTCCTCCCCCTCCTCCTCCTTCCCTGCCCCTCCTCCTCCTCCTCACCCTCACCCCTTCTCCTCCTCCCCCTCTTCTTTCCCTTCCTCCTCCCCCCCCTCCTCCTCCCCCTCCTTCTTCTTCCTCCCCCTCCCTCCTCCTCTCTCTCCTCTTCCTTCTGTTTTCTTCTGGAGGAGGCCTCCCTGAGGGTCATGTGAGCCCACACACACGAGATCAGACTCTGGGGAGCCTATTTCACTTCAGCGCAGTTCTTTCCAGTTTTCTAGTTCCTCTATTTTTTTTTTTTTTTTTTTTTTTTAGTTCTAGTGTTTGCTTATGTTGAGCCACTGCAGAAAAGCCTCACTGAGTTGGTTTAAAAAATAACAGCCACCACTACAAAACCTCCCATCTTTCTTCTTCTGTCTTTACTCTCCCAGTTTCCAAATAGTTCCCTCTCTGGGGGCACACATTGACCGTCCTTCCTCTGTCCCAGACCTGAGGTGCGCTGTCGCATGGCTGACTGTGAGGCTCACTGGGGCCATTTCTGCTGAACATATTGCAGGTGAAACTGCTCCAGCTTTCTTCTCTGATGCCTTTCTGCCCCATCATCTCTGAGGTCTCCTTAGCCTTCATTCATTCATCCGGTGGATAATTACTGAGCACTTCTTATTGGCCAGGTGCTGTTCTAGGTACTAGGGTGCCATGGAGAGCATGATAAAATTATCTTGTGAGGCTGACATTGGTCAATGGAGACAGACACTCAAGATGTAAATAAATTCAAAAATTTCAAATAGTTATAAATGCTATGAAGAAAATAAAGTAAGATACGGAGCGGCAAGAAGAAAGGAGAAGAACATCACGTGTCAAGATCCCAGGGTAGGAAAAGACTTCAAGAATGGACTGGGCACGGTGGCTCACGCCTGTAATCCCAGCACTTTAGGAGGTTGAGACAGGCGGATCACCTTAGGTTGGGAGTTCGAGACCAGCCTGACCCACAAAGAGAAACCCCGTCTCTACTAAAAATACAAAATTAGCTGGGCATGGTGGGGGGTGCCTGTAATCCCAGCTACTCAGGAGGCTGAGGCAGGAGAATCATTTGAACCCAGGAGGTGGAGGTTGCGGTGAGCGGAGATCTTGACATTGCACTCCAGCCTGGGCAACAAGAGCAAGACTCCCATCTCAAAAAAAAAAAAAAAAAAAAAAAAAAAGCATGGAAGGGAGGCCAGAGTGGCCAGAGTATGGTGGCTGAGGGGAAAGGAGGTATCAGGGGCAGTGGGGAGAGGGAAGGGACAGGTCACACAGGCTTTGTATGCCATGGTGAGGAGTTTGATTTTATTTTATGTGCAGCGGGGGAGACACATGATCACTTCATGAAAAAGACCATCCTGGCTGTTGTGGAAAATAGGTGCTTGGGACCAAGAGTGAGACCAAGGAGACCAGATAGGAGCCCGTGATAGTGACCCAGGTCTTGGCCATGGTGGCTTGGATGGTGCCCCCTTGGATGGGGGCAACAAAGAGGGCAAGAAATAGATTCGAGGTAGATTTATTTTATTTTTTTTGAGACGGAGTCTCACTCTGTCACCCAGGCTGGAGTGCAATGGTGCGATCTCTGCTCACGGCAACTTCTGCCTCCTGGGTTCGAGCCATTCTCCTTCCTCAGCCTCCTGAGTAGCTGGGACTACAGGCAGGGCCACCACACCGGCTGATTTTTGTATGTTTGGTAGAGGCAGGGTTTTGCCTTGCTGGTCAGGCTGGTCTTGAACCCCTGACCTCAGATGATCTGCCCGCCTTGGCCTCCCAAAGTGCTTGGATTACAGGCATGAGCCCGTGCCTGGCCAGAGGTAGATTTTAGAGGCAGACACACTGGAGTAGCAAATGCTCTTGTCTGGGACCCAGAAGTCCTGGGATTAAATCCTGAGCCCACCACTCATCAGATGTGGGAGCTGATACAAATGGCCTAATACTTCAGTCCCCTCATCTGTAAAATAAAGATAACAGTACCTACCTCCCTGTTTCTCCAGAAGGGGAGCTGAAGAAGGCGAATGTGCCCAGCAGGGTGCCTGTGAAACAGGGCCTCCAGCCAGGTTGCTTTTCAAGAACGAGAAGGGAGAACGCATGGAGGTTAGAGTTTACTCTGGAGAGGCAGCAGGCACTCCAGGCATTTCCTGGAACCCACTTGTTCTCTGTTAAAAAGGTGGAAAGGAAGGATTTGCAGCCAGGCTACTGGGAGTGGGCCCATCCTCCGGGTGACTCAAAGTCAACTCTTAGTAAACAGTGAAGGGTATATTTGGAAGCTACTCATTGCCTTTTAAACTGGGGACCTGGGATCTGGGTGAGGGCTGGGAAATGCCTGGGGCTGGCAGGAGAGTGTCCTGAGGGGCTCATGGCCACTGGCTGAGGCAGAAGGGCCTGAACCTGGGAGCGGGGCTGTGGCGTCCAGAGGGGCAGCTGGTACAGGTGGCTCTGGAAATGTGGGCTCTGGCAGATGATGGAAGGAAAGCTGGGGTACAGTTTGATGAACGGATCGGTTTCCAGAAACTCTCAGCCAGCCTGGATGGTGACCTTTTGCAGGTGGAGCCGGTCAGTTTTGAAACCTTTCTATGAAAATTCTGGGAGCAGAGGTCCCGCCTCTGGAAATCCCCCGTCTCACGCTGGCTTGTTGTCTGTCCCACAGCCCTGTGGGAGCTCCCTGACCCTGGGGCGGGGTGCATGGACTTCGATGAAGGCCAGAATCAAAGGTCAGAGTAACTGGAGTAGTATTCATGGGCTACACCCCTTTCTCTTGAGCTCTCGAGAGTGTGGATGCTGCAGCCGCAGGTTTCTGAAGGGCGGTGAAGGGGAGCTGACGTCAGAACAGCACCTGTGGAGTGCCTGGCACCGTGCCAACACCCTGCGCTCCTCATGACACGAGGGTAAAGCAAACATTATTATCTTAATTTTTTTATAGTTGGAAACTGAGGCTCTGAGGGATGGAAGTATCTTTTCCCATGTCATGGGACTGGTACTGGGAACCCGAGTCTGCCCCGCTTCCTGCTCCTGTTCCCACACAAGCGTTTCTGGAGCGGCTGGGAGACATCAGAACCTCCAGAGGAGGGGACTTGGGAGCTTGATGTTTAAAAAAGCCACACAGGCATGTGTAATGGAGAACCGAATTGGAAGCTTCTGCCTGTGGCCTTTCTTTTTTTTTTTCTGAGACAGAATTTTGCTCTGTTGCCCAGGCTGGAATGCAGTGACGCAATCTCGGCTCACTGCCACCTCCACCTCCTGGGTTCAAGCAATTCTCCTGCCTTAGCCCCCCCACGTAGCTGGGATTACAGGCATGCGCCACCACGCCCAGCTTATTATTATTATTATTATTGTTTTGTATTTTTCGACACAGGGTTTCACCATGTTGGCCAGGCTGGTCTCAAACGCCTGACCTCAAGAAGTGATTTGCTTGCCTTGGCCTCTCAAAGTGCTGGGATTACAGGTGTGAGCCACCGCGCCTGGCCTGCCTGTGGCTTCACTGAAGGGCTTAGTAGGGGCATTGTTAGGTGCCGGCCTTTGCAATGGCATCCTAGCAGGACTTACAGAATCTTTTTTTTTTTTTTTTTTTTGAGACTGAGTCTCGCTTTGTCACCCAAGCTGGAGTGCAGTGTTGCTATCTTGGCAACCTCCACCTCCTGGGTTAAGTGATTTTCCTGCCTCAGCCTCCCGAGTAGCTGGGATTACAGGTGCCCCCATCATGCCCAGCTAATTTTTGTATTTTTAGTTTCACCTTGTTGATCAGGCTGGTCTCAAACTCCTGACCTCAGGTGATCCACCTGCCTCGGTCTCCCAGAGTGCTGGGATTATAGACGTGAGCCGCCACGCCTGGCAGGATTTACAGAATTTTAACTGGAAAAGAAACTTTAAGCTGTGTTAATTAGGCTAGGCACAGTGACTCATATCTGTAATCCCAGCAGTTTGGGAGGCCAAGGTGGTGTGGGGATCATTTGAGCTCAGCCTGGGCGATACAGTGAGAACCCATCTCGCTGGGCCTGGTGGTGCATGCCTGTAGGCCTAGCTACTTCTGGGGCTGAGGTAGGAGGATTGCTTGAGCCCTGGAATAAACCGTGTTAACTGGCTTTCCAGCTATGATGCCTGGAGAAGTCATTTAACCTCTCTTAGCCTCAGTTTTCTTGTCTGTACAATAGGGATCAAATGTTTACCCTGCAGGACTCTTGAAGGATTTAGGGATATTATCGGAAATGACTTAGCATAATGCCTGGCTGAGCTACCCTCTGAATGAATGGTAGCTGTTAACATTAGACACTGCATCATGAAATCTTCTTTTTTGTGAGGGGACTTGGAGGATTGTTGGCTCCCCTGTGGCCTGCTCACGCATTGCGGAGGCCTCCTCCTTGGTACAGCCTGTTCCGTGGAAAGAGCAGACTGCCAGCTCCTCCTCTCCTCCCTCCTGGGCAAGCCCAGTGTCCCCATAGACCTTCGGACCCTTGCCCCTGGCGCTCGAGGCTTGGACACATGGTGACACCCTCTGCTTTTCAGCTGGCAAGCGTGCCCCCTCTCCCGGCCGGCCCCAGGGCAGGCTGGGCAGGGGGAGCTGGCCTCGTGCTGGGGAGGCTGGCCCTTTGCCCTGCTCCTCTGCCAGCTGGGCGGCTGGGCTGGGCAGCAGCTTGGACTGGTTCGAAGGCCCAGCAGGGGCCTCTGTGGGTGGCAGCCTCCCTGAGCCCCTCTTTTAGCACCGGGCCATCTGGTGCCTCTGTCCCCTTTTGTGTGCCTGCGGGGAGAGGAGGGAGGTGAAGGGGGAGGAGACAGGAGATCTCTCTGGCCAGCTTTCTTCTGAATTGAGGAGAAGGAGGAGTTTGAGTCAGAGGGGAGTAGGGCCTGGGAAAGAGGTGGAGGGGACTCTAGGCTCAGGACTTAGGAAGAAAGGGAGGAGGGAGCCATGAGAGGTGGGGGTAGAAAGCAAGCCCAGAAAGCACGGATGCTCTAGGAGCCTGGGCACGAGAGCGCAGAGCGGGAAGAGAGCAGAGAGCAAGCCAGAGCAGAAAGCTGCGTGGGGAAAAGGGGAAGAAAAGTCCTCAGGAAAGAGCGAAGTCCTGGAGTGGAAAGGGTACAAGACTCTCTCCAAGTGTTAAGTTGTTGCCTTATTTCTGTTCTTGGAAAGAGGAAGTGAGAGCGTGTGGGTTGGGTCGGCCGCCCTTCCCTGGCCAGGCTGTAGGTGAAAGGGTGGGATGGCTGAGAACCGCGGGCTGCATGTTCGCAGAGCAGCGTACAGTCCAGCGGGGCGCTGCCCAGTGGCCGTGCAGGTCGGTTCCCAGTCATGGCAGTCCCCGACTGCGGACTCTAGGGGTGGGAAGAGAACGTCTCCTATTGACAAATCTCGTTTTGATGGGGTTCACCTGGAGAGTAAAAGTGGATTCCTGAGGGCATCAGAGGATGACTATAAAGAATGTCACGTTTGGGATTTTACGGGCTTTGAATCAGCCGTCCCCTGCCGGATGGCAGAACAGCCCGCGTCCTCCCTCAGGCCCCAGTGGCGTGGCATGAATGGTACAGACCCAGGAATAACAACAAGAGCTTGTGGCTTCGTGCTGCTCTGGTGCCATGTTCATTTGGGCTCACAGTCTGCATTTGGTGAAGTCACGGAGGACACAGAGAATGGGCTATTTTTCTCTGCTGAGGACAATACAGACTGGCCGTGGGTTGGACACATGCCTCTCCCTGGCTCTCTTCCTGTAGCCCGCTCAGAATTGAGCTCCCCTCCCCATGAGTTCTTACAGGCAGCGGCCCCCTCCCTCTACACTCGGCCCTGAGGTGTGGTTAGCCTAGAATCTGCCCAATCATCTGCAGAAGTCCCTATCAGGGTCTGCCTTCCCGTCCCATCTGGAAAGTACTGTCCTTGAAGCGGGAAATCTTCGCAAATGAACGCATGACTGAGGCAGTGGGAGAGCACGTTAGGCATGAGAAAGCTGAGCATGACCGGATTAGTGCATATAGGTCCATTTAGCCTCAGCCAAGTGCCGAGATGTCATGAAGTTCACTTGAAGATCACAGGCTGGCAGCTCTAGGAGACACTGCAGCTCCAGTGATAATGTGGGCGTGCTCCATCCTGCCTGCAAATGTCCCTGCAGTGCTTCAGACCTGCCGGGCTCTGGAGGAGAAGGTGCCTCAGACATGCTCCTCGAGGAGCCACGGGGAGCAGGGCCAGCTGTGGGGGAAACAATTGCTGCCAGAGGGACATGCTCACCTTGAGGAAGGGCAGGCTGCTCAGAAAATCCCTGAGCAAGGTCACCAGATGCAGCCAGAGGACAGCTGACAGTGAGCGGGGATCTCGGGAGATGTCCGGTCACATGCGTCTGCAGACAGGCTCACAGCTGAGCCACCTGAAGCAACGGCTGTTTATGGAACACTTACTATGTTCAGTGCATTGCACTGCGATGGCCCCGATCAGTCCTCGCAGCACCCAGGGAAGGATGAAGAAGCTGTGGCCCAGAGAGGCTAAGGGACTCACCCACCATTACACAGCTAGTGAGGGGCCAAGCTCTTCTCCTTGCTTTTTTTTTTTTTTTTTTGAAACAGAGCCTTGGTCTGTCGCCAGCTGTAGTGCAGTGGTATGATCTCGGCTCACTGCAACCTCTGCCTCCCAGGCTTAAGCGATTCTCCTGCCTCAGCCTCCCAAGTAGCTGGGACTACAGGTGCATGCCACCACACCCAGCTAATTTTTGTATTTTTAGTAGAGACGGGGTTTCACCATCTTGGCCAGGATGGTCTTGATCTCTTGATCTCGTGATCGGCCCGCCTTGGCCTCCCAAAGTGCTGGGATTACAGGCGTGTAATCCCTGCTCTCCAAACTGTAGCCAGGGGCTGACAAATGCTGGGTCTGAAGGAGTGCAGTGGAGGAGGGCACAGCTGTCGGTTCACTTGAAGTCACAGGTTGGCAGCTCTAGGAAGCACTCTGCAGCTCCACTGCTGGTGTATGGGTGCTCCATCCCCTGTAGTGGGGGTGCTCCATCCCCCCATAGTGGGCGAGGGTGCTCCATCCCCCCATAGTAGGGGTGCTGCATCCCCCATAGTGGGTAGGAGAAGGGTGCTCAATTCCCCCATAGTGGGTGGGGGTGCTCCATCCCCCATGGTGGGTGGGGGTGCTCCATCACCCCGTAGTTGGTGGTGATGCTCTATCCCCCCTAGTGGGCGGGGGTGTCAGGGAGGGCTGCATGGAGAAGGCCCTGAAGAATGAGCAGGCTGTTGACCCCAGGGATGGTGACATTTCTTCCAAATGGAGATGAGCAGCTGCCAAAGCATGGGGCCCATTTTGGGGTTTGAGCAAAGGGCAGACTGTGGAGTCTGTTTGGAAGAGAGTCAGGCCAGGCCAGGGAGGGATGTTGGGTCCATTTTGTGGAGTCTTATTTTTCCTATTCTCATTCATTCATTAATTAGAGATGGGGTCTCACTATGTTGCCCAGGCTGGCCTTGAACCCCTGGGATGCTGTGATCCTCCCACCTCAGTCTCCCTAGCAGCGAAGATTACAGACGTGTGCTACCGCACCTGGTTCATTTGTGTGGTGTCCAAATGCCACTCACAGGAGACTCAGGGGTCCGATGAAGGTTTCAATGACGAGAGTCCCATGGGTGGGCCTGTCCTGGTGGTGGCCTGAGGGAGGAATGCAGGGGACAGAGAACGACAGTGCTAAGGCAGAAGGCCACTGTGGGGGCACAAAAATGGATGGCTGGTGAGGAGGCAATATCTACACGGACACTCGGGGAGGGGAAGAGGGGATGAGTGGCTGGGAGTCAGGGCCTGGGAGGATTCAAAAGTGACTGAAATGCTGATGGTGGGGTTATTTATAGAAATGGGGAAGTCACGGAGAGGAGGTGCCTTTGAGTGGGGAGAGGACGGGAAGAAGGAGGGAGTGGATTTTCATTTTGAACCTGGCGGTGGTCGTCAGTTGTTTGCTGGACATGGGAGGGCCAATAGTGAACAGCAGGTGCTCCCTGACGATCAACCCTAAACCTTGTCTGAACACGCTCAGCTTCTTCCTTGCCCACCCCTCCCACCCCGCCAGGTGCTGTGAGCCTTGGCTTTACATTCTGTGCCGCCATGTCTGCCAGGTGCTCCACCGTGCAAGGCCTGCAGATAGGGGGTCCCTCAGATCTTCAGGGACGTTGCAGATAAAGAATTTCCTTAGAGGGGGGCGAGAATCCCACCCAGACCCAGCAAGGGTTTTCTGTTTCCCAGGAAAAACCTCTCCCATCCTTCTGAAGCTCCAGGCCTTGTTACGGGTGTGACAGCGTGCTCAGGCTGGAGTGCAATGTCGTGATCTCGACTCACTGCAACCTCTGCCTCCCGGGTTCAAACGATTCTCCTGACTCAGCCTCCCGAGTAGCTGGGACTACAGGCGTGTGCCACCATGCCAGGCTAATTTTTCTATTTTTAGTAGCGACTGGGTTTCACTGTGTTGGCCAGGCTGGTCTCGAACTCCTGACCTCAGGTGATCCACCCAACCTTGGCCCCCCAAAGTGCTGGGATTACAGGTGTGAGCCATCGCGCCCAGCCTCGCCTCCTCTTTTCAAACACTCTACTGGCACAGCAAAAAAAAAACCAAAAAACCAAAAAAACAAAAAAACATTTGAACTCAAATTTTGGACTTGAGTTAATTCCAATTCTAGGAAGAAGGAAATTAGAGTGTAAATAAGATTCATTCGTTCATTTTCTCACCCAAGAAGTGTGTATATTGTGTCTACTCTGTGTCAGAGAAATGATAGCTGAGCTAAAATCCCCCACCCCTGAAGAACTAAGAGTTGGGACGTACAGACATGTAAACGAGCAAGAACAGTATAGGAGCGGCCCATGACCTGGATTGGGGGAGCTTGGGGGTGCCTCTGCAGAGATGTTGCTTCAGCTGAGAGCTGAGGTGGGTAGGAAACTGCCTCAGGCAGGGGGCAAGGGGTGACAGTGATCTCTGCACTGGGAAGGGCGGGAGCAAAGGGCCTGAACGAGAGAGCGCCCCCGGCTCTCTAAGGCACTGGAAGATCATCAGCTTAAGAAACCAGGTATTCTAAAGGTGCCTGCCCAGGAGCTCTCAACCCTGACGTGCATTAGAATGACCTGGAAGCTTGAAAAAAAAATACAGCAGTCTGGTCTCCCATCCCTAGAGGTTCTGATTGCCTGGGTCTGGAGAAGGTCATGGCCACTGGTATTTAAAAAGTTCCCATGTTCCGCATGTGAGTCTAACCTGCAGCCTGGGCTGATGACACTCACCACTGGTTGGTTTGCTGAGTTTTGCTAATTACAGGCTGATCTTATTCAAGGGAGAGAGGGTTTGAAGCCGCTCAGTGTAGTGGGAAGAAGGTGAATAGCAGGTCTTCCAAATTAGCCTGCTTTGCATCCCTGAGCCGGCTGAGCCAGTGGCACGCTCTCTGGGGAGCCAGCTTCTCCCCCTTGCCCCTCCTCTCCGTCCCTCTATTCCCACTGCCACCACCTTGTGCTGGCCCCCGTGCCTCTCCAGAGAGTCCCCAACCAAACCTCTGCTGCTCAGGCAGTCAGTGTGACTTTGGCCACAAGGTTCCTGTGGCTCCTGGCCTGGATGGGGTACCCCCACCTCCCGCAGGCTCCTGAGAGAGCACACGGGGTGCGCACAGCTGCTACCCCTCACTTCACACCTTCTTCCGCCCTGAGAAACCCCACACTTGTCATTCCCTCCCGCCTTTGTTTCCCTTCTTGGAATGTCCTCTCTGCTTTCTTTTTTTTTTTTTTTTGAGATGGAGTCTCGATGTGTCATTCAGGCTGGAGTTCGGTGGCATGATCTTGTCTCACTGCAACCTCCGCCTCCCAGGTTCAAGTGATTCTCCTGCCTCAGCCTCCCAAGTAGCTAGGACTACCGGCGCCCACCACCACGCCTGGCTAATTTTGTATTTTTAGTAAAGACAGGGTTTCACCATGTTGCCCAGGCTGGTCTCGAACTCCTGACCTCAGGTGATCCACCCGCCTTGGCCTCCCAACGTGCTGGGATTATAGGCAAGAGCCACTTCGCCGATTCTCTCTGCCTTCTCTACCTGAATTCCCTGTGTGCCTTCAAGAGGCTCAGGCGGCAGCTCCTGGAGGGGAATTCAGTGCCTTCTCTGTGCACCCAGCCCACGCCGCCTGCCTACACCACCTGCCCACGCCGCCCGCCCACGTGCCCGCGTGGGAATGGTGAGAGCTGATTTCTCCAGCAGCCTTTGGCCTTTGCTCCTCAGGCCCAGTGGCCCCCAGCACAGAGCAGGTGCTCAGGGAAGGTGTATTCAGGAGGGCGGCAGAGGTGAGGGACAGGGGCCAGGGCCCAGCTGCAGAGGGACGTGGCATTCGGGCTGCTCTTCTTGTTTTGAAATGAGGAAACTGCGGTTCCCTCAGAAGAAGAGAGACTTGTCAAAGGTCATTCTGTAAATGTCAGAGTTGGCATTTATGAAGTCTCAGGTTTGAGATCGCTGCCTCAAGGGATTTTCTGGCTTGGTGTTGACAGTGCGAGACGTTCACGGTGGGGTGGAGGAGTGTCGGAATTAGGGGAAGTTGCTCTGTGACCGGTATCTTTCCTCTGTCTTCCACCCCAAGTGTCCTTGTGCCCCCAGCTACTTTCTCCAAGTTGCCTCACTTCGTCCTGGGTGTTTTGTGTCTGGCTTTCACTGCTGGCTTCTCCTGCAGGCCCCGGACAGTGGCAGCGACTCTTAAGCAGTCCTGTGCTTTTACAGCGCCATCCCTGCCAGGAGCTGGCTTCTTCAGAGCCTTGGTCCCCTAGCTTGGGAGCCTGGGGATGGGTGTGCCCCATGTGAGGGGCAGCCAGGCACAGAGAGCCACGAGACTGCCGGTGGGGTGTTTCTGCCTGTGTGTCTCTGGGTGTCTGCATCTGCCTGACAGCAGTCCAGAGTGAGGCTGAGGATAAGGGAGACGTGCCTGGGCATGTCTGCTGGGCAGGCTGGCCAGGTTCCTTAGAAGACGGAGGAGATCCCTGGGAAAGGTGACTGGATCGTGAGGCATGGAGAGGACACCCGAGTCAGGGCCGGTGGGGAGAGCCGGAGCAGGGATGCGTAGGTTTTTTTTTTTTTTTTTTTTTTTTTTTTTTTTTTTTTTTGAGACAGAGTCCTGCTCTGTCGCTCAGGCTGGAGTGTAGTCAGTGACGTGATCTCGGCTCACTGCAACTTCCATCTCCCAGATTCAAGCAATTCTCCTGTCAGCCTCCCGAGTAGCTGGGACTGCAGGTGTGCACCACCATGCCTGGCTAATTTTTTTCTTTTTGTATTTTTAGTAGAGAGGGGGTTTTACCATATTGGTCAGGCTGATCTCGAACTCCTGACCTCAGGTGATCTGCCCAACTTGGCCTCCCAAAGTGCTGGGATTACAGGCGTGAGCCACCATGCCAAGCCAGGGACGGGCCAGTATTGATGAGGAGGCTATAACGGTGGTGGCTGGTAGTAGTGGTGGGTAGCATTTATTGATTACTTACCAGATGCCCGGCACTGGGCTTCGGTTCTCTACATATACTGGATCATTTAATCCTGAGAACCATCCCGCGAAGTGAGCTTTAGCTCCACTTTTCAGATTTTACATTTTGCAGTTTATAAATAAGGAAACTGAGACTCACGCCACCAGTCATCATCGGAGGCCCTGCCTGTCTGAGCCTCTGCCTACTGTCCTCTCTGGAGACCTCATGAGTCCTTGTGGGGACATCTGGAACTGGTGGGTGGGGTTCTGGGGGTGGGGGAGCTGGAGCGATGTGGCTCAGAGCCAGGCAAATATGGGTTTCTATTGTTTTTGTGTCTCAGACCGGCATGGTCTAAGAAGCCTTGGGTAACTTTTATAGATCTTTTAAAAGCTAAACTGTTTTCACCTTGGACTTCAAGATAATAAACTTCCTTTAGCCTTTGTTCATAAGGAGGTGAGGCTTTCTCTAAAAGACTCCTTCAAAATGCTGCCTGTGATGGCTCCTCTGGGCCATACTAGTATGCACTGGCACAAAAACGAGCAGCTCAGACCCTCCTGGGCCAAACTACAGAAGAAAACAAATCCTGGAGTGGCATAGTTGGCCACAAGCTGAACATGAGTAAGCAGCAGAGATGCTGATTTGTAAGAAAAAGCTGACTTGTGACAGTGTGAGCTTCGAAAGAGGGAACTGTCTTCCTCCCCCAGTTGTGTAAGGCCGAGTGACTTACTCTGAGTTGGTCCCAAGGCTTTCTTTATGGGCCACTTGTTAGGAATGCAGAACCCCTTGCCTTGCAGAATGACTGTAGGAACAGAGGCACCGTTCTCAAGTTAGACTGGAAATGTCCACCTATAGCTCAAAACCTCAGACTTAGGATAAAGCAATAGGAGAGAGCAATTCAGCTGTGAGCGCAACGAATCTTCACCATTCCTTTGTTATGACCAGGAAATGCCCCATTGGACACTTTGTGAAGGGAGCGATGATGTCAGTCAGAGGCACAGCTTCTTTTAATTTTCAGGTTGTTAGTGTTTGGCAAAGCCTGCCTCTTTCCACCCCCCACCCCTACTGGATTTTTCTGGAAGGCTTTTAGCTCTTCCTGCCATCGTGCGCACATGTGCACACACACACACACAGACACACACATAGACATCCCCCCCACAGAGACACACACATACCACACACACAGAGATATGCATAGACACAACACACACACACACCACACGCAGACACACCACACACACAGACACACCACACACACAGACACACCACACACAGACACACCGCACACACATAGACACACCGCACACACAGACACACAACACACACAGACACACCACACACAGACACACCACAGACATATAGACACACCACACACAGATACACCACACACACACACACCACACAGACACACCACACAGACACACCACACAGAGAGACATACAGCATGCATACAAACACACCACAGACACATAGACACACCACACAGACACACCACACACACACAGACACACCACACACAGACACACCACACACACATAGACACACCGCACACACAGACACACAACACACACAGACACACCACACACAGACACACCACAGACATATAGACACACCACACACAGATACACCACACACACACACACACCACACAGACACAGCACACAGACACACCACGCAGAGAGACATACAGCATGCATACAAACACACCACAGACACATAGACACACCACACAGACACACCACACACACACAGACACACCACACACAGGCGCACCACACAGGCGCACCACACACACCACACAGACACACCACAAACACACAGACACACCACACACACAGACACACCACACAGACACACCACACAGAGAGACATACAGCATGCATACAAACACACCACAGACACATAGACACACCACACAGACACACCACACACACACAGACACACCACACACAGACACACCACACACACATAGACACACCGCACACACAGACACACAACACACAGACACACCACACACAGACACACCACAGACATATAGACACACCACACACAGATACACCACACACACACACACCACACAGACACACCACACAGACACACCACACAGAGAGACATATAGCATGCATACAAACACACCACAGACACATAGACACACCACACAGACACACCACACACACAGACACGCCACACACAGACGCACCACACAGGCGCACCACACACACCACACAGACACACCACAAACACACAGACACACCACACACACAGACACACCACACATACCACACACAGACACACCACAAACACACAGACATACCATACACACAAACACACCACACACAGACACACCACACACACAGACACACCACACACACTACACACAGACACACCACACACACATAGACACACCAGACACACAGACACACCACACACACATAGACACACACACACACAGACACACCACACACAGACACACCACACAGACACACCACACAGAGAGACATACAACATGCACACAAACACACCACAGACACATAGACACACCACACAGACACACCACACAGACACAGCACACACACAGACGCACCACACAGACACACCACACAGACACACCACACACAGACACACCACAAACACACAGACACACCACACACACAGACACACCACACACACAGACACACCACACACACCACACACAGACACACCACAAACACACAAACATACCACACACACAAACACACCACACATACTACACACAGACACCACACACACAGACACGCCACACACACTACACACAGACACGCCACACACACAGACACACCAAACACACAGACACACCACACATATCACACACAGACACACCACACACACAGACACACCACACACACAGACACACCACACATACCACACAGACACACCATACACACAGACACACTACACACACCACACACAGACACACCATACACACAGACACACCACACACACAGACACAGCACACACACCACACACAGACACACCATACACACAGACACACCACACACACAGACACACCACACACACACAGATGCACCACACCCACAGACACAGCACACACACAGACGGCAGGGCCCGCGTGGAGCAGCGCCGCCTCTGGATGCCTGGCCCCTTCCCTGGCCGAGTCTGACAGCAGTGTTCCAATGGTCAGTCCTGCCTCCAGAGCCCACCTCCCTTCAGACTGTCTCTCCGGCTTTTCAGGCCTTCTGTCTCCATGGCCAAGCCCGAGTCCCCGCTTCTCACCCCCACAAAGCGATTGCCAGCGGGAATCTAGACTCCTGCCCGCACCCCGGCCCTGACCCCGGCTGCCATTCCCCGCGGAAGCCGGAGTGATGAGCTCTGCACCGGCCGTCAGGCCACGCTGCGTCCCAGCGCTGAGAGTGAAGCCCAGCTCCGAGCGGGGCCCTGGCCCTCCACTCCTGCCTCTTGCCTGCTTTCTCTTTCCTCTGCCAGCGCATTGGCCCCGGGCTGCGTGAGACACCCAGCCTGTGCCTGGCTCTGGGCTTCTGCTCTGGCTGTCCCCAGACTGGAGGAGGCACCTGTCATGTCTAGTTTAAATCTTGGCTCCCCCATCGGAGCCTCTGCCTTGATGCCCCTTCCTGAAGTGGCCTCCCTCTCCTCCCTTGCCTGACCCCATCTGTTCCCTCAGAGAACAAAATCACAACCCGTCGTGCTCTGCTTTTGCTTGTGTGGCCTTTTATGTCATGCGTCTCCTCCACCAGAATGTGGTTGTAGAAGCCTGTCAATAGTTCTAGCTGCAGAGTCCAGGACAGTGCTTGACCATGAAGCTGTTCATAATATTTGTAAATGAAGCACGTTAAAGAGATTGAACGGGTTGGGTGCGGTGGCTCACGCTTGTAATCCCAGCACTTTGGGAGGCCAAGGTGGGTGGATCACGAGGTTGGGAGTTCAAGACCAGCCTGTCCAATATGGTGAAATCCCATTTCTACTAAAAAATACAAAAATTAGGGGGGTCTGGTGGCGCACGCCTGTAGTCCCAGTTACTCGGGAGGCTGAGGGCAGGAGAATCCCTTGAGCCCAGGAGGTGGAGGTTGTAGCGAGCCAAGATGGTGCCACTGTACTCCAGCCTGGCTGACAGAGTGAGACTCTGTTTAAAAAAAAAAAAAAGATCAAATGAAAAAATGCTCCCACTGCCAGGAAATGTTATGGCGTGAAGGGATTTGGGAGGTGAACGTTACAGAAGCCGCCAAGTCCTGCTGATGGGTGACTGACTCTAAATGCAGGACAAGCAGAGTTCCATGAGGGCCTGAGTGGTTGGAGGACCCTGCTGGGTTTGGTGGGGATGAGCTTTAGAAGCACAGGCCCTGCGGTCACTGTCTAGGATGGACATGGCATTGGGGCTGACGCTTCTAGGAGGGTCATGGGGAGGTATAGCCATTGGTGGAGACCTTGTTGCGTCTACACTTATTTTATTTTTCCTTATTGTTGTTTTTTTTTTTTAACACAGTGTCTCACTTCAATGCCCAGGCCGGAGTGCAGTGGTGTGATTATAGCTCACGGTAGCCTCAAACTCCTGTGCTCAAGCGATCATCCTTCCTCAGCCTCCCCAGTAGCTGGGACTACAGGTACGTGCACCACCGTGCCAGCTAATTTTTAATTTCTTTGTAGCGATGGAGTCTCACTATGTCACCAGGGCTGCATCTGTGCTTCTAGTAAATTGGGCTATGCGGTTTAAACACAAACAACAAACCCCACTTTCCCACTGGCCTTAAGTGGATTGAGAGTAATGTGGCTGGGGTGAAAGTAATTGCAGTTTAATTGATTTTAAATATGCTGAAGACACAGTGATGTGAGCAGATGCCGCCACACCTGTGGGCTATGACCTCTGGGCCACATGGTGGGATGACTAATAAGTGAAAGAGAACCCCCCAAAACAAGTTAGGGGTATGTTTGTGGAGAGTCAAGTAGAGTTCAGGGAGAAACAGATTCAGAACACATGAAGGGTTTGGTGGTAAGGGGAGAAGAATGTATGAATATGAGAGGCAGAAGAGGCTGGGCATGTTGGCTCACGCCTGTAATCCCAGCACTTTGGGAGGCCGAGGCAGGCAGACCACAAGGTCAGGAGATCAAGACCAGCCTGGCCAACATGGTGAAACCCTGTTTCTACTAAAAATACAAAAATTAGCCGGTGAGGTGGCATGCACCTGTAGTCCCAGCTACTCAGGAGGCTGAGGCAGGAGAATTGCTTGAACCAGGGAGCCGGAGGTTGCAGTGAGCCGAGATCATGCCACTGTGCTCCAGCCTGGGGGACAGAGTGAGACTCTGTCTCAAAAAAAAAAAAAAAAAAAAAAAAAAAAAGGCAAAATAAGCAAGTTATTTTAGATGTTTGTCTTGGATCATGAGAAAGAAATCAAATATTATTTTTGAGATATTGAAACAATGGCTTTTCACTCTCAGTAATCAAGATACTCCTATTCACTGAATCAGTGGGTTCAGTGGCTTTCAGGGAGCCCCAAACATCCTAGAACAAAGAAGCCTTCTTCAGTTTTATGTTTCAAACTAGCCTTTTTAAAAGTCCATAGCAAGCTAATAATCAATCATTTTGAGAGCCCGGTTAATAAGAGGGATATATTTTTCCCCACTGTCCAAGAAGATCCCTTCTGTAAATCCAGAGTAGAGCCGGGGGATCTGAGTGTGACTTGATGTGTGAAGCCACAGGGGAGAGAACACAGGATTCCACACAAAGGAAGTGCCTGCCCCACAGGAAGGAAGAGAAACCCAGCCGGTGCCGGCAGGGGCTTGGAGGGAGATTGACGCAATGAGGGGCAGGGTACATGCTGTGTGCCCCACCCACCACCTATGGACTAAGGGTGGGGGCGAGGTGGTAGAAACAGCCTACATAGGTAGACAGGAGGTAGAAAGTAGAGGGGACTGTCCCCCACTTCCCATTTGGATATCTGGGAAGGGAGTCCCTTGCAGGTGTCTGTAGGGCAGCCCCGGCTGGGTAGAAATGCTGGCAAATTGTGTCCTGGCAGAGGAAGGGCCTGAGACAGTGGCCCTTGCTTCTCCACAACCTGCATGAAGGTGTGTCCAGAACTTCTCAGGTGCCCCCTGCGGGGCATAAGGAAGCTGGGAATTAAGAGCCAGCGTGCTGCAGAGGTGGGCCCAGGAGACCTCAAGGCTGAGTGTCAGAGTGGACAAGCAGCGCAGGGCCAGAGCGGGGATGTGGCTGGGCCTTAGAGGGTCAGCAGTGGCAGGGAGCACGGAGCGGCCCGGGCAGCAGGGGCCGTGCTGGTCAGTCTGTGCAAGAGCTTGTGCTGGCCATTGCCCAACCCGAGGGAACAGGTCATAAGCATCTCAAACCCAGCCACACAGGGCAGGAAAGGGTGTCCCTTAGGAATGCACATGGGAAAGGCATTTAAGGCGTTTCATTCATAATAAGGTCAAAATGAGTCCCCAGTGTATTAAGATCTGTAAACAAATGAACAAGTTGCAATTTCCTCCGTGGAACCTGGTCCCATTCTTCTCGGGGCTGGTCAGCTCCCTTCTGGAGAATTACAGTCATGCTGGGTCTCCCTTCGAGACCGAACAGACAAACCAGACCCCCATACAGAGGAGTCGGGAGAAACCTCCACCTAAGAGCAGCTTGCGAGGACTCGAGAACACACAGTCTGGAGCAAGAACTTGGGTTAACACTGCTTAGGTTCTGTAGGTTCCGAGAGCAGACCCCATGCATGGGTGTTCTAGGGAGGGAGGTCAGCTCCAAAACCACCAGAACTGTCTAATAATTCTAAACTGGCAATGGGCCGAACCGACCAGGACACTTCCTGGATTTGGAGCATCCAAGCGGAAGCCAGAACACCGCTATGCAGGAGAGGCAGATGTCTGCTCTGCACCTGGACGACCTTCAGCACTTCTTCCGACCTTAAGGTTTTGTGAATCGCTGAATGAAATTCTAATTTTAAAGTTTCTGACTCAGAGGCAGAGGAGGCTCCTATTTTGAGTCAGAGTACCCGAATGGAAAGATCGCAGCTCCTTGGAGACAGACAGACCTGGCTTCCGAGACTGGTTCTGTCACTCACTAGTCGTTGCCCGGAGAACGTCCTTTCCCTTTCTGAACTGCAGTATTCTCATCTGGAAGATGGAGCTGTTTACCTGGCAGGGTGTTGTTGGCATGAAGTGAATCAACATAATAAACATGGCCGATTGTGTGTGCGCACGTGTGTGTGTGTGTGTGTGTGTGTGTGTGTTAGCAGGGGTAGGGGGAGTATAGAATTTTGCTGTGCTAGAAAATTATATGATTGCCCACTGGTTAATTTTCTTCTTCCTAAGACCAGCTTACAGAGCAAGGGAACAGTGCATTTAATGAAAAGATGAAACAGAGGTTGATGTGGTGTGTACAGATACTGGTTTGAATCCTCTTAGCAGAGAAGGGAAAGTTCTGATGTGGGGAAGAGCAGGGAGGCGCCTATGACTATGCTGGGGGAAGGGGCAGGAGGAAGTCACCCCCTCAGGGCCACAGGTGGACACCCTCTGACCCTGTACCTGGGCTCTGGCCACGGGATGTGTTGAGCTGTGTGGTGCTATCTTTTGGGAAAGGAGTGGGCTGGACGGATCTGCCTCCCCCCATGACTGTCTGCAGGTGATGCCAGCTCTGCAGCGACCTTCAGCTGTGAAGTGGGCACAGGTTTCTTTTAGCCCTCTCCACCTCGGCTTTCTGCTCTTGTCCCTGCCAGCCCCCACTCCCTGCTACTTCATCCCTAATTCCTCCACCACGTTTTTTCCCCTGGAAGCCAGGACGGTATGAAGGACTGGCAAAGCTACAAGCCCGACCTCTCCCAAGGATGCTTGCATTTCAACTCTCAGCCATTCTCCCCTGGGGGCCTCTCCCCTATGGTGTGAGTGCATGGGTGGGCGTGGGTGCAGCTGGCACCACACCGATGTCTGCCTCTTTGCAAAGTTAATCTACCCTGGGTCAGGTCCTGGCCGCCTTGAGTTCTGGCAGAGGGTGGTGAAAAACAGAGCTCAAAGCTCTGCCAGAGCATCCCCCTCCCTTCTGGCCTTGGGCTAGGAGGAAGTGAGTGGGTTCTGCCTCGGGGCCTCCACCTCCAGCACCCGGAGAGCTGAGGCTGACTCAGTGATTCCTGGAAGGTGGTGATGTCACGGTGACATAGTGGTTTCCCTCCCCAGCCAGTCAATAGGAGAGTGGGTGATGAGTGTCTCTCATTGACACAGAGGCCTAAAGCTCTCAGGAGTGACCAAGTCCACTGGCTTGTCCAGGCCACTTAACGCCACATGCATCGATAGCTCTCTTCCTCGAATTCCTGCAGCTCTAATCATCTGTCCCTTGGTGATCCCATATTCTGGACTTCCAGGGCAGTCTTGATTGATCTTAAACATTCTGCCCCTTTGTTTCTCCCTGTCAACAAATCCACAAATCACAGAAAATCATCCCAGGCCCGCCTGCGCATCCTGGGGCTTTGGGGACATGGAGCCACCAAGCTTTCTCAGAAACAGCATGATCATGAGTGCCCTGCGTCCCAGCTTCACATCTGCATGTCTTTTCAACAATATTAATAGCTTCTTTAGAATCAGCATCTGTGTCTGTTTCTTTTGTCTTCTCTAGGACTCCCCGAAGGGGCTGAGGGTGTGGGAAAGTCTAAAAATGCTTATGGGGAGGGGGAAGTAAAGCTCCCCCCGCCTGTCCTTGTGGAGGGCTCTCTCCCACTACTTCACTGGAGGTGAAGGGCGCATTTGCAGCCAGCCTCCTGAGTCCCGTAAGGACCTGTCTTTTGCTTCTCCCACCCATGGTGATAAAAGGTAACCTAGTCCTGGTGTGGGTTTGGGAAGAAACCCTGCCTGCTGGACTGGGGCGGCTCGGGGTTGCTTTCGGACAGCCACTCCCTACTCTCTTGTTTACCAAAGACCTGACTCCCTGATAGACTGCGTCAGACCCGCATGGAGTAAAACGGATCCTTTGTCAGCTGCAGTCTGAATTCAAACGCCTCCTCCGCGGCCCTTCCCAGACCGACCCCAGGGTTTTACAAGGGAGCCTCGGCGTTGCCTTACACTGCCCGATGCTGCCCCCTGCAGGCGGCTTGCAGACACAGCCCGCTCCGCTGGGTGTGGAGGCTCAGCCCGTGCCCCCCAAATGGTGGCTTTTCATCACCTAGAGTTGTCAGAGCAGCTAATGGTGCATGAACAGGAAGAAAATGAGGCTTCTCTAAGTGAAGTGGGTGTTGAAAGACACTGAGCTAAATGGTGGAGGCAGTGAGAATGACTGATGGAGTTTCAAGTGTGAAGGAAGAAGTTGGGGAGATGAGGGTGGGAGAAGGAATGGCTGTTGACCATGACTGTGTGATTTAAATCTGTGCTCACATCCGCTTCAGAGGCAAATGGTCTGAACTCCTGTTTAATGGAAGGTGAACTCAAGTCTTAGAGAAAAGTTAAATAACTGCCCAAGATTATACAGCAATAAATGATGGAACCAGGACTTGAACTTGGTGACCCCAGACCTCTGTGACATCTGCTGTCCTGCCACCCCTCCAGAAGAGATCGTTATCCTGCCTGGAGGAAGCTCCTTTTGTCTATGGGATGAATTGGGTTCTTCGGAATGAAGGAGAAACTTCAACAGGGAATTCTCTTCACTAAGAGAGTTTGTAGCTGTAGCCTCTGTGATATGATTTGTGGGGTGTTGGGCAGATCTCCCTGCCTGAAAACATCTTCCCAACTTGCTCATCACATTGCCTGGAATTTCACTATAAGGGAGCCCTTCCTTTAAGTAAGATTGTGGAGTACTAAATGGTACTCCTGTTAAATGAAAATGCAATTTCTGCAGGGGCGAGTAGGGGAGAGGATGGGAGAGTCACACATTAAACCTTTATCTCTTAATTTGACCTCGGTGGAGACTAGCTGGCCAGGTTGCTTCATCCCTGTGATAGAGAATGAAGGGTGTGGGGAAATTGGAGGACAGGGGGTGTGTCAAAACTTAATTTTGTTACTGAATGTCTCAGAGACTCCTCAAACTATACCAAACGCAACTCTTCCCCTTCTCTCCCACGCTCTCCATTCTTGGACATTAAACAGGCTCATAAATCCCTGCGTTGTCCATCTCTCCTCCGTCTGATGCTCACTGGATCCTTCCCTGCCTGCCTCTGAAGTGGCGCCTGGAATTTTGCTGTGCACCCTCACTCTCTGGCATGCTGAGGCCCTCATCAGTGTGTTCCTGCCCCTGGGACTTAACCCTTTAGTCAAACCTCAGTGTGGTAGCAAACGAGAGCTTTCAAAAACATGAATTGGAGGGTGCTGCATTTCCTCCTAAAATCTTCCTCAATGTCTTAAAGAAAAGTGCCAGCTCCTCAGTATTTTATACTTACGAGCCTTCTCCCACCCTTCTCTCTTGCCTCTCCTCTATACCTCTCATGACCACCCTCCTTCACCCCGTTCCCCAGCCTGGTCATGTCATTCACAGCTCCATGTCTTGTGCTTTGCTTTTGTCAGGAAAGCCCTTCCCCTTTGGTGGCCAGCTAACCACTCCTCCAGGAAGCCAGTCCCTGATTCCTATGCCAGCCCCCAAGGAAGAGGTAAGTTTTTATGTCATCCCCCCGACCCTGCCACTAAGCCTGGACACATGAATGAATGGATGAGCAAACGAAGCTCAGCTGATGAGTGGGACTACCGAGTTCGAAAGATGCGTTGTTTCTGAAATGAATACAGACTGAACCGTCGCTGCATTTTTGAAGGTTGCTATGATGCACCGAATGTGTATGTGTGTGCCTTGGTGGGATACAGAGACTCCAATAGGGTAAATAATTTGATGGGCCTTGAACTTACTCAGACAAGCAGACTAGTTTCAGAACATTGCCATGGATACGAATGAGGACTCAGCAGCAGGGTACCACTTAGGCAGTGACAGATTTTGCAGAAAATGGGCTTAGATACACCTTTCTTATCAGAAAATCTCCCAGCTAATGGGGAGAGTGCTTCAAGGCAGAATAAAAGCTTGCATCCCCAATGAACAAAAAGCTCCTGAAGTTAGAAAACCAGGAAGTAGCAGGTCAGGAAGAAGATAAATTCTTAGCGATAGACCAAAAGATAAATGGCAATGAGGATGTTGGAGCCTTGAAGTAGAGTTCAGCATATTATATTAGAAAGTAAACAAAGGATGAAGATGTTTCAAATGGCTCTTTATATGTCCTGTTGTGTGAAGTGAGGAAACTGGTCCCTTGATCCTTGGCACAGTGTTAAATCATTTCTTTGTTTGTTTGTTTGTTTGTTTATTTATTTATTTATTTATGATAGAGTCTCCCTCTGTCACCCAGGCTGGAGTGCAGTGGCACAATTTTGACTCACTGCAACCTCCGCCTCCTGGGTTCAAGTGATTCTCCTGCCTCAGCCTCCCGAGTGGCTGGGATTACAGGCACCCGCCACCATGTCAGGCTCATTTTTGAGATGGGGTTTCACCATGTTGGCCAGGTTGGTCTTGAACTCCTGACCTTAAGTGATCTGTTGACCTTGGTCTCCTAAAGCGCTGGGATTACAGGCGTAAGCCACCGCGCCTGGCCGCATTAAATAATTTTTATAGAACTATATAATTTCCTATGTAGCCACCATAGAACCTTCCAAGTCAGGGGCTGCCCTTGGACACATCTGCCATGCCATCCACAGACCCTGTTGAAAATTTTCAAGCTGTCCCAACACTGTCTCTTTTTCCTTTCTGGTCCAAGATCCTATCCAGGAACATGAGTTGCCTTGTTCTTGCGCCTCTTTAGTTTTCTTCCATTTGAAACAGTTTCTTCTTCTTTCCCTGTCTTTCATGTCATTGACTGTTTTAAAGAGTACAAACCTTTCATTCGGTGGGACGTCCCTGGGTGTGTCAAAATGTCCTAATGTCCAGACTTCGGTCATGCTTCCTTGATAAGAACACCACAGAAAAGACGCTGTTCTCATCTCAGTGAATTGCATGGGGTGGAAGGAGGAGACATAGGATGTCAACCCATTCCACACCTGGTGCTGTGTATTTTGATCACCCGTCACGTTGGAGTTAGCCAGGTGTCTCTTCTATAAAGGCATCATTTATCCCCTTTAAGTTGATGGCATTTTTGTGGGGAGATAGTCCTGTTCTTTATCAAACGTCTGTCTTCCAATCTTAGCCTTCGTTGATGTCTCCTGCCAGAATCAACCACCACTGTGATACGGCTACTGTAATACAAAGCTTTCCCGTTTTCTGTATTGGTTTGCGTGTTTTTTTCAGTAAGGAATCTTGTTTTATTCAATGGATTATATTCTGTTACTATCCTTGTTTATTCTGATTTTCACATTGCTCCAGATATGACCGGTGGAGTCCCTTCAGTTTGGCTCTGGCATTCTTCTCACACATCTCCACCATTCTCAGCACCATCTTATTTTCTGGCACTACAATATGACCAAGGCTCATCTTGGTACTTTTCCTGCTCCAGCCTGGAATGAGCTCTTTCTCCAAGGAGAAAGATTCCACTGCTTCCTTGCAGTGGAGGATGGTGTTTAGAAACCAAGATCCGCGCCCTTAGTGTGCCGCTTCTTGCTGGGGTGTCATTGCTTCCAGGTCTGCTAAATGGAGAGATCCAGAAAATATATGTGTGCATATGTAACTCACATGTATACACACACACATCTAGAACTACTTCCATATCTACCTGTTTATATATTAGAAAACAAGAAATAGATGATATACGTCCAGTTCCAGTCCACCTCAGTGTCCTTTATAGTTTTTTTCTTGTCTATAGTTGCAACTCTCTTCTCCAACAGTAAGAAACCTGGCTGTCATTATTCTCAAGATACGTACTTATTTGCTCAATAAGTTTACTTATTTGTGTAACGTAATCAATTTCCCAATGACAGCAGCTGTGCCTTTCACCTTTACTCCCTGTCCCGTCCCCAGTGCCCTGTATCCTTAGATGCCAGCCGGCATTTCATCAGTGAATCCCACATAGCCGCCCCCTCCCTGTCAGGACCTTAAAAGGGCGTAATGCTGCTCTTGCATGCCAGGAAGGAGGGGAAGGAAAAAGAGAAGAAAGGAAGATGAAGCCTGTGTGGATTGTTTTAACTGAATGCCGAAAGGAAGAAGGAGATGCCATCTTGCCTGTGCCAGCAAGTGCTTTGTCAAGTATTGATCAGTGAGAAAGTGTAGATAGATGCTTACGCATGTATGAATCAGTAATGAATATTACTTTGGTAAATAATCTAGTTATTTATATTTAAAAATGGTGCATTGTGGATACCCCTGTCTTCACAAATACCATAAAACCTTGTAGATGGGTTGCAGTGGGAAATATAAAATAGCAGCGATGTGAGCAGGGGTCAAAGATATGCCCAAAGGGCAATTCAGAGTTGCATTCAGGCCTCAGAACAGGACACTTCTCAAAATGTGGGGGACAGAGTTAAAAATAGTTTCTCCTGGCTGGGCGTGGTGGCTCACACCTATAATACATTGCTATTTATCTCTTTGGAATTATATGTCAGTTGGCTGAGCACTGGAGGATATAGTGGAAGAAAACACATTCCTTATAGTCAGAAAGATCATGGTCTGGAGCAGGAGACAGTGACCAGGGCACTTCCATATGTGAGCTATGTGCATTGAGATTGAGATTGGGGAGGCCGAGGTGGGCGGATCACTTAGAGCTCAGGAGTTTGAGACCAGCCTGGCCAACATGGCAAGACCCTGTCTCTACAACAATACAAAAAAATTAGCTGGGTGTTGCTGGTTTGTGCCTACAGTCCCAGCCACTCAGGAGGCTGAGACTGGAGAACCTCCTGAGCCCAGGAAGCAAAGGTTGCAGTGAGCTGAGATTGCACCACTGCCCTCCAGCCTGGGCAACAGAGTGAGACCCTGTCTCAAAAACAAAAACAAAACAAACTGTTTACCCTCTGAAGTTGAAGCCAACAAAAATCAGCCCCAAATAAATGACATTAACCACCCGTGGGCAGAACCGTCTTGGAAGATGACTTATAATTGACTCCAGGTTCCTTTTGCATCTCCATGAAGGAGAATGAAGAGCCTTCCAAAATCTTCCTCTGCAGTAGTTCATTCATTCCGCACTATTCACATTGACGTCTGCTGTGTTTTCCCTTGTATTTATCTCTTTGGAATTATGTGTCAGTTGGCTGAGCACTGGAGGATATAACAAGGGAAGAAAACACATTCCTTATAGTCAGAAAGTTCATGGTCTGGAGCAGGAGACAGAGACCAGGGCGCTTCAGTATGTGAGCTATGTGCATTGAGAGGCGTGAGCATCCGGCTCCGACTGGGTGAAGGTGTGCCGAAAGGTGTGCTGGGGAGGTGACTGATAAGTGGAGACCTGAAGGACTCATGGGAATCAGCCAAGGAAGGGAATGGAGGGAGTGTTACGGGACGAGTGGCCACATGTCCCAAGGTCTGGAAAAGTAGCAGAGCATGGAGCGCCTGGCCAGTGGCGAGTGGGATGTCAAGTCTGAGGGGGAATGGGTGGGGGTGAGACTGGAAAGCTAAGCGGGTCTGGATCATCAGAGGTCTTGGAAGCCGTATTTAGGCATTTGGACTTTGTCCTAGGGAGAGCGAGACGTCCCTCAAGTGTGATCCACAGACGTGTGATATGATCATAATCCCATTTTAGAAAAGCTCCCTGACTGTGTACAAGTTAGCCAAACTCCCAGTTAAGGGCACAGTCTCCACAAGACTGCCCTCACTTCAGATGTCAGCCCTAAGTTTGGAAGTCCCCAGGGTCACCTTTCTCTTCAGGCAAGCTGCCTATAAATTCCGGGGTTCCCACGACTGCCCTCAGGTTTCATAATTCACTAGAACAACTCACGGAAATCTGGAAAGGGCTGTACTTAGGATGACAGTTTTATTATAATACAAAGATACGAATTGGAACCTGTCAAAGGAAGAGACGTATAAAGCAGAATCTGAGAGGGTTTCAAACACGAAGCTTCTGTGTCCTCAGGACGCAGTGCCCTGTTAGCACTGATAGGTGGTGACATGCATGAAGGAATTCACTCAAGTTTTGGTGTCCAGAGTTTTTTACTGGACTGTAATGAAGTCCAGAGCCTTCATTAGCCAGGCGTGATTGATTGAATTATTGCCTATGTGGGTGGACTCGATCTCCAGGCCTCCTCCCCTTCCCAGAGGTCAGGCCGATATCATGAGGCCGACAGCCCCAACCCCTATCCACATGGTTGGTCCTCTTGTCATGGTCAACATGTAGGGTGAGTCCGCTCATGGTAAATAAGGGACCTGCCACGAATAACAAAGATACTGCGATCACTTGGGGAATTGCAAGGGTTTAGAGGTTATCTCCCAGGAGCTGGGACAAAGGCCAGACCTCTCCTTAGGTGAGGCCAGATTTCTTATTGCGCACTGTGGTGTAGCAATTAGACTGGGTGAAAGCAAGTCTAGAAGCAGGGAAATCAATGGCTGGTTGCTGCAGCAATCTAAGGAAGAGAACACGGTGGTCCAGACCAAAGAACAGTAGAAGGGATGGAAAGAAGTGAAAGGTTTCCAAACGCGTGAATCCTAGAATGTCAGGATGTGGTGGTTGACTGTTGGATAAGGGTGTTGACGGATGGGGAGGAGTCGAGGATGATGAGTTTGGTTTGGTTTGTTGGCAAACGTCTTTGGCTTTCCAGTTTTCTGAACAACCAGCCTCGCAGAGCGCTTGGCACATAGTAAGGATTCCATAAATATCGATTGAATGAAGAATGAATGAACGGACCCATCTTTAAGCAAAAGAGACGGTGACTAGACCTAGACTGCTTCAAGAGAGCAGACCAGGCTCAGAAATGTTTCCTGCCCACTTCTGAGACTGGGCCACAGAGAAGCTTACCTGTCTTGAGCAAGTGGACATTTTCACCTCAGTTCCGATCTGACATTTTCACCTACAGTTCCAAAGTCTTCCATGTAGGAGACTTTCCAGGCCTGCTTAAGTATGTGTGTCCGCATGTTCTCACTCATAAGTGGGTGTTGAATGATGAGAACACAGACACAGGGAGGGGAACATCGCATACCACGGCCTGGGGGGTGGGGGGCTTGGGGAGGAAAAGCAGGGGGTGGGAGGATTGGGGAGGGATAGCATTAGGAGAAATACCTAACGTAGATGATGGGATGGGTGCAGCAAACCACCACAGTGGCATGTGTATGCCTATGTAACAGACCTGCACGGGCCAGTCTGCCTGATCCTGGGATGCGGTGTTAGAGAGTCCATGGTTACTGTGTCCCTGAGTCGCACTTCCTGAATCGGTTTTGTTATTAGTATGTTCACGAAAGAGGGATGTATCTTTTTTAATGTCTCTCCAATGCTGGGCTCCCAGCTGAAGGAAAGATGTGTGCAATGGAATTTTCATGGCAGGAATGACCCCGCCCTGGTTTCCTGGTTTTATGGCTCCCTCCCCAGCTCGAGTTCCCATTTGTCTTAGTCCATTTTCTGTTGCTATAACCAAATATCTCAGATTAGGTAATTTATAAAGAAAAGAAATGTATGGGATTACCATAGTTCTGCAGGCTGTAAAGTCCGAGGTCAAGAAACCACATTGAGTGAGGGGCTTCTTGCTGGCGGGAACTCTCCATGGAGTCTCAAGGTGGTGCAGGGTGTCACATGGTGGACGGCTTATGACAGACCCGAACTGGCTTTTTTTTTTTTTTTTTTTTTTGGGATGGAGTCTTGCTCTGTCACCAGGCTGGAGTGCAGTAGCTCAATCTTGGCTCACTGCAATCTACGCCTCCCCGGTTCAAGAGATTCTTTTGCCTCTGCCTCCCAAGTAGCTGGGACTACAGGTGTGCACCACCAAGCCCAGCTAATTTTTGTATTTTTAGTAGAGAAGGGCTTTTGCCATAGGATGGTCTTGATCTCCTGACCTCAGGTGATCCACCCGCCTCAGCATCCCAAAGTGCTGGGATTACAGGTGTGAGCCACTGTGCCCAGCCCCGAACTGGCTTTTAATAACAGACTCTCACTTATGATAACAAGGAACCCAGGAAGAGCTGAGAAAACTGGTCAGATCCTGCATCACAGGCGGCCACCACTCCCCTGATATCCCATTAATCCATTGACCCATCGACCCATTAATCACATTAACCATTAATTATTAATCAGAGCCCTCCTGACCCAATCAGCTCTTAAAGGCCCCTCCCGTTAATACTGTTACATTGGGGATTAACTTTCAGCATGGGGTTCAGAGGGGACAAACACTGTTCTTTTAGAGAGCCTCCCAGATTTCTTTCATGATTAGAATATGGTTATACAGTCTGAGTTGGGACTGAGGGCTAGTGGATTGTGATTTCCAACTCATTTTCAGAACTGGTGCTCAATAAATACTAGTTGCTGCCTTGGGGAATATGAGGCTTGTGTAGTATTGGCGTTGGATGGGCTTTGGGCAAGACACCAGTGGATGTGGGCGATATCTTTGTGCTGATGTTGGCTGCACCCAGATGCATCTGGGGACTTTTCCAACGTAACCAGCAGGCGCTATTTGATATGTCACAAAAATCTTCCAAGTCCACGTGACTTAAAATTGGGGGCAAAGGTCGCCTCTGAAAGCTTATTTTTATCTGATTCCTTTGTCATTCCTGAAAAGTCCATGTGTTTACGATACATCATTGTGGTGATAAAAGAAGTGAGTTGTTAAACTGAGAAAAATACTACAAATCAGAAGGAGGGGCTTAAACATGTAAAATTGTAACATGTAATCAAAATGATGACTTTGATCCAGGCTTAGAAGTTGTTACACCTTATCCCATGATACTGGCAGGCAATGTCAGATCGGTATATCACCAAATAATTTGCCAGCCACCCTGGGCAGTGTCCTCTCATGGAATGAGAGCCCTACTCCTGGTCACAGACAGCCCAGGTCTGTTCTGGGAGCCAAATTTAAGTGAGGCCATAGCAGTTCCAGATGGTAGAAGCCAGAATATGGACTGTGGAGCTAGGCAGAACCTGGTTGGAATCCTGGCTCTGCTGTGAATGACCTTGCGCATATAACTTGACCTCTCTCAGCTTTTCTGAGCCACTGTCTTCTTATCTGTAAATTCTTGTGCATATAACTTGACCTCTCTCAGCTTTTCTGAGCCACTGTCTTCTTATCTGTAAAATGGGAATGGTAACATCACACTAGATTCTTGTCAATGTCACAGAAGATGATGCACTTACATGCGTACCTAGCAGCATGCCTTGTTGACATGGACATGTGAGGCCCTTTCTCTCGGACTCCATCCTGATTGCAACAGAATTCTACGAGGCCTGGCATCCACTTATCAATGCCATTAATTACCCCCACCAGGCTGCTTTCACCTCCAGCACCCAGCAGCCATGCTCTTCTGAACTCTCCACCTTATCACCTGCCTGGATCGCGTCTTGCTTCGCTGAGCGTGCTTTCTATTCCTGTAACTGCATTTTACTTCCTCAGTTAGTCTGTAATCTCTTTCTGAGCAGAAGCTTTCATCTTTTAAAAATTTTCAATTTTTGCATCTTAGCACCATGCCTTTTTGCACATAGTACTTGCTCAAAAAATTGAGATCTGTTGATATTTCACCTACTTTTGTGTCCTAAAAATTGCCCCGGAGTCATGAGCTGAACTTAGCCTACATGAGGTCGTTACTACAAAGTCACAGCATGTTTATTCATTTATCTGTTTATGTGGCAGCCTTACCATGACTCACACATCCAAAGGAGGCTTGCGGCCGTATAAGGGGCACTGTGAGGGCTGACTGTGATTCCAGGAGCCCGTCACCTCGCAAAACATTTTTGGAACTCCTGCTTCGAATCAGTGGTGGAGTTGCAGTGGTGAATCTTCACACCTCCTGGGAGGAGTTATTTTTGGAAACTGAAAATCTGTCTTGATCAAGTTTGGGAGGTATGGTCATTCAGGGCCTGAGTGTGAGGAGGGATGGTCAGTGGAGTGATCATCCGTGAATATTTAACTGGGCATTTCCAACATGTCAGGTCCTTTACATCACTGTCTTAAATTAATCTTAATGTGACCTCTATGAGGTAGGTGCTGTTATTACCGTTTTACAGAAAAGAGACCCTGAGGCCCGGAGCGTATAAAGCACACTCTGTACGAGACTCCATGGCTTTTTACCCATTATTAAGTTGGGGTTAGGGGGCCAGAAAGCAGGCAGGGCGGACATACCCGAGTAACCCTTATGTACCCTGGCAGAGATGAGGGGCCCAGACATCTTGTTTAAAGACAATAAGGTCAAGGACAGCCACATTTGAATTAGGGAGCACGGGGAGAGGATGGGGGATGCAGGAACCTAAGAGGAGCTGAGAAAACTGGTCAGATCCTGCATCATAGGCAAGTACGGGCATCCCAGGGGGTCCTCTGGGAGAGACCAGAGAAGGGAGGTGAGCACTGGGACTCGTTTGGGGACCTCTGAGTAGATAAAGATCGTCACTAAAATCCCCACCCAAAGGGGATGCCTCTCTTTTTTGCTTTCTTAAAATGACGTTCATATTTGCTGATTATAAAAGGAGTTCAAGTTCATTGTAGAAAACTTGGAAAATAAGAGAAGTATAAGGAAAATAAAAGTCATCTATAAATGTCCCTGTCCTCCCTCAGGCCTCAGGCTTTGCTAAGACAAGGCCGCTGAGCAGATCAGCACACATCGGGTTATTTATAAAGCTCCCGCCTTCCTCTCCACCCACTCCCCTCTCTCTTGGCTACGGAGAAGGCTTCGGCCAGGACATTCCCTTGCAGCCTACTCAAGTTGCTATATAAAGCTCTGTGCTTCTCGGGGCTGGATCAGAACGTTCCTTATCTCTCTGCAGCAGGACGCTGATAATCTGCCCAGCTGGCAGGCGCTCTGAGGTCGGTTTGGGCTGCTGCTATCAGGGCCTGCAGTCCCCGTGTGGTCGTCTTCTCTGTTCCCACTGAAACCTGGCCAACAACACTAACTGAAACCTCAAATATAGGAAGTTGTTTGCTTGTTTCATTAGAGGGCAGTTGCCAGACAGCTGAGATGAACTTCATGGGCTTCGCACGGGTGCCTGGTGTGTCCAGCACATGCAGGCTCTGTGGTCAGTACTGATGGCCCATCATGATGTCCCCTTCTGAAACAGCTGTGCCAGCTCCCTCCTCCCCAAGCCCCTACCCCCATTCCCTTCCCATTTCTCTGCATTAGTGCTTGGCTCAGAATCTTCTTCATCCGTATGGCTTCTACAGGCAAAGGCCTCCCGTGGCTGGGTGGCCTGCTGCATTGCAGTTCCAGAATTCTGGGCTGGACTTCTACCTAATTGGGAGTAGACCACAGCAGATGTACCTGCTTTGCCCTGGAAAATAAGTTTTGCCACGGGAGGCAGAACCATCTGATTGCTGCAAGTCAGGGCAGAGGAGTGTACAAAAGAGGCAAGGTAGCAACCTGGAAAAATACACAGGTTTTAAATCAGAGCTGGTGTGATATCCTGGCTTCTCCACTTAGAAAGAAGTGTGATCCTAAGTAAGTTATGTAACCCCTTTGAAGCCTGGTTTTCTTATATTTAAAATGTAGAGTGATATTTTCATCATAGAACCGTTGTAAAATGTAAATAAGTTGACAAATATAAAGCCTGGAAACATACATCAGATAGCATTATGATAGCTATTTTTTTGATAGCCTTGTTTTTTTTTTGAGATGGAGTCTCACTCTGTCACCCACGCTGGAGTGCAGTGGTGCAATGTCAGCTCCTGGGTTAAAGTGATTCTCCTGCTTCAGCTTCTCGAGTAGGCACCCACTTCCATGCCTAGATAATTTTTGTATTTTTAGTGGAGATGGGGTTTCACCATGTTGACCAGGCTGGTTTTGACTTCCTGACGTCAGGTGATCCATCTGCCTCGACCTCCCAAAATATTGGGATTGCAGGAGTGCTGGGATTACAGGCATGAGCCACCACGCCCAGCCTTATGGTGGCTATTAAAATTATTGTTAATAATATTATTATTTATGACCATTTGAATGGGAAAGAGTTGCTGGTTTCTTTTTTCCTCTTAGATTCAAGATCCAACAGGGAAACCTTTGACTCTGGTTGTTAAGAAATCCATCTGGGCTGGTAGGTGTGTGTTTCCATTGATATTTAAATGAGTTTTTCAAGTTCTGAGAGAATTTTTTCAAAGCAATTTCTGGACCCTGAGAAAGTTCTGGTTCACCTTCACATAGGCCTCATAAGAATCAGATCAACCTCATATGAAAAGACAAGTTGTTGTACCTACTGTTTGGTCAAATTTTAGTAGCAAAATATTCCTGTTGTAAGCTACGAGACACTTTCCAGATGGAGTGATTATCTATAAAACAGCAATAATGAAAACATCACTTACTAGAACTTAGGAGGTACAATTAAAGCAGTGTCCAGAGAAAAAGGCATAGTGTGATGGTCCATTTTATGTGTCATCTTGACTGGGACACAGTGAGCCCAGATATTCGGCCAAACATTTTTCTGGGTGTGTCTGTGAGGGTGTTTCTTGTTAAAATTATTATTATTAGTTTTTGAGATAGGGTCTCGCTCTGTCACCCAGGCTGGAGTGCAGTGGCATGATCTTGGCTCATTGCAGTCTCCACCCCTTGGGCTCAGGTGATCCTCCCACCTCAGCATCCTGAGTAGCTGACATCATAGGCATACCACCATACCCAGGTAATTTTCGTATTAATTTTTGAGACAGAGTCTTGCTCTGTCACCCAGGCTGGAGTGCAGTGGCACGATCTTGGCTCACTGCAACCTCTCTCTCCCGGGTTCAAGCAGTTCTTATGCCTCAGCCTCCCATGTAGCTGGGATTACAGGCATGCACCACCACACCCAGCTAATTTTCTATTTTTTAGTAGAGATGAGGTTTTTGCCATATTGGCCAGGGTGGTCTCAAACTCTTAGGCTCAAGTGATCTGCCTGCCACGGCCTCCCAAAGTGTTGAGATGATAGGTGTGAGCCCCATGCTGGCCGAGGGTGTTTCTATGTGAGATTAGTGTTTGAATTAGTAGATTGTGTAAAGCAGACTGCCCTTCCCGATGTGGGTAAGCCTCTTCCAATTCTTTGAAGGCCTGAAGAGAATAGAAAGGCAGAGTAAGAGACTCTTCTATCTCTCTGCCTATCTTTGAGCTGGAACGTCAATCTTCTCCTGCCTTCAGACTCAGACTTGGCCTGGAACTTATATCATTGGCTCTCCTGGTTCTCAGGCCCTCAGACTTAGACTGGCACGATTCCATCAGTTCTCCTGAGTCTCCAACTTGCTGACTGCAGATCTTACAACTGTTCATCCTCTATAATTGTGTGAACAATTCCTCATAACAAATTAATACATATCTATATAGATACCCAATTAGTTCTGTTTCGCTGGAGAACTCTGATTAATATGCATCATCTTGTAATGAATTAATAAAAAATTAAACAGGAATGAGAAAATGAAATAAGCATCCAATGGAAGTAGTTAAAAAAAAGACAACCTCAAGAAAGCAGTAAGGAATTAATAAATGTTAAAACAGAAATCAATTAATTAAAAACCAAAAAATGTGTAATTGATAAACTGATACATAATGAATAAATTCAAAATAAAATTCTTTGAAAAAACAGTAAGATTTCTAAATTGTCAGCTAACCCTCTCAAGAGAAAAGAAAGGAGGAGGAGGATCCAAGATGGCCGAATAGGAACAGCTCTGGATTGCGGTTCCCAGCGAAAACACAGAGGGTGCGTGAATACCGCATTTCCAAACGAATTTTTATTGTCCACAGACCAGGAGATTCCCGGGTGGAAAATCACCACAAGTCTCCAGTGTGGCTGAAAGTGGCACAGTGGGTCTCCGCACAAAACCTCACACAAATCTGGGTGCCATTTCAGCTGGTGACTGGAATACCTGGGAGAAAGAGTCACCCGTTCAACTGAAAAAAAGGGGGCTGAAACAGGGAGCCAGGTGATCTGGCTCGGCTGGTCCCAACCCTACAAAGACCAGCAATCTGAAATGCTCTGGATTCAGAGTTTCACAGCAAGCACAGATGGACCCAGGACCGTCCAGCTTTGTGGTGGGAAGGGTGTCTGCCATTACTGAGACAGTCCACCATTACCAAGACGGTCCACCATTACTGAGGCAGTCCACCATTACCGAGGCAGTCCGCCATTACTGAGGCAGTCCACCATTACCGAGATAGTCTGCCATTACTGAGGCAGTCGCCATTACTGAGGCAGTCTGCCATTAGAGAGGCAGTCTGCCGTTACTGAGATAGACCGCCATTACTGAGGCAGTTCTAACTATACCCCTATAAACAAAACTGCAAGGAAGTTCACACAGCAGCTGGGCAGAGCCCATGGCAGCTCAGCAGTGCCCCTGCTGGCAGAATGACTACCTCCTTGCTGGGCAGAGCATCTCTGGAAAAAGGCAGCAGAATGACAGGAACTTATACATAAAGCCCCACCTTCCTGGGACAGAGCACCTGGGGAAAAAAAGGCGATTATGAGTTCCACTGCAGCAGACTTAAACGTACCTTCCCAGCAGCTCTGAACAGAACAACAGAGCTCACAGGTCAGCACTTGAGCTCCTATAGCAGACAGACTATCTCCTCAAGCAGCTCCTCGGCCCCTGTATAACCAAAGAGATACCTCATGAAGGAGAGCTCAGGCTGACATCTGGTGGGTATCCTTCTGGGACAAAGATAACAGAAGAAACTATCAGCAACCCTTGCTGTTCTGCAGCTGCTGCAGGTGATCCCCAGGCAAGCAGGGTCTGGAGTGGCCCTCCAGCAGTCCTACATCAGAGGGGCCTGACTGTTAGAAGGAAAACTAAGAAACAGAAAGAAATAACTTCATCAGCAACAAAAAGGACATCCACTCAGAGACCCCATCTGAAAGTCACCAACCACAAAGACTACAGGTAGATATATCCACAAAGATGGGAAGAAACCAGCGCAAAAAGGATGAAAATACCCAAAGCCACAATGCCTCTCCTCCTCCAAGGGATCAGAACTCCTCACCAGCAAGGAAACAAGGCTGGATAGAGAATGAGTCTGATGGACTGACAGAAATGGGCTTTAGAAGGTGGGTAATAAGAAACTGCTCTGAGCTAAAAGATCATGTTCTAACCCAATGCAAAGAAACTAAGAACCTTGAAAAAAGATTTGACAAAATGCTAATGAGAATAAACAGCTTAGAGAGGAATATAATTGAATTGATGGAGCTGAAAAACACAACAGGAGAACTTCGCGAAGCATACACAGGTTTCAACAGCCGAATTGACCAAGCAGAAGAAAGGATATCAGAGAGTGAAGATTAACTCAATGAAATAAAACAAGAAGGCAAGATAAGAGAAAAAAGAGTAAAAAGAAATGAACAAAGCCTCCAAGAAATATGGGACTATGTGAAAAGACCTAATCTATGTTTGATAGGTGTAACTGAATGTGACAGAGAGAATGAATTCAAGCTGGAAAACACTCTTCAGGATATTAACCAGGAGAACTTCCCCAACCTAGCAAGGTAGGCCAACATTCAAGTCCAGGAAATATAGAGAACACCACAAACATATTCCTTAAGAAGAGCAACCCCAAGGCACATAATCGTCAGATTCAGCAGGGTTGAAATGGAAAAAATGCCAAGGGCAGCCAGAGAGAAAGGTCGAGTTGCCCACAAAAGGAAGCCCATGAGACTCACAGCAGATCTCTCAACAGAAACCCTACAAGCCAGAAGAGAGTGGGGGCCAATATTCAACATCCTTAAAAGAACTTTCAACCTAGAATTTCATATCCAGACAAACTAAACTTCATAAGTGAAGGAGAAGTAAAATCCTTTATAACCAAGCAATTGCTCAGAGATTTCATCACCACCAGGCCTGCTTTACAAGAGCTCCTGAAAGAAGCACTACACATAGAAAGGAACAACCGTACCAGCCACTCCAAAAACGTACCAAGTGGTAAAGAGCATCGACACGACAAAGAAACTGCATCAACTAATGGGCAAAACAACCAGCTAGCATCAAAATGGCAGGGTCAAATTCACATACAACAATATTAATCTTAAATGTAAATGGGCTAAATGCCCCAATCAAAAGACACAGACTGGCAAATTGGATAAAAAGCCCAAACCCATCTGTGTGCTGTATCCAGGAAACCTATCTCACATGCAAAGATACACAAAGGCTCAAAATAAAGGGATGGAGGAAGATCTACCAAGCAAATGGAGAGCAAAAACAAAGCAGGAGTTGCAATCCTAGTCTCTGATAAAATAGACTTTAAACCTCATGAAAAGAGACAAAGAAGGACATTACATAATGGTAAAAGGATCAATGCCACAAGAAGAGCTAACGCTCCTAAATATACACGTGCCCAATGCAGGAGCACCCAGATCCATAAGGCAAGTTCTTAATGACCTACAAAGAGACTTAGACTCCCACACAATAATAGTGGGAGACTTTAACACTCCACTGTCAATATTAGAAAGTTCAATGAGACAGAAAATTAACAAGGATATCCAGGACTTGAACTCAGACCTGGACCGAGGAAACCTAATAGACATTTACAGAACTCTCCACCCCAAATCCACAGAATATACATTCTTCTCAGCACCACATCACACCTACTCTAAAATTGACCACATAATTGGAAGTAAATCACTGCTCAGCAAATGCAAAAGAACAGAAATCATAACAAACAGTCTCACAGACCACAGTGAAATCAAATTAGAACTCAGAATTCAGCAACGATCTCAGAACCACACAACTTTATGGAAACTGAACAACTGGCTCTTGAATGTTGACTGGATAACAATGAAATGAAGGCAGAAATAAAGATGTTCTTCGAAACCAACGAGAACAAAGACACAATGTACCAGAATCTCTGGGACACATCTAAAGTAGTGTCTAGAGGAAAATTTATAGCAATAAATGCCCACTTGAGAGGAAAGGAAAGATCTAAAATCGATACCCTATTGTCAAAATTGAAAGAGCTAGAGGAGCAAGATAAAAACAAACAAACAAACCTCAAAAGCTAGCAGAAGACAAGAAATAACTAAGATCAGAGCAAACAGAAGGAGATAGAGACACAAAAATACCCTTCAAAAAATCAATAAATCCAGGAGCTGGTTTTTTGAAAAGATCAACAAAATAGACAGACCACTAGCCAGATTAATGAAAAAGAAAACAGAGAATAATCAAATAGATGCCATAAAAAAGATAAAGGGGATATCACCACAGATTCCAAAGAAATACAAATCACCATCAGAGATTACTACAAACAACTCTATGCACATAAACCAGTAAACCTGGAAGAAATGGATACATTCCTGGACACTTAACACCCTCCCAAGCCTAAACCAGGAAGAAGTCAAAACCTTGAATAGACCAATAATAAGGGCTGATGTTGAGGCAGCAATTAATAGCTTACCAACCAAAAAAAGCCCAGGTCCAGATGGGTTTACAGGCAAATTCTACCAGACATACAAAGAGGAGCTGGTACCACTCCTTCTGAAATGATTCCAAACAGTCCAAAAAGAAGGAATTCTCCCCAAATCATTTTATGAGACCAACATCATCCTGATACCAAAACTCGGCAGAGACTCAACAAGAAAGGAAAACTTCAGGCTAATATCCATGATGAACATAGATGCAAAAATCTTCAATAAAATACTGGCAAACCAATTGCAACAGCACATCAAAAAGCTTATCCACCATGATCAAGTAGGCTTCATCTCGGGGATGCAAGGCTGGTTCAACATATGCAAGTCTATAAATGTAATTCACTATATAAACAGAACCAAAGAAAAAAACCACGATTATCTCAACAGATGCAGAGAAGGCCTTTGACAAAATTCAACAGCCCTTTATGCTAAAAACTCTCAATAAACTAGGGATCGATGGGATGTATCTCAAAACTATAAAAGCTATTTATGACAAACTTACAATCAATATTATACTGAATGGGCAAACACTGGAAGCATTCCCTTTGAAATCTGGCAGTAGACAAGGGTGCCCTCTCTCACCACTTCTCTTTGATACAGTATTGGAATTTCTAGCCAGAGCAACCAGGCAAGAAAAAGAAATAAAGAGTATCCAATTAGGAAAGGAGGAAGCCAAATTTTCTCTATTTGCAGCCGACATGATTGTATATTTAGAAGACCCTATCGTCTCAGCCCCAAATCTCCTAAAACTGATAAGCAACTTCAGCAAAGTCTCAGGATACAAAAATCAACGTGCAAAAATCACAAGCATTCCTATACACCAATAATAGACTGAAAGAGAGCCAAATCAAGAATGAACTGCCATTCACAACTGCTACAAGGAGGATAAAATACCCAGGAATACAACTCACAAAGGATGTAAAGGACCTTTTCAAGGAGAACAACAAACCACTGCTCAAGGAAATGAGAGAGGACACAAACAGATGGAGAAACATTCCATGCTTATGGGTAGGAAGAATCGATATTGTGAAAATGGTCATACTGCCCAAAGTAATTTATAGATTCAATGCTATCCCCATCAAGCTACCAATGACCTTCTTCACAGAAATGGAAAAATCCACCTTAAACTTCATAGGGAACCAAAAGAGAGCCCGCATAGGCCAAGTACATTCTAAGCAAAAAGAATAAAGCTAGAGGTATCACGCTACCTGACTTCAAACTATACTACAAGGCTACAGTAATCAAAACAGCATGGTACTGGTACCAAAACAGATATATAGACAAAGGTGACAGAAGAGACCTCCGAGGCAATGACACACATCTACAACCATCTGATCTTTGGCAAACTTGACAAAAACAAGCAATGGGGAAAGGATTCCCTGTTTAATAAATGGTGTTGGGAAAACTGGCTAGCCATGTGCAGAAAGCAGAAACTGGACCCCTTCCTGACACCTTACACTAAATTAACTCCAGATGGATTAAAGACTTAAACATAAGACCTAATACCATAAAAAGCTTAGAGGAAACCCTAGGCAAAACCATTCAGGACATAGGCATAGGCAAGGATTTCATGACTAAAACACCAAAAGCATTGGCAACAAAAGCCAAAGTAGACAAATGAGATCTAATTAAACTCCAGAGCTTCTGTACAGCAAAGGAAACAATCATTAGAGTGAACTGGCAACCAACAGAATGTGAAAAAATTTTTGCAATCTACTCATCTAACAAAGGACTTATATCCAAAAATCTATGAAGAACTATTACAGATTTACAAGAAAAAAACAAACAAACCCATTCAAAAGTGGGCAAAGGATATGAACAGACACTTTACAAAAGAAGACTTATATGAGGCAAATAAACATATGAAATAATGCTCATTATCACTGGTCATTAGAGAAATGCAAATCAAAATTACATTGAGACACCATCTCATGCCAGTTAGAATGGTGATCATTAAAAAAATCTGGAGACAACAGATGCTAGAGAGGATGTGGAGAAATAGGAACACTTTTACACTGTTGGTGGGAGTGTAAATTAGTTCAACCATTGTTGAAGACACTGTGGCAATTCCTCAAGGACCTAAAAATAGAAATTCCATTTGACCCAGCAATCCCATTACTGGATATATATCCAAAGGATTATAAATCATTCTATTATAAGGACATACGCACATGTATGTTCATTGCAGCACTATTTACAATAGCAAAGAGTTGGAACCAATCGAAATACCCATTGATGACAGACTGGATAGGGAAAATGTGGCACATATACACTGTGGAATACTGTGCAGCCACTAAAAATGATGAGTTTGTGTCCTTTGTAGGGACATGGATGAACCTGGAAACCATCATTCTCAGCAAACTGACATAAGAACAGAAAATTAAATACCACATGTTCTCACTCATAGGCGGGTGTTGAACAATGAGAACACATGGACACAGGGAGGGGAGCATCACACACTGAGGTCTGTGGGGGTGGACTAGGGGAGGGACAGTGAGAGGTAGGGAGTTGGGGAGGGATAACATGGGGAGAAATGCCAGATATAGGTGATGGGGATGGAGGCAGCAAACCACATTGCCGTGTATGTATCTATGCAACAATCCTGCATGTTCTTTACATGTACCCCTGAACCTAAAATGCAATTATATATATCTATATCTATCTATCTATATATATATCAAAAGAAAAGAAAGAAAGGAAAGGAGGAAGCACAAATAAAAAAGCTAAGGGGTACTTGAGAGGCTGAGGTGAGAGGATCACTTAAGCCCGGGAGTTCAAGACCAGTCTGAACAAAATAACAAGATGCTGTCTCTAAAAAAAATTAAAAAAAAATTAGCCAGGCAAGCTGGTGTGTGCCTGTGGTCCCAGCTACTTGGGAGGCAGAGGCAGAAGGATCACGAGGCCAGGAGTTCAAGGCTATGGTGAGCTATGATCATGCTCTTGCACTCCAGCCTGATTGACAGGGAAAGACCCTGCTCTTAAAAAACAAGAAAAAAAAGATAACCATAGATAGCAGAAATTAAACGAGTACTTAGAGACTATTTTGCTCAACTACATGTAAAAAAATTAAAAAACTTGTGTAGTTGAGAATTAACCTTACCCAGAGAGAGGTTTGGCTTTTGTCCTGGCTCCTGGAAGGTAAACTCTAGACCTGGCGTCCCCAAACTACGGCCCGTGGGCCGAATACGCCCCCCTGAGGCCATTTATCCAGCCCCCCCCGCCGCACTTCAGGAAGGGGCACCTCTTTCACTGGTGGTCAGTGAGAGGAGCACAGTATGTGGCGGCCCTCCAACGGTCTGAGGGACAGTGAACTGGCCCCCTGTGTAAAAAGTTTGGGGACGCCTGCTCTAGACTCTTGGAATGTCCCGCCTGATGAGAGTGTCTCTGTCTACCTGGGAGCCTTAGGTCACAGGACAGTCAAAGTCCATGTGATTTATGATGGGAGCTGGGGGCACACAGTATCTGTTCTACCTCCTGTGGGTCTGGAGAGAAAAGATCAGCCCCATGGGCAGTCAATTACGTCTGTGTTCTTGAGGCCCAATAAATGCTCTGGACACAAAGGCTCAGGCGAGATTCTCTGGCAGTCCTCTGTGTGTATTGTCACATGTTGCTGCTGGGGAAAGTTGCATTTGCCATGGCTTCCCGGGGAGAGGGTACCTGGAAGCATCATGCTTGGAACTTTCCTGGACTCTGCCCTGTGTGCCTCTTCTCTTGCCTGATATTAATCTTTATCCTTTATAATAAACCATTAACCACAAGTAAACAGCTTTTAGTGAGTTATGTGAGTCCTGGCAAATTATTGAAACTGAGGGTGGTCCTGGGAACCCCCCAACTTTGTAAAACCTGACATATCGGATCATTTTCTGGGAAAATATAATTTGCCAAAAACTGACTCATTATAGTCAATATCAGTGTTGTCTTAGTTAACCTATAAATTAAAAGAAATCCCAAGAAAACGAACAGTTCACAGGAAAAAAGAAGCAATGAAAATGAATGGGAAATTAGCCGTACAAGATACACTGTAATGCATATTATAAACCTACAGTAATTAAAATAGTGTAGGACATTTTGGAGTTGGAGCAAGATAGGAAGTCCAGAAATAGACCAAAACTTATTGGGAGTTTAGCTTATGATAACGATGGCATTTCAAATCATTCAGGGAAAAGAGATGAATTATTCAATAAATGGTGTTGAGACAACTGGGTAGCCATCTGGAAAAAATTAAGTTGGATTCAGACCTCACTTCTTATATCAGGATATATACCAGGAGAAGTCAGTGATTTAAATGTTTAAAAATGCTAGAACAGGCGTCCCCAAACTTTTTACACAGGGGGCCAGTTCACTGTCCCTCAGACCGTTGGAGGGCCACCACATACTGTGCCCCTTTCACTGACCACCAATCAAAGAGGTGCCCCTTCCTGAAGTGCGGCGGGGGGCCGGATAAATGGCCTCAGGGGGCTGCATGTGGCCCACGGGCCGTAGTTTGGGGACACCTGTGCTAGAAAGTAGTTTGGGAGAGTAAAAAAGGGTCTAATGACCATGTTGGAACAGAGAAGAACTTTCAAAGTATGACACTAAAAACAGAAGCCACAGAGAAAAAAACCAGTGATAACTTCTATTGCATTAAAATTAGGTATGGGAAAAAGGACGAAAGTGAGTTTGGAAGAGTAAAGTCAAACCAGAAAAATTATGCCAATATTCCCAATGCATAATGACCTTCTCTTCATCAGCAAGCAAAATGACATACAGTAAGAAGATTTGCAAATGGTATGAATAGAGAGTTCGTAGAAAAAGGAGCACAAGTGTTTTAAAACACATGCAAAGCTGTTTCATGTTACTCATGATAAGAGAAATAGTGAAAAACAACAGAAATAGAACTAATTATTTTTTACTTAACGAATTGTCAAAAGATTAAAAATTTCACTCTGTTGGTGAAGGTATGAAGAACTGAAACTCTCATATGTTGCTGATTGGACACTAAATCTGTATGGCCTTTATAGGTGACAAAAATGACCAATGCACACACCTGTTGGCCAGCTTTCTACTTCTAGCAGTTTATTCTAGGCACTTTTGGACAAAATGAAGTAGGTACCAAGTCATTCACTGCAACATTGTTTGAAAGAGTAGAAGACTGGATTCCTTTTAAAATGGCAATCCAAAAAGGAGCCAGTAAATCAGTTCTCATACAGTGAGGCAATGTAATACTCTACAGCTCTAAAAAAAATTAAGATCAGTCCATTTCCATTTGAGTTTGATGTACAGCTAGCGCTCGACTTACGTCCACGGTTGGGACCGCAGAACGGTCGTAACACGATTTGGTCGTAAGTTGAGTAGGCTACATGTGCAGTTGAAATGGTGCACGCAGAGATGGTAGTGCTGCCAGAAGCTGGTCCGCACTGTCGTACGCCCAGCTGGGCAACATTTGCACTGCCAGATGCGGAGCAGTCGTGGCTGGCGATTGTGGTCGTAAAGTCGAATGGTGGTAAGTTGCATAGGTTGTAAGTCGATCAATACCTGTATATTATTACCTTTCAAAATACTTAATAAATTTTCACAAATTGAGTTTCATTTCATGATAGTATTGTCATTATACATTCTGCTTAAAAATTATTAAAATAGGTCAGAAATATAAAAAACAAACAAACAAAAAACCCCTCTTTCTTCGGGGCCGAGAGAATTTTGGGCGTTAGCCACCTCTCCGTCACCGGCTAAAATAAAGGACTCATAATTTAAAAAAAAAAAAAAAATTAAGATCAGTTCATCCTTAATGCAAGTAAAAAAAAAAACCAACGAAGGAAGTTCTTTATGTACTGATGTGGGAATAACTTCCCAGATACACTTTACAGCGAAAAAATAAGGTTCAGAACAGTGTGTGGAAAGGTGTGCTATCATTTCTGAAAGATAAATGGGAACGAACATACGTGACAGCGAGAGCTGATATATAGTGTTGAACTTCCCCCTGCGAGGTAGATAGTACGGTTATATCCTGTTCTGTGGATGGGGGTAACTGGGGCACAGGGAAGTTGTCCAAGGTCGCGTACTAACTGATGAAGGGCAGTGCTACTTTGTGAACTCAGGCATTCTGGCTTTGAACTTTATACTCTCATCGTGACATCACATTCCTTTGTATGTATACATGAGCATGTTTGTATTTTCATAAACTATCTCTGGGTGATTAAGAGAAAACTATGGGAAGGAGATATCTCACTGTATTTCCTTTTGTACATTTTGACTGTTGGGTCACATGAAATATTATCTCTCTCTATATTTTTAGAATTCAATAAATTTATGATTAGGAGCAGGGTACAGCAGAGGGGGATATGCTGCTTAGGACCTGGGTTCCCTGAGGCAGTTGTAAAATTCCAGCCCAGGTACCAGGGTCTGAGGGTGTCCGCCTGCTTTGCTGGCTACACTGTGGACCTCACCTTGGCTCTGATCTACTCATGGGGCTCTTGCATGAATGGTGGCTGAAGGTGAGCCCAGGCATGCCAGGCTTTGCCTACTGGAGGGCTGTGCCAGCCCAGCCTGTCTTAACTCTGGGGCCCCGGGTCAAGGAGGTGGCCAGCAGGCTAGACCTTCCACCTGGGCCTTTGGTGTGATCCGAGGCCATCGTCCCCACACCCTGAGGCTGTTAGTGTGCCTGCCTGGCCTTGCTTGGGTGTCTGGGGGGGCGGGGATGGGATGGGGAGGGTCTGTACTGAGTTCCTGCAGAGGACAGTGTTTCTGGGAACAGAGGTGCCGCAAGCAGGAGCAACTTCAGCTTTTCAAGCACCTGGACTTCGCTTCAGCTCCAAATAAGAGGCCCACACAGCTGTGCGAGGGAGTCACTCCTGGCCACAGAGAGGGCTGTGGGGCTTCCTTTCCGACCTACACTCATCCAGAGAGAATTTCCTTTCTCTGCCCTCCCCTTTCTTTGCTTCTCTGGGCACAGCCTGGCACTGCTGTGTGATGAGTTGGTGTCAGGTGTTCAGAGGCCATCGGTCCCCAGTGGCTGGCCTCCTCCTCCATCTGTGATGAAGGAGCCAGAAAACCTGCAACAACCATGCAACGTCACAACCACAACTGCCACAAAATGCACCGCAAGCATGCTGCAACAACCACGGCCACTGGACCACACACCACGACTGCAGCAACCACCAGAGCTGCAACAACTACACGAGCCGCAACAGCAGCAACCACCACACCCGCACGGCCGCGCATCCTCAGCGACCATCAGCTGCCCTTTACCAAATGCGTACTGTGCTCTCGCTTCACACCCTGGGATGTGGTCCCTGCTGTAGATCAGCGGAGGCCGAGGAGGCTGGGTGACTTCCGAAGAGCTTCCGGCAGGAATGGGTGGGGCTGGTCTTTGGCTCAGGGAGCTTGCTCCTTGGAGGGAAGCTGTGGTCCCGTGAGGACTTCCATGTCGATTTGGCTCTAAGCCCTCGAGGATGGAAATTCTTTCTAGTTTCCTTTTCCAGCAGGTGTGTCCTGAGATGCTCTTCTCTGATCTACGAGCAGACGTGGACCTCTCTGTGTACAGGGGTTGGGGACAACAGGCTTGTTTTCCTCTGTCTCATTTGCTGTGGCACCTCGCACCAGGGAGCAGTCCTCTGGCCTTCTGAAAGCCACTTTTCCAGAGGCCACCTTCCTCCTGCCATGCAGTCACAGCTATGTACCTGCCTGTCCACCCTCCTGCCCTGGGGGCGCTGGGAAGGCCGGCTCTGTCTTTCCAGCTTTGCACCTCTGTGCTCTGTGCAGGGCCTGGCATTTAGCAGGTGCTCTGGCAATGAAGGAAAGACGTTCCCTGGAAGGTGGGAGGGGTCCCCAGATCTTTGTGGCTTGCTGTCATGTGTAGTTCCGGGGGAATATTTGAGCAGCAGACTGTCGTCAGGAAGCAGGACTCGCGCTCCAGGCCCCATTGCACAGCCAGTTTCTGCTAACCAGAATCTGCTAGCTTTCTCTCCTGGGCACCAGTGACGTACTGGGCACGGTGGGGTAAGGCCAGTGACAAGCTGGGCACAGTCACTCACGGTTCTTTCAGTTTCTGTTTCCTATCAGGGACCGGTAATGGAATTAAGGGGCAGACGGTCCATGCTTCTGGAGAGCTCTGAGGACCTAGATGGTGGGTGCAGGGGCGCTGGAGGGGATGTCAGGGGAGCCACTTGGGGGTCAAAGGAGGAGAGAGGAGTGGGTTGTGGTCAGAGTTTGAAGCCAGCTGTGAGAGGAGGGCGGGCGCTGGCAGCCTTGCATTGCTTGTGGGGTGCATAGCACAGCCCAGAAACGTCGGTGATGGGGGAGGGAAGGGTGAGGTGAGGCTAAGAGAAGACGCAAGCTTCTGCTAAGGAGGCTGGCTTTTATGTAACAAGCAACCGGGAGTCGTGAGCACCGCAAGATGATGCAGTCCACACGTGGCTGCTCAGAAAGACAGCTGCATCTTCTGTGAGGAGGTCTGCTCCCGGGCAGGGCGGCCTGTGCAGGGGCTGCTGCAAACTCAGGTGCCAGCCTGGGTAGTGGCTGAGAAAACGAGCAGCTGGGACACTGGACGAGCTGGGCTGGGAAGGGTGAGGCTGTGGTCCATCACCGGCCAGACGCCTGGGGGTGCAGGATGGGAGTGGGGAAGGTGTGCCCAGGATTTAGAGGACACTGTGGGTGGAGAAGTGGGGGCAGGGGAGGGGAGAGGGAGAGGGGACGAGGAGAAGTGCATTCTAGACCCGAGAGAGATTTAACAGCAAACATCCTTTGTCCAAGTCATTTCCCTGTGAGGCTGTGCAGGTGAGAAATGAAGCGTTTCCTCATTACCCTGAATTCTACCAGTGTTAGGAAGAGAGAAACCCTCTTCCAGTCCTGGGGGTTGTTAGTTTTGCTGAAAAGCACCCTGTGCTTCCCTTTTTTGATTTCAGACAAGAGGTGCATTTTCCTCCAAGGACAGGGAAACTGGTTGCGAGACCTATCAGAACGTCAGCCCCTGAGGTTTGCTGAAGGACTTGCCTGGCTGTTCAGAGGCCCTAGCAACACAGTCAATTCACACATAATTTGTTTTATTTATTTATTTATTTTAAGATGGAGTTTCACTCTTCTTGCCCAGGCTGGAGTGCAATGGCACGATCTGGGCTTACTGCAACCTCCGCCTCTTGTGTTCAAGTGATTCTTCTGCCTCAGCCTCCCGAGTAGCTGAGATTACAGGCATGCTCCACCATACCCAGCTAATTGTGTATTTTCAGTAGAGACCGGGTTTCTCCATGTTGGTGAGGCTGGTCTTGAGCTCCCGACCTCAGGTGGTTCTCCTGCCTTGGCCTCCCAAAGTGCTGGGATTACAGGCTTGAGCCACCGCACCTGGCTGACTATTTATTTAGAGACAGGGTTTTGCTCTGCTGCCCAGGCTGGAGTACAGTGGCATGATCTTGGCTCACTGCAACCTTGACCTCCTAGGCTCAGGTGATCTTCTTGTCTTAGCCTCACAGGTATAAGCTACCATGCCCAGTTAATTTTTTTGAGGAGATGGGGTTTCACTATGTTGCCCAGGCTGGTCTCAAACTCCTGAGTTCAAGTGATCTACTTGCCTTGGCCTCCCAAAGTGCTGGGATTATGGGCATAAGCCACTACGCCTGGCCATAATTTGTATATGTATTATAACTGTATTCATACAATAAAGTAATCTAGAGAAAGGAAAATATTACGATGAAAGTCATAATGAGAGAATACGTTTACGATTCATTAGGTGGTAATGGATCATCATAAAAGTCTTCACCCTTGTTGCCTTTACATTGAGTGGGCTGAGGAGGAGGAAGAGGAGGGGTTGGTCTTGTCTTGGGGTGGCAGAGGCAGAAGAAAATCTACACAGAAGCGGGCCCAAGCAGTTCAACCCCATGTTGTTTAAGGGTCAACTGTATTTCAAATGAGGAAAGCTCAGGCTAGACTTAGGGAAAGGTAAGGAGGAGAAAAGTAATCATCAGCATGAAATACTTCTGAATTAGAATGCTGCCCGCTTCCTCCCTGTCAAACAGCTGTTGGTACCTGGCTCAGGCCCCCTATTATTGTTCCCTAGTGTCAATAAAATTCCACCCGCACCTTCATTGGCTCCTTATCTTCATATAGACCCAGATTTTTGTGCATGCATCTTAGCTCAGACTGCTATTAAAGAATACCAAACTGGGCAGCTAAAGCAACACACATGTACTTGTTTCTCACAGTTTTGCAGGCTGGAAGTCTGGGATCAGGGTACCAGCACGGTCAGGTCTGGTAAGGGCTCTCTTCCTGGCTTGCAGACAGCCACCTTCTTGCTGTATCCTCAAATGACAGAGAGAGAGAGAGAGGAAACTAGAGTCTTTTTGTCATCTTATAAGGGCACTAACCCCATTATGAAAGACCACATTCATGACCTCATTTAAGCCTAATTATCTCCCAAAGGCTCTACCTCCTAATACCATCATGTTGGGAGTTAGAGTTTTAACATTATGAATTTTGAGTGACACAAACATTTAGTTCATAAGAGTAGAGTAATCTTGTTCTCCCAAAAGTTTCTTCATCCTTACAGAGGAGTTAACACCATTGAGTTAATAACCTGACTTTGAGGGCTAAGATATATACTAGTTGAGAAGTGTCTAATATAGATATAGATATAACTCCTGGCTCACAGCTGGAAGCAACACATTGTAGCCATAGCCATTATTGCTTAGCTACTTAGTGCATTTGTGGTTCAGTTCTAAACTTTTGCAATTTTCACTGTGATGTCGTCATTCCTTAGTAAATCTTTTACCTGGAACATGGGCTATAATTTCTTTTAATTATTATATGTCCAAAAAAGTATACATATTTTCCTCTCACTCTTGAATGAGTAACAGTTCAGCTAGGTATAAAATTCTATACTGTTAGTAACTTTCTTTAGGCATTTTGTGAGTTCGTCCTATGTTTTCTGGCATCTGTTTTTGATGATGTTCCTCCCATCAATATTCTTCTTCTTCTTCTTCTTCTTTTTTTTAGATAACCTGTCTTATTTTCTCTGGTGAGTTTTTTTATTTATCCTGAGATGTCTCACAGTTTTACTATGAAAAATACAAGTTTCTATGTATCCATATCTAGTGAATTTTAACTTTAATACTGGAAAGCTTTAGATATCTCTTTAAACATCACTTCACTCTCATTCCTTTTATTCTTTTTTTCTGAAATTTTCATTAGCTGTATGTTGATGCCTGCCACTGTACCTTCTACATCTCTTAGCTGCCCTTTCATATTAAAAAAAAAATACATTTTTCCTCTGTGTTGCATTATGGGTGATTTCTATAGTACTGCCTCCTAATTAATGGATCTCTCTTTCACCATGGCATCATAGAGTTTATCCAATACTACTGAGTTTATGTTTTGTTTTTTTGTGGAGACTGGGTATCACTCTGTCACCCAGGCTGAAACGCTATGGTGTGATCATAGCTTGCTGCAGCCTTGACTGACCAGGCTTCAGCAATTCTCCCAACTAAGCCTCCCAAGTAGCTGGGACCACAGGTGCATGCCACTATGCCTGGCTAATTTTTAAATTATTTGTAAAGATGGGGTCTTGCTATGTTGCCCAGGCTGGTCTCAAACTCCTGAGCTCAGGCTATCCTCCTGCCTCAGCTTTCCACAGTATTGGAATTATAGGAATGAGCCACTGTGCCCAGCCTGAGTTTATGTATTTTAATACCTATTTTTTCATCTCAATTGGTTCTTTTTTATAACTTGCTTTTGTTTATTTTGCCTATTGTTTTATAACTTTTGTTTTTATAAACGGTTGTTAGTCATTCCTATATATCTTTGAGGATTCTAAACATTTCTTCATAGCACTTGTCAATACTTGACATATTACATAATTTAAAAAATTTTCTGTCTCTTCCACTAGAATATAAGTTTCAAGAAGGCAGTTGTATTAGTCTGTTTTCACACTGGTATAAAGAACTGCCTGAGACTGGGTGATTTATAAGAAAAAGTTTAATTGACTCACCGTTCTGCATGGATGGGGAGGCCTTGGGAAATTAACAGTCATGGTGGAAGGGGAGGTGGCACATCTTACATGGTGACAGGGAAGAGAGAGCTTGCAAGAGCAGGGTGAACTGCCTTATAAAACCATCAGATCTCGTGAGAACTCATTATCACAAGAACAGCATGGAAAAAATCACCCCCATGATCCAATCACCTCTCATCTGGTGCCTCCCTCGACACATGGGGATTATAATTCAAGATGAGATTTGGGTGGGGACACAGAACCAAACAGTATCAGCCGTCTTGTTTTGTTGATTATTGTATCATTAGCACCTAAAACAGTGTCTAGGACATGGTAGGTGTGTAGAATATTTACTAAATAAATAATTCTTTAAAAAGTCAGCATCACATTACCCTACCATTTTCACTTCTTCTGAAGTGAATTCAGTTCCTATCATTGCATTTTTAAATTGCATTTTTTATGTGCCTTTTTTAATCTTTCTCTTATGGGAGTTATTATTAGTAATTTTAGTCTGTCTCTGTGCTCATGCCCTTTCAGCCTACCGGCTTTGCATATTGGCCCTCACAGCCCCTAGTTCAGAATCAGATTTTCAGTTGTCAGCTCAGGTATCCATACTGTCATGATTCTGGGACATTGCTGATCCCATCACTGAGCCAGGGGACCTCTTTGGCAAAGTTCCTCCTCAGCTGGGATAAGAAGCTTCGTATAAGTTTCAGCCCCAGCATTTTATATCCCTGGTTCTTGGGTGCGAAAGCCACCCAGTTTCTGGACTGGGAACACCTGGTCATGTATAGTTCTCCTTTCACCACAAGAGAAAAGCTCGTGGCTACCCCTGCCTGAGTGAACCTACAGTGCCATCTCTGCTGTAGAGTTGTGTTTCTGTGTTTCTCTGATCCTTGGAGATACTGATCTGTTTTTTTTTTTTTTTCTACTGGAGTGCAGTGGATGATCTCTGCTCACTGCAACCTCCTGGGCTCAAGCGCTTCTCATGCTTCAGCCTCCCAAGCAGCTGGCGGTACATGAACATGTCACCATTCCCGGGTAATTTTTATATTCTTAGGAGAGATGGGGTTTCGCCATATTGCCCAGGCTGGTCTCGAACACCTGACCTCAGGTGATCCACCAGCGGCGGCCTCCCAAAGTGCTGAGATTACAGGCATGAGCTACTGCACCCTGCCAAGATGCTGATCTTTTGGAGCAAGGATTGGACTTCCATTTTTAAAATTTTTGTATTTTATGTGTTATTGTTAAGTGTTTGGAGTGGGGGGAGCTCTTAAAGCATGGACTTATAGTACCATCGTGCCTGGAAGGCGTTTGTGCCCATTAAACCTCTGGAAACAGCAGGCCTGCGGGGTTCACTCTGGAAAGGCTGCAGTGGTGACACTGGAGTACATGTTAAAGCTCACCTTGCTCTACCTCATCTTACAGAAGCGAGGCCCAGTGGCATGCTTCGGGCCCCGTATTTTGTTAGCAGCAGAGCCAGGAAGGTAAACGTGACTCCGTTCCTGGGTCTTTGAACACTTGCCTTTGAACATCTGATGTCTTTCACGCAGAATGGCCTTCCTTCTTTGCTGCTGTCTGAGCCTCAGTTGAAGGGTCATCTCTAGTTCTACTATTTTTTAGTTTTCTGTGGTCTCTTCTTCTTTCCCAGGCATCTGGTACTTAAAAGGGAGGGAGGGGCCGGGCGCGGTGGCTCAAGCCTGTAATCCCAGCACTTTGGGAGGCCGAGGTGGGTGGATCACAAGGTCGAGAGATCGAGACCATCCCGGTCAACAAGGTGAAACCCCGTCTCTACTAAAAATACAAAAAACTAGCTGGGCGTGGTGGCGCGTGCCTGTAATCCCAGCTACTCAGGAGGCTGAGGCAGGAGAATTGCCTGAGCCCAGGAGGCGGAGGTTGCGGTGAGCCGAGATCGCGCCATTGCACTCCAGCCTGGGTAAGAAGAGCGAAACTCCGCCTCAAAAAACAAAACAAACAAACAAAAAAAACAAACAAAAAAAAAGGGAGGGAAAGAGCATGGGCTTTAATCAGTGCTTAGTGTGGACCTTGCAGAGGCTCTGCAGGTGGGCTGGGCGGGGAGTCAGCGCTCACATTTTATATACACCACTGCCCTCTAGTGGCCAATCCAGGCATCAACCGTGTAGTCTGGAACTGAGTAAAGCCACCCCAGGCTCTTCGTAGCTAGCATTAAGGTTCTCATAGTCAGTCATAACTTCCTTACCATTTATGAAAGCAAAAGTTCGAGTCCTGTTTATTTGGTCTTTCAAAGCCAAATATATAAGATATTTATTTATATAATCCGAAACTAGAATCTACCTCTCTATGCAGACGTACACCCGTCCTCCCATTGAAGTTGATTATGTAAGTAGCCCTGTCCCATAGAAATGCCGCATAGGGCTGAGGCCAGGCACGGTGGCTCACGCCTGTAATCCCAGCACTTTGGGAGGGTAAGGGAGGAGAATTGCTTGAGTCCAGGAGCTTAAGACCAGCCTGGGCACTATAGCGAGACCCTTTCTGTACAAAAAATAAAAAAATTAGCCAGGGCAGTGGTGCACGCTTGTAGTCACAGCTACTCAGGAGACTGGGGCAGGAGGATCATTCGAACCTGGGAGATCAAGGCTGCAGCGAGCTGTAAATGTACCACTGTACTCCAGTCTGGAGACTCCATCTCCAAAAAAAAAAAAAATATATATATATATATATATAACATGAGCCACATAGTAACTTAAAATTTTCGACTAGTCACATTAAAAAAAATGTTAAATTCATTTTAATGATATAATTTATTTCACCTAATATATCCAAAATATTATTGTTTTTAACATGTAGTCAATGTAAAGATTACTCACGAGATTATATATTCTCTTTTTCTCTTGATAAGTTTTTGAAATCTGGTATGAATTTTATATTTACAGCCCATCTCAGTTCAGTCCAGCCACACTGCAAATGCGGGTAGCCACATGGGACTAGTGACTACTGCTTTGGACAGCAAAGGTCAAGGGCAGTGGTTTCCAAACTCTGTCCTTGCTATTTCAACCTTGGGGAGGGGAGAGGAGCTGAAGTTTAAGGTGATCACCAATGGCCAATGGCTTTATCAATCATGCTTCATAATGAAGCTTCCATAAAACCCCAAAGAGACAGTGTTTGGAGAGCTTCCAGATAGCTGAACACGTGGAGGTTCTTGGAGGGTGGTGTGCTCAGGGAAGGTCTGGAAGCTACATGCTTCTTCCCCCATACCTCGCCCTGCGCCTCTTTGTATTCTTTGTAATATCCTTCATAATCTGGTAAACATGTTTCCCTGAGTTCTGTAAGCCACTCTGGCAAATTAATCAAACATAAAGAAGGGCTGTGGAAAGCCCAGCTTGAGGATCTATGGCTGGTGTCTGGAGGACGAGGGAGGCAGTCTTGGGGACTGAGCTGTCCACCTGTGGGATCTGACGCTATCTCCGGGTGGACAGTGTCAGAACTGAATTGGAGGATACCCCCGCAGCTCATGTCTGCTGCGGAATTGATTGCTTGCATGTTGGTGGGGAAAACCCCCCAAGTATTTGGTCACAAAAATCTTTTTTTTATTTGAGACAGAGTCTTGCTCTGTTGCCCAGGCTGGAGTACAGTGGTGCAGTCTTGGCTCACTGCAAACTCTGCCTCCTGGGTTCAAGCAATTCTCATGCCTCAGCCACACAAGAAGCTGGGATTACAGATGTGCGTCACCACACCTGGCTAATTTTTATAATTTTAGTAGGGAAGGGGATCTCGCTGTGTTGGCCAGGTTGGTCTCGCACCCCTGGCCTCAAGCTATCTGCTTGGCTCGGCCTCTCAAACTGCTGGGATTACGAGCTTGAGCCACTGTGCCCTGCCAAAAGTCTTCTGTATTGATGTTGTTGCTGGCGTGAGAGCAGAGGTAACACTGTTCATGTTTGTGCCGCTCACAGGCTGTTGCGACACACTTGGGAGGACGGCATTGCAATTTCGGGTGCCTCCTTTTGAACGCAGAGCAACAAAAGCTGACAAAATGCAGGAGAAAGCCGCTGTATTCTGGGGAAGGTTGTTAATAGCCTCCCAAGCTTTCTAACAGGCTTAAATCTGAGGTGGTACTACATCGGTTGGTCCCATTTTATGGGGATAAGGACAGAGGAGGAAGACTCTTTTTTGGGAGCAGGAGTTTTCCCCTCTGCACTCTGGAAGGAGCATCTCCTAGAAGTTGCTCCACGTTGCAGACTGGCTTCAGGGTCCTCTCATCTGTCATTGGCGTCCCCCTTGGTTCATCTGTCTGACTGCATGTCCTAGCAAGTCAGGTTCTATTCCAGGCACTCAGGCTGAATTTCAAGGTGGCCTTAAGATATGTCTTCTGGTCTACCCTGATTTATAAATGCAGGCCTCAACCGTCCACGCAGCAGCCTCTAGGGAATTCACTAGTAGTTGCGTTTCTTTTTTCAAATGATCTTTATGGTAGAGTCATAATATGGAAAAGCTGCCAGCAGACCGAAGTTTTGTAAGTTAAATAATTTTGATTTCTCTGGGAGCTCACAATTTAAGAAATCCTATGGTGAATTCTTTTGTAGACTGAGTAATCAGCCCTCTCTTTGTTTTAAAAGTTCAAGTTTTAATGTTATCTCGCCTGAGGGAGATGATTCCACACATATTAAAAATAAAAAAGATGCAAAGAAAAGATTCCATCTTCAGGCCCCCCCCCTCCGTATTTAAATGGTGGTCTGTGATCACAATTATCCAGCTCTTAAGCAGTTACACTAAATATTAATGAAAGAACCCTAGTCACACAACTGTGCCCAAGGGAAGCTTCTGCCTGAAAGTCAGTGTTAATGGCCCAGCAATTGTTTTAATGGATTTTCAATGAAGTGGGAAGATGACAGGCCAAGAAGGGTGAGGTTCCATGACAGGGCACAATTAGCATCTTGCCGTTAGTACCTGACCTTGTTTCTAGTTTTATTTCTTTACAATCCTGGTGAACTGATTCCCTGAGTATTTATTAGTTTATATTGAACACAACTCCTAAGACCTTTGTTGGCTCAGAGTAAGGGTGCCCATCTCCACTGCTTCTGCAGGAGAGGTGTCGTAGCTTTGTTCAGTGGGGGGTGTTGGTAAAGCTGTCCTGATGATGCTCACGGTGATGATCCCGATGCCTGCGGATTCTAACGACGGACACACTGCTGCTTTCCACTGGTTCTTTCCAACTCCCTGACCCTCTGGTGTCATCCCTGTGGCCCCGATCCTTGAAGAACTTGGCCCGAGACACCCAGCTCCCAGTGCCTGGTCCCCTGCTGGTTCTTTGTCCTCTAGAGTGATTGCTATCGGTTACGAGCTTAGCCCCTACAATCACATCGCCTGGGATGGAATCCTTCCTCTACCAGCTGTGTCTTTTGGCAAGGGTCACTTGGTCTTTTGGTGACTCAGTTTTCTCAGCTGTAAGATCAGCCCTTAGTGCCTGTGGGTAAGCCAAGCGCCTTGTGCGGAACTCCTCCAGGGTGCCCTGTCTTCCTCCCCCATTTTGAGTCCACGTTCTTGAACCCCAGGACTTTCCTTGACCCCCATGCCCCCTTAGCACTTCTGGGGACTCAGATTTTGCTCCCAAACTCTGGTTTTCTCACTGAGTGCCCTCTTTCAGAAAGGCTGCAGAAACTCTTTTTCCTTGTTTTAAAATTGGTGTTCTAACCTAGAGATTGGCCGACTATGGCCTGCCAAGCAAATCTGGCCCACAACTTATTGTTATAAATAAAGTTTTATCAGAACAAGCCAGGCTCATTCATTTATGTATTGTCTACAACTGCTTTCAGGCTGTCACAGCAGAGTTGAGTAGTTGTGACAGAGAAAGAGGCTCACAAGTCTAAAATATTTACTCTCTGGGTCTTTCCAGAAAATGTTGACCAATCCTTGCCTGTTACGGGTTTAACTGTGTCCTCACAGAAAGAAGGTTGAAGTCCTAACCTCCAGTACCTCAGAATGTGACCTTCTTTGGAAATAGGGTCTTTACAAAGTTAATCAAATTAAAATAAGGTCTTTAGGGTGGGCCCTAATCAATGTGACTAGTGTCCTGATGAAAAGGGGAAATTTAGACATAGAGACAGATACACACACACAGGGAGGATGTTGTGAAGACGTCACCCTGTGACAGGCAGGACTGGAGTGAGTCTACCAGAAGCCTGTAGGGAGGCCTGGAACAGCTTCTTTCTGAGGGCAACTTGGTCTTAGATTTTAGGCCTCCAGAGCTGTGAGACAATAGATTTCTGTTGTTTTTAAGTCACCTGGTGTGTGATGCTCTGTTGTGACAGCCCTAGGAAATGAATGTACTGCCTAACCAATTCTTTTCTTTATTCCCATTGTTCTTTTATGTGACATATTTGTATGTTGCGCCAAATCACTTCAAGGTGGCCCTCACACACACACGAGGTAATGATGTCCCTGCCCCATGTGTTCATTCTGCCCACTGCCCAGAAAGAGCTGATGATCAAGACAGGAATTGCAATAGAGAAAGAACTTAATTCACGTAGAGATGGCTGAATGGGAGACCGGAGCTACATTATAACTCAAATCAGCCTCCCCCACATTTTGGAGGCTAGAGTTTTTCAAGGTTATTTTGGGAGCAGGGGAATGGGTGCTGCTGATTGGTTGGGTATGCAATGGTAGGGCCACAGAGAACAGAGCTCATGTGTTGAGTCTGCCTCTGGATGGAGGAGCCACAGGACTGGCTGAGTCTCAAGTCACTTGTCCAGGTGGGGTAAGTCTGGAAAATGTCTCAAAAGACCAATCTTAGATTCTACCATAGTGCTGTGATCTGCAGGGGTCACTGGGGAAGTTCAAATTTTCTGACCTCTGGAATAACAGCTGATCATCATTATGTCCACACCTCAGCAGCATTTAGGCTCCTTGCATCCTCTTAAGCTGGTGATCTTTCATTAGAAGGCTTTCATTAGTACACTGCCTTTCATTTCAAAGGCAGTTTTGGGGAAGGGCTATTACCCTGTAAACTATGAACTAAATGTCTCCCAAAGGTAGCTTGGCCCATGCCCAAGAATGATGGAGGGCGGTGTGGAGGTTAAAGACAAAATGCAGGCTGGTTAGATCGATCTCTTTTGCTGTCATAATTTTCTGTCACAATTTTTGCAAAGGCAGTTTCAGCAGGGCCAGTTGTCAACTCGTTTGATGGGTGATGGAGGCTCAGAGGCTTTCAGGGCCTCATGCAGGGGCCCCTCACAGGGCAGCAGTGGGGAGAGAACCCATATTTCCGGAGGGCCCCTTTGTGCTTTCCTCACACCACTTTGCGGCACCCACAGCCAGCTGAGGAATTACAGGAGAATCAGGCAGTTACGACTGGAAAAAGTGTGCTTCCTTTCCCGCCACCCGCAGGAGCATCACCGTTGGAATCAGCCTGCATGGACGTGGAATGTCTAGGGAAGCTGTTTCTTCCAAGGACAATGCTGGCCTCACCAGTGTGTGCTAAGAAGAGACAGGATTGCTCTAGAGACTGAAACCACCTTTGCAAAAATCATAACTGAGAAAATTATGACAGTGAAAGGTATCAGACCTTGCTGACCCCATCTGGCTTCTCACCTCTAAACTGTCCTTGTTCATTCCTGGGTATAGGCTGAACTAGCTTTGGGAAGGAATTTAGTGTGGAGTTGATATGATAGCCCTTCCCTAAAGGCTAAACTGTTCTTGTAAAACGAATGAAGCACCACCAGGCACCAAGTCAAGATGAGAGGGGCTAGAATTCTAAATATTACCAGCCATTATTCCAGAGGTCATAAGAGCGTTTTTAACAACTGGATGGCCCCATCTGGGCCTGCCAACCAGTTCTGCGGCCTCCACCCAGGAACTAACTCAGCAGAAGAGAACAGCTTTGACTTCCTGTGACTTCATCCCTGGGCCAACTGATCAGTACTCCTGATTCACTGGTGCCCTACTCACCAAATTATCCTTGAAAACTCTGATCCCTGAGTTTTCTGGGAGAGTGATTTGAGTAATAACAAAACTCTGGTCTCCTGCACGGTTGGTTCTGTGTGGATTACTCTTTCTCTATTGCAGTTCCGCTGTTTTGATAAATTGGCTCCGTTTAGGCAGTCGGCAAGGTGAACCCCTTGGGTGGTTACAAGACCTCTTCTGTGGCCCTGTGGGATGTGCTGGGGACTGAGGGGGGACAACAGGAGGGGCCTAGGGGCTGTTCTAGCATATAACTCCGTTGTGAAAGCTGGCACTTGCCCTGGTTAAGGCTTGGTCTTGGACGCTGTGGGTTCCCCTGACCTCTGGCTCCAGGTACCCATTCGTCTGAGATTCTTGTAGCCATGCTCTCTGTTTCTTCCTTGTTCAGCTGTTATAACGATTCTCCCATGTTATGGATAGTTTGTCAGTTATGACAGGAGTTTTGGGACCACAGGTAGGGAACGTCACCCCAATAGGGATGATCTCCATTTTAAAGAAGAGAAAACTGAGTCTCTGTGGGGGTGGGTCTCACAGCCATCATGGATGATGGTGGCACTGGGAGTGGCCCGCCTGGCTCTGCAGCTCTTGTCGTCACACCGGGTTGAGGGGGGGCAGTGTCCATGTGCTTGGCCTCTCTTCCCATTGAACATCATTCAGAATGTGATTCCTGTGAGTGGGGTGGGGTGGGGGAGCAAGAGCTCCAGCATAGACTCTGTGAAAGCCCTCCTCCAGGCACTGACTTTGGAAAGTGCTGGATGCATTGAGTGTCACTAGCGAAGGTTGGGGAGGACGGAGAACTAGAGGGAGAAAAGCCAGACCGGTTTCTGGGAAGGAGAAGAAGCAGGAGGCAAAAGAACAGAAGAGGAAAGTGTGAAACTGAAGTTGGGACATGAACTTATCCCACTTTCATCCCTGCCTTGTCTCTACACCCCTCTGTAAAGTCGAAGGAGGTGCCACTGTTCTGGTCTCAGAGACGCCAGTTCCTGAGACTGCCCAGTCCTGGTTCAGCTTTAGCAAGAATAAGGTATAACCAGGGGCTGCAGCTGCCCTGGAACTGTGGGAAAGGTGGGGTTGGGTGTTGGGGGATGTGAAGCTGGGGTTGAGGAGGGGCTGATGGAAGGACTCTGGGAGACAGGGTCCCACCCTGGCATGTCATTGTCAAAGGCGTTGGAACCAGAGTGACTCCATCTTGAATAGGGGCTGGGTGAAATGAGGCTGAGAGCTGTTGGGCTGCATCCCCAGGAGGCTGGGCATTCTCAGTCACAGGACAAGACAGGAGGTCACAAGATGCAGGTCACAAAGAGCCCCCTGATAAAACAGGATGTGGTAAAGAAGCTGGCCAAAACTTGCCAGAACCAAGATGGTGACAAAAGTGACCTCTGGTTATCCTCACTGCTGACTACATGCTGATTAGAATGCATTAGCATGCTGAAGACACTCCCACTGCTGCATGACAGTTTACGTATGCCATGGCAATGCCCGGAATTTACCATATATGGTCTAAAAAGGGAGGAACCTTCGGTTCCTGGGGAAATCTCTGTCCCATTTCCCAGAAAACTCATGGATAACCCACCCCTTGTTTAGCATCTGATCCAGAAATAAAAATGGCCAGTCTTGGGGCTGCCCTGCCTATGGAGTAACCACCCTTTTATGCCTTGACTTTTTTTTTTTTTTTTTTGAGACAATCTCACTCTTGCTCAGGGTGGAGCGCAATGGCGTGATCTCGGCTCACTGCAACCTCTGACTTCTGGGTTCAAGTGATTCTCCTGCCTCAGCCTCCTGAGTAGCTGGGATTACAGGTGTGAGCCACCACACCTGCCTGATTTTTGCATTTTTAGTAGAGACCTGGTTTCACCATGTTGGCCAGGCTGGTCTCGAATTCCTGACCTCAGATGATCCTCCTGCCTCAGCCCCTCAAAGTACTGGGATTATAGGCGTGAGCCGCAGCACCTGGCCTATTCCTTTACTTTTTAAATAAACTTGCTTTCACTTTACTCTGTGGCCTTGCCCCAAATTCTTTCTTGTGTGAGCTCCAAGAACCCTCTCTTAGGGTCTGGATCAGGACTCCTTCCTGGTAACATCTGATGGTGGTTGAGGAGCAGGCCTGCCCCATTCCTGCCTGCCGGAGGCTAAATAACAGCCCCCAAATATGTTTATGCCCTAATCCCTGGCACTGGGGATGTTAGCCTATGTCAAGAGGGAGTTTGCTCATGTGATTAGCCTGGCTTACCTAGGTGGGCCCCAGGTAATCACAAAGGTTCTCATCGGAGGGACCCAGGAGTCAGGGTCGGAGGGGAAGGCGGGAAGATCCCGGAAGCACAGACGAGTGATGTCCTGGCAGACACTGGAGGCTGCACTTTGGAGACGGACGAGGGGCCAAGGGAGGCCGTGGGTTGTCTTCTCCAAGCTTTGGAAGGAACCAGCCCCGTGGATACCTTGATTTGAGCCCCGTTAGCCTTATTTTGGACTTCTGACCTCTAGGACTGTAGGAGAATAATGCTGTGCTGTTTTAAACCTCTGAGATTGTGGTGACTGTTTGCAGCAGCTGCAGGAACAGAAAATGCGCTGCCTAGGTGGACCCTCTGGCTCCTCAGCACCCGTGCTGGAGCGGCGCACGCTGCCAGGGAGAGCAAGGAAACAGGTGAGCCCGAGGCCACGCCCTCCCCAGCCTGAGGCAGGCCGTTCTGGGAGGCGTGGGGCCACGTGGGGCCTGCTGAAGACAGCAGCGCTTGGCTCGGGGCGTGCCTGTGCCTCGGGCAGGAAGGGAGCTGAAGCCCAGCCACCCTCCTCCTGACCCTCAGGACGCTAGCCCCAGTGCAGGGGCTTCCTCTTGCACCTGCTGGCACAGCGGCTTCCTGTATCCGATGATAGTTCACGGACCGCCTCGTACCGGCCAGGGCGGCTGGGAGGCCGGGAATATGGCCGTGAAGAGCGCAGCACGGCGTTCCCTTCGCCACGTGTGCACATTCTAGTGGAGGAAGACTGGCAGCAAGTAGGTAAACGTGTGTACAGCAGCTGCTGGGAAGGGCGATGGAAAACATTAGCAAGAGAGGGGCATAGAAAGCAGTGAAATGGAGGCGGGGGGGCAGGGAGGGCCGGATGGAATGCAGTTAGAGCCACGAAGATCTCTGAAGGAAGAACGTTCCAGGCACAGGGACCGGGAGGACACAGGCGCTGGGACAGTAGCATGCTGGGCACTTCCAAGGACAGGATGGAACCCAGTGTGGCTGGCGTGGGGTGAGAGGTGGGGAAGGGATAGGTGTGGGAGTGCCGAGGGCAGGTGGCCTGGGGCCTTGGGGCCATTAGCCACGCTCCCAAGGGAGCTTTTGGAGGGTTCTGCGCATTTCCAAGTGCCTCTAGGAGACCTGAGATACCGCCTTGCCCTGTTGTGCAGCTGCGCAGGCTGCGAGGTATAGATTCGGCCCTCGGCTAAGCTGCAGGGAAGACAGGAAGGGAGAGGCACGCCCCGTTCTCCTGTTTCTTGCCGCACGTCTCCTCATCAGTGAACTGCTTGTGCGTGGTCTTCTCCTTCATTTGCATGCAGCTCCCTGCCCTCCCGCAACCTTACCAATCTTGTACACTTAGTAAAATGGAGGCCATGCATCCCGTGACCCCTTCTCCAAAGTGATGAATTGTGTCTCCTAAAAAGATATGTTAAAGTCCTGACCCCCATTTACCGCAGAATGTGGCCTTCTTCGGAAATATGGTCATTGTAGATGATTAGCTAAGACAAGGTCATACTGGAGTAGGGTGACCCCTGAATTCCATATGAGTGACTTTTTTTTTCTGTTAAATTCACACAATAAGTTCCTAAGTTTAGATATTGTATTTTCCAATTCTTTTTTTTCTGTCCTTTTATTTTTATTTATTTTTAAAAATTTTATTTATTTTACTTTAGGTGCATACTATGTCTGGCATTTCTCCCCATGTCACCCCTCCCCACCCCCCACTGTCTCTCCCCTCCCCCACCAACTGCCCCCAATGACTGATATTTTTTAAGTAGATGATGTGGGCTGGGCATGATGGCTCATACCTGTAATCCCAATACTTTGGGAGGCCGAGGCAGGAGGATCACCTGAGGTCAGGGGTTCAAGACCAGCCTGGCCAACGTGGTGAAACCTAGTCTCTACTAAAAATACAAAAATTAGCCAAGCGTGGTGATGAGCACCTGTAATCTCAGCTACTCAGGAGGCTGAGGTAAGAGAATCCCTTGAACCCAGGAGGCAGAGGTTGTAGTGAGCTGAGATGGTGCCAATGCACTCCATTCTGGGTGACAGAGTGACACTCTGTCTCAAAAAAAAAAAAAAGGCGCCATGTGAAGTTGGAGAGGGAGATGGGATTAGGCAGCTGCCTGCCAAGAACAAGGCCTTGGATTCCTGGAAACCACCACTAGCTGAAGAGGCAAGGAAGGACCTCCCTGAGCCTCCGGACAGGGTGTGGCCCCGAGGACTCCTGGGTTTCAGGCTTCCGGCCTCCAGAATTATGAGAAAATGAATTTCTGCTGCTTTAAGTCACCGGTTTGTGGTACTTGGTTACAGTAGCCCAGGAAACGAGTCCCAAGGATATGATGTTTCTTAGGGTCTGATTTCTAATTGTAAAATTTGATATTTTATCCCATTCAAAGCAATAGCCAGTCTTATTAGCCTGCTAGTCAGCCTTTACCTGCGGACAAGAGTGCTTTGCTTTGGGGGAATTCTGGGGCTGTATGGGAATTCCGAAGGGCACGTTTGCCTCAATGGCCTGGATGTCTTACCTTTGGGAAGTGGGGAGCTGGGAGGAGCCCAGCTAGACCCCTGCCCCGCTGCTGGATGGATTTGGCTCAGGGTGCGGGTGTTGGGTGGGCGTGGACACAAAGGCTCTGTTGGGACTTGCTGTGGCAGAGAGAGCTGATAAAGGGGCCTGGGGGAAATTAAATACCAGACTTTGCCCTTTATTTATTTGCCTGAAGATTAAGCTGTCCACGGGTTAATCTATAGGTCCATTCGCAGGCCAGGGACACAAAGTGATCAAGACAGAGTCCCCTTCAAACCCATGCCACACATGTATGGTCACTGTGGCATCATTCATAAGAGCAGAAGGTGCAGACAGCCCAAACGTCTGTCCGTGGATGAACGGAGACATGCAACATGGCACACCCACACAATGCAGCGCTCTTCAGCCGTGGATGAAAAGTACAGCCAAATGCCACAGCACGGACCAGCCTCAAAGACGTCGTGCTGCGTGGGGGAAGTCAGCCAGGAAAGGCCACATACTGTATGATCCCTTTCATGTGATATACCCAGAGCAGGCAAAGCTGCAGAGACAGAAGGCAGAGTGGTGATTGTCAGGGCTTGGAGGAAGGAGAAAGGGGAGTGGCTGCTTAATGGGTATGGGTTTCCTCTTGGGGTGGTGAAGATGTTCTGGAGCTAGGTAGTGGTGATGGCTGTGTAACACTGGGAATGTGCTAAATGTCACTGAATTGTGCAATTGAAAATGGTCAATTTTATGTTATTGTACTACAGTTTGAAAAAAAAAGCAACAGAGCAAGAGAAAACAGACAATTGACAGAGAAATATATGTAAAGGAGACGGGCCATGGAGGCAGAGAGAGATGGGGAGGGTGTTATTTGCTGAGGTGGTCAAGGCTGGCCTTTCTGAGGAGGATGCGTGGGGAGAACCAGGCACGTGGCTGGGAGGAGACCCTTTCAGGATGTGGAGGGGGAGCGGCAGAGGCCTGGGGCAGAAGCGAGAGCAGCCGGGAGTGCTGGGGAGCCCGCAGGAGGCCACTGGGACTGGAGCTGCAGTGGGAGGGGCAGCACAGAGACGGCGAAGAGGCCAGGCTTGGGGACCACTGTCGGGGCTGGGAGCAAGGAGTGGAGGGAGGGGCGAGTGTGGAAGCGGGAATTCAGCCAGGAGGCTGTTGCAGACAGGAATCTGTTTCTGAAGATCCATCAAGGCAGGAGACTAAACACTTGTTTCTTGCTTTGGCTGTGCTAACTGATATTAATTAGAGTCCTGCAATTAATAGTCTCTCTCCCGTCCTCAATTCCAGTGCTGGAGAGTCATGATGAGCAGATCTGTCACCACGTGAGGATTTTGTTGTGCTTTTCGAATGCGGTGGCTAGGTATGTCCATTTATTTTTCATTAAGTTTGTATTGAGTGACATAGCAGGTCTCCTGTGCCCCGCTGCCTATGGCCCCGTCCCCTGCCACCTGCTTTCTTTTTCCCCATTGCACTTACTTCTTGCCACCCATTTGTCATGCTTGGTTTTATGTGTCAAACTTGGCTAAGCTGTAAGACGCAGTTATTCAAGCAAACACCAACCTGGTGTTGCTGTGAAGGTATTTTGTAGACGTGGTGTACGCCTGTGATCAGCTGGCTTTAAGTAAAGGAGATTACCCTTGGTAGCTTGCTGGGTTTCACCTAATCAGTGAAGAGGTTTGAAGAACAAAACTGAAGATTCCCTGTGGAAGAAGAAATTGTGCCCCAAGCCTGCAGCGTCCATTCCTGCGTGAGTTTCCAGCCTGCTAGCTAGCTCCACAGATTTCAGACTTGCCAGCCTCCGCAACTGTATAAGCCAATTCCTGAAATAAATTCCTTTATACATATATGTAATATGCATACATGCACACGTCTATGTCACCTAGATTTAGAGCTAAGCTGGCTCCTCCTGGCTCTGTCTGGAGAACACCGATTGATACTGATGTGTTTATTTGCTTATCATCCTCCCTACCCCAGATGCAGGCCCCCTAAGGACAAGGTCTTTGTTTTTTTCACACTGTGTCTGAAGTGCCCAGGACAGTACCCGGCAATAGGAGGTGCTCAATTGATATTGTCCAGCCGATCCCCATAATTCTTGCTTATTTGTTTGGTTGTTGACTCCATCTGAAATTCAAGAAAGAAGGATGACTGGGCACGGTGGCTCATGCCAGCACTTTGGGAGCCTGAGGCGGGCGGATCATGAGGTCAGGAGATCGAGACCATCTTGGGTAACACAGTGAGAACTTGTCTCTACTAAAAATACAGAAAATTAGCTGGGCGTGGTGGCAAGCACCTATTGTTCCAGCTACTCGGGAGGCTGAGGCAGGAGAATCGCTTGAACCTGGGAGGTGGAGGTTGCAGTGAGCCGAGATCACACCATTGCACTCCAGCCTGGGCAACAAGAACGAAAAGCCATCTCTCTCTCTCTCTCTCTCTCTCTCTCTCTCTCTCTCTCACACACACACACACACACACATACACACACGTGCTAGAAATGAGAAAAGAACAGGATAAAAGCACACTGATCTTATCTGAGGCTGGGGGTTTCCCAGTTGGGCCCAGCATTGTGGATTCTGCTGTAGAGTGTGTGTCTGTTTGTCGCTGAAAGAAGGCTGTGGCAGTGAGGAGGGGTTACCAATTAAAACTCAAGTTCAAGTTCTCCTAGCAACATGCACACCCCCGCTGCTGGCTGGTGTAATCCAAGCACCACACACGTGCAGCTGGGGCAGTTCGTGTTGCTAGGAGAACAATGACTCCTGCTTCCAGAGCTCGAAGGTGACTAGGGTATTACCAGGCACAGGTGGGTGTCGCCCTTTGTTTCCCAAGTAACTGTTTTAAAGCAAGGTGAAGAGGAGCGGTAGAATAAGAGAGAAGCATGAACCCTGATTTGTGTTTGTTTGTTTAGGAACTAGAGGTTGGTGAAAAGCCTCTTGTTTCAGAAGGTGTCCCAAATGGGTTTACAATTAGTGACAGAGTCTGTAGGAGCTTATGAAACAACCAACTCCCCACACTGTTTGGCTCTCAGCATCCACAGACCATCTGGATCAGCTGAGCCTGAAGTGTGCGGGCGTGCACTGGGGGTGGGGTCCAGAGACAAAAAAGATCAAGCTGGCATCGAGTGGGGCGGGAGTGGGATTTGGGTTTTCAGATTTTGCTTTCACTTAATTACATTCACAAGCTGTCCTGACTCTCATTGCCCTTCCCCATCGTTTCTGCCCTGTCAGTGGGGTTGACCAGCTGAAAACAAACCAGACCGCCCCGGCAGCCAGAACTCGTGCCTGTCCGGCAGCCCTGACTGACTCTGGACAGGTGCTGCGGGGTGGTTGGGGGATGGGAGAACAGGCGAGCAGGGCCAAGGACAATAATGCTCCTGGCCACTCTTCACATGTGTTGTCACCAGTGCTCAGAGCCCCCCTCCGCATGCCACCCCTTTCATCCTGCAAAGGAGGAGCCCGAGCTGCCGCGGAGTGGCAGAGCTGAGTGGCCGCAGCTCTCCGGAAGACCACCTTCTTTCTCCCATGTCTCCCTGCAGGATTTGATGATGAGATATCACCTGCTATAGGATTTGCAGGGAAGCATGGAGTCTCACTTTGGGCCTATTTTCTGAGAGGATGCCCTGAAGAAAACAGATTCAAGTTTCCTCCCAGAGAAGCCTCTGCTACAGGAGCTGGTAGCAGAAAAAATAGGATACATTCACCAAACAGGTTTGAGTCCCCTCCTGGACACGTGGAAAGGCTATCTTTTTTTTTTTTTTTTTTTTTTTTTTTGAGACGGAGTCTTGCTCAGCCACCCAGGCTGGAGTTCGGTGACATGATCTCCGTTCACTGCAACCACCGTCTCCTGGGTTCAAGCCATTTCCCCTGACAGCCTCTCAAGTGGCTGGGATTACAGGCTCATGCCACCATGCTCTGCTAAGTTTGTACTTTAGTAGAGACAGGGTTTCACCACGTTGGCCAGGCTGGTGTTGATCAGGTGATCCACCTGCCTCTACCTCCCAAAATGCTGGGATTACAGGCGTGAGCCACTGCATCCGGCCAGAAGGCTAGCTTTCTGAGCTTGCACTACTGTAAGGTGGGGTCACAGTGTTAGGGTAGGTGGCTAAGCAGACATGAGCAGGCAGGAGAGACCCCACCTCCCTGCCGGGAATATCAGGCAACCATCAGGTGATGGTCAGGCAGTTGTTAACTGTCACTCTAAAATAATAACTGGGCATAGCTGGCACCAAGGAAAGGCAGACTCCCAATAGCAGACGCCTGCAGCTGGTGAGCAGCAGCTTCCTGAGAAAATCTCAGGAGCGGGTGAGTGGGCTCACGTGCGCGCACTAAGAGGCAGAGTGACCGAGTTTAACCTGCAGGGCCCTTCCTCTAGGAACTCTTGACTAGTAAGGGAAGAAATGCCCAGATCAGCATGCGCACAACTTCGGTGAACACGCTGTGCCTGTGGCCCCTCCCAAGTGCTGGCAGGCCACCACGCAAGTGGACAGCCCGCCACTAGGGAAGAATCACTGGAGGAGAAACAGGAACCCTGGAACCGTGCCAATAGAGGAAACCCGGAGTCAAGAGCTGAATGGCACACTTGGGTCTCTCAAGTCGCCTGCTTGGTCCCTTCCAAGTGTACTTTACTTCCATTTGTTCCTGCTTTAAAACTTTTTTTTTTTTTTTTTTTGAGATGGAGTCTTGCTCTGTTACCCAGGCTGGAGTGCAGTGGCGCGATCTCGGCTCACCGCAACCTCCACCTCCTGGGTTCAGGTGATTCTTCTGCCTCAGCCTCCTGAGTAGCTGGGACTGCAGGTGCGTGCCACCACGCCCGGCTAATTTTTTGTATTTTTAGTAGAGACGGGGTTTCACGGTGTTGGCCAGGATGGTCTCGATCTCTTGACCTCGTGATCCGCCCGCCTCGGCCGCCCAAAATGCTGGGATTACAGGCTTGAGCCACCGCGCCTGGCCCTAAAACTTTTTAATGAACTTTCACTCACGCTCTAAAACTTGCCTTGGTCTCTCCCTCTGCCTTAGAACTGCTTCTGTCTCTCAGCAGAATTCTTTCCTCTGAGAAGGCAAGAATCGTGCGGCTGCACAGCCCTGCGGATTCACCGCAGCTGACAATGGGACTGGTTTTCTGGCCTGTGGAAGGTGGGCTGAAGGGATGAGCAGCCCTGCCTAGCACGGTCCTAAAACCCGTCATACCATCCTCTCTCTGTTCTCTTCCTGTCTGCTGGCTGGATGCAGGGGACCCAGGGTGGGGCTCCAAGGCCCTGAAAGACAGTGGGGCTACTTGGGAGGAGCCCAGATCCCTGAGTGCCTTCATGGAGCGGAACATCCCTACACTCCACTCATACTGGACTCTGAACGCAAAACCCACCTTTGTTGCGTTGAGCCACTAAGCTTTGGGAGGCATCTGAAATAGGCTGTGCTGGTGAATCCAGCGCGGGCACGAGGGCATGGGAGATGAGCAGTTTTGTGGGCTGGGGGAGAGGCAGTGGGATTTAGTGGAGGCGTTTCTGTGAGGAGGCAGAGAGGAGCCTCCTGGGGATAGAAGGGTGAAATGTCACGAGCTACCCTAAATTCAGAAAAGGGGGCCAGTGTGTGTGCACCCTCATGTATTTGTAGATTAGAGTTAACACCTCTGGAGGGGCCCTCTCTGAAGTGTAAATACGGATAGTAACGAAGGTTAGTTTCTATTGCATACTCACTTTTCTAAGTGGTTTAGATGGATTATCTCATTTCACCCGCATAACATCCCAGTGAGGTAGGAACTATTCCTATCAGTCTCGTTTTAGAGGTGAGGAAACTGACCCCGACAGAGATGAAGCACTTTCCCCAACACAACCAGAAAGTAAGTGGCGGGGTCAGGATGGAGTTGAGGTGTCCAGGCTCTTGAACCTGCCTCTTAACCACGATGTCTCTCTGTGGACTGTGCACCACACCTCTCTACTGAGGATGAGGAATTCTGCTGTTACACCTGGTTGTCTGAAATAAAGCAGAAGGAATCGGGCTGGCTTGAGTGTTCCAGCTTGCTAAAGAAGCCATGCCATTCGATCCTCTCTAAACGGTGCTGTATGTTCCTGGAAGCATCTTAGAGGGGCCAGGGGGTGCTGGGCTGAGGGGGGAAGATGAGTGTCGAGAAGCGGGGAGGCCAGCTTGCATTCTTTGTAGGCTCAGAGGAAGGGTCCTGGCTGGAGGACTGAAGGGCCCCCAGTGGTTACACATGTGCTCTTCTGACCCTAGTGCCACCCAGGAGTGCGTCTCACTGCTGGGGCTGTCCAGCCCTGGCACATCTGCACAAAGCACTATGGGTGGGAAGAGACCTGGGCTACCCTCTCCAGACTGTGTCTGAAGAAGGAGGATGGGTCTAAAGGTGGGAAACATATCCTATATATATATGTATGTATTTTTTTTTTTGAGGTGGAGTTTCACTCTTTTTGCCCAGGCTGGAGTGCAATGGCACGATCTCAGCTCACTGCAACATCCGCCTCCCGGGTTCAAGTGATTCTTCTGCCTCAGCCTCCTGAATAGCTGGGATTACAGGTGCGCACCACCACCCCCAACTAACATGTATTTTTAGTAGAGATGGGGTTTTACCATGTTGGCCAGGCTGGTCTCAAACTCCCGACTTCAGGTGATCCACCTTAGCGTCCCAAAGTGCCAGGATTACAGGTGTGAGCCACTGTGCCCAGCCTCCTATACATCTTTATATCTTATAAAAGAGAGGTGTTGAATCCACATAGCAAGGGCCTGCTATGTTCCAGGAGAGGTACTAGATGCTGTGGTAGTGAACCATGGCATGGCCCCTGCTGCATGGAGCTTTCGGTCTAGAATCCTCATTGGAGGAGGAGCTGAAGGTTGTAGGCACTATAGGGGTGGGGCTGGGATCGCAAAAGGGCTCAGAAGTTCAGAAACCTCCAAAGCTAAGCCATACAATTTGACTGGGATGGGCTTGTTTACTTGAAAGTGTTTTCAGACAACTAGAAGCTGTTCCGAGCGGCAGTTTGTCCACAAGAACTTACGCAGCGCATTTTAGAGCTGCGCTGCAGTGAAGGAGCCCTCACCTGGGCCGGCTTCCCCCAGGGAGCCAGAAGGGGAGCTCTTCAGTGAGAATTTGGATAATTCTTTTTTAGGACCAGCAGAAATGATGCTCAGAATAGGCTTGTTCCATTTTCAATGTCACTTTGGGATCTACATTTAATTTTCTCCGTGCCACAGACACTCAGATGGAGCCGAAACCTTGCGTTGAATTAGGAAGAGAAGAAAGTCATTGGTGGGTCTGCCGACGTGATTTGCTGCTGGGACACTGCAGGGAGGCGGCTGTGCTCCTCCCCATGGTCTCTCAGGCTTCCTTGGACAGCAGCTCTCTGTAGTGTAAGCGTTGGATGCTCAGCTGATGCTTGGCCTTGGGGTGCAGGCAGACTCGTGTCCTCATCCCTCAACAGATGTGCTCTGAGTGGGAGCAGCCTCCCTGTGCCAGGGACATGTCTGTCTCCTGTTCATGCAAGCAGTGCTGGGAGTGCAGGGGCAATGCGGACGAGAGCTGCTCATTGTCTTCACGTTTCCTTTAAGGTCCAAGACCCCCACGCGCTCTCCACATCAGGTTTAATGCTATTCACGTGAACTTATAGATGAGCAGGGTGGAATTCCAAAACTATCCCTTCTACACGGTCACCTCTCCTGAGCTCCAGCCCTCTGTTCCTAGTTGCTGCAACACGTCTCAACCACCACGCCCTCTTTTTCCTCCACCATCACTTGTTCAGGGGCTTCTCTGTGCCAGGTCTTGCTAGTGGTGAGGAATAAAGAGTCAAGAAGAGCTAGCCCCATGTCGGATCAAACGGCCACCTCCTGTCTCCACTGGACCAAGCATTCCTTGCTCTGCAACGAGTTCTCAGCACCGGGGAGTTAGAACAGAGTAGGTGCTTAAGAAATATTGTCGCATACATGTCGGATAAACGAAACATCTGTCTTCAAAAGGCTTTGGGAAGACTGGGGAAGCAGAGCAGTGAAGCACTAACTGCAGCTCACCCGGCACAAGCGTTAGGATGGACGCGAGTGAGTAGCTGTCCTGGGGAAGAAGGGCGTTTGACTACGTCTGACTGTGGGACCCGGGGGCTGCTTCCAGGAGAAGGCAGTGCTCTTGTGTTCACTGTGATGATAGTTTATTTTGCTGTGCAGAAGCTCTTTAGTTTAATTGGATCCCATTTGCCAATTTTGCCATGCCTCCACATTTCTATGGAATCCTATGTGTCTTTCAAGGTCAGTGGGAGACTCCCACGTGTCTGTGAAGCTTTTCCCAAGTCCCGGATGAAACCATATTCTAGCCGTTCCCCCGTCCTGCAGCACTGTGCCAGCCTCCCTGCTGAGCTGGAGGGTGATGGCTTCTTAGCAAAGCTACTGGCAGTACCGAGGTGCTAATCCATGTGTAAGGGCTAGGGCATTTAGGCAGACCTAGACCCTGGCAACCGCTACCCGCAAAGTCCCAGAGGGAGCCCTAGAGGAAGAACAGAGGAGGAAGCAGTCACCTTTGCTGGTAGCTGGGCTTGGACCATAAACCCATGCAGAGAACTGGGGATGGCTGGGCTGAGCGTGGGGGCCTTGCTCTCCCCAGATCTCTGCTTTTCTTGTGCTCTGGCCAGCCACGTGGAAGGACAAGGAACTGCCTCAGCCTGGGCCAGTGTGCGTCTCCTCTGCTGGGTGAACAGAGACCCTCCGCCGCCACATCCTCAGCTCATCTTTTATGCAGAGTGACCACACCCACTTCCAAATATGTCAGTCAGTGTCCTGAAATCTGACCCATCAGATGAATGCTCTTCTTCCTTGGGTCAGCAAGAAAGGGGAGGCGAGGGAGTCTTGAGATCTTCTCATCCTGCCTTTGAAGTCCTGCAGTACCCAGCACAGTGCTGAAGCCAGAGTGAGAGCAACAGGGAACTGTTGAATTAATTTGAAACCCATAGTGCTACCATGAGGCTGGGGCTGCCCCTCACCTCAGAATCCAGGACCTGGAACTTCTAAATAGGGTGAGGATTGAATCAGAGTGCTGCAGTCCACTCGGCTGCCAGGCGTCTCATCCCTCTGCCTGCCTCCGTGCGAGTGTACTTAGCGGAGCTCAGTGAAAAGAGACGACCCACAGGGCTTGGGGGATTCAGAGGAGGTGCCTGTCAAGGTTCACCCCCAGAGATTCTGGCACTCTGGAAGGCCACAGAGGGAACAGAAATTGCAAGGCAGCATGTGCTACAAGGGGGAAGGAAAGCCTGAGAAACAGGACCAACTGGGGCAAAAGCATTGTGAAGTAGAAATACACAGGCTGTGACGGTGTATGCGACCCTCTCTACTTAAGAAGGAAGACAGTAAGAGACGGGGAAGGGAGGAGGAGGCGCCTGCTAGGATCAGCATAGGACCTGGCGTGTCAAAAAGGACTTTTAGGAGATGTGCTGATCAGAGGAGCTGAAATCCCTCGTTCGGGTCTGCCCTGCCAGAGCTGTCCCAACCCTGTCTCTTGAAGCAGGTGGTTTCGCTCCCCCCGCAGCTGCTGCCCATGGCATACAGGCGGTGAGGGAATGAAGTTTGGTTCGCTGTATTTTTTTGTGGGATAGAGGTTGGGCCGGGGCTGCCTGTCTCCCTCACTCTGGGGTCAATTCTCATCCTGCCTTGAGATTCCAGGTTTGAACTCTGAAGCCAGGGACAGCTTTGTTATCATGATCCTGGGCCAATAGCTAGGGGCCTGGGTTCCAACTGTGGCTATCAGAATACGGTCTGTACGTGGATTTGTTCTTGTACAAGGAATAGCCCGCACAGGTGGCCGGGTGGAAGTGTTCACGTGCACTCTGCGTAGAGGCTGGTGCCTGCTGGGATGTCTAGGTCACGGTGAGGGTCTGTGATTCTGTGTTTGAAGCAGATCAAGTCGGACCCTAGTTAACTTTGGGCTCCTCCTTTGTCCTCCTGACGTCTTTGGGGATTGTAATGTCTATTCTACTAGTTTCCTGAAGAGCGAGCTGCCTTTAAATTTTATATAGTAAAATCCTAAGATCATTTAAATTTCCCATATGGAACTTTGTATTTTTGGATCTCAACTGCATGCTCCTTTCTTTCCCCTCCAAATAAAAGTCTCTTGTTTGAGGAGTTTTTAATGTCAGAACTTGAGGGGCTTACTCTTTGAGTAAGTGTGTTTGTATTTCCGTGTATTCACCTGGTTACTAAAGTTATCATGGATCAGAAACTTTGAATGCCATGGGTTTTGATCTTCAGAATGCTTTCATCGGTATTATTTCGTGTAAGCCTCACCTCCCCACCTCCGGGAGAGAAGTTGGGTGGATTTTTATTTTTATCACCCTTTTTCCCGCAGATGGGAACGTCGAGGCACAGATGGGCTGGGGCACACGTAGAGTCAGGGCAGAGCTGGGATTAGAACCTGGACTCTCCGCCAAATGCTATTCCCCAGAGACCCCAGCCAGGGAACGAGGATATATATGCTCCAGCGTCAGGGTGTGGAGTCCCGTGTTTGTCTTCTCATCAGCCCATAGCCGTGGCGCTGTGGGTGTAATGCGCTTGGCACGGGGAAGCCAGGGATTCCAGGAGCAGGAACCTCAGACTCCTGCCAAAGATTATCCCATGGGAAGGGTCACTTCTGGGGAGGGGGTGTCTAACCCACAGGGAGAAAGGGCCCCTGCAGGCTCTGCGCGCCGGCGCCCATGCAGCCTTGCCCAAGGATCACTGCCTCCTGGACTGAGTGGTTTGCTCTGTGACCCACAGCCCAGCAGCCCCTTTGGTGATGCGCCCTTCCTTCCCGCTTCTCTCCCTTTGGGCAGCCCGGGCACCCTCTGGGCCTCCAGGCTCTGCGGGCCGCCTGCGCCGCCGATTCCGCAGTTGGCCACAGGGTGGCGCCCGCGGAGTGCGGGCCGGGCCCTGGCTCTGGCTGGGGCGGCGCGTCCAGCCCGCGGCCTCCCGGACCCCCAGCCCGCAGCGGGGCTGCTGGGGCGCCTTCCGCGAGCCTGGGGGCCAGGCGGAGCTAGACGAGGCTCGGGGCCACTTACAGAGAGACAGAGGTGGGTGGGTGGGGACGCTGCAGGTGGGACGGGTGGGGGGAGGGGAGGACGCTCAGAGCTCGGGCAAGGCAGTGGTTCTCTCCCCCGGCGGGGAACCCCTCTCGGGGTGGAACGGGCTGAACGGGCACCTTGGAAGAGCAGAGGGGAAAACGGTCTCTGCCCGCAGACGGAGTGATCTGGGGGTGGGGGGCGGGGTGTCTTCCTTCTGGATCTAACACACCGCACTGACTGCGTGCCAGGTGCTTCCCAAACGTTAACTCATTTAATTGTCGGGACAAGCCACAGACCCCGTTTGACAGCGGAGGACGCCGAGGCACAGGTTACCTAGTGAGTAGCAGAACCTGGGCAGCCCAGCTCTCCTGCGGCCTCCCCCCAGGGCGGGTAGACCATGCTGGGGGAGGCAGGTGTGCACCGTCAGCGATTATGGCCTCCTGCCTCCTTCACTAGCTCATTCATTCACTCAGCACGTGCTGGAGTGGGGCTTCCTGCCGCTTGCACCTGGTCTACCACAGTTAGTGAGGCCAGCACCGTCCTGTGGAGCTGGTGGGGGAGACGGAGATTCATCAGCGAATCACACTACCCAGGAACGCGCCCTCCCAGCCTCCTCTTCCTCCTGGTCCGCTCTGTCCCTCCCGTCCCAGGCCCACTGGCTTACCTGGCCCAGATGTGTCTGCTGAGATGTGAGCTCAGAGCTGAAGGGTGAACGGTGACTCGACGGAGTCGCACAGCCCCTGGGGACTCCCAAGGTGGGCCACATCCATTGTCTTTTTGGTATTGTCCAGGACAAGCTTCTTGAGTCTCTTGGGGTGGCAGGCTTCTTAGACGGAGTGGGGGTTCAATTCAGAGAATGTTCTGGGGGAGACAGGAGGGAGTCTTTAGTTTCAAACTGGGATCTGAATCCAGGCTATCACCTGCTTGGTAGTGCTTGCTGATTTCTGTGACCCATCTGCTGGTAGATTTCAAGCTACCAGTGAGCTACCACAGAGCAAAGAGTTGGGGGGAGCAGCACAGAAGTGAGTCTCACGAGGCTGTGTGGCATGCCCTGCATTCTGCCAGCGGTGTCTCTTCCTAGTGTGACCTGAGGCAAGTGCTTTCACCATCGTAACCTCACTTTCTTCACCTGTAAAACCGGCTAACACCACCTCTCCCAGGCTGTTGGCATGAGGATTAAGTGACAGTCTTTCCCCCCGCTTATGATACCCAGCTTATTCAGTTCTTAGAATGGCCTTACGCCTTCCAATCATTTGGTTTTAGGTCAGTTTTTCCAATGAACTGTGAAGTCCTTGAAGTCAGGGACCATGTCACATTTATCTTTGTATCCCCAGTGTCTAGTACAGAGCTTGGCACATAATAGGCCCTCAATAAATGTGACCCTTTCAAACCCAAAGCTATGGTCCTGTGCACGTTGAACTTGTGGTCCACCTCTCAGCCCGGGCTTTCTCCGTGAGCCTGAGGGGGAGGGTGGACCTGCAGACCCTTGCATGGATTCTTCCCAAGGAGCCTACGTGGGAAGACTTCCGTGTTTCAAAGTCCCTCCTGGGAGCCATGAGCCGTCTGAGGGCCGGCTGTTGGAGGATCATGCTGAGCACGTGCGCTGGGCACCCGGAGCCCCCTGCGCTGCTCTGTCGATTGTATAGAGGATGGTGAGGGGGTGGGCCTGTGTCACAGACACGAGCAGCTCCCCGGCTTCGTCTAGCTTCCCAAAGTTTCTGGAACCCGGTACAGGGAACTCCAAGGTAATGACATTATCACCCAAACCTAAAACTTATGCCTATACATGGGTAAAGGAGCCACCCTGGCCCTCTCCCCATGAAGCATCGAATCCATCATCAGTCCTGCCAGCCTTAGCTCAGATGCGGCTTGAAAACCTCCCTGTGAGCTCCCACTGCTGAGATGGGCCCTCCCCATGTCTTCTGTGTTCTCTGACACCTCACCTGCTGCCAGAGGTCCCCGCTGGGTACCACTCCCTGCCCCGATGAGTTGCACACCCTTGCACCCCTGCTTCCCCTCCTGTTATTTAGCCATTCCTCTGTCTCTAGGGCTGTGTCTCTGAATAAGGGGCTGCATGGCCTGGTGAGCAGAGAAAAGAGCCGCAGGGAGCCTGTCTGCCCTCTGCAGGAGGCTGCGGCAGCCATGCTCGTTCTCACTTTCCACACTGTCCGCTTCTCACCACCGCGCTAGCTCCTCCCCGCAATATTTCCTCAGTGGAGGATGCAAATGCTGTTCTCCAGGATGGGCCTGGGGCATCTTGCATCTCCAAGCTCTATAGGTTTCTTCCCCCAAGCAGCTCATTCCCCTTCTTCCTCCTCCGCCAGGATACCGGCCAGGTGTCTTAGATGCCTCTTGCCCTTTGGACACTGTGTTCCATTAATCTACAAGTCCTGCTGAGCCCACCCTCGCTGCCGATTGACTGTGTGCTCTCCTCTCTGTACCCATGACCACTGTTTCTCTGGTCAATTCTCACTCAGATTACTGCTGGGAGTTTTTGTTTCTGTTTTTGAGATGGAGTCTCGCTGTGTGGCACGGGCTGGAATGCGGTAGCACAATCTCAGTTCACTGTGACCTCTGCCCCCTGGGTTCCATATTGCTGTGAGTTCTTAACGGGGGCCTCCTGTCCTGAGTCCTTCCCCATCCTCTACATTTAAGGATGTTCTCCAACGTAAGTCATGTGTTTATTGTTTCCTTCCATCGACAGAGGTGCCAGGTACTGTCCCAGGCATGGGGGAGATGGCTGTGAGGAAGACAGACAAGATCTCAAGTGTCCTCGGGGCACCTCTGTCCCACCACCTTCTGGGGTTTCCAGAACCGTGGGGCTAAGGCACACATCCCTCAGCTGGTATTCGGAGCATGTCAGTTTCAGCCCGAGACTCTTTCAGCCCCTGTTTTCCATCCCCTGCCTGTGAGCTCAGCGCTGGCCTTGCTGACTACTCTGCCTTTTCTAAACGCACGATGCAATGTCTTAGGTGTGGAGTGCCCTTCTTTGCCTTCTGCATCCACTCCCTGGCTTCCAGCTCCAACCCGTCCTGCGCAGTGCCTCGCACGTGGCTGGTGCTCCGGAACAAACATTGACTCACATGGGACTGATGGACTGGGAAAGCCAAAGGAGGCCCTGTGTTGGCAAAACTGAGCGAAAATCCCTGGATCTAACCACCTGCGGTCCTGGGGTTGCCTCTTCATTGCCTTTGTCCAAGCTTTAATCAAAGTAGGATTCTGTTCGCCCGCCTAGAAATTATCTTGGTGAAATTGTCTTGCTGAGTTACTGTTACTGTTGTTAGAAGCGGACTCTGCTATATCCATAAAACTTCTGGAAGAACTTAAAAGTCCTTGTGATGTGCTTTGGCCCGGGCCCCCCCCCCCCCCCACCTACAATCTCATCTTGTTGTGGCTCCCATAATCCCCGTGTGTTGTGGGAGGGACCAGGTGGGAGATCATTTTGGAGCTTTAAGAGCTGACTGCCCCGCTGGATTTCGGACTTGCATGGGGCCCGTAGCTCCTTTGTTTGGGCCAGCCTCTCCCATTTGGAATGTCTGTATTTACCCAGTGCCTGTACCTCCACTGTATCTAGGGAGTGACTAACTTGCTTTTGATTTTACAGGCTCACATGTAGAAGTGACCTGCCTCGTCTCAGATGAGGCTGTGGACTTTTGAGTTAATGCCGAAAGGAGTTGAGACTTTGGGGGATCGTTGGGAAGGCACGATTGGTTTTGAAATGTGAGGATATGAGATTTGGGAGGGGCCAGGGGCAGAACAGTATGGCTAGGCTCTGTGTCCCCACCCAAATTTTATCTTGTAGCCCCCGTAATTTCCATGTATTATGGGAGGGACCCAGTGGGAGATAATTAAATCATGGGGGTGGGTCTCTCCTGTGCTATTCTCATGATAGTGAATGGTTCTCACAGGATCTGATGGTTTTAAAAAGGGGAGTTTCTCTGCATAAGCCCTCTTTCTGCCTGCTGCTATCCACATAAGATGCAACCTGTTCCTCCTTGCCTTCCACTGTAATTGTGAGCCTTACCCAGCCACGTGGAACTGTAAGTCCAATAAACCTCTTCCTTTTGTAAATTTCCCAGGCTCAGGTATGTCTTTATCAGCAGTGTGAAAACGGACTAATACGACTTGTCATGAAAGAATGATTGTGGTTGGGCATGATGGCTCATGCCTATAATCTCAGCGCTTTGGGAGGCCAAGGCAGGAGGATCACTTGAGCCCAGGAGTTTGAGAGCCTGCATAACATAGTGAGACCCCATCTTTACCAAAAATTAGCTGGGCATGGTGGTATGCCCATGGTTCCAGCTACTTGGGAAGCTGAGGAGGGAGGATCAATTGAGCCCAGGAGTTCAAGGCTGTAGTGAGCTATGATTGTACCACTGCACTCCAGCCTGGGTGATAGAGACCCTGTCTCTTAAAAAAAAAGTTAACCAAAAAATAAAAAGTCAGGGACGAAGGGAAGTCTGGGAAACTTTATCAGCCAATCGCACACACAGAAGGCTAAATTCCAGCTCCATACTTTAGGTTACTTCTCTCTAGGCCTTATTTTGATCTACTTCTGAGAACTAAAGGAGACAACTCATGTAAACGAGCTTAGAACAGTGCCTGTATGGTGAGCGCTTGGTAAACGTTGGTGAGACACAAATCCAGACTCCTCAGAGCAGCCTGGAGGAGGGGCCCTCACAGGTCACAGTGCCTTATCTGCCATCTGAAGTCCCCAAATCTCCAGATTCTGAAGTTTTCTATTTGTTTGCAAGGAACTTTTTTGGTGGCAAATTCTGACCTGAGATGATGCTGGCCTGTTTATAGGCCTTATTGGTGTGAATATCCATGCAGTTGTCTGCAGAACTATTAGGCTGTTTAATCATGAGACGCTCGCTAGCTCAGACTCCTATCGGGGATTACAGAGCGTAAAATACACGCACTCCAGTTCTAAGATTGGAAAATTCCAGGTTCTGAAATGCATCTGGATCTAAGGGTTTCTGATATGGGATTTCAGACCTGCTTTAGGAAGTTTGTCAGATAAAGTCTCTGAGTTTTTTGTTTGTTCTTTTCAAATTTTATTGTTATTATGTTTCAAACAATAACTCTAGGAATTCCTTGAGTTTTAAGTGGGATTTATCATGGTCTTTGAAGAAGGTGCTTTGAGTAATATAATTGTAAGATTCATTCATCCAACAAATATTTATGTCAGTTTAAAAATAATGCAGATCAGGTCGGGCACAGTGGCTCACACCTGTAATCCTAGCACTTTGGGAGGCCAAGGCAGGTGAATCACGAGGTCAGGAGTTCAAGACCAGCCTGGCCAACATGGTAAAACCCTGTGTCTACTAAAAATACAAAAATTAGCCAGGCATGGTGGTACGTGCCTGTAATTCCAGCTACTCAGGTGACTGAGGCAGGAGAATTCCTTGAACCCAGGAGGCGGAGGTTGCTGGTTGCTACTGTACTCCAGCCTGGGTGACAGAATGAGACTCTGTCACAGGGGGAGAGAGAGAGAGAGAGAGAGAGAGAGAGAGAGAGAGAGAGAGAGAGAGAGAGAGAGAGAGAGAATATGATAGCCAATACTCACCGAGCACTTGCTAGCCACTAGGCAAAGTTTTAAATCCTTCACATATTATTTTATGTAGCTCATTTAATTTTCACAACAACCTTGCAGGTTATAATATTCCCAGTTTGCAGACGAGGTAACTGTGGCACCAAGGTCATCCAGCAAATGTGGATCTGAGCTTTGAACCTAGGCAGTTTGGCTTCAGAATATAAGTTCTTCTGCTGGGGGGAAATGGGGGAGGGACGGGGGGTGGGGAGGTGGGGAGAGATAGCATGGGGAGAAATATCAGATATAGGTGAAGGGGAGGAAGGCAGCAAATCACACTGCCATGTGTGTACCTATGCAACAATCTTGCATGTTCTTCACATGTACCCCAAAACCTAAAATGCAATTAAAAAAAAAAAGTTCGAATAGTAGTAGTTCCTTAGTGATAGTTCCTTCTCTTCTCTTTTCCTTTTCCTTTGCTGAAAAGCAGTTACCAGGAAAAGCCAATTACCATTCACTCTTATTTCTTCTTCTTCTTCTTTTTTTTTTTTTTTTGGCAGAGTCTTGCTCTGTTGACCAGGCTGGAGGACGGTGGCATGATCTCAGCTCACTGCAACCTCTGCCTCCCAGGTTCAGGCAATTCTCCTGCCTCAGCCTCCCAAGTAGCTGGGACTACAGGCACGTGCCACCACCCCTGGCTAATATTTGTATTTTTAGTAGAGACTGGGTTTCACCATGTTGGCCAGGATGGTCTTGATGTCTTGACCTCATGATCCTCCCACCTTGGCCTCCCAAAGTGCTGGGATTACAGGCTTGAGCCACTGCGCCCAGACTCTCATTTATTCTTTTAAATAGCTCCTTTTAGCTAACTGAGGGGCTGTGAGAGTCAGTTGCCTTTTCTTCTGCTCTTCATCTGCCCGACCATTTACCTGTCCCTCTATCCTTGGGCAAGATCAATACAATGTAGAAGTCACAGGAATGCCACTTACCCGCTGTTAGCTGCTCTCCTCTCTGAACATCAAGTCACTCACCTGTATAAGATAGCAGGCCTAATATTTGCCTTACAGACTGCCCGTGAGTATTAAATGAGCTATTTTATGTATGATATCTAGCCTTGAGTTCATATTGCTCTATGTAGTTAAAATAGACATCATTATGTTTTTCAAAATTCTGATTTAACTAGTGTTCCCACATTCACATTTATCCCAAAGCAGTCATGTTTTCATTTTTGAAAACTTCATCTCGCTGTACCCTGGGACAAGTGAATCCTCCACGTGCTGAACGGACGAAGGAGCTGATGTCCACCTTGGCCACCACGGCCTCCCCATGTTCAAGGGAGCCATCTGCCTGTCGGACGGCAGGGATTCGGGCCCCTTGGATTGGCTTAGTCTCTATCCCTTCCTGAACTTGCTGTGGACAATGCTGGGCTTCTGCGTCCTGGAAGAAGCAGGTAGGAGGCTTCAGATGTGGCTGTCCCTTCCTTTTACAGGTAGGCAGCAGCAGGGAGAGCTTCGGGAGAAGCCAGGTTGGACTGGCCCTGAGGCCAGCTGCAGTATGTATTGGCTTCTAGGGAGTGTTCCAATAGCGAGGCCAAAGGCAGGATTTAGAAACTTCTAGTTCCCTGTGCTTCTGATCCTGGCCATGGGGCAGTTGGGGGAGGCAGACAGCCTTTAGCCAGAGAGAGCTTGGCACTCAGGCTCCTGCCATCTGGGTTGTGAGTGCTGTGTGTGTATGTGTGTGTCCCTGTGTGTATGTCTGTTCATAGGCAGACTCTCCAGCCAGATGTCAGAAGATCTCAAATCAGGTGCAGGGGAGTTTCTGATAAACTGTCTCCCCAACCACGCCCCCAATCATGCCTTCTTCCACCTGTTAAAATGTAGAACTAGATTATAGATCAAAAGAATTTGAATTTTCATACATTTATTGCCGTATATCTATGATACCTGGCAATACGTTTTAAGAATGCAGTCCCTATTACATAATTATCATCAACGGCAGAAAGCAGAAACAGGCAACAGTTAAGACATAAACAAAGACTCACGCTCTCTGCTGCCGTCCCTTCCCCAGTGCCCCAGGATGGATGCTGACATTTCTGAATCTCTCTCTGCAGTGTGGGAGCAGGAGGGCACGGGTGAGCTGCAGGAGTCCAGGCTGCCAGCAGCCCCCAGCCGAGGCTGAAAGCTGAGTTTGGCTACCATGTCCGCATGGAAGGGTTCTCTTCCCAAGAACTCAGAGGCAGGAGTGCCCCCAGATCCCATGCGGAGTCTGTGTTGGAGCATCTATCTGGACTATTAATGCAGCTGGGGAGGAACGAGCCATTGCTGCTGGGGTTTAGGGAGCAGAGAGTTTGCCCTATGGGTGAAAAATCAGGTGGCTGTTCTTATGAATAGTAAGGCTTGTGACACTGTTTGACCTTGAAGGTGTGACTGTAGAAGGTACTTGCAATGACTGAACACACATTGGTTGGTTACCCTGGCACCCTGCTGAGCCCTGAGGATCTCAAGGTTCACTCCTTCAGCAATCATTTGGTGAGCACTTACCTGCAGTAGGCGCTGCTCTGGGAGCCGGAGTCACAGTAGCAGGCGGGACAGAATCAGTAACGCTGTTGTCACGGAGAGCCCGCCTTCTAGTGGTGCTGGACAATGGACAAGTGAAATACACAGCATACTAGCTGGAGAGAAGCATCTGGAGAAAAACCCCGGATAGGAAAGCAGTGCTGGGGGAAAAGTACAGCTTTACATGGGGTGGCCGATAACAGCCTCGCTGAGGTGTCATTTACATGACACCTGAAGGTGGGGAGGGAGTGAGCCTTGTGGATATCCAGAGGAAGAGCAGAACAGGGAGAAGTGATGGCAGGTGCAAAGGCCCTGTGGTAAGGGAGGCCAGGAGACAGGTAGGAGATGGTACAGGAAGAGGGGCGGGTCATGCAGCACCGTGTGGGCTGCCTCAAAGCCTTTGCTGGACAGTTGCTAGCAGAGAAGTGACTTCGGGTTTTACAGGATGGTTTTGCAGGATGCCAAAGAGAGACTGAAACACTGTTTGGCCTCCAGCTCTGGGAGCGTGGTGAGATGGTTCCTCGAGGGAAGGCCCAGGTGTAACAGAGGATCCTTCAACTTGGGTCTGAGGGTGGAGAAACATGTGGATGGAATCATCAGGTAGCAGGGCAGGGAGGTTGGGGGAGGCTTGGAAATCAACTTGAAAACACTCTTGACAAAAAGAGAGAGGTGGCTATGAAAACTGCAGTGTGCACAGTACAATTCCACTTATGTAAAATACGCATGCACGTATGTAAGAAGTACTCGTGGTGTGTGGAAACTGGTCATTAAAGGCAGGCAGTGGTTATTTCTGGGTGGCAGGATTCAGATGATCCTTTTTTTCCGAATATACTTCGGTATTGTTTACTTATCTTTAAATTCTTACCAGAAGCAGGTATTATTTATATAGCCAGAAAAAAATTCAGTAGAACCACTCCCCTGCCGCCCCCCACCCCCCGAGACAGAGTCTCGCTCTGTCTCCCAGGCTGGAGTGCAGTGGCGTGAGCTTGGCTCACTTCAGCCTCTGCCTCTTGGGTTCAAGCGATTGTGCTGTCTGAGTCACCTGAGTAGCTGGGTTATGGGCATGTGTCACTACACCCAGCTAATTTTTATATTTCTCATAGAGACGGGGTTTCACCATGTTGCTCAGGCTGGTCTCGAACTCCTGACCTTAGGTGATCCACCCACCTCGGCCTCCCAAAGTGTTGGGATTGCAGGAGTGAGCCACTGCGCCCAGCCAGTAGAGCCACTTTCATGGTGGAAGACTGAAAGAGATTCAGTGTGATTACTGAAGAATTTGTGTTTTGTTCTGCTGATACATTTAATCTTCTCAGGCCCTTAAGTAACCTACTCAAAAACAGGATGGACTAGCTGGATGGGGATGGGGGCGCTGTCTTCTCTTGTGGGTCAAAGAGCTGGATTCACACTGGAGGCTGCGGTGGGTTAGCTTCCACGTGGTTCATTCCCGTGTGCTCCATCCAGAGCATTTCCCCTCCGTGCTGCGAGTTCAGTAGCAGCCTGCCTGCCTCACTCAAAGCTCATCACTGTCAAGAGGTGGACACTGAGGAGGTGAACGGCAGATTTAGGGCTGAACCTTACCTGGCACCTGATGGGAGTGAAGAAGTGAGAAAGGGTTGTTGGTACACCTTTGTACCAACAACCCCTTTCGAGGAAAAAGTAGAAAGGGCTTTGCAGAGCAGGGCGTGGTGGAGGAGGAGGCTGGCGGGGCCCGTTTCGCGGTGGAGGACGAAGCTGGCAGGGTCTGTCTCAACAGTCCCACCTCCCTTTTCTGCAGAATCACATCATATGAATAATTCACCCCCCCCATCCTACCCCGCCCCGTGGGCTGAAGAACTGACCTTCAGCAAGCAGAGATTTCATGAAAATTTAAAGACCTGAGTTGCAGCAGGCTCTGCATGTTGTTTTCATGGTGGCTTAAATATCTTTGAAAACCCAAAGCCTCAAGGTCTCCCATGGAGGCCACTGTGACATCTGCGGGGACTTCCTGGACTCCTGAGCCCTTGGGGCTGCATTACCCAGGAACTCTGCCCCGAATAGGGGGTCAGTGCCTGAGGGTGAGAACGCCCCTGGATGCCTCTGCCTGATACCCGTGGGTGGGTTGCAGGTGTCTCCCAAAGCAGTGGATCCAGGCCGCGGGGTTACCAAGGCAACCCCGCTCCTCCCAGGACACAGGAGGAAGGTCGTGCTGACAGCAGGATCTCAGAGCTGTCTTTCTGCAGGGATCCAGGCTAAAAATACCGCACAATTGGCACCCGCACGGTTTCGGAGGCCTCTGCCTTGCGTCTCAGTGTGTCAGAAGCTCTGCCTGGCTGTGTTCTGATCCCCCCGGAGCAGGGCTTGGCGTTGCTTGAGGGTGAGGAGGGCAGGCATGCTGGAGAACTGACGATGACCTTACAGGCTGCCGTGCGGAGGGAGGCCCGAGTTAGGGCGGTGTGAAGAGGAGGGCAGCTACTTCCCTGGAGGCCAGCTACTTTCCTGGCAGACACAGGCCTGCCTTGTTTTACTTCGCTGGAAGTCATTAGCTTGGTAACTCCTGGGCAGCCTGCTTAAACCCATAAAACCACTGACAGCTCATGGGGGCACTGAGGCACAGCAGACAGAAGGGTCTCATGCCTGCCTGCCCTCCCTAGTGGCCACAGAGTGCCGAGGAGTCCCTCCTGGGTCACTGCAGAGCCTGGGCCTGGGCCAGTCTGCGCTGTCCCAGCCTGTGGCTCCCGCTCCTTTTGTCCGTGCTGCAGGGACGCGCACTGAAGCCAGGAAGGCAAGCTTCTGCTGTTTCCAGGTTTCCAGTCTGTGCTTCGGAAGGCAGCCTTCATTCCGAGTTTACATGTGGCGAGAGCTTAGGTCCACATGGTGGTAACTGACCCCAAGTGCTGTGGGCTTGAAGGTGTTCTGGGATTCTGATATCTAGGAAACTCCCACTGAGAAGGACCTCTGAGGCCACTGAGTATAACCTCAGAGCACTGTGGGAGGGTCATGTGGAGACTCAGACTGTGACTAAAGGACCACACACCTGGTGACAGGCCACCTGCATGCCAGGCTCAAGCAGGGAACGGCCTGGCTGTCAGATGACCCACCAGGCTCACACAGAGGCGACCCTAACTGCCTTTAGGTTGGGGCTCCTTGCACCTTTACAGTCCCTGCAGGCTCCTGTTGCAGTGCAGTTTCTGACTCTGCAGGCCTGGTGGGACCTGAGCTTCCGCATTCCCGAGGCGCTCCCAGGCGACGCTCCATGCTCGTTTCATTTCTGTACAGCAACACCTGTGAGAAGGAACGCTTGAGAGCAATTGTTCTCAAACAGGGGAGCAAACGCAAATCCTCGGGAAGCGTTTGAAAGTTCCAGATTCCTGGGCCCTGTCTGAGACTTCCTGAATCAGAGTCATTCTGTGATGCGTCCAAACAGGTAACAGGTGATTTGATGCATGACTTTGGTTTGCAAGCACTGTCCCCAAGCCTTTAGTGCAGGTGTCCCAAAACTACAGCCTGTGGGCCGCATGCGGCACCCTGAGGCCATTTATCCGGCCCCCCGCCGCACTTCAGGAACGGGTACCTCTTTCGTTGGTGGTCAGTGAGAGGAGCACAGTATGTGGCGGCCCCCCAACGGTCTGAGAGACAGTGAACTGGCCCCCTGTGTAAAAAGTTTGGGGACGCCTGCTTTAGTGGATGGCTAGACGCCAGGAGAAATGTCTCCCCAAACCAGTCAAAACATTTCCCTATTTTTAGCAAGATTTGTCTTTTGCAACCCCGGACTACCATCATTGCTTCAACAAATATTTATTAATTCTCTTCTGTGTTTCCATAAGGGTCTATTCTTTCTGTTCTGGCTGGACAGACAGACGGCAGGTGACTGCTTCATGCCTCCAAGGCTGTAAAACGGAACCAGAGAAATCTCCAGTGGCTTAGGGTTCACTAGGTTGGCTTCCTTACATGGTTACAGAACCGCTAATGTATTCTTAATGAGCTGCCATTTACTTATGCAAATAGCAGGGCACAGATGCCAGGGGGATGAGGGCTTAGCAGAGAGGCGTGCCTCTGCATATGGCTCGTGTTTTAACACGGGAGCTGCTGTCCCTGGAGCCTGCCCTCTTATTCATCTTTAACAGCCACCGTGTGGGCTGTGTGTCCGCATGTGCACGTTTGGGGGTCTTGCTAAGCTACACTGGTGTGAGGACGTCTCCACCAGCCAGAGATCCTGGTGGGAGTCGCAGGCCAACTCCCGCTTTGCTGGTTGTGCCCAGCTCCGTCCTGTGTCTGGCCTCACTGAGCTCGGAGGACTGGGGAAGGTGGGGCAGGAGCTGTCGAACTGCACAGTGCAATGTGCTCACTAGATCCAAACAGTGCTGTATGTTTCATTTCCGGTCTCCATGAAAAGCTTTTAGCAGAGGTTCTGTTGCATCTTTCCAAAACGTTAAAACCGCTGTCTTCATTTCTCCGGCTTTCCCAAGAAGCTTCCCCTGTCACAACAAGAGAAGTTGGCGCTTGGACTTGGATGGTGTAAGGTCCCTGGGCATGTGGTTGTAGCACGGGCGTCAGCATCTTCGCTATGCCAGAGGAGTGAGTGCCTTGCAGGGCTGCTGGCCTTCAGGCCACACCAGGCACTGTTGACACAGAACTGAATAGACCCCTCTCCTCATGGCCAGGAACTTTTAGAACCAGTGCAGGAAAGCAAAAACCTATCTGGAAAGGCGTTCTGGGGGAGAGCTAGCATCATGCTTCTGACGGGCTTCTGGGTCCGCCTGTCCTGGCATCTCATCTGTGCGGCTTTTCCTCCACGTCCTTTCTCCTACGATAACCCGCGGAGCTGCTAGGGATGTCTCCATGGACGCTGCTGAAAACAGGCTCTCCCCATCTGGCCAGGCTGCCCCACAGCCTGCTGCGAAACACCTGCTGTGGAATCACAGATGCTGCCAGGTGAGGCCTTCTGCCACTTCCGGGATCTGCCACACCTGTTAGTAACACGGCCTTCCCATCCCTGTACCCCATGCTTCTCCAAGCCTCAACCTACCGTTTTCTCTCTCTGTGGCTGAGGACTTCTCTGCTGTGAGCCAGTGTAGATCTTTCCTGGGAAACTGGCCTGGCAGGAGACATGGAGTCGGTGGTGGACGGCAGGTGCGGCGTGGTAGAAGGCAGTGGGGGTTTCAGTCCCGGCTGTCACTAAGACCTGGAAGACAGAAATCACCTTGCCTCATGGGTCTCTGCTTCTTTCTTTCCCTTTCTCTTTGAGGCAGGGTCTTGCTCTGTTGCGTAGTCTGGGGCGCAGTGGCACGATCATGGCTCACTACAGCCTTGACCTCCCAGGCTCAAGCGATCCTGCCATCTCAGCCTCCCGAGTAGATGGGACCATAGGCATGCTCCACCATACCCAGCTAATGTTTCAATTTTTTGTAGAGACAGTGTCTCACTATGTTGTCCAGGCTGGTGTCCAACTTCTGAACTCAAGCAAACCTCCCACCTCAGGCTCCCAAAGTGCTGGGATTACCGGCGTGAGCGCCCATGCCTGGCCTCAGCTTCTTTATCTGTAAATGAGAAGCTTGGTTTGGCTTTCTGGCCCACACTGATTCCAAGAAACAAAAACCAAACCACCACCAACAAAAAACCCCATTTGAGCTAACATTGAAAAGTTTCAGATAAAAGTATGGATTTTGGCCAGGTACAGTGGCTCATACCTCTAATCCCACTACTTAGGAGGCTGAAGTGGGAACGTCATTTCAGGCCAGGGATTCATGATCAGCTTGGGCAGCATAGTGAGGCATGGTCTCTATAATAATGAGAATAGGATTAAGTATGGATTTCTTCCTTCTCTAGGAAGACTGACGTATCTGGCAACATCAGGTGCTTTCGGAGGCCGCTGGCTGGCCCTGAGTAACTGCTGCCCCTGGCTGGGGGCTGTGGCCTGTGCGCTCAGGCACTTCCGGTACCTGGCAGGCCACTCAGTAGTTTTACCTATTTGGTCCTCTAGGCGTGTGTATTAGTTTCCTAGGGCTGCCACAAAAAATTCCCACAAACTGAGTGGCTGAGAGCAACAGACTTGTATTCTGTCTCAGTTCTGGAGGCCAGAAGTCTGAGATCAAGGTGTTAGCAGGGCCATACCCACTCCCGAGGGCTCAGGGGAAGGTAAGTCCTGCCTTGCTTCTTCCTGGCTTTGTGTGGTTGGGGCAACCTTGGTGCTCCTTGGCTTCCGGACGCATCCCTCCAGCTCTACCTCCATCATCACAGGGCCATATTCTCCCTGGGTGCCCATGTCCCTTTGTGAGGGCACTTGTCATTGGATTGGGGCCCACCCCAAGCCAGTATGACCTCATCCAAACCCGATTACATCTGCAAAGACCCCATTTGCAAATAAGGTTATATTCTAAGGTTCCTGGCGGCCGTGGATTTTGGAGGGTGGTTAGTCGATGCAGTGTAGCATGTGGGTGAAAACCTCTGGACCAGCTGATTTCTTCCATTGTTATTTTAAAAGACAGGTCTTGCTCTGTTGCCTAGGTTGGAGTGCAATGGCCCAACCATGGCTCACCACAGTCTTGAACTCCTGGGCTTAAGCAATCTTCCTGCCTCAGCCTCCTGAGTAGCTGGGAATAGAGGCATGCACCACTGTGCCCAGCTTCAGCTGAGTTTTGATATCCCTCTGACTCTTAAGTCCCGTGATTCGCTGTCCTGCTGACCTCTGCCTTGAGTTTTCTTTCTCTGAGTGGCATTTTTACTTCTTTGCCTGTCTGGATATGAAGAGGAGGCACCATGATCTGGTCTTGGCCACTTGAAGGGCCACCTTGGTGACAGTCACCACTCTTCTGGGTGTCCCGTTTCCCTGTGTCACTGCAGGACAACAGACGCTTCTCCTTTTGGTGGAAGCAAGCTGAGAACAGGATGCCGTTTACTTGCCTGGCGAGATTCAGCCTTCAGTGGCACTGTCTTGAGCAGCCCCTTCCCCATCTCACTCTGGAGGTCAGTTGTTTTTCCTCTGGACCCCCACAGCACCTTGGATGTGCCTTTATTCTAGCACTTATCTGCTAGATGGCAACGATCTATTTACAGACCTGTTTCCTCTCTAGACTTGAGCTTCATAAGGCCCAAGACTGTTTTTCCTCCGCTCATTCAGGTGGCAACATGGTAGGCCCTTAATAGATGGTTTAATGTGTGGATGATGCTTTAGGGAGTCTGGAGTCTACCAACTCTATAATAATGGCAGGACCAACCCCTTACCGCCCCACACCCCTTCGCAACATCATAGGCTCGAAGCTACCCTTTGCTTTCTTAAATGCTCCAGCTTCTGACTCTTCCAAGGGCTGCTCAGTGTTAATCGGGTGGATCAGGGAGAGGAGATGGAGATCTGGCCTTCTCTTCCCAGCCCTTCTCACTGCGAGATCTGATGTTGTTTGTGTTTTACAGTTTTCTTCTCCTAACTTTCAAACCTGCTGAAGAGCAACATTTCCTAACTGAGGGAGGGCGTATTCACCACATCTCCGGATGCCGGATGCTGCCCAGGGTCTGCCTAATCCTGGCTATACTTTACATCCTTCATCAAGGCCCTTCAGCCCAGTGATGACTCAGTTTTCCCATCTGGCTGTGTCTGTGTTTCATTCATTCATTTTTTTCCCCCCAAGAAACATTTATTGAGCTCTGATCATGTGCCAGGTGATGTTTCTGTTCTAGAAAAAAAAAGCAGTAAATGTGGGAACCTGGGCCATTGTCATTGAGTATTGTCTGATGTAAATTGTGATACGTGCTATAGAAGCTGAGCACACAGTGGTGAAAAGTGTCTGTCAGGAGGATCTGACCCAGCCTGGAGGGTGATGCGGTTTGGCTCTGTGTCCCCACCCACATCTCACCTTGTAGCTCCCATAATTCTTATATGTTACAGAAGGGAGATTTTTAAGCCATGGGGGTGGGTCTTTCCCTTGCTCTTCTTGTGATAGTGAATGGGTTTCACGAGTCCTGATGGTATTAAAAATGGGAGTTTCTGTGCACAAACTCTCTCTTTGCCTGCCACCATCCCTGTAAGACATGACCTGCTCCTCCTTGCCTTCCGCCATGATGGTGAGGTCCCCGCAGCCACGTGGAACTGTAAGGCTGTTAACCCTCTTCTCACCAGTCTTGGGTATGTCTTTATTAGCAGCACAAAAACAGACTAATGCAGAAGGCTAGGGAAGGCTGGCATCTGTGGAACATGGCATTTGGGCTGCACTTTAAGGATAACTGAGAGCCTTGTTGGTAAAGGTGGGTGAGGACAAAGAGTAGAGGGAAGAAGACACCTGGAGACTTTGAGGTGGGAGACAGTAGAGCATCAGCAAGGAGCAGAGGGAAGGCCCATGTGGCTGGGGCTTGGACATGGAAGGGGTGAAGTTAGCCCTGGAGAGTTTGGAAAGACATGCCAGGCTAGGCCATGCCGATCTCATTGGTTGCATTAAAGATTGGTGTAATGGGAGCCAGGGAAACATTTTAAGCAGGGGAGTGACATGTCCAAATCTGCCTTTCCAAGTGCTCACTGTGGCTGCAGTGTGAGGGACAGACTGGAGGGGGCAAGAGGGAAGACAAGGACACCAGTAGGTAGCTGTTGGAATCACCTGGGCGCAGCTTGCTGATCGCTTGGATGGAGGTAGAGGGGTGAGATACGAATTGTACCTAGGAGGTAAAAGGGACTTGGCAACGGATTATGTTTGGGAGCTGAGAGAGAGGGTGGTGTCAAGGATGGCCTGAGGTTTCTGGTTTATGAAATTGGATGGGGGCATTCATCACGGTGAAGAACAATGGATGGGAGGCAGGTTTTCAGGACAACTTCAAGAGTGTAGTTTTGGCTATGAGCACAGCGTTCCTGGGACTATAGAGAAGGCCGTTGTCCAGGAAAAACCTAGGGCTCTCCAGAGAAGCATCTCTGGATTCAGAGATTGGATTCAGAGACAAGCCACTGACAGAGATGCTGCTCTGTCTCTTTTCCCTCTCACTGAGTGTCCCTTTATGCCTTTGTGAGAAATGATCACTTAAAAATACTTATTTGGGGGACTAATTTATCTATTAGTGTAATGGTACCATGCAGTCATTACAAAATATGATGTCCTTCTGTCCTGAAAGATTTAAATGCCCTTCCCACAGGAGCCACTCCCTCAAGTGGGATAACTGATGTTTCCATGAGTGGGCGGGAGGCAGTGGACCTCAGAGCAGGGGCTTCAGTCACCCACGTGCCCCAGGGGCTTAGGGGATCACTTTTGCATCTCTACTTTTGATGGCAAGGATTGGCTAAGACCGTGTGGCTGTAGGGTTTTAGAAAGTTGACTGTGATGTAAAAATTGAAGGTGTTGATTGTTGTCACTGTGGCTGCGGGTCCCCCAAGGAGCTGTCGGCTGCCCCTTTCAGGTAAGAGGCAACGACTGTCTCTCCAGTGCCCTGTGCAGTGTCTGACACATAGGAGGGCCTCGATCTCTGTTTCCTGAATGAATGAACAACCCGACTATAGAACTAGGACGTAGGTTTCTCAAAGCCTGGAGCTTGTGTCTGATTTACTCATGGCTCCATCCCAGCACCCAGAACAGAGACTCATTAAATGAATGTATGAACTTCTAAGACAGAATGGACAACTTAGAGATGTGTCTGATGCCCCCTTTTTACAACTGAGGCAACTGAACCTCAGGCCAATGATCACAGCACTTTGTAGGTTTGGCTGTTGGCATTGCCCACGTCTGTAATCCTGCAGACAGATTTCTGTTACATGTGACACTGTCCTGACACAAGAATTTTGCAAATTCAGTTCCTTGAGACGTTGTGCCAAATCCTTCAGCAAAATTGAAATCTGCCACATCTGCTGTGTTCCTCTTAGTCACTAATTTTGGTAATTTGATTACAGAGAAAACCCTGTCTGTTGGAGCTTTTCTGCTCTGACCAAGGAAGCTGATTCTGTCTGAGGCGCTATCAGCCCTCCTTCTAAACAGGTTTTTTAACTTTGTGTTTTGTTCTTGAGTTTGGAAAATACAGCATTGACATCAGCGGCAGTGGGCAAACGGCCTCCAGATTTTTTTAGAGCAGGGTGGAGAATAAGCAAATAAATACTTTTATGTATACATAAATACTTCGGGCAGGTGCTTCCAGAAAGGCTCAGTACCTGAATGTGTTTTTCTCCAAATAAATCTGGTTGGTGAAGGTGGGTGGGGACAGAGAATGGAGGGAAGAGAACAGGCAGTTTGTTACAGATGACTTCATTCATTGGCTCTCGAGCCCAGTCCAGCTGTTTGAACTGTGAAACCACGGGCAGGTCTTTGGTTTTCTCTGGGCCTCAGTTTCCTCACTTGGAAAAAGAGGACATTAGAGTAACCTCCGAGTTGCCCATTCTGGCTTGGAAGTTCATACATTCGTAGAACAAGTATCTGTTTCAGGTGCTGGGGATGTAGCTGCGAATAAATCAGACGCTAGCTCCCGGCTTGGAGACACATAAGCCCTAGTTCTGCGGTTGGATTGTTCCTTGATTCAGGAAACAGTGGCTGAGCCCCTCCTCCTATGCATCAGGCGCCATGCTGGGCACTGGAGGGACAGTGGTGGGCCATGTAAGAAGTGGGCTCTGCTTCTAGGAAGCCTGTGGTCTGAGGGGGTAGAAGGACTACCAATAAGGGATCCTTATCAAAGTGCAGTCAGAGAGGGTCAGGGAGCGTCACCCGGAGAGGGCAAGGGTGAGGAACGGTGGGAGCGGGCACGTTCCCAGCCGGCGAAGAACTTCCGGGAAGCTTTGAGGTAAGAATTAACTTGTTTGAGGAACCGGGAAAGGTCTGAGGTGGCTGGAGCTGGGAGAGTGAGGGGCCTGGGGTCGGAGGGGCTGGAGATCGAGGCGGGAGACAGTTTGTCAGAGGCTTGTAGGGTCTGATGTCAGACCAACGGCCAGGCCCCTCAGCAAGCAGGAAGCCCCTGGTGGCAGACCCCAGTCAGAAAAGAGTTACAAGTTCGGGGCCTCCTTCAGCCAGTCCGGTGCCCCTCAGTTCTCACCCAGGCCCTCGGTGCCTTCTGGGCCATTGGAATAACTTTTGCATTTGGCCTTCCATGGTAAATAAACACTTATCCCTAATTTCTATTTTTTTTTTAAACAATTTTTTTTCTCATGTCAGGGGGAGTTGGAGGCCTCAGAGGTGTTTGACAGCGTGGAGGCCTTTTGGAACTTTACGGGTTTCTTTTTCTGGTAAGGCTGTGTCCGTCTTTTCTGTGAGTTTTCCTTGGAAGTGTGGCTGAAGGTCTGTCTGGAGCTCTCGCTTTGGGAGAGGAAGACATGTGGGAGCTGGGGCAGGGGACTGATCAGGAGCCATTTCACGCCAGCACCAGGAAGGACCCACACACGTCCCTCATTTTGACTAAACAACCCGTGTCAAACTGCAACCACTGTGCACTTCAGCAGTCTCGAAAGGAGCCTGCTCTCATTTCAAAATAAAACACAGCTGGGCATGGTGGCTCACACCTGTAATCCTAGCACTTTGGGAGGCTGAGGTGGGTGGGTCACCTGGGGTCAGGAGTTCGAGACCAGCCTGACCAACATGGTGAAACCCCCGTCTCTATTAAAAATACAAAAATTAGTTGGGCTTGGTGTGTGCACCTGTAATCTCAGCTCTCTGGGAGACTGAGGCAGGAGAATCGCTGGAACTCAGGAGGTAGAGGCTGCAGTGAGCCGAGATTGTGCCACTGTACTCCAGTCTGGGCAACAGAGCGAGACTCTGTCTCACTAAATAAATAAATAAATGAATGAATAAACAACAACAACAACAAAACACCTGGTTTTCCATACACATGGCACACCCCGAGGCTGCGGCTCCCGGGAGCACTCTTGACCTCTGAGCTTAGCCACGGCGGCCATCTTGCAGCTCCTCCCACGCTCCACGTGCTTCCCTCCTCAGGGCCTCGGCACCTGCTGGGCCTGCTCCCTGGAACCCTCTTCCCTTCGCCTCATGCGCTGCCTGGCTTCCCCTTACTCAGGCTTCCTACCCGGCTCCACCTCCCTTCTTCAGCAGAGTCTTCACTGAGCCAGGCAAGGTTGGATCCACTTTAGCATTCGGCCATCACTCTCTATTCTCTTCATTCATGTCACTTACCTTTGCTAGTAGTTATATATTTGGGGAGAGATTTGATTAGTACCTGCCCCCTGACTAGACTCTAAATCCCTTGAGAGCAGGAGCCATGTCATTGTGAGTCCCTGTTTTCCCTTCCCTTTCCCCTCCCCTCCCCTCCGCTCCCCTTCCCTTCCCTCTTTCCTCTCTCTCTCTTTCTTTTCCTTTCTTCCTTTTCCCTTTCCCTTCCCCTTCCCCTTTCTCTTCCTTTTCTTGATGGAGTCTTGCTCTGTCGCCCAGGCTGGAGTGCAGTGGGGCAATCTCAGCTCACTGCAACCTCTGCCTCCTGGGTTAAAGCAATTCTTGTGCCTCAGCCTCCCTAGTGGCTGGGATTACAGATGTGTGCCACTACACCTGGCTAATTTTTGTATTTTTAGTAGAAATGGGGTTTCACTGTGTTGGCCAGTCTGGTCTCAAACTCCTGACCTCAAGTGATCCGCCCACCTCAGCCTTCCAAAGTGCTGGGATTACAGGTGTGAGCCGCTGTGCCTGGCTCCTGTTATTTCTTGGGCATAAGGCACAGTGCCTGGTATGTAGTGAGGGCTCCACAAACGTGTTGGATGAGAAGGTGTCACCCATCACCATTGCCTAGCTTTTCTGGGTGTCTCATTTGCCATCAAGGGTGTCAAATGAGGAAAAGTCATATTTTCCTTTGGTATCTCTCTGGGCAGTGCTTTTGTGAGACCTGAGCTGAGTCGAATCCGTTGGGACAATATGCTTTAGTCATGTCTGACAGCAGCTCTGGACAAAAGGGAAATAAGTGGCCTCTTTGGAGGCCGGGAGCTCAGTACCACAGGGAAAAGATGAGATATTTTCACAAACAGTTGGGAATTTAAATCTAATGTGGCCGAGCGCTGTCTTCCCTGGGCATTACACCGGGGCCGCACCTGACTCTCTCCAGCGGGCTGTGAACGGAAGTGATGGAGTCATTTCCATGCAGACACGATTAAGATGGAGTATGCCTTTTTAGTTTTATCTTTTCTTTTTGAGACTGAGTCTTTTGCTGTCATCCAGGCTGGAGTGTAGTACACAATCACCAGTCACTGCAACCTCTGCCTCCCAGGCTCAAGTGATCCTCCCACCTCAGCCTCCCGAGTAGCAGGGGTTACCGGTGTACACCACCATACCTGGCTAATATTTTGTGTTTCTTTGTTTTAGAGAGACAGGGTTTTGTCATGTTGTACAGTCTGTTCTCAAACTCCTGGGCTCAAATATTTCTCCCTCCTCAGCCTCCCAGAGTGCTGGGATTACAGGCATGAGCCACTGCGCCTGGCCTCAGTGTGCTTTTTAAATGTCTTTCCTTACCCTGATGGCCATATTTTCCATTGAGCATAGTTACAAGATGGAGGAGGCTCATCTGACATGCAGCAGCCTCTTTGTGAATGAGGAAGAAATCTTTGTCATATTAAGCCTTCAGATTTAAAATTAATCTGATTAAGATTTCAAGATTTGTTACCACAGCACGTCCTGACTAAGACTCTTTCACCATATTAGAATTCCTCACAATTCAGTTTTTCTCCAAACCAAAATATTTATTTCCTCTTACATTCATACCTGCTAGCCAGATGGCTTCAGACATTCTGGGATTTGTATTAAGCATCCGATGCATCCCACCAGTGATTTTCAGACACCGCCTCTTCTGCCAACATTTGGTTGCATGGGTCTCTTGATACAGTTTCCTTCCCCTCCTCCAGGAACAATGTTTCATATTAAGTCAATGTCTTCCAGCCCCTGGTAACATTTCTGACAGCTTCTAGAAGAGGAGTTCTGCTTGGCAGATTCCTCGAGTGTCTCACATACCCTCCTGACTTCTCTCAGGTGATCTCGGGGCAGAGAGCAGGTCCCTCCTAGGCCCTGAGCTCTTCCAATTATTCAGCAGGCTCCGAACTGAGAGGCTCAGATCTGCAGCAGACAAACCCCCAACCCATGAAGACGAATAGTCCTGTGTAAGTAAAGGAGGCGCCTCTCTGCTGTAGTGGGAGAGGAGGGAGTCCTGTCTCTCTCTTTGTCCTTGGAGAGCTCCTGGGGAGGTGTCAGAGTACCTGCCAAGGACTAAGGGGCTTCCGCTCAGGTACCAGAGCTGGCGTCAAATGTCATATTCTATTAGAGCTGAAGGGGGCCTCTGGCTTGCCTCGCCTGTAAAACAAAGTGTGTGAGTCGGGGGTCCAGGTGGGAGGATGGAGCACTCAATAGTTTTCAAACCACTGGACTTCAGGGATCGTAATGGTGAGTGATGTGGGCGGAGGGTCCTGGCCTCCTTTGCCGGAAAAGCCCTGCATTCATTTATTTTCATTTGTGTGGTGGGATAATCCATTGAGGTTTTAGCTCATCCATTAATTCATGCTCTGCTCTGACTGCCATGAGAGACTCCAAAGATTGAGGCGAGCTTTTTTCTCTCTCCATCTTAAGAAAGTAGCCAAACTTTCCCATTTGGAATTCTGGCCTTCTTGCCTTAGGGAAAGTTTGTGAACAACTTTTGAGTTTTAGAATGAAAAACCGATACCCAGGGACCGTGGTCCCTGGTTTGGATTGGAGGTGGGGAGTTCTGGAGGGGAGGGAGTCTGGGGCTAAGAGTGTTCCTTCCTGGGGCAGAGGGGCTGGCAGGGGCCACGGGGGCTGGAGTTCCATGCCTTGCCTGCCAAGCTGGTAGTGTTTGGTGGGTGGCTGGCTGCTGTGATTGTGAAGGCCAGTGCTGTGGCCTTGAGAATAGCCTGGGTGGGAATGTCATCAAGCATGGGCTGGCAAAAGGAATCACCAAAAGGGCCATTTCTGTGTCTTTCTGAGTAGCAGGGTCTAAGAGATGAGTGAGGGTTGAGGAAGGTGGGCCTCCCTGTGGGAGAAGCAGTGGCAGATGGCATTAAGAGCAGCGCCTCCTCCCTGGTGACCCAGGCGTGAACTAGGAAAAAGGCAGCTCTGGAGACCAGAAATGGCTGCTGTTGGATCTCTTGGCTCCCATGGTGGGTAGAGGCTGGGGCCAGGTTTGGCCTTTTAGGTAAGAGTTCTTTTGCAGGAAAGGTGACTACACATTTGCAACCCACTGTACTGAGTGGCCTCTGAGGTTTTTGAGGTTTTTTTCCTGGGATAGATACTTGATGACATTTAATGGTGGCTCAGGGGTGGTAATGTCCCAAACTAGGGGAATTCCTTTTGCATCCCCCTCCCCAGAACTGCTCTGCACCAGGGGGCACACTTGTGAATACAGTACAGTTTCAGCCATGGCTGGGGAGTCAAAAATGAGCCTCTACCAGTGTGGACGTATCTCATGGAGCACACGTGAGACTCTGGGAGGCCAGGTTGGAGACCCTGCTCAAAGCAGCGCCGGTCTACTGATAACTGGAAGCCATCCAGCCAATTTATGGAATTCACGTTTGACCTGTTGGGCCACAAAACTCTGCAGCTTCGTCAGTGTTCTTCAAGGGCACAGTCCCAGCCAAAGCAGAAGGGCCACTGGCCCCACTGGGGGGCCCAGCATGGGGGTTCACAAGAGGGAAATGCCCACGACGGCAGGAACCCAAGTGCATACGTGAATCAGAGGTGGTTTTTATGTGCCAGGTCACGTCGGTCACTGTCCTCTGTGTTTTCCACGTCCTCAACGGGGTATGAGGGGCATTCCCAGGGTCTGTCCCATAGACTGACTCACTCCTTCTGTTCTCTGGAAGTCAAATCCAAATCAATTGCTTGTTTTCTCATGCTCAGGGAAAGATTTGGAATTCAGGAGGCTTCAGCTCCAGGCTCTGGGAGGCACTGTGCCTGGTGGGGGATGGTGGGGGTTACAGAGTGTTCTAAGTGAAAGGGGAATTTCTATGTAAGCATTTCTGGCAAATTGCCTAAAGCAATCTTAGTAGAAAAGGTCCTGAATTTCCAAGGCTTCGATAATAATGTGTCATTGTTTATCTTATTCTAAATAAAGGCTCTTTCACACTTAATTTTATCTTAGTAATTCTGTGTTGTTTTCTTTCTTTCTTTGTGCTTAGAGAGCATAGATACTGTAGAAGCTTCAGGGGTTACAGATATGCCCCTGCTCACACGAATACACGTGTGAGTCAGAATATTTGCAGCAATCAGGGACCATGCAGGGCTGTGTCCAGCAGTCCCTTAAACACTGCCTGCACTTCACGCTGTTGATGCTTTTGACTGAACTATTCACCCACTGGGGTGTCCTTCCCGATTCTCATGGTAGGGCCAGAGCCTGGCTCAAAACCAGCCATGCTTTGCCTGGCACGACTTTTCCCTCCTTCTAATAGTCCTGAGCATTTTCTTTAAAATCCACCTAGCAAGTTCTTAGGCACCATTTTATGACATTTCTTCTGTAGTTTGACTTGAACTGAACTTCCTACCAGATTGTGATTAAATGTTTTGTGTACATATTGCGTCATCCCTCCCCAAATCAGAGCGTAAGCTCCTTGAAGGGAGTGGCTGCTTTTGCAAAAAGAACTTTGTATTTTCCATAGAGCGTGGCTCACAGGAAACGCCTCAACACCTATCTGTTGGCTTGTTTAAACATAATTCCTGTAATGTTTTTAAAGTTTCAAAAATTTACTATCTATTCAGTTTAAAAAGTCAGAGCAGGTAGATATTTTCTCTGCTTTATAGAATCAACTGAGACACAGCTCATGTAGAAACCAGAATTAGACCATTGTTCCAAGGTGAGACAATTATAGAGCATTTTACATAAATGATTCCATCTTATTTAAGTTCTTTCAAGAAAGTAGAAATTTCTAGCGAGTCCTTTTCTAGTTGGTCCTGTTTACCAGGGAGCCTTCTCTTCTGCTACCCTGGCTCCTCTGTTCTGATTTAAGGTTTATTTGTCTTTTCTCCACACCACTGGAGAGAGCTTTTCAAAACCCTAATCATGTTGGTGCTTGGCTTAAAACCCTTCAGTGACTGCTTCCCCATTGAGTTGAAAGAAACCCGGCATCTTCTGTGGCTCCGCATCTTTGGTGAGCGGGACTGCCTGCCTCCCCAGCAGTCTCTGCCCTCCTCTTCTCACTGTTCTAGACGCAGGGTGCCTCTCGCACTTCCCAGGACACACCAAGTGTTCTCTGCCTTAGGACCTTTGTGCGTGCAGCCAGCCCCTCTGCCTGCTGTTCCTCCAGCTCCTTATCCTGTGGGTCTCGGCTGAAATATCACTAACCTCCTCTAACAGGCCTTCTGGCTGACCCCCCATGAGTAGGCCCCTGCTCTGCTGGACTCTATCATAGCGCTGTATGTATTTTCTAGACAGAATGTTTCATAGTCTGAAATAATTTTAATCATCCATTGCTCCAGCTGTTTATGATCTCTGGGACCCCATGAGATGTAAGCTCTCTGAGGGCAGGGACCCCGTCTGTTTCATTGAGTGTGGCATTACCCCAACCCCACCCCTACTTGTCACATGGCAGCGCTTTAATGTGTCTTTGCCAACCGGAGGACAGAAACATCTCATCTGTTGATCTTGGAGTAGAGGAGAGACTGGGACCTACCTCTCAGAGTTTGGTGGTCAGAAGCTTACCTGAATTTGAGAGGCCTGGGCAGGGGGCACCCTGAAGACAGGTGTCCATCTCTGGATCAAGTCCATCAGCTGGCACGGCTGGCAGGACAGGGTCTTCTCTCCCTCCGCTCTGGGCCCTGTGGAGATACTCATGAAGTCAGGAAGCATTCCCTTTGCCCTTCCCTCTGGCCCCTGCCCATCAGCTTTGAGAAGGGCAGCAGGGAGCTGGTGAACACTGGGCACTGTCTGTATGGCTGGGAAAATGAGGTCTGGGAGGCCCCTCCTGTCCCTCATAACTTTGTCTTTTCCTGAGGCCTCCAGTGGTGAGCATTTGCCACTGAGCAAGGCCCAAGGAATAGATTTGGTGGTTTGTGCTCTCAAGGGAGGTGGAGATCACTCAGGGAGATGGGTTCAGATGAGGTTTTAAAAGAAGCCATTGTTTGAGGCAACAGGGCACAGCCCATTTGGAGGCCCAGGGACTCACCTGGGAGTTGGTGGATAAAAGAATGATTTCGCAGCTAGAAAAAGGGAAATCAGCTTCTGAGACTTTTTCCAGCTGCTCGGCTATAATACCATCCAAGAGTTGACCTTTACTGTGGGCGTGTGAGGCCAGCCTGCTGGGACAGACCAAAGGAATCAAGCCAAGAGATGCTGGTGGCAAATCTAAATCAGTCAAGGGTGGAGTGGCCAGGGGCATAGCCTATAGAAAGGGCAGCCAGAGAACAGGAATTTTTTTTAAAAAACCCAAAAACCCAGAAGGCAGCAGTTGAACATTAGGAAGGAGCCCAATGAGTAGGGAGGGCTTTTGTGGAGGCCTGCCAACAGTGGGAGCCACAGTGGGAAAGCCAGCCAGGCAGTGGCCAGGGAAGGGGGTGGAGGATACCACAACCCACCCTGAGAATTGGCAGTGCTAGGAGATGGGGCAGTATCTGGGGAGGTGGAGGGAGATGGAAAATGTCAATCCTCTACCCTCCCAGAGCAGGATGGGCAAAGATGCCTGGGGCTGCAGGGTGGCACACAACTTCAAAGGACATTTAGTGGCACTTGGTAAAGTCCAATTCATGTAAACAGCCTAATCCCAACCTGTAAGGAACATAGCACATCTCTGTTTCCTAGATATGGAGATAAGCCCTGAGGAGTTGAATGAGTTATCTGAGGCCCCCGGTTATTCAGGGCAGAAGCAGGACTTGAATCAGGTTTTCTGATGCTGAGATTGAGCCCTGGTCGGGTGTTTGGTCAGCATCGCAGGTCCCTGGAGACTGTGCCCACCCCCACCTCCTGGTTCTCCCACCCCTCTCTCAGGAGTCACCTCCTTCTTGCTTCCAGTCAAATCCAGGTACCAAGAGCCTTCGAGGCCCAAGGCTGGCAGGTCCTGCTGCTTTGTTCCGTCAGCCCACGAGGTGACACTTTTCACCCTGGACACAGGACCCTAGGAGACCCCGGGGCTATGGCATTTGGGGTGGAGCATGACAGCAGTCTCTGGAGCCCGGAGTTCTCTTCAGGCTACATCACTGGGAAGAGCAACCTGTACATTTGTAGGAGGCGGCTGATTCCCCCAAAATCTTCCGGCCCAGGAGGATGGACCACTGGCCTGACTTGGGTGGTGCTGCTTCTCCTTGTCTCGGAGAGGCTGTGGTAGAGCGCCCCGATGGCTTCTCTTCTTCCCCTTCTCTGTATCCATGCCCTTTGCCATGTGACTTTGTGGATTTGATTTCTTTATGTTTGGAATCTGGGATTAGTCATGGGACCTACTTCTGCCAATAGAATAAGGTAGAAGTGAGCCAGAGGCTTCCAGCCCGGACCTCAAAGGCCTTGCGTGTTTCGGCTTGCTGTCTTGCAGTCTCCCTGGAAGGAAGGTGCCTGGGCTGACCTGCTGGCTGCAGAGATGGGGAGGATGAGCAGCAGGGCCCAGAGGTGCCCCAGCTGGGCAGCCCAGAGAGAGCCCCAGCAGGCCTACAGATGCCACCGCGAGCTTAGCCCACATCAGCTGCTCCATGCAGGTGTGTGAGCTGTCATTATTTAATTTTGTATGCCACAGGGGGTTTGTGGTGGTTCGTCTGCTGATAATAGCTGACAGATACAGAGGTACTTAAAGAGTTAGGAAAGTACCAGAAATCTGAAGAACTAACTAAATATATTATGTAGAAACAGGAAAAAAAAAAAAAAAGTAAGAAAGCTGCTTGACCCAACCTTAGCTCAGGAAGGGATTTAGCTTCCTGAGCCCACCCCTCTACCTTGCAGATGAAGATTCTGAGTCCCAGAGAGGTGAAGTGAATAAAACAGCCACACAGCTGTTTTGAGGAGAGTCCAGTTTCCCGGTCCAGGGCTCTTTCCTGCCCCTGCCTGTAAACCAGCCTGCCTTCTTTTGCAGTCCAGAGGGATGCACTGAGCTGATGGGGACCCCGAGCATGTGGGTGAAGGTCAAGGGCAGGTGTGCTCCACAGCCATGCTCCTAACCTCTGTAGTCTGCTGCCTCTTGGCGTTTCTCCACACATCGCTGCGGAGTCTGAGGCTGTATAGACAGCTTTATTGCAGGAGGAGGACCTCGGCGTGACCCCTCCACCTTTCAGTAAGGGTCTCCTGGCTCCAAATGGCAGCCAGTTGCTTCCAAACCCCAGAGGTCACTTTTGAGCAATGCCAAACTGGTCCTGTTCCCAGAAAACTGCGACATGGCCTTGAGCCTATTTTGGCAGTTAGATTACGTTCCAGGCACTGGCATTGCCCTGCCCTTGGAGCCTGAGAAACATCTCTGTATACCGGCCACAGGCGAGAACAACTGGCTTGTGCCTTTCTTTGCTGCAGCTCCATTTCTTGTCCGTCTGTTTTCCCAGAGGTGGGCTAGGGTGCCAACTCCTGACAGGCAGCTAGAGTGACTTTACGTGTGCATTTGTGTGTGCATGTGCATGTGTTTCACAGTATAAGAGTGATCGTGTGTGTGTGTGTGTGTGTGTGTGTGTGTGTGTGTGTGTGTGTGTAATGAGACTGGGGTGGGACTATTCCATATATATATATGGATTATGGTTGTGGTCTTCAATAATTCTTCTGCCCAGGGCCCCTGCTCGCTTCATTGCCTTTTCATTCCTTTCTTACTTGCAAATGCAGGAGTTAGATCTGTGCTGGGACAATTAAGATTACAGCCCAGTTAGGGGAAGAGGGAGCAAGTGTGGAGCTCCAGGCAGTTAGACAGAAAAAGAACAAGCTTTGCCTGAGCCCTTCCGCTCAGCCTCCGCCTGTCAGCCTGGACTCTTCATCTTTTCTCCAGGTGTCAGAAGAAGGCCTCTGGGATTCCTGGGTGGGATGACTAGTCAGGAAAGAGAGGCTGAGCTACAAGCAGCTGAAGGGAGTGCTGCGGCTCCTCCTGGTTCCCCAAGACACTTGGTGCTGTGGTTCTCCAGCTCGGCTATGCATATGAGAATCGCCTGGGAGGTTTAAAAATACCCATGCCTCAGACAATAGAATCAGAAGGGTTGGGTGGGCAGGATATTTTTTATAACTCCCCAGGTGATTCTCATGTGCAGCCAGCGTTGGAACCACTGCTTCCAGAGCTGAATCTGCAAGCGTCACCCGGGAGCACTTTGACCAGATGGCACTGGGGGCACCTGCTGGTGAGGCAGCTCTGTGAGTTAGGACACTGCCTGTAGCGGGCTGAACAATGGCCCCCAAAGATACCATGTCCAAACCCACGGAACTTACTACCTTATGAAATACTACCTTATTTGGAAGAAGGGGTTTTGAGATGTGGTTACATTAAGAATCTTAATAAAGGGACGTTATCCTGAATTATCCAGGTGGGCCTTAAATGCTATCACATGAACCATTATAAGAGGAGGCAGCGGGTGCTTTTCACACCCACGGATGAGGCAATGTGAAAATGGAGCAGAGAGAGTGTGAAGAGGCTGGCCTTGAGGAGCGGAGTGCTCGTCAGGGATCCCAAGACAAGGGATGTTAGAAGTCACTGGAGGCTGGAGAGGGCAAAGCACGGATTTTCCCTTAGAACCTCCAGAGGGAGCGGGGCCCTCTTGACACCTTGGTTTTGACCCAGTGAAACAAACTCTGGCTTCAGGCTCTGGAACTGTGGGATGAATGTGTGCTGGTTTTAAGCCATGTGGTTTATTTGTTACAGCAGCCACAGGATTCTCATACGCTGCCCTTCATGGGAGGCTGTGTGAAGTGTTAAGTCAGGGTTGCCCTTTATGGGGTATTTACCTGCATTCTCTAGCCCAGAACATAACCTACTAAATTCAATCCATCAGCCCACTGGTCAACTACTACTAACCAGAGGACCAGCCCAATGCTGGATACCAAGCAGGACGGGCAGCGACGTGGCACATGGTCAGGACTGGGGTCAAGCCAGCTGACTGGGGTTGGCAATCTTTTTGGTTTCCCTTTGCTGGTCACATGATGGTCAGGAAGAACTCGAGCTAGAGGGGAAAAGGGATGGGTTCCCTGGAGAGAACAGGCAAAAGTTTGGAGCTAGAAATATGTCCAAGATTTTTGGGAAACAAGAGCATGGACAAGCTTGGCTGGAGCAAAGATTTTACAGAGGGAGATAGTTCGTAAACTTCAGTGTGCTGAACACCGGAGGAGAGCTGCCAAGAACTCGGTATGTAACACAAGCTCCCTGGGTTCTTCCCATTTAGATGATTCACTGATGACATTTTGAGAAACACTGAGTTTGGGGACCTTTGAGATAGAAAGTTGAAAGAGTGAATTGTAGTCACGCTGACTTCACTCTCTCAAATTTGCAAAATTTAAAATATTATTTGCTTTACTACTCAGCATTTTGTTTTTCTTTTTTCTTTTTTTTTTGAGACGGAGTCTTGCTCTGTTGCCCAGGCTGAAGTGAAATGGCATGATCTCAGCTCACTGCAACCTCTGCCTCCTGGGTTTAAGCAGTTCTCCTGCTGCAGCCTCCTGAGTAGCTGGGATTACAGGTGTGCAACACCATGCCTGGCTAATGTAATTTTTGTATTTTAGTAGAGACGGGGTTTTACCACGTTGGCCAGGCTGGTCTCGAACTCTTGACCTCATGATCCACCGTCTTGGCCTCCCAAAGTGCTGGGATTACATGTGTGAGCCACTGCACCCAGCCTCAGCATTTCTTTTATACCTATACTGTACCTTAAATTTTTATTTTTCTTAAAATAATATATATATAAATTTAAAAATTCTAAATCTATGAAAATTATAATAAAAATCATCAGTTCCTATCTTCCTGTCTCATATTCCCAGAGACAACCTCTTTCACCTCTATTAGCTAGTATTTATTCTGGGCTTTAGGCTTCATATTTTTAAGTGACCTGTGTATACTACTATTCCCCGATGTTTCCATTTCCGGTGTTATCTCTCAACTTTCCCCTCAGGTTGATGATTAATTTCCCATTCATCCCTGTCCCTCTCCACAGACCCAGTTCTTTCCCTCCAAAGCTTTTCATAATTTTTGGTTAAATAAAAATCAGTGTTTAGGTTTCTAGGTAACATTATTCACAGCTAAGCCATTTAGTGTGTTATGATTACATATCTTTTATGATACAACTTAGATGTCTCTTGGAATAATAAGTTGTTTTTTTTATCGGCTTTGTTTTCTATGTACCTGTGATGGAGGCAGCTAGCTGTGACCCAGAGTCCTCCCTTCTCTTCTCTGTAGTAAAAGAATTTTTAGCTGCATCTATTGGTGCCCAGCTAAAGCTACAGTTCCTGTCCTCCTTCCTGATAGCTGGGTACAGTCATTGTGATGAGGTTTGGCTATCAGGAGGTGGGCAGATGTGACGTGCCACATCTGGATTTTGCCATAACAGGCTAGGCATGTACCATCCCATGCTTCCCTCTTCATTCTTGCCAGCTGAAATGCAGACGTGGTGGCGGGAGTGTGATCAGCTAGTTTAGACCGTAGGGTAGAAGCTGCATGTTGAAGGAAGCGTCACGTGGTAGTAGATGCCTGTGTTACCATGAGAAAGAAAGGTGTCTGCTATCTTGTTTGAGCTCCTATACCATTGGGTCTGTTTGGGGCCTGATATTAATAGCCGTGATAGTACCCATGGGCACATTTTCCATGAGATGAATTGAGCTCAAGCTTCAGTATCTTTCACTTGCCCAGGCCCTTTCGAGGGCCCTGGAAGGACCCTGAGCTCCTTGTATTGGTAGTTCTGTATTCTTTTCATGAAGGCAGCCCTCTAGTTATATAAGCTTCAGGGCCCCAAAATTGGATTCCATCCCTCCCAGCACCTAAGGTAAAGACTGCTAGTTCTCCATCAGCGTCCATTCTCCTCTCCTTTGGACCTCAGGTAGGCTGCATGTCCTAGCCTATCTTCCGGTTAGGTGTGACCCTGTGAGTGGCAGTGATGTATGCTGCCTCCAGTCCTGGCTCATAAAAGCCTCCTCCAGGCTTCTCTGTGCCTTCCCCCATTCTGTGTGCTCGGGAGGGTGACCACCAGCAGCTTGGAAGACAGGTGCTGAAGATGGGGGAGCATTTGTCAACCAGGGGCCCTGATGGATGCGATGGGGGAGTCACTCCCAATACAAATGTCTGCTCAAGGCCGCTACACCAAAAAGAAATAAACGTGTTGACTGTAAGCCGCTGATTTTGGGAGGCGTATTTGTCTCTACAGTGCCTGTCACTAGTTGATCCCCACCTTGCAGAACTCTAAGTCTCATCACAGCACAGTTCAGCCTGCTTGGTAATCTATCAGTCCCAGCGGTTTGGTTTGGAAAGTCCTCTAGGGATTGCTCAGCTCCTCTAATCTGTTTTCTTGCTAGGTCTGTTGCGTAGCTGCTAACGCTTACCGTCATCGTAGGGAATTCCTTTTGCTCCTCTCCCATGCAGCTGGCTCAGGGTGACTGAGGGCAGGAGCAGTGAGAGGCGATGTTCAAACTTTTTCTTTTACTCTGCACGAGAGGGGAGCCATGGGAGGCTGTATTCATTTTCTATTGCTGTGTAACACATAGCAAACAAGATGGCTTCAGACAACATAAACTTATTATCCCGCCATGTCTGAGGGTCAGGAGTCTGCTGTGTTTTCATGGGCCCTCTGCTCAGGGTGTCACCAGGCTGAAACCGAGATGTCGGTTGGGGTTTCTACCTCACCTTGGGCTCAGGATCCTGTTCCAGGCTCATGGTTGTTGGCAGCACTGGGTCCTTACAGCTGTAGGACTGAGATCACTGCTTCCTCACTGGCTGTCAGCCTGGAGCCGTCCTCAGCTCCCAGCGGCCACTTGTCATTTCCTGCCATGTGGCCCTCTCCACAACATGGCAGTTTTGGAGGGCATCTCTGTTGTTTAGCATCTCTCTGACTTCCTCTGTCTCTGACCTCTAGACTCTTTTAAAAGGGGTCACCTGCTTAAGCCAGACCCACCCACACCAGGGCAGGAATCTTGGGCCCATGGAGGGCACTGAGCAGAGGAGGGGCATGGTCTAACTTACATTTGAGCAGGATCTCTCTGGCATGGCATTGGGAATAGACTGTCAGAAGGATAGATGGAAATAGAGAGATGAGTTAGGACGCTGGGATGAAGGGAGGCTCAGCGTGTGTGCTGAGGTCACTGAAGGACACTGCTGTGTGGCCGGGGAGTCCCTGCAAGGCCGGCCAGGGAGTTGGACTTCATCTCGGTGCCACAAGGAACCGTGGTCACATCCTGAGTTGGGGCCGAGTATAACTTTGTGCATTTATTTTCTTTAAAAAATTTTAATAGGTCCATAGTAGGTGTGTATATTTATGGGGTACATGAGATACTTTGATACAGGTATACAATGTGTAAGGATTATATCAGAATAAATGGGGCATCTGTGATTTCGAAAACTTGTCATTTCTTTGTATGTAACTTCATTCTTTTAGAGACGAGGTATTGCTCTGTTGTCCTGGCTGGAGCGCAATGATGTGATCACAGCTCACTGCAACCTCAGATTCCTGGGATTAAGTGATCCTTTCTAATAGCTGGGACCACAGGTACGTGCCTCCGTGTCTGACTAATTAAAATTTTTTTTTTTTTGATGGAGACAGGATCTTGCTATTTTGCCCAGGCTGGTTTGGAACTCTTGGGCTCAAGCAATCCTCCTGCCTCAGTCTCCCAAAGTGCTGGGATTATAAGCCTGAGCCACCATGCCTGGCCAAGAGTAACTTTAACTTCACCAAAACTCAAGTGCCCTGCCGTTCCTTTGTCTCATCCTGTGAAAGGGTCCAGCTATAGTAAAAACTCAGTGGCTACCAGTCAGCAAGGGACAGAGTGGAGGTAAGAGAGGAGGGGAGTGAAGTGGGGTCGGGTTGGCTGAGAACGCTGCACCGGGGGACCCACCCCTGAGATCCCTGCAAAACCTGCCTGCTGTGACTTGGGCTGGTGCCCCCATCCCTCCCTTGCCTTAGGACCCGCTTCTTTCCTCATGTCAAGGGACACAGTCCAAGAATGCCACAGATGGGAAGTGGCAGTGGCTCAGAGCCGTGGAGGGCAGGAGCAGTCTGGAAAGCTCACAGGGTACCTGCCTGTGAATATCCACTGTCTGTTTCTGAGGCTTATCACTGTTCTGTGAGGGAGAGAGACGGAGAGAATGAGGATGTCTGTGTGAGTCAAGGTTGGGTGAGAGCCGATGCTGAACTTGGGGTGAGAATACCTCGCCCGGTGCCAGCACAGAGCAGACTTTCGAGAAAGGTTAGCAGTGGCCCTTGGTTCAGTGAAATTCACTGAGGCCTTGCTCCTGGTGCCAGTGGACTAAAACTCCACTCCTGCCTCAAGGGGCTCACAGTTTTGTTGAGCATGGGTTTTCTTTTTCTTTCTTTCTTTCTCTTTCTTTCTTTCCTTTCTTCCTTCTTCCTCCTCCTCCTCCTCCTCCTTCTTCTTTTTTTTTTTTTTTTTTTTTGAGATAGGATTTAGCTCTTGTTGCCCAGGCTGGAGTGCAATGGCACAATCTTGGCTCACTGCAACCTCTGCCTCCTGGGTTGAAGCAATTCTCCTGCCTCAGCCTCCCGAGTAGCTGGGATTACAGGTGTGCACCACCGTGCCTGGCTAATTTTTTTGTATTTTTAGTAGAGACGGGGTTTCGCCATGTTGGTCAGGCTGGTCTTGACCTCCTGACCTCAGGTGATCTGCCTGCCTCGGCCTCCCAAAGTGCTGGGATTATAGGTATGAGCCACTGCACTCAGCCTGAACAGAGGTTTTCAAATCGCTTGTGAGCAAAATACACAGGTGTGCATGTGTGCACACTCAAAAGCCGGCTGAGTTGAGATCTTGGCTCCACAACTTAATTGCTTGACTTTGACTGAATGGCTTGCAAGTCACTGAATGTTTCTGTGCCTCAGTTTCCTGTTTGTAAATGGGGTGATAACCATAGTACCCACCCCAGGGAATTGGTAGAAGTGTTGCAGTAATGTCATGAATTGCTCTTTGTAAAGTGTTTAGAACAGTGCTGAGTGTGCAGGTGCACTGTATAGGTGTTTGATACCTATAAAAACATGGAGCTTGAAATCTTAATGTCTTCTCATCTTATGAAGCTTTTTTTCCATTCTTGCAGCCACCCTGGATTGGGTGAAATGAAGCTGAGCAGCTGAGGACTGAAGATTGCACCTTTTGTGTGAATGAAGGAGAGAGGAAGTCCAGGCAAGCCTTCTGTGGGGGTTCATCAGTGGTTACCCAGGCTCAGCCCCTAGTCAGGCTGCTAGGCTGCCAGGGTATGACCTCCAAACTCCACCTGAGACCAGAGAATCTGGTTTCTGGGGATGAGAACAGTGAATGGGTTTTTAAAAGGCCCTCATTGAGCCGGGGGTGGTGGCCCACGCCTGTCATTCCAGCCACTCAGGAGGCTGGGGAGGGAGGATCGCTTGAGCCCAGGAGGTCAAGGCTGCAGTGTGCTATGATCCTGTCTGTGAACAGCCACAGCACGCCAATCTGGGGAACATAGTGTGACCCCATCTCAGATAATAACAAAATGTCTCCAGGAGATTTTGATATGTAACTAGCTACGGAACTCACTGCTAGTGTTGGGTTGCCTTTTCTGCCCCGTTTTTTTTTTTTTTTTTGTCTGTGGCAAGAGCGTGTGTATGTGTGGGGGATAATACTTTGTCTTCCACTTGCTCTGGCAGAGTTATTGTAATGACTGGTTTGGAAGTGGTCCTTTTGTATCAAAGCTCTTTCCATTGTCAGGTGGGTGAATAACAATCATGATTTGTTCCTGCGTGTCACTGTCAAGTAGAGAGCTTTCCCATTCTCTCCCCACGTCTCTCTGTATGCAGCAGGTACGCGGGAATGTGGTTACGGCAGTGACGTGCCCTTTCTGACCAGTTCCCACATTCCTTTCTGAGTGAGGTAGAAATATTTGAGGGCCAGTGGGACTGACAATAGCTGTTCTAGGAGGTCAGAAAGGAAGCAGAAAGGCAAGGCTGGCTTGGTTTCTGGAGGAAAAGAAGCTGGTCCTCAGAGCCCTCCAGCCTCCCGGAGCTGCTAGGGGAACTATCCCATCGAGTTACTTAGAATCGCATCTCTTCTGTGCCCTGCTGTTAATCGCCAGCCCAGCCCCCATCAGAACGCAGACCCGTAGATGAGAATGGAGCTGTCTGTCTTTCTGACCCTCCTGATTGTTTTGTTATTGCTAATGGGCTGATTTCCAGTTATGTAACCTCCTCTCTGTTAGATGAAATCTCATTTCAATGTGCTGTGTGCATCAGGTCTGGTTCACGTTGAGCTACCTGAGAGGAGCTGGGAACATGCTGTTTCTCATCATTTTCACCCAGCAAGAGAACTGGGAAGAGAGAGCTACACCCAAACCAATTATGGGCAGGCCCTCTGGGCGGTTACATAATATTTCAGGAGACAGTGGAGTGAAGCGGACCTCAGTGTCCCAGAGGTGTGCTGCCAAGGCAATGTGCTGTCCTTGCTTGGAAGTCTTGGGTAAGTACGTTCTCTTCCAGAATATTTTGAGGTGTGTTTGTATACGGGGTGCAGAGAGTTCCTAAATTGACTCAGGATTTTCTTGCACACTAATAAATAAAGAAGCAAACAAAAGCAAAGGGTGGCCTTTGGAGGCCTGGTGTCTGCTACGTTTTAGGGCCTGAGTGAGCTCTGACTCAGGCAAATCAGGTAACCAGTGTGATGGCCTTCAAATCCAAGTATGAAAACCCTGAGTCCCAGGCATAGGGCCGGCGGGTAGCAGAAGCTCTGGTAAGATCCCAAGACCTGGAGTCCTCTGAGGGAGTTAGTGAGGCATGACTGGGGAGAGCGGGGGGCTCCGGGGTCAAGAGGACTGGTTTGATTCTGCGCTGCCCCTTACCAGCCATGCGATCTTGCACAAGTCACTCTGGCAGTCAGGAAAAGAGAAACAGGCCCGGGTCTTTCCACAGAGGGTGTTTAATTACACAGGCAATGGAAGAGCTGAGCAGACAAATAGGGGCCCAACCGGGCCAAGAGCACAGGCCCAGCACAGAGGGATTCCGAGGGAGGTGGGAAGCCAGACCCTCCACTGGGAGGGGCTGCCCAGTGTGAGCCGCGACTGTGGAGCTGGGGAGGAGCTGGAATCATGGGGAAGATGGAGCAGAGAGATGTCGCTGGGGGAGAGAGAGGTGAAGAGAAATACCCTGGCATCTCCCTTAATCTTTCCTCCCGTCTTCCCCTGATCCCACTTTGGTTGAACCTACTGGATGGAGAAGGAGCTTGGGAAAGGAGTCTTCTGTGGAACAGAACAGAGCGAGGAAAGGGCAGGGAAAGATGGAAGCGCGAACGGGCATGGCCTGCCTAGACTGAATGTCTTTGAACAAATTGTCTCCAACGTCAATCACTGCCACTGTCCCTAGGGCTGAGGCATGGGTGGATCAGGAGTGGACTGGCCGGTGGACACTCTTAGCCATTTGGGAGGGGAAGGGGATGCCATGTTTGTCCACACAGGTACCTCCTGTGACTGGCGCAGCTGCCCTTGGTGATAATCTCCACGGGGTGGAGAAACATGACCCTGTGTACTTCCATTTCACTGCTTAGATTCTTTCTTTCAGAAGCCTCCTACCTCCTCTGAGAAGATTTTCCAGGCAAAACCCAGATCTGCTTTAGTGACTTCAGGAGAAAGAGGTTTGAAGGAGGATGAGAAGCCAATAGCCAACGGTACGTGTGTGAAAACACATGGCAGATGTGTGCTCTCCAGCATTCTGTCTCAGCTGATGGTCAGAGAGCCTTGGGTCACCTTCTCCTCCTCCTCCTTCCTCTCACTGTCTTTCCACCATGCCATCTCTATCAGTTCAGTTCCCAATGGAAGACAGATGATTCAGCTGAAGAAAATCTAATGAGGGATCTGTTTATCTGCGGTCAGGGTTTGGGACGCCCATGCGCAATAGTGATGGCCCCGGGAAGAGCAAGAGTGGGAAGCTGTGGCCACCTTGAGGCCTCAGGGCCAATGGAAGGGACTGTGGTGCTGGAGCCCTGGGGAGCTGGAGCTTGGAAGAGGGGAAGAGGGGTCACCCTCAGAGGCTATAGTCATAGAGAGATGCAACCACTGCTCAGACCCTGGCAAAGCATGGCAGGAGCAGAGGGAATCAACGCCCAGCACCTGTCCCTTCGACGCTTTGACCTGCTGGTGCCTTGCACTGGCTCAACTAGAAACTGGAGGGCAAGAGCTCCCCCGTGTAGCAGCCTATAGGCGTCAGCCTTCTGAGGTCAGAGCAGGACAGAGGTAGAGAAGGAACTTGGGACACAGATGGAGAACAATCAGCAAAGTTGACCTCCTTCATCACGCGGCCCTGGAACATCTGAGAAGCACCAGATGCTGTGGGAGTTACCTAAGAGGGGTTTGCTGCTCGAATGTCTTTCCAATTTGGGGGATTTTTGAAGAAAGCGTTTACGAGCAGGGCAGCTTGCTCCCCAGACCTCCAAGAATAAGAGGCAGGGCCTCAGTTTTTAGTTACTTATAAACACTTACGTTCTTTGTCTTTAGGTTATGAGGATGAGGGTGGCTATCCAAATGGTTGAGAGAGTAGGCTATTGCACTGTGTAGCCACGGATTCAAATCCCAGCTTTCCTGCTGATTAGCTCGGGGCTTTGATGAAGTTAGTTGCCTCTCTCAGTCTCGATTTTCCAAAATGTAGTGTGTTGGAAATACCAAAACATAGTTGAAAGGATGGAACGGGATAAGATGTATAAATTGTTTAATAATGTTAGCTACATGTTTCATTTTGTAAACACATGGAGCAGAGTCATTGGGCAAGACAGGGGAAAGTCTTGGCCGTTTAACCAGTCATGGGGTTGGGGGAGGATGTTGGTGACATGGCAGGTACCCAAGGTCCTTGGAGTGGCAAATCAGTGCATCTAAGAGCAGTTTTGTTTCTCTGGCTGAACAGATGCTCTCCCAGCAGAACTATGTCTGCGGGCACTATCTGGAAGTTAGGAGATATCCTGGTGGGCTGCCTGGAGGCAGGGTTGTAGGGGGTTGGTGACTCTTTGCCTTGGAGTGTGAGGTCAAATGTGTCTGATTAGGCAGGACTAAAGAGATAGGCTGCTGTCTTCTTGGATGGCTCCTCTCAAAGCACTGTCACCATCTAACATCTGACTAGTGCTCTGCCTCCTACAAAACACTCATTTCCATCATCTCTTAATTTGACATGGATAGGGCTAAGCATGCTTGTTCAAATCTCCCATGACTGCTCACCCCTGCTGATTCACACAGGAAAAATCATCTGTCAGGGGTGAAAAAAAAAACAAAACACCAAACCTTGAACGTGTCTATAGACTTTGACGTTTTGAGTGGGAAATAGAAGGACCTGAGGACTTATGAGTTCTCATCTGTCCCTCCTGTTGAAGGTTGAGACTTTGCAAGAGAGAAGACGCCGTGGGCTATGACTGGCTGGCTCTGGGGAGGGTTTTGGAAGTATGAGATTGCTGGAGTTGATACACCAGAGTGATGGGTTGCTTGCAGGAATGAAGTGGAAACCCAGGAAGGGTGGGGTTTCAGCCTGAATGCTTGCCAAACTCATCTTCAGGATGGACTTTATTTATTTTATATCTATATCTATATCTATATATCTGTATCTATATATCTATGTATCTATATTATTGCACTTTAGGTTCTGGGGTACATGTGCAGAACATGCAGGATTGTTGCATAGGTACACACAAGGCAATGTGGTTCGCTTCCTCCATCCCCTGTCACCTATATCTGGCATATCTCCCCATGTTACCCTCCCCAACCTCCCTACCCCCAGCTGTCTCTACCCTATTCCCCCATAATAGACCCCAGTGTGTGATGCTCCCATCCTTGTGTCCATAAGTTCTCATTGTTCAACACTTGTCTATAAATGAGAGCATGTGGTGTTTGATTTTCCATTGTGTCAGTTTGCTGAGAATGCTGGTTTCCAGATTCATCCATGTCCCTACAAAGGACAGGAATTCATAATTTTTTATGGCTGCATAGTATTCCATGGTGTCTATGTGCCACATTTTCCTTGTCCAGTCTATCATTAACGGGCATTTGGGTTGGTTCCAGGTCTTTGCAATTGTAAACAGTACCGAAATGAACATAGGTATGCATGTGTCTTTATAATAGAATGATTTATAAACCTTTGGATAGATACCCAGTAATAGGATTGTTGGGTCAAATGGAATTTCTATTTCTAGGTCCTTGAGGAATCACCACACTGTCTTCTACAATGGTTGAACTAATTTATACTCCCACCAGCAGTGTAAAAGTGTTCCTATTTTTCCACATCCTCTCTAGCATCTGTTGTCTCCAGATTTTTAAATGATTGCCATTCTAACTGGCGGGAGATGGTATCTCAATGTGGTTTTGACTCATGTTTCTCTAATGACCAGTGATGATGAGCATTTTTTCATATGTTTGTTGGCCTCATTGATGTCTTCTTTTGTAAAGTATCTGTTCATATCCTTCACCCACTTTTGAATGGGTTTGTTTTTTTCTTGTAATTCTGTTCTAGTTCTTTGTAGATTCCGGATATTAGCCCTTTGTCAGATGGATAGATTGCAAAAATTTTTTCCCATTCTGTTGGTTACTGGTTTGCTCTAATGATTGTTTCCTTTGCTGTACAGAAGCTCTTTAGTTTAATTAGATCCCATTTGTCTATTTTGGCTTTTGTTGCCATTGCTTTTGGTGTTTTAGTCATGAAGTCCTTGCCTATGCATATGTCCTGAATGGTTTTGCCTAGGTTTTCTTCTAGGGTTTTTTTTTTATGGTATTAGGTCTTATGTTTAAGTCTTTAATCCATCTGGAGTTAATAGTGCAAGGTGTCAGGAGGGGGTCCAGTTTCTGCTTTCTGTACATGGCTAGCCAGTTTTCCCAACACCATTTATTAAACAGGGAATCCTTTCCCCATTGCTTGTTTTTGTCAGGTTTGTCAAAGATCAGATGGTTGTAGATGTGTGGCATTGCCTCCAAGGCCTCTGTTCTGTTCCATTGGTCTCTATGTCTGTTTTGGTACCAGTACCATGCTGTTTTGATTACTGTAGCCTTGTAGTATAGTTTGAAGTCAGGTAGCGTGATGCTTCCAACGTTGTTCTTTTTGCTTAGAATTGTCTTGGCTATGTGGGCTCTCTTTTGGTTTCATATGAAGTTTAAGGTGTTTTTTTTCCAGTTCTGTGAAGAGGGCCATAGGTAGCTTGATGGGGATAGCACTGAATCTATAAATTACTTTGGGTATTATGGCCATTTTCACAACACTGATTCTTTCTAACCATGAGCATGGAATGTTTTTCCATCTGTTTGTGTGCTCTCTTATTTCCTTGAGGAGTGGTTTGTAGTTTTTCTTGAAGAGGTCCTCTACATCCTTTGTTAGTTGTATTCCTAGTTATTTTATTCTCTTTGTAGCAATTGTTAATGGCAGTTTGCTCTTGATTTGGCTCTGTTTTAGTCTGTTATTGGTGTATAGGAATGCTTGTGATTTCTGCACATTGATTTTGTATCCTGAGACTTTGCTGAAGTTGCTTATCAGTTTCAGGAGATTTTGGGTTGAGATGATGGGGTCTTTTAAATATACAATCATGTCGTCTGCAAATAGAGACAATTTGACTTCCTCCTTTCCTAATTGAATATGCTTTATTTCTTTTTCTTGCCTGATTGCTCTGGCTAGAGCTTCCAATACTATATTGAATAGGAGTGGTGAGAGAGGGCATCCTTGTCTAGTGCCAGATTTTAAAGGGAATGCTTCCAGTTTTTGGCCTTTCAGTATGATATTGGCTGTGGGTTTGTGGTAAACAGCTTTTATTATTTTGAGATACGTTCCGTCGATACCTAGTTTATTAAGAGTTTTTAGCATAAATGGCTGTTGAATTTTGTTGAAGGCCATCTCTGCCTCTATTGAGATAATCATCTGGTTTTTGTCTTTGGTTCTGTTTATGTGATGAATTACGTTTATAGACTTCATCCCTTTATTTTGAGCTTATGTGTGTCCTTGCGTGTGAGATGGGTTTCCTGGATACAGGACATGGATGGGTTTTGACTTTTCATCCAATTTGCCAGTCTGTGTCTTTTGATTGGAGAATTTAGACCATTTACATTTAAGGTTAACATTGTTATGTGTGGATTTGACCCTGTCATTTTGATGCTAGTTCGTTGTTTTGCCACAGTTGACATAGTTTCTTCATTGTCTCAATGCTGTTTACCATTTGGTATGTTTTTGGAGTGGCTGGTACTGATTGTTCCTTTCTAAGTTTAGTTCTTCTTTCAGGAGCTCTTGTAAGGCTGGCCTGGTGGTGACGAAATCTCTCAGCAATTGCTTGTTCATAAAGGATTTTATTTCTCCTTTGCTTTTGAAGCTTAGTTTGTCTGGATATGAAATTCTAGGTTGAAAGTTCTTTTCTTTAAGGATGTTGAATATTGGCCTGCACTCGCTTCTGGCTTTTAGGGTTTCTGCTGAGAGACCGCTGTGAGTCTCATGGGCTTCCCTTTGTGGGTAACCTGACCTTTGTCTTTGGCTGCCCTTAGCATTTTTTTTTTTTTTTCCATTTCAACCCTGGTGAATCTGACGATTATGTGCCTTGGGGTTGCTCTTCTTGAGAAATATCTTTGTGGTGTTCTCTGTATTTCCTGGACTTACATGTCAGCCTGCTTTGCTAGGTTGGGGAAGTTCTCCCGGATAATATCCTGAAGACTATTTTCCAGCTTGGATTCATTCTCTCCGTCACATTCAGGTACACCTATCAAACATAGATTAGGTCTTTTCACATAATCTCATATTTCTTGGAGGCTTTGTTCATTTCTTTTCACTCTTTTTTCTCTAATCTTGCCTTCTCATTTTATTTCATTGAGTTAATCTTCAATCTCTGATACCCTTTCTTCTGCTTGGTCAATTTGGCTATTGAAACTTGTGTATGCTTCTTGAAGTTCTCATGTGTTTTTCAGCTCCATCAAGTCATTTATATTCTTTTCTAAGCTGTTTATTCTCATTAGCATTTTGTCAAATCTTTTTTTAAGGTTCTTAGTTTCTTTGCATTGTGCTAGAACGTGATCTTTTAGCTCAGAGAAGTTTGTTATTACTTTTACATGGTTAAAGTTTCTAATTTTCACTGTTACCTTGTACAGTTTACTGGTTGTCCCTCTCGGTTCTAGCCATAACTAACACTTCACAGTATGTAGGAGGCCCTGGCCCTCTCCAGCCTCTGGCCTGGAATGGTCTCTGTTGAAGTTCTCCATGAAGCTCTGTTGATACTGGGAAGAGGCATAGCACGGTGGTCAAGTGCTTGGGCTCTGGGGTCAAAATGCCTTCGTAACTTAACTCTATTGTTTAAGCCTGGTGAGCTTAAGCGAGGTGCTTAATCTTCCACTGCTTCGGTTTGAGAATGTGCCTAGGACATAATAATATATGTCATTAGTGCCTTTATTCATCCATTTGCTCAACAAAGAACAGCATCAACTATCTTCTAGGTCCCGTTCTAGATGCAGAGAATTAGTAGTGAAACAAAATCCTGTCTTTATAGTTTACATTTGAGAGGAAGGAGACAGATAGTTAATAAGTCTGAAAGTTCACTGGGTGGCGATCAGCTTGATGAAGAAAACAAGGCATGTTAAGGTGATAGAGGAAGTGCATCAGTCAGGATAAGCTAGATGAAACTGCAGTAACAAACAACCCCCAAATCTCAGGGGCCGATTTTTTTGCTCATGCTCCATGTTCATTATGGGGTGGGCAGGGGACTCTAGTCCGCATCTTTCTCATTCTGCAATCCAGGCTAAGTGCTCATCCTCTGGACTGTCACCAGTTATTACAGCAGGCAGAAGGAGGAATGTGATGACTCATGTTGGAAGAGAGGGAACCAGAGATATTGATGTGCTGAGTAATCTCCACTGGCCCGGGATCTGTTCTTGTAGGTCTGCTCTGCTCTGCTGTGCTCTGTGCTCTTGAGTCTGAACTCCATGGATTCCATCACCAGGGCTCCCTCTGATTTCCAGTTGTATTTGGCCAAAAGGAGGCATCATCAGGAGACTCAAGGGTGGGAAGAGAGCCAAGTGTTTGCTCCTTTGCTCTCTGATTGGCCACAGTTCTGCAGTGGCTGTTTTCCTTGGGCCACAGTGCCATCAAGCATCCCCATTTCCACGGCTCTGACTCTCAGAGGGGCTTGGGTAACACCAGTTTCTCCTCTTGCAGGACTAACAATGGTATTGTGTTCCTAGTATGGCCAGTTTTACAGGGCCTCAAAATCTCTTCTTGGTTTCCTCCTTGAGTAAAACCTTCGTGGAAAGATCTCTCCAAAGATCATAGCTGAACGTTCCAGCCACTTCTTTCCAGGACCCTCGAATATAATAGGTAAAAGGACCCGTGCTGCAGAGGCCTCCTCTGAGGACAGGGAGGGAGTGAGGGAGAAAGTCAAGCAGGTGCTGGGCATGGTGGCTCACACCTGTAATCCCAGCACTTTGGGAGGCCAAGGCAGGTGGATTACCTGAGATTAGGAGAGGATTACCTGAGATTTTGAGACTAGCATGGCCAACATGGTGAAACTCCATTGCTATTTGCTACCAAAGAATACAAAAATGAGCCAGGCATGGTGGCATGTGCCTATAGTTCCAGCTACTGGGGAGGCTGAGGTGGGAGAATCACTTGAATCCAGGAGGTGGAGGTTTCAGTGAGCCAAGACTGCACCACTGCACTCCAGCCAGGGCAACAGAGTGAGATCCTCTCAAAAAAAGAAAAAAAAAAAAAAAAAGTCCGGCAGGTATTGCAGTGGGGAAGAAAGATGGTCCAGGTTGAGAGAAGACCTTAGCAGCAGGCGAGAGAGTGGTTTTTGGCACATTCAAGGAACAGTAATAAGGCCACCATGGCCGGAGCTGGGTGAGCTGGTGGAGAAATGGTAGGAAGCAGGGCCAGAGAGGCAAGGCCCAGATTACAACAAGGCTTTTCTAGGTGGTGGGAGAAAGTTTAGATTTTATTTCTGAGTGACACAGGAAACCACACTGAGGTTTTCAGCCATGAGGGACATGATCTGGCTTACATTTTAAAGGATGGTTCTGATTTTAGGAGAGCAAGGAGATTGATCAGGAGGCAGATACAGGAGTCTCAGAGGGAGAAGCTGGTGGCTTAGACCAAGGCGAGAGCAGTGGAGGTGGTGAGAGTGATAAATTAGGGTCTTAGTTTTCAGGTGGAGATAACACAAGCTTTGCTGACTGGTTGGATGTTGGCATGAGAGGAAAAGAGAACTCAAGGAGAACTCCAGAGATTTGGCCTGAAATGGGAAGACTCAGGGAGATGCAATTTTTCTGAGAGAAGAAGTTAGAACTCAAGCGTTCAGTTTTGGTTGTATTTAGTTAAAGATTCCCATCAGACCTTGAAGGGGACATGCTGAGCTACGGTGAGAGGAACAGGTCAGAGCTGGAAATACAAATGTGGTGATTTCTGGTTGTAAGTGGTGTTTAAAGCCAAGACATGATGAGCTCCTCGAGGGAGTGAGTGACAGAGAAGAGAAGAGGTGTGAGGATAGAGGGCTGGTGCGTTCCCACACACAAAGGTGTGGAGAATGAGATGCCAGCAAAGGAGGTAAGGAAGAGCGGATGAAGGAGGAGAAAGAAGTGAAGAAAGTGTTTCAGGAGGAGGCGGTAGTCACCTGCCTCGATGCTGCTGAGAGACTGAGAGGCCGCCCCTCCAAGCAGTCTGCTCTAGCCCCTCAAAGTGGACCTTGGTTTTTCCTGGGCCCCACACATCCACCGCTGATTCTCTGTATTGTAGTTCTCTTCTGTCACATCCCTCTCCCGCTCTGTACCCCAAGTTCCTTGTCGATGGTGTCTTGTTAATGACACTGAGCTCATGCCATGCATATAGTGGAGTTAAGTTAGCTTAGTTCACAAACACAAGGGGATGTGCACCTCTCCTCACCCTATGCACTGCCTAAGCCCCCAGATAGCGTTCAAAGAACTGAATTTTTCTATTTTCACCTTCTGGAGGCCCAAAGACTCTTTTAGGCCTTCCTTTTACAGTAGCCAATGCCCCCACCAGCGATCTTACCCCTTATCATGCTGAACGCTTCTGGGACTATTTCCCCTGGACAAGCAACTTAGGTACCAGGAAATGGGGCTGCAGAATTGCGGAAGTACAGATAGATTTATACAGTGTCTGTCAGAATTCAATCTATTGAATTCTGAGGGGGTAGGAGATGGCGGAGGGAGGGGGTAGGAGATGGTGGAGGGAGAGAGGGACAGGGAAGGGGAGGGGAGGGAGGGAAGGGGGAAAAAGAAGGCAGGAGAGCAGATATAGAGAGGAAGAGGGAAAGAGAGCCAAGACAGGGTAGTGGTTCAGTTTAAAATAGGTTACCTTAGGAAAATCATTTTTTTCTCCTCTGACAGCTCAGAAACTTGAGGCAGAAAAAAGGCTTGGCTTAGCAGCTTTCATTTTCCGAGAGGCAACCTGAGGCTCCAAGAAGTGAGTGACTTACGATTTTAGAGGTGGCTGTGTGGCAGGGCTGGCCTGGAATGCATCCCTTGTGTCTCCTGGTTCAGTGTCCTCCTTATAACCTGGTGGTGACTTTGGGGAAAGGAATAGTTGAATCCCTCTTAGATGAATATTTTCTACTTATTCAATAATACCTGGAACTGCTTTGAGAGACAGCCTTCTGTCCACAAACGAGAAAGGCTAAAGCTGCAGATAACGGAGAGAGAACAAACGTGGGACTGCCTCTCTCCTGAGGTTTAATTGACAGAGATTCCTTAAGAGAGGGGCAGGGGATCGGGGGTTAGGAAAGGCAAGACTAGAGTTGTGGAATTCCAACTGAAGTGGAGTGAGAGGCACACATTTGCTATTTGCCTTCTGAGCACAAATGGACCGATTTCATGATGAATCGACCTGACTGCAGACACTTGAGAAGCCAGAAGAAAGCCACAGGAGCTCAGTTTTCATCCCATCAGTGGGACAGCGAGGCACAAATCTGGCTTCTGCTCCTATGAAGGGCCAAATGATCTACTGAGGAAAGCTCAGGTTAGTGGAGTCCGAGCGTGAGCAAGTAGGATCCGAGCGGGACCGTTCTCCCTCTGGGGACTGCCTGGGCCGCATCTGTGCTGCCCTGTTGGCCACTGGCGGTGGGGGTAGGAGGTGGGGCATATTCCAGGCCTTGCTGGGATCTGCAGAGCTTGGTAGTCATGAGGTTCCGTAATGGGCTTGGTGCTCAGGTCCGTGAGCTGAGCATTCCTGGGTTTGCTCAAGTCTGGGGGCTTTGCCAGGTTCTGTCTCACCTAGCTCTTTCTAACAGGGCTAATTTCCAAACCCCGTCACTTCCACAAAGAGCCTGGCAGCGTCACCTCCTTTCTCAGTGAAGGTTTAATAGCAGAGCACTGAAACAGGTCTCGTTGCTAAGCCTTCATTATTTCCACAACACATACTACAGGACTCCTACTAATATACTGTGACACATTGTCCTAATTAAAACTAAACGACTCATGTCAAATTAAATGAGAAGAGAACATTGGGTTAGCCAGGGCTCTGGCTTGCAATTACATGTTTGTTTACTTGTTAATTGTCCAAGTTTAATAGTTTACAGTAGCCCTTTCTTCTCATCAATACAAATTAATGATGCCTCAGACTTGGTTTTCTGGGGAGCCCAGCCTGGGAAGCAGGATACTGATGGTCAGTCCTACTGTGCCATATTTTACAAGACATTGACCCCTGTGCTGAGCCTCTCCTGGAGTACAAGGGGCACGATTGTCACCACCCACCTGCTTCTCCAGGATGCTACAGAGCTACTATAAAGTGGCAACATCCAAAGAGCCCTAAGTGTGCTCCTCTCCGGAAGAGCTTTGGTCGAAAGGTGAGTGTCTGTTCAGTTCAGGGCTCTGGCAGGTCTTTGAAAGCTGGTATATCCATCTATCCATCAGGGTTCTATCAGAAAAATAGAACCAGTAGGATTGATTGCAGGGCATTGACTTACACAATTGTGGGACTGGCTAGGCAATTGTGAAAGCCACAGGGCAAGCTGTCAGGAAGGGCAGGCTGGAAACTCACGCAGGAGCTGAAGTTGCCATCCACAGGCAGAATTTCTTTTTCCTCAGGGAAGCCTCAGTTCTGCTCAGTTCTTCAGCTTGCAATGGATTGGACTATGTACACTGAGATGATTGAGGATAATACTCTTCTCTTAAAGTCAGCTGACCAAAGGTAACCACATCTGCAAGGTACCCTCACAGTAACACACACCCTAGTGTTGCTTGAATAACTGGATACGATAGCCTAGTGAGACTGACACACAAAACTGACCTCCACAGCTCCAGTCTGGAGACAGCCATCCCGTTTAGCACTATTGCCGTTGGTGCTAGAAAATCCACGGGGTTCAGTTCAATGTTAAGAGGAAGGTTTTCTTCCAAACATTTCATTCTTTTACATTTTCATCAGGCATATTTGGAGCACTTGCTAGGGGCCAGGCACTGTGCTAGGAACTAGAGGTGCATGCATGAGTAAGCTGTGGTTAGTCTGCGCTGCAGGGGAGCTCGACGTCTGGCGGGTGAAATGAGCACATGCACAGATGACTGTGTGGTGAGTGCCACAAGAGTGCTCTGCACATGGCTTTCAAGGAGCCCAGCCCTGGGAAGTGAGAGGAGGCTTCCAGGAGGAGGCACTGCCTGGTTATGAATGGGTAGGGAAAGTGGGGGAAGGTGTGGGAAGGAGATGTGGGGAGAGTAGGCATTTCGAGTAGAGTGGACACAACTCCACACAGGCCCAAAGGTGAGGAGTGCCCCAGATTCGCAGGGGATTGTAAGCAGGTCTGTGAGCGTGGAGTGAGGACTGTGGGTGGGGGAGGCTAGTGAGGCTGGGAAGGTGGTGGGGGGCTGCATTCTGAAGAGCCTCATAGAGGAGGAGTTTGGATCTATCCGTAGATGCCAGGGAGCAACACGATCACCTCTGCATTTAAAAGGGCCTCTTGACTGGGCACGGTGACTCACGCCTGTAATCTCAGCAGTTTGGGAGTTTAGGGTGAGAGGATTGCTGGAGCCCAGCCTGACCGACATAGGGAGACCCTGTTTTTACAAAAAATATAAAAAATAGCTGGGCATGGTGGCATGCGCCTGTGTTCCCAGTTACTTGGGAGGCTGAAGTGGGAGGATCATTTGAGCCCAGGAAGTCAAGACTGCGGTGAGCTATGATGGCACCATGGCACTCCAGCTGGGGCACCCGGTGAGACCCAGTCTCAAAGAGAAAAGAAAAGAAAAAGAAAAAGTGAAAAAGGTCCTTTCTAGTGTGCGAGAGAAGGATGAGATTATGGGGCAAGACTTGGGAGAAGAAGCCCCATTAGAGCTTAGAGACACCGAGGGTCAGGCCAGAGCAACGATTTAAGGATTGGAGAGAAGGCACCAGAACTGCTTGGGAGGCAAAGTCCACAGAACTGAGTAGTTGGTTGGTCCCATGGGTGTGTAAGGGGAGGCAGGAATAAAAGATGGCACTGCTGATCCAGATAGAGGACATGGGGAAGGCAAAAGCTTATAGGGACAATGATGAGCTCAGCTGGGGATATGTTGAGTTTGAAGTGTCTGAGGGACACACAGCTGCCAGCTGGTACCTTGACATATAGATGTAGGGCTCAAAGCAGAGGTGTGGGCTGGGTATTGAGATATAAGATGTTTGGGAACCATTAGAAACAGTGATAATCCAAAGTGTGGAGTATAGATCATATAGCAGAAACAACCCCATGAGACAAGCCTTGTGTCCAATGCACAGATATGGAAACTGAGGCTCAGAGATTGAGTAGCTTGCCTAAGTTTACATACCTGGTATTGCCCTCTGGTTTTGTCCCTCCTCAGAACACACCTCCCCCCACCACCCCACGATGTCCATCGCAATGTGCGTCTACGTTCCCTTACCTGCCTGCCTCCTTTACCAAACTCTGAGCTCCTGAGCACGCAGTGCTTCAGGGTGGGCGGGTGACAGCCATGTGTGGAGATGGTTCTTACAGGAGCCCGTTGCTATCAGAATATCTTCCACTGTTAACTGATGCCTGGGTTTCTACAATTTAGACTTTACTATTTTTCTGGAAGTGATTTCCTGTTTAAATTGTTATTAAATTAAAAAAATTTTAGACTAATTGACAAAGATTGTGTATATTCAAGGTGCACATAGCAATAATTTGATATAAATATATTTTGTAGTGATTATCACAACCAAATGATTTAAAACACCCATCACCACCCCTGCTGTACATTAGATCCTCAGAATTTACTCACTTTAGAACTTGCGATTTTGTACCCTTTCGTCAACACTGCCCTGTTTCCCCCACCCCCAGCCCCTGGCAACCACTGTTCTATCCTCTGCTTCTACAAGTTCAACTTTTTTAGATTTCACACGTAAGTGAGATCATAGGGTATTTGTCGTTCTTATCTGGCTAATTTAACTTAGCATAATGTCTGGCAGGTTGAGCACCTGGAATTTATTCTTTTGGTTTAGGTTCCTATTTTGTGAAAAAAGGCAAAATATCCATGGGAAGTGAATTTGCCACAGGTGGTCCATTTCACCGATTTGTGAATGGATTGACTTGGTTAGCACTTTTTCCACTGGTGCAGTCGTGTCTCTCAGGGGAAAGGACTGAGATTCTGGGGGATTGTGGAGCTCCTAGGTGGCAGAGCTGAGGCTGGAACCACACCCTTTACTAAAATTCCAGTTATCTTTTCCCCTTTGTGTGATGTGCTGATGGCTGGCTTTGGCTGGGTGAGTGAGGGAGCACAGGTGCAGTTCTGGGTACCTGGGATGAGGAGGAGGGGTGGGAGAGCCTCAGGCAGGAACCCTGCACAAGCAGGGAAAGAGTCCTAGGGGAAGGGGCCCGGGCCGTCCCCGCTAGCGCACACAGGGTGAGCCTCCCTCTCACCTGGTGATTGTCAGAGAGAACACCCTACCCTTGTACCTCAAGGTGGTGTTCAGAAAACAACCCAGGCTGTCCTTACCAGTTAGCATGAAAAAGTGGGAAAGAAAAGGTGAGTAAGGGAGAGTTTGCCCAGGAGACAGACAGGGCAGCCTCTGGACGGCTTTCCCTGAGGCTGAGCACTTGTCCAGGTCTGCCTGGAGCCGGGAGCTGCAGCAACGCTTTGGTGGCTAAGGAGCCCCACATGTGTGAGCAGCTCTGACTTGATGGCAGTGGACAGTGTGCCATGCTCTGCACAGACCATTCGGGAAGATGTTAGCTACAACTCACTGCACTTTGCACCAAGGCAAAAAGATGTATACAGGATCCTAGAATGTTAGTTGCTATAGCAACATCTGCCTTTATTATCACCTAAATCCATTCACCATGTAAATATAAACTATTTGACTTCCCCACCCCCAGTCCACTTGGTAGGATTAAAAAAAAACATTGTGACAACTGGAAAAAAACCCAACAAACAGAAGTGTTGTGTGTGTGTGTGTGTGTGTGTGTGTGTGTGTGTGTGTGTGTGTGTGTAGTGGGCTTTCAGAGGATGGAAGAGCATGAGGATGTTTGTGGGGTGGGTAGATGTTCATAGATTCCAAGTTCTTGGTTTTAAGCCTCCTCCTTACAACCAAGACAGGAAGATGAATTCCAAGAAGGAGTAAGCCAGATTGGCACGTGGCAAGTTGAGTGAAGAGGAATAAGGTAGATGAGGTGTGGAAGAGGGGAATGATACCGCAATGTGAAGAATTCTAGTTTGTAATCGGACAGTCCTGGGCTCAAGTCTGGGCATCATTGCTTACCGCCTGAGGAACACTGGACCGCCCAATCACCTGAGCCTCAGATTCCTCATCTGAAAGTGGGAAAACCGTATCCCATAGCCTATTTCAGCAGCTTGGTCTCCTTACTGGAGGTCCTAGTGCTCATGAGCCTGAGCTAGAGATGTGTCACCAGTGGGAGTTTGTTTCCTGTGCACCAGCTTAGTTCCCTGGAGTGGCAGGTGAAAAGCTTCAGTGACCAGCAGGGGTTGGTGAGGGTGATCATCATGCCAGTCTGAACAAAGGGCCAAAGCTAGCTGGAGAAAGCAGGGCGTGGGACAGAACAGGGAAGGACGATGAAGGGCAAACTAGGCTGTGGGGAGCAGGAGGCTCCTACTGGTGGATATTCCACGGATCATTTTTTTCTTTCAAAGACCCAGTTTCCACAGATGGAGGTATTAACTAGGATTAGATAGGGGTGGGGAATGAAACCATGGGCAGAAACTCAGCATCCAGCTGCCACTTACAGGGAGCCTGCTGTGAACCAGGCGCTATGCTGTAAACTGGGATGTGAAGGTGGCAGACACAGGCCTGCTGAGGCCAGAGGAAGCACTGCTGCTGAAACGTCAGAAACTTTCTTCTCATACCCATCCTGTGCTCCTTTTCCTTTCTTCCTTGGAGGCGCTGTTCCACGTGGTTTATGCACATTAATTCACTTAATCCTTGAAATGATTTCCTAAGGAACTAATATGATCCCACTTTACAGATGAGTAAACTGAGGCACATAGTGTGACATGCGCAGGAGCAGTGAGAAGCATAAGGAACCGGCTCCAAGAATGACACAATTCGATAGCTGCTTTTTCTATAATTCTCATGAGAAAATAAGTGTAAAGCCCTTAGCCTGCACCTGGCCACACTAAATGCTCAGTACATGTTGACTATCAGCGCTGCAGATATTACTGTCCGATGACTATTGTCAGGTCATGTTATTCAGTCTTTTCTCCTCTTTTTAGAAACGGCGTTCAGTGTCCTTCACTAAAATTGTTGAGGCTTGATATATTTTTAAAACCTATTTTAGTGTATACCCTGGTTATCTACTGCTGCCTAATAAACCACCCTACAATTTATTATGCTCGCAGACTCTGTGGACCAGCAGCCTAACAGGGCACAGTGGGGATGACTTCTTTCTGTTTCAGGATGTCTGGCACCTCAGCCACAAAGATGTAATAACTGGGAGTGACTTGAAAGGTGGGGTTCTAGAAATCTTTGGTGGTTCTTCACACTCATTTCTGGATAACCGGAAGACTGAGCTCAGCTGGGATTGTAGACTGGAATGCCTCCAAATACCTACCTCTCCCTGGGCCTGGGTCCCCAGGGTAGTCAGATTTCTTATGTACATGGTAGCTCAGAGCTCCTAGTGCAGGTTTTCCAGCAACTGAGGAAAAACTGCACAGCCCTATGGCCCAGCCTTCAGTATACCCTAGGTTGGAGGAGTCACAATTCCATTCCTATCCAAGGGGAAGGGATATAGACTTCACTTTTTAATGGGAAGAGTATCAGAGAATATATCTGATCATCTAACATTTAAGAGGTTTGCTCGCTATTTAGAGAAATGAAACTCAAAGATTAAGCCGAAGACGTGGTTAATACAATGCGGATAATTTGCTTTTGTCAACATTTCTTTAAGGATAACTTTTCTTTTGGTGTTTTTGTGAAGTCAGCAAGCTTTTGTTACAGGATTTTGGGGAAGTGGCACTTTTAGTTCTCAGTGACGCCAAGTAAGACGGGTGGGAGAAAAACTAACTTAATTACTGACAAAATTAACAAGATGGTAGGAACCAGTTTACAAAGAGATACAAGTAGCTAAAAGACAATAAAGGCTAGAATCTAATAACCCATAAGAGTGGTATATAGTTTTCCATTGAGAAACATAAGCCTTGTTTTTGCAGTCAACCTTGTTAAAAAAAAATTTTTTTTATTATACTTTAAGTTCTGAGATACATGTGCAGAACATGCGGGTTTGTTACATAGGTGTACACATGCCATGGTGGTTTTCTACACCCTTCAACCCCTCATCTATATTGGGTATTTCTCCTAATGCTCTCCCTCCCTTAGCCCTCCACCCGCTGACAGGCTCCTGTGAGTGATGTTTCCCTCCCTGTGCCCATGTGTTCTCATTGTTCAACTCCCACTTATGAGTGAGAACACGCAGTGTTTGGTTTTCTGTTCTTGTGTCAGTTTGCTGAGAATAATGGTTTCCAGCTTCATTCATGTCTCTGCTAAGGACATGAACTCATCCTTTCTTATGGCTGCATGGTATTCCGTGGTGCATATGTGCAACATTTTCTTTATCCAGTCTATCATTGGTGGGCATTTGGGTTGGTTTCAAGTCTTTACTATTGTGAACAGAGCTGAAATAAACATATGTCTGCATGTGTCTTTATAGTAGAATGATTTATCATTCTTTAAGTATATACCCAGTAATAAGATTGCTGAGTCAAATGGTGTTTCTAGTTCTAGATCCTTGAGAAATCACCACACTGTCTTCCACAGTGGTTGAACTAATTTACACTCCCACCAACAATGTAAAAGTATTCCTATTTCTCCACATCCTCTCCAGCATCTGTTGTATCCTGATTTTTTAACGATTGCCATTCTGACTGGCGTGAGATGGGATCTCATTGTGGTTTTGATTTGCATTTCTCTAATGACTAGTGATGATGAGCTTTTTTTTCCATACATTTGTTGGTTGTATAAATGTCTTCTTTTGAGAAGTGTCTGTTCATATTCTTTGTGCCCTTTTTGATGGGGTTGTTTTTTTCTTGTAGATTTGTTTAAGTTCTTGATAGATTCTGGACGTTAGCCCTTTGTCAGATGAATAGATTGCAAAAATTTTCTCCCATTTCTCCAAGGTCGCCTGTTCATTCTGATGATAGTTTCTTTTGCTGTGCAGAAGCTCTTTAGTTTAATTAGATCCCGTTTTCACTTTTGGCTTTTGTTGCCATTGCTTTTCGTGTTTTAGTCACTAAGTCTTTGCCCATGCCTATGTCCTGAATGGTATTGCCTAGGTTTTCTTCTATGGGTTTTATGGTTTTAGGTCTTACGTTTAAGTCTTTAATCCATCTTGAGTTAATTTTTGTGTAATGTGTAAAGAAGGGGTCCAGTTTCAGTTTTTTTGAATATGGCTAGCCAGTTTTCCTAATAGCATTTATTAAATAGGGAGTTCTTTCTCCATTTCTTGTTTTTGTCAGATTTGTCAAAGATCAGATGGTTGTAGATATATTGAATTGGTTGACAAAAAGAATATACTACAAACGATATACATAGTATTTCTCAAGCTATATTTCTTAGCTATTCCTAGAGTCATCCTATAAAACAAAAAGAAAAAAAAGCTTTTGTGGTCAAATAAACTTCAGAAAATGCTGCATTCTATACATATAACCCCCTCCTAGAAAGTCATGATGCATATTGACACATCAAGACCTCGGACACCCCTACAGCAAATCAATATGTATCTTCTGTGAGAGTTTAGATTTTTCTAAAATTTAATTGAGCACAGAAACTTAAAATTTTTCTTTTTGGGTTGTGATAAATGTTAAAAATCTTGCTGAACCAATGTTCTTTGAGCTCTTGTTAAGAGGAACTATCTATATTCTAGATTCTAGAGCAAGATTTTCCAGAACAGGTCCCAAAGTATTTATTCAATAATGTTTTCAACCACTGTATATAATTTTCAGAGCTTGACTTGAATATTTTCACCAGACCAATTCAATCAGAATCTATGAGTCAGGGCCTGAGCATTGGAATTTTTGAAAAGCACTTCAGATAGTTTTAACGTGCCATCAGGTTGAGAGATACGGACTTAGACTATTATTTCAGGGAGTGGTTGTTTGTTCTTGGGGACGCTGCACACTTAGCTCAACAGTTTCTTGCTGGACAGTTAGGAGAACAAAGAGGCATATTTGCCAACTGTTGCTGAAGTAGGAATCACAAAAGAGACTAATTGCTGGAGTGGGAATCACAAAAGTGCCCAATCATTGGGTGGGCACAGTGACTCATGCCTGTAATCTCAGCACTTTGAGAGATCAAGGAAGGAAGAGTGCTTGAGTCCAGGAGTTCAAGACCAGCTTGGGCAATATAGCAAATTTAAAAATTAGCCAGTTGTGGTGGTATGCACCTGTAGTCTCAGCTACTTGGGAGGCTGAGGCAGGAGGCAGGAGGCAGGAGGATTATTAGTGCCTAGGAGATAGAGCTGCAGTGAGCCATGATTGCACCATTGTATTCCAGCCTGAGCAAGCAACACCTTGTCTAGACACACACACACACACACACACACACACACACGCACACACACACGCACGCACACACAGACCAACCGACCGACCAACCAGATAATTTGTGATGTCCATATTTGCCCTGTTCTACTCAGTGGGTCTTGGTTTGCCAATCACTGACCTTTGCCCGTTTCCTCCAGATTGCATAGCGAAAGCCATCGTTGACTATTCTGCTGAGGTCTGTCTTCCTCCTTCCCTTCCTTTTCTCCCTCTGTTGAAAAACAGGACCTTATTCTAGAATGGATACTTCAAATTGAGGATCATGTGCTACTCAGAGAGGGAGATCCTCTGTTATAGATTGGAAGAGGGCTTTTCAAAACTTGTGTGGAAATTCAAAGGAGGTGGTTAGAAAAGAGAAAGACATGGGGATTGGGGAGCAGAGATAAGAAATGGGATGTATCAATGAAAGAAACCTTCCTCCCATCCATGGGAGTTCCATGAAGAACTTAAGCTTTAGCTTGCTTATCCCATAGGCTGGAGAAACTTCATACAGCATATAGCTTTGGGCTCTCTCTTCCTACTTACAACTTTCTTCAATTAATCCAAGCTTTTGGTTAAAGAAAAAAAAAAAAGACCTGCTACATTCACAGCCTATGGCTGGATATGTGAAGAATAAAGTAAAAGATCAGTAAAAGGAAGTATAGCTGGCTCTAAATCCAGCCTTCATGGTGTCTTTGGAGATGGCCGTATCTAGGAGTTCTACATGGAGCCCATCTATGAAATGAAAGATGGTCCGCAGTGGAACTGGAAATGGCAACATGAGCACCTTGAGTATCTTTAGGGTAAAACAGTCTCGTTTCTCACATAATAGAGGAAGGTGACCTTGAAGATAAAGGGTGGGGATGGGGTGGGGAAGAAGGACAGCATGACATGAGCTGTCAGGTGCATCGTAATGTATTTATTTAACAATCCCTCCATTGACATTTGGCTTGTTTCAGGATCTTTCTATTTTCTATAGCACTGCAATGTTATGCACGTTATTGCATGTAAATCCTAGTCTGCGTCTTGAATTACTTCCTTAGGATAAATTCCTAGGGGTGAAATCACTGGATTAAAGGACATGGGTGTTTTCAAGTCTCTTAATACATACTACTAATCCCCCTGTAGAAAACTTTTATCAATTTATGCTCCCATTAGTAGTATACAGGCATGCTCATTTCCCCACATGTCTGCCAACACTGGGCATTATAACTTCAAATACTTCTTGGTGCTCTTATTTTTCTGCCCTTGATTGCTCCCTTTCTGGATTATTCCTAGAAATTTCTAATGGGGTGAATTAAATCCCATGTATTGTCTCTCTATTTTCTCTTCAAGAAGTAAAATGGCAACTATCTCTTTGCTTTTAAAAACATAACCATCAACTCCTTTTTATACCCTTTGCTCAGTCAGAAGTACGGAAATTTTAGGTTGCTAATAAAGAACAAGAAACCCCCTTTTAAAAATGGATGTGTAATTAGCAGATGGTTCTACGAGACTTTTTCCTAGTTATGGCCTCCCACTTGTCTCTGTAACCATATTAAAAACTTCTGGGGAGCTTGTCTCCCAGCCTGAACATGCCTTGTAAAATTAATTTTTTTTTTTTTTTTTTTTGAGACGGAGTTTCGCTCTTGTTACCCAGGCTGGAGTGCAATGGCGCGATCTCGGCTCACCGCAACCTCCGCCTCCTGGGTTCAGGCAATTCTCCTGCCTCAGCCTCCTGAGTAGCTGGGATTACAGGCACGCGCCACCATGCCCAGCTAATTTTTGTATTTTTAGTAGAGACGGGGTTTCACCATGTTGACCAGGATGGTCTCGATCTCTTGACGTCGTGATCCACACGCCTCGGCCTCCCAAAGTGCTGAGATTACAGGTGTGAGCCACCGCGCCCGGCCGTAGAATTAATTTTAAACACGCATTCTTGGTAGAGATTTAAATGAAGCCATGAGTTAGTTTCTTCTTTTATTTGTCCTTCCGGTTATCTAGAGTAATACTTGTTGAATGCCTGCTAACAGTCTTGCATTAGATGTTGTCAAGGAGAGATGACCTTCATTTTTCACATATCCTGTATTTATGAATTGGCCTACCTGCTAAAATTGGTTTGTGACCCCCAAATCAATACTCATGCCACTTTCCTGGCCATCCATGGACGTGCACAGAATGGTGAAAAATGTGGCTCGCCCAGTGTGACCAGCTTGGTTTCCAGGTGAGGTTGCACAAGGCAATGCTGTGCCTTTCTGTTTCACCTCTCATCCCCTAAGTAAGTGTCCCTTTTGTGATGTGTCCCTTTAGTGTCTTTTTTGTTCCTAGTGTTTTTGCTCTTTTCATTGATGGTTTCATTGTTTGAAATGGCTTCCAAGCACGCCATCGAAGTGTGCTTTAATGTTCTTAAGCACATGGAGGCTGTGATATGCATTGTGGGGAAAATGCGCGTGTTAAGTGAGCTATGTTTCAGGCACGAGTTAGAGTGCTGTTAGCCATGAGTTCAATGAATCAACAATGTATATCCAATAATGAGTCTTTACAACAGAAACATACATAAAACAAGGTTAGGGACTGATTGGTCACTGAAAATGTTGTGACCAGAGGCTCTCAGGAATCTAACCCTATATTTCTCCTAGTAGCAATGGTTCAGTATTCATTAATTCAGTGTTCCCAGCAACTTTATACAATGTAACTACTGGGAATAGTGGGAGTTGGCTGTATATCAAAGGGTGACAGCCTAACTTGAGAGATGAGAGGAACACACCAAAAATACATAAAGTACAACCTAAATATGTAGATGACAGGGAGATGGATGCAGCAAACCGCCATGGCACATATGTACCTATGTAACAAACCTGCACATTCTGCACATATACCCCAGAACTTAAAGTATAGTATAAATAAATAAATGAATAAGTAAGCAAAAGCAGTACAAATAACAAAGGCTAGAAAAATCAGGACATGCGAGAGGAAGGATCTGTGGAAGGAGTGGTCATAAACCCGGGCTCTGCAGAATGAAGAGGGTGTATGTAGAGGCCCAGGAAACAGAGTAGGAGAGGGCAAATAATCTTATTTGGGGAGGATATGTCATAGGTCAATTTGTTTGAATATGAGGATTATTTAATCTGGGGCATGTGAGAAATAAGGATTTAAAAAAATATGGGAATAAGTTATGAAGGATCCTGAATGCAAGTCTGAGAAGGTCTTGGTTTGTTCTTCAGACCAGTATTTTTTTTAAACAACTGTGTTGAGGTATAATTTGCATAAAATAAAGTGCATTCATTATAAGTGTACAGTTTGATATATTTTGACAAATGTATACACCTGAGAAAACACCATCACAGTCAAGATATAAAATGTTTTTGTGATCCTAAAATGTTCCCTCATATCTCTTTGCACTCAATACCCCTGCCACCCATGATCCTAGGTCAAAAAATATAGAATAGCCTTGTAGAGAATTTCATATAAATGGAATCAGATAGTAAGGGTCCTTATGATATTGGCTTCTTTTCGTGAGCAGAGTGCTTTTTTAGTTGTACTTTAGGTTCTGGGGTACATGTACAGATCATGCAAGATTGTTGCATAGGCACATACATGGCAAGGTGGTTTGCTGCCTCCATCCCCCCATCACCTATATCTGGTATTTCTCCCCTCATTATCCCTCCCCATCCTTCCCCCCCATCCCTCCCCTAGCCATCCCCTACTGACCTCAGTGTGTGATACTACCCTCCCTGTGTCCACATGTTCTAGTTGTTCAACACCCGCCCGTGAGTGAGAACATGCAGTGTTTGGTTTTGTGTCCTTGTGCCAGTTTGCTGAGAATGATGGTTTCCAGATTCATCCATGTCCCTATGAGGGACACAAACTCATCATTTTTTATGGCTGTGTAGTATTCCATGGTGTATATGTGCCACATTTTCTTTATCCAGTCTATCAATGATGGACATTTGGGTTGGTTCCAGGTCTTTGCTATTGTAAACAGTGCTGCAATGAACATATGTGTGCATGTGTCTTTATTATAGAACAATTTATAATTCTTTGGGCATATACCCAGTAATGGGATTGCTGGGTCAAATGGTATTTCTATTTCTAGGTCCTTGAGGAATTGCCACACTGTCTTCCACAATAGTTTAAGTAATTTACACTCCCACTGGTAGTGTAAAAATGTTCCTGTTTCTCCACATCCTCTCCAGCATCTGTTGTCTCCAGATTTTTAAATGATTTCCATTCTAACTGGTGTGAGGTGGTATCTCAATGTGGTTTTGATTTGCATTTCTCTATCTCAATGTGGTTTTGATTTGCATTTCTCTATTGATGACCAGCAGTTTTTCATATGTTTGTTGGCCTCATTGATGTCTTCTTTTGTAAAGTATCTGTTCATATCCTTCACCCACTTTTGAATGGATTTGTTTTTTTCTTGTAAATCTGTTCTAGTTCCTTGTAGATTCTGGATATTAGCCCTTTGTCAGATGGGTAGATTGCAAAAATTTTTTCCCATTCTGTTGGTTGCTGGTTTGCTCTAATGATTGTTTCCTTTGCTGTACAGAAGCTCTGGAGTTTAATTAGATCCCATTTGTCTATTTTGGCTTTTGTTGCCATTGCTTTTGGTGTTTTAGCCATGAAGTCCTTGCCTATGCCTATGTGCTGAATGGTTTTGCCTAGGGTTTCTTCTAGGGTTTTTATGGTATTAGGTCTTATGTTTAGATCTTTAGTCCATCTGGAGTTAATTTTAGTGTAAGGTGTCAGGAAGGGGTCCAGTTTCTGCTTTCTGCACATGGCTAGCCAGTTTTCCCAACACCATTTATTAAACAGGGAATCCTTTCCCCATTGCTTGTTTTTGTCAGGGTTGCCAAAGATCAGATGGTTGTAGATGTGTGGCATTGCCTCCAAGGCATCTGTTCTGTTCCATTGGTCTACATCTCTGTTTTGGTACCAGTACCATGTTGTTTTGATTACTGTTGCCTTGTGGTATAGTTTGAAGTCAGGCAGTGTGATGCCTCCAGCTTTGTTCTTTTTGCTTAGGATTGCTTTGGCTATGCAGGCTCTCTTTTAGTTCTATATGAAGTTTGAAGTTTTGTTTTTTTTCCAGTTCAGTGAAGAAGGTCATTGGTAGCTTGGTGGGATAGCATAAAATCTATAAATTACTTTGGGTAGTATGGCCATTTTCATGATGTTGATTCTTCCCAACCATAAGCGTGTTTGGGAATGTGTCGTCTCTCATTTCATTGAGCAGTGATTTGTAGTTCTCCTTGAAGAGGTCCTTTATATCCTTTGTTAGTTGTATTCCCAGGTATTTTATTCTCTTTGTAGCAATTGTGAATTGGAATTCACTTTTGATTTGGCTGTTTGTCTGTTATTGGTGTATAGAAATGCTTGTGATTTCTGCACATGAATTTTGTATCCTGAGACTTTGCTGAAGTTGCTTATCGGTTTCAGGAGATTTTGGGCTGAGACAGTGGAGTCTTCTAAATATATAATCATGTCATCTGCAAATAGAGACAACTTGGCTTCTTCTTTTCCTAATTGAATACCCTTTATTTCTTTTTCTTGCCTGATTGCTCTGGCTAGAACTTCCAATACTATACTGAACAGGAGTGGTGAGAGGGCATCCTTGTCTAGTGCCAGATTTCAAAGGGAATGCTTCCAGTTTTTGCCCATTCAGTGTGATACTGGCTGTGGGTTTGTGGTAAATAGCTTTTATTATTTTGTGATATGTACCATTGATACCTGGTTTATTGAGGGTTTTTAATATAAAGGGCTGTTGAATTTTGTCGAAGGCCTTTTCTACATCTATTGAGATAATCATCTGGTTTTTGTCTTTGGTTCTGTTTATGTGATGGATTGCATTTATAGACTTGTGTATGTTGAACCAGCCTTGCATCCCTGGGATGAAGCCGACTTGATGATGATGAATAAGCTTTTTGATTTGCTGTTGCATTCTGTTTGCCATTATTTTATTGAAGATTTTTACGTCATTGTTCATCATGGATATTGGCCTGAAGTTTTCTTTTTTAGTTGCATCTCTGCCCAGTTTTGGTATTAGGATGATGTGTTTTTAAGATTTATTTATTTTTATATGTAGAATGTGGCTTTAATCAATTACCGAATAATATCCCATTGCATAGATATACCAGAATTTGCTATTCATTCATTTGTTATTGAGCAATGAATAGGTTGTTTCCAGTTTTGAACTACTATAAATAGAACTGCTATAGTCATTTGTATGTAACTCTTTCTGTGGCAATATGTTTTCCTTTTTCTTGGATAAATACCTAACAGTGGCATTGTGGGTCATATGATAAGAGTATGTTTAACTCTTTAAGAAGCTGCTAAACTATTTCCAGAGAGGTTCCAACATTTTATATAACCTCAGTCAGATATAAAAATTCCAGTTGCTACACATTCTTACGGCCAATATGGTCCGTTTTTAAAGTTTTTGGCATTCTAGTGGGTATGCCAAACTACAGGTAGTATCTCATTGTGGTTTTAATTTACATATTCTTTTTGACTAATGATGAACACCTTTTCCTGTGCTTGAGATTTGTATATCTTATTTTGTGAAGTCTCTATTCAAGTATGTTGCCATTTTTAGGGTTGGTTGTTTGCCTCATATTGGGCTGGAGACATGCTTTAAATATTCTGGATATCAGTCTTTTGTCACACATATGTACTATTAATATTTTCTGGTACATATTGCCTTTTCATTTTCATAATGATGTCTTTTTTGAATTTTTCCTTTATTGCTTATTTTTAAAATGGCAACATAATATACATATTGTTCTGCAGCTTGGTTTTTTAAAAGATCTAACAATATACTGTGAATGTTTTTCCAGGGCAGAATATGTGCATTCTTTTTAATAGATCCATATGTTCAATTTCATTTGATGGGCATGAAGATTGTTTTGATTCTTGTTATTAAAAACAGTGCTGCATATAATCCTCAGGCATGTAAAGTTGGATTAGGGATAGGATCACTTCCAAACCTAAGAGGTCTAGACAGAGATTCACTGGCCTGATTGTAGACTCTCTCATGCTGTTGAGTGATCTGTGCTGACATTTCTTACTATATTTATTGTTAGATGTTTTTGATACCTTCTAAAATATGTCTTCCTCATACTACTTCCTTTTTGAACAATTTTAAAGCTATTGTCTTGTATTTTTATTTCTACATAAGCTTTAGTAAATATAATATGTTAATAAATGCTTCATTAAGATATTGATCAGATATGCCCTAAATTTATTAATTGATACCTTCACACTTTTAAGTTTTCTTTTACTCTTTTTAGTCATCTTATAATTTTCTTCAGAGAGATACAGTTGTCTTTTGAAGAGCAGAAGTTTTTTTTTTTTCCTTTCTTTTTTTTTTTTTTTATTGCTTTGGGATACATATGAAGAACATGCAAGATTGTTGCATAGGTACACACATGGCAGTGTGGTTTGCTGCCTTCCTTCCCCTCACCTGTATCTGTCATTTCTCCCCATGCTATCTCTTCCCACCTCCCCACCCCCCATCCCTCCCCCATTTCCCCCCAACGGAGAAGAGCAGAAGTTTTAATTTTTTTGTGAAGGTCAATTTACCAAATTTTCCTTTTCATGATTTTTGTATTCATCTCAAGAAATATTTACTTATACCAAGGTCACAAAGATTTTCTCCCATGTTTTTTACTAGAAATTTTATAGTTTTAGCTTTTACATTTAAGCCTATGGCCTGTATCAAATTAGCTTTTTTTATGATGTGAAAAAAGGGTTGAAGTTCATTCTTTTCTTTGTGAATAGCCAGCTGTTTCAGCAGTATTTATTGAAACAACGATATTTTCCCCATTAGATTCCCTTGGCACTTTTGTCAAAAGTGACAATTGAATATATATGTGTTAATCTATTCCTGGACCCTCACTTCAGTTTTATTGGTCTACATGTGTATACTCTCTTGATACTATACTCTCTTGATTACTGCAGCTTTATAGTAAGTCTCAAAATCAAGTAGTGTAAGTTTTCCAGCGTTACTCTTCTTTTGCAAAATTGTTTTGTCTAAGTTCTTTGAAATTCCATATACATTTTAAAATCAACTTGTCAAGTTTTATGAAAAAGTCTGTTGATATTTCCATAAGTGTCCCATTGAATCCACAGATCAATTTAGGGGAGAAATAATATTTTAACAATATTAAATTTTCTAATCCATAAACATGATATATCTGTCTAATTATTTAGGCCTACTTTAATTTACATAATAATGTTTTATATTTTTCAGTGTAGAGGTTTTCCACGTATTTTATTTAAATTCTCATCAAATAGTTCATTTTTAAAAATGCTATTGCAACTTTTTTCATTGACTTTTTCTACTTTTATCCATTTGTATGTCATTGTTTTCTGCTTTTTTACGATTTCATTTTTTCTGCTTTGTTTGGTTTTAATTTGCTATTTTTTCTAGTTTTTGTAAGGTGAAAATTTAGATAATTTATTGTGAACTTTTATTCTTCTCTAATATCAGTGTTTAAATTTCCAATAAGAACTGCTTTAGTTGTGTGCTATGTATTCTGATATATGTGTTTTCTTTGTAATTCAGTTCAATGTATTTCAAAGTTTATGATTTTTATTTAACCCCTTAATTATTTAGAAGAATTTTATTTAATTACAATATATTTTGAGATTCAGATAACTTCATGTTGTCGACTTCTGATTTCCTTCTCTTATGGTTAGGGTACACTGTAAGTTCTTTGAGTACAAGATACTGAGTGGAGTGATATGTTCTATAAATATCATTTAGCTCAAGATGATTGAGAGTGTTCTGTATTTTTGTTGAATTTTTTGTCTACTTCAATCAACTACTAAGAGAGGAGTATTGAAACCTCTAATGCAAACATGGATTTATCTATTTCCCCTTTATTTCTGTATGTTTTTGCTTCCTGTACTTTAAAACTGTTATGTACACACACACTGAAAGCTATTATATCTTTTTGAGGAAGTGATCCTTTTATTATTATGAAATGTGCCTCTTTATCCTGGGTTTTATTCCTTGTTCTGATATTAACATAGATACTCCAGGTTTCTTTTGATTAGTGTTTGTATCATATATACGTTTTAATGTTTTTAGTTTTACCTTAACTTTGACTTTATATTTAGTGTTGATTTCTTGTAGACAGCACATGCTTTTGGGTTCTCATTTTTTATTTGACTGACAATTTCTGCCTTTTAATGAGACTGTTTAGACCACTTGCATTTAATATAGTAATTGATATAGTTGGGTCTAAATCTTCAAATTTGTTTTCTTATGTTCTTTCTTTATTATTTTCCTCTTTTTCCTACCTTTTCTTGGTTATTTTGTGGTATTCTATTTTCTCCTCCTATTAGCTTACTTGTGTGTGTGTGTGTGTGTGTGTGTGTGTGTGTGTGTGTATTTGTTCTAGGGTTTACAATGTGCATGTTTAACTTAATACAGGCTACCTTTGAATACTTTTATGCTGCTTCATATGTAATATCAAAACTTTAATATAATTTCTGTGTTTCTCCTTTCCTTTGCTTTGTTTCTATTCTTATTTATTTTTAGAGACAGAGTCTCTAAAAATACTCTGTTTCCTAGGCTGGAATGCAGTGACACAATCATAGCTCACGTAATCTTGGCTCCTGGGCTTGAGCAGTCCTCCCACCTTAGCCTCTTGAGTAATTAGGACTACAGATGTACACCATCATGCCTGGCTAATTTTTAGTGTTTTTTTTTTTTTTTTTTTTTTTTTTTTTTTTTTTTTTGTAGGGATGGCATCTCACTGTGTTATTGTTGTCATAAAATGTATTTTTATGTATGTTATTAACCCCACAATACATTGTTGTTAGTTTTTTAAAAAAAGCTTTAAAAAAGGTAAAATATGAGAAAAAGTTATTTTTATGTATATCTTCGTATTTACCTTTTCCAACTTTCTTCATCCTTGGGTAGTTTTGAGTTTCCATATGGTATTATTTTGTTTCTTCCTGAATAACTTTACATTTCTTGTACTGAAGGTCTTCTGGCAACACATTTTCTCAATCTTTGAAAAATGTTTATCCAGACTTTATTTTTTTAATTTCACTTTGATATTTACACTAGATTTTAAATTCTAGGTTGAAAAATTTGTTCCCTTTTTATCACCTTAAAATGTCATTTAATTGTTCTCTGGCTTGCATTGTTTCTGATAAGTCTGTATGAATCAAAGCATATAAAATTTCAGTTAGACAGGAGGAACAAGTTTATGAGAACTATTGTGTAACATGGTTATTATAGTTAATAACAATCTATCGTATATTTGAAAGTTGCTAAGAGAGTAGATTTTAAATGTTCTCACCACAAAAAATGATAAATATGTGAGGTAACGGATATGCTAACTAGCTTGACTCAGTTTGTCCACAGGGTATACATTAAGATATGCTGTACACCATAAATGTATATAAATTTTAATTTGTCAATTAAAAAAAAAACATAAAGTGTTGAGCTCCCAAAAGATGGCATTCTATTGTCATCTGTCTTGCATTGTTTCTGATAAGAAGTCCGTATAAATCTTACCTTTGTTGCCAAGAATATACATTGGAGAAAAGACAGTGTCTTCAATAAATGGCTCTTGGAAACCTGGATATTCATATGCAGAAGAATGAAACTGGACTCCTATCTCTTACCCATATATAAAAATTAAATCAAAATGAATTAAAGACTTAAATCTAAGACCTTAAACTATGAAACTACTATAATGTAATATTGGGGAAAATCTCCAGGACATTGGACACTGGTCTGGGCAAACATTTTTTGAGCAATATCTTGCAAGCACAGGAAACCAGAGCAAAAATGGAAAAATAGGATCACATTAAGTTACAAAGCTTCAGCACAGCAAAGGATACAATTAACAAAGTGGAGACACAACCCACAGAATGGGAGACAATATTTGCAAACTATCCATCTGATAAGGGATTATTAACAAGAATATATAAAAGGAGTTCAAACAACTCCATAGGGAAAAAATCTAATAATCCAATCAAAATGTTAAGCAAAAAGATTAGCCATTTCTCAAAGGAAGACATACAAATGGCAAACAGACATATATAAAGGTGCTCAGCATCACTGATTGTCAGAGAAATGCAAACCAAAACTACTACAATGAGATATCACTGTACCCATTAAATGGCTTTTATTCAAAACAGGCAACAGCAAACGCTGATGAGGATGTGGAGAAAAGGAAACCCTTGCACACTATTGGTGGGAATGAAAATTAGTACAACTATTATGGAGAAGTTTGGAGGCTCCTCAAAAAACAAAAGATGGAGCTACCATATGATCTAGTAATCCCATGGCTGGGTATACACCCTGAAGAAAGGAAATTTGTCTATTGAAGCAGTATCTGCACTCCTATGTTTGTTGAAGCACTGTTTACAATAGCTAAGATTTGGAAGCCACCTAAGTGTCCATTGACAGATGAATGGTTGAAGAAAATGTGGTACATCTACAAAATGGAGTACTATTCAGCCACAAAAAGAATGAGATCCTGTCATTTGCAGCTACATGGATAAAACTGGAGATCATTATGTTAAGTGAAGTAAGGCAAGCACAGAAAGACAATCTTCACATGTTCTCACTTACTTGTGGAATCTAAAAATCAAAACAATTGAACTCATGGACACTGAGAGTAGAAGGATGGTTAACTAGAGGCTGGGAAGGGTAATGGTGGGCTGTAGAGGGTAAGTGAGAATGGTTAGTGGGTACAAAAAATAGAAAAATGAATAAGAGCTAGTATCTGATAGCACAACAAGGAGACTATAGTCAGTAATAACTGAACTGCACATTTTAAAATAACTTAGAGTGTAATTGGATTATTTGTAACTCAAAGAATAAATGCTTGAGCAGATGGGTACCCCATTCTCCATGATGTGCTTATTTCACATTGCATGCTTGTATCAAGATATGTCTTGTACTCTGTAAACATATGCACCTATGATGTTCCCACAAAAATTAAAAAAAATTTACCTTTGTTTGCCTGTATTGTTTATCTTTTTTCTCTCTGGTTCTCTTTGTCACTGGTTTTCAAAAATTTGACTGTGAGGTATCCCGGTGAGGTTTATGTGTGTTTAGATTTCTTAAACTATGTGCGTAGACTGTTTAGTGTCTGACCTGTGGATTTACAATTTTTATAAAATCTGGACAATTTTCATCTATTATATCTTCAAATTTGTTCTTGCCCTCCCCCCAAAACTTCTTGTTATGTTACTCAACTTGATATTGCCCTAATGGTTGATAAGGTGCTTGTATTTTGTTTTTGTCTTTTAAAAAATTTCTCTTTTTGTACTTAATTAGGGTCATTTCTACTCTTGCGTCTTCAATTTAATTGATCTTTTCTTCTGCAAGATGTTCAGTCTTCTCTTAATCTTATCCAATGAACTGTTCATTTCAAATAATGTGTTTGAAATCTCTGGGTAATTCATGTTGTTTTACTTATATCTCTCCTCTCTTCTTGTTTTCTTTTAAATACTTAGACATAGTTGCAACTTTTATGATTTGTTGTTTTACATCTTGTCTGCACTGCAAATTCCTCATTGAATCCGTCATTTTTAGTGTGTGTTCATTGACTAATTTTCCTTGAGGTTTTGGATCACCATTTTTCTATGCTTTTTCATATCTAATAACTATTTGTATTAGAAGGTAGATGTTATGAATTTGGTTTGTTGACTGCTTGATTTTGTTGTATTCCTTTAAAGAGTGATTGGCTTTGCTTTGGCAGGCAGTTAAATTACTTGAAGATTAATTTTGAGGCTTGTTTTAAAGTTTTTTTTTAGAGTAGACGTGGAGTATATGTTATTCTAGGGCTTGATTGCAACATTACCAAGCTATGATACTTCTGGTGTCTCTAAAGAATGCTTCGTGAATGCTTTGGGGTCTGTCCACTTTGGCTGATGGAAGCTCAAATGATTTTCACATCTCTTGGAGTTCTGAAATTTCTTGGCTTACAGCTCTTTGCTAATTTTTCTTTCTCGGCATTATGAGGCTTCACCATATGCATGTACAAATTAGTTTTCAGGCAAAGACTTGAGGGAATCCTTATGCAGATATCTGGAGCCTTTCTTCATATAGCTCATTCATTTTCAGTATTCTACCCTGAAAGTTTTGACTGCTTTGATCTTCTCAAACCTCAATCTCTGTCTCCTCAACTTGACAAGACTACCAGGATTTGTTTGGATTCCTCCTCCCTGTGATGAAATCTGGAAATTGCATCTAGGCAGATAGTCAAAGTGAACATAGAACTTACCCTATTTATTTCATTTTTCTCAGGGTTTATACTCCTGCATTGCTTGTAGTTCAATCTCTGAAGATAGTTGTTTTGTCTAGATTTTTATGTGTTTAAGTTAGCAGGGCTAACTTAAAGTAAGTTATTTGTTCATAAGTAGAAGCAACACTATAGAGCAATATTTATCAATCTGTGTGCTTGAGTTATGTGATCAGGTATATGCATGTTTGTGCCTTCATATAGTTAATGAGAGTCATTTTTTCTTAGTCTGCTTGAGCTGCCATAACACATACCATAGACAGAGTGCCTAAGTAACAGACATTTATTTTTGAGTGGTTCTGGAGACTGGAAGTCCAAGATCAGGCCACCAGGATGGTTAGGTTCTAGTGACGGCTCCTTTTTTGGCTTGCAGATGGCTGCCTTCTCACTATGCCATCACATGTCTGCAAAAGAGAGGGAGAGAAGGAGAGAAGAGAGAGAAGAGAGAGAGCAGATGGATAGATAGATAGATATAGAGAGAAAGAGAGAGAGAGAGAGAGAGAGAGAGAGAGAGTCCGAGAGAGCAAAAGCTCTCTGGTATCTTTTCTAAAGAGGGCACTAATCCTGTCATGAGGACTCTACCTTCACGACATTATCTGAATCTGATTATCTCCCAAAGATCACCTCTTTAAAAATTACATTGGGCATTAGGACTTCAACACATGAATTTTTAGTGGGCACAATTCAGGCCATAGCACACATTCATTAGAAATATCTCATTACTCACAGAGATTTTTTTCAACAGCGTTAGCCACTCTTCTAGGATGTGCATTAATATCTAAATGATGAAACTCTTACTTTGTATTCTGTTAGGGCTGCTCAGTTTAATTGTTACTGCAGGCAATAGGGAGCCCTGACATACAGGTTTTTGAGCAGGGAGTTGACATGATGAAATGATGATTTAGGTGTTTGAGGTAGAGAGGACTATGTATGGGAGGGTGACAGGGACAGCAAGGTATTACATGATCATTATGATAACCAGTTGATGAACTCTTTCAGGGTCGAGGGTCAGCAAAATTTGTCTTAAGTCACTTGCTTCGCTGGTTGTACCTAAACTTATCCTTAGCCTCTTCACCAGAATCTTGGACAGCTCTAACAGGAGGAAGACTCATGCTGAACTGTATTATTCATTCATTCACTTATCAGCACGTATTTAACTGTTTTATCTTGCATTTTAAAGAAATACAAAATAAGGTTAGATTACTGCTCCAGCCCTTGGGAAGGCAAGACAAATACACGTTGAAAAATGATCATAATAATTCACTATTTTGCTAATTTTTCACTGCTGCAAAGTGACCTTCTTTAGTAAAAAAGATAAGCAACTGGCCGGGCGCGGTGGCTCAAGCCTGTAATCCCAGCACTTTGGGAGGCCGAGGCGGGTGGATCACGAGGTCGAGAGATCGAGACCATCCTGGTCAACATGGTTAAACCCCGTCTCTACTAAAAATACAAAAAAAAAAAAAAAAAAATTAGCTGGGCATGGTGGCACGTGCCTGTAATCCCAGCCACTCAGGAGGCTGAGGCAGGAGAATTGCTTGAACCCGGGAGGCGGAGGTTGCAGTGAGCCGAGATCGCGCCATTGCACTCCAGCCTGGGTAACAAGAGCGAAACTCCGTCTCGGGGAAAAAAAAAAAAAAAAAAAAAAAAAAAAAAAGATAAGCAACCTACTCTCTTGAAGATTGTTTATATGTTACCTGAAAAAATAAAAGGATAGTCAATGTGGGATGGTATTAGGTAGAGAAGACTTTAAGGAACAGATTTTTTGAGTGTTGTCTTGAAAGATAGGCTAAGTGAAGCCTGCTAAAGAAGATGAGCAAGATCTTTTGGACCACAGAAATCTCTTGGGCAATATCATTGGTGTTCAGGCTAACCCAAAGTGGAAGTTGGACTTTGGGAGATATCACGGGATAAAGGGAGGACCCCCCCCCACCCGCCAATAATAAACGTCTTTAAGCCTGGGAGGAGGCATGTGGATTTGATGCAGCAACTGAAGAGGGAGCTGTAGGAGGTTCTTCTGCAGTAAAGTGATGGAAATTTTTGCCCTGTTTTTTATTCCTTTTCTCCACTTTCATGTGAGCTTATTTTAAAATTTGTTTTTGATAGTGATACAATTTTTAAATCAGTTTTATGCTTACATTTTATTTTTCTAACAAGCCATACAGTTGATCCTCTCCATGAAAACTTGTAATAACATTTTGGGACTATAACCACTGAGTTAATCTGTTAAACTAGTAACGGAACATCTTTTCTCTCCCAGTCATAATTTAAGACACTGAGAGAAATACAAAGTTGTAGCATCTGTTCATTCACTTACTCATTCAATATCTTATGATTCTTAATAGGACATGGTCCATGCATTCAGTGTCTTACAGTCTAATGATTACACAGGGCTAAAATAAATGACTGGTTGAATGAAGGTTTCGTCTCTTCTCCTTTGGTTACCAGGGAAGTTCACTCGTCCAGCAGAGCCTCTCCCCTGGGCTTTCTGATTGGCTTAGGGTTTCAAGAAGGGAGGTTGCAAGATGGAAATCAGGAACAGTGTTGGGGTCCTCTGGGGCTGCTGCAGCCTTTATTCTCATATTACAGAATTCCACATTGACATTCTCAATGTCTTTCCATGGAGATTTCTTGGTCAGAAACAGTGTTTCTTTTCTTAGAGTTTTGAGACAGTCATTTGAATCTATATTTGGGGCTCAAGTAGAAAGGATGAAAAGAGCATGAAAGATACCAGTTTCTTACATAGTTTCTGGGATAATGCCTGGTGGTGTGGGGAAGGTATAATAAATGAAAATCAATTATTTCATCAGTAAGTGGGAAGCCCTTTCAGCGAAAGGCTTTTAGTCTGCAGTAAGCACATACCATGCCATGTGGCCACACATCAAGTTGAATGCAGCCTTAGACTGTGTTAATAAAAGTATAGTATCTAAGTATTGGAAATGAGTTTCTGTTTTACTTTACATTGGCCAGTTTATGTCTACAGTCTTTTATTCATCTGTAGAGATCAGGTTTTAAGAGAGATGTAGACAAATTGATTTTTTTTTTTTTTTTTTTTTTTTTTGCAATGGAGTCTGGCTCTGTCCCCCAGGCTGGAGTGCAGTAGTGTGATATTGGCTCCCTGCAACCTCCGCCTCTCAGGTTCAAGCCTCCTAAGTAGCTGAGATTACAGGCACCCGCCACTGCGCCCAGCTAATTTTTCTATTTTTAATAGAGATGAGGTTTCAACATGTTGGCCAGGCTGGTCTCAAACTCTTGACCTCAGGTAATCCACCCGGCTTGGCCTCCCACAGTGCTAGAATTACAGGTGTGAGCTGCACACCTGGCCACAGATTGATATTTTAAAACACTAAGAGAATGAAAGATTTGAAACCAAGCGATATCTGGAATGGCTGAAGCAAGTCTGTATGTTGCTTTCACAGAAGTGAGGACTCAGAAGGGCTTGAGAACTGTCTTTAACTGTTAGATTGAATCCGAGTGGACCCAAGAGTTATAATTAAGAGCAACTCAGGGAAGTATCAGGGAAATCCAAGTGAAGGAGCGCTTTTCAACAGTCAGAACAGTTCCAAGATGGAATAGCTTGTCTGTTGAGGCAGTGAGTTCCCCATCACTGGATAAATTTGATGAACATTTGGGGAAGATGTTGTGGAAGGATTTCAGTATCTTAAAGACACTGGGTTGTTTGATTCTACAATTCTGTACTCCATAACAAATCCCATTACACCCCAGTGCCCTCTAAGTGGAGAGAGGCAGAGCTAATAGGAACCAGAAACCTTGGCTGGGTGGGTAAATAGGCCCCACTCCTGATTCATAGTTGAGCCACTCTTAGAGCAGAGGGAAGAAGAGAAATAAATTCCAAGAGGGAAAACATCTTCGGTTGCCCTTGGCAAACATTGAAACATAGCACTTAATGCAGCCCTATGAGGGGAAGGATGGTCCCTGCTGCACTGGCTTCTCTACCTGTCTGTACTTCCCAAGGCAAGTGGCTGATCATGGGCAACCTCTGAGCAACTTCTGGGAGGCAATTCGGTCCTGGGTTGTGGGTGAAGTGAGTATAGGTTTGTTGTCAGTAACAGGAGGCACAGTGTATATCAACCCCGCAGCTGTATTTGATCTTTCCTGACACTAAGATGAAGTTTTAGTTGCTTTTTCTCCCTTAGGCTTTGGGTGTTTTCTTGGTTTCTAGGACTGATGGGCCTCCTCACTAGCACAGGTGGGTGTTCCAGAGTTTGCTGCTGATGCTCTCGCTTGACATTAACACATTCTTCATTCACTGCCTTTGGTGTTTTTCTTTTCACATGTATTTGTCTTGTATCTCCAATAAATTATAAAATTCTCAAGGCGAGGATTGGCTCATACTTGTTCGTGTGCCCCCTAGCACCTCTCTCAGTGCTCTTGGATAACGAAGGTGCTTATTCGAGTACTAATAATAAATGTCAGCTTGTCAAAATAGATCTCTTTGCTTGAGGGAGATGATGTTAGCTAGTTTTAATCCAGAAAAGTTATATACTCTTTGTTATAAATATTAATCACGGAACACCAGATATTTCCCTTTGTAAAAAACCCTTTAGGCATACTGGCTTATGTCATTTGAAAATTCTTGCAGGTAGGGAAGGTGTTGAATGCCTTGAGGCCTCTCCTGGCCCAGTATTTGAGGATCACCCTCAAGGTCTGTTTAGCTCCGTTTGTTAAAGCAAGTTTTTGGGAATCTGCTAACGATGGCATGAGTCTACCTGAAGTCAAGAATACACTCCCCTCACACCATGATTTGGGGAGCTACTTCTCCTAGCAGAGCAAAGAGAGTATTTTCCAGGAAGTCACTCATGCCTATTTAATTCCTGAATGTCCAAAAGGAAGAAAAGCTTATTGGAGGGCAGCTGGAGCCACAATCAAGGGTGGCTACTGCGCGCATGGGCGTGGGATGGTGACTTTACACACAACATCTCTTTGGTCTTTTTCTCACTCCCTCTGGAGAGGGCCTTGGGTAAAGGGCAAACAGATTGGTACCCCATAAAGGAGAGTCTTACCAAACAAAAGCAAGTCATCTCAAAGCAGGGGTGTGTGTTTTTTTCTAACTGCCTGGCTGAAAGTTCATATATGGGGAAATCAAGGAAACACCTTTGAAAGGCTGTGTGTGGATGATATAATAGAACCTGAAACCGTGTTCCTGTATTTTAAAAATAACAAAACTTGGCAGGTAATGGAAGCACTCCATGATTTAATTGCTTTTGGTATTAATTAAAAAGGAACAGGTTTTCAGGGAGGGATTTTTATGACTGTAGGAGTGTTTGAACATCATTTCTCTCTTTCTCTCTCTCTCTCTCTGTGTATATGTAAGATTATAAATAATCACAAAAGCTGAAGAAGAAAAAAAAACCATTAAAGGCTCATTTTACAGCCAAAACAAAAGAAAGATTTTTATACATACATAAAAGTAACTGGGGTTCCTTATGGGAGTCTTGAGTATCTCATGATATGCAACCTTAATTTTTTCTTTCTTGATTTCATTTTGTTAATCCCTGTTGCCTATTATCTTCCCTTATGCCACTCGAGGTATATTTCCTCCTCAACACTTAATTGTAAAACACGCAAATCATTGATTTGTCCCAGCCTTTTAAATAATTACTGATAGAACTAACCTAGCTGGCTGAGTTATCTGATTAACTTCAGTTGGTCCTTGTATTACCTAACCATTATAGTTGCTTTTCTCTGGGAAACTTGGAGATTTTTTATGGCCAAGGCTAAGATCACTGTGCAGAAACATCCTGTTGCCTCACGTTTTAGCTCTCTCAGGAATGCTGACCAGATTTGCATAATTTTTCTTCTGCTTTACAGATGAGAGAGAGTAAAAAAAGGTGCCTAGTGCTGTTCCTCACTAGCTGTGACCTTGAAAAAGTTGTTTCTTAGGGCCAAAGATATCTTGTCTTTAAAATGAAGGCATGAGTTGGATTGTCTCTAAATTTTTCTTTGGCTCTACCATCTGTGATTCTTCTCCAGCTTAGCATTCTCCACTCATCCTCCATATCAGAGGGCACCATGGACACACAGCAGACAAGAAATGATTGCATCGAAACAGAGGGAGAGCTGAGTCAAGAGAGTGAAATGACATTTGCAAATCCCTGAGAAGCTGAGCGCTGTAATATGTTAATTGATTAACATTTCCTAGTACAGTGCCCTGAGCATTTTAGAGGAAACAAACTACATAAATTGAATGCATAAATGATTCCTCTTTCATTCTAATTCATATGCTTTCCATTGGCTAAAATGAGATCTTGCCGGTGTTCATGTTTGAGGGTATAAATTTCTTTGTGTGTGTGTGCTGTTCAAGGCCCATTTTAATTTGTCTATAATAAGAAAGAGCAGGAGAGCCAGCTGGTTTAGGAGTGGGAGGTGTGGAGTCAAGGGTAGAACTGTGACCTGGCATTGGGCACAGGTTGCAGCTGGTATAGAGTTGTCTGAGATGGGCAGCAGTCTTCAGCCTTAATCTCAGCAATCCAGAAACCTGGGAAAACCAAAGGAGCCTACACAGGAGCTTAGTAAGGCCACAGTACATGGCAGGCTATGACACATGGTGTGAGGTTGGGAGGACAAAGAATACTAACCACCATTAACCTGGAAAGAAGCCTTGGGAATGTCATTGGGACTATTTCCCAATACTTAAAGGAATGTCATGTGGAAGAAGAATTAGGCTTGTGTCTATGCTTTCAGATAATGTTATTGGTGAATGTTACAGGCATTTAGATTTTGGTTCAGTTTCAATAAAATATCCCAGGATTGTGTCAGAAATTGGAGTAATCATAATATTTTATATTATTTTATATATTTATAATATATAATTTATAATATCTTATGTAACACTATAAAGTGTTTTATAGTTACAAAACTGCTTTCCATGGCTAATTTAATGGCACTATGAGGTAGGTAGAGCTGGTGGTGTTGTTAATATTATCATCATTATGACCAACACCATCATTTTCAACCAGGTGTGAGCGCAGAGGTAGATATTAAATGATTTATTCAGAATCATGAAGCTGTTAAGTGGGTAAGTCTAACTCCATATTCTACACCTTTCATTAAATACACACACACACACACACACACACACACACACACACATGCACACACACACACACACACACACACACCCTCTTGCCCCTCTAGTTTTTATTGTTGTTTAACAAACCATTCAAAACTTATTGGCATAAAACAGCCATTTTTTATTCTGCTCACAAACTCTGTGGATCATGAACTCACACAGTAAGGCACAGTAGAGATGCCTTATTTCTGCTCCATCATGTGTGGGGCCTCAGCTGGGAAGATGCAAAGGTGGAGGATCACATGATGACTGGGAGTTGGAATCATCTAGAGGAATCTTTACCCATTTGTCTAGTGGTTGATGCTGGCCATCAACTGAGAACTCAGCTTTCCACGAGGGCTACTTTGGGCTTCCTCACAATACGGCAGCTAGATGTCAAAAGCAAATGTCCCAAGGGAACAAAGCAGAATCGTATGACATTTTTAAAACTTAGCCTTGGCAGTCACGTAGCATCACTTCCACTCTATTCTATTGGTTGAAATAATCACAAAGCATGCCCACTTCCAAGGTGAGGGGACAAAGAGCCTACCTTTTGCTGGGAGGAAGGCAAAAGCCACATTCTAAGAAGCTTGTGGAATGGAAGGTATTGCTGTGGTCATCTTTGGAAAATTCAATCTGCCACTGTGTGTGTGTGTGTGTGTGTGTGTGTGTGTGTTTGTGCATATGTGTGTCTATTTTCTGAATTATTCAGACATGGTAAAAGTATACTACTTTATGTTTTATAAATTTGTTAATGTGAATATGTATTAAAGGTAAGTTTTATTTATACTTGCAATACATTATCTTAACTGAAAAGGCTAAAGTTACTATTTGTTCTAGTAATACGATAGACTAAATGTCTCTTGGTAGAGAATACCTCAAAATGCCAATGTAGTGAAAAAGATGTCTTGCAAACACAGGAATAAACTGGCAGGCAAGTAGTAGAAATTCCTGGGGGCCTCAAATGACAAGAAACATGACTAGGGAAAGCTAACTTTGTACTAGATCTGGTGTGAGATTAGGGGCCTCTGCAGATCCTCGATGGTCTAGAACTTGAGTTTCACGGGAAATCTACATGAAATGAATCAGTCAAAACCATCTTAGATCAAAGTAGGGTGCATGAGATTGGAGACTGGAGACCCCCACCTAAAACCACCAGAACCCTGAAAGGCTCAGTTCCTAGTGAAAAAACCCACGCTGCCAAGCGAGGTGGAGGGCAGAATAAGTTCCTCTCCCAGTCTTGGTTCTGAGTGGAGTGGAATAAAGAAAAAAAAGTTCCTCTGGGAATATCTTCATGGCCAGCCTCTTGCAGGTTCAGGGCTGGAATTCACATCCTCTTTCTAACCTCCAAAATTATCATCCAAATGTGTAGGTTAAAATGGTCCTTGGTTGGTTGTGTCTCTAAGAGCTAGTTGGAAGGAAATGCAAATCCTCTCGAAGGAAACCCGGACTTCACAGAATTTTCACAAATTTCCAAAGATTATGCATTCACACACACACACACACACACACACACACACACACACAGAGTTTCTGAACTACAACAAACCAAATCTGCTGCCAAATCTTTTTAAGCGATTGGTCTGACCACACCATTCTCTTTAAGCCCTTCCTGGTACTCCTTGCCCAGAATATTAACTTCTGGCAGTGAACTCCAGGGCCCCTCTCCTCATTCTGCATGGGCTGAGTGTGGTCTTTTTCTAGCTGTGGTGGGGATTGCCTGGGATGGATCAGTGAGTGGGACAGGGAATCTGGGCTCTACGTGGATAATTCAGGGTCTAATTTGTGGGGCCCCGTGGAGCAGCTGAATGCTTCCCCAGGTACACAGCTGGCTTCTTGTAGTGTTGCCATTATGGGATTACTGGAAATGTCAAACTGAGGATCAAGCAGTAGGACCTCTTTCCTTGGGCTCTGAGGGAAAGTTAGCAGCAATAGCTCATGCTCATGACAATCTTAGGCTGGAGGAAGGGAGTGGATAGTAGAGGGGAGGATGCTCCTCTTGGGAGGAGAATACACCATCTGTTTGAAAGCTCTCTAAGGGATAAGTCTATATTTTGTGGCAGTTCCTAGCAAGCTTCTAAAGTTATTTTATACGACTCAAATATCTCTTCTAACAAGTTGATAATACTTACTGAGCACTGCCTCTATGAAGAATGTGTAAGGAGACACAAAGAAACACAGGCACGTGCTCCCTGACTTTAAAATGTACTTTATTTCAATTTCCCCAGAGAACAAAGAATTAGAATTGTTGGAGTTAATGCTGGAAGTATCAAAAGTACATGGAAGGAGCTATAGAAACTGGGGCACGTCAACATCGTTCTATTTGCTACACAACAGTGTTTGTTAAACACTGTATTTTTGTGTCAAGATAGAAAATAAAAACAGAAAAATTATGAGCATGTGAGAGGTTAGACAGGAGTGGCAGGGTTTGAACAGCAGGCCAGGGATGGCCTTCCATGTCTCGGGTCTTTTCTACCTTTCACCACAGATTGGGGTAGCCTAGCTCTCTCTTTGCTTGTTTCTTAAGTCTTCTTAAAACTGTTCCGTCCCTAGAGCTTGTCAATCCCAAAGCCTTCTTTTCTGTTTTTCTCAGCTGGCTTGGGGCCCTCATGCAAACAGGTCACCCTGCAGCCTGCCTACACAGTCCAGAGGCCCCGAGAGGGTTTTACAGAGAAGTCCTGTCTAGACACCCAGTGCGGATGTCAACAGCTGAGGGCAGGTCGCCTGTGGGGATTGCTGCTAACACAAAGAGGGACCCATCACCCAGGACCACAGTGTTGTCGGGGAAGACACGGGAGGAGATGGGCTGTCAGCAATGTTCTGCCAGTGGTGAGTGTCTTTGCTTCGGGGGCGGATGGTAGAGACAGACCTGGGAGAAAGCGAGGTTGAGCAAGTCTGGAGCATGAGAAGGGAGGGGGGGAAACAGGTGTTCTGGGGATGGTGATAGATATTTACAACTTGAGCCCCGGCTCCTGTCACCATACTTCCTTTTCTCTTTGCTTCTCCCTGACATGCCAAGTACACCACAGCTTTTTATTACACAGCACTCAGGGGCAGGTGGATGGAGCTGGAACGAACAAGCCCATTGGCATTTTGATGGAATATTCTTTCTTGCCTAGCATAAACAATAAGCTGAGGATTTTAAATGTCTTTTTTTTAAAAAAAAATTCTAAAAATCTCGGCTTTAAATATCAAGAGCCAAAGTCTAGAGAGCTGAGATTTTAGACAGCAGAATGGTATCCTTTATTTCCCACTGAAAGGAGAGAAAGATGTGACCAACTTGGAAAAAGAGAACCAAAAGTGGGTATTGCTAGAACTTGAGTTTTGCCTGAGTTGCCACTGAAGGAGCTCAGAATCCCCGTTCCCCTGGGATGAATTAGGGGAGGGGTGGGGCTGGGTGATTGAAACTCTAAATGGATTGAAAAGAGTTCCAAGAGCAGCAGACACTTGTGCCTCTTTTTCTGGTCTGTGGCCAAAGACCAAATAGTCTTTCCCCAACATGGCACTTGGGCTGCAGAGTAGCAATGACCAGGGGAAGTCTAGGTTGGCAGGTCTGAGGATAGCCTTGTGGAGTCCCACAGAGTGTTCTGTATTCTTTAGGGTAGATAGAGGGAGAGCGCATCTAAAGACTTCCCATGGCACCTGCAATGGCTGCAGAAAGGGCTGGGAACAAGCCGGGAGGCCCTAAGAGCCTCGAGTTGGATTCTGCAAGGAGGCTGCAGAATGTTCATGTCTCCTGGTGAGAAGCTATGGCAGGGTGATGAATGGTGAGGACCAGAAAAGATGAGATGTCCCTCTGTGGAGTTAGCCAGGACAGAGGACAGGTCAACAATCAGACATCTCTCCTAGAAGCCAGAACATCACCCACCTCTTCCTAACATAGGAATTTAGAACATCCTCAGCAGGAAGGGAAAGAGAAGAGGTGGAGAGTGTACATGTCACATTAAGCATGTTTATCAATAAATTCCAAAGAGACTGAGTAACCTTGATTGGAAAGATTATGATTTCTGCTACAGAGAAGGAAATGAGGGCTCATGAGCTAAGTTCTGTTACAGACAAGCAAAACATTGCGTTTGTTTTGTTTTGTTTTGTTTTGTTTTGTTTTTGCAGTCTACAGTTGCACAGTTTTATTTGTCATACAGATTTGCCTAGATGGGGTGAAGACACCAAAATGAAGCTGAGTAGATGAATGTAGAGACCTTGAGAGGGAAGAAAGCTCAAGGTGCATTGGAGCTAATAATGATGAGAACTTGACTAGTTTCCAAGAGGGAGCTGGGAAGGGGAGAAGGATGCCAATGTTGCATGTCACATAGAGAGGGCTGCAATCAGACCCCAGCCAACTCTTGTTTTCCAACACATTGAGCTGTCATACCCTCAAATAGCTCTTTACAGGGAATCGTTACGAACCAAGAACGGCTTCGGCCTCTCCCAACACTCTGTGCTCTGAGTACGCAAAGACATATATTAGTATTTTGAGAACGACTCCCATACATAAGACATGGAGGAGAAGTGACAGCTGTTGCTTCTCCAAGTACTGTGCTAGCCCAATAGGAACAGACTCAGACATCACGGAGGCTTAGTTCTCTGCTCTTGAAGGGTCTGCTAAGAACAGAGAAAGAGAAGGCTGTTCTGAATCAGGATACAATGAAAGAGCCAAATACATATATCTAAGAGCCACCAAACCCACTTCTACGTCGGATCACTGAGCAGTCACCTGTGAAATATAATAAGAAAATTATCTGTAAGCTGGTTTCCCAGATCAATATTTTCATGAGAAGAATGGGAATTTTGGCACCATAGCCTGAGCTCTGTCATTAGGGGTGTCTTCCCTTCTTTTGAGGTTCCCCCTCTTTCCCTATCTGTGCTAGCTTTTAGCTTTTGCTTTTCCCTCGCATTTTCTTTTTGTTTGCCTTTCTCCCCCTAATGCTCGACCTTCAGTTGTGGTTCCCTGAGCTTCAATTTTGCGTTCTAGGGAAAAATGGGATTCCCCTTCCCTAGGAGGAACTGGATTTCCCTTTCTAATTTTCTGGATCTTTGTAAAATTCAAAGAACAGCCTCAGATCCTAGACTGTTTATTGAATTATAGTTTCACTTTCTCCTGGAAATTTGACTTGTGGAGCAGGTTTGTTAGAAGGGTGTGGACCGGGCACTTCTCATGCTTGTAATACCAGCATTTTTGGAAGCCAAGGTGGACAGACGAACTGAGGTCAGGAGCTCGAGACCAGCCTGGCCAACATGGCAAAAACCCATCTCTACAAAAAAATATAAAAATTAGCCGGGTGTGGTGGCGTGCATCTGTAATCCCAGCTACTCAGGATGCCGAAGCAGGAGAGTTGCTTGAACCCAGGAGGTGGAGGTTGCGGTGAACCAGATTGTATCAATGCACTCCAGCCTGGGCAACACAGTGAGACTCTGTCTCAAAAAAGAAAAAAGAAAAAAGAGAAGGAGAAGGGATAGATTCAGAAAAATTCAGCATGTTAGCAGGAATTGATTAATCCACATCCAGAAGCTATGACCTCAGGGTCCCAAGGGAATGGTGTAGGGATGGAGTTTCGATGGGGCAGCAGAACCTTTACCAATTTTATTCTCTGATAGATAGTGATAGTACTCATGAGGCTCTCAGGTAAATAATTACAGTTATGCTATTACTGAGTAGTTACCTGTAACTCCCTAAGTTCTCTTTCAGAAAAAGAGAGATGAGGGTCTCCCTTTGTAATCTGGGGCGGAGTGCAACAGCGAGATCATAGCCAGCTGTAACCTCCAACTCCAGGCTCCAAGGATCCTCCTGCATTAACCTCTCAAGTATCAAATTGCTTTTTGAATGCATAGTCATGATTTCTAATTTCAGTCATTTGTTTTATTTCCTTAATTTGGTGTGGGGGGAACTTTGGGTTTAGAGAGTAGCATTACTCATCTTCCTCTGTTCCTGGAATATAATTATCATCATTCTTTGCAAAGTCATTTTCTCGTATTATTATTTTATTTTTTCTTCATGATCCAGATTCCTATTCCTATCTCCCCAACAGCACCGGAAGTTATACTGAAGTGCTCAATCTGAGACCTTGAGTATGTATGTGTCTATGAGGAATAGTGCATTTTCTATATATAGCATTTGATAAAATTATGCAGAATTTAAAACATTTACATAAAAGGAAAGCCTAATGGATCTCTATGTAGCTATCACTCAGCTGCAACAATTATCAACTCGTGGCTAATTTCTTTTCCCTATCTGTTGTTTTCCTACTCTTCTACAGATTTTTTAAAGCAAATCCCAGACATAATATCATTTAATCTATAAATATTTCAGTATGTATTTCCTTTTGAACACTTTGCATCAGGAACCAAAGGTGCAATACATTACAATTTGTTAATGTGTTTCTGAAATCTCTTTTAGCCTATAGGTTCTCATTCTATTCCTTTTTGTGTTTGACAGTTTTTTATTCTTGAAGAAACTCAGTTATTGGTATAGTCGTTTCTAACAATTGTTCTGTTGATTGAATCCTTGTGAGAGTGCCTGACACATTCCTCTGTCTCCTCTGTAAGTTAGAAGTTAGATCTGGAGGTTTGACCAGATTCAGGTTTAATGTGGGGGAGACCAGACTACATCATAGGTGGAACCGTATCCTTCTATCAGAGGCAATGTGACGTCTAGTTCGCTTGTGATGTGAGTAGCCCTTAATGATCATTTGTTATATTTAATTCATTAGAAAATGTAAAATGGGGATAACCTAGTTTTATCATTTCTGTGTTTGTTTATTAGCTGAAACACAACTGAAAGGGAAACTTTTCTTCACCAACTTTCCTTTATCAGTTTGTGTAGGAAAAGTAGAATAAATGCTTGGCTCTTTCCTTTTATTAACAGTTTTTAAAAGAATCAGTTGATTTCCAAGGGTAATCAATGACTTTTTAAAAAAAAGTATCATAGTGAATTCATAGATTTAAACTAATTTAATATGTTTCAATCAACTGTATTTTCCTTAATGATTCTCAAATTGCCCCTTCCTTGGCTAGCAGAAAACTGTTCAAGTTGGCTTCTGAGTTCATTTGACGTGACTATAGTAAAGTCTTACTTTCTGAGAAGTTTGCTAGATATTGTTAAATTCTTGTCCCCAGGAGGTTATATCATTTTGTCTTTCCACAAAATTTGCCAGCAGAATGTAATTTTGAAATTAGATTTTTTACTAATTTAATTGGCGAGAAATGATATCTTAGTGTAGTTTTAATTTGCTTTTCTCTTATTACAATTGAGGATGAACATCTTTTTGTAGTGTTAGGAGCTATTTGCATTTTTTCCTATGAACTCTGAGTTTATATCTTTATATATTATATTTTATTATATATTACATGTTACATAAAAATGTTTTTGGCCTCTTCTCTTATTTTTAGAAGGTCTCCATATATTAAGAATAGTAACCTTCTGTTTATGAATAAATTGCAAGCAGTTTTTCCTATTTTGCTATTTGTCTTTTTTCTTTATGGTATTTTTTTTTTTGCCATGCAAAAGTTAAAAAAAATTTTTGTAATAAAATTTATCAATTTTTAAAATTGCTTCTGGGTTTGAGTATGGGAAGGTTTCCCCTACTCCAAGATTATAGAGGAATTCACTCATGTTTTCTTCAAATCTTGTATGGTTTCATTTTTCAATATTTAAATCTCGGATCCATTTGGAATTCATTCTGGAGTAGTTTAACCCATTTCTAGCTAGTGTTTCATTATTGGAATGCTAAGCATGCGGCTGTTATATCCTACTGCTCAAGCTCATCACCATGGTCTGATTTTTCACAGCCTCTGGCATAGCAATGGATCTAATCTTATCTTTTTCCTATCGTTATATAGTTATACAACTTACTAGAAAGTTTGCATTTCCTCTGCTACTTTGAGATGCTGTCTTTAGCATATATTAAATGTTCGTACACAATGGGGTCATTTTTCAGATTTTATTTTCTGTTCATGTTGACAATACCAATGAATTTTAAAATGGAGGCTTCTGGTAGGGTTGAATTCTGACGGGATTGCTCTTCCCCTCTCTCTCACCTCAAACCATTGTTCTGAATTTTTAAATTTTTCTTAGTAATTCTTGCTTATTTGTTTTCACAAATGACTTTTTTTTTTTTCAGACAGAGTTTTGCTCTTGTCACCCAGGCTGGCATGCAGTGGCGCCATGTCAGCTCACTGCAACCTCTGTCTCCCGGGTTCATGTGATTCACAGGCCTCAGCCTCCTGAGTAGCTGGGATTACAGGCACCTGCCGCCAAGTCAGGCTAATTTTTTTGTTTTGTATTTTTAGTAGAGATGGGGTTTTGTCATGTTGCCCAGGCTGATCTTGAACTCCTGAGCTCACGTGATCTGCCCACCTCAGTTTCCCAGAGCATGGGGATTACAGGTGTGAGCCACAGTGCCTGGCCACAAATGAACTTTATGTTATACTTGTCTAACTCAAGATAAAAAAATTATTTGATGATATTTTTATTGAGATTGCATTACACTTAGAAGATACAAAAAATGTAATCTTTAGGATGGTAAGTCTTCCAATTGACATGGTATCTCATTTCATTTATTCAAGTCTACTTTTGTTTCTTCCAGATTGTTTGTCGTTTTGCTCACATAAATTTTGGCCTAGGTATTTTATTTTTGCCACAGTAAAATGAGGTTTTCTCTTTCATTATACTTTGAATTGGGTTTCTTTGTGTATAATAATTTTAATTCTTGCTACTTTACTAAGTTTTCTTATTTGTGGCAGTTTTTCTTTTATGTATTTTTTTTATTGCATTTTAGGTTTTGGGGTACATGTGAAGAACATGCAAGATTGTTGCGTAGGTACACACATGGCAGTGTGATTTGCTGCCTTCCTCCCCATCACCTATATCTGGCGTTTCTCCCCATGCTCTCTCTCCCCACCTCTCCACCCCTCCGTCCCTCCCCCATTTCCCCCCACCAGACCCCAGTGTGTAGTGCTCCCCTCCCTGTGTCCATGTGTTCTCATTGTTCAACACTCGCCTATAAGTGAGAACATGTGGTGTTCGATTTTCTGCTCTTGTGTCAGTTTACTGAGAGTGATGGTTTCCAGGTTCATCCATGTCCCTACAAAGGACATGAACTCATCGTTTTTGATGGCTGCATAATATTCCATGTGTATATGTGCCACATTTTCCCTGTCCAGTCTATCATCAATGGACGTTTGGGTTGGTTCCAGGTCTTTGCTATTGTAAACAGTGCTGCAGTGAACATTCATGTGCATGTGTCCTTATAGTAGAACGATTTATAATCCTTTGGCTATATACCCAGTAATCTTTGCAATTTTTGAGATTATGTTACGTGTAAATAGACTTTACCTCTGTCCTTTCAATTCTTATTCCTCTAGATTCTTTCTGTTGTCTAATTGCTTAGTTTAAACACAGTGTTAAATAGAAGAAGAGGTAGTGCTTGTCTTGTTTCTGAATTTTGAAGAAACACCTTTGGTTGTTTCCATTTTGTAAGATGCTGGATTTGGGTTTTTGTCTGGTGGTTTCTTTTGTTTTCTATAATCACTTCTTTTCTCTCTCTTTTCTTTTGCTGAATCTATTTTGAAGTAATAGTCATTTACTCCCAATAAATCCCCATAAGGCAATCAGTGAGCTTATTTTACTCTTCACATACTCTTTCCAACCTCATTCTGTTTTTCGATTGTCATATCACATGTAAATTGTCACATAGCTCTAACACACTACCATTCATATTCTTATGCGTTCCCCCATGTAACTACAATTTAGCCAGGGACTTACTAATAAATCTACATTTACTATTAAACAATTATTTTCTAATCGTTTGCTACAAATATCTAAAGGTAGAATTACTTTTTGTATATCGACTTTGTATCTTACAACCTTGCTAAGTTTGTTTATAAATTCTACTAGATGTTTTATAGTTTCCTATAAAACTTTCTACATAAACAATCATGTCTATTTCATTGCAGATACTCCCTACCTCTGAATTCATTACAAGCAACTTTTCCTTGACATCACTGAATATGGTTATGCCATGTAAAACTGCGTTAAATTCCTTGTCTGGGAAGTCTAACATCTGGGTCATCTCAGAGTCGGCATCCTGTTGATTATCTTTTCTCTTGAGAATGGCTCATGTCTTCCTGAGTCTTCTTTGTTGAATAATTTTGGGTCATAGCCCGGACACTGTGAATATTATGTTGTAAAGACTGCATTCTGTTATGTTTCTCCAAGGAGTGTTGACATTTTGTTTTAGCAGATAATTAACTTGATTTAGACTCAGAATGCCAACTCTTGTGACTGTGTTAGGTGGCGGCTCAGATCTCTAATCGGTTCTTGAAGCCATAGTAGTCAGCCGTTTTCAGTTTGTTCCACGTATGTGTGATTCGGAGGTCAGTCAGAGACTTGGGCTAGGTTCATACATACAATTTGAGATTCTCTTTTTCTTGTTCTCTCCTTTCTGAGGTTTACTCTTATTTTCCAGAAGCCTTGTTGTCCTGGTTCCTCTGGTTAGAACGATGATGGACTTTCTACCAGAATTTAAGCCATCCCACACCAGTGTTGCTGCAAATGTAGTTTCTCTCAAGGCGAAGCCACAGTAAACAAGGAACTCACGCCAGCCGGGCCACTTGCTTGAAATTGTACTCTGCTCTGAAATATGCCTGTTTTTGTTCAGTCCTCAGAGTTCTCAGGTAACTTTTAGTTGTATTTATTTCCTAAGAGTTTATAGATGCTATTTGGCTTGGCAGGAGTTTGCTCTTTTATATCAGAAGCAGAACTTCACTTAGCACATGTTGAGTGTTCATTATCTGAGATGCTTGGGACCTGAAGTGTTTCGGATTTGGGATATTTTCAGCTTTTGGAATATTTGCATATACATAATGAGATATCTTGGGGATGGGACCCAAGTTTAAATATGAAATTTATTTATGTTTCATATACATCTAGCCTGAAAGTAATTTTATACAATCTACTTTAATAATTTTGTCCATGAAATGCAGTTTCTGTACATTGAGCCTCTGGAAAGCAAAGGTGTCAGGTGTAGAATTTTCTGCTTGTGGTGTCATGTCAGTGTTCAAAAAGTTTCAGATTTTGCAGTATTTTACATTTTACATTTTTGGATTAAGGATCCTCAACCTGTACTTTAAAAAATGTTGGAAGTGTCAAGTTCAGGAGGAAGTCCAGCTTCTGGAGCAGGCCCAGATGGGATTAGTTTTATAATAATCCTTCAACAGTGATTTCTTAACTCCTCTATAGCAAAGCCTGCCTTTTCTGGGTCGAGGCTGATGGCAAGCCTCACTGTTTAACGATGAGTCCTTCTCCAGAGGAGAATTTTCTATCTCTTAGGTTCTGAGCCTCACTATGGCCATTGTTAGCCACGTGGAGCTAGATGGAATCAGGACAGGGTCAGGTGTCACATCTATCTATGAGCCGGCAGGACAGGACTGTGCTCAGCAAGCATCCCAGTCTGCAGAGCAGGTACAGAGTTGAGAAGGCAACATCTCCTTAAATCTCCCTTATATGAGGTTTCCCTTCAGTCTGACAGTAAGACGGCCACCTTATCTCCAGAAGGGGAATGTTGTGTCTACAAAAGCACAGGGAAAAGGGAGCAAAAATGAAGCTGCTTCCTGAATCCTGGGAAATTCGGTCCTTGGATCCAGCCATATTTTCTGCCTTTTGTGCAACGTTCACACTAAGTTATGGTCTTTTTCAAAGCCCACTTCTCAATGTAGTTTTGATTTGCATTTCTCTAATGACCAGTGATGATGAGCATTTTTTCATATGTTTGTTGGCCTCATGTATGTCTTCTTTTGTAAAGTGTCTGTTCATATCCTTTGCCCACTTTTGAATGGGCTTGTTTGTTTTTTTCTTGTAAATCTGGTTTAGTTCTTTATAAATTCTGGATATCAGCCCTTTGTCAGATGGGTAACCTACAAAAATTTTATCCCATTCTGTTGGTTGCCGATTCACTCTAATGACTGTTTCTTTTGCAATGCAGAAGCTGTGGAGTTTGATTAGGTCTCATTTGTCTATTTTGGCTTTTGTTGCCAATACTTCTGGTGTTTTGGCCGTGAAGTCCTTGCCTATGCCTATGTCCTGAGTGGTTTTGCCTAGATTTTCTTCTAGGGTTTTTATGGTGTTAGGTCTTATGTTTAAGAGTTAATTTTGGTGTAAGGTGTCAGGAAGGGGTCCAGTTTCCGCTTTTTGCACATGTCTAGCCAGTTTTCCCAACACCATTTATTAAACAGGGAGTCCTTTCTCCATTGCTTGTTTTTCTCAGGTTTGTCAAAGATCAGATGGTTGTAGATGTGTTGTGTTGTCTCCAAGGCCTCCGTTCTGTTCCATTGGCCTGTATCTCTGTTTTGTACCAGTACCATCTCACGCCAGTTAGAATGGCGATCATTAAAAAATCTGGAGACAACAGATGCTGGAGAGGATGTGGAGAAATAGGAACACTTTTACACTGTTGGTGGGAGTGTAAATTAGTTCGACCATTGTGGAAGACAGTGTGGCGATTCCTCAAGGACCTAGAAATAGAAATTCCATTTGACCCAGCAATCCCATTACTGGGTATATATCCAAAGGATTATAAATCATTCTACTATAAGGACACATGCACACGAATGTTCATTGCAGCACCGTTTACAGTAGCAAAGACCTGGAACCAACTGAAATGCCCATCAATGATAGACTGGACAGGGAAAATGTGGCACATATACACCATGGAATATTATGCAGCCATCAAAAACGATGAGTTTGTGTCCTTTGTAGGGACATGGATGAACCTGGAAACCATCATTCTCAGCAAACTGACACAAGAGCAGAAAATCAAAGATCGCATGTTCTCATTCATAGGCAGGTGTTGAAGAATGAGAACACATGGACACAGGGAGGGGAGCACTACACACTGGGGTCTGTTGGAGGGAAATAGGAGAGGGACAGTCAGAGGTGGGGTGTTGGGCAGAGATAGCATGGGGATAAATGCCGGATATAGGTGACGGGGAGGAAGGCAGCAAATCACACTGCCAAGTGTGTACCTCTGCAACAATCTTGCATGTTCTTCACATGTACCCCCAAACCTAAAATGCAATAAAAAAATCGTTAAAAAAAAACAACAAAAACATCAAATCCCACTTCTTTTATAAAGGCTTTTATGATTGTCACTAATCTCATTTAAAAAGTTTCTCCAAGAACCGAATGTTCGTGGACTATGTTATCCCCTGTTTTGCCCTTTAATAATTTCATATGTACATGTCCTGTCTTCTCTATTAGTCTGTAATAATTTTTAGGGCTGGATCCCATCTCTTGAACAATTTACCTACCGATCAGTGCCTAACATAGGACATGTTATTAGAGTAGAATTGGTTTTGAACTTGAAATCAGGAACACATGCTGACAGCTCAGAGCTCTGGGTTTGCAGTAGAAAATAAGGTCTGTGAATTTATGTCTGTAAATTTCACTGCAGGTGGTCACAGAGCAATTTTATGAGTCGAGGGCTCCAAGTTTGCAGTGCAGAATATTAGAAGTAAAGCTTTAAAGGAATTAAGTAAATGACAGACCTGTGTATCTGAAGATTTCAACTTAAGTCGAGGAGTTTAAAGCCAAGGTGAGAATTATCAAGAAAGTAAACATGGCTATTTCAACAGCTTAGGGATTTAGCCAAGTTAAATCCTGGGGCAGGATCGTGGATTTTAATTGAAATTAAAATGTAACATCAATGAAGAAGACAGCACTGAGTAAGAGTGGTACTTTCTTCTCATCTTGTACACAAAATGTCAGCCTGACTTTTTCTCCCGGAAGGTTCTGTGAGCCTAAGGAATTTTCTGAGCAGGGTGTCTCCAGACCAGCAACTGGGGTTACATGATTGTTAGTCTAGTCACAAATGGTTTTTAGACCTTCTGTGTCCATCAGTTTTGTTTCCTGACCTAACAGAATATACTGTTTAAATTGCCTTGCCAGGAGTGCTATCGGCCTTGCTACGTTCCATAGGCCTTTTCTCCTGATCCATCTTGTGAATAATCCTCACTGATTTCTCCGTCCGCTGAAGTCCTGGAACTTATCATCCATGCTGCCCGCGGACTCATCAAGTCATGATGTCTTGTCTTGGATGCCCACCTGGTTCGACTCACTCACATTACACACGAGAAAACCAAAGCCAAGAGTGCCACAGTCAGTGTCATAAGGTCATGCAGTCATTTGGTAGCAAAATGGCGATTCGAATCTGAATCTCCACTGACAGTTTGTTATGCTTCCACCTCCATGGCACTGCTCACAGTTACAGTTATAAACATATAATCATAGAAATAATCATGATAATAGAATAATAATGTGGTATATTTGTATAATGCATTGTACCTTATTTCTTAAATTATTATTATTTTTTACTTCTATCGAGAGTACTGATTTGGTTAGAGGGCCAGTTCTTACAATATTTGGTCCCTAGAATTGAGCTCTATTTGCAAGAAAGTCTTTTAAAAATACGGACAAAAATTGTTTGTATTCATGGTATACAACATGATCTTTTGAAATGTGTCTCCATTGTGGAAAGGCTAAATCGTAAGCTCTGTTTTTGGCTGGGAGCACTTATTAGGATTTTCCATGGCCTGGAGAGACCTTGTCCTCCTTCCCTTGTTATGCCTCTGTGCTCACCAAGCAGCCTTCTGAGGACTCATGTGACCTTGCAGGAAGGAGGTAAGCTGGCTGGAGAATTTGAGTATACTACTTCAAGCCCTGGAAAGAATAACTCCCTGAATAAATTAACAGACCGGCATTCCAGTTTCTCAGTCTCTGAAAACTTTGACTTATGTGAACCATCCCCTGAGACTGGTTCATTTGGAGGGATGGACAGACCTGTGTTTTAGAAGCTGCTCAGCTAGGATCAGATCTTCATTGATGATGGCTCCGTTGAGCCACAACTGTGTTGTGGGGCCTGTCAGGTGCGCGCACTAATCACAGCTTCCCGATGAGCTACTTGATTTCTTTTTCTGTTTGGTACACCCCATTTTATGTAGAGCTCAGGTACTTTCACAGGCTGGGTTTAGTACTCACAAAGCTTGATGACAATATCAGGCCAAGAACAGGCCAAGAGGGCCCCCGAGGCAATCCTCGACAGCTGTGAGACAAAGGGGATGCCTGGCTTTTAATTCAGGTGAGGGCAGATTCCAGTTAGAAAAAAAATCCTGAAGCCAATGAGACTTTGCTACCATTTATCAAAAGATCTCATTCTCCGTAAATCTCATTCTCACCTGTATTTAGGACAAACAGCAAGTGGGCCTGTTACTGTGCCGTCAACTCAAACCACCCCACAACTCAGAGTCTTCAACCAACAATCACTTGTTCTCAGAGACCAGCAGGTGAGCAGGGGCAGCTTTCCTTCAGGTTGCAGTGGCGGGGTAGTTCTTCTTCACACGTCCCTCCTGCCCCTCCTGGGACTGGTAAGCCAAGCTGGGCTTGTTCTTTCCACAGTGGAGTCACAGGGGCAGGCGGGACGGCCCTAATGTGCAAGCACATTTCAAGCCCCAGCTTTCCCGTGTCTGCTGCATCCCACGGGCCAAAGCAACTGACATGGCTGAGCCCAGCTTCAAAGGCCAGGGACCTGCCTTCTTGTGGGAGGAGTTGTCAGATTACACAGCAAGGAGTGTGGGCACAGGGAGGGCGGGAGGACTGAAGACATTAAGGTGAGCAGTCCCCAGGGCCAGCTGTCCATTTGGAATTCTTGGTGATAGGTTTTGTTATTCACAGCCCCTGGGAAAGGTTTCTCTGCAGATAGGGTCCTGTTATAAGGGAATGTGGTAACAGTTTGGCAGTCTCTCAAGAAGTTAAATGTAGAATTACCATATAATCCAGCAATTCCACTTCTGGGTATATCCCCGAAAGAATGGAAAGCAGGGACTCGTATAGACACAAGGATATCAATGTTCACTGTGACATTATTCGCATTAGCCAAAAGGTGGAAACAACGCAAATGTTCCTTGAAAGATGAACGGATGAGCAACATGTGGTATATACATACAATGGATTAGTATTCAGTCTTAAAACGGAGGGAAATTCTGACACATGCTACAACACGAATGAACCTTGAAAACATTATGGTAAGTGAAATAAATCAGACACAAGGGATGTGTGTGGGATGACAAATACTGTATGAATCCACTTAACATGAGGTACCTAGAGTAGTCAAATCCATAGAGACAGAAAGTAGAATGGTAGTTACCAGGGGCTGGGGGCAGGGGGAATGGGGTTATGTGGGAGGGTGGAAACATTCTGTAGATGACGGGTAGTGATATGGAGGGTGGTGGTGGTTGAACCATGTGAATGTACTTAATGCCACTGAATTGTATACTTTAAAATGATTAAAAGGGCGAGTTTTCTGTTATATATATTTTACCGCAATGAGAGAGAGAGAGAGAGAGAGAGAGACAGACAGACAGACAGACAGAGCGCTTGGTCATCAGATCTTCAGAGCGACCTGGGGCATCAGATGTGCAGAGAGGGTGTGCAGATCCTACCATCAACCCTGGTGGGAAGGCCTCTGTGTCTCAAAGAAGAGAGAAGGAAGCTCAGGTCTGAAGTATTTGGATTACATATGCTTATGAAATTTTATTTGCAGAATTAAATTTATTTGGCCAGGCTAGAAGCTTGCTGACTTCGTAGAAACTGACGCTAGCTTGTATACGCAAAGTCCTGGGAAATGGGAGGATTCAGGGCCCAAGGACGTAAAATGAGGGCAATTTTGGGGCTGATGAAATTGTGGTCTCTTTTCTCACCTTTTGTTAAATGAACAACATAACAGATGCACGGGGGAGGATGGCGGCCCCAGTAAAGCCAGTGAAGTAATAATGAAGCCGAAATGAGTGCTTCATGACACCTGCAGAGCTTGTCTGGGGAAATGCAAGGTTTTGGTGGGAGAGATGCCCAAACCTTTCTCTTATGATAGTTGGGCTATTGATATATTTTCTGAGAAGAGAAAGCTAATGGTGCCTCAAAACCTACCAGCTTCTGGTGTAGAAGGAAGTAGGTTCACCTACATATTTGCTTTTCTTCTTTTCCCTCACAAATATAGTCTTCAGAAATATGCCAATGACATTGACATCTCAGTGTGGTGAGGGAGGAAGGAGGCGTTTGTCTCTAACCTTGACAACTGAAGAGGACTTCCTTTGTGCAAAGATTCCATGCCTTTATTGTTTTTTCTTTTCTCTCTGTCTCTCCTGTCCCCTATCTCCCTGGACTTGGAAAGAGAGAGATTCTAAATGGCTACCTTTCTATGTGACAACATTTTTAGGGCATCCACCTGGGAGACCAGGGTAGACACATGCTGAGGAAGTGGTACGTTGTCTGATTAGTTGTACCTGCTGTTAGACCTGGCTCTAGGGCAGAGCATCGGCTTGGGATGAGAATAACCTTGAATTCTCTGATGAGTCAGGTGCTCTTTGCTTGAGAGCTCTGGGCCTTGGCAAGTTGGATACCACTAGGCTCTCTGAATGGACAGACCACCGTTGTCTGCGTACTCTGAAGATGTGGAACTAAATATTTCCTTGGCATGGTCTTTTCCTCAGGCAAATACATCCTCGTGAAAGTCTGGGTATGACCAGAGTCCCAAGAACCATGGGCCTGGGTGTCCGGCTGTGGTTCCTGAGGGCAGAGCAATCGAAGTATTGTGAGCAGACCCAGGAGCAACCAAATCAAAGGCCCAAGGAGGGCAACTGACTAGGCTGCCTGTGGTCCTGGGTAACGGAAAATGAAGGGACATTTGGTGAGTCATCACCAGAGCATCCATGGGGCTTGGGCAGAGGCTGCTGGGAGCACTGCCTGCTGTTTTCCAGGGCTCTGTCGTCCAGGCCCATCCCCTCCTGATCAGCGGAAATGCATTCCTTCTTGTTCTAGTCTGGGGCCTAAGATGAACTCTCCCATTTCTCCCTCCTCTTCCTCTAAACATCCCCCAGGGACAGAATGAAGAGTGATTCATACCAGTTGTCCTCGGAGTGAAGACCTGTCAGAGATCTGTTAGGAATGATGTGTTAACAGGGATGGGAAAACGAACACTGGAAAAGCCTCAGGTGGGCCATGGGGGAGGTGTGGGGGTACCTGTGGCAAAGCTGTTCACAGAGTGTGATGGTTTTGGAAAACTACGGTTACTTTTTCTACAATAATCAATACGAATGGGTTTTAAGGATTAAAATTGGCAAATTCTCTGAAAGGTAGGAAGGTGGTTCTTAGATATCTGTGTAATTCCAGTGTTAGGAGGGTGCATAGGAAGTTATTTCACCCATTTCCTTGCCTTTAGGCAGGACCAACCAAGGCACCTGACTCAATTCCAGCCTATTTAAGAAAATCTTGGCTGGGTACGGTGGCTCATGCCTGTAATCCCAGCACTTTGGGAGATTGAGGAGGGCAGATCACCTGAGGTCAGGAGTTTGAGACCAGCCTGGCCAACATGGTGAAACCGCATCTCTACTGAAAATTAAAAAAAAATTAGCCGGGTGTGGTGGTGCACGCCTGTAGTCCCAGCTACTCGGGAGGCTGAGGCCGGAGAATCGCTTGAACCCAGGAGGCGGAGGTTACAGTGAGCCGAGATTGTGCCACTACACTCCAGCCTGGATGATGAAGTGAGATTCTGTTTAAAAAAAAAAAAAACAAAAAACAAAAAAACCTCTATGTAAAAAAATTGCTTGGCTTGTTTTTGTAATAATGTTTGTTGAATATTTTCGATGTTCCAGACACTGATTTCTTGACATGCGGCATCTCCTTTAATCCTTGCAATTACTCTATGAGAAAGGTATTGTTATTATCCACAGTATACAGACAAGAAAACGGAGGCACAGAGAGGTTAAATCACTTGCCCAAGCCCATGTGTTGTTTAGTTAGTGGCTGCTCTGGCTGTGAGCCTGGGCGTCTGACTCCAAAGCCTGAGCCTGGAGCACTGCTTCGGAGCCGTTCCACAGGATCTCACTTTGGTATACCTTCTGCACTGTTGTCTCGGGCTGCCATAACAAAGGGCCACAGATTGGGTGGCTTAGACAACTGAAATTGATTTCCTCACAATTCTGGATGCTAGATGTTTGAGATCAAGGTGCCAACAGGGTTGGTTGCCTGTCTTCGCTGCCACACTGTTCTCAGACTTCCAGCCTCCACGACTGTAAGAAATAAATTTCTGTTGTTTATAAGCCACCCAGTCCATGGTACTTGGTTATAGCAGCCTGAACTGACTATGTCAATAACTATTTAGAGGCCCCCTGGGAAGGGTCATGGAGTGGAGAGGAGATAGCAGTGCTGGAGCCCTGCTTCTGTTCCTGTGGGCTTATGCTGTTCTGAGATTTTATTCTCTCGGAGATTTTTATGAATTAGTAAACATGGATTTTCTTTCCTATTATGGAGTGGTTGTCTTTCTTGCATAGAGGAGAGGGGATGTGTGTATATGATCGTGGCTGCTCCTAGACCTTAATTAGCCTGAGACTCTTCTAGGGTAACCCCTCTGTTGAAGTCAGAGTTTTTTATGTCAGAATTTTATCTCTTTCCAAGGTACAGCCAGAGCCCTAGGAAGGGTTCGACTCTATTACAATATACTTAACTTGAAACTGTAACTAAAAATGATGCTGCTGAATTGCAGATAGAGCAAGCAAGTGAGCGAGTGAGCGTGCAGGAGTGAGCAAGCAGCATCTGTTGAATGGTGAACCCCAGAGTTCAATTACCCCAGTTCTAACTGCAGAAGGTAACCATGGAAACCTCATAATCCAAAGCATCAGCAGTCTTCAAGCACACATATATATGCCTCGAGAGAACAGTACGTATGTGTGAGCATGTGTGCATGTGCCTATGTTTCAGTTTTCGTGTGTGAGGGGTGTGTTTGTGCAATACCTTGACAGTTTGTGTTGTGTGGATGTCACATGGAATGAGTATGGGCGTTTTCTGCCCTGCTTTCTGGTTCTGTTCTCAGTGGTGGTGAAAGAGTGCAGATTTGTTCCAATGTTTGGGTGTTGCGCTCAAAGATGGTTAGAATGTGGGAGAGGATGTGCAACTTCAGCTTAGTGGAGGGCAATGTGGTGGCAGGGTTTGGGCACGTAGGAAGGCTTTTAAGTTATCTCTTTCCCATGTCAGGTTTCTATTGCACTAAAGTGTACAGGAGTTGAATTTTTCACCAGCTGGGAGGTATATTCCTGTGGAACGGAGAAACAGCGTGGATCATATCGAACTTCTCAAACAATCTAATGTGGATATAAATCCAGGTTTGGGGTATCATTTTTACATCACAGTGTCTTTTTTCAGGATATGTGTGGATCTTCTGTATTCTTTTTTCTTTTCTAGCTTTCTGCTTTAAACCTCATTCTTTTTCTGAAGCTTGAGGCTAGCTGCCTATTGCATGAGGGGTATGTGAATATTGCAGTTGGGGAGGGTGGTGGGGGCAGCTTATGGAAGTCTGCTAATGAAATGTGTCACTCAGTGTGTGCACAATGTCAGGGAGACTGTGTGTCACCTGGCAGATCTTTGAGTGTAAGGCAGCTCCATCTGGATTAAGAATTATTTGTTGGGGGAAGGGTACCATATGAAGACTGGGGCTTCAGACAGGCATTCCTAGGTTTCTGAGTGGTGAATGGTGGGCAGGGGGGAGGGGGTGGGCACACACCATGCAAAACCTGGCCTCGTGTTTGAGGCTGTCTCAACTTAATGGTAGCTCTGTACGCGCAAGTATAAGGAGTTACATGTATGTGTGTTTACCAGCCCTGTCCCTCCCGCTTTGCGTGATGTATGAATGAAAGAGAATTTATTAGGAAGCATTGGGAAGAAACTCTGTCTTTTGAATTCTTGCCTTTCGTTCACATTTATAGCTGAGGGTTTTTAAAATATAGAGGTCTTATTTGTCCGTCAAAAGATGATAGCCAAAAGAATATTTTCTTTTCTATTTTTAAAGCAAGCTGCTTCCTGGATGACAGAAATCCACATTGGCATCTCCCAGCAGGGGCTTGAAACACTGCCCACATGGCCCATGTTCCTGTGGTAGCACCATCCCAGCCTCTGTCTGCTCCCAGGAAGAAAGGGCCAGGCTAAAGGGCTGGGAGATATTTGATGTCAGGCAGTTGCTTGTAGCTCTGACACCGTGAAGGGAACTCCTAGTACTGGATGTGTAGCGTTACCTTTTGAGTTTGCCCAAATGGTACCAGCGCAACCCCAGAGATGGGCTGAAGAGAACCACCCACCTGGCATTGATTACTTGTCCCATTCCTGCTGCTGCCCATCCTCATTTCCTTCAGGAGCTGGGTTGTCCACCCAGGATGCCTGAAAGATGCCCTTGCTCTTGGCCCGCCACCTCATCAAAGCAGTCTGGGCAGGAGGAGGCCACCTTCATTCCATCTGCTGTAGTACAGGGGAGGCTCCCACCCGGGCTTCCTACCCTTAACACGCAGTGATTCAGAAACCTGTGGCTTTGCTTTATTTACTCTTTCATTCAATGACTGCTTCTTAAGTGCCTTCCAAATGGTAGATCCTGGAGATACGGCAATGAAGAAGGCACTCTTTTTGCCCTTAGTGAGCTCATACACTAGTCAGGGTGCCAACGAATGAAAAGGCAGTTGTAATACTATATAGTGAGATAAGGGGCAATAGGGGTTAACCCAGGACACTATGGGAGCTACTAAGAGGGGCACTAGCCCTGTTTTGGGGAGCAGGGAGGTTTCTTAGAAGAGCTGATGTCTGATCAGTAACCTAAAGGATGAAGGGGAATTATCTGAGTAAAGGGAGGTGACGGGATGCTTTCCAGCAAGGGGGAATGAGGTATTTCTTAGAAACATAACTGTTTCACAGGTGAAACCTCATGGCAAATGATTTTTAGGAGAGATAAAAAATGAGGGGTTGGGGGAGAGTGAGATGTAGAAATTCAGGAAGCAAACAAGCACACAGAGAGAGGGAGAGACAGAGAAGGCCGGACAGAGAGGAAAAGCTGAATGGTCAGGAGATGGTGAGACAGACAGGACCACAGAATCAGGCACTGTTAGAGACAGAGAGAGGACCACAGAATCAGGCACTGTTAGAGACAGAGAGAGGACCACAGGATCAGGCACTGTTAGAGACAGAGAGAGGACCACTGTTAGGGCCAGAAGGAACCAGAGCAGACATCCACAAACCCCTCATTTTAAAGATAAGAAAATGGAAGCAAAGAAAGGCTAAATAATTCGCCAGAGTCCCAAAGGTGTTTAGTTGGAATGCTGACTGAGGAACCTAGATCTCCGGCTTCCAGTGGATTGGAGAGAGAGGAGACAGAGGGAGACAGGTGGGGGGAGAGCGAAGTCAGAGAGGGAGGGAAGAAAGCGAGGTAAAAGCACAGTTGGCTGAGATTCACGGGCATCTCATTGTCAGAATCATGGTGTGGAGTGAAAGCAGGGGAAGTTTCGATGACATCTCAGCTGGGTTTCTTTCTTTTCCTTTCCCCTCTACCTTTTCCTCATTCTCTCTTTCTCTTTCCCTTTCCAACCACATCCTGCCTACAACTAGATGTCAGGGAACTGGTTGCCATGGTGACTAAATGGTATTCAGGCAAGCTGAATTATTAAACCAGGGTCTTTTCTTTGAAGCCCTGGTCCCAGTATGAAGTCCCCTTAGGGGGTGCCATATGGGGTGCAGGTCTGCGCCAGGGTACTTTCTTGTGAGTCGGGCTGAAAACTGAGAGGACAGGGAGTGTGCCTCGAGCGCTAGGCTCTTTCCCTTGCTAGATGGGTAGAGGTCTGGGGGTGGGGGGAGGTGCACCAGCACAGGTGAGGGATGGAGGGAGACAGGCCAGTGTGCTCCTGAGAAGAGTTCCCGCATCGCAGCCTACTTCCCCTACCTCCTCCGTCTAGAGCATCAGCCACAACTCATCCAAATGGGACAAGAACCAAAACCAATATTTTTGTTATGTCTGAAAGGACACCATATTGTTCTAATTAGTTGTTACTTGTAGCCAGAGAAGGAAGAAATAAAATGGCAGGTATGTCCAGGCGGGTCTACTTGGGCATCCGGCATTGAGCCACCTGCACAGATAGGTAAAGGGAATGGGTCGTGGAATCATCCAGTTGGTGAGCATTCCATGCTCCCAATTGTATCAATGGGTTGTCAAGGACAGTCTTGTTTGTGGGCCCAATTGCTGTTTGTTTTGATGGTGGGGTGGGTATGGATGCTCTGCTCTTTAGAAGATTCTAAGCCAGGAAAACCATGAGCTGTCTGGTATCCTAGCTCTTTAAACTTTTTCATAAAAAAAAGAAACCCACACATTGCAGTGTGAATGCTCCTGCTACAGGATGCGGGGAGAAGCCCTGGGAGGCTGGGGACAGCGCTGTGTGTGTATGTTGGGATAGTGGTGGGTGCATGAAGAGTATATTTTGGGGTTCCTGGAGTCATTCTCCTTCCTTCTGAGCTCCAACAGATTCTGAGGTGATTTCCTAAAGTGGGAAAATCTCTTCCTCTCCTTCACTGTATTGTGCTTCTGACCTGGGGGTTCGAATCCTAGGGCCAGGGAATCTGCAGGCTTCTCAAGGGCTCAAGAGAGGCCCTCACTTGTATCCTTATGCTTGAACAGAAAAACCAACCAAACAAACAATCTTTTTATATGGGAAACCAGACCTCCAAGACTGTTCTAACAATCTGTCAGCCTCTGGAAAACTGACGTGTAGCCCTGATTTTTTTCCTAATGCCCTGCCGGAACATTTTTTTTTCTTTTTAATGTCAAGCTAAAGCTTAGCTTTCTGAAAGTCTGATCGATAGACTCAATTCTTTTCAGGCTTGGTGAGAATTTTCAGGACCTACCTGGTCCAGGGGCCGAAGTCTTGGCTCCTCACAGCATGAATCTCTCAAGCAGACCTTCTGCGGGTAAACGGGGAACTAACCAAGCAGGGTGCATAGCTGCCCCTTTTCCTGCCCCAACGAAGAGGAAAGGTGAGAGGAGCTGTTGGCATCATGGCTATTTAGTTCCCTTTAGTGCACGTTTCCACTGTGTGCCAGGCTCTGCCCTCAGCCAGGGAAGCTCATGGTCAAGTATGAGAGCCAGCTGTTGTCATTCAGCGCTGGCCACCCTCAATCAAGGCCTTCTGAGGGCTTGACCCATCTGGCTGGGCCAAGGCTAAGCTTAAGCAGTAAGAGCGGAGAGGGAAGGCTGGGTGCGGCGGCTTAGCCTGTAATCCCAGCACCACTGGAGGCCGAGGCCGGCGGATCACGAAGTAAAGAGATCCAGACCATCCTGGCCAACATGGTGAAACCCTGTTCTGTATTAAAAATACAAAAATTAGCTGGGCATGGTGGCATGTGCCGGTAGTCCCAGCTACTCAGGAGGCTGAGGCAGGAGAATTGCTTGAACCCCGGAGGTGGAGGTTGCAGCCAGCCGAGATTGTGCCAATGCACTCCAGCCTGGTGCCTGGCAACAGAGTGAGACTCTGTCTCAAAAAAAAAAAAAAAAAAAGTGGAGAGGGAAAGACCTTCCTCTTTCTCCCCCCTCCTTCTCTGCGGCTCCCTTTTCTTCTTGTCCCTTCCAACCCCACTGGCTCCTCTTCTTTTTCTGGAGCCCCTCTCTTCTCTGACTCTGTTCCTGGGGGAGAGGAGGCAGCTGTTTATAAAGCCAACTGTCAGAGCCCCCCCAGGGACCCTATTGGGACGTGTAAAGATGGGTGGGTGGGACGGAACGACATCACCTGTAGGTTTCTGGGAGACTTTTCTGTTATTTTTGAGGAAAAGATATGCAGAAAGCCATATGGGGAAGAGGATACCCTAGAGGGATTCTGGTCTAGGAAGCCTTGGAAAGTCCAGTTTGACTTAGTTTTGGGGCTGCGGATATTTTGTGCTCCTTAACTGCCGCCAGGAAACAGTGTCTCCCGAGAGCCCTCAGCTGGTCCCTGGAGACCTTCAAAGAGCGTCTGGTTCAGTCCACAGGCAGCGAAGAGGCTCTGCATCAGGCTAGGGCCTCCTTTCCTTGCGAAGCATCTGGCTCTGGCTCATCCAGCACGCCCCTCCTTCCCCCTTAACTCGATCCTTGAAGCCCCCAGTTCACTTGCTTCTTTTTGTTTGTTTGTTTGTTTTCTCTGTTGCTCTGTCCCCAGGCTGGAGTGCAGTGGCGCGATCTCGGGTCACTGCAGCCTCCGCCTCCCAGGTTCTAGCCGTTTTCCTGCCTCAGCCTCCCGAATAGCTGGGACTACAGATGCGCGCCACCACGCCCGGCGAATTTTTAGTAGAGACGGGGTTTCGCCATGTTGGTCAGGATGGTCTCAATCTCTGGACCTAAGGATCCGCCCACCTCAGCCTCCCGCAGTGCTGGGATTACAGGCAGGGACTGGCCCCCTTGCTTCTTTGGAGATGTAATTATGCTTTTCCTCTCCCTGCCTAGCAAGGCAAGCAGCCAGGACCCTGGTGAGTTCCATGAGTGGGACCCCAGGAGGGGGCCATCCAGCCCACAAACGAGAATTGAGTTCTCGAGTGGAAATCGCCCGCAGAAGTTTGATGTTATTGAACTTTTCCACAGAAACCCTGACCTAAATTTCTTGATCTCAGGCGGTTTACAACACAAATCCCCACCTAAATGAAGCCTGGCGGCACGCTCCCCACCGCCCCCAGTCCCGGGTGTGCGCGCTCACGCTGGCGTCCCGCTCCCACCCTCCCCGTCCCGCTCCCACCCTCCCCGCGCTCCCTCGCCGCCTCTCGGGGCTGCCCTGTCTGGACAGCGATCTCTTCTGCTGTTTGGCTACAGCTCTCTTCTCCGCTCCTCCTTTGTTAGTCCCCGGTCTGCCGTCTCTGCGGGTGGCATGTATGCGAGTTCTCTTACTGACTGCCAGAAATTTCTTTTCCACAGTGTGAGCAGGAGACAGATCTTTTTTTAATTGTCTCTCTCTTATTTATTTTGTTCTCCGTTTCTGTTCCTCACCTCCGCCTGCCTTCCTTCCCCGTCCCTTCTGTGGATTCCTCCTTCCCCCTTCAATTTCACCATCTCTCCGCCCCCGTCTTCGCTCTCCCTCCCCCACCCCTTTGCTCTTTTAAAATAATTCAATGATGTCTCGGGAATACTAGCACACCGTCTTCATTCAGCTGAGCGCGGGACTCTGCATTAATTCAAGGTAAGCCCCGGGTTCTTGCTGCCGGACCCGTCTGTCTTGCGCCCCGCGTTCACTGCCTGCGTGGCTGCGCCACACTCCCCGGCGGCGCCACGGGTCCGGGTCCGGCCCCGGCCCTGCTACCTGTTGTGGGGGTGCGTAGACCTTGGAGATCCGTAGTTGGCCCTAACCTTCTCGGAATCTCCTCTGCACGCGCTCTGTTCTTCCTCTGCACGCCCTGTCATTCCTTTGCAACTTCCGTGGGAATTGTCCTGGTGTGGGAAAGCCCCCGCACCCTTCTGCGCTTAGGGTGTGCGTGTTGCGCCCCTTGCTGCAGCGCTCAGAGCGGCATCCCGCTCGAGGTTGCAGGGTTCTCACCGGGCAGCGGGGAAGGCTCTCGCCGCCGCTGGGGAGCAGAGCCAGGCTCCGAGCTGGGAGCAGGCTCGCAAGCCTGGGGGCTCTGGCCGCCCTTCGTGCCTCAGGGAGCAGGCGGCTCCGAGGGTGCTCTGCACTGGGAAGTTCTGTGCTGGGATCGCTGGTGGGGAGGCTGCGCGGGCTGAGCTTACAGTGAAGTTTTGGTGAAGGAAGCTGCAAACACCTTTGGGGGCGACTCGGGACTGCCGTAGGGTAGGGTAGGGTAGGATGGGTATCTACGGAGTTGCGGGACAGAGCGGCGTCGGGGTGTGGGTCCTTTCCTGGGATAGGGCTGGGAACTGGGGCTCAAAGTGAGGGAAGAAATGGCACAGAGAAAGCCAGGATGCTTTGGGTGCCTTGCTTTTTGATCGGGCTTGAGTCTCCTTGCGTGAGGGTGGTTGTGCGTCCTTTCCCAGGGATGGAACATCCAGTTCTCTGTGTTTTTTTTGCTTTGTTCCCATGTCTTGGAGAGAATGATGGGAGACACTAACCCACCGACGTCTCCCTTGAGATCACAGCTTCCTTGAGGGGACTGATGTCACCTGCTGCTATTGGGTCTATGAGTCTGGCTGCTCAGAGCAGGTTATTCAGGCTGTGGGTGGGTGGATGGCCAAGGTCTGGGGGGTTGTAATGGTTCACTGTGTTGGAATACTGATTTGTACTTACTCTTGGGTAAGAATCACACTGTGTCATAGAAACATCATCCTCAGAGGAAAGGCTGGGAGTCAGGAGGGTTCACCCCAAAGAGCAGGTTGAACCCAGAGAGGAGTTTTTATGCAAGGGAAGGATGTTTCTGTTGCTTAAATAAGAGCATTATCTTATCCCCACTGAGTTCAGAATCAGAGGAAAAGGGGCTTCCTCTTCTGGGATTGGGATTTGGAGTAGACACCAGGAAAAACCTTTCCATTTGCCATTCCAAGAAGAATTACTAATGGGAAAATAGAGAACTTCCCCTGTAAATATATGGATCTTGTAGGATGGTGCAGCGATTTCTACCATCTAAAATAAGATAAAGTTTTCTTGTCGTTTGATTCCATTACACTGTTCTCTCATATGCTAAGTTTCTGATCAGCTAAGACACTCTTTGCCGCTTTGTAGTATAGTATAATCATGTCATTTATGATTGATTGAGTGTCCAAGCCGGGACATTTCTGAGAGTGGACAGAGATGTTGGTAATAATTACACCAGGCCAGTGAAGACTCCCATACAGATAGAGACAAATGATTGCCCTAAGAGTGACTGTATTTGCATCAGGTTAGAGGCAGGGATAATTCAAGAGGCAGCATGTGTTTCTTTCATGTCATTTGAATCTTGCATCGTTCTTCCTGACTTGAATTTCTAATGGACTTTCTTTCAGTTCCCTCTGAAAATCCAGCTCTCAAATACAAATCTCTTTCCTTTATAAATACCTTTTTCTCCCATTACACGGGTCCCTCTGAAATGCCCATTCCTGGAGTACAGCTTCATGCTCTAACTCTTCAGGGATTACAAACTGAGAGTGATTTACATGGAGCTGTTTCTATTCCTCCGTCTGCTTGGTTGTATTTATGAGCCTGCGGCTCCCAGGGGCTGTCCTTCTGCCAGGAATTGTGAGTGTTGTGTTGATGGTAGCATGATATACAGTGACCCACGTAGTCACACGTTGAGCTATTGGATCATTGCTATCACAGCTCCTCCACTCCTTCAAGGCTAGGGTGTGTATGTCGGGTGTGAGAGAAGGAAGAGGAAAAAAAATCCTACATGTCTAGATTTCAAGCTAAGAAACTCATGTTCAAGAAGCATCCTATTGCAGAGAAATGTCTGTTTTTTACTTCCTTGCTTGCGTGAGGGAGTGATGAAGATTCTTGGGGATGTGTCAGTCACACCTCCGTCCCCCTTGCAGCCTGTGAGTCTGCCAGACAGCTAAGTCCCTACAGGGCCTCAAAAAGAGTTGTAACTGTTGCTTGACTGCTTATTGTTATATTTTCCAAATATTATATCAAGCAGCTTGCAGACATTTTCATAATTGTTAACCAATCCTATTAAGAAGTTATCTCCATTTTATAGATGAGGAAACAGATGCTCAGAAAAGTTAACTAACTTTCTCAAGTTCACCCAGCTAGTAGGAAGCAGAGCTGGGATTTGAACCCAGGCTAGCTGACTTCCTGAACACGAGGTTGACCCTTTGTGCTGAAGTTGATGGGGTCAGCATTTGACTCACAGTTAGTCTCAGCTGCTCAGCCTGGAAGGTGATGGCTGGTTCCGGAGTCGGGTAGATTGGTCAGTCTGCTTGGCCATCCTGCCCGGTTCTTAACTCATGTTACCCCTGTTTTTGCTGTCAGCACGTCCTTACTTGGTGTCCGCCTGAGTCCATTTTGCTTTGCCATAAAGACAATACTTGAGGTTGGATAATTTATAAAGAAAAGAGCTTTATTTGGGTTATGACTCTGCAGGCTATACAAAAAAGCATGGTGCCAACACCTGCTTCTGGTGAAGGCTTCAGGAAGCGTTCACTCTTGGCGGAAAGGGAAGGGGAGCTGGTGTGTGCAGATTACATGATGACAGAGAAGCAAGAGAGAGAGAGAGAGAGAGAGAGAGAGAGAGAGAAAGAGAGAGGAGGGAGGTGCCAGCCTCTTTCTACCAACCAGATCTTATGGCAAGTAATAGAAAGAGAATGCATTCATTACCTCGAGGGTGGTGCTAAGTTCATGAAGGATCTGCCCCTATGACCCAAACACCTCTCGCTAGGCCCCCGCCTCCAACATTGCGGGGGGAGGTCACATTTCAGCATGAGATTTGGAAGGGATGAACAACCAAACTTTATTGCCTTCCACTCTTTGCCCGGCAGCCTAGATCTCACCAGAGGACTCTCACCTCTGGATCCCAGCCCATCATCTCATGAGTCCTTCCTGGAGTGGTGGAATTGACTAACGGAAAGGTGGAGCCTGTGCCACCATCTGATTTTCAGGCTTTGTCTGCATCTTGGTTATCGATGCCCGCCTCCCTCAGGATCATAGTTAGGTGAATCTAGTTGTCTCAGAGACTGACCATGGCCTAGATTGGAAAGAGCCTTCCCTCCCCTTGGCTTCCCCAGAAGTACTTCTGTAGACTAGTAGGGGAACCAGACCATCCCTAGTTGATAATGTGTTGGTTGGGTCCTTCAGATCCTCTCTATCACAAAGGCAAAAATAGAGGCTCATGTAGATAATTCCAGACATTGTCATTCCTACCCACCCTGCAGCACGATAATTTACCAGACCAAGAACAGAGTGGCTGGGGGGAAAGAGGCAGGATGGTGAGTGGGTCAGGGTGAGGTAGTTAAAGGGTACTGCATGGGAAACTTCATTTCTACCGGACTCAGCCCCGCTAAGAAGCCATGTGACCTTGCGCAAGCCACCAACCTAGTTGGACCTCATTTAATTTGCCTGAAAATGAAGGTTGGGAAGATGCCTTGCGGGTATTTTCTAGCTTTAGCAGTCCCACAATTCAGGGTATAAATCCTAGGCAGAGCCGTGCCTTTCCTCTTCCCCTCCATCGGTGGAGGGTAGACAGGGCAGATGGGGCTGATGGACAAGAGTTAGACGGAGGGTCATGGAGGAAACCTCCTGGGTGGAGCAGCGACTGCCCTTGGTCTCTTGTGGGCAGGCCTCAGCCCAGTTCTGGTCTGGAAAAGTGGGGTAGCTCATCTGGGCAGGGATGAGCAGATGAATTGCTGGCATATATTACTTTGCATCCCCAGTAAGTGAGGGAGAATTGGGAAATGCAGGAAATACAGTACTCTACTAACAGCCATCTGCAATATGCCCTGAATGATGATCTGAGCAGTGGGGGAACGGGGTGGAGGTGAGAGGTAGGACGATGGGAGAAGAGAGACGCGTTCTTTGTCCTCCTGGTGCTGACAGCGTTGGGGGAGCCTGGAACTAGGCCACTGGACCAATTATGCATGTTACAAATCATAAAGCCATTTGGAACCAAAAAGCCCCTTGCAAAACCAATTTTACAAACAGTTGTAACAAACGGTTAGAGTTGTTTATGTGCAAATCAAGTACTTTCCTAAAAGAAGCAAAGATGTGTGGTGTCTTTCTCATTGTAACCCGGAAAACTGGTGTTATGAATGTCATCCTCATCCCTGACATGAGGATTCAGGAGGGTTCTATTGTCTGCAATACATGCATCGACTTGGAGGAATTGTGCTGAATGAGGTTCTAGAATGGGCTCCCCCAAGGAAACACCTTTCCATTTATGTTCACATGGTATTGCTTTGGAAGATTCAGTCTCTGAATCACAGGGCCTTTGTAAAATTTCCTCCCTAAACGCTAGTCTGTGATTGGGGTGAAGAGAGAGTGTTCTAGATTCTCAGTGTAGGATTAGTAGTGACAGCCGCAGCTGAATGGGGCTGAGGGCACTGCCCCTGGGAGCATCAGGATGAAGAAGGTGTGATACTATCTTGGGCACAGCAGCCTGTGGCACAGGAGTGCTTCTGTCCCTGTGAGTTTTCATATAATTTCTAACCTGGGTAAAAAATATCTGGGGCTGCACTGATGGACACACCTCTTATTGCTGAAAATATCATTGTAGTTGCAAAAATGCAACTTGATATCAAAGTAGTTCTCTGCGCCTTGCTATTTTGCAGAAGGTATCTGTGCGTATGCCTCTCTTAAGTAGCTTTTGGGATTCCTTCCCCTTTCTCAGGAACCAAATGTGTACATGTTCTTTTTCCAGAAGGAATGGAAAAATAAGGATAAAAATGACATGGTTCTTTCTCTTAGGTGATTGGTTTCTAAGTATTTCTTTTATCAAATTACATATTTAAGAAAGTATTTCTTTTATCAAATTATATATTCTATGACCCTGGCATAGTGGATCTGGTCTTGTTCTAATCCATACTAGCTGTTTGACTGTGAGAAAAATCACTTAAACCTGCTGGGTCTCCACTTAATACATAGGCACATAACTCTGTCTTTCAGAGAAGGGGATCTGGAGCCAATGGTCACCTGAGGCCCCTTCCCATGTGAAGATCATTGACTGTCATCTGATTCTTTCTCCCTCCCCTTCTCTCTCTTCCTCTATTCTGGTCTCCCCCTCTTACCCTTGACTTGTTATATAATAGAATTTTTTTGTTTGCTATATTTACTGAATAGGAATTTTATTCTTTGTTCTTCATTTAAAAGGCCGTGAGGAACATTTTACATTTCTGCTTCTGAAAAGAAGGTAAATTGAGTTACTCTTGACTTGTTTAGTCCTTGATTGATGTTTTCTTGAATGTAATGATCCAAAATACAAAAAAGTTCCACCTCTCCTTAGTGAAGGGATTCCCCGTGACAAGTGAACACACATCCAACTTCCACCTTTCTTTGTTTTGTTGGATCTCAGACTGGGTTAATGAGCTGTTCGATGCTGAAGTCTCAGCGTCCTAGACTCGTCCAGTCAAGGACAGTCAGCCTCCCAACCTCAGAAACTGAGCCCTGGTTCAGAGCAGCTCCCATGGTGACTGGAGAGGAAGGGGTCTGGGCTTGGGGGGCAAAGCCCCTGATGTGTGCTCAGTTCTGTCACCGGGTGAAAAATCACTTAGCTTCGCCCTGCTTTTCCCTTCGTTTCTTCTACTCTCATTTCCCCCCTTCCCTCTTTCTGAAAATGTGTCCTGAGTGCCTGTTCTGGGCCAGGCACTGACTTGGATACTGGGAATAGAGCAGTGAACAAGGCAGCCAAATATACTACTGTTGTGGAATTTATATTCTATTGTAGGAAGAGAGAAACCAAACATAGATAAGTAGATTGTTAAAAAAAAAATCAGACCATAATGAATGGCATTCAGAGAATTCGTAGAGGGTGATGTGACAGTGACAGGGTAGCACTTTAGATTGCAGCATCAGGGAAGGCTTCTGAGGAGGCGACATTTAAGCCATAGATCAGAATGATAAAAATGAAATAGGATCTATATCACCAATTCTATATGGCTATTAGGAGGAATAAGTTAAATTGTATGCAGAAGTGTTTCAGAGACTGTGAAATGAATGCAGCACATTTTCTATCTCATTGGGGAAAATTCTTTGAGGTCAAGCATTGTGATTAATTAATATTTACAGTTTCAGTACCTAGTGTGGTAGTGAATGTAGGATGAATTAAATTATAAATGCAAATCGGGAGTTCAGAGGAGATGTTTAAGAAATAAATTAGATGGTGCCCAGGACAAGCCTATGTGGGAAGAAGATCCTGTTCCTTCTGCTTTTGGCACTACTGGGCATTCCTGGATGTTTGCATCTGTGAAGCCCTGGGAGAGTGAAGGAGGTTCCTTGGGTTTACAGGATACAGAGGGATGGAGCGGGACAGGCAATACGGAGGGGGTAGAGTTTCTGAGGAAGATCCAGGCTGCTCTTCTTGCTTTTCAGGGTCTTCTTAACGCAGAGCAGACAGAAGTTAACTTAGTGGAAACTGGGAAGAGACGCCCAGGCCTCCTTCTGCCTCCCGCACGTGGGAGGGTGGCTGTTTTCCCCACGCTGCCCAGGATGTGGACTGCGTAGCCTTTGGCTTCCTCCAGTGCTGCCACAGCGCTCTCTTCTCCCCAGCCCAGGGTGGGGCTCACTGGGTTCAGAGGGGCTCTCAGTCCACCCTGCGAACTGCGACTCTGAAAACCTGCTCCCCTCCTCCCTACTACCTGCCACAACCTACCTCCTGCACCCAGAGCTGTGAGTCACAGTTGTTCAAACACGGAGGTGTGAATCACTCAACTTCCAGCCTTTGAGATGTCTTGGGTGACAGCTGAGGGAGAAGGCTGTGTGTGTCCCTGCCCCTCACTTCCCTTTGGCTTCCTTCACTTAGACCCTAGATCTCAGACCTCACGGGCCACAAGACCAGTCTGGGGTTACACTCACACGAGGCGGGGTCCTTAGGAAGAACATCCTGTCCCAAGGTGTGGTTCTTGGACCAGCTACATCACCACCCCTGAGAACTTCTGAGGCATTCAAATTCTCATGCCCAGTCCCAGATGTCCTGAATCAGAAACTCTGGGGGCGGGGTCAAGCACTCTGGGGGCGGGGCCAAGCACTGCAGGGGAGTCTGATGCACATAAGTTTGGGAACCCGTGCTAGAAGGATAGCTGAAGGGACTTATTGATTGTGGAGCATCTGGCATGTGCCAGAAACTAGATATATTGTACACCTCTTTGAGGTGTAAGAATTGGCATTTCTGTTTTATAGCTGAGCAGAAAGGCCTGCAGAACCCGAGATCATAGGTGGTAGATCCTGAGTTTAACTCCAGTCTTGACTTTGAAGCCAGAATTATTGTGAGGTCTGGACCCCTCATTACAGTGCAAATATTTCTGAAGACATCTGTTACTAATCAGTAACATCTTAGTGCTAATTCCCGTCCTGACCATTCACAATAGACTGCAGAGAGGAGAGCAGGCCAGCCCTGAGAAGGAGGCTGGGAGATCTTGGTGGCGTCTCATGGGTGTTCCCACTGCTTGGCAGTTTCTCCTCCGGTTATCTTTGGCTGAGCTCCTCCTCCAGATGGCACTGAGTGACTGATCCTTAAATGCAGGTGCTTCCCAGTCCACCCTGGCCCTGTTAGCTATTTTTGGACCACATATCCCTCCCTTTGCCTCAGCCATTGCTCGTATGCTGGTGACTTCCAAATTTGTTTTCCAACCTAGGATTCTCTTTTGAGTTTCAGGGGTTCTCTCCAATGGAATACTAGATGTTTGTGCTTCAACACTTATAGTATCTCAACTCACTTGTCTAAAACTGAATCCATCTTCATGTCCCAAGTCTTGTCCTCCTCCCACATAGCCTCTTTCAGCAAGTCGTACCACCCTCCATCCTGTTGCCCAGGAAAGAAATCTAGGCGTCATTTGTGACAGTTCTTCCTCCCTTTTGCCCTGACACCTGACCTGCCCTGGCCCACCCCTGGCGGCCTGGCTCACAGTTGCTCATCCCGATTCCTCGATCCCTTCAGGCTGTCCTAGGCTCTTCTCCTTGCGCCCTTGGCATCCCGTGCTTACCTCTGACGCTGTGCTTCTCAGGTAGTGTTGTAACCATCAGCGTCCCCTGTGCAGAGATCCTTGATGGCTAGAATTGTATCTTATGTATGTGTTTCCAGTGCTTTTCCCTTAGTAGGTGACTGATAAGTTTACTGAATACGTAAGTAAGGGAGCTACTCTGGAACCTTTGGCAAACCCTGATTCTCCTTCCCTTTGTTGCAGTACAGTCTCCCCTGTGATGGGGTCATTGTGCTCCCCAGCTGTGGCTTTGACAAGGTCCCTATCAGTTGACTTTGAAGTGACAGTGAGGACCCATCAGCTCCTCTCAGAGAAAGTGGGGAGTTAACTGAAAGTGGTGATACTACGGAGCGTGTGTGTGGTGTGTGTATCTGTGTAGAAAGTGTTGCCATGAAGCTGAAGTGCCAGAATCCGGGCAGATTTCATATTCCTGCCATCTTTGTGTCCAACAGTTTTTAATTTATAGAAAATTAAAGGAGAGTTTTCTCTGATCTCCCCATTTCTCATCCTTCCCCCCAGGGTAAAGATTGTATTTCAGTGATCACTGCATACCCACAGCTCCTCAGTACATTGCCAAGAACACAGTTAAGTGCTGAATACATGTTCGGAAAGAGACCTGGCTCATGGCAAGAACTCTAGGGGAGGTTCTGGGCTGGGAGAATGAGGTCAGGACCTACACGTCCGTGATCAGACCAGCTGAGTCCCATGGCTTTGAATACCATCTGTATGCCCCACACCCCTGTAGCAGTTAGCTTTGCTGCATAATAAATCACCTCCGAACTCAGAGGCCTAAAACAACAGTTAGCGTTTCTCACAATTCCGTGGGCTGGCTGGTGGTTCCCTTGTCCTAGGCAGGCCTGGCTAGAGCTGGATGGTCTGGTTTGGCCTCACTGACATCTGTGGGTCATCAGATGAGGCAGGGGCAGGGGGACAGCTGGGATGCTGGAGCCTCTCTCTTTATGGTTTTGTATCCCCAGAGAGGCCAGCCCAGGTGTCTTCACATGGTTGCAGAAGGTTTCAGAAGCAAGAATGTCTTTGTTTGAGCTGCTATAACACAATGTCATAGGCTGGGTGGTTCACAAACAGCAGGAATTTAATTTTTACAGTTCCAGAGGCTGGGAAGTCTGATAGCAAGGCACTGGCAGCAGATTTCATCGTGGTGAGGGCCTGCTTCCTGGTTTGTAGGTGGTGCCTGCATGTCCTCACATGGTGGAAAGGTAAGGAGCTCGCTGGGGCCTCTTCTGTAAGGGCACTAATCCCATTCATGAGGTCCCCACCCTCATGACCTGATCTCTTCCTAAAGGCCACACCTCCTAATACCATTACAATGGTGATTAGCTTTCAACATATGAATTTTGGGAGGATACAGACATGCAGAACACAGCAAGGGGAGAGCACGTGCCCCAGTGAGAAAGCCCAGTGAGACACCCAGAAGAAAGTTTTCTGCCGGTGTCTCATTTCCTACTGTTTCATTGCCTAAAGTAAGTCACATGCTAAGCTAGACTTAGTATAGGGAGTCGCCGCCCAAGGCATGAATATGGGAAGATGTGAACAAATCGGGATTTGTGTTAGCTTGGGTCCTCTGAGGAGTAGCCACCAAGATGGGGTGAAATGTACATGGATTTTATTACGGGACAAACTGATGAGAGTAATGGGGAGGGAGTTGGAAAAGGCTGGAAAAGCCATGAGACCACCATGCAAGTCTAACCCTGAGTGACAGACTGAGGGAAGGTAGGTTGAGTGCAAGGGTCCTTGCCTGCTGTGCAGTCTGAGGGTTGTAAGGCTTTGGGAGGCCCTCAAGCCACAGTTAGCTGTTAAGAGAGTCCTGTGTCTCGGAGGTCTGCTAAGCACATTCCCACGGCCATCATAGTGTCGTTACTCAAAGAATGTATTAGAACTCCCAAATGGATACCTCCAGCTCAGACCTGTCTCCTAAGCTCTAGACTTCTATAACCAATGGCTTTCTTAATCTTTCTACTGGGTGGTCTGAGAAGCATCTCAAACTTACTATGTCCAAACTGAACTCTTGATCTCGGCCTCCAGATCCATTTTCCTCCAGCTTTCTTTATCTTGGTAAGTGGCATCGTCATCCACCTGCAAGTCCAGGAGTCACTGTTGATACTTGCCCCTCTATACGTTTTAGTAGGTGATCCATTATGAAAGCCTGTCCACCTTATCCCTCAGTATTTCTCGATTGTGTCTTCTCTGCAGCTCTGCTGCCATTACCAAGGAAACCATCTTCATCTCTCCCTTGCTCAATCATAGTAGCCTCCTAACCCATCTCTCCACTTCTTCTCTGGTCCCCTTCACAGCTCCAAGCTCTACACTGAAGCCTGCATGATCTTGAAGTGTAAACATGATGATACCACCTTTCAGCTTGAACTCCAAGATCTTAGCCATGGTCTGTGCCCTGCATGCTCCAGCCCCTTCCTCCCCTGCCCCCAGTTTCGATGCCTACATTGCTGTCTGTCACCCACTACCTTCCAGCTACTCTGGCTTCCTTTAAAACACGCCACGCTCTTTCTCATTGTAGGCCTTTGCACATGCTGTTTCCTGTCCCTGTCATCTCCCATCTTCTCACGCCCCATTCACCTGGTTAGCGCCTATTCATTCTTCGTTGTTGACTTAACTGCCATTTCTTCAATGAGATCTTCTATCTCATAGACAACTGCCACCCCCACGCTAGCCCATCTAATGTATGTTCCTCTATGACACTCTCTTAGAGCATTCTACAGTTTTATAGCACCTACCCCAGTTGATGTGTGTATACTTAGTTACTTGTTAGTTTAGCATCTGTGTCTCCCAGGCAGAAAGTTCCGTAAGGATTGGGACTGTGTTTGAATTGTTCATGGTTGTGTCTCAGAGCACAGCACCATGCCTGGTATATAGCAGCATATCAATCACTGTTGGTTGAATGGATACAGGTCCAAGGGAGTGAACGGGAATGGGGGAGAATGGTCTTGTGGGGATGTGCCCCTCCCAGTCCCTGACTCAGGAGACAGTAAAGCTGCTGTGATTCTGAGCATGTCAGCCGAGACATAGCATCGTTTCTCCCTGCACATTCCTTACTGCCTTACCTGCCTTGTGCTCTCCATACCCTCAGACTGGGGATTTTATTTTATTTTTGAGATGGAGTCACTCTGTCACCCAGGCTGGAGTGCAGTGGCATGAGGTTGGCTCACTGCAACCTCTGCCTCCTGGGTCCAAGCAATTCTCCTGGCTCAGCCTCCTAAGTAGCTGGGAATACAGGTGCACACCACCATGCCTTGCTAATTTTTGTATTTTTAGTAGAAACGGCATTTCGTCATGTTAGCCAGGATGGTCTCAATCTCCTGACCTCATGATCTGCCCACCTCGGCCTCCCAAAGTGCTGAGATTACAGGCATGAGCCGCGGCCTCTGGCCCCTGATTGGCCCCATCTCTTCATAATGAAGGTCCAGGGTCTCAAAGGGATTGGGCTGATCAGCTGTTTCTGGATTGGACAGAGAAGCTGGGGCCCCTTCCTGAGCTCACCCCCAACCTATGAAGGCATCCTGGTCCCTGGTTTCATTCTGGTTCCTGCTTCCTCTGGCTTTCGCCACCACCCCTCCCTGTCATGGCTACCTCCTCCCAGCCCTCTCTCCCCTTCTTCTCTGCCTGCCTCAAGTTTCTTATGGCTGAAACCATAGGCTGACGCACCTCAGAAATGTCAGAACAGGGGCCTTAATGATGATGCTGGCTGCGCTGGGCGTGAGTGGAGGAGAGGGCCTGAGGGTCAGCGTGGGGAAGGTGCCTGGGGAATGGGACAAACACAGCCTGAGTTCCATGTGTGGCTGCCACAGCTCTGACCCCAGATTCTGTCTTGTTCTGTCCCCCTTGAGTGGGGCAAGGCCTGCTGGCACCTGAAAAATTGTTGCTGAAATTCTGTTGCTGAAACATGAAGTTGCCCAAGTCCCGGTGACAGAATTTCCTATGGGTAGGTGAGTCCAGCATCAGAGGGGCAAGAGCTAAGCATGTGGGGAGTCTGTGCTGCAGGGCAGGGCTTAAGGTAGCAGCTTTCAGACTGGGTCCTAGCTCTCCCAATTATTAGCTAAGTGGCTCCGTGCAGTGACTTATTTTCTTTGAGTCTCAGTTTCCTTGATGTATATAGGTGTAATACTTAACCTTATAGGATTTGTGTAAAGATTGAATCAGTAGAAACAATCAACAAATATTAGCTAGAGATGATCTGGGCCTGTTTGAGAGCAGGGGATTGTACTGAGCTTTTGTGGGGAGGGAAGAGCAGGGTGGCAGGCAGAGCTCTAGCTGGGGACCGCCATGGTATCAATGGCTGGCCCTCTTCATCTGCTGTCTTATGGCTTGTCAGAGCCTCAAGCCCAGTAAAAGTTGGCTAAACAAGCACATAAAGTATTTGTGGCGACAGACAATGCAGATTGCCTTGGATCTCATATCCTTTCAGGTATGGCTATGGTGGAGAAGTGTATTATTAGGGTTTCCCAGAGGTAGAATCAATAGGAAATAGATAGATAGATGAAAGGGGATTTTTTACAGGAACTGGCTTATGTAATTATGGAGGCCAAGAAGTCCCATGACAGGCTATCTGTAAGCTGGAAACCCTGAGATGCCAGTCACATGACCCAGTCCAAAGGCCTAAGAACCCAGATGGGTGGGGGCTGGTGCAAGTTCTGGAATCCAAAGAGTGGAGAGTCCTGAGTTATTGTGTCCAAGGAGAGGGGAGGGAGAGTGTATCCCAGCTCCAGGAGAGAATCTTCTCTCTGTTTTTGTTCCGTACAAGCCTTCAGCCAATTGGAGAGTGCCTGACCTCGTTAAAGGTGCGCTTTCCCCACCTGATCCACTCCAGTCTCCTTTCTAAAGGAGACTGACATGCCAGTCTCCTTTAGAAACACCCTCACAGACACACTCCAAAATGATGCTTTGCCAGGTCTCTAGGTATTCCTAAATCCAGTCAAGTTTACACCTAATTTTCACCATCACAGCATGTAAAGTTGTGAGGGCTTGGGCGATGCTAACGTGTAGCAGTCATTCAAACCATTATGATAATGAAACGGTTTCCATTTTCGGCCTGTGGCTAGCCAGCGCTCCCAGCACCATTTATTAAACAGGGAATCCTTTCCCCATTGCTTGTTTTTGTCAGGTTTGTCGAAGATGAGATGGTTGTAGGTGTGCAGTCTTATTTCTGGGTTCTCTATTTGTTCCATTGGTCTATGTGTCATCTGTTCTCGTATCAGTACCATAAATGCCCATCAATGATTGGATAAAGAAAATGTAGTACATATACGCTATGGAATACTCTGCAGCCATGAAAAGGACCAAGTTCATGGAGCTGGAAGCCATTATCCTCAGCAAATGAATGCAGGAACAGAAAACCAAATACTACGTGTTCTCATTTATAAGTGGGAGCTGAATGATGAGAAAACATGGACACATTGTGGGGAGCAACCCACACTGGGGCCTGTCGAAGAGTAGGGAGCGGGAGAAGGGAGAGTATCAGGAAGAAGAGTTAGCTAAAGGATACTGGTTTTAATACCTGGGTGATGAGATGATCAGTGCAGCAAACCACCATGGCATGCATTTACCTATGTAACAAACCTGCACATCCTACACGTGGACCTCTGAACTTAAAATAAAAGTTGGAAAAAAAAAAGAGATAATAAAACATAATTCAATTAAAAGATGCAAATTGCACCCCATTTTTCTTGCTTCTCGAAGTCTTCATGGCTTGTAAAGTGTGTAATGTCAGCTATTACATGGGAACTAGCTCCTGATAGGTTTGCTCTTTTGTTCGGCTTGTAAAGGTAGAGGATTCTTGAGACTTGCTCTGCTATCAGCCTGCCATTGAAGAATTTTAATTCTTACTTTCATTGATGCAGAAAAAATCTAGTTTGGTGGGTGGGGAACACATATTGACTTTTGAAGGAGACTTGACAGCTGTAATTATACCCCAGACTTGCTTCTAATTCCAGTACATCAAAAAATTATTAAACTTTGAGTGTGGTATTATTAACCTTTGTAGTCATAGAATTCTTTGCAAATCTGATGAAAGCTGTGGACTCAAATGGATAAAATACATACTCCAAATGCTCATATGCTATCAGGAAACCCCAAAGTCTCTGAAAAGCCATTCTACTTGGATCCCGGGCAGATCACCCTAGATCAAGGCTATGCACTGTGAGTCAGCTAGCAGAGGTCCGTGCAGAGCTCACAGGACAGGGACACTGGGTGGAGAGGCAGGCCTAGGGCTTGCCCTCATTGAAACAGCTGGTGGTACAGGAGTCATGCAGGTAGGGGTGAGTGTTTCCATGCTCTGTGTGCAAACCGGATCTCTCTGAAGACGCCACCTGCACCTTGAATGAGAGGAGCTGCCTTCTTCAGCTGTGGGCCCAGATGCTATTGACAAGGCCCACAGGAAACAGTCCACAGCGAGGCAGTGGAGTTCCCAGCCCCTTCCGGCATGAACACACTAGAAGTCTGTGGAAGAGGCTTCCCCTCCCGCCTCCACCTTTACTCACTTTATTTCCCCTTCTGACTTGCTCTGCCTTCTCCCCTCTGCCCATCTTCTGGGGTCTCACTTCCTCCAAGCCCACACCCATTACATAGATCAGGGTTTGTAACATTTTCTGCAAAGGGCCAGACAGTAAATATTTTAGTCTGTGGGCCATGTGGTCTCTGTTTCAACTACTCAGTCCTGCCAATGCAGCTCAGAAGCAGCCACAGCCAATACGTATCTCAATGGGCATGGATGAGTTCCAATAAAACTTTATTTACAAAAGCAAGCAGGCCAGATATAGCCCAAGGGCCATAGTTTGCTAATTCCTGCTGAGATCATTTCATGATGTTTCATTAGGGGCTTACAAAATGCTTTCTAATCCTGTCATTCCTTCCTGATTTCTTAGCTGGAAGACATTTATAAAGAGAAACTTTCCTTGCACTATTTGGCTACCTCTATTCTCTTTGAATGAGGCTCTCTTCTCCCCTCACCTTACCAAAATTCTTCTAAGATCATAAAAGGAATTCCCATTGCTAAATCCAGTGGTCGACTCTCCGTTTTCATCTTGAGGTACTTGATCTAATGAGTCCCTGACATGGACAGGCACTTTTTCACCTGGCTTTCAGGACACACCCTCTCCTGGTGTCCATTGCTAACTTCTTCCTGGGCTTTTGTTAATTTTCTCTCCTCAAGCAGCCTGTGAGCCTTGGATTCCCCATGATGCAGTCCTAAGCCTTCTTCTTTACCTGTAATCACTTATCCAGGGGCCAGATTTAAAATACCAACCAACACAGATGACTTCTAAACATACAGCTGGCCTTCTCCCTGAACATTACACGTGTCCATCCAATTGTTATGAGATGTATCCACATGGATATCTGAGAGACACATCAAACTCCACACATTTAAATACGAATTCTTGATCTTCTTCCCAAAACCTGCTCCTTCTTCAGTCTTCCCTATGTCAGTTAATGACAACACCAGGCTTCTAATAGCTCAGGCCAAAAAATCTCAGCATTATTCTTGACACCTCTCTTTCACTCCCCGCATCCAATCTGTCAGCAAATCTTGTTGGCTCTGTCTTCAAAATATGCCTGCTTCTCACCACCCCCACTGCTACCCGCCTGGTTCAAGCGACTGTCGCCCCTCTCCTGGATTGTTGTCACAGCCTCCTGCTAACGGACACAGGTGGTCATGCTGCCCTATCTGGAGTGTGTTCTCAACCCAGAAGCTCAAGGGACCCTTTAGAAGCTGAGTCAGGGTGTCTCACTCCTCTACTCAAAACCCTCCAGTGTATTGCCATCTCACTGAGAGTAGAAGTCAGAGCCTTAACATGGCCTGTGGGCCCAGCAGGGTCTCAGACCTGCCCCACCGTGTATCTTCCTGGCCTGCCCACAGCTCTCCCCATCTCTCTCTCCCAGGTGCACAGGCTTCTTGCTGCGTCTCGCCTGTGCTGGGCACACTTTGCTTCTGGCCCTGTAGACTTGCTCTTCCCTCTGGCATGCTCTTCTCCAGGTTTCTGTATGATTTGCCCCTCACCACCTTCAGGTCTTTGTTCAAATGTCACTGTATCGTGATGCCTTCCCTGACCACATTGCTATTCCCATCACCCCTGCACTCCAAGAAAGGATTTCAGGATCTCTAGCAGACACGATCCACACTGTCTTTCCTCTGAGACCCTCAGGAAAGCTGCCTGGTTGCACACCATGTAGGGAGTATCGCCCTGCCCTTCCTTATCCTTAGCACTAAGTGGCCGCTGCGGTTGAAGTCTTGACTGCTGATAATGTTCTGAGACTGAGAAGGGAGTCCTGTCTTTTTTTCTGTCTTTGTGCAGGACACTCTCAAACCTCAGAGAAAGAGACCTGTTTTTCCTTCCCTTAAATGCTAAGCTTTCAGACTCCTCCGGTTGCTGGCCCAGCTGTGATGTCCTGAATCTGGGGAGTGGGGTACCCTCTTTGGATTCACAGTTGGCCCTGGGGTATTTTCTTCAGGTTCTCAGCTGGGCGTGCTGCTGCAGTTTTAATCCAAGGCCTGCATCCTGGAGCGTGTCCTGGCCCAGGAAAAGGCAGTGGTGGCCTTTTCTTTGGGCCTTTCTACCCTCTGCCTGCCATCCAGAGGTCATTGTGCCTTGGTTCATCTCCATTCACCTGTGTGGAAATCATGTCTGTCATTTTGAACTTGAATCCACACCTGACATACGGATACTTCGGTTCCTACTTGGGGGGAATTTGGATGTTGTTATGAAGCAGGGATGTCCGTGAGGCTGACACTCTGGAGTCTTTCTCCGGCCAAGCTGCTTATAGTCCGGTCCTGGGCCCCCACCCTAGAGCATTACAGACTCACTGAGCCATCTGGGGCCCCAGTGCTCCCACAGCCCAACCTCTGAGTCTCTCTGCGGTATGCCTGGTGAGTAGTTATCCAGACGACCTCACTGCTTTTCAGGATAGCCCCTTCTATTTCAGACAGGTCTAATCAGTAGACCGTACTTTGGACCTTCGGTCTAGTTGAGTCTCCTGTGTTTCTTCTTGAGGGTACGTCTGTTGTGACTTTTCAACATTTGCCCTACAGAGAGGGCCTGAGTGAAGATAAGATCAGCTAAGGGGCCCATTTACTAAGTGATGAGGTTCTTAAAGGCAGGAACCCGTCCTTTGCATCTCTGTACTCCAAACGCTTGTCATAATGTCCAGATGTTAGAGGTGCTCAATTACTGCTAATGATAACAATAAATAAGAAACGACTACTTATCAAGCTTTTATAATATGGTAGGCACTCTTCTAAGCCCTATATGCGCCTCGAAACAACTCAGTGCAGTGCTATTACCACTGTTTTGTGGATAATGTAACTGAGGGTTAGAAATGTTACCTTGTCTCAGGTGACAGAGCTATTAACGGAAGGAAAAGGATTTAGGCCTAGCACAGCTGACTGTAGAATTCATACCCTTCTTTGTGTATTATTTATGTTCTTTCTTTCTCTTTATTTATTTTTATTGTGGTAAAATATATAAGACATCAAATTTACTGTGGTAGACATTTTTAAGTACACGGTTTAGTGGCGTTAAGTGATTTCCACTGTTGTGCAACTGTAACTGCCTTCCATTTCTAGAACTTTTTCATCTTCCCAAACTGGACTGCATACCCATCAAAAGACTAACTCCCCATTCCTCCCTCCCCCAGCCCCTGGCAGCCACCATTTCGCTTACTGTCTTTCTGAAGTTGACTACTCTAGGTACCTCATATAAATAACATCATACAGTGTTTTTGTGATCAGCGTATTTCATGTAGTATAATGTCTTTTAAAAAAAGTGGGCAGTGATTTTAAAATTTGTTTCAATTTTCTTTATATTATAGCTACATAATGTCTATATTATATAGATATAAAGAAAATTAAAATAAATAGATGTAACATAAATAAATATAAATAAGTCCTTATATGTTTTTTGATTTTCTTTATATTATATTTATATTATATATGTTTAAGGTGTTACAACATGGTGTTTTGATATACACATACATAGTGAAATGATTACTACAGGAAAGCAAATTAACATATTCTTCACCATACATAGTTCCTTTTTTTGTGTGGTAGGAGCACTTAGAATCTACCCTTTCGGCAAAATTTCAGTGTACTATACAGTATTGTTAACTATAGCCCTAACCCTGCACACTTAAGATCTGTAGATGTATTCATCCTACGTAGTTGCAAGTTTTTACCCTTTGACCTACTTCACATTTTTTCCTCTTTCCTGCCCCTCATAACCACTCTGTTTTACTCTCTGTTTCTGCATATTTGACTTGTTAAAGAGTCCACATAGAAGTGAGATCATGCAGTATTTTTCTTTCTGTGTCTGGGTTCTTCGTCTACGGTAATGTCCTCCAGCTTCAACCACGTTGTCTCAAATGAGAGTATCTCCTTTTTTAAGGCTGAGTAGTATTCCACTGCATACACATACCATGGTTTCTTTATCCGTTCATTCATTGATAGACACTGAAGTTGCTTCCATGTCTTAACTATGGTGGATAACGTTGCAGTGAACATGGAGTGCAGATATCTGTATGAAATCCTGATTTCATTTCCTTTGTCTATATAACCAGCAGAAGGGTTGTGGATCATATGGTAGTTCTATTTTTAATTTTTTGAGGACCATCCATGCAGTTTTCCATAATGACTGTACCAATTTACACTGCTACCAATAATGTCCAAGGGATTCCTTTCTCTACACCCTTGCCAACATGTCTCTTGTCTTTTTGTTAATAGCCATACTAACAGGTATAAGGTTATATCCCATTGTGGTTTTTGTTGTTGTTGTTAAGTAGAGTCTTGCTCTCTCATCCAGGCTGGAGTGCAGTGGCGTGATCTTGGCTCACTGTAACCTCCGCCTCTTGGGTTCAAGAGATTCTCCTGCCTCAGCCTGCCAAGTAGCTGGGATTACAGTGTGCACCACCACATCTGGCATATATATATATATATATATATATATATATATATATATATATATATATATATAGTTTTAGATGGAGTCTCTTGCTCTGTTGCCTGGTTGGAGTGCAGTGGCATGATCTCGGCCCACTACAATCTCCACCTCCTGGGTACAAGCAACTGTACCTTCCAAGGAAATTGTAGTTTATTTATCTATCAACATAGTACTTCTATTGTATGTATATGCCACATTATACAGCATGAGTTTAAAAGTTTGTAATATAGTCCCAAATAACCTTCCAAGGAAATTGTATAGTTTATTCATCTACCAACATAGTACCTCTTTCCTTGCCTTCCTGCCAACATACTGTTTTACCAAACATTTTTTGTTCTTGACTATCTCAGGAGATAAAAAAACGGTATCTCCTGGTTTCAATGTGCATTTCTCTATTGTTAGATTCAACATCTTTGCAATTATTAAAAACTATTTAAGTTTCCTTTTCGGTGAATTGATTGTTTATATCCTTTGCAGTTTCTTAATTTGTAGACCGTTTTGTATATTAAGAAAATTAGACTTTTGTAGTATAAATTCAGAAAATGTTTTCCCAGTTTGTACTTTGCCTTTTGAAGTTGTTTATATTTTTATGACAGCTTTTACATTTTTATTTTTATACAGTTGAAAATATAAGCCTTTTTATTACTGTATCTTGGTTTTATGTTATTCTTACAAAGGCCTTCACAACCACAAAAATTACACTTTTTTTTTTTTTTTTTTTTACTTCTGACACTTTTCATGGCTTCATTTCTTACATTTAAATCTTTGATTCATTGATAATTAATTTTGGTAGAAGACTTGAGGGAAGGATCCTACATATTTTTTTAACATGTTTTCTCAGCTGTCCCAATGCTATTTATTGAATTGTTCATCTCTTCCTCAGCAATCTCAAATTCAATATTTCTTATAGGTATATGTGTCTGTTTCAGCATTTTCTGCTCTATTCTGTTGATTCATTTGTTTATTCATTTGCCAGAATGCAGGTTTTAATTAATGCAGTTTTATAATATGCCTTAACATGTTGTATGGCTAGTCATTTTTGATACATTTCTTCTTCAGAATTTTTTTGGATAATATTACTTATTTATTGTTCTACATGATCTTTAGTTTAAACTTACCTACCTCCTCCACAAAATTTATTGGTAATTGTTTTGAGAACAAATTTACATCTTTATGATGTAAAATTTCTTTATTCATGAATATGGTATGATTTTCCATTTGTTCAAGTTCTTCTTTTGTATCTTTAAATAGTATTTAATTAAAAGCTTCTTCATCCATCTTGCATATGTTTTATTAAATTCATTTCTATGTTCTGCTTTTATTTGCTATTGTAGGCATCCATATATATATATATATATATATATATATATATATATATATAATTGTTCTTTAGGTTCTGGGGTACATGTGCTGAACATACAGGATTTTTGCCTAAGTACCTACATGGCAATGTGGTTTGCTGCCTCCATCCCACCTTCACCTATATCTGGCATTTCTCCCCATGTTATCCCTCCCCAACCTCCCTACCCCCCACTGTCCCTCCCCTCTTCCCCATCAACATACCCCATTGTGTGATGCTCCCTCCCTGTGTCCATGTGTTTTCATTGTTCAACACCTGCCTATGAGTGAGAACATGCAGGGTTTGATTTTCTGTTCTTGCGTCAGCTTGCTGAGAATGATGGTTTCCAGATTCATCCATGTCCCTACAAAGGACACGAACTCATTGTTTTTTATGGCTGCATAGTATTCCATGGTGTATATGTGCCACATTTTCCTTGCCCAGTCTATCAGCAATGGGCATTTGGGTTGGTTCCAGGTCTTTGCTATCGTAAACAGTGCCACAGTGAACATACGTGTGCATGTGTCTTTATAATAGAATGATTTATAATCCTTTGGGTAGATACGCAGTAATGGAATTGCTGGGTAAAATGGAATTTCTATTTCTAGGTCCTTGAGGAATCACCACACTGTCTTCCACAATGGTTGAACTAATTTACACTCTCACCAACAGTGTAAAAGTGTTCCTATTTCTCCACATTCTCTCCAGCATCTGTTGTCTCCATATTTTTTAATGATCACCATTCTAAATGGTGTGAGATGGCATCTCAATATGGTTTTGATTTGCATTTCTCTAATGACCAGTGATGATGAGCATTTTTTCATATGTTTGTTGGCCTCATCAATGTCTTCTTTTGTAAAGTGTCTGTTCATATCCTTTGCTCACTTTTGAATGGGTTTGTTTGCTTTTTTCTTGTAAATCTGTTTTAGTTCTTTGTAGATTCTGGATATTAGTCCTTTGTCAGATGGGTAGATTGCAAAAATTTTTCCCCATTCTGTTGGTTGCCGGTTGACTCTAATGATTGTTTCCTTTGCTATACAGAAGCTGTGGAGTTTAATTGGATCCCATTTGTCTATTTTGGCTTTTGTTGCCAATGCTTTTGGGGTTTTAGTCATGAAGTCCTTACCTATGCCTACGTCCTGAATGGTACTACCTAGGCTTTCTTCTAGGGTTTTTATGGTGTTAGGTCTTATGTTTAAGTCTTTAATCCATCTGGAGTTAATTTTAGTGTAAGGTGTCAGGAAGGGGTCCAGTTTCTGCTTTCTGCACATGGCTAGCCAGTTTTCCCAATACAATTTATTAAACAGGGAATCCTTTCCCCATTGCTTGTTTTCGTCAGGTTTGTCAAAGATCGGATGGTTGTAGATGTGTGGCATTGTTTCCAAGGCCTCTGTTCTGGTCCATTGGTCTATATCTCTGTCTTGGCACAAGTACCATGCCGTTTTGATTGCTGTAGCCTTGTAGTATAGTTTGAAGTCAGGTAGCATGATGCCTCCAGTTTTGTTCTTTTTGCTTAAAATTGTCCTGGCTATGCAGGCTCTCTTTTGGTTCCATATGAAGTTTAAGGTGGTTTTTTTTTTGCCAGTTCTGTGAAAAGGGCCATAGGTAGCTTGATGGGGATAGCATTGAATCTATAAATTACTTTGGGTGGTATGGTTGTTTTCACAATATTGATTCTTCCTAACTACGAGCATGGGATGTTTTTCCATCTGTTTGTGGCCTCTCTTATTTCCTTGTGCAGTGGCTTGTAGTTCTCCTTGACGAGGTCCTTCACATCCTTTGTGAATTGTATTCCTAGGTATTTTATTCTCTTTGTAGCAATTGTGAATGGCAGTTCAGTCTTGATTTGGCTCTCTTTCAGTCTGTTATTGGTGTATAGGAATGCTTGTGATTTCTGCACATTGATTTTTGTATCCTGAAACTTTGCTGAAGTTGCTTATCAGTTTCAGAAGATTTTGGGCTGAGACAATGGGGTCTTCTAAATATACAATCATGTCATCTGCAAATAGAGACAATTTGATTTCCTCCTTTCCTAATTGAATACCCTTTATTTCTTTTTCTTCCCTGACTACTCTGGCTAGAACTTCCAATACTATATTGAATAGGAGTGGTGAGAGAGGGCATCCTTGTCTAGTGCCAGATTTCAAAGGGAATGCTTCCAGTTTTTTCCTATTCAGTATGATATTGCCTGTGGGTTTGTCGTAAATAGCTTTTATTATTTTGAGATATGTTCCGTTGATACCTAGTTTATTGAGAGCTTTTAGTATAAAGGGCTGTTGAATTTTGTCGAAGGCCTTCTCTGCATCTATTGAGATAATAATGCGGTTTCTGTCTTTGGTTCCGTTTATGTGGTGGATTACATTTATAGACTTGCGTATGTTGAAGCACCTTGCATCCATGGGAGTAGGCATCTATATCGTTAACTTGTAGAGGTCTTACTATGCTGGTAGAAACTTAGTTTCCACTCTCCTGGCCTAGGATGTTATGAATGTCCCTCAAGGAAGAATCCTCCCAGATCCTGCTGCTGACTCCAAACTTGGCCGATGATTTACTATTTGCTTTTACTTTCTGACTAGTGAGTATGTTTCAAGCCCATCAATATCATCTTGCATTTGTCTACAAATTTCTTTAATATATGTGATTCATTTGATCCTTACAGTTACCTTGAGATGTTGACAAACAGGATGTCTATCTGTGTTCGTTTTGAAGAGGAAGTAATTGACCCTTGGTAGATTAAGAAGCCTGCCTGAGATCATCCAGGCAAGGAGTGAGCAGGAAGAACTCATGTCTCTTACCTTCTAGTCCAGGTTCTTAAACTTACTCGTGTGTCCTGATGGTGGTCCTGCACTCCTATTCCACTTCCAAAAGGAGTTCCTTTCTGCCTTGCCTTTTTTTTTTTTTTTTATTGCATTTTAGGTTTTGGGGTACATGTGATGAACATGCAAGATTGTTGCATAGGTACACACATGGCAGTGTGCTGCCTTTTTTTTTTTTAATTGTACTTTAGGTTCTGGGGTACATGTGCAGATCATGCAGGATTGTTGCATAGGTACATATGTGGCAAGGTGGTTTGCTGCCTCCATCCCCCTGTCACCTACGTCTGGCATTTCTCCCGGTGTTATTCCTCCCCAACCTCCCCACCCCCTGCTGTCCCTCCCCTAAGCCCCCCAGTGTGTGATACTCCCCTCCCTGTGTCCGTGTGTTTTCATTGTCAATACCCAACTATGAGTGAGAACATGTGGTGTTTGATTTTCTGTTCTTGTGTCAGTGTGCTGAGAATGATGGTTTCCGGATTCATCCGTGTCCCTACAAAGGACACGAACTCACAGTTTTTTATGGCTGCATAGTATTCCATGGTGTATATGTGCCATATTTTCTTTGTCCAGTCTATCATTTTTGGGCATTTGGTTTGGTTCCAGGTCTTTGCTATTGTAAACAGTGTCGCAGTGAACATACATGTGCATGTGTCTTTATACGAGAATGATTTATAATCCTCTGCCTTTCCTTTTATGATTGCTCCTATTTCCACTCTTCCCTCCTCAAAGCCTTGGCCCCGCTGCTCCGGGTCTGTGCAGGGATGGACCCCAAATTCTTGGGGCACACCCCTCAGCCGGGCTGGAAGATATTGAGGTCTACTGCTGGCTTCTGCTGCCCTCTAGATGTTTACTGCAGCATCAGTGGAGAGTGTCATTGCCAGAGGTGGCATTGTCGGGTTGACACTCGAATTGTTTCATGCTGCTGCCTTGACTTCTTAGAGAGTAATGAAACACCCCCACCTTCCTCCTCCCTTGTCTAGAGGAGGATTAAAGGCAGCCTCCCCTATTCTGCTGCTTTAGCAGCGGCTGCTGTGCTCTGAAGAGGGTTCAGTGTTCTTTGCCTCCCAGGGAATGTTCTCCCAGGCTCCAGCTCAGGCAGCCTGGAAGGGGCACACAGCTCTCTAGTGCACTAGAGACCAGCCTCGCATGGGGCAAACATGAAACCCTTGGCCTAGGGCACAGAGCACAGAGTTTCAATCAGTGTTAATCTCCCGCCTCTCTTCCTTCCTTTATTCTTTCTCTGTTGTTCTCAAAAGTATTCACTGCTCTCTGCTCTACCTACTTCTCCCAACTGCCACTGGACTAGTTACCTGGCCGTTTTTCCTGGGGATTCATTCATTCATCCCTCCATTCATTCAACAAGCTTTTATTGAATGCTCACTCTGTGTCTGACAAGACTCCAGGTGCTGAGACTACAGCAGTGAACCAGACAATGGTGGGAGGAGATAAACAACAAGCAAGTAACTAGGCGTGTAAATAAGATGCTTCCCACGGTGACAAGTGCCTTGAAGGAAACAGAACAAGTGTGTGTGAAAGAGGGAGGTTTGGGGGTGTCTTCCAAAGGAAGTGGTCAAGGAGGTGTCTGAGGAGGTGATATTTGACTTGAGACTTGAATGATAAGAAGGGGCCAGTTATGCCAAGACCTGGCAGAAGAGCATTCTAGGCAAAGGGAAGAGCAGGTGTGAAGGCCAGGAGGTTGATGCAGCTGTGGCGTGGTCCAGAGGAGTGCTTTGGGCAAGGGGGCGAGGGGAAGAAGAGGTCAGAGGAGGAAGCACACCCTTGTAAAGCATTTGAATTTTCAGTATGATAAGATTTTTGGAGAGTTTTAGGCAGAGGAGTGACAGGGTCTGATCTATGTTTAAGACTATTTTGGCACCAAGAGACATATCAAACTGCTCGTAGCAACATCGTTCATAATAGTAAAAAAAAAAAAAAAAAAAAAAAAAACTCTGGAAGTTACTCAAATGCCCATCAGCAGTAGAATGGATAATAGATTGTCATATGACAATAAGAATGAACAAACTATGGCTACATGGATGAATTCCCTAAATACCATGTGGAGGGAAAGGAGCCCAGTGCAACAGAATCCTTGCTGTCTGATTCCATTTCGGGAGACTTCAAGTTCCAGCCAAAGCCCAGGCTGGAGCTTTTAGGGATACATGTTTGGGTGCTTCTAGGGATGCATATTTGGGTGATAAAATATAATAGTTAAAGAAGTGCTTACCTCGAAGGCATGGATAGTGGTTGTGTTTGGCAGAGGAAAGAGGACTGCTGATAAAGAACATGAAGAGGGCTTCTGGGAAGAACTGGTCTGTTCTGTTTCTTGACCTTGCGGGGTGCTTCCACGTGTGCTCGCTTTGTGATAAGTGACGGAGTCGCATGGTTTTGTTTTGTACACTTTTCTGCATATGTGTTCTTAACAAAAAGATATGAAAACCTCGCTTTGGCTGCTGTGTGACACATGGGTGGACGGGCAGCAAGAGCGGAGGGGGAACCATGGCTTAGTGGGCTGCCAAAATCCCAGGACGGGGCTGGTTTACTAGGTGACATTTTGGTGGTGACATCCACAGGACTTGCCCACAGATTGGCTGTGGTTAGTGGTGGTGAGGAGGGAGGCAGCAATTGGGATGCCTCCTGGAACTTGGGGTGAGCCCCTGGGTAGATGCGGGTCCAGGTTCACCGACCAAGAAGACGGGGTGGAGTGCTGCTTCTGTTCTGTCAAGTTTGAGAGGCTGCTATGAGCTCGGTGATGTCCCCTACAAATCTTATGTTGCCATGTGACCTCTGGTGCTGGAGGTGGGCACAGTGGGAGGTGTTGAGGTCATAAGGGTTGATTCCTCCCGAACAGCTTAGTGCTGTCCTCGCGATAATGAGCGACGTCTCGCTCTGTTACTTCTGTTAGAACAATGAGATCTGGTTGTTCAAATGGCCGGCGCCTCTCCCCTCCTTGCCCTCTCTCTCACCGTGTGATGTGCTGGCTCACCCTTTCCCTTCTACCGTGATTGTAAGTTTCCCGAAACCCTTAGCAGAAGTGGATGCTGGCGCTGTATACCTCAGGTACAGACTGCAGGAGCATGAGCCAAATACACTTCTTTCCTTTTTAAATGACTCTCAGCTGTTTCTTCATAGCAGTGCAAAAATGGACTAACCCAGCTGTGTATTTCTCATTTGACTGGAGAAATCAGCTTTCTGATGGGCTAGTTGGCCGCTAGCCTGTCCCCTTTCATTGGATCCTTGGTCCCAGGGTTCCCATGACCTGTCTGAAGAGGAAACCTGGTGATGCTGTGTCCCCTCTCAGAATTGCCCCATCACCCAAAGGACAGAAGCCGGATTCCTCATTGTGGCCTCAAGCCGGTGCCTGAGTGCTCTGCTTCCCCGCTTTCTCCTCTTCCCTCCCTGGCTGTACGAAGGACAACAGCCCCTTCCCTCGTCCCTGCCCCCTCACTTGGCTACTCTTGCTCGCCTTCAAATCGCCTCGCATACCTGTTTCCACAGGAAGTTTTTCCTGCCAAGAACCCTTTCTCAGTCCCCCAAACAGAGTCAGGCACCCTCCTGCCTTCTCTCCACCTCCCTTTTAGTTCGCTCTCCTGTTAGCTAGCAGTCATCCCACTGTTCTGGAAGAATCTCTCCACTTCCATCTTCTCTGTGCAACTGTAAGCTACTCAGGGCAACAGCTGGGTCCTGTTCACAGCTGGAATCCAGGCGGCTGCAGGCACCTGTCCGGGCAAACTCTCTTTCCACTAATGCTGCTTGCTCAATGAGTATATCATGCACACCCCTGTACACATTCCAGGCACTGCTCTTTCTCTCTACCCGAAGCACACTTGGTCTTGCTGCTTCTACAAAGATCCTGTCTTGGGCTGAAGGGCTGAGGCAAGCCCTCGGCAGGGAGAGGACGTGGGAAGTTTGGTGCTGCCTCTCAAGTCTCCTGAGAGGGTAGATGCTTTCCTGCCTCAGGGTCTTGAGAGGTCACCAAGGAGGAGGTGAGGAAAGAGAAATATCAGAGAGTGTCAGCAGAGAGAAACAACACTCAGCCTTCCTGCCACCCTCAGAGACAAAAATGAGCGAATGATTACCTTGGGAAAAACCAGGGGTCTGAGCAGCTGGAAACGCTCTTTGCCTTAGGGACACACTTGGTAAGGACGGTGGAATTACACTGTGTTATCTTCCCTGTCTCGCAGCCCACCTCCATTTGACATGAATGTTGGAAGAGTCCTTAGGGGAAAAGGAACCACCCAGCACGCAAGACAGAGGGCCCTTCGTTGGCTGATAATAGTGAGGCCCCCGGCTTGGCCATTTGCCTGGGAACCAGAAGTCTTTCTTTTAATTACCTGCTGGCAAAGCCCCAGTTGCCTCGGGTTTACATTGGCCAGGTTAGCCCAGGGAGCTCACCCGCTCTGAGGCCATTCTTGTAACTATGCCACCTTCCTTCCCCTGCCCCACCACTCCCCACCATTCCTAGGTGACCAAGGTATGACACATTGAATTTTATGCCTGTCAGAAAAAGGTGATCCAGGCCAGTCCCTGGAGTTAAAGACAGTGAGCAGGGCAGGCAGGACTCCTACCGTCTTAGCCAGCTCCCTGTTACCCCACTCAACAGAGGTGCCAGAGCCTGGAGCACCGGCCTCAGCTGTAGCCTGGATGCGTCCTTCAGCAGGGTCTGCACACCTAGCTGGGCTCTGCTCCTTGGAAGGCAAAGCCAGGGAGAAGAGGCTTCGCAGGGTGAGCCATCATTGGCTATGCTGGTTGATGCTGATTGCCTTGGAGTGCTGGTGGCTATTTCCTTGTAAAGCCTCCTCGTAATCTCACAGTCAGTGTGAACTTCAGCAACAGGAGACACTGGTGGATGAAGGGCTGGCTACACGTGGAATTGCCGTATTTCTTCTTACGGTTCCATGTGGTCACATGCTGAGTTGCTGAGCTGGGGGGCCAGGCGGCTGCACCTGGGACATGAGTGACTACCGAGAAGGCTCTGGGCCTAAAATAACTCCCAAAGGTCTGCTGGCTTTGGGTCTTTCTTGAGCAGGTGGTTGTATGACTGCAGGTCAGTCTCTTGGTGGAGAGGAGACATAGATGAACACGCTGGCAAGTTCAGGCTTCTTAGTGGAGATCGGGGCTCATCGAGGGCTGGAAGAGGTGATCGAGATGAGCTGTCTAACACCCTCATTTTACAGATGCATAAACTAAGGCCCAGGAAGGGCAGATGACTTGCTCATTTCCCGCTTCTTGAGTGGCTGAGCCGGGCTTGTGTCTAGATATACCTTCTGGCCAAGGACCGTCTGACAGAGGCTCCAGGATCACTGAGTACTGCGGGAGGAGGGGAGAGAATGGCCACGGGAATGAGGGGCTGCAGGCACGGCGGGCGAGCTTCAGCTGTCCACAGCGTGTCCGGGGTGTCTCCTCACAGCTCTGTCTCAGGCGGGATCAGGTGTTCCTGAGGGGCAGGCCATAGATGGCCGACTGGACGTGCAGAGTGAAGGCAGCTGAAGGGCGGCAGCAGGAAGGCAGGAGCACTGGGGACATGAAGGTCAGGGAGGGCCGCAGTTACCTCGGGAGGTCACCCACAGTAGCATTTCTCTCTGTGCGCTTCCGTCGATATCTCCACGGTTCTGTCCCCAACTCCTTTCAGATCTTTTCTCAAAGGTCATTTTTTTTTTTTTTTTCCTGGAAGATGTTCCTGGGTCATTCTTTCTCCAACACTCTGCTTTAGTTTTTCTCCTTACTTCTTATCGCCAGGTAAAATGTCATTCGTTGTACTTTAAAAACATTTTCTATATTGTCTGTAGCTCCATGACAATGTCAGCCACAGAAGGACAGGGATTTTGTCTGATGTGTTGTCCGTACAACGAGCAGCCCCTGGTAGAAGGGAGAGGGCCATCGATGGATGCACCTGGATTTATTTTGAGACCCTGTCACCTTCCGCATCACTTGTAGGCTACAATGATAGGTCCCTGTTCTCCTAATTAGTGCAGGTTACTTTAACCTTTCCTGAAGTCCTGCTGGCAACTCTCTGGGCAGGGTTCCCTTCCCTAAGGGGAGTCAGCCAATCTGAGGTGTGTCAAGGTCTTTACCTTTTATTACCTTTTTAACCAAAGGCTCTTGGGATCACATTCCCTTCCTGCAAAGGGCTGGATTTCTCATGATGGGAACTGGAAGCAGCATGTCCAGGGACACAGTGGCACCTGGTGTCAAGCCTCCCTTGTTTGCCTCTTAGATACTGGGATGAAGGGGCTCCTGCCTTGGGGCCATTGCTTGGACCACAAGGAAGTCTCTCTATGGAAGCAAACCCTGGGTGGTATCTTCTGAGCACAGCATGCCCTGTACCTGAGGTGCAGAGTCCTCTGAAAACTTGCTGAGAGCAGGGCCAGGCACCTAGTAGGTGGCCAGTCACTGACTGGTGGTCTTGGGCGAATCAAGGAGGACCACGCCTTTTCATGAAAACATCTCATCTCAGCGCTGCCTTCCCCTTAGCACCAAGGCAGTCCTGACTCTCCTGCACTCAGAGCCCGTGCCCTCCCCCGTCACTCTGAAGAGTGACCACCACCCACTGTATGTGTACCAGGATTGCTGAAACACAGCCTCCCACAGGTTTGTCCCACGGACAGTTTGTTTTACTTCTAACCTGATTTTTCTTAGGTTTTGCCGATTTTTTGGTAATGCGTGACTGTTTATGGAGCCAGAAAGTCCCAGGAACCTTCCCAAGCTGAAGAGATACAAAGTAGGCAATGGAAGAATCTTCCTTCCATGGCACAGTCTTCCCGTCTTTCCTCCCGTCCCCAGCTGGCTGTTTGGTGTTTTTGTCTGTCAGTCAACGCGCGGCTTGATTCCTGCACAGCAAGGCAGACAGAATTCCTACTCCAGAAGCTCCTGCCCAAAGAGCATCAGAGCCCCCTCTCTCCACCTCCGCCCTGAACTCCAGACCACGCAGGCTCTAGGATCGCCCATGCCTGCCTCTGCACCCACTCCTCCTCCACCAGTGACTCTGGGTTCGTTGTGACTCAGGCCTTTATTCACGTTACCTGTTTCAGTCATTTCTGGGGCTCATGGCGGTCTACACTCAATGACTGTGTCAGCCATTGTGGGGGATGGAATTGGTGACAGCAAATGGGCCTCGGGCTGCTGGGTGGGATGGGGGACAGCCCCTTCACAAAGAGCTTTTCTGAGTATTGTGCCCTGTCAGGTGTCTGGTTAGATGTGCTCTAAGAGAGTAAATATTTCCCCGTATCAAGAAATAACAATATCCCAGTTGAGGGCGTAAAAGGCACTTTGCATAGGCGTTAATTATTGAGGCTGCACAGCAGCTCTCCTCAGGGCACCATCCAGAGGCAGCTCACCTTGCAACCAGGAGCACAAAGGATCCCCGCTGGGAGTGCCACCAGGGCCAGGCCTTCCACCCGGACTGTGAGTGAGCCGTCGGAGCTGAGCGTCCTGTCGGCAGGCTGGGTCCAATTCCTGGAAGCTGTGCCTGTCCTGGGGGTAGTGTTGATGCCATTTGCAGCTCAGCACTGAAATATCCCGAAAGCTTCGCTGGGGTCTGGGTGGACAGATGGACTTTCAGTGGAGACGAGGGATCGTTTCATTCCAGATGCGATCACCCTTGGTCATGGGGGTCAGGAGGCTTGGGAGGGGAAGGGTGTCGAACCAGGTTGCATCTAAACTTAGAGCTTCCAAGCCTGAGGTCTCTGTGAGGCTGTGTCTCACCTTTCCCTTCCCCTCGCCCTCCCCACATCTAGTTGCATCCCCCATTTCACAGTCAAAGAAAGTGTGAGTGATCTGAGGAGCCGACTGGGAGGGTCAGTATGGTTTGCTAATGGCAGTTCTCCTGTTAGCATGTTGGTGGTGAGCCTTGATACAAGCCACTGGGTCTCCAGATCTCATGAACCATTGCCGGGCTCCTGGGAAGCTGTGCAAGATGGTGACCGATGATGTATGTGTTGGGTGGTATTGTTGCCTCAGTGATTTTTGTGCTTTCTAGTATTTACGGCACACTCTCTTCTCGGAGATCCAAGCCAGGCTTGCAGAAAAGGGGCAGATTCTCCTTTCTCCTCTTACATGCCCCAGACCTGAAAGCCACATTCTGCTTTCAGCTGCTCTGCCGCCATCTGTGCCTGGAGACAGCAATGTCTACTTGCAAATTAGGAGAGCACCGGGCAATGGAGTCTGTGGGAAGCAGCAGTGAATTCTCATATCCTCATTTCACAGAGGAAGAGCCTTCAGTGAAGGCACAGTGGGCTGTGGCCAGGTCCTACAGCCAGACAGTGGGAGGGGCAGGACTGGAACCCAGGACCCAGCATGGAGCTTCCTATTCAGTGCTCGTCCCGCCAGCCATGCTGCCTTCCTGGGCAGAGACAGCAGGATGATGATCAGGAGGCAGTCAGGGGGCTCCTCAGACAGCATCATCCTTGGGGAGCTCTTGGGGACCCATGGGAGGAGCAGGGAGGGGCAGGCTTGGGTGGGCTGCTGTTACGGGACCAAGAGAAGGTGCAGAGAAGCATGACAATGTGGAATAAAATGGGCTGTTGGTGGAGTTGCTGCCCATTGTCTGTCTGGGTGGGAATAGAAACACAGGTCCCCTGTGGAGCTTGTCCAAGGCCACAAAGGTCAACTAAACCGGGACTCGAATCTTGGCTCTTCCAGCAGCAGGCAGTGATGGCTCTCACTGTGTGCTGCGCTGGGAGACTTGGGAGGAAGCCTCAAGTTACTCCTGTCTTGTTAGGAAGAACAGCCCTGCCCCAAGGGAGACTGGGTACAGTTCCGGGCTAAACTGTGTTATATGAAAAATCCCAAGTGCTGGAGGAGTTCACAGAGGGGAATGTAGCGGTGACATTGAAAGGGAAGACAATAGAGAAAGGAAGGAAGGTGAAATTAGAGAGACAGTGAGGGGATGAGGGTGCCAGGGTGGGAGTGCCTACAGCGGAGCAAGAGGTCGGGCTGGGCCTGAGTTACTGAGACAGGCTTGTGTAGGGAGGACTCCACACTGCCTAGGGAGGATTCAGGCCTGTTTAGGGAGGACTCCGGGCTGTGTAGGAGGACTCAGCCCTGTATAGGCAGGATGGAGACCTGTGTAGGGAGGACTCTGGGCTGTGTAGGGAGGACTCCATGCTGTGTAGGGAGGACTCAGGCCTGTGTAGGGAGGACTCCGGGCTTTGTAGGGAGGATTGAGGCCTGTAGAGCGAGGACTCCACGTTGTGTAGGGAGGACTTACACCTTTGTAGGGAGGACTCCGGGCTGTGTAGGGAGGATTGAGGCCTGTGTAGGAGGACTCAGCCCTGTATAGGCAGGATTGAGACCTGTGTAGGGAGGACTCTGGGCTGTGTAGGGAGGACTCAGGGCTGTGTAGGGAGGACTCTGGGCTGTGTAGGGAGGACTCTGGGCTGTGTAGGGAGGACTCAGGGCTGTGTAGGGAGGACTCAGGGCTGTGTAGGGAGGACTCTGGGCTGTGTAGGGAGGACTCAGGGCTGTGTAGGGAGGACTCTGGGCTGTGTAGGGAGGACTCAGGGCTGTGTAGGGAGGACTCAGAGCTGTGTGTGTATAGGGGTATTGCAGACGAGCCTCCAAGAAAAGTGGAATGGAGCAAAGTTGGGAAATTTGAATTCTGGCTTCCACTCTTACCAACAGCTGTGCTACCCCAGGCAAGTCACTGCCTTCTCTGTACTCAGTATCCTGGGGTGTAGTTGGCCTTTCAGACCTGATCCAGCCTTAATTTCTGAGACATTCTGGGTAAAGAACCTTGCCTCCTGGACTTTGCTGCCCCTGAGTGTGGAGGGGAAGGGTGTTGCACCCTGTGACCCCTGCACCTGGCCAGGAGGCTGCCTTGGAGCCACTGTGTTTACTGGGGGAAATTTAGTGGGCTCTTAGGAGCCTGTTGCTCTCGGCAAACCAGAGCCTGAATTAATGCTCCAATGATCCAGGCAGCCTTCCCTAAGGCCCCATTCTCCATTTTAATTTTGGGAAACTCACGCAAGTGATAGTGTTCTTCTCTTGATCTGTCATCAGTCAGGCTGAAATCATGCCCCTGGAGCCCTGGCAGAGGATGTATGTCCTGGCACTGAGAGCCCTCCGTCATCCAGAGCAGGGTGGTTTCCGCAGCTGCTCCCCAAGAACAGGGCAAGAAGGAGAGACCAAGCGGAACCCTGCCCCTCTGGGCCTTTGAGCGCCCCTCCTTTTTTCTCCCACCCCTTTTCTGCTTCCTCTCCTCTCCTCCCTGCTTTTGTAATCGAGGTGACATGACTTGGGGGTATCAGCAGGCTCCGTGTCTCCAATGGAACCTCGCAAGGACCTGCAGAGCTCAGTTTGCCAGGACTGAGACAACGTTAGACGGAATGAGTCCCTGAGCAACCGTCGACCAAGTGCTTGCACTAACCTTGACCCCTGGGGGTCAAAGTAACTCTAGCCAGCACTCCTATGGTAGGCACTTCCTCCCAGACTGGGGTTCTATTTCAGCAGAGTCCTGGCCCCATGACTCAAACCTGGAAATCATGAGAAATGCTCACCTGGCTTTGCCCTACATTCTCCCCCATTTTTTTTGCACCTACAGCCTTGTACAGTTAAGGGATTGATTAGTTAATTGAGCAAGTATTTGTTGGGTCCCCGCCATTTACTAGGCGCTGTCCTGGTGCTGAGGGTGCAGGGGTGAACGAGACAAATGCAGTCCCTGTGCTTTGGGAGGGAGGGGCAGCTGAAAAAAGCCAAACCAGTGAATGAGGAAATAAGTAAAACAATGATAACCGGTGGTGAGTCCTGTGAAGAAACACACAGAGAAGCAGAGAAAAACAGGAGGGGACTCTTCTGGAGACTGGATTAGGAAAAGGCCCTTTCAGAGGTGACATTTAGGTTTAGTTCAAAGAAGGAGCCGGCCATTTGAAGAGCTGCAGGAGCATGTTTGCAGATGGAGCCAGTGGCCAGGGCTGGGAATACATTGCGAAGGATGGGTAGGTCTGGGCTCCTCACTGCTGATCTGTGGTGGGATTCAGGCAGGACAGGTGGCTCACGCAGTGGGGAGTGGATGTGCTGAGTGTCAGCCTCCTCCGCATTTAGGGCTATAGTCCCAAGACTCACAAGAAGTGCTCAGAGTCAAGTGCTCAGCCCTAAGGCTCACCAAGTGCTCAGAGTCCGAACAGGGTGGGGAAAAGAACGGTCCCACCCTGGACTCTTTGGGGTGGAGGAAAATGGCTACAAATTTCCCAGAGTGGCAAAACTTCGGTTTTCCAGGATGGAGATAAAGTGATTTGGATGTTGTATTCATTTCCTGTGTCTGTGCTAACAAATTCCTACAAACTTAGTGGTTGAAAGCAACAGAAATTTGTTCTCTCACTGTTCTGGAGGCCAGATATCCGGAATCACTATCACCGGGGTGAATTCAAGGTGTCAGCTGGGCCGAGCTGCCTGTGGGGGCAACAGGGGAGAATGCGTTCCTTGGTTCTCCCAGGTTCTGGTGGCTGCTGGCATTCCTTGGCTGTGGCCACATCACTCTCGTGCCTGCCTCCACAGTCACATTGCTGCCTCCTCCTCTGTTGTATCTCCCTCTGCCTCTCTTATAAGGATGTTTGTGATTGTGTTTAGGTCCATCCAGAAAAATCCAGGATAATCTCCATCTCGCGAACTTCAACTCAATGATGTCTACAAAGTCTCTTTTACTGTATTAGAATCATTTACCGGTTCTGGAGATTGGAATGTGAGCCTAGCTGGGGGCCGTTATTCAGCCTGCTACAGATGAGATGGTATAAGGAAGAGGAGGAGGAGGTGAGTGGGGGCAGTGAGGGCAGGGTCCATGTGCTTGCAGCGTCTGGAGTAGATAATGCTGGACATTCAATGAGCTCTGGGAAAATGCTATCAGAGAATCCTGCCATCAGTTGGAGGTGATGGGCCTATCTTTGATTGTGTCCCCTGCTATGATATTTTAATTTTTCATAACATCTTAATCCTGCCATTCCCAGGAGAGGATTTGATCATCAGGAAAGAGGGTTGAGAAGTTTGGGGTAGCAGAAGCCCTGGGCCTTTCAGTTGCGTTGACTCTTACGAAAAGCATTTTGATGAGGAGTAAAAGAGCCGAGAGCAGAGGGAAATGACAGTGTCCGTCCGAGTGCGTGGGGGAGTGGGTGGGGAGGGGTGAGTGCTTTCATCGGCATAACCAGGTCCTTGGCTGACTTTAGTTCTGAGTTACTTATGGGTAGATTTTAAGAATGGATGGACTTAAATAATTATGAGACAGGATCAAGTAAATAAGAGAAGAATACTGTATTTCTTAGATCTGTCAAAGAAACCATGAGGTCTCCTACCTAGACAGTCTTTCTAGAAATATTGAATTTCTCTTTATTATTTCTGAAGTTAAACAAGAATAAATTTGAATACTTAATGCGTTGGTCTCTCTCTTCACCGCCTCCTCTGCCACTCGTTAGTGTCTAGATTGTCTTGAGGTGCTGAGAGGAAAGAAACAGATCAGAGCAGTGGCAAGGCAATTTGGAGACATCAGCTAAATCGCTTGCCTGGTTTGTGGGTGGAGGTGCTGGTTGTGATTGAGGATGCAGGCCCTTGACTGTAAGTGCCTGGGGGTCCATGCCAAAGTCTTTTTGATCTGTCTCAATGCAGAACTCAGGGTGATGAGACCTTTCAAATATGTCCTCCCTCACTGGGTTGGAGAGTAGAGCTTAGTGTGGGCTGCAAGAGAGGAGCCAATGGGTGGGCTCCAGGAAGAACTAGTGAACCCTACTCTGATCTGAGAGAGAGCAGGTCAGGGACTTGGACTGACCCTTAGTGCCCACTCAGCCTCAGTCATACTGCCCCAGGGGCTTCCGTCATGCTGCCCTGGCTTCTGGCCAGCTGCCGATTATTGGCTGTGCTGTGTCTAACGCAGATGGTTGCCCATGCATACTGAGAATTAATGGGATGGCTGGCTACCTGGCTTCAGATGAACCAATGGCCTCCTCCACTTACCCTGATGCGCCTACAGGACATCATCTCTCTGGGATCCTGTGAGGGGCCCATTTGTATATCCTGCAGCATTTAATGGAGGCCTACTGTGGGTCAGGCTCTGAGGATACAACAAAGCATGGTTCAGGCTTGACCCCCAAGTCTGTCCAGTGGGAGAAACAGACATGTAATAGGACATCACTACAGGGTGCTTCAGCCCTGAGTGCAGGGGGATCTGAGAACACAAAACCCAGTGTTGAGAGTCAAGGGTGGCTTTCTGGAGGAAGTCATGTCTGCTCTGAAGTCTGGAAGATAACTTGAGATTAACCAAATAAAAGGTGAACATTCCAGATAGTAGGGAAAAACACTGACAAGTGAGAGAGAGAGAGAGAGAGAGAGAGAGGGAGACAGCAAGAGCGTATGATGTGTTTGGGGAACCATTAGTAGTCTAGCATGAATATGGTGTTGGGTGAGGGATGGGGTGGGAAGAGATGTGGGTGAGCCATGCGTGCTTGACACTTTGGATGGGGCATTAGGGAAATGGGTCCTGAGAGATTTGAACACTGTCAATAAACTGTTCTTTCCAATGCATCCCTTAGCCAAAGCAGCCACAGATCCACCCACCTAGATTCAAGGGATGAGTGGGGGCATAGATACGTTCTACCTCCTGAAAGGGAGTGCTGACAAGTGTGTGGCCACCACACCGAGGAGGGAAGGTGACGGAAGGTTGTAAAAGGCGAGCCTATTCTTATTCACAGGCAAGGAATTCAAAGCGATTCCCTGTCTATGAGAGTTAATAACTATTTGCTGTGTACCTGTATTGCCATACTGGGTTGCTAACAGTAGGAAGATTTCCACACATTTTAGTAAACAGCCACTTCTCTGAGCCCCTGGGTGTGCAGTCTAATTGCCCTGCTGCCTGATTTCATCCCTCCCCTGGGACACACAAATTGGAATCTTTATTTATAGATGATTTAAAGTGAATATCTATCTCTGTATCAGACTGACAGCTGAATGAGGGAAGAAGACATTTGAAAAACAAACCAGAGTCTTTTATAATAGTGCTTGCCACATTTGAATAAATGAATGGAACCATGTATCAGGTACTCACCCTGAGCCAGGCACATTCTGGGCGTCGAGTGAGAGAGCTGATGAGCAAAATAAATACGTAAAATCTCTAGCATGTTAGATGTGGGCTAGTGCTATGGAGGAAATCCAGGGTCGAGGACGGGGAGGGGCAGGGAGTGGCAGGGAGGACTTAACTCTTTTAAATAGGGTGCTCAGGGGTGGCCTGCTGAGAAGGTGACTTGAGCGAACACCTGAAGAAATGAGTGAATGAGCTTACTCAGTGGATGGGTGCGGGGGGCACTGTGGAGTCCACCTTGTTAGGATCGGTACCTTCTGTGCCCGTTTCCTGTGGTGAGGAGGGTCTCAGCGAGAGATTCTTCCCATGGTTCGGGTTGTCGGCACCGTCCCACAGTGTACATGGCTCCCTTCCTTCAGAGGGACCCTGAGCTGCAGGCCTTGCCCCAGCTCCCACCTGCAGAGTAGTTTTCACGAAGGGAGACAGGGAAGAGAGCAGCAGGGCCTTGGTTCCTGGGAAGTTTTATGGAGGAGAGGGTTTGGGGGGATAATGGGGAAAGGCAGGAGTGCCAAGTTCCATTGCGGAAAGACGAAAAGAGAGGCGGGCAAAGGAGGAAGATTTTGCCTATGAAGAAACCAAACCAGAAAATTAAAATGGCCCACCCCGAGATTAGGGAGTGGCATGAACCAGCGAGGTTCAGGACCTGAGCAATACTTGCAGGAACTCTGGCAGCGTTGAGTTGTGGGACGAGAACAGAGAGGGCCAGCGCACAGGCAGTGCCTGCTGGGGGCTGCCCCATAAGGGGAGATGAGCCCCGCTGCCAGAAAACCCAGAGAGAGGGGCAAACTTCAAAACAGGCACAGAACAGTCCCCAGGGAAAGAGCCCAGTGGGCCGCCTAAGCCAGGCAGGGCTTGGTTGCTTGCCTGGGTTTGGATCCCTGGATCCTGGCCCCACCATGAACTGGTGGGAGCGCAAGGCAGACTCTTCATCCTTCCCTGCATCCGTTTCCTCATTGGAGAGTTGTGGAAAAATAATGAGACCTCCCTTATAGGGTGGCAGTGAGGGTTACATTAGACAGAGAGAACAGGCCAGGCGCGGTGGCTCACCCCTGTGTTCCATGCACTTTGGGAGGTTGTGGCAGGTGGATCACTTGAGGTCAGGAGTTTGAGACCAGCTTGGCCAGTATGGTGAAACCTCATCTCTACTAAAAATACAAAAAAATAGCTGGGCATGATGGTGCATGCCCGCAATCCCAGCTACTCGGAAGACTGAGGCAGGAGACTCTCTGGAACCGAGGAGGTGGAGGTTGCAGTGAGCTGAGAGCGTGCCACTGCACTCCAGCCTAGGTGACAGAGTGAGACTCCATCTAAAACAAAACAAATAAAAGACATCAGACAATGAGTACAAAGTCCTTAGCCCAGCACCCATAGATGAAGTGCTCATTTTATGGGTAATTTTAAAAAAATATGCAAAGGCTCCCTTTAAACAAGAGCTTAGCACAGCAGTGCTTGTTGACACAGCAGCAGCTGCATGCCAGTCGCTGGAGGACAGGGGATGTTACAGCTAAATTGATAGGAGGTGATGCTGGGAGTGGAGCCATCAGACTTGAAAGTGAAGCATCTCAGGGACTGTGCAGCCAACCACTCGGGAATGAAGACCCAACTCGCAAGGCAATGAATTTGCATACTACTTTGTGATCCAAAAGTTCATAGAATATTAAAGTTGTTTTAAGTGTTTCATTTCCTCCTTTGCTCTTTTGCTCATTTTCTCTTGGCTCAAAACACACTCATTTTTTAATATTTTCCTAACACCATAATGGCACCCCCTCCCCGAGTTCACAGCTTGACTCAAGGCCATCACAGTAATGGCCTTGTGGTGCCCGGTGGTAGCGGACGTGAAAACTGCTCCATTTGACTAGGCTTATTGACCAGCAAGTGCTCCTGCAGACAGATTTATTGAGAATATGCTGGATGACTTGGGAGGTGCTTGGAGCAGAGTTATTTTTCTCTGAAGTTGTGGGAAGTGGAGCATGAGGACTGAAGGGCGAAGAAAAGTAGCAGAACTCTCTTCCAGCCCCTGTATTCCTTGGCTGTTGCCTTCTATTTGTGTGTGTGTGTGCGTGCATGCGTGTGTGTGTGTGTACGTGTGCGTGTGTGTGCGCGCGTGTATGTGTGCGTGTGTGCGTGTGTGTGTGTACGTGTGCGTGTGTGTGTGCGTGTATGTGTGCGTGTGTGCGTGTGTGTGTGTGTGCAGGTTGATTGTGAGACCCTAGAAGCTAGTCCATCTGTCACGTGTGTGCCCTGTATCTAACCCATGCTGTGTCCCCTTCCCCTAGTTTAAGATGAGATTTTGTGCCTCACAAAGATGAGACACAAAGATATGTCTTGGGACACAAAGATGCAAAAAAGACTCTTGGTTTGACCTGGTCCCTTAGCAGCTGGACCTCATGGCCCTGCTGTCCCCGGAAGCCATGCACGTGCTGGCCTTTGCACAGCCCGCCACCAGGCCTTTAGGTAGAAGAGCTCCACGTCCGCTCTGAAGAGCACTCAGGCTCTGCAGGCCTCAGCCTTGTTGAAACGTTTCTACCACCGGGGGAAGCTGCAGAGGTGGAGGCTGTTCCAGGCTCCTACCAGGGCAGCCTCCTGTTGCATCCCGGGAGTTTCCTCGTCCTGGAATGTGAGGTGGAAGGAGGTTAGCTTCTCTGCACCCTCCTCCCTTCCTCCTCCCCTCTCCTGAGCCCTGCCAGGAGCTCTTAGAGTATTCTTTGGCTCCAGTGGACAAAATAACCTGGTTGCTCAAATGGATTCTAAATATAACCCTGGCAGCAAAGAGGCTCAGCTAGAGGGTACGGAGAAGTTGTGCTTGGGTAAGCGAAGGTTCATTTCTGACTATTTCACCACTAATTGGAGCTGCCCTCTCTCAGGCTCCCTCTTCTCCTTTTCAGCAGCGAATGTGATTGCTTCCATTGAATTTGCTCCCGTCCTCCCTCCTGCCTGCTGCCTCCTCCCTCCCCCACCCACTTCGGGGAAAGGAGCCTTTTCTCTTGCTCTTGGATCAGCCCCCAGAGGCTCGCTGGTCTGGGGCAGGTCTCTGGAAGGCCTGGCTGTCAGCTTCCTCCCAACGGAGGTGGCTCCCGCTCCTCTTCTCAGTTCAGACCCCCCAGAACGGTGTAAGCCCACCATTGCCATGTCTAGAAGTCCTGAGGGAGGCATTTTGGGAATTTTTAAATATTTAAACTATGATTTATTCCCATCTCCATATGAGAAGACGGTAGTGGCTGCGTTAGTCTGACGAGGGTCAGGTCACCTGGTGAGCCGGGCTGTACCCTCGGTCCCCTGTTCTGGGCTACCACCCTTTGTAGTGTGGACAGACTCTTATTCTTGTTTTCCTATTTTTATTTGTTTCTTGTTTTGAGATAAATGATGCTGCCAGGCAGCTGCCGTGAGTTCAGGGTTAGTTGATGATGAAAAGTGATAGACAGGATTGCCTGTATGTGACCAGAAAAAACCCTCCTCCTTACTCTTCAGAGAAACTCAGCTCTGCCTCAACCATCACTGTTCAATTTAGACAACTAAAGGGTATTTGGGTTTTCTTGGGTTTTAAAGCTATGTCGATTAACCCCAAACAGCTGGATGGCATTTGATATCTAGATGCCACGAACACCCAAGCCCCCTGAGGTCCCCTGGGTGCCTACCCTGGTTGGATGCCATGCCTGGAAACTCTGCCCCTTAGCATCATGAACGAGGGTGGCGAGGGGGTCGCTTCTACTCCAGTGAGGGGTATTTCCCTGCCGATCCTTCTTGGTGAGTGGAAGAAAGGGAGGATGGAGCCTGTCATGACGTTTGCCGTGGAAAGGAGGTGAGAGATTTGCTGGTGGAGCGTTCTGTCTGTCAGAAAGTGGGAGGTCTGGTCCTCTTCTGTCTATCCAGGGAAGGCAACAGGATGGAGATGGAGGCGGGTAGAGGGGTTTGACATCCCCTGCAGGAGAATGGGGAGTGCTGCCTATCCAGATACGTCAGGCTGTGTCTGCAGCTCACTCTCCACGTGGAAGGAGCCAGGTCTTCCTCCCTGCAATGGCCTAAGCAGTCTTCACTCCTTTAATTTCAGGGAGACCAGGCTGGCCGTGATCTTGCTCTCGTTTGGAGCAGATGAGTTCCACCCACTACTCCCGTTCCTTGGTCAGGAACTTTTTCTGGAGCCTTAGCCGGGAACCTGGAAGTGTGTGAGATCATGCTGACCACACACTCAGTTTTGTTTTGCTGGAAGATGCAACAATAAGATTTGTATTGATTTCTATTCTACTGTAAAAAGAGACATTTTTAAAGAGAATTTGGTGAAATCTTACTCAATGTGTAATCTTACGAGAGTTTACTAGGAGAGTTTTGCAGGAGAGATTTTACGTTTGGGATATTAGAAAGAACGTCTTTATTGAGGCTGCTGTTCTGATGAACTAAGGAACTAGGCCTGGAGATTTCTTGGAAAAGCCTAGGCAGCTGCTGTTTCGGAATGGGTTGAATGCGAATATTCTATTTTGCAGGAGGAGTGTTAGTGAGTGTGGAATCTGGCCATCACAGAGCTGTGTGTTAGAGCCGATTTATTCGTAATGAACTGTCATGCCCCATCAATGTAAAGCAGGCTTCTATAAACTGTCCTCAGAAGTACACCCAGCATGCTACATAATGTCCCGGTAGCATTTCTCCATCTGTTTTTCCTCAAATACCAGTCTAATGCATATGCCAGCCATGTTCCTCACGTATGACATTTCCTTGCTTTTATCATTTTATCAGCAACTCAGAGAGCGGTTGTGGGACTAACAGGAATTTTGGATGACACCAGAGTGTTTATTTGGTGCAGCTTCTGGCTGTTCCCTGGAAAGTGTCTTGGATGGGTTGTGTTCAATCAGTGGCTCAGCCACTCACCAACTGTTGGAGTCCTTGATAAATCCTTTACCTTTCTTGGCTTTAGTACCCTATTTGTAAAATAGAGGCTTGGCCTGATCATTCACGGCACAGGTATTTATGGAATGCTGGGTATGTGCTAAGTGCATAGCATGCACAGTCATATTGATAGAAGACACTGTCCTTTAGCTGGGGGAGGGGGTGCGTGGAGTTTGGACAGAAGACAGAGACATATAAGCAACTAAGTACACGGCAAAGGGTACAGTACGCTAAGGAAACAGAGGGGAGGGATGGAGTGATTATGCCCGAGAGGGTCAGGAAACGGCACACTGAAGGAAGTGACATTTGCACTTGGCCTTGACATAGGATCTTTTTAGTGTACAAGGTGAGAAGGCAGAAAACCGCAGCATGGGCAGAACCACAGAAGTTTGAGCCTGTGGCATGGATGTGGGGCTTAGCACGCAATCAGTGTGGCTGAAGGGAGAGGTGATGCTGGGGAGGAAGCTGACCAGCTAAATGGGTTCACTAGGCCACTCCAAGGCAGATGGATTTCCATGCCCGTTAAGGGGCTAGGAGTAGTTCTGCTACTCTCTGACTCTGTACCTACTCTGCCAGTTTGGGTATCTACCCAGATGTGTGTGTGTGGGAACTTTTAAAATTCCTCCTGAGCTTCCCTGGTCTTTTCTCTGAAACATTTCTAAGATTAAACTGTGTAATGGGTACTTATCTCTACTTTCAAATGCAAGAAATGAAATTTTATTGATTTTTCCATAACTCAACTTATTTCTATAATATATTCCAATGCTGCTAGAGAGGAAACTTAATCTCACTGAATTTGGGATACCCTCTTTTCCTTAGGGTTATAGCTAAACTTGGGTGCATGAAGGGAACATCAGTCATGAATTCACACTGCCAGTTGCTGAAATGTCTACTTTGCTGCCCAGCCTTACATTTCACTGCTGAGCAGTTTGGGCTCTTCCTCTCTCAATGCAAGGTGGCTTTAGGTCTGGCTCCCTCTCTTCTGGTGCATGGGAATGATAAGGGTTTTACTGCTTCCATGATGCTTTGGGCCATAGGGACAGCACTATGGGGCTATCTAAACCCTATCTCTGGTACAGCCTTTAGTGGAAAAGAGTCTTGCCAGTTCCTCAAAAAATTAAACTTAGGGTTACCACAGGACTCAGCACTGCCACTCCTAGGCATATGCCCCAGAGAACCAAAAACATATAACCACACAAAAACTGGTCATGTCTTCTCCTCCCTCCCTCCCTCCCTCCCTCCCTCCCTCCCTTCCTTCCTTCCTTTTTTTGAGACAGAGTCTTGCTCTGTCGCCCAGGCTGGAGTCCAGTGGTATGATCTGTGCTTACCGCAACCTTCAACTCCCAGTTTCAAGTGATTCTTCTGCCTCAGCCTCCCAAGTAGCTCGCACTATAGGTACCTGTCACCATGCCTGCATAATTTTTGTATTTTTAGTAGAGATGAGGTTTCACTATGTTGGCCAGACTGGTCTTGAACTGCTGCCCTCGTGATCTGCCCACCTTGGCCTCCTAAAGTGTTGGGATTACAGGCATGAGCCACTGCGCCCGGCAAGGTATGGGCTTTCTTTTAGTGGGTGAGGAATGGAAATATTCTGGAATTAGTTAGTGGTGATGTTTGTAAAACATCGTGAATATACTAAAAACCACTGAATTGTACACTTTAAGATGGTGAATTTCATGTTAAGTGAATAATATTTCAATGTTAAGGTTTAGAAAAAAATCCACAATCTTTCTGGACACCCTTTACAACCTCTCCAAGATCATGCTGCCCCTCTAGGGTTCTACCTGGGAAAGGGGCAAGGACCCATAATGCTCTCAGATCCCCTACACCTATGGGGACAGTGGCTCTAGTGCCTTTGAGGTGTGAGAGGCAGGGCACAGGTCCCCTTTCTTAGGGACCTATTGCATCTTTCCACGCCTTGCTTCACAGGCAGCGTCTCACCGCTCCACTCACCCTCCCCACTCTCTGCTCGGAGCGCCTTCTTCACGGTCTCTCAGTCTGAGGCCTAGACGCTGAATCCTCTCTGCTCCTTTCTGAGAGCTGGGCTTTGAAAACCACAAATCCAGTTCTAACTCTTTCTCTTCCTTTGTGATTCTTCTGTGTCCTCCTTCCCTGAGGCAAGGTACTGTGTAAGCAGACTCAGTGAGGGAAGGACAGAGGAGCATACGGATATGTGGACGTGGGCTTGGAAATATTTAAAATGGTTAATATTTAAAAATAACACAGCTCAGTCTTCCACTTTGGGCAGGGACCCCTTTCCTGGGCATGGCAGGGAGGCCTGAGAGTTTCACAAGGCAGATTTGGCTGCCAGCCTCCTTTTCCCATGACTTACTGGGAAAACTCCAGGCTTATCATCAGAAGAAGGTGGCGTGATTGCCAGAGGGCCAGCCCTGGGCAGAGGTGACATGAAAATGGACGTTTTCATGCCCCTAGAATCACCACATTGAGGGAGCTGTTAATTCTCTTCCCAACTCTCCTGCAAGCATTTCTTCTTCAATCTAGTCCCCTCCTGCCTTGGTACCCCAAGTTCTGCCTGTGACTGTCACTGCCCTGCTTGTATCTGAGGATGTAATGGGGAAGGGGGTTAGCCTTGATCTTTTAGTCCCCTGGGTGGCTCTGATACCTACAAGCTGAGTAGCTTTGGATAAATTACTTAACAAGACTCAGTTTCCACATCTATAAATGGTGATATGATTCCTTAGCTTATACATCCTCTCCAGTCTAGACATTAATGATTATTCGATTTATTAAGTGTGCATGCTACTCAGCATAGCGTGTGGTACATAGCAGGAGCTCATTAAATGGCTATCACATTGATCGTTCTTACTAAGTTGCAATCTTGAGCTAGTCATTTGCCTTCTCCGACCTTGTTTCCTCATCTGTAAAACGGGGCTAATACTACCTCCTTCATAAGACGATTTTGAAGCATCTGGCATCCAGTAGGTATTAGATGAACCTTAATGCACCTTTTTCCAGCAACTTCCGATCCTTCCTCATCAGAGCCCAAAAGGAGAGGTGCTTTGCCCCGATCATGGCACACAGCTCTGCATCTGTCGAACTGCTGACTCTTTTTCCCTGGAGGTCCAAAGTCTCACGTGTTTTCCTGGTAGGGGCAGGAGTGGAAGAATGGACTCGTGTGTGTGGGTCCTTTCTGCGGTGGACGGCGGCAAGACCTCCTCGTTACGGGAATGAGTTCTTGCCTTTGCTGCTGTTGCCCACACGGATACAGCCCTCATCAGGCCGAGGCTTTGTTGGTCCACAGGAGTGTGGTCTCCAGTGAGGGACTCAGCTTCTCCAGACCTCAGTTTCCTTGTCTGTAGAACCGAGATGATGATACTGTTTACCTCACGCATCTTACAGGCTTCTTGCTTGACACTGATGGAAGGATGAATGTGAAAATACTGTGTGCTCTGTAAAATGCCGCACGGTTGTCAAGGATTTTTCTTCTGGACCCCCTGACTACCTAAAGTTTTGCCAATGCTTTGGAAACGCAAATGTCTCCCCGAGGCTGCTCGCTGGGACCTTGTGTCAGTAGGAATTAGAGCAAAGTATGATGGGAATAAGACTTAGAAACAAACAGCAGGGAAAGGAAATGGGGGGACTGGGGCACATGTGAAAGAGGAGATGGGAGAAACCAAGAACAGACCTGTTCCCTGTCTACAGACTTGTTTGCAGTGTTGCCTCGGGCTGGCCTGACCCCTAGGCTGGAACCCTCTCTCCGGGAGTCCTTCTTAGGCTCTCCTTACAAGTTTACTGAAGACAAGGGGCGTGGGAGGTGGACATATTTGTGAAAGGCCATACATGTCTCATCACAGATCTGACATCATGCTCCATATAGGCCATTCAAAGGGCTCTGTGGGCATACTCCCCTGGGGGACCATATACAGGAGACAGATAGACCCACATCATTTCTGATTCCATTCCCTAAGTCTTGAGGGCAGGCTTTTGTGCCTGGTCTGGTGCCGAGGGTTATAGAGAAGCCTTGAAGTCTCATCCCTGCTCTCAAGGATACTCACAATCTCATTAGGAAGATAGGAAGTAGATATGGGAAAACTTTGACACAAACCAGAAACAAACCCACTTGTGAATACCTGCCAAAATGCACATGTGGGATGTCTATTGCTGTAATACCTCGGAGGAGAGAAATAGTCCTAGCCAGCACGGCTAAGGAAGGAAGCAGAGAATCCATGTTTGAAAATAGTGGAAACTCCATTTGGACGGTGTTTTAGGTCACATCCCTAAACGCAGACCTTAAAATAAAGATCGATATGCAGGCGACTTCCCAAGGAAGTGCTTTGAAGAGGCAGAGGTAAGGGACTAGGGGCCAGAACAAGGTGAGAAGGACATCAAGTAGGGGTGCAATTTCACGTGACACCCCAGCCTCAGCCTGACCCCTCAGGGAGCTCTGGAGCATAAATGACACAAAACAGTTTGTCAGCCACTACACAAGGGTGGTTGACATGGTCCCCGTCCGTCGGTCGTTGGCTTTATTGGTTGCTGCAGGGTAGGCAGAGACTCCCCTCTTTTTTGGCCCTCTGCATGATGATGTGGGAAGTAGCCAAGCCCAGTAAAGTTGCAGGGGCCAACCGTCAGAAACAAGGCACGCAGAAGCTGGGGGCTGGTGCATGGAAGCCGTGAGAAAGCTTTGGGAAGAGCAGCAGCAGCGTTCGCTGCAGAGAGGAGAGGTGAGGCCAGAGTACGGGATGTCTTCATCACCAGAGTCAGAAGTCTGGACTCGGTCCTCTGTTCACCATAAGCCCTTACAAATTCCCGAGGAGGTGACTGGCACATGGAAAAGAGAAAGATGAAACCAACAGTGATATTCAAGGGGATTGGAGGTGGCGGAGCCTGGAGGCAGGCTGGGCCAGACATGCTCCTCCCGTTAGGGCCTCTGCACTGGCTGTTCCACGTTGCCTGGAATGTTTCTTCCCTGTGTCTCTGATTGGCTCCCTCCATTACCTCCTTCAGGTTTTTGCTCAGATTCCGCTTTCACACCAAAGCCTTCCCTGACGCCTCCATTGAACTCTACGTTGTGTGTTTTCTTTATTCACCATCCTAAGCTCCTTTACCCAGCTTTTTCCAAAGTGCTGATCAGTTGCCATTGAGTTTCACATCATACCTGTTTACTACGCCCATTGTTAATTGTCTCTTGTCCTTAGAATGTGAGCTCCTTGTGGGCAGGATCTCTGTTTTCCTCACCAATTCCTCCTGAGTGGGTAAGGAGCGCCTGGCCCATGGCAGACACCCAGTAAACATTCTGTATAATGAATCGCCATGATCAGAGGTGGGATGGAGGCTGTCCCAGAAGGAGCCAGATTGGAAGGCCAGACCTCGGAGACCTTATGGAGAAGAAATAGCAGGGATGGATGGGTCAACACAGGGGTTCAGTTGCAGGAAGGCACAAGAAAGGTCATGAAAATCTGGACAAGGGGATATAGAATGATGCTGTGTCCTTGGTGAGCAGCTGTGCCCAGGTTGGTGTGGTGGCATGGAGGGGACAGCAGCATCTTGAAGGGATATGCAATACAGTGAGGCTCTGGGGAGCAAATTTTCCCTTGAGGGGACTGCGGGGTGTGGGAGGGGGAAGTAGCTGCTTTGGATGCTCTTGGACCGGAGTCTTCTGCCTCTGCAGGGAAAGCCAGGTGCTTTGATAGGAGTGGGCGGGAGGCTTTTCCTGCTCCCCTGCCCGTGGCCTCCTTCCTGCCAGCAGGACCGCTGGGATAATGAGTGGTTTCCCGGCCTTTCCTCTGCACAAGCCTTTGCAAGTGTTCATTAGCCAAGCCTCCCCTGTCCCACGGAGCCTGGGAGGTCTCATTCACTCCGGGCATGGCTGGTAGCAGCCCTGAGCACACGCTTTGGGAGGTGGTGCTGGTTAACACTCCCATTGAGTGTGCGTGAGTGTGGATGAGGGTGAGGACAGCCCGCTACCAGGATGGCGATCCTAGCTTTTTGTTTTTGAATCAGGGTGGCATTCTGTCACCTAGGCGGGAGTGCAGTGATGCAGTGATGGCTTACTGCTGCCTCAACCTTCCAGGCTCAAGCGATCTTCCTGCTTCAGCCTCCCACATAGGTGGGACTATAAGCATGTACCACCACACCTGGCTAATTTTTAAATTTTTATTTTGTAGAGATAAGGTCTTGCTATGTTGCCCAGGCTGGTCTTGAACTTCAGGCCTCAAGCTGTCTTCCTGCCTTGACCTCCCAAATTGCTGGGATTACAGGCACGAGCCACTGCGACCTGGCCGATCCTAGCCTTTGAGGGCTACCTGGCATTAGGAGACAGTTGAGGTCAGGGCAGCTGCGACCTATTAGCTTGATTTCTTGTTGTTCTGCTGAAAAAGCAGCAAGGGGAGGGCTGGGCCGGGATGGTCAGATCGGTGTCCCCTGGGACGCTATTCTCTCTTTCTACCCCGAAGCCAGAGTCTGGACAGGGAGAGGCACCCCAGGAAGAAGTTCAAGGAGCTGTATTTGCCTTGTTGGGCACAGGAGGGGCTTTCTTCTCTGTGGCTGGGGCCGTGGGCCTGCTCTGGTGTCCTGATATTTAGCAGGAAATGGCACGTCGGCACAGTTAGTAGTCTTTTGAGGCAGACGATGGAAGTGCTGGCAGCTACAGGCATCCTCTTAGAGTAGGTAGACGAGGGGGCTAGGGTGGAGAGAGGATTAGGGCAGATGTCCTGTGCAGACTGGCTGGTGAGCACCTGTGAGATGGTTCTTGGGTTCTTGGAGACCTTCTGCTGTAAATGGGGACATGTTGCAGGGGACCGGAGGCCTGCTAGAGCCTGTGAACTTGGGGTTCTGTTTCTCTGACTCTACATCTCCACAGAGAGGTGAGGATGGAGAGGTGGAGAAAGCTGATGAATGGAACCCGGGACTGGGGCCTCCAGAGACCGGGACTCCCTTGGGGACCTGGTTCTCATGTGACTGTCCTCTTCGAATGGCTCTTCCTATCTGACATCTCCGTTTTAGGGTTGGAGGAGAGGATGGAAGCAGCTCTCACGCACGACCTCTGTGCTGCTGCATCGTCCCTTCCGTCTCTCCTGTTCTTGCTACAGGGGGCTCTGATGGCCGGTGGTCCCTGGTATCGGACACTGGCCTGAGGCAATGCACGGTGCTAGAATCTGATTGGATTTACTTGGTTTGCAGGTTGCACGAGACCTGGTCATCTCAAGGTAGGAGTCAATAAGTGCATGTGATTAACTGATCTGACTCGGGGCACTTCGAGGGCTCCTGTTGTCATCTTGTCATTTTCCTCTGCTTTTCTCATGTATCCTTCTTTTTTTTGCAACTTGAGAAGTGAGATTGCAGCCTACCAAGGTGAGGCCACACTTGCAGGGATGGCCTTTGAGCCAAGGCTTCCTACGGGCTGCTATAGGAGGGGAGAGCATCCTGGCACTGGGCTACATGGCAGACTGCAGTTGCAAGGATTAGCAGTGCGAGCCCTGATCCTGCTACCTCTTTGCTGTGTGATCCCAGACAACTTGCTTCACTTCTCTGAACCTGAGACCTGCCTCACAAAAATGAAGAGGAAGCATTTGCCTTTACGTTGGGTAACTGAAGAGTGATAGATTAATACTGATCATGGTAGTAGCTACCATTCCTTGAAGACCCTCATGGTGCTTGGCACTTACCTGTGTGATACAATTCTCATAGCAGCCATCTAGGGGTACTTTTACTTCCATTTCGTAGGTAAAGGGGCAATGGCATGGAAGTTTGCATTCCTTGAAACGTGCTTCTCTTTCCATTATGTGATTCTGTGTCCGTGGTGAAGGAGGCCTTCCCTGCCTAACATGTCCTATTAGCTACTTTGGGAGCTACCAACAGGGGTGGGCCCAGACCGAGCCCTGGATCCTGGCTTCCTGTGACACCTCTGCATCTCCTCCCTCCCTCATCCCTGGAGACTGTCATTCAAAAGAGCCCTGTGGTGCAGCTTCTGCGTTTGGTGCCCTGTTGTTTGTCAGGATCAAGGCAGGTTCCTAGCAAACTTTAGAATTTGTTAAAGATCTTTGGCCTGATGCCTCAGGGAAAGTGCTGCTTAAGAACCTCTTTTTTGAGTTGAATCGGCACCGTCTCATCTCTCCTTTCAAAATAACTTTTTTTTAATCTCCTGTTTGGGCTCCAGGAATTTTTTTCTCAGCTTTTCCTAGGACCTCCCAGCCATTTATTTTTGCAATGCACTATAACCTTGCGAAACATTTAAGGATCTCTAGCTTGTCATCTCAAAGGGGTATAGAAATTGGAGTTGTAGAAGAAACGAATACAAATAAATTAAAGCTTGAAACTTCCCAGATGAACTTGATTTAATTTTTAATAATCATTTATATTTATATAGAATTATATGATAGCTAATCAATCAAATATTAATAATGAATAACTTCTAATTATAACATTAATTATATGATAGCTAATCAAATTATTAATAATGAATAACTTCTAATTATAACATTAATTAGATATTAAAATAGCAGAGAATAACTAGTTGACTACTTAAAAAATGTTCCATAAGAGATGGGTAAGAGATGGTAAAGTACCTTTTATTGTTTAATCTTTTTTTTTTTTTTTTTTTCGGGACAGAGTTTCACTCTTGTCACCCAGGCTGGAGTGCAGTGGTGCAATCTCGGCTCACTGCAACTTCCAACTCCTGGGTTCAAGTGATTCTCCTGCCTCAGCCTCCCAAGTAGCTGGGATTACAGGTATGCACCACCACACCTGGCTTATTTTTGTATGTTTAGTAGAAATGGGGTTTCACCATGTTGGCCAGGCTGACTTCAAATTCCTGATCTCAGGTGATCAACCTGCCTCAGCCTCCCAAAGTCCTGGGATTGCAGGCATGAACCACTGTGCCCAGCCTATTTTAATCATTTTCAGATGCAATGAATATAATTCTATTCCAGAGCCATAGAAAGATGCCAATTTATTTGTAATATACTTTGCTTTCTTTGAAAATAATGTTTTATTTCTCACATAACCTTCAGAATAATCTTAACAATGCTTTTGACAGATTGCCTTGTGAAGTAGTTAACAACAACAACAACAAAAATTGGTTGGGCATAGTAGCTCACCCCTATAATCCCAGCACTTTGGAAGGCCAAGGCAGGTGGATCATTTGAGGCCAGGAGTTCGAGACCAGCCTGGTCAACATGGTGAAACCCTGTCTCTACTAAAAATACACCAGTGAGCTGGGTGTGGTGCACATCTATAATCCCAGCGACTGGGGAGGTTGAGGCATGAAAATTGAGCCTGGAGGGTGGAGATTGCAATGAGCTGAGGTCATGCCACTGCACTCCAGCCTGGGTAACAGAGAGAGATTCTGTCTAAAAAAAAAAAAAAAAGAAAAAAAAAAAAGAAAGAAAAAAGAAAGAAAGAAAATACATCACTTAGACGGAGAGAGACTCTAACAAAAACAAACAACAAACTAACAACCCCCCCCACCAAAAAAAAGAGGAAAATGCATCAGAATACCTAGAAAGAAGATATAACAAGGTGACATGAAAACTGTTTTCACAGAGAACCTATGTACACATCTTATCATTGAAAAGATTTCTAAAAAGTTATTAAAAACAACTGTATTAGAAATGAACAAAGCAGCTGTAAATCAATTAGCTTGAAATAAGAATATCAGTTTATGTGAGAGAAGGGTGAGTTGTGTAACAAACAATTCAGACATCTCTATGGAGCTGTAGTAAGAACTGTGTTTCAAAATTTACATCTGACATTTCCCTCTTCTGTCTGTGAGGATGGAGAAAAGCAGGTGGGGTCGAGGGCAACCAGGGAGGAGGGAGCAGTGCGAGTGGCCATGGCATGGATTTTGAAAAAGGTGTATAAAGAAAGCCCGTTGCACTCCACAAAAAGATTTTATTTGGTCTTTATTTGTAGTGAATTTGTTTCCAGCTTTCCAAGAAAGGAGATAAATGAGTTATCTTAGCGGCAGCAGGATAAATGAGCATGGGTTTTCGAGTCAGGTTACTCAGTTCCACATCCCTAGGATGGATCTCAGAATACTCTCCCTGTATATTCTCCAATAAGTAAAGATGATCTATGCAAAGCACTGGGCCCATGATGGATTCTTTTAAAATGACTGCTAAGATCTGTATGAATGATGTTCTGTCGGGAGGATGACTCTGCCGGTTGAAGCACATGCTGTGGAAGAGAGCAGACTCTTTGGTTAAGTGACTCCAGTAGTTCAGGTTAGGACATTCCTCACTTCATTATGCAGTATTGCAAGTACACCAGTGAATAGTTGCGTGTCAACATTTCAAAGCTAGTTGGCTCCAAGGTATTTCTAGCTTGGAAATTTCCACTAATTGAAGCCTTGCTTTGTACAAAATGCAGTGTGGAGGTTGGAAACTGGAGAAATTACCTGGCTTGCTCCCAAGTCTTTTTAATGGCCTCATCTTCAGGCTCTGTTTCTTGGTCTGACTGCGCCACAGGGGAAAACAGTTGCCTGTGGTGTCATGAGCTTTGCTCTGGCTGTCAATCAGCGTCCCCTGGGAGGGAAGATAATTTTATACACATCAACTAAGGAACTTGCGAAGCTCAAAAGGCCACATCACAGAGCTTTCTCTCAAGTGAATTTGTGGAATGAAAGCCATCCTATAGTTTTAATACATAGGCCTCAAAGGTGGGGCCCTCATACCAGGAGACTCTTTTAGCAGCTGGTGCCGGCCTGAAGCATGACACATCAAAGAACCAAGGGGCTCGATCTGCTCAGGGCCAGGCCAGACTAAGCACACTGCCCTGGAGACACAGGAAGACCAATGAGTCCCATCTCTATGTCATCAAGATGCCCTACGGGCTTCCTGAAACTCAGATATCATTTGATTAGTAGGAGAAGAGGGGGAGAAACAGCCCTGGTAGGAAATTTGACTTTGTCTTTTAAAAAAATCTTTTATTTTAGGCTCAAGGGTACATGTGCAGGTGTGTTCTATAGGCAAACTGCGTGTCACGGGGGTTTGAGGTATAGATTATTTTGTCACTCAAGTAAATAAGCACAGAAATATAGGCAGTGTTTCAGTCCTCAGCCTCCTCCCACACCCACCCTTAAGGAGGCCCCGGTATCTGTTGTTCCCTTCTTTGTCTCCATGTGCACTCAACTTTTTTATTTTTCACAGTTGAGAATTTAAATTTTTAAAAATTATTCATTGTGTCAATTAATTTGCAATATTGAAAGACTAGGACCTTCAGGGATGTGGTTAAAAAAAAACCCCACAAAATTAAAATGTAATGAACTCTGAAAAACTGCACACCAACTTGGACACTGTATTAGTACTGCCTCCTTATTTCAGGAAATCATCTCGTGTTCCAGGATGCTCCAACTATTCACTCTTGTATTGTTTCGTGGTTTCTTCTTTTCTTTCAACTTTTATTTGAGGTTCAGGGAGCACCTGTGGAGCTTTGTGACATGGGCAAATTGTATGTCACTGGGGTGTGGTGTACAAATGATTTCTTCATGCCCTGGTAGTGAGCATAGCACATGATTAGCGGTTTTTCAATCCTCTTAACCTCCTCCATCAAGTAGGTCCTGGTGTCTGTTGTTCCCTTCTTTGTGCCCATGTGTACTCGATGTTTAGCTGCCACTTATGAGTGAGAACATGTGGTATTTGGCTTTCTGTTCCTGCATTAATTAGCTTAGGATAATGGACTCTGGTGGCATCTATGTTGCTAAAAGGGACGTGATTTTTTTAGGGCTGTGTAGTATTCCATGGTGTATGCACACCACATTTTCTTTATCCAGTCCGTCATTTGTGGGTGTCTAGGTTGGTTCCACATTTTCACTGTTGTGAATAACACTGTGATGAACATATGAGTGCTTTTTTTTTTTTTTTTTGGCAGAATGATTTATCTTCCTTTGGATATATGCCCAGTAGTGGGATTACTGGGTCAAATAATTCTCCTCTTAGTTCTTAGAGAAATTTCCAAATGATTTTCCACAGTGGCTGCACTAATTTACATTTCCACCATCAGCGTATAAGTGTCCTCTTTTTCTCTACAACTTCACCAAAATGTTATTTTTTGACTTTTTAATAATGGCCATTCTGACAGGTGAGAGATGGTTATCTCAATGTGGTTTTAATTTGCATTTCTCTCATGATTAGTAGTGTTGAGCTTATGTTTCACGTGCTTGTTGGCTGCATGTATGCCTTCTTTTGAGCAGTGTCTGTTCATGCCGTTTGCCCATTTTTAAACGGGGTTGTTTTTCACCTATTGATTTGTGTAAGTTTCTTATAGATTCTGAATATTAGACCTTTGCTGAATGCATAGTTTATGAATATCTTCTCATTTTGTAGGTTGTCTGTTTACTCTGTTGTTATTTTCTTTTCCTCTGCAGAAGCTCTTTGGTTTAGTTTTAAGTTTTGTTTATTTTTATTTTTTGCCATTGCCCAGGCTAGAGTGCAGTGGTGTGATCGTAAGCTCACTGCAGACTTGATCTCTCAGGATCAAGAAATCCTCCCACCTTAGCCTACAGAATAGCTGGGACTATAGGCATGTGCCACTACACCCAGCTGATTTACTTTTTATTTTTTTATTCTTAGTAGAGACAGGGTCTCACTGTGTTTCCCAGGCTGTTCTCAAACTCTTGAGTTCAAGCAGTTCTCCTGCCTTAGCCTTGCGAAGTGCTGGGATGACAGGCGTGGTCCACTGCATCCACCAGAAGCTCTTTGGTTTAGTTAGGTCCTACTTGTCTATTTCTGTTTCTGTTGCAATTGCTTTTGGAGACTTCGTTATGAAATCTTTGCCAAGGCCTATGTTACCAATGATGTTCCCTAGGTTTTCTATTAGAGTTTTTATAGTTTTAGGTTTTACACTTAAGTCTTTAATCCATTTGTATATGGTGAAAGGAAGGGATCTAGGTCCAATCTTCTGTATATGGCTAGCCAGTTATCCCAGCACGATTTAGTGAATAGGGAGTCCTTCTCCATTGCTTGTTATTGTCAACTTTGTGGAAAATCAGATGGTTGTAGGCACGCGGCTTTATTTCTGAGTTCAATAACCTGTTCCATGAGTCTGTGTATCTGTTTTTGTACCAGTACCATGCTATTTTGGCTGCTGTAGCCGTGTAGTGTAGTTTAGTAGCCAGTGAAGCTGGGTAAAGTGATACCTCAGGTAATGTGATTTCTTTGTTCTTTTTGCTTAGGATTACTTTGAATATTTGGGCTCTTTTTTGGTTCCATATGAATTTTAACATAGTTTCTTATAATTCTGTGAAAAATGACATTGGTAGTTTGGTAGAAATGGCACTCAATCTGTAAATTGCTTTGAGTAGTATGGCCATTATAATGATATTGATTCTTCCTGTACATGAACATAAAATATTTTTCCATTGGTTCATGTTGTCTCTGATTTCTTTCAGCAGTGTTGTGTAATTCTCATTGTAGGGATCTTTCACCTTCCTGGTTAGCCATATTACTATTCTTTTTGTGGCTACTGTGGGTGTGATTACATTCTTGGTTCTCAGCTTGGACATTATTGGTGTGCAGAAATAATACTGATTTTTGTACATTGATTTTGTATCCTGAAACTTTGCTGAAATTGTTTATGAGTTTTAGGACCTTTTGTGCAGAGACTAGGGGGTTTTCTATGAATAGAATCATATTGTCTGCAAAGAGAGATAGTTTGACTTCCTCTCTTCCTATTTGGATGCCTTTTATTTCTTTCTCTTGCCTGATTGATCTGGGTAGGAATTCCAGTACTAAATTGAATAGGAGTGGTGAGAGTGGGTATCCTTATCTTGTTCCAGTTCTCAAGGGAAATGCTTCCAGCTTTTGCACATTCAGTATGATGTTGGGTTTGTCATGGAGGGCTCTCATTATTTTGAAGTATGTTCCTTTAATATGTAGTTTGTTGAGCTACTAGCTCATGAAGGGATATTGAATATATATATATATATATTTTAACATGAAGGGATATCGAGTATTATCAAAAGCCTTTTCTGTGTCTGTTGAGATGTGTTTTTTGTTTTTAGTTCTGTTTATGTGATGAGACACATTTATTGATTTGCATATGTTGAACCAACCTTAAATCCCAGGAATAAATTCTACTTGATCATGGTATATGATATTTTTGATGTGCTGCTGGATTCAGTTTGCCAGCATTTCATTGAGGATTTTTGTGCCTATGTTCATCAGGGATGTTGGCCTGAAGTTTTCTTTTTTCATTGTATCTCTGACAGAATTTAGTATCAAAATGATGCTGGCCTCATAGAATGAGTTACGGAGGAGTTTCTTTTCCTCAGTTTTTTGGAATAATTTCAGTAGGATTGGTACCAGCTCCCTCATTGTATGTCTGGTAGAATTTGGCTGTGAATCTTTCTGGTCCAGGGATTTTTCTGGTTGGTATGTCTTTTTAATTATTGATTCGATATTGGAACTTCTTATGGTCTGTTCAGGACTTCAATTTCTTCTGGTTCAATCTTGGAAACGTGTGTGCTTCCAGGAATTTACCCATTTCTTCTAGGTTTTCTAGTTTGTATATATAGAATTATTCACAATAGTCTCCAATGGTTTTTTGTATTTCTGTGGGGTTAATGGCCCGTCACTTTTGTCATTTCTGATTGTGTTTATTTGGATCTTCTCTCTTTTTCTTTCTTTTTATTTATTTATTTTCTTTTTGAGATGGAGTCTCACTCTGTCTCCTAGGCTGGAGTGCAATGGCATGATTTCAGCTCACTGCAACCTCTGCCTCCAAGGTTCAAGCAATTCTCCTGCCTCAGCCTTCCTAGTAGCTGGGATTACAGGCACCCACCATCACACCTGGCTAATTTTTGTATTTTTACCTGAGTCAGGGGTTTTGCCATGTTGGCCAGGCTGGTCTCCAATGCCTGATCTCAGGTGATCTGCCCACCTTAGCCTCCCAAAGTGCTGGGATTATAGGTGTGAGCCACCATGCCTGGCCCCAGGTAGATTTTAGAGGCAGACACTTGGCCTCCCAAAGTGCTGGGATTATAGGTGTGAGCCACCATGCCTGGCCCCAGGTAGATTTTAGAGGCAGACACAGAGGAGTAGAAAATGCTCTTGTCTGGGACCCAGAAGACCTCTCTTTTTCTTTATTAATATAGCTAGCAGTCTGTAAATCTTGTTTATTCTTTCACAAAACCAACTTTTGGTTTTGTTGATCATTTGTATAGATTTTTGCATCTCAGTTTCATTCAGTTCAACTCTGATTTTGGTTATTTATTGTCTTCTGCTGGCTTTGGGTTGGTTTGCTCTTGTTTTTCTAGTTTCTCTAGGTATGATGTTAGATTGTTAATTTGAGATCTTTCTAACTTCTTGATGTAGGCATGAAAACTTTCTTCTTAACACTGCTTTAGATGTGTTCCAGAAAGTCTGGTATGTTATATCTTTGTTTTCATTAGTTTCAAATAGTTTTTTGATTTCTGCCTTGTGGTATTTTTTTTTTTTGTACATTCAACTTTGAATTGATTCATCTTTTTCCCTTAAAAAGCTGAGATATCCCAAAAGAAAATAAAATTTCTTGCTCTGTCTCCCAGGCTGGAGTACAGTGATATGATCACGCCTAACTGTACCTCCCACCGCAGCCTCCTGAGTAGCTGGGACCACAGACATGTACCACCATGCCTGGCTAATTAAAAAAAAAATTTTTTTTTTTTTTTGTAGGGATGGGGTTTTGCTATGTTGCCCAGGCTGGTCTTGAACTCCTCAGCTCAAGTGATCCTCCCACCTCAAACTCCCAAAATGCTGGTATTACAAGTATGAGCCACTAAGCCTGGCTGAAAAGCAGTTTTAAGTCAGCAGGGTCTTAAGCAAATTTAAATAGCATGTTTAAACACCCCTCCTCCTACTGCCCAGAGGGATTTAGGGCTCAATATTAAAACTAAATTTGGCTTTTAAAAAGGTATAAGTAAAAAACTCTAGTCATCTGAGCCATATGTATAATTTTTGTATTTCTACATATATCAAATAATAAATATAAAAGATACAAAAGGATTAGTAGAGTGAAGGCAAAATAATACAACATATTTAAGATGAATCAAAAAGCAGGTACACTATATGCCGTAAATGCCTTCTCAGTTATGAATTGGACTTCAGTTTTGGCTCTCAACTTCTTTGCAGCTAGATAAGAAGAGAACACAATTAGTCACAGGTGTCATGTATTTATAAGGTGAAAGAAAAATAGTTGCTCTGGAGGAGGTTTCTGGACACTGAAGATGGGGGGACCATGAGGTACTTAGTGGTGCAGTAGACAAATAACATCTGTGGAAACAACACGATGGGAATTTATTAATATTTTTGAGAAATAGTTATAGAATGTGAACATTATGCTTAGGTGCTGGGGATGTGCAATGGACTGGTGTTTATGTCCCTTCGACAGATTCATATGTTGAAACCTAACCCCCAACTGCAAGGTTTGAGCTGAGACCTCTGGGGACATCTGCCAGGGTCTGCCAAGAGGAGAAACTTGAGCTGGTTCCTGTAGGATCAGGAACAACCATAATAACAAAAGCAAACACTTGGTGCATGCTTTGTCTATTCTAGGAACTCTTCTAAACACTTTACCATCTAATGTGTTGGTTAGCTTATTTTAGTATTCACTACAGCACTGTGAAGCAGTTAGTTCTATTATAGCCCCCGTTCTACAGATGAGGAAACCGAGACACAGGTAAGTCAGGCATTGTGCTGTGGATCACCTACCTGGTAAGCAATGGCAAGCAATGGAGCCCCCCTTCCAATCTGCCTTGAGGGAATTGACTTCTACTCATCCTTCAGTCTTCTCTGGGAGAGGTCTCCTGATTTCCTTGATGAGGCTGAGTTTACGTGTTGTTACAGCATGCCGTACTTGCTTAGAACTTACCACATTATATGATTACAAATGTATCTATGTACGTTATTCATTCAATTTGGTAAATTATGTATAACTTACTATATAATTAATTGTTATATGTTATATTATTTATTTAATGTCTGTTTCTCCCTGTAGACTGTAATCTCCATTAGGGCAGAAACTATTCATGTGTTTTCTCACTATTTGATCTCTGGTATAAGAGTTTGGCACACGTAAGACACTCAGTAAATATTTTTTAAGTGAATAGAGCCAGGATAAGGCTTGAGCTATATGAATAATTCTTGGTAGAAACCTAAGGTGGCAGAGAAAGACAGTGGGCATGGGGTTTGGAGATATTTTAGGACAATCCTTCTACATATACCATCTGCGTGGATTCCTCTTTTTTGTTGTTGTTGTTTGCCTTAAAAATAAACTCTGAGCAGAATTACCCACCCAGTAAGGTACGCTGTGTGCCTTTCTGGGGCAGAGGCAAGAAAAAGCGAAGGAGAGTTGGAAGTACCACTTCTCCTTCTATGATAGCAAGCTGAACCAGTACAGCAGTGCAGAATGTGCCGGGACACATTTTTATGTCTTACTTTTCTTTTCCTCCCTGAGTCTCTAAGAGACAGAGGCATAGAGGACCAGATGCTGGGAGGCAGCTTGTGTCACATTTTCCTTTGTTCCCTGTTTCCCATTTTTGGAAGAGCCCTCACAACTTAGGGCAGGACAGGGTGAGGGTGGCTCCCACTGTCTGTCTTGCTGCAGGGTTGGCAGGGATGGGAACCCGTTTTGCTTTAGTCTTTTGACATCATGTCACTCTTTCTCTGTATCCTAAGCTGCTGTCTCCCAGTTTCTATTTCCAGGGGAGGATGGTGGCTGAGTCTATATTTGATGGGATTTTCTCCTTCTCTTTGTCACATTTGACTTAGTGAAGGTGAGTTAATTAGATGCATTAAACAATCTGGAAGCTGGCAACTGGAGTTTTGTGGCCTTTGCTACTTCTGTACCCCCGAGGCTGCCAGGGATACTGTGGCTGTTTTGAGCTCAGCTCCTCCTACCATTTGCATGATAAGGAACTTAGCTTCTCCCAGGAAGAAGAACTGGCTAAGAAAAGAGTTTACTGTATGGTCCCTTACCTTGAATGCCCCCACTAGTTTTCCGAGTCGTTTATTTGTTAATTGAGTAGATGTTTATTGAGTGCCTTCTAGGTGCACAGGTCTATGATAACAAGCACTTAAAAAGAATATAAAAAGGGGTTATATAAAAATCATGGACAGTTGTTACCAGGGGAGTTGATAAGAGAGGTGGAGTTTTAGTTGAACTTCTAAACGTGGATAGGATTTTGATCAAGGGTGGAGTTGGGTGTAGGGGGAGATCCTAGAATTCTGGAATTCTAAGTGGAGGTGATTGGGTGGGCAAAGGCCAGAATAAAGACATACCTGTGGTCTGGCAAATGAATCAATGTTACTGTAGCAAAGAGTTCATATGGTATTTGTGGTGGCAGGGAGATGTGTTTGGAGATGAACGCTGGCGTTAAAGAGTAGGAACACTTTGAAGGTTATGTGGGGAGCCATCAGAGGTTTTACAGCAGGGATGAAATAGGATAAAACTTAAATTTCAGGAAGTATGTTCTAAAAAATAATTATCTTCTGGAGGATAAATTAAAGGAGGAGAAATGGAAATCAAGGAGACCAGTTCAATTCAAGTCTGTAATATTAACTAACATTTAAATAATGTTTACTGTGTAGCAGGTACTGTTCTATACACTTCACATATGTTACATCGTTTAATCTTCACAATAATCCTCTGATATTGGTACTATTATAATTCCTGTGCTACAGTAAGAAAATGAATGCGTAATGAGGTTAAATGACTTGCCCAGGATCATACAGCCAATGAACAAATACAATGAGTGAGCATTTGTACTCAGACAGTCTGGCTCCAGCATTCCATACTTTTAATAATACACTATCAATTCTCCTGGTATTTATTGAACCCTAACAATGTTCAGGAGCTGCTAGCAGCATATAAACCTAAATAAAATGCACATAGTTTTGTCCATCACTTAGTTAATGTGCAATTAGTTCGGTAATTCAGATGATGATTAAGATTTTAACTATAGTGAGGGTAATAGAAATGGATAAAAAGGGAATAATTGACAGAACTTAGTGCTAGACTTGTTGTGGGGTTTGGGAACACTTACAGTTTAGAAGCTTGGACTGATCCTTCCTTCAATTTACTTATTTGTGATATGGGTGTAATAATATTGACAGAGATCTAGCTTCTCGCCAAGATGGAGCACAAAGGACCGTATTGAACTTCCCACTGGAAATAACCAAGTATCACATGTGGTATATGAGATAAGAGTTTGCAAGATCTTGAACATTAAGCCAAAAACGATAGTAGTCTTTGAGAGATGGCGAGCACATGAGGTGAACTCTATGATTGTTCTACCTTACTGTCTTGAGAGAGATTCCATGCAGCATTGCAAGGCATAGAAACCCAGGTAGATTCCAGCAGACTCCCTGAATTGAGGAGACAAAGCTGAGATCCCACGGAGACCAAAGAGATTAGAGTTTACAGGACAGAGTGACAGACAGGAGAGACGTGTACAGAGAGAGAACTCTAGAGATTTGTAGAGGATCCCTTTTAAGTACTCAGCTGAATGCTTATAAATGCATGTATGTGAGCAAACTTCCCAATGCTGGGGAAAAAACTGCCTGATAGGAATAGACGTAAAAGTGCCCAGAATTCACACAGGGGCATAAATAGTGCCTATTCTCAGTAGGCAAACTGGAAACCTCATGATTCAGGGACTTTTGGTAGTATACACAGAAAGGTCTTCTTTAGTAGTGGGGAAAAATTATCTCTAGAGCAAATATCAGTCTTGTTCAGCAAAACAAATTTTAAAAGCAAGACACAAAAGGACTGAAGTGTTTCCAAGCGTTTCAACGTCTCAGAACAAAGCTCACAAATATTTATGGGGAAACAATTTCCAGCATCCAATGAAGTAAAATTCACAATGTCTACCATCTAGTCAAAAATTACCAGGCATTCAAAGGAGCAGGAAAATACATCCATAATGAGGAAATAAGTCTATCAGAATTGAGGTAAATTTAAGAATTAACAGACAAGGACATTAAAATCATTACTGTAACTGTATTAAATGTGTTCAAAAAGTTAAGTAGAGACATGGGAAATAAACAGAGGCCAAGTCCAGCTTCTAAAAATGAAAACTACAATGTGTGAGATGAAAAATACATTAGATGAGAGGAATGATAGGTTGGACTCTGCAAAAGGAAAGTTTAGTGAACTTAAAGTCATAGCAATAAAAATATGCAAAATAAGATAAAGGAAAAGGGATGTGTTTTAAAGAAGGACAGAGCATTAGTAAGCTGTGGAACAACTTTGGGCAGCCTAATATACATGCAATTGGAATACACAAAGGAGAGAAGAGACAGAAAGGAGAGAAAAAATATTGGAAGGAATGATGGCTGAAAATTTCCAAATTTAATGAAAACTATAAATTTACAAATTCAAGAGGCTTACAAACCACAAGCAAAAGAAACCCAAAGAAAACCAAGGCACATCATAATTGAAGTGCATAATCAAGGCTCATCAAATAAAAACCACCATGTTTTAGTCTGTTTGAGCTGCCTTAATAAGATACCACAAACTGGGTAGCTTATAAGCAACATTTTTTTCTTGCAATTTGGTCGGCTCGTAAACCTGAGATCAAGGCAGATTTGGTGTCTGGTGAAGCCCTACTTTCTGGCTTACAGACAATGCCCTTTTCAGTTTGTCCTCACATGATGGAAAGGGCTAGCTAGCTCTCTGGGATCTCTCTTGTAAGAGGGCCAATGTGTGACATGAAAATCATGACTGTCATGACGGCTGTACCCTTATGATATAATGTCCTCCTAAAGGCCTCACCTCCTAATAGCAGATTCATGATTTGGTGTCAACATACGAATTTGAGGGGGACAGAAACATTTAGATCAAAGTATATGATAAAGAGAAAATCTTAGCAGCCAGAGAAAAACACACATTATGGACAGAGGAACAGAGACAAGGATGACAGCTTTCTTTTGGAATCAATACAAATGAGAAGGCAGTGGCAATATCTTTAAAGTGCTAGGAGAATGAAACCCCTGTCAACCTAGAATTTATGTCCAGGGAAAATAGCTTTCAAAAATGGAAGAAAAATAAAAACTCTTTTAGTCATAGAGAACCTGAAAGAATTCATTACCAGCAGAACCACACTATAAGAAATATTAAAGGAAGTCTGTCAGGCAGAAGGAATAAGAAACCAAATGGAATTCTGGATCTATAAAAAGGAATGATGAACACCCCAAATGGTTACTAAGTGAATAAATAGATAGGATTTTTTCTTATATAAATCTCTTTAAAAGAAAATATACTATTTAAATAAAGCAGTAACAATGTGGTATGTGGTTTATAATATATGTAAAAGTCGAAGGCATAACAGAAATGGACCAAAAGTTGGGAGGGGAGAAATGGAAACGTACTAGCGTAAGGTTCTTATATCTGAAGTGATATGCTGTCATTTAAAGGTAGACTGTCATAAGGTAAATATATATATTTAGCATAAATATATATAATATCACTTATTTAAATATAAATATATATTTAAATATATAGTAAATATATATACACACACTATATTTAAATATATATTTAATATATATACTATAAATCCTAAGTCAACCATTAAAATAGCAAAGACTTATAGCTAATAAGCCAATAATGGAAATAAAATAGAACAATACAAAATATTCAGTTTATCCAAAAGAAGGAAGAAAAAGGAAAAACCATCTCAATAAATACCGCAGTTGAAAGAGATATTGTCAGATTGGATGAAACAAGACCCAACAGCATCCTGCCTATGAGAAACGTACTGTAAATAATAAAGATACAAACTTTAGAGTACTAAATGGCTATTTTGGAAGAGAAGAAACATCTCAAAGTGGTGACTTTAGCTTCCATCTTAAGAGATGAAAGAAAGAAGAGCAAAGTAAACCCAAACTAGGTACAAGAAAATCATAAAGATCAAAGCTAAAACCAATTACATAGACAACAGAAAAGTAGAGAAAAATCAATGAAAACAAGAGCTGGTTCTTTGAGAAAGTCAATAAAATTGGTTAACCTGTAGCCAGACTGATCAGGAAAAAACAAACGAGAGAAGGCACAAATTACCAATACAGGTTGAACACCCCAATCCAAAAGTTCAAAATCTGAAATGCTCCAAAATCCAACAAAATTTGAGCACTGACATGATGCCGAAAGTCATGCTCAAAGGAAATGATCACTAAGACATTTTGGACTTAGGATTTTTGCGTCAGGGATGCTCAACTGGCAGTCATAATGCAAATATTCCAGAATCTTAAAAAAAAAAATCTGAAATCCAAAATACTTCTGGTCCTAAGCATTTTAGATAAGGAGTACTTACCTAAGAGAGGTGACATTACTATACATCTTACAGATATTAAAAAGATAATAAAAGTATTGTGAACAGCTTTGTGTCAATAATTCAACAACTTAGATCAAGTTGAGAAAGTCCTTGAAAGACACAAGCTGCCAAAAACTTAAGAAGAAAAAATAACCTGAATAGCTGCATATTTATTAGAAAAATAATTTTTTTTGTTAAAAACCTTTCACGATGAGAATTCCAGACCCAGAGAATTTCGTGGTGAATTCTACTAAACATTTAAATAAATAATACCAATTATACACAAATGCATCTAAAAAATCAAAGAGGAAGGAATACTTCTTAACTCATTTTATGAGGTCAGCATTACACTGGTAGCAAAACTGTTCCAGAATATTCAGGAGACCGGAGAGACCAATGGGTGAAATAGGAGGATTGTATTAAGGTGGCCCCACTGGCTCAGTGGATTAGCATCCCAAGGCTGAGCAAAGGAGAAAGAAAATGGGGTACTTTTTATATACCCAGGATGAGGTAGCAGCTAACAGGTTTACAGAAGCCAGAACAAAGAACAGTTAATTTGTAACGTTTTGTGATGTACGTTACATTTGAAAAATAGCATTTGGAGAAAGCACTGTACATTGTTTGGGTGTTATCTTGCCCTGTGACCTTGCAGCTGGTCAGCAAGAAAAAGAGAAGTCTTGAGATGCCTGGGAACTTTGCTGAGAATGTGGGGAGAATAGATAAGGTAGGTTTTACAGGGAGTTGGTTAATTTTAAACAGAGCTGGGGGTTAGGTTTTATATTGAACAGCACATAATACAGCAAAATTTACTTTATTATACAGCAACTACAAATTGTAAGGTTTTGTTTTACTCTTATTGCTATTATTTAATTTCCTTCTTCAAAACCAGATAAAAGGTATAAAAAGAAAACTGCAAATCAGTATCCCTCATGGACATAGTTGCAAAAATAATTTGTTTGCTGAAACAAAATTTCATCAAACTGAATTCAAACAAGTGGAAATAAACACATTAAAATATGCTCAATTTTGTTAGTTGTTAGAGAAATGTAAATTAAAACCTTAACAAGGGACCACTACATATCTATTAAGATAGCTAAAATTAAAAATACCAATGGTATGAAGTGGTAGGATGTGGAAGAACTGGAACTCTGAAACACTAATAATGGGAATATAAAATGGTAGAATTATGTTGGAAAACAGTTTAGCAGTTTTCAAAAAAGTTAAACATATACCTACAAAATGATATAACCATTTTACTCCAAGTAATTTACCCAAAGGTAATGAAAGTATGTGTCCATATAGGCCGAGCGGGTGGCTCATGCCTGTAATCCCAGCACTTTGGGAGGTGAGGCGGGTGGATCACGAGGTCAGGATTTCAAGACCAGCTTGGCCAACATGGTAAAAACCCTGTCTCTACTAAAATTACAAAAATTAGCCAGGCGTAATGGCAGGCACCTGTAATCCCAGCTACTCGGGAGGCCGAGGTAGGAGAATTGCTTGAAACCAGAAGGTGGAGGTTGCAGTGAGCCGAGATTGCACCACTGCACTCCGCTCCAGCCTGGGAAACAAGAGTGAACCTCAATATCAAAAAAAAAAAACAAAAAAACGGAAGAAAGTATATGTCCATATAAATTCTTATACACAAGTATTCATAGAAGTACGTATAATAGGAAAAAACTGGAAATGACCCATGTATCCATTATCAGAAGCATGGATAAACAAATGCGTATATCAATACAATGGAATACTGTGGAGCAGTAAAAAGGGACGGACTGTTGATATGAGCTACAACGTGGAATGGATCTCAAAATAAGTATGCTGAGTGAAAGCAGCCAGGCAAAAATGAGTTTGTAATATATGATTCCACTCATGCAAAATTCTAGGAAATTCATACTAATATGTAGTGACAGAAAGCATGTCAATGATTGCTTGGAGGTGATAAGGAAGTGGAGGGGGGGTAAGGGGAAAATTACTGAAGGATACATACAAATTAGTTTTTTTTGGAAAATGGATATGTTCATTATCTTGATTTTGGTATTATTTCATATTGTACTCAATTCTACTTCAGTAAAGCTGTTAACATAGTAATGAAACTTCAGTGATTAGTGAGATGACACATGAAAGTTCTTTATATGCTGCACAATACTATAGAATAGTTATTAATTATATAAAAGGAATTACATCTAACTGTGAGGGTGTAAGGTTATGAAACTAGAAGTGTGGCAGTAGGATCAGCAGAAGAAAGGAAGAAGAACTGATTTGTAAAAGATTCTGAATCCTATTTTCCCAAATTTATGTAGGAAACAGGTAGGTGAGAACACCCAGGAGCTAGCTGAGAATGCAGAACTACAGCTGCAGAGAGGTGAACGCTACCACAAAAATGTGCATGTGAGCATGGAGGTGAGCGCAGAAGCCAGGAGAGCAGATGAGATCTCTGGCCAGAAAGAATGGAACAAGGGAAGAGCAGCCTGGAGACTGCTCCCAGCTGGAACGGTAACTAGGGAGGGGGCTATTTGGGATAGGGCAATTAGAGGTCATCCAAAATGGTGACCTTTGAGCTGAGCCAGCCATATGCAGATCAAGGGGAAGAGTGTTCCAGGCTGAGGAACAGTCACTGCGGAGGCCTTGAGAGGAGAAAGACCTAGAGTGTTCTAGGAAGCCGGTGCCTTCCTCTCCCTTACCAACTCTGGCCACACTGGCCTCCTAAAGAACAAGACGGGCTTTGGCTGGTAGGCTGTGGTGACTTCAGATTTTATTGTCAGGACAATAGAAAGTTATCGGTGGGTTTTTAGAAAGGTCATTCTGGCTGCAGGCGAACAAGTGCTTGCGGAGTGGGGAGGAGCGGAAGCCGAGATCGGCTAAGACGTTCGTTGAGTGGTTCAGGTGGTGCATCCAGTGACTTGGGCTAGGGTAACGGCAGTGGAGAGGAAGAATCTAAGGAAGAAAGAGCAGGAATCTTGATGACTAAGTCATCTGGGCCTTGAAATTTTAGAACTGGAAGTGAGTTAGGGATAGCCTGATGTTACTCCTTGACCAACCACCTTATTTTCCACTCTGCTCTGTACAAATACCTTCACAAATAGCGATAACAATCTTCTCTCAAACTCGGGTGGTCCTTTAAAGCTTCCCGCGTGCTTTCATAATCAATGTTTCCTTTAGGGACCGTGTCCTCGCCCAGCCTCTAGCTCAGCCCATTGCTCAGGTGCTCTGCTCCAGCAGATCTGGTCTTATCTTGGTAGTCCGGGGCGGGGAATGGTGGTTCCTGTGTTGTAAAGTGGGACTCATGCTGAAGGGACCAAGGCTTCGGTGGTGGGAGGAGGCTGGAGAAGTGACTCCTCTCCAGAGACTGGCTCTATTCACACAGCCAGCCATCTTGTCTGAAGGCGAGGCCAGGGCAGCTGCCTCCTCTTTTGGGAACCTCCTCCTCACATTCCAGCCTGATCAAATCAGACGGTGGTCACAGTCCATGTTGTCATGTTTCGTCCTCAATGGGCTCTTTCCCTGCTTTCCTCCCCTGACCTCATCTCTCATTCCTTTGCACTTCCCTGTTGGTATCTCTTTTCAGGCATTTGTCTCAGCCCAGTGTGTTAGGCTTATTTCCACCTTTCCTTGGGGGTATTGCGTCTTTCACGCCTTTGTTCCCCACAGCCCCTCTTGCGTGGAGCTCGGGCATACACTGCAGTCCGGTGAAGGCTGTTGAATTGAACTCATTCAAAGTCAAGTACATCCTTCGGGCAGGTAGGTGCACAGAAAGAAGGGAGCTAAGATTCCCTGGTGAGTGCTGATTCATGTGTCTCTACATGATGAGGCGAGTGGGGGCAGAAAGGAAGCAGAGGTAGTAAACGGAGCCTGGGAGTGCTTAGAATTAAGGAAGTCTGTGTGTGGCAAATGCCTTTAGAAAACTCCGACTGAGCAACAGCCTGATCACCGTCTTAACTCTTCCTTGTTTGAAATTTAAAACAGTCCGTGGGGAGATATTCTCCTTTTAGGATCATCTATCTGATTTTGTTCCAGAATTCGGTTGGGAAATTAGGTTTTTATTTTAGGAATTTGCTAGAATATACTGTGGCAGAAACTGGCCAATGCTCACTAAATCCATTTCCTCCTCTTCCTGGGCACACAGCTCAACTAAGGGAGGCACCTGGGGTAGGAATGTGTGACCAAGCTCTGGCTGTGGAGTGTGGGCAGCAGTGACGTGCGGCATCTCCAGACTTGATCCACAAAACCTCTTCCGTCATCATCCAGACCTTTTCCCTTATTCGCCTGCTGGCTGCATGCCAGACCCGGTGGAAAACAGCACTACGTGACAGAACTTCGCACGGTGATGCAGCTCACCACATCTCTGCTGTCCACTTTGGTAATCATGTGCTCACTGAGCACTGGAAATGGAGCGAATGTGACTGAAAAATGGAATTTTTGACTTTATTTAATTTTAATTCATTTAAACCGCGCCATGTGGGTAAGGGCTACCACACCGGGCAGCACAGCTTTAGATGCAAGGAGTCTGGCTCCTGAGTGACTGGGTGGAACAGAATCTCCTGATTAGCTGTACTGCAGAGTGAAGTACATGAGAAATCAGTACGGTTTTAAGACACCAGATGCAGTATCTGTGATGTAAAGTGAGGGCTACCTGCTGATTCATCTAGCCTAAAAATTCATATAATACATGTCTTCAGCTGGGTACCAATGTGGCTAGACAAACCCAGTATCTAATATCAAATCCAATGATCCAGTGTCATTCCAAGATGGAAAATCTATTCTTCTTTTGCCTCTCTTGCGCTCCCAATCTTTCTCCACCCCTTTTTCTTGGGAAAAATATGGAGCCCCCCCAAGCAAGCACTACTTCCTTTTTCCATGTAGGGGAGCAGAGTGAACTCGGGGGTCTGGTTCCCTCCATCAGAGCTCACTGTGTGGCTCAGTCAAGTCACACTGCTTCTCTGGTTATTGGCTTCCTCACCTTTGAAGTTGTGATTTCTGGCTTTGCTTCTTTCTCTAAAACGTGCCTTTCAAAGATCTGCTCTCCCTCTGCATCCTTTGCACTGCTCCTCCTGTCTTGGAAGGGAAGATCCTCATTCCCAGTGTTCCTGATTCAAGCCCCTTCCAGACCCTGCCGTGTTCCATTCTGTCCTCTGTCTTCAACCTTAGAAATCTTTCCTGCTTTCCTCCCTCTTTCCTCTTTACCAACGATTAAGCCCATTCCTGCCATCACGGCTGTCTCCCATTCACTCACCTTCACCCTTTCCAGTCTGGCTTTTGCCCTGATGTCTCTGCTGAGATGGATTTTAGGAATATCACTGTAATTACCTTCCCTTCAGCTTCCAAAGGGTGGGATCTGGGGACAGAGTGAGTCTCTCCTGTCTGAGCAGAGAAAGACACTTAATCCTGTTGCATGGTTCTTCTCCCTTTATCTATAAATTCTAGACTCTTACCTCCTACGTTGCCAGGGTGTCATGAGAATTAAAAGTTTGTAAATTGCCTTGACTTCCTCGGAGATAGCTAGCAAGTGTAAAGAATGAAAAGCATTTCGTATAAAGCTGTTGAAAAACAGCCAGTGATTTGGTTCATGTCTTTCCCATTGGGTTATGATTATGAATGCCTCCGATGCAATATCACATTACAGCAAGACAGGTGATGCCTGTGTTAAGCTGCTAATTGCAATAAAGAGCTTAATTTACACTGGGTTGGGAAGTGGAGGTGACAGGGATGGGATATTCAAGGAAGCTTTATAAGCCCATCCTTGAGTTGGTGATGGGGAGATTATTATTCTAGCATTGTAAATAGTCAAAGCTACATGGCTTGCTACCATGAACTCTCCAGCTATTCTGTTACTTAATTACTAGTGTTTTTCCTGTTTCCTAAGGCAGAGACTTTGAATCCAGCATTTGTGCATCTACCCCTTCCTTCCTTTTGTTTTTCTTACTTTTTTTTTTTTTTTGAGACGGAGTTTCGCTCTTGTTACCCAGGCTGGAGTGCAATGGCGCGATCTCGGCTCACCGCAACCTCCGCCTCCTGGGTTCAGGCAATTCTCCCGCCTCAGCCTCCTGAGTAGCTGGGATTACAGGCACGCACCACCATGCCCAGCTAATTTTTTGTATTTTTAGTAGAGACGGGGTTTCACCATGTTGACCAGGATGGTCTCGATCTCTTGACCTCGTGATCCACCTGCCTCAGCCTCCCAAAGTGCTGGGATTACAGGACTCCATCAAAAGAAAAGGGGCAGGGGAAGTGTTCCAGCTAGCTGCTGAAGGGAGTGGCTTCCTCTCTTTCCTTCCTCTCTCCTCCTCTCCTCTCTTACCCTTCCTCCCTCCCTCCCTCTGTCTCTCCTTTCTTTCCTTCCTTTGTTCCTTTCTTCATCTTTTACCTTCCTTTCTTCTCTTCTGCCCTCTCTTCCTCCCTTCCTTCATTTATTTTCCTACTATTTCTCATAATTTTGATCATCTACCATATATCTACTGAAGAGAGTGGAGGTAAAGTAGTGAATGAGGTAAATAAGATTTTTGTTCTCATGTAATTTGCAAACTATGATGGTTGACAACCAATGACACAAGAAATTCTTTTTTTTTTTTTTTTTTTTTTTTTTTTTTTTTTTTTTTGAGATGGAGTTTCGCTCTTGTTGCCCAGGCTGGAGTGCAATGGCACGATCTCGGCTCACCGCAACCTCCGCCTCCTGGGTTCAGGTAATTCTCCTGCCTCAGCCTCCTGAGTAGCTGGGATTACAGGCACGCGCCACCATACCCAGCCAATTTTTTGTATTTTGAGTAGAGACGGGGTTTCACCATGTTGACCAGGATGGTCTCTATCTCTTGACCTCGTGATCCACCCGCCTCGGCCTCCCAAAGTGCTGGGATTATAGGCATGAGCCACCGTGCCCGGCCAAGAAATTCTAACAAAGTGTTATTCGTTCATTCATTCTTTCATTCATAAATCATTATGGAGAGCTTACTATGAGCCAGGCAGTGGTCGGGGCACTTGGGATACATCAGTGAACAACTGATAGTGGGGCTATGATGGTGAAAGTACAGACTTCTCTGAGAATGCAAAGCAAGAGACCTCATCTTAGTCAAGGGGTCAGGAAGGACCCCAGGGAAAGGATGCACTGGTGATGCGAAGAAGTTAGTCTGGCAACAGAAGAGGTAGAGGAAGTGTTCCAGCTAGCTGCTGAAGGGAGCAACTTGTGGAAGGTCAGGAAGAAGCTCACTCAATGTGGCTGGCGCACATCATGTTTAAGGTCAGAATGTCAAAAACGAGTCCTGAGAGCAAGGCAAGGGCTGATCCCCAAGAGCTGTCTGAACCGCAATGAGGAGTTTGAGGTTCATTCTAGGTCATCTGAAGGACACCGAAGGGAGTGAGGAGAATCAGGATCAGAGCTGTCCAATAAAACTTTCTGCAGTGATGGAAACTGGTCTCTGGCCAACATGGCAGCAGCTAGCCATGGAAACTATTGATTGCACACTTGAATTGTGACTAGTGTAACTGAGGAACTGAGTTTTAAATGTTATTTTATTGAAATGTAAATAGCTCCATGTGACTAGTAGCCAGCATAATGGACAGTGCAAATCAGTATAGTCTGCTTATCGTATCCAGAATACAATCCAATTCCTCCTGCACCCCCATGTAGGCCTTTCTGCAACTCTTAAGCCTTCCCCTAACCCTGGAGCCTCCTGTACTGATTGACTCTCTTGGTTAATTGGGTAACTGTGTGTTCCCATTTCTTCTCAATGAGTCTTCACATGCTCTGAGTGGGGACCGTTCCTGGGCGTTTGTTTTTGCCCCAGGGCAGGCCACATAGCCTGAGATCATTGAAGAACTTTTGTTAGATTGATTGATTCCTGTTTTCCTTCTTGGGCTGATGAGTAGAAAGTCCAAGGATGCCGATACCAGTGTTGCAGATGGGCTGCGCATGGTGTGTGTGCCCCAGCCCTCTGAGAGTGCACAGGGACATCTGTCCACCAGAAGCCAAGCTGCGTGGCCTCTGGAGCCCTTCCAGAGCCTCGTTTGCCTAGCCTAGTGGATGTTTCCATGCTGTGAACGGGGTGAGGTGGAGGGAGGTGTCGGTTTTCCTACAGAAAGGCAGGGTGTCATCCCATGGCACCTGTCACCACCCTGAACACTTAGACTGTTCCTTTGAGTGCTTCACAGTGACAGGGAGCTTGCTTTCCATTCCTGTATTTTCTCTGGACAGTCAAATTACTTTCCACCAAGGCTTCTAGTTTTAAAATGATTTTAAAAAGACCTATTTCCGTGCTTATGTTTTAGGCTCAGCTTGAGGCATAAAAGGAAATGCCCTTATAGCAATTGCTCTGAATGGATTTGAGGGTAATAGATGATCTGCCTCTCCTCCAGCTCCCCTGAGCCACAGGAGTAAAGGTGTGTGAAGCTCTGTCCCTGCGGGAGAGTCTTTTGTGCAGCAGCAGGAAGCCCCCTACACAGTGCCTCGGGCTACCTCTAACTGGAAGTGCAGATGGTGTCGCCCCATTTTCAGAGTACACAGAGACTGGAGACGTGGTAATTTTAGTGTTGGAACAGGGATCCTGCCCTGGCAGAGTCTTGGTTCCCACTTGGGGAACGTATTTTCGTAGAATAACAGACTTTCAAATGTAATTTAGTCCGTGCTCACATTTTTTGTGTCCCTTTCTGGTGGTTGTCACTTGCAGCTCTGTGGATTTCATTACCATATGAGGCTGCCCTCCTGACCTCGGGACCTTCTAACTATTACAACACACGCCCCTAGGTTGAGCTAAAATCTGCCCTTTGTAGTATTCACTCCTGGGTCCCAACCTTCCCCCTGGGGACCCTATAAAGCAAGGCTGATCATCCCTCCTTCACGTGAACACCCACTGGTGTTTGATGATAGCTAAGAGTTCCTTCAACGGTTTCTTGGAGGATAAGGTCTCAAGCCCTGTGGTCACCTTGGCCAATAGGTGTTCTTTTCTCCCTAGAGAGTGGAGCACCCAGCAGTGGGCGTACAGAGCAGCCGGAGTGCAGCCATTGCTGGAACATCGTTCTAGACATTCCACTTCTTTGACACAGCCTAGGAGAACCGTGGGAGACTGCAGAGCTCCAGTTTCAATGCTCCTTATCTGAGGTAACGTTCCAGAAGGTCGCTCTGAACCCTCAGTTAGGCAGTGCCGAGCCATTGCGCCTAGACAGATAGGAAACACAGTTCCGTGTTGCTTAATGACAGGGATACATCCTGAGAAAGGCATCGCCGGGTGAGTCTGTCATCGTGCAAACATCACAGGTACACAGACGTCAATGAGAGAGCCTGTGACACACTCAGGCTGTGTGGTAGAGCCTGTGGCTCCTAGGCTACAGACCTGTGTGACACGCTACTGTACTGAATCCTGTAGGCCCTGGAACACAATGGTAAGTATTTGTGTGTCTAATAAACGTATGTAAGCATAGAAAAGGTACAATAAAAGCGTGATCACTATGATCTCATGGGAGCATCATCGTATATGCTGTCTGACGCCGATGAAGCATTGTTTTGCGGTACATGGCGGCGTAGGGTTAGGTTTCTGTGAGCCTCTGCTTACAGCACTTCCATCAAATGATCAATCCATCAGCTGGTTTTATGTGTTTTTGTTTGGAGATGTCTTCTTTAACATTCACTGTTGATTCATTAGCATCGAACTCACAGCCAACAGGCCTGTAACTCATACCTGAACCAAGCTTACTTAACACATAGAATTTCTCTGTGAGGTACATGGTGGCTTTCTTGTGCATAGGAACACGAGACAACACTGAGTGTCATGTTTGGGGCCGTTTTAACAGCACCGTCACCGACAGAAAGCGCAAAAATGCGAACATCATGGCACTAAATAGACCACAAAAGGGACCCTTGTGTACAGCATGAGTACTGAAATGGGTACATCGTGTTACCTGTCTGAATTCAACTGGGAATGAGCGCGTTGGGTGACTTTAATATTTTGCCACCCTGCACATGTCTACAGATGAGCTGTGAGTGTCGGTCTTGGGGTTACAAATCAATTGTAGTGAGTCGGCTAATTCACAAGTACGGAGTCTGCTCTTAATGAGGATGGACTGTACCATGAGCCCATGGAAGCAGAATAAAAGGAGGTTGGCTTCCTACAGAGTGGTGAACAGTACCACAGCAGAAATTTCATGCATGCATGTGTCGCAGGGAGGTCCCGAGTCGTGGCCTGTGTCTGTGTGTGTTTTCCTTTTGGTCCTGTGTCCTCGGTTGGACCCTGAGTTCCAGCAGGACAGGCCTCTCGTTTCTACCAGCCATGTCTGGCCCAGTGTTTCACCCAGGGTGGCCCTTGCCAGTCTTGGTTACTGGGGCTGCCGACGAGATCAGTGTTGATTGAGAGCAGAAGGAGCTGAGGGAGGGAATGAAATGAAACAAGGGATGTGCATAGGTCCTAAGAGATACTTCAAGTGAAGACACAGAGATTTATGTCAATTTGGAAAATCAGTGAAGAGGCAGCGGAAGGAGGCGAAGGAGGAGACTGAAGTGGCTGCAGCCACAGAAAGATGATTTTAGAGGATGCCGAATGTGCATTGGGATGTGGCGAGCAGCTTGTTTTCCATTTCCCGGGAAGGACTTTCCTGCCTGAGAGCACGAGGCCTTCCCTGCCGTGTGAGTGATCACTGCTTTTTGTAACAGCACAGCTGAGCCTAGGCAGGGCTATGACGTCCGCCGTTCAGATGAACAAAGTGGTAGGGGGCTTAAGCCACCTTCCCGGTAACAGGATCAGAGACTGTGCCAGGGTTCCCACTGTTACTAATCTGACCACCTTCGGAGGGGCTTCTGCTGAATTCCGTGATCACCCAGGACAGGAGAGGAGACACCTTTTTTATTTTTGTTTTTTAAATAAGAGGCTAGGAAAGTGAAAGAAGTCGAGGGAACTTTTAAAAGGAGAGATGTTTTTGCTGCTTGGTCATGACAGATTGATTCAGTTCAACAGATATTTGTTGGGCCTCTGTGTGCCCTTCCTGCTACAAAGGATGGCATCATGGGCTGGGCAGAGAAGGATTCTGGGCGTGGAGGTCAGCAGCAGCTGCCTGTGCTGGGTTTAATCCGTGAGTCAGGGAAGCACATCAAGGCCTGGTAGTGAGGGCTCAGAGTGGCTGCTGAAAGCCATATGCTTTTGCTTTTGTGTCGTATGAGGCTTGAGCCTGCAGTCTGTTGCCTAGAGATGAGTCTGTTCTGCTAAGCTGCCAGCTCGGTGCTTTTGCCCTGCGGCTCAGCGTCCTAGAACCGTGGGTGCTGTGGAGGTCAGAGAGTTGGAGATACAGTGAGCTAGAACACACGGCAGTCTAGCAGGGGAAAGTCAAATGGACATGTAACTGTATAATGATAGTGTGTCTCCAGTGTTATGTGGTTACAAAGGAGGGAGAAATTGCTTCCTGTTGGAAGGTTGCCAGGGGCTTCCTGAAGGAGGAGGTGATTGATGTGCTGATTGACAGCCAAACGGCCCCCTCCCTCGCCTTTCCATCTCTGTGCTGTACACCCAGTGACTTAAGCCAAAAATCTCGAGGACTCATCACCACTTCTCTCCTTTTCTTCCTCTTCCTCACATCCAACATCCAATCTATCACCACACTGCTTAGCTTCTGTCTCCAAAATAGAGCTCAACGCTCTCGATTTTACTCCTTATTCATTGCCACCCCTGGAGCCCCGGGCACGTCACCTGTGACTTGAGACTACTGAAAGAGCCTCACCTATGGGTGCTTTAAAATTCTCCTCATCTTCCTCTTTTACTAGCAGTTTTTACAGCAGCCAGAGTAATCGTTCAAAAAATAATCCAAGATCCTGCCACTCCCCTGCTCAAAAACCTTTGTAGATTTCTCTATTAGTCAGGATCCAGCTGTGAAACAGCTTTAGGTATTTCAAGCAGGGAGTATTAATACAAAGATTTGGTTGCATAGGTACAAGTAGAGGATGGAAGGCAACCCAGGGCAGGCAGCCCCTACCACCTTTACACTGGAGGCACCCAAGCCCTGGAACCCGGAACCTACTCCGCCATGGTGAGTCCCGCCTGGGGGTAGCTGGGACTTCAGAGGGAGGGGCTGTCTGGGGGGACGCTGCAGTGGCAAAGGAGCCACGGCCACGGCCATCGAATGCCAGCTAGAGCCAAGAGGGAGACGGAAAATACTTCTCTTTTCTTTCTTTCTTCTAGTCTTCCCCCGGGGCCTCCCAGTGACCAAACCTTGCCAGAGCCAGTTCTGAAGGGAGTCTGGGGAATGCTGAAGGATGGAGACAGATGTGACGGGAGTGCGGTGCAGTCAGTTTCAGGCACTGGCTGAGCTATTTATGCAGACTGGGTTTGGCTCCGGGGTGGGATCGAAGGCGGTCGGATTTGTCTGTCAGGAAGTACCATAGTACAGGAATCTGGTCTGCCACTGCGGATCTCTGTCTCTCTCTCTCTCTCTCTCTCTCTCTCTCTCTCTGTCTGTCTCTCTCTGTCTCTCTCTCTCTGCGTGTGTGTGTGTGTGTGTGTGTGTGTGTGTGTGTGTGTGTGTGTTCAGTGGAGGGACAGACCTCTCTTGGGTCAGGGATTGGGTGAATGAGGAGGAGCCTCTCTTGGCCTCCTGGGAGGGCAAGTACAGAATATCCTTAAGAGAGGTCTGTGGCAGATCAGCACAGAAAGCGTAAGGAACAGGCAGTTTGGAACCTCGAGAATACAATTCCAGTGTCTTTTAATCGGACACCTAAGCCTTTTAGGATCTCATCCAATCTTACCTTCCATGTTTCTCTAACTGGAATATTTTTCCTGACACTCAACTCAAAACTTACTAATTTCACCCTCCATGCTTTTGCATGTAAGATTTCCTTCATTCAATTCCTATCCATTCTTCAAGAATGGTTCAAACCTCACCTCTTCCAGGAAGCCTTCCTGGTTTCCTCCAGCCCTCAGAGTTCTTGCTTTCCTTCTCGGAACTCCTAAAAGGGTTAAGGTTGCTTTTATTACTTGGTAAGATCATAGTTTTACCAAAGATGGATAGTTTACCTCTCCAGAAATATTTTAGGTTCTTCCAGGGCCGGGGCAGGGAGTCAGGAAGTCTTTGTATTCACCAGAGATGTCATCACTGCATGCAGAAACACAGTGCATGCCTGACCAGCATCTGTGGAGTGGACATGTACTCAGTCCTAAAGATCAAGTAGTCAGTGTTTAGTAAAACAAAGGAGAAGAAGCTGAGCAGGTAGAAATGTGTGATCAGTAATCTAGGAACCCCACAAAAAGGAGCTTTAAAAATAAGACAGAGCAATACAGTCATTGGAACCAAATTCGAGACTGTGACTCATGGAGGGAAAGGAGGCTGCTCCTAATTAACAGGAAGCTGGAAAAAAAAGACAGTGGCAAGAGAGAGGCTGAGATGGGGAGCAGGCTGAGGAAGCTTCGCATGGAGGTATTGTGTGATGTTGGCAATTCTGAAATGTTACGTTTAGCAATGAGTAATACATAACTGATCCAGTGGAAAATGTAGGGCTGGTTCTTCAGAGAGGTAAGAATGAGATCTGTGAAACGAAAAGGAGTTAATTGCGGATTTCTGTGTTGGAAGGTATGATGTCAGTTTGCCAATCTAGACATCGCCGTGAGAATGAATGGATTTTCTCTGTGGAGTGCTGGAGGTGTTGTTTACACGTTCCACGTGCTTTCATGCTGAAGCATGCTGACCAGCTCAATATGTGCTGTGGGGGCAGGCTGCCTGGGTTCAAATCCTGGCTCTACCAATGACCAGTTATGGGATTTTAGGGAAGTTGCTAAACCTCTCCGTGCCTCAGTCTGCCTCATCTGTAAGATGGGGTTAATAATAGTACCTTCCTTACAGTGTTGTCATAAGGATTAAATGAGAAGTAAAGAATTCAAGAGTATTTCGCTTATTGTAAGAACTGATATGATGTTAGTTATTGTTTACCATGAGTTGTCTTTTATGTTGTTCTCAAGGCTTTGAGGATGGAACTGATGGAAGGGCTGGTGATCTTTTATTTGTTTCTGAGACAGGGTTTCACTCTGTCACCCAGGCTGGAGTGCAGTGGCATGATCTCAGCTCACTGCAACCTCCTCCTCCCAGGCTCAAGCGATCCTCCCACCTCGCCTCCTGAGTAGCTGGGACCGCAGGCACGTGCCACGAGGCCCAGCTTGTAGTTTTGGTAGAGACAGAGTTTTGCCATGTTGCCTAGGCTGGTCTCAAACTCCCGAGCTCAGGTGACCTATCTGCCTCAGCCTCCCGAAGTGCTGGGATTACCGGCATGCGCCACCGTGCCTGGCCAAGAAGGGCTGGTGCTCTTTTCTGATGGGAGCAGTGAGAAGGCCTGGGCTAGTGTGTACTCATGTGGACTCAGGGCCTTAAAAACCATTACATTTCAAGTATTTGGAAAAATGTTTGCAACTTTCAGCAAGCAGGTACCAAGAACCTCTTCCTGGGTTTGTGCATTTGAAGAGCAGCTGGGGTTATGTTGTGTGACTGTCAGCCATCGTGGGAATGAGTGAGACTGGGTACCTGAACCTGGGAATAGGAAGAAAAGTAGGGACTGGTGACTGGTCTCTAGATAGGGCCTGTAAGGGACCCGGTAAGAGTGTGGTGTGGTGACTTCTGCTAGCCAAAGACAGTTGTCTCAGGGGACAGTTGATTGCTGAGTCAGTCCAGGTGTGCGGAAGGTGTTTGGCACAAGAATGGGGAGAGTGATGGGGGAGTTTGCTTTATTGTCAGCTAGACCTGGGTTCAAATCAGAGTTTGGCTTCTCACCACTTATGTGACTTTTGGAAGCCACTTAGCTTTTCTGAGCTTTGTAAAATGGGAGGTTTAAGTAAGAGCGTATTGCAAGTGTCTGGCACATGGTAAGACTGAGAAATGTGAATTCTCTTTTCTCAGTTTCTTCATTTGTAAAATGTGGATAATACAAAATATTTTGTGAGGCCTTTGTCACAGTTTCAGATAATTTATTCATTCACTAAAATATTGTTAGGGTTGACTACGTGCCAGAAATCCTTAAAGGCTTGGGGTGTCTCATCGATAAAACAGACACAGACACTGGCCCTTTCGTAGTGCAGATTTTAGCAGGGAAAGATAGACAATACACTACCACAAACAAGTACAGCTTCTAGTATGTTCAAAGGTGATAGGTGCTATGGAGAAGGCAGGATGGGGGCACTGAGGGAGTGCTGAGGGTGGGGTGGCATACGGGGTTCTCCAGGATGCCTAAGACAGGTCATCATTGCCAAGGCGGTACTTGAGCAAATATGTGAAGAAGACGACGAACTTAGCCATGATAGTATTTAGGGGAAGAGCATTCCAGATAGAAGAAACAGTGAGTGCAAATGCTGTGGGAGTGAGCCTGGCATGTTCCGAGAACAACACGGAGGCCAGTGTGGCTGGAGCAGAGCGAAGAGAGACCAGAAGGAGGTGGAGTCTGGGAGGTGAGCTGGCGCAGGAAGCCGGGGGTGCAGGGCCTTGCTGGTCACCGCGAGGCCGGCTGTGGCTGTTAACTCTAAGCGAAGGGAGGGTACATGGCAGGATGCTATGCAGAGAGGAATGATGTGCTCTGCCTGTTTAAGAGGCTCACACTGCACGTTGGCTGCTGTGTTCAGAGTAGGCTGTAGGGGGGTAAGGGTAGAAATAGGGAGACCAGTTAGTAGGTTGTTGTGGTGCCCAGCTGAGAGATGATGGTGGCTTGGCCCAGGATGGTAGCAGTGGATGGTGAGAAGCAAGTCACTCTTTTTATATATCTTGTAGGTATATTCAATAGCATTCACTGATGATAAGACAGAGGAATACAGTCATTGGAACCAAATGTGAGACTGTGACTCATGGAGAGAAAGGAGGCTGCCCCTAATTAACAGGAAACTGGAAAAAGAGACAGTGGCAAGAGAAAGGCTAAGATGTTTAGGAGAATAAGAGAAGTACAGAAGTCAAGGACAGCTTGAGCACCCAGAAGGATAAGAACTGCTATCGATTCAGGAGACTGTGAAGCAGGTTTGGGTGGGAAAAGTGGGGAGTTTTCACATATGAGCTTGCTGAATTTGAGTTGTATCTTAAATATCCAAGTAGAGAAGGTCATGGAGGCACCTCATCATATGAGCCAGAAATTTGGAAGAAAGATGTGAGCTGAAAGATAAATTTTGGAGTTGACAAGGTATGCGGTGATTCAAGGCACATGGCTGGATGAGGTCACCAAGGGAGTGAGTAGAGACAGGAGGGAAAAGCACCGGGAGCCTTCGGGCCTCCAGCTTAACAGAAGCAAGGCCGAAGTAAAAGAGCCAGCAAAGGAAGTTGAGAAGCGACCCATGAGGTCGAAGGAAAACCAGGAGAGTGTGATAGCGTGGAAGCCAGATGGAGAAAGCGTTTCAAGGAGGCAAGAGGATCAACTGTGTCAAATAATGTCATGAGTAAGTGTATTAGCTACCTATCATTGTGCAACAGATCACTCCAAAACTTAAATTTATTATCTCAGCAAAAATTTATTATCTCACAAAGCTTCCAAGACTCAGGAATCTAGGCGTTGATAAGGTGGGTAGGCCTGACTCAAGGTCTCTTGCAGGTTGAAACTAAGCTTGCAGCTGTGGCTGCAGGCATCTCTAAGCTCAACTGGGGCTGGAGAATCCCGTTCCAAACTCACTTTCACAGTTCTTGGCACCGCAGTTCCTAGCCATGTAGGCCATCTGAGTGGCCTCATGACATGGCATCTGGCTACCCCCCGAGCAGGTGACCCAAAAGGGAGATAGACTGTAGGAGAGCACCCCAGATGGAAGTTACAGTCTTTTGTACCTAACTGTGGAAGTGTCATGCCATCACCTCTGAATGTTCTTGGTTATGATACCGTGTGGGAGGGGACCACACAAAGCTACGTGAAGGCTGGTCATCTTGGAAGCTGGCTACCGCATCCAGCATGACAAGAATGGGTCATTGGGTTTAGCAATGTGGAGGGCATTGGTGATCTTCACAAAACCAGTGGGGAGAAAAGTTTGATCAAAGTTGGTATAATAAGGGATGGAAGGAGAGGACCGAGACAATGAGTATAGATGGCTCTTTTGAAGAGTTTGCCACAAAAGGGATCAAAGAAATCAGATAATAGCTGGTGAAGGACACAGTTTTTCTCAGATGAGAGAAACAACAGTATGTTTGTACATTGATGGAAGTAATCCAACGAGTGAAAAAGTGGTGACACAGAAGAGAAGGAGAATTCCTGGAGCGTGGTCCTGAGTAGAACAATGCGGAATAACAGAAACAGAGATCTACTTAACCCAGAATAAACAGTTTATGTCAAACAGATACAAGAACCCATCACATTCTTATATCAGATCTCAAGGGTTCAAGGAAGAGAAATTACAGGAGAAAAATCTTAAAATTGAGAAAATTCTTTCCATTAACTAATTTTTCTTCTGGGACTTGGGTAAAGACTGGAGCCACTCCGTCCAGCCTGTAGAAGATGCCTGGTTTGAATACCTCTGCAGTGAACCTGGCCAATGAAACAGCTGAGACTCCCTTGAAAGCTGCAGATCCGCTTTGTAGGGTCATTCAAAGCCTTGAAGATAGGTGGGTTTTCTGCCAACAGATGAGGAAATTCTAGAGCCGCCCAAACAGACATTGACAGTGAAAAAGGGTAGAGGTCTGCAGCAACCCTCGGAATGTCTCTGGCAGGGTCAAGAGCATCAGTGTCCACAAAAAAGGTGGATGGAACTCTGTCCTGGACCTTATGAAACCCAGGCTTCTACCTGGGCTAGGTTGTTTGTTTGTTTAAGATGGAATCTCATTCTGTCACCCAGGCTGGAGCGCAGTGGCATGATTTCGGCTCACTGCAACCTCTACCTTCCGGGTTCAAGCAGTTCTCCTGCCTCAGCCTTCTGAGTAGCTGAGATTACAGGCATGCGCCACCACACCTGGCTAATTTTTGTATTGTGTTGGCCAGGCTGTTCTCGAACTTCTGACCTCAAGTGATCTGCCTGCCTCGTCCTCCCAAAGTGCTGGGATGACAGGCGTGAGCCTCTGCACCTGACCAGGGCGAGGTGTTGTAGTCTCTCATTGAGGTTACTAGGAAGACTCCAGGAAAAAGGAGGAAAGTGAGAAAAACTTTTGAGTGGGCTACTTCGGTGACGCTTAGAATCCAGCTCCAGGACCCGATGGCCCTCCCCCTCATCCTGCCTTGTCCTTCCGTCTCCCTGCTGAGCTCCTCAGCCCTGGGACCTCCACATGCAGCCCTTATCCCTCTTGTACTGCAGTCACTTCTCATTGGCATTCTCCTGGTTTTCAGAATGCTTTGACCCTATTGGCTAGGGCAGAAAGTGACCTGAGAGATCCTGGACATTCTCCTCACACCTGTGCCAGAGCTGGTGGCCGTCGCTTTCTTGCAGAGACAGATGCTCCTGTAACAGGAACAAATCAATTAGCCAGCCTGCTGCTAATGTGCAAATGTCACCTTACTAAGCTAGTGTCTGCCTGGGGAAGCCGCCTCTTCCTCTTTTCCCCGCTCCGGAGCTCAGCCCTCCGCTATTGCTTCAACCTCTGTCTCTTCTGAGGTCAATTGTAAAATGAAACTGCTGCCAACTAATTATCTGTGAAAGCCACAGGCTCTACCCAGATGCCTTGACTGAGGGGAAGGGCAGCTTAATTTCCCTTATTTCTCCGAGGAATCTTGAAGTACAAGGACCAGCTGTATTTTCACCATTTCCAGAAAAACAGAAACAAGGTGAAACAAGATAAAAACAAAACTTTGGCACCTACTTTTGGTGCCCAAACCTTAAATTACATTAAGATCACATTAATTTCTTCTATAAGCTTTGTAGCTTAGGAAGTACATGCTCACACTTTATCTTATTTAACCCTCATAATAAATCTGTTGGAGGAAAGGACAATTATCTCCATAACACAGATGAGAAGACTGAGGCCCAGAGAGGCTGGCTGACTTGCTCAAGGATATGAAGTTGGTAAATGGCAAAGCCAGGGCCGGAAGAAGGGCAAGAAGGGCCAGAAAGGCTTATTTGAAGCGAAGGAACTCTGGAGGCACCTCCTGGCGGCTGCAGCAGGGCATGCAGAGTGCCCTCCCTCCATGGGCCTTGCTAAAGGTGGACCGAGTTACATGAAGCACCAGCATTGCTCTGTCACCCCCACCCAACCCGATCATCTTTCACTAGGGCCACTTTCCATCCCATCTCACTTTCAGGAACAAGGGCTGAGCAGTGGCAGCTGGACCTGCTATAGTAGTAATTTCCACTGGCTTTGACTTCGTTAAGCAAAAACCAACACCCCTTTGAAATCTGTAGTTCCATCCCTAAAAATTAGCCTTTCAGCTTGAATCAAAAGGCAAAAGGCACTGGAGATCCAATTGGAAACAGAGCTCCCTTCCTCCCAGGCAGTCCTACTGTGTAGAAGATCACTTCAGAAATTCTGTTTTCACTATGACGACATAAGTATTAGGGAGACTCTCCTCTGCCTCGCAGGAACCTGGGTCCTTCAGTGAGTCCCCCACCACATCCCCTCAATCCTTTGGTTCTTCCCAGTATCCTGACCTTTCTGTCCTTCCTCCAAAGTTGTAGGAGTTGATTCTTCCCAAAATAACCTGAATAATGGCTTGCAGGAAAGTTACAATTAGCTATTCACAGGGAAGAAAGCTCAAAGAGGTTTTTTTTTTTTTTTTTTTTTTAAAGGAAAAGAGGTAGAGGAAAAAAAAGCAAATGAAAAATCTTGTGGTCCTCTAAGTCAATTGCAAAAACCCTGAGTTATTTCTGTAGAGCTATTCTGACAGGAGGTGCATTGATTTTTGGCCTCTCTTCACTGCTTTTATTGCTGATCACATCCTCTTTTTCTAGACTGTCTCAGGTGGCCACAGGTGAATGAATTGCTTTTCCTTACAGACCATTGATTTCTGTGTTGACATACATTGATTTCAGCTCAGAGTAAGAAAGATCATCCTAATAGAGCTATCTAAAGTTGGAATAGTTGCTTGGGTGGTGGGGGAAGGAGGGTGGTAGTGAAATAGTGAAATCCCTGTCAATGGAGGTGTTCAAAGACTGAATGATTGTGCGGGGAATGTCCAGCTGACTCAGCAGGACTGGGAGGATAGCTGGGGGGATGGGATCTTTAATGTTCTCACCTCATGCTCAGCATTAACACCTGAGATGACTGTTATTTTGTAGATACTACCTGCCAGTGAGGACAATGTTTCCCAAAATGTGGCTTGTTAGATGTTTCCCACATGGTGGTATGCTTGATTTTCTTTGGTGAGGAATTTACTCTTAAAATAGTAAAAATACAATTAGTACAACAAATCACGATTTCCTGGATATCATTGCCTGGGATGAAGCTAATGTAATCCATGCTGTAGAAGTGGACATTTAGACTGTAAAAATTACAGGTGAGGCTCTCAGGGGTGACCTTGAACATTTAAGACCTTCATTGCTGAATTTTAGCCTTAACTGTTCTGAAGAATGCATAGTAGACATGACCCAGATAAATAATATGGAATCTGATCTTCTGTAGTTCTATGCTATATCTCAGCGAGTTTTCTTTTCCTGTTGTACATTGTGAAGCAGATTTGAAATTGCTTCACAAAACTCAGGTTATAAAAATCTGGCTTTCATAATTTCCAGAACCTTGCTAGATTTCTGAGTTAACTGATGATTTATCATTCCTTTGATTATATATGCCATTCCTTTGATGTATATACAATCAGCTGCCTGCTACCCCTCCTTTCCTGAAGCTTACGTGGCCTGATGTTGGGGTGGGGCATCTGGGCTGCAGGCCCTCTGGGGAGGCTGCAGACTGGTGATGGCTGCAGGGAAGAGGGCCCTCCTTGCCTGTGGCCATTGACATCTCTCCCCCTCCACATCAGCTGCTGATGCATCGCATGCCCTGCCGTGCCTCTGGTCTCCTGATGCATGAACCTATCTCCTCCTTGCCCAAACCTTGAGGCCCTTTAGGACCGCTGGCAAGACCCCGTGCCCCTCTTCGGCTCAAGAGTGTGTGCTGAAGACAGAAAATCTTCAGAGAGCCTCCTGCAGCACTCGGGAGACACAGGAGCTTTAGGGATGGGGAGTGGCCACCTCAGGCCCTCTCTCTCTACCTCTCCCCAGTCCTGATGGCCCGCGTTTTTCCTTGGGGTACACTGAGCTCCCATTGATCAGGCAGTTTGCAAAGCTGTCTCTGTCTAGGGTTTGAGAGGGGCACACTTTGCTGTATCATGGCCGCAGTGGCTTCCAACTGGTCTCCCTGCCTCTTCCTGTGTTCCCCTACAATCTGTCCTCACCAGCAGCTGCACAGGAGTGCCACGCCTGCCTAAAACCCTCTGAAGGCTCCCTACTTCACTCAGGGCAGAAGGCAAAGGCCCTCTGTGATGTGCCCCGCATTACAACTCTCATATCTGCTGCTACTCCTGTTCTAGCCATACTGGCCTCCTTCCTGCTGCTAGCAAGGAACATTCTAGGCACGCTCCCTCGTTAGGCCTTTGTGCAGCTTTTTCTGTCTTCGCTGTATTGCAGTTGCCACTTCCTGACTTCCTCTGAGTATGCTGAAAGGTCACCTTCTCGATGAGGCCTACTCTGACCACAGTATTTCCATTGCAATCCACCCTAACTCCCACCCTTTCTGCCTTGCTGACCCTGACATGATGCACAGTTCTCAGCTTAAACACCCTGTCCTGCAGGCAGCCTCCTCAATTCTCCGAGACCCTCGAGGGCAGGTGTCCCCAAACTATGGCCCGCGGGCCGCATGCGGCCCCCTGAGGCCATTTATCCGGCCCCCCGCCGCACTTCAGGAAGGGGCACCTCCTTCATTAGTGGTCAGTGAGAGGAGCACAGTATGTGGCGGCCGTCCAACGGTCTGAGGGACAGCGAACTGGCCCCCTGTGTAAAAAGTTTGGGGACGCCTGCTCTAGGGCCTCCCAGAGTACCTTATTTGTTTTTCTCACTTGAGCACAAATCAAGGTTCATGTTAGAATCTGTTTATTTGTCTGTTTTAAGCTCCGGTGCCTGGCACAATGCTAGGCACGTAATAGGTGCTTATTGCCAATGTATTGAAGAAGTGGATGATTGCATGAATGAGTGAATGACTCAGTTCACTTTAGAAAAAGCTTCAAGATTGTTGAGGAGATCAGCTAGTAAGGCTTGTAAAGCCTCCAGTATGGTGCTTGGCTCAAAAAGAGGTCGTTTATATTTACAATTCATATGATAAGGGAGGGCTTCCTATCAGAGCTTCTGTATTGTCTGTGATTCAACTAGTTCCAGTGAAAACTGCAGTGATTTTTATGTAGGAAATATTAGGCGAAAATGCTTGGAAGATCTGTGGCAGGAGGCAGCGGCATCCCTGCACTGTGCAGCCCTGGGCCTTTCTTATACCTGCCTGCAGAAGCCCCTCTTCTTGGCTCCTCTTGGAATTACTGCCCGGCTGTTAAGTGACCCAGCGCCTTAGAACACTGACACCTTCGAGGGGACCTATTTATGTAAGCGATTTTCATCTCTAATGAAAAGTCTGGCCCTGGGGCACTTGTCTGTGGTCTGAGAAAAAGAAGTAGAAGAAAAGTCGGATGGCCACGTTGGAGTTTGTGGAACTCGTGTGTGATGACGCATGGCCCAGACATTCTGACACTCTCCCGTTTTGCATCATTATATATTTTCAGAGAAGGTGATCTGCTAACAACTAAGTGTGTACTAATTTTTATAACCAGATGAGATATTTCTTATATATAAATTTGCAGATCAGAAAAAATATTCTTTTCAGACCAGTTATCTTCCTTTTTGGATTGAAAAGTTGTGTTGCCATAGTCACGGGGGATATCGTAGAATATTGTGAAGACAGGAATTTGGCAACAGCTAGAGGGTGGTGTAAAGACCCTGGCAGCTGGCGGACAGGGGTACAAGGTGGTGAGAGCACGAGCCCAGGGGGCCAGGGAAAGAGGTGGGAAGGGTCCCGAGACTCATTTTTTCCATTTCTCCTGGTTTCCTCCCAGAGCAGAGCCATCACTTGATTCCCATCAGGCAATCACAAGATCACAAGGGATGATCCACCCCTTCTTTCCTTTACCTCTTAGGGCCGTCTGAGAGCTTGCTCTGTGATGCTGCTGCTTGGAGGGTCCAGGACTGTTGTGCCAAGCCACAGCGTCCTCCGTCCCCATGGGGTGCTGTGCTTAGTTAGAAAGTGCTGCTGACAACAGCTCTGCTTCCTCTCCATGGGACTGCATAAAGACATGGAGCCAGGCCTGGGGAAGGGCAGGTGACACCTGGCACAGACATGCATGGCCTTATTACCCCTGGCACATACATGAACATGCCATCACTGAAACACACAGTCCTTTTTTTATTTTTATTTTTATTTTTTTTGAGATGGAGTCTCACTCTAGTCACCTAAGCTGGAATGCAGTGGCACAATCTCAGCTCACTGCAACCTCTGCCTCCTGGGTTCAAGAGATTCTCCTGCCTCAGCCTCCCATGTGGCTGGGATTACAGGTGCCTGCCACCACACCCAGCTAATTTTTTTGTATTTTTTAGTAGAGATGGGGTTTCACCATGTTGGCCAGGCTGGTCTTGAACTCCAGGTGATCCACCCGCCTTGGCCTCCCAGAGTGCTAGGATTACAGGTGTGAGCCACCACACCTGGCCTGAAACATATAAACAGTCTTATACCCAAGGGACAGGGCTATTTGGAGACCCATTCACTTTCAAAGTATAGCCTATACCATCCTTACTATAACTTCCAGAGAGACACTGGGTAAGGAATCAGGTTTTGAATTCTAGGTACAGTGTTACTAGTTGTGTGAACTTGGGTATGTTTCTGTGCCCCGTTTTCTTATTTACTTAATGGGAGAGATAAAAGTACTTACCCAATAGGTTGGTTAAGAAACATGAATTCTGGTCTTGAGTTTAAGAAATGGAACTGATACCATTATTAGAGCCCAGTGCGGCACAGCGGATGGTAGCATGGCGTTTGGAATCACGTCAGTCGGATCCGGATAAGAGGCTCTACCGTTTAATGAATGTGTGACCCTAACCTTGGGAAAATTTACTTAATCCTTTTAAGTCTCAGTTTCCTCATTTGTAAAATTGAGTTCACAGTAATAGTTATTTCCTAAGATTTTTTTTTTGAGAATTAAAATTTGAAGGATTTGTGGCATAAAACCCCTTATCGTATCCAGTATAAAATTAAAAACCCAATAAATAGGAACTATTATTTTTATTGATGATGGTGGTAGAGATGGCATCCAGTATGACCCCCAATCCTCATTCTATCCTACTTAATTGCAGAAAGGCCTTTTATATCTAGCTCAATTGCAGTGTTCACTTTCCCGCCCCAAACTGCTTACCCAATTGAACTTCACTTTATTCAGTTGGGATTGAGTCATTTTTCCATTATTCCCGAGGATTGTTTGAATTAGAATCCTGACCAAGAATTTTATGCAAGAGTAAACTCCCAGTGTCCATTTACAGAGGATGAACTACAACCAAAAAACAGAGAGGCATGAGAAGACTTCCCCCTGCTATGACCCACACAATTAAATGTTTTTTTGTGGGCTTGTGGCGTATTTAAAATCTTAACATTGTGCAGGTAAACATGGGAACTCCTTCAACTAATGTGGTTCGGGGTGTATGTTAACAGAAAGCCTGACTCAAATGGGCTTCGGCCCATAGGAGCTTTATTGGCTCCATATTGCTGGGGATCTAAGGTGGGGTGGCTTCCGGGTTGATTGAAGCTGGGGCTCCCTCTCCATTTCCTGTGATTGTCTTGGCCCTTCTCTCCTCTATGTGGCCGGCTTGTCCTCAGTTGGCAGTGACGTGGTGATGGCAGTTTCATGGTTTGCATCTGTACAGCACACTGTCCAGAGGCAGAGAGGGGCCACTTCTTTCTCTAGTCTTCCCTTTAAAGCTGGGAGATTTTTCCCTCCAAAACCCTAGCAAATGTTACCTTATACTCCATTGGCTTTAAATGGGTCACGTGCCCTTTCCTTAACTAGTTACTGGCAAAGGGATGTGGTTACCTTGCCTGGTTACCTTGCTGTGGAGCCGGAGCCCCTCCCCCAACTGTACAGAGGGTGCACAAGTTTAGGGGTATGGAACCGTCTTGGGGGGTAAACGTAGTGCCTAGGACAGTTTTTCTTTTTGATCACTTGAGAGATGTGGGAACTTTCAGTTTGATTGTAGTTGTTGGTCTGATCTTACACGTGTCTTGTGTCTTATTGCACAGTTTCAGGGAACAGCAGTCTGAGTTGTGCACCTGGAGTTGCCACCATCATGCTCAGCATGTGTTGAGCTAAAAATCCTTTGGGTCACATTATCTTTAGAAATGTGAGTTTTGTTCTCAGCGAATTGTTTGGCTTAAAAAACAGGTGAATTATAACATCATTATAGAAATCATGTGGTAAAATACGTAATAATGACCAGAAAGAAAAAGCATAGAACGGAACAGTCAGAAGGCACAGAGAAGAGTGTGAAATGAAGAAAAGATCCTAACAGCTTTCAGAGATCAGACATGCTTTGGAGGCACACGTACGCCCTTCTTCCGTTGCCATCTGCTCCTGATTATCCAGATCCTAACCTGATGTCTTCCCACTCGTTGGCAAGCTTCTGTGTTTGATCACAGCTGAGAGGGTGTGTACCAAGGCTGGGTTCTGAGACAGGTCAGATGGGATCTGACCAGAAGGGGCCAGGCCTGAGAGCCAGATGGGGGACAGCTCAGGCCACCACCACAGCGGTTCACAGCTGGCCAACATGCGAGGCATTCGAGGGCTGTAGGGTTGTCCTCCATGAACATCCCAATGTGGAGGCCCCATATGCCCCCCTTCAGGCTTTGTTTCTCTAGGCAACAACTCAGACTGGCTCTCCCGGTCCAAACCATCTTCCCTACCTAGAGAGGCAGCATTGGGGGGATGCCCTGGGCTAGTACCTTTGAAAGCCTGTGCTGCTGTTAATGACCCTGCTCAGAGAGGAGATTTAATCTGCCAGCACAAACAGTGCTGTCCATAACTTTATTGCAGTAGCAACATACTCCTCTTTGAAAGACAGTTACCTCCAAGCAAATCACTTCAAGTAATCTTGGTCTGAGTAGGCAGGAGGGATATTACCAAGCTCTAATTGGAGATCCCCAGTGCTACTGGGATTGCTACTTGAGAAACGTTTTGACAGAAAAGAGGCCAGTGGAGATGATTTTGCAACATTGTGGATGCCACTGTCTGAGCCTGATACTGCAGTGGTTGGGACAGACACCCTTCAGGGACTACGTAGGGGCTGTTGGAAGTTAGCCCCTGGCCCTCCTCTGTCCCATTCTAGATAACTTTGGCACTTCCGTTTGTTTCTCTAAGTCCAAGGGGTTGTAGCTTGTTGTTTTCTTTCCAGTTATAACTGACGCCTAGTGACTTTTCCTTCCAGAGACTATCCGAGGAGTAGTCTTCTGTCCTCAGTTTTCTACCTCCCTAAGTTCCTTAGACAAGCATGGGAAACTGCAAAACATCTTTCTTCTTCCATACCTGTTTGCCTTCCTCCTTCCCGCCTCCCCTCCTTCCTTCCTTTTATGAATACCTACTGAATGCTGACAACTGTAGCTGCTGAGGATTCAGGGGTCACTAAATCAGACAGCGTCTCTGCCTTCGTGTAGCATCAAGGCTAGCTGGGAAGGGGTAGTCATTAATCAAAGGACGGTAGAAATAAATATGTGGTATAAGCCTTCTATATAATTGATGGGGACCCACCAACACTTCACATTTTTGAGGTCCTGTTTTCCAAATCATCAAGATCCTTTGGTATATTGGTTGCTACAACATTTAGAGTTTCTCCTTTTTCTTTTATGTAAAAAAAAAAAAATTCTGATTACCTATCTCTCTACACATTATGATGTAGCAATTTTTGGCAATCAGTTAATTCTCTTCCACGAGTAGATTGGCCAATATTCCATGTATTTGACATATTTATAAGTGTTTGCATTTGTATCTGCTTTTATGATTATAATACAATACAAGTAGTAATAGTGTAATAGAGGTCGCCAGTGCTTATTCATATTGGTTTTCTCCTTTTTTTCCTTGGCACGCATGTGTACTTCATTTCTGCTCTCCTGTGGTTAAGCAGGGCCAGGTGACTGAATTCTGGCTGACGGACCATGGAGAGTTGATATATACCATTTTTAGGCCTTGCCTGTAAGCCTCATGCAAAATCTTTCAAGTGCTTTTTATTTTTCTTTGTCTCCCAGCTGGAGAGAAAAAAAAAGAGTTCAGATAGACTCTGAGACCCTAGGTTCAGGTATTAGCAGGATCAGGTGCTTGTTTTTGTAAATAAAACATTTTATTGAAATACAGCCACATCCATGTGTTTATATGTTGTCTATGCTGCCTGCTTTCACACTGAAAAGTCAGAGTTGTGTAGTTGCCACTAAGATCTTATGGTCTGCAATGCCTACAAATATTTACTATCTACGCCTTTAAGAAAACAATTTGCTGAACTCTTCCCTAGGGGATGGTAGAGCCACTGAATGAAAGGAACCTGGTTCCCTGAATGCCTGTGTGGAGGAGAGGCTCTCTTTCCCATCTTCCAGACCAACTCGTAGCATTAGACAGTGATATTAGAGAGAAATAAGCTTTTATTTTATTAAGCCACAGATATTTTGAGATATTTTGAGGTGGTTTAATACAAGCATAAGTTATTTTACATAATAAAAATGGTAGCTAATATTTATTGGGCATCTTTTATGGCCAGGTGCTGTTCTATGAGCTTCCGTATTTACTTCTCACAACAACTTTATGATGTATCTACTCTTAATGATCATTTTGCAGATGAAGAAATGCAAGGCTATGTAATTTGCCCAGGGACTCAGTTGGTGAGCGGGAGCTGGGATTCGTACCCAGCTCCAGAGTACAGGCTCCTAACTTCTATTTTTCACTCCATATTTATTTAACTTACAGTTCCAAGTTCCTCCCAAGATACTATCTTGATTCTCATTATAGGCTTCTGTATGACAGGTTATATTATTATCCTCATTGTTTATGCGAGAAAACTGACTTAGAGAAGTCAAGCTAAAGGTTGCTTGACTAGCAAGTGGCAGAACTGAAACCTGAATCCAGAGCTTCTGACACCAGAATATGGACTCTTTCGACTTCTCCACAGAGACGCAGGCTGACTTAGTGCACACTCCACATTTGAATCAGCGTGTTTTCTTTGAGTCTTGGTTTGCATTCAGAATGCACCAGTCTGTCAAATTGCTGTTGGACATTAGCCCATCCTTGAACAGTCACCATAACAACATAGGCACATGGAGAGGAATGTGGGGTGGGCAAAAACCGATGCCAGTCTAGGGGAGAATAGAGCTTTGCAGGGAGTGGGGGTGGGTCAGGGAACACTTCCTGGGCATGTTTTGCTATATGCATTTCATGATATAGACTGGAAATGGTTGAGAAGGACACTGTTCTGATAGCTTTTGACAACCTAACTCATCCAGGACAACACCTGTTACCAACTTAGCACAACCTCTCAGGCTGACATACTGGTTTTAGGACAGTGTTTGAAGACATGATTCCTTGGGGGAAAGGGTGTCTATTAACAATGTAGGCACATTCTGAATAGAAACCAAGACTCAAGGAAAACACCCTGCTTCAAGTGTGGAATGTGCACTAATAGACATGAGATTCTCTGCACGAGTATTTCTGTAGAGACATCAGGAATCTGCATTTTTAACCAGCAATGCAGATGGTTCTGATGTACACTAGAGATTGAGAAACACAGTCGTAAGAAATCATGGCAAATGAAAATAATGCTCAGCTTTGACTCCTCCTTTTGTGGTCAGGTAGCAGGCTGGCTCAGCTAAGAAAAATCCCTAGATGAATATTTATTTCTGCACGAGGAATGTTTCCTCTCTGAGTAAGTGGGTGAGTAGGTCATTCCCTGCTATCCCTGTTGCTGGGCAGGAAAGCCATTTAACTATATCAGTTCTCTCTCAAGAGAATCACTTTCAGAATTAACTCAACATGATATAGAAGTTTTAGAATTAACTCGCCATGATATATAGAGTATCATATCTCAAAATTTGTTTCTATCTTTATGACTTTTCATTTCTAACAGATGGGAATTAGGACATCTTTGCCCTTGTCCTGCCTATGGTGGACAGAGGGCACAGAGCCAGGATAGCTCAGGGGCAGCTTGGGGACACTTGTGTGCCTACCACTCACCTCGTGGTGCCCATCAGTTCCATTTATGCCCACTGTCTCTTAGCCCATGTACTTGGTGGTGTATGCCACGGAGACTTCTTTGCTGAACTCAGAACTTTCAGGGAATGAAGACAGTGGACTTAGAAAAGCCTAAGTTTCATTGACTTCCTGGTGTATCTGCTTCTCACAAAGTATTTGGAGGATGCACATGTTCTGAAGGAATCAGGAAGAGAGTGGTGGAGGGGTGGGAGTAGGATGGGGATACACCCAAGGAGAGGAAGATGAATGTCCCCAGTGTGGCAGACTCCTCTTCAAGGGTCTGAGAGGCCCAGATAAGCCTAAGGGGTGCATGGGTCATTATTTCTAAAGCAGTCAAAAACAGACGAATTAAAAAGTAAAACTCTTGATAGGGTATTAAGGGAAAGATGGTGTGAAGGACATAATATTTCTTCATGGACAAAGATCTTGACTTTGACTCTGGAAGGGTGACGGGGAAGACAATTTCAGAAGTAAGCAGAAGTGTAATTACGGGCTCAAGTGTTTTTGGCAGTTCAGGGTGTTTGAGTGGGGGTAGAGAAGGAGAGCCCTTATCCTGCCATCCCACTGCATCCTGACAAGCAAGGGAAGAGTGTTCCTGGGGCTGCTGGATTGCACTAAATCCTCTTCCTCCTCAGGATCCCTGTAATTAAAAAATCACACCCTCTGCCCATTAACCAAACTTAGCAATAAAGAATAAGAAGAGAATTAGGTAGAAAGCAAGGGTTAGAGTCAGACAGGTGCCCTCGAAGCTTACATGAGCTCATCCTTGGGTGCAATTCGCAGAACTCGTCTTACAACTTTTAATTTCTAAGCAGGCCCTCTTCTCCCTCCATTCAGGTGTCTTGTGTGTGAGCCACAGGACAGTAACTTTGCTGTCGGGAAGCTGCTCATTCTCTTTTGTAGATCTCCATTTCCTATTTTTGCCTGGTTCTCTGTAGAACCTGCTTCCATGGGCATAGGCTGAGTGACAACAATGGAGTCCAAGAGATGCAGTTGAAAGACCAAAGTTTACAAGACTTTATAAATAAAGTTTTATCAGAACAGTCATGCCCACTCATTTACATATTCTCTGGCTGCTTTCATGGTACAACAGCAAAGTTTGAGTAGTTCCAACAGAGATTGTATGGCACGCAAAGCTCAAAATATTTATGTTTTGGCCCTTTGCAACAGAGATCGTACGGCGTGCAAAGCCTGAAATATTTATTTTCTGGCCCTTTGGAGAGTTTGCCCATCCTTGCTTTAGAGAGTTTTGTACTGGCATTTACATGCTAGTCTTAAGTAACTTGTATCACTTCCACTCACAACTCACTGGCCAGAATGGTCACGTGGTCCCACTCAACCATAGAGGGCCAGGAAGTACATCCTGCCATGTGCCCAAGAGGGGATAATCAGACTATTTGACAAACAGCGCTAATGGCCACCATAAGCACCTACTATGAGTTGAAATCAGTACCATGTGCTAGGAATAGAAAGATGAAGAAGACAAAATCTTTGATCTCGAGGAATTTAAGGAATGCCAGAATTTGGGGATTGGAGGGGGAAGGCTAAGTATAGATTCAGGTGTCCTTTTCTAGAAGATATAGACTGGCTTGTCTGAATTGCTTGATATCTCAGCTTGGTGCTAGCCAGAACTGGGGACTGACCGGCTTGGCAAACAGTGGGGGGCGACAGATCCTCCTGATGAACATTTATATCAATAATACAAGGCTTGTTTAGCGGAAATTCTTTTTTTTATTGCATTTTAGGTTTTGGGGTACATGTGAAGAACATGCAAGATTGTTGCATAGGTACACACATGGCAGTGTGATTTGCTGCCTTCCTTCCCCTCACCTGTATCTGTCATTTCTCCCCATGCTATCTCCCCCACCTCCCCACTCCCATCCCTCCCCCATTTCCCCCCAGCGGACCCCAGTGTGTAGTGCTCCCCTCCCCGTGTCCATGTGTTCTCATTGTTCAACACCCGCCTATGAGTGAGAACATGCGGTGTTTGATTTTCTGCTCTTGTGTCAGTTTGCTGAGAATGATGATTTCCAGGTTCATCCATGTCCCTACAAAGGACACGAACTCATCGTTTTTGATGGCTTTAGACTGGACAGGGAAAATGTGGTACATATACAGAAATTCTTAAAGGAAAGAGGAGATAATTTCATGTTTTGATATTCGTAACATTGACTGTGTTAAAGCCGGAGCTCCGCAGTGCATATTATTGCTGTTGTAATTTTGGCAAAGATGTGTTTCAAATTGGCAAAGTGTCTGAGAAGAGGAAATCATATAAGGAGAGAGAGCGGGGTGGGTCAGGAAATGGAGGTGGGGAGCCAGGTACTGGTGGCCTGGTGAGAGGTGGGAGGGTGGCTCAGGAGCCTTTGTCACAGAGAGACATGAGGGAGGGGAGGCTGCAGCCAGCAAAGCCTGAGAATTCTTGAAGTTGCTGGAGATGCTAAGGCCTGGGGAGGGAGTGGGAGCAGCAGGGAAGGGGTGTGTGCGTGCATGTGGTAAGGGAGAGACATTTAAACATCGTAGGAATGAAGGATAAATTTAAAATCCCTCAAGGGGAGTTGAGACAGAATGACAACGTGAAGAACATGAATCACTCTTTCTAGGGACCCACCCAGCGGTTGGCATGATTTGGGATACATTTTCTCCTCCGTACCAAGCTCATTCTGGACCCTTTGTCTTCCTTCTTTCTGCTCCCTTGACCTGGCCTTGGTGGCCACGGACCTAGTGCTGGCTACCATGTCCTGGGAGCTTCAAGATCAAAAGCATTGAGGCCTTAGGGTGTGGTGCGGGTAGGGTAAGGAACACCAGTACAGATGTTAGAGATGGAGAAGGAGACAAAGAGCTTAGGGCTCTAGGGACACCCAGGGCTCCCATCAGGCTTTATCACGATGTGCTAAGATCATCCTCTCATCCAGCCGTTTTGCTTCTATTTGCTATCTTAGCATAATGAGGAGGGGGCGGGGGCTGGGAGAGGCATTTATGGATTCTGCTTCATGTGGTAGAGACATGTGATCAATGCAGCGGAGAAAACCGTAAGCTAGGACTTGAAATCTCAGTTCTCTCCCAGCTCTGCTTTTTATTGGCAGTGTGATCCTGGGTGGGGCTCTCTACCTTTCTGGACCTCAGCATCCATAAAATGATACGGTTAGATCATTAAGATTTCTAACCTTTGAAATATTCTTTGTATTTGTGATTTGCAATTTGACTTGCAGTCCAGCCCAGGGAAGGGGTGGCGTCTAGAGAGCAGCATCTGGGAGGATGCCACCCTGGGGGCCCAGCACAGCTCCCAACCCGTAGTAGGTGCTCAACTATCCCACACTTGTTGAATGATCTGGAGGCCCGGGCTCCTCTGAGCACATAGAGCACGGCACACTTCTTAGATGCCAGTTGTGGTCACTAAGACATGTGGTTGTGAGGGATTCCAGTTTGGGGCTCCTGGCTAGGAGGGAGACAATAAACAGGTGTCTTGAAAAGGTGGTAAGTTCAGGCCCTCTCAAGCCAGAAGGGCTGGTTCCCCGCCCCCATCCCCGGACTCCAGCCTTAGACTTACTATGGGGACTAGCGGTGTGTGAGTAACTTTTACGTTAAGTTAAACCTTCGCAAATTGGAGCATGTCAAGGTCTAGTATGAGCCACCCACCTGGAGTGCTGCGTTCACTTGGGCAGGTCCATAAGGCGTGAAACAGGGAAACACCTTGATGGCTTTGGACTCAGCCTTTAGGGGTGCAGTAGTGGAGGAGCAGTGCACAAAGGAGGGGGGAGGAGTGACCAGCCAGGCAGGAGGAACCCTTGCTTTCCCTAAATCCTCCCTCACGCACATGCTCTTCCCTTTTGCCTGTACTCCTTTCCTGTTCCTCACCTGGCAAGCTCTGTTTAACCCGTCTCTAGGGTCCTTTCCTTCACAAAGCCCTCCTGACCACCCCCAGCTGGGCTAGGTATCCCTCTTTATTTCTTTTTTGAGATGGAGTGTCATTCTGTCAGCCAGGCTAGAGTGCAATGGTGTGATCTTGGCTCACTGCAACCTCTGTACCCCGGGTTCGGGTGATTCTCCTGCCTCAGCCTCCCGAGTAGCTGGGATTACAGGCACACACCACCACACCTGGCTAATTTTTGTATTTTTTAGTAGAGACGGGGTTTCACCATGTTGGCCAGGCTGGACTCGAACTCTTGACCTCAAGTGATCCACCCCCCCTTGGCCTCCCAAAGTGCTGGGATTACAGGCACACACCACCACACCTGGCTAATTTTTGTATTTTTTAGTAGGGACGGGGTTTCACCATGTTGGCCAGGCTGGACTCGAACTCTTGATCTCAAGTGATCCACCCCCCCTTGGCCTCCCAAAGTGCTGGGATTACAGGCGTGAGCCACCGCACCCAACCAGGTGCCCCTCACATGTGCTCCTCTAGCAGTCAGGCCTATGCCTATCACAGCACATCCTGTCATGGTCACAATCAATGTTCTTCCTTTCTCTCTCATGAGGATGATGTGGATTGTCTTGTGCCCAGTACCTGGCACAGTGCCCGGCACGTGGTAAGCCCTCAGTAAACACCAATTCAATGTGTATGTCTTTCAGAGGCCAATCTGGCCATATCTTCCTTGGCATGGAAAAGGAGAATGATGCCAAGGGAGCCACAGGAGCACCTGAGTCACACGTGGCCCCCAGGTCCTGAGGCAGACACATGCATTAAAAAAGGAGGAAGGAACCTGCAGACGGGACCCACTTCTCAAGAATAGTCCTCCAAAGGCTGGGCTCAGAGGCAATGCTTGTAATCCCAGTACTTTGGGTGGCTGAGTCAGGAGGATTGCTTGAGTCCAGGAGTTTGAGACCAGTCTAGGCAACATGGGGAGATGCCATCTCTAAAAAAAAAAAAAAAAAAAAAAAAAAAAAAAAAAAAAAAAATTGCTGGCTGTGGTGGCACATGCCTGTGGTCCCAGCTACTTGAGAGGCTGAGACAGGAGGATCGTCTGATCCCGGGAGCTTGATGCTGCAGTGAGCTATGATTGTGCCATTGAACTCCAGCCTGGGTGACAGATCCTATCTCAAAATGAATAAATTTAAAAAAAGAGCCCACCTTGAGGCTTGGTCTCCTGGGAGCATGTGCTTGGGAGGCAGGGCAGCAGGTGGTAGATGGGAATTCCCCCAGAGGAGCTGGGCCCGGGGGAGGGATTCTTCCACCAAAAATGGGAGGGAACAGCCACCTAGCTATCTCAGGTGGGGCTGATAATTGCAGCCTTCAGAGTTCTCTCTTTACTGCAGCCCCTGAAACCTTAGCACTGGAGCATATCATTAGTTCTTTAACCTCTGTCTTCTGCAGTAGACTGTGAAGTTTAGAAGGGCGAGAATCCACTCCACTTTGTGGAATTCTGGACACCTGGCGCCCAGCTTGGTCCACCGCAGATGCTCCTGATTTCAACATCATTGATGGAGCTCCTCTGTCTGCGTGTGTGGGTCGTCAGGCCCAGGGTGTAGCACTGAGCAAGTCTTGGCCTGGAGGGCAATGCCATTAACCTCTTTCTTTCTCTTCTCTATTTCCCTGTGGCCTTGGCCCCATCCTCCCTCCTTCCCCTCCCCACTCCTGGTCTCTCCCCTGCCCCTCCCACAGAGCAATGTTCTGTGATGGTGCCAGAGATGCGTGGACTGAGCCCAGAACGCAGGCTGCCCGAGCCCGCCCCCTGCCCGGCTGCGGGGAGCCCTGAGCCCCGGGCCGCGGGCCACCGCCGCCGTCGCCACGTGCTGGCCCTGCCGGAGGAGGAGACATGGCGGCCCCAGCAGTGCACCCTGCTCGAGGCCGAGGCCTCGGACGAGGTGGGCATGCTGCCGGCCTCCCCGCGTGCCGCCTCCGGCTTCGACAACTTCTTCCCGGTGCAGGAGGGCGAGGGCCCGGGCTGGGAGGGCGCTGTGGCGCTGGAAGCGGGCTCCGGCCCCTTCCTCCCGGTGAGCCCCGAGGTCATGAAGCGGCGGCGCGGGGGCCTCATCGAACAGCGCGACATCATCAAGGCCCACGAGGCGCACAAGATGCAGAGCACCCCGCAGGCCCGGCGCAAGGAATGGGAGTGAGTACGGCGCGGCGCGGCGCGGCGCGGGGCGCGGGGCGGACGTGGCTGGGCCTCAGGTCGGGGTGGGGTCCTGGGACGGATGGGGCCTGTGGGGGCGGGAGATGCTTTCGACTGTGCTGCAACTGACGAGGGGCTGGGCCCTCCGGGGGACGTCCTCGTGGTCAGCCCCGGGTCTCACCACCCGGCTGTAGGCCTCGTCCAGCCTCCCTGCGGCCTTCAGTGTCAGATGCGGGTGAATCAGGCTTGCCTCCAAGGCTCACTTAGTTTACTAACAGCCTGTGGGTAAAGAACTGGGGTCTGTTTCGTTTTCTGAGCTTTCCCAAAGCCCACGGAGAATGCTTCACCAGGTGGATCATCTATATCATCTTTGCTTCAGGAACTGCAGATGACCCTGCTCTTTTAATATCCTCCTCGGGTAAATGATTACATTCTGGGGCACTTCTCCAGTGGCTGGAAGAAAATGACCAACATCTGTGGCCACTCCTGGCCTTATTTCTGCTCTTTCTGTGTAGGGCAAAAGGCTGACTTCAATTCGCACCTGTTGCAAATTTTGGCTTTTTCTCCTTAGGAGTCCTAAAGGAGGATGGTATTTCATTTAATTCTTGGTTGCGCCGGGTTTAGGCTCCGTAGACGGACTGAGTTTTGTCCCGTGGATGCCAGCGTCCACGCTGCATGTTGGCACGTCCTGTGGTCCGTATGTCTGTCTCTTCTTGCTTTAGGTTGTGGACTTGCTAAATGTCATCAAGTGCCAAGAGACTAGTGACAGGTGTGTCCTGATGGTGGTGGTCGTGTGGGATTTACCTGCCTGTTTTCAGTGAGTGTTCTGGATGGTGCGAGTAGGGGTAGATGAACTGATCTCTGTTTCACAAGGATGTGCATGTTTGTTAGTTAAGTCATTCAGTGAGCCCTAATGTATGCCAAGCTCCCGGGATTCACAGAGGAGCTGAGCACATCCAGCATTCCACAGACCTCTCGGTTGTTGATCTCTCAGTACTGTTAGTATTTAGAACCTTGCATAGCTGTCTTTACGTGCCAGGCAACATTCTAAGCACCTTACCTCCGTCCTCTCACGGTAATCCTCACTATAGCTGTGAGGTAGGTGCAGTTATTAGCCACATGTAACCAATGAGGCACAGAGAAGTTAAGTGGCTTTCTCAAGGTCACTTGGATAACAACTGCATTGTTACTGTGATTTGATACGAATCAGTGATTCGAACCCTGGCAGTCTGGTTCTAGAATCCATGCTTTTAACCGTGATGGCACAGTGCCTTTCGTTCTAAAGCTCAAAGTACTTCTCTCAACAACCTGTTGAGATGCCGTGGTGAGAGCACTGGTGTGGGGGTTGGGAGACTTGGTTCTAATTCCCAGGGTGACCTAATTAGTGGTGTGACCTTCAGTAAGTCACCTCATCATGACTTTGGAAAACAAGTAGGAGAGAGTAGATGGCCTTTAAACCCAGGCAGCTCCGATAGCTGGTCTTTCTTCGCATTTAGAAGTACTGTTTTTTAATGCACCTCCATCTTACTTTTCTAAGAGGACCCTGAACACCTTGAGGCAGAGACCATCATACACATTGTTCATGTCACTCAATGCCAATTATCCAGCCTAACCCAAGAAATCCCACAATTCTCAATGAAAAACTAGCTTTACCGTGACTAGCAATGTGGAAATAACTTTTGTGTCTTTCAGTAAGTTAAACTTCTACTAATGGAGGATGTCAAGATCTTGTACCAGCCACCTACCGGGGGTGCCAGTGGGGCTGATTGGGAGATCATTTTCACCTGGGCAGGTCCGGGAAGAGGTGAACCAGGGAACACACATCAATGGCCTTGGGCAATGTCAGCCTTTAGGGGCGTAGCAGTGGAGGAGGAGCATATGAGGGAGGTGAGAAGGCATGGAAGGAGGTGGGAGGGTAACCAGGGGGTAGAGGGACAGAGAAGTGAGGACACGGGTGTGTTCAGAAGGAAAGTCATCATCTCCATACAATGTTGCTGAGAGGTCAAATGAAATGAAGACAGAGAAGGAAACACTGGTTTTGGCAACACAGAGGTGACCTTAATGGGAGCAGCTCAGCAAGTGCAATGGGGTCAGTAGCCCAGTGGGAGTGGGTTGAAGAGAAAATGGGAAGTGACAGAGACAGTGATGTTGCCCCGTCCTTCTCTGCGCCCCAACACTCATAGCCTCACTGTGCCTTTCCCCATTACCACCTAATCTTCTTACTCTTGTGGCTCTGGACGTGCCTTAATTTGATCTTCTCCACACCCCTCCCCAGCTCTCCAAACCCTAATGTTGCTGAGCACAGAGGGCTCACTGCTCAAGGCACTAGAGGCCAATACTGTAACACTAGGTTTTTGAGCAGAGAAGCTTTTTATTGCATGGTGACTCACAAGGAGACAGTAGTCAAGCCCAAATCTGTCTCTCTGTCCTCCCTTCAGGGCAGTATTTTCATTAGAAAAGGTTCAAGGGATTAGTGGGTGATTAGTGGAGGGGAAGGGGAGGTCTGGAAAGTCCTTGGACTCTTCATGCTGCCTCACGGGTCACTGTGAAAATTCTTGGGCACTTAGTATGAAACACATCACGGCAGGTCAGGCCGTGACGTCAGCAAGCTTGTTCTGCGCAGACTCCAGTAGGTCAGGCCATCTTGGTTCCAACCAATGTCAGCCCGTTTTTTCTTGATCTCACAAGTGGGGGGAATTTCGGCATTTCTGTATGTTGCTTTTCTTATCTGCCATTCTGCAAGCTCAAGACTATCTGTTAGTCATCGGTTTTTACTCTTTGGGGCACAGTTTCAGCTTCAGCTTTTCAGCAAGTTGTTTCTTTTCTTATCTGCTGTCCTGTACACCCAAGAATGTAGTCATTGGCTTCTTTGACCCTTTGGGGCATGATTTCACTAACACACTGTCTGGAACCCACGTTCCATCATCAGCAAAATCGTGTCCATCCTCCTAGCCTTCTCTGGAAGTCCCTTCACTTTCTTATTCCTGCTGGAGCCACCCCCTCAGCCACCCTCCAGCGTTGCAGCCTGCTCTGCAGCTGCCTCACGTGACAGCTGCTTTCCCTTCCATGTTGCCTTGGACTCTGGAGTCTGGAGAAGCAACTTGCTCCTCACTCTTGCTTCCAGACCATGATTCCCCACTCCTCTCCTAAAAATGCCAGCTGTGGAGCACATATCATCAGATAATACTACCTCCGACCCCTGGTTGCCACCATCTACAGACCCCCAAGTCACCTGCTTCATTCCGGGAAGAGTGGGCTACCCTGGGTTTACTGCCTCTCCCCACATCTTCAGCTGCCAGCAGTTCTTGGTGATTTCAGTATCCACGTAGGTGACGCTTCCTGCACCCTGGCGCCTTGGTGCCTTAGCCTCTTCTCTTTTGTAACTTTGCCTTCTTGCTTCCTGCTGAGAGCTCACCTCCGTGGTCTGCCTGGATCTTGTAATAGCTGCACTGCTCCATACTCTCAGTTTCAAGCATCCCACTGCGTGGCCACCCCTCTATTCTCTCCACTTCACGCCCTCTAGTGCTCCGTTCCCGAGATTCTTTTGTTTTGTTTTGTTTTTTGAGGTGGAGTCTCATTCTTGTTGCCCAGGCTAGAGTGCAATGGCATGACTTTGGCTCACTGCAACCTCCGCCTCCCCAGTTCAAGTGATTCTCCTGCCTCAGCCTCCTGAGTAGCTGGGATTACAGGAGCCCACCACCATGCCCAGCTAATTTTTTTTGTATTTTCAGTAGAGACGGGGCTTCACTATGTTGGTCAGGCTGGTCTCGAACTCCTGACCTAAGGCGATCTACCCACCTTGGCCTCCCAAAGTGCTGGGTTTATTAGGCATGAGCCACCGTGCCCGGCTGAGATTCTTTAATCTCACTGCATCGGCAAGACATTGATCCTATTACCTTTTCACGATCCCCTTCCCAAGTCATTATTCCCCATCTTACCAAACTGAATTCCATTCTAAGCACCAAATACATTTTCCAGATAAAATAGTGACCTTTCATTTGAGGTCTCCTCTTCCTCCTCCTCCTCCTCCTCCTCCTCCTCCTCCTCCTTCTCCTCCTCCTCCTCCTCTTCCTCCCTTCCTCCCTTCCTCCCTTCTTCCCTTCTTCTTTCTTCTTTCTTCTGAGGGAGGTTCATTCTTCTTGCCCAGGCTGGAGTACAGTGGCGAGATCTTGGCTCACTGCATGCAATCTCAGTCTCCTGAGTATCTGGGATTACAGGCACCTGCCACCACACCTGGCTAATTTTTTGTATTTTTAGTAGAGACTGGGTTTCACCACGTTGGCCAGGCTGGTCTTGAACTCCTGAGTTTTGACCAACCTCTAAGATAGAATGAGTCATTCACAAGGGGCAAGAATGCTGGAGCTCAAGTTGGTTTCTAGTGTACTTCAGGCTTCACCATCATTGTAATCTCCTTGTTTTCCCCCTCAACTTCAGTGTTCCTCTGTTGCTTTGTTATACGTTGCCTGGCAGAACTTCAGCCCTGCTAAATCCCACTTGGCACCATTCTTCATGTACATGTGGGCAGGTGACCATTGCTCTAGAAAAGCTCACAACCGTGCTGATCGATCTCACTGTGAATTGACGACTGCCTCCTCCAGTTGGCCCTTGGTCCTGCCCAGAAATCTTACTCTTTTTCCCTTTTCTCTTCACTCTCACATTCCTCTAGAGATTATTTCACATGCTTTTCCCTTAACTCTCAAATCCCATAGCTTCCTGCCAGCTCGCTTCTAGCTCACGACTATGATTGCCTTCCCACTTCACTGGGAAAATAGCAGTAATCAGGAGAGGCATGTACAGGCTCCATCCCCACGCTGACCACCTGCTGCATCTGGGCCTTGGTGCCAGGCCTTTACTTTCTGTTACTGTGGACTGACCACCCCGCAAGTTCCATGTGGAGTCTGGTGCCCACATAGAGCAAAATGAGCCCTTTTGTCTATTCTGCCTCCATTTTTTTTCCCTTACAATTTCCTTTGGAACCCATTCCGATCAGGTCTTTGTCCTCGGCAAACAAACAGCTGTTGACATGGTGACACTGGCCTTCCCAAGGCAGAATCCAACGGGTGTTCCTTTGTATTCATCTTCCTTGACCTAGCAGCAATATTTGATCACTTCCTCTTTCTTGAAACTCTTTGGTCCTTATTTTTAATTTTTTTTAGAGACAAGATTTTTGCTATGTTGCCCAGGCTGGTCTCGAACCCTTGGCCCCAAATGATGCTCCTGCCTCAGCCTCCCGAGCTGGAATTACAGGTGGAGCTGTTTTTTCACATGGCTTTTGTGATCCCCACTCTTGGTTTTCCTCCTACCTTGCTGGCTGCTCCTCAGTCTCTTTTGCCAGTCTCTACTTACTTTCCACAATCCTTCCTAAACACTGGACGTCCCGGGGCTCCGTCCTCGGCCTGTTCTCTTCTCACCAGGGCTTACTTCCTAGTGCTCTTGTCCAGTCCCAGACCTTTGGTGCACATCACACACTGCTTACCTCTAAATGTGTATCTCTACCCAGGACCTCTTCCCTGGATTTTAGATTTCACCGTGTTTACTTGTACATCCATTGTCACCTCAAATTGAACACGTCCAACATCAAAATACTGATTTCCCTCTAAACCTGCTTCTCTTGTAGTTTTCTCTTTCTCTCTCTTTCTTTCTTTCTTTCTTTCTTTCTTTCTTTCTTTCTTTCTTTCTTTCTTTCTTTCTTTTTTTTTGAGACAGAGTCTCACTCTGTCACCAGGCGCCAGGCTGGAGTGCAGTGGTGCAATCTCGGCTCACTGCAACCTCTGCCTCCCAGGTTCAAGCAGTTCTCCTGCCTCAGCCTCCTGAGTAGCTGGGACTACAGGCATGCGCCACCATGCCCAGCTCCAGCATTCTTGCCCCTTGTGAATGACTCATTCTATCTTAGAGATGGGGTTTCACTATGTTGGCCAGGATGGTCTTGATCTCTTGACCTCATGATCCTCCCGCCTCAGCCTCCCAAAGTGCTGGGATTACAGGCATGAGCCACCACGTCCAGCCTTCTCTTTCATTAAACCTGTATTTTTTTCTGTTTCTTGGTCCAGTGATGTTGGAGTCATTCCGACTCCCACATTGACACTCAATTTTTGTCAGGACCCAGTGTCTCTCCCTTCAGAATGTATCAGATCACTATTCACCACTTTTGCTGCTGCAGATCACTATTCACCACTTCACTTAGACAATAGATGCTGCTCCCTGGTCTAAGCACCTTTTATTATTTTTATTTCACACACACGTATGTGGCACTAGAAGCCCAGCACGATTGTAGGTACTTTAGAAATATTAATTGATTTATCCATGTAATAATTGATTGAGGCTGGTACCATGATTGTCCCCATTTTTGCAATTGGGGGATAGAGGGTTTAAGTCACTTGCCCAAGATCATAATGTCAACCACCTCTTAATGAGCCTCCCTGTGTCTGTGTCTCCCTTCTAGACTCTCTGTTTCCCCAACCACAGCTGAAGATCCTTTCTTTTTCTTCTTTGATTTACAAAGGATTTAGAAAGATAGTAGAAGGAATTTCTGCCCAAGTCTTAAGAAATGTTTCCTGTCAGTCCTTAGCTCAGGACATGATCTCCATCTCCTCCCTCTCCCCCTTGCCCAGCCAGCCTCCTGAAGATGCAGGGACGTCTGTGGTTTTATTTCTGCATCTTCCCCCTTACTCCTTCTGTTCTGGTTACGCTGGCCCCTTGTTATTCCTTGAATGTCCTCAGACCTCCCACATCAGGTCTCTGCCTTTTGCCGGTCCCTTTCCCCAGAATCCTTTCCCCATATACTGGGATGGCTTCTCTCTCACTTCATTTAAGTTTCTGCTCAGAGGGAACTTCCTGTCACCCTACTTAAATAGCATTCCCCCATTGTCACTCTCTTTCCCTCTTTATTTTGCTTTATTTTTCATCATAGTCTTTATTGTTTCCTGAACACACACACACACACACAAACACACATTTTGCACTGGAGTGCAAACTTCTTGAAAGCAGAGCCTTTGTCTTACCTTCAGGGTCCGAAACAGTGCCTAGTGTGCAGTTGGCTCACAATAAGTATGTGCTGAAAGAATGATGAAATAAACATATTGAGGGAATTGATATCCATTCCAATCAGCGAAGTTCCAGGGAAGGAGGCAGCTGAGGTCCCTGGTCAACTGTGTGGTTGTGAAGTCCTTCGGTTGAACAGTCAGCAGTGCAAGTGGGGAGTCTGTTCTCTGCCCCACTTCAGGGCTGCTCAGGACCTTGTACCTGCGTGCACTTTGTAGAGATTGAAACTTTTCTCCTTCTGTCTCCTGCCTTTCGGCTTCTACTGACGTACGTTCTTTAGACAGGATCCCCTTGGCTCTAGGACAGGGGCAGCCCGGTTCTTTCTCAGGGCTTGGATTTGGTACAGTGAGAAATGAGGTAGAGTTCTCTGTGGGCAGCCCCGGTCGCTTCTTGCTCCTCCTGAGACCCTGTCCATCTATACAGCCAAAAGCCCAGGAGGCACACCACCAGCTTCACAAATCCTGTCTCCTAGACAGCGAGTCAGGATCCTGGTGATGAGCGAAACAGACTAGAAACCAACCTGGGAGGTCTCCTGCTTTCGCCTTTGGCTGGGTGAGCCAAATGTGGATGGGAGAAGGAGTAGTTTAGGTGATTTCAGATGGAGCAGATTTTCTCGTGCAGAATGTTGTTTTCCAAAGAACTTATTGAAAGGTTTCCTCACTCCTACTTTTCAGGTGATGAGGACCTCTTGGTTAACACCAAGTGTTTCTTGTGTACTAAGTTTTATAACTTTAGCAAGTGGGCATGTTGAGATGTTTTTCTAATACTTTAATACAGTTCTCTCCAGCTTAAAACATTTTTCATATGCGTGAGCTCATCTGAGCCTCACAATGACCCCATGAATTAGCTAGCATTATTTCGAGTTTACAGAAGAGAAAAATGAGCTCCAAAGCTAGAGGTGGCACTAGGTCACAAACCTGTGTCTTCATAATGACTGCCACCATTTATTCAGCACTGGCTATATGGTGGGTGGTTTGCATGTATTATTTATTCAGATGGAAATAGTAGGTACCATGATGAAGAACAGAAACATTTGGTATGGCGTTATTATTGCATATGGGTCTGGAAGAAAGGAAATTATGTGTAACTTTAAAGTCTGCGTAGGTGGGTATGACTTACTCTGTAAAGAGGGAGGGGGTATTTCCATAATGATAGTACTTAGCACACTACATTGTAATTGCCTGTTCGTGTGTCCTTGTCGTCCACTAGACTGTCAGCAGAGAAGTCTGTCTGCTCCCCATCGTGTCTCCGTTTCTTAAAACTGTGCCCGGGGGGGGGTGGTCCTCAAAATGTTGATGAGCACCAGGATTATTCTGGGTCTCTTCTCTGCCTACAGTCTCCCTGGGTGACCCACTCATCTACAGATGAGTCTCAAATGCAAATTTCCTAAGAACCCTTGACTCTTGTAGCCAAATGGTTGGCTGGCATTTCTGCACTGCTCTCTTGTCTAACCAGCTTCTAAAACATAACCTGGCTGGAACAAAACTCCTGATGCTCTTCTGAGCCTGTCTGGCGCCTCATTTTTCCTCATCTCAGTAAATGGCACCGCTGTTTCTCCAGTTGTCCAAGCCAGGTGTTCTCATATCTTCTATTTCTCTCTCTTTTCCCTCACTTCTGATCAGTGGCGAGCCCTGTCAGCAACATCCCCCAAACATATCCCAAGTCTGACCACTTCTCCATCCCCACTGCTACCAATCTCTTCCAAGCCGCTGTCCTTTGGACCATTGCGATGGCCTCCTGACCTGTCTCTGCGTCTTTGTTTCCCTAGAATCGGGGAACGTGTTCAAGCAGGGACAAGCTGAACTCCACTTGCTGGCTCGTGAGGCCCCACCCCACCTGAGCTTTGCTTAACTCCTGGCTTCATCTACTGTCTCCCTGGTGCCCTGACCTCCTGCTCACTCACCTCTTATTTAGGCTGTGCCTGTTTATGTCTCGACCCTGGCTCCTCCCTTTGCCTGGAATTTTTCTCCAGATCTCAACAGGGTTGGTTCATTCTTGCCATTTAGACCTTAGCTCAAATGATACTTCCTCAGAGAGGCTGTCCTTTATCACACAGTCTAAAATGGACGCCTGGTCACCGTGCCACGTCACCTATGCAGTAGACCACCTACCCTCCCAAGAATGTTGGTTCCATGAGATCGGTGATTTGACTGCCTAGTTGACTCCATGGCCCCAGTGCTGAGGGCCATGCGGACCCAAAGGCCCTCAGTCACTATTTGGGAATGAATATGAATGCTCCGTGACAGTGGCCATGGTTAGAGTCACCACCTGGCCTCTGATAGCTCTAGTGATGCCGAACAGTCTAGTCCAGGAAGCTCACGACACCAGTGGCTCTAGGTTTAGACCAGGTGCCCTGGGGTGTGGAGCTTCATGAGCTGTAAAAGGCGAGCTGGTTACCTTGCAGGTTGTTTGGGAACCGTCTTCCTTCAAGCTATCGTTTGATCACCATTGAACCGTGTCTTATTTAACCTTGGGTAAAATATCCAACCTTTCTGAGCCTCATTTTCCTCTTTTGCTAGATTGTGGATGCATACAGCATCCTTTTTGAATTGCTATGAAGGAAAAACAGTACGGAAGTCTTTAGTCCGGCGCTTGGTTGTTTTTCCTCCGTCATGTCCCGTTCCTCGCCTTGGGAGCCTGTCACTTGCCATCACTGTATACAGCAGGCATCAGAGGTTTGCCTAAGACCATGGTGCAGAGGTTGCACTTAGGTTTGGGGTCAGCTGTATGCATCAGTGGACCACAGCAGCATGTGGGAGGTTACAGGAAGAAACCCACAGCGCCAGGCGCAAGGTCAACAGTCAATGCCTACGGGCCATTCTCATTCTCATTATTATTATTCAGCTGGTCCAGCTGCCTCATTTGCAGGTGAGGAAACTGGGGTCCTGAGAGCCTCCGTGGCTGCTTTACGTGAAGGTCAGTGGACAGTGTGAGTGATACGGTCGGAGAACCAGTCCTGAAGTCCTGCCCACTTCTGCCTCACGTGCCCTGCAGCTGTGCTGACGTGGTAGGGGTGATCACATCCAACCAACAGTCTCTCCGGCATTCGCACCGCATGCAACATCAGCACCATATTCTATAAGGCAACACGTGTCTCCACCTTGAAGCTTAGGTTTATGTAGTAAAATGAAATCCTATGGCCACAGACTGGGTACAGCGGCTCACACCTGTAATATCCCAGCATCTTGGGAGGCTGAGGCAGGAGGATGGCTTAAGCCCAGGAATTTGAGACCAACCTGGGCCACGCAGTGAGACCCCCTTCTCTCTAGAAAACAACAATGCTATGGTCAGGAGCTGTGGCTCAGCCTGTAATCTTAGGAGGTCAAAGGGGGAGGATTGCTTGGACTCAGGAGTTTCAGACCTGCCTGCACAACACAGGCAGACCTTATCTCTTTTTTTTTTTTTTTTTTTTGGGACGGAGTTTCACTCTTCTTACCCAGGCTGGAGTGCAATGGCACGATCTCGGCTCACCGCAACCTCCGCCTCCTGGGTTCAGGCAATTCTCCTGCCTCAGCCTCCCTAGTAGCTGGGATTACAGGCACGTGCCACCACGCCCAACTAGTTTTTTGTATTTTTAGTAGAGACGGGGTTTCACCATGTTGACCAGGATGGTCTCGATCTCTTGACCTCGTGATCCACCCGCCTCAGCCTCCCAAAGTGCTGGGATTACAGGCTTGAGCCACCGCGCCCGGCTGACCTTATCTCTTAAAAAGAATGAAAAAATTAGCCTGGCACGGTGGAGCACACCTATGGTCACAGCTACTCAGGAGGCTGTGGTGGGAGGATTGCTTCAGCACAGGAGGTTGAGGCTGCAGTGAGCCATGATCGTGCCACTACACTCTAGCCTGGTGACGAAGATCTCATGCAGGTCTAGTGGAGACCTCAGTTCACAGGCTGCCCCCTGCTGCCAGCATCAGATATCACTTGGGTTGTTAGATTACAGGAATCTGTGGAACTGCTATTGCCGAGAGGGTGAGTGGCAGAGTTTGTTCAGTTACATATGAGTGCTTCGTTAACTTCTCAGATATTTTAATTTTCTTTAAGTGTGTATGTCTTTAGAGAGGGCAGGAAGTCTCCAGGTCACGGTCTTCCCTCTCTACTGCCTTTGGGCTGATTCACTGATTTAGAGGACTGACTTGGTCCTGAAGGCACCTGAGGTTGCAGGTCTGCAAAATCCAGCCTTCTCACTCAGATGAGGCACTTCAGGATCGTAGGGCTGTAGTAGAACAGGCGTGCAGAAACCAGAACATATGCCAGTGGAACACAGAAATCATGAGCCTTCAACACACCGGGTTATCACTAACCAGCAACACATTTGAAATCCACCAGCCGGGAAGAGACCTGGCGCATATGCCCTGCTTTCTTGGAATTCTGAGCAGAGCAGGAAGGCAAAGAGAATCCAGAGAACTGGGCGTCCCTTGGGAACTGACACAATTTGGGTGATTTCTAGAGATTTGTTTTAAGCTGAGTCCTTTGGGGAACTTCACACACCCTTGATTTTTTTTTTTTTTTTAACTTGTCCTCCCGGGATTGGCAAAAAGAGCCTGTTTCTAGGTCTGGTGTCTGGGGACTTGCCCTTGCCTTCAAACCTTCCATAGTTCTAGAAATGCTTCCCTAGAGAACAGGGTGTGAGAATAAACAAGGTAGTGGGTGAGCTGTGTGGGTTTCTGTGCTTGCAGTGGAGGCTGCATCTGACAAGGAGCGTCCTGTACTGGGAAGCGGGGAACTGGTCCCTGCTAAGTGCCTGGCGACTCTCATCTCTTGCAGAGCATGACTGCATAACCTCTCTGCCAGGGTTATACAGTGACCCAGAGACTTCCGGCCCCTCTAAAAACACACACTCCCTTTTTCTTTCTGAAGCCACTGGATGCGCTAAGAGAAAGCAGAGGGTTTCCTTCTTTTCCGGAGCACAGTGCTGGGAGCCAGGCTCGGGGAGATCGGTTGTTCAAGTTCTTCCCTTCTAAGGCAGGCTCTGGGGGAGGAGGCCGGGGACAGGGTTTGTGACTGTGCAGCCTGGTGCCCAGGCCAGATCAGCCCATTCTGTGTTTCCTTTTGTGACACCATCAGAGTCTCCTCCCTGTTTGGAGGCTCAGGTGAGTCAGTCCCCTCTCTCCCATTCTGCCCTGGTGCTGGGCTGCCTCCACTCTGCCCCCACGGCCGTATCTGCAGAGGGAGGCTCTTCAGCCTTCTCGACATGTCAGGATATGGAGATTCTGCCCCCAGCCACCTTTTAGAAGAAAGTGGGCAAAGCGGCGCCCTCTAGCGCCAGCCGCACAATTTGTCACATTGTCCCTTTTCTGAAGAGGTCTTTTTTTCCCTCCTTTATGGTGCCCCCAAGTGGTTGTTTCTGTGCATTGCAGCCGCAGTCTCTGGGATGCTTTCCACGTAGCTGGAGGGTCAGCACTCACATCACAAGGAAGGAAAGCAAAGCCAGGAGGAGCAGGGGCCTTGGCAGGGCAGGGTGAGCGCCCCGGGACTCCCACGGCAGTCCAGGGCCTGCCTTCTCCCTGACCACTGGCAACACCTTGCCATCCTTAAGGGCTCGCCTGGACCCATGGCTGCAAATGAGTCAAGGGCATTTTCTACTTGAATGTGAGGGGATGGGTGAAGACATATGCAGAAAAGGAAGTGCTCATTGTGGAGGAGATGAACATAATTGAAGGAATTTGCTTCGGCCTTTTTGGCTGAAAAAATATGAAATTGCTGAACACCACACACACACACACACACACACACACACGCACGCACATGCAGAATTAGACACCCTGTAGACTTCCAGGCACCGATAAAAAGACCTTTAAAATTCGTCTCACATAATTTCTCATTGAAGGGGCAGGTGAGAAAGCTGAGGTGCAGAGAAGGAGGTGGGCACGGGGCACCCTTCTGAGGACCCTGCCTCAGCTGCTGTTACCCCAGCCATCCTGTCCTCCTTCTCTTCTGCTTTTAGCTCCTCCAACCATCTTCCTCTTCCTCCTTTTCTCACAAAGGCTATAATAGGGAGGGGATGAGGCATGCAGGGTTGGCCTGTGAGTGAGGAAGGGGACTGCCCTCCTTTCCGCTCTCTCCGTGCCCCCGCCTCTCCTGGGGACCCCCTTCCAGACCCTCTGCAGCTGTGCTCACATCCCACTACTCGACCTCACCGCTGTTCTACAAAAGCAGCATCACTGCCTACCGATCAGAAGACTAGGAACCTGCACACAATTTGTCACATTGTCCCTTTTCTGAAGAGGTCTTTTTTCCCTCTTTTATGGTGCCCCCAAGTGGTCGTTTCTGTGCATTGCAGCCGCAGTCTCTGGGATGCTTTCGGCTGCGTAGCTGGAGGGTCAGCACTCACATCACAAGGAAGGAAGGCAAAGCCAGGAGGAGCAGGGGCCTTGGCAGGGCAGGGTGAGCGCCCCGGGACCCCCACGGCAGTCCGGGGCCTGCCTTCTCCCTGACCACTGGCAGCACCTTGCCATCCTTAAGGGCTCGCCTGGACCCACGGCTGCAAATGAGTCAAGGGCGTTTTCCCCATCTCACGCCCTCCGCAGTTCAACCGCCACCCATCTGAAGACAATCCCTTGTCAACTGCTCCCCAATTAATCTCCCCCTCGTCTGAACCCCTCCCCGTCTCAGCCTCTTCCCATCTCAACCCCTCCCCATCTCAGCCCCTCCCCGCCTCAGCTCCTCCCCGCCTCGGCCCCTCCTCATCTCGGCCCCGCCCCGTCTTGGCCCCTCCCTGTCTCAGCCCCTCCCCGTCTCGGCCCCTCGCCGCCTCAGCCCCTCCCCGCCTCGGCCCCTCCCCGTCTTGGCCCCTCCCCGTCTCGGCCCCTCCCCGTCTCAGCCCCTCCCCATCTCGGCCCCTCCCCGTCTCGGCCCCTCCCCATCTTGGCCCCTCCCCGTCTCAGCCCCTCCCTGTCTCGGCCCCTCCCCGTCTCAGCCCCTCCCCGTCTTGGCCCCTCCCCACCTCAGCCCCTCCCTTATTCGGGCCCTCCCCATCTCAACTCCTCCTCGTTTCAGCCCCTCCCCGTCTCAACCTCTTCCCATCTCAACCCCTCCCCATCTCAGCCCCTCCCCGTCTCAGCTCCTCCCCATCTCAGCCCCTCCCCGCCTCAGCTCCTCCCCGCCTCGGCCCCTCCCCATCTCGGCCCCTCCCCGTCTCGGCCCCTCCCCATCTCAGCCCCTCCCCGTCTCGGCCCCTCCCCGTCTCGGCCCCTCCCCGCCTCAGCCCCTCCCTGTCTCGGGCCTTCCCTGTCTCAACGCCTCCTCGTCTCAGCCCCTCCCCATCTAAACTCCTCCCCGTCTCGGCCCCTCCCCGTCTCAGCCCCTCCCCGTCTCAGCCCCTTCCCGTCTCGGCCCCTCCCCGTCTGAGCCTCTCCCCGCCACAGCCCCTCCCTGTCTCGGGCCCTCCCCGTCTCAACTCCTCCTCGTCTCAGCCCCTCCCGTCTCAGACCCTCCCCATCTCAGCCCCTCCCCGCCTCGGCCCCTCACTGTCTCGGCCCCTCCCCATCTCGGCCCCTCCCCGTCTCAGCCCCTCCCCGTCTCAGCCCCTCCCCGTCTCAGCCCCTCCCCGCCTCAGCCCCTCCCCACCTCAGCCCCTCACTGTCTCGGCCCCTCCCCGTCTCGGCCCCTCCCCGTCTCAGCCCCTCCCCGTCTCAGCCCCTCCCCGCCTCAGCCCCTCCCCGCCTCAGCCCCTCACTGTCTCGGCCCCTCCCCGCCTCGGCCCCTCCCCGCCTCGGCCCCTCCCCGCCTTGGCCCCTCCCCGTCTCGGCCCTGCCACAGCTGCCATCTGTTGTGGTTGCTTCTCCCCCTGTGTTTATGCTTAAGCCGGGGAAAAGGTCCCCTTCCCTTACTCCCTGGTTCCCTTCTCTCCTTCTGTCATGAAGGTGAAATGCTATTACACATAGAGGTCTTTGTTTTGCTCTTACCGTTTTCCTTTAAACAAATCAGCAGTATAGGGTGTGCGTCTGTCTTTGGCCCTTTCTGGAAAGGTGTCCACAGCACCTCTTTCTCGCTGCAGAGTATTCCTCAACATGGCTGAACCACGGTTCATTCCAGCAGCCCCTGTCAACGACGTTCCAGTTGCTCTTCCCCAGCTGTGCTGTAGTAAGCCTCCCCTGCGTGCCTTTAGGATGTGCACTTTCATTTCTGTAGGGTGAAGTCCTGGACGCAGGGCTGTGGGCAGGTCTTTCCCACGCTGTGTCCTTGCCCGCTGGAGGACTGGCACTTCTCTCAACACCCCTCCTCTGCATCTCAGCCTGAAACTGAAATGTGTGCTTTCACAGTCTGTGTTATCTCTGGCCCCAGTGGAGAGGCCCAATAAATTAATAATATGCCAGCAGGAAACAGAGAGATGGAGTTATTAATTGTCAGTCAGTGAGCCCCCCCATCTCAAGGTCCTAATTAACATGCTGACAGCTTCGGGTTTATCTAGAGCCAGGGCAGGGCTCTGGGGAGACTGTGGCTCAGCTAGGGGTATCCGCAGAGAGCGGAGAGTGCGGAGCGGGGAGCCGTGGGGCCTTTCTGGGTAGGGTGGAGGGATGCTTGCAAGAGGCATGTGAATTCAGAAGTTCCTTCAGGGATCCCTGTGTGGCTGCCGGGGCGCGGGGGGAGAGAAACGGGCTGAGGTGGGGGCAGGCATGGGAGTTTTGGGGTCTAGGTGTGTGCTGCTCTTGGGCCCAAGTGATGGGTTTGTGATTCTGCTTCTACTGCAGGGCAGTGACACTCACCAAGCTGTATTGGGTATAGTTGTTTCAGAGAGGTGCCTGCTTTCAAACCAAGGTTCCCTTGATGGCGAGGACTGCCCCTAGGAAGACGGCCTGAATATCAATATTACTCCAACCCATGGTCCTCTTTCATAGCACATGCACTCCTGGAAAGCGTCGCATTAAATCCGGCACTAGTGTATGGCCAGGCGCACATAGGGTTGCTCAAGAAAGGTTTCTGTAAAGGAAGCCAGGTACTGTGGCTCACACGTGTAGTGCCAGCACTTTGGGAGGCTGAGACGGGTAGATTGCGAGGTCAGGAGTTTGAGACCAGCCTGGCCAACATGGTGAAACCCTGTCTCTACTAAAAATACAAAAATACAGTAGCTGTAATCCCAGCTACTTGGGAGGCGGAGGCAGAGGTTACAGTGAGCCAAGATCACACTGCTGCACTCCAGCCTGGGCAACAGAGTGAGACTCCATCTTAAAAAAACAAAAAAGAAATGTTTCTGTAAAGGAAACTGCCTATAGGAAGCTGTGTGACCTTGGCCAAGCCTCTTCACCTCTCGGGGCCCTTTTTAATGTGGATTAGAGGTGGTCCTTGTTTTTCTGTTGGCTCCACACTGGGCAGCCCGAGCCATCCAGAGCACCAGCCAGAGCCATCCAGAGCACCAGCCAGAGCCATCCAGAGCACCAGCCAGGACTTGCTCCCCAAGGATGCTCCTCTGTTGCGGGCCTGCCCCTCTGCCAGACCTCTCTCCACACGGTGGAGGGTCTGAGTCTTTTTTATTTTGAACCCTCATCTGCACCAGCAAATATGCTTTAGCGCTGCTGCCTCAGGCTCCTCTCAAGAAATTTCAGGCAGCAGAGTTGGTGGAAGCTGAAAAGCCGTTTGAATTAGGGTGCCTGGGTCTGTTGCTCAGGAGCCTGGGCATGTCTCTTAACCTTGCTGGGGCTGACGACACCAACATTCAGGGTTGTGTGTGAGGGGCTTAGTATCATTATTACTGATGTTTGTTATTAGGCTCCATCCCACTTCCCCCAGGCTGTGGCTGGGCAGGCAGAACAGCCATTTATACAGTGAGATGCCCAGTGACCCTGCCTTCCCCCTTCCCAGTCTGCTTAAAAAAATATGAGTGCCCTCGACCATCAAAGATTCAGATCAGTTCATCTTAGGTGGAGTTTTAACAGGAAGATGTATGTATTTTACAAGCTCTTCAGGTCCTTGATTAGTCTGAGAACCGTTGATTGAGACCCAGGGCAACTGGGCGGGCAGGAACCTGGTATTCATGGGACCTGCCCAGCCAGACCCAGCCTTTGTCAGGAGCGAATCTCCCCATCTTCCTCCTGGAACACAGCAGACTGTCTGAGATCATCTCCCGATGACCTTTACATACTCTTTTCTGGGCCTAAGCTGCTTTTCTGGATCAGTTAGAAGGCAGCTGGAACATCTGTGAGAGGTTCTGGACCTCTGCACGTGTACTACCAGGGGACAGAGCTCACCGTGTGAGTCTCAGTGCACCACAGTGTGGCAGTCTGTCGCTGTGAGGCGTCACCCAGAGTTCCTTATTTCACAACCAAGACAGTTAAGGAGCATGGACACAAAGGGTGAGGTTGGAACGAAAGTTTAATAAGCAAAAGCAGAAAGTGCTCCGCTGCAGGGACGGGACTCAGAAGAGGGTTGCCTTTTTAGCGTTGAATGCAAAAGCTTTAATCAGAAACTCCCCTCATCTCTGTAGCTGTCTGTGTAATGCCCCTTATCTGCAGCTGCGGGCATATCCTTAGGTAAGCACAAAGCACAGCTTCTATTGTTTGTGTAACCGGTTATGTTTTGGGTAAGCCCTTACCTCCCTGGGCAAGTTCCTGTGGAGCCTACTGTGTATGTGCCTGAAAAGCGGGGGGCCCTTTCTGTGGGAGCTCACTGATTATACCAAGAATAAAGGCTGCCGTGTTGGGCCTTGCTTTCTTTCTTTCTTTCTTTTTTTTTTAATTGACTTTCTCTTTTATTTTTATTGTTTATTTATTATTGTTATTATTTTTAAAGACGGGGTTTCACCATGTTGGTCAGGCTGGCCTCAAACTCCTGACCTGGTGATCCACTCGCCTCAGCCTCCCAAAGTGTTGGGATTACAGGCGTGAGCCACCGCGCCCGGCCTGGGCCTTGCTTTCTTACCTGTGCAGCTGCAGCCTGAGTTTTCCCCAGGCTGCTGTCTTTGTGCCTGTAGCTTGAGGCTGTCTTTCATTTTAAAATAATTTTACAGAAGACCAGCTTTAGCTGTCCGCACAATTAGTTTTTCCTTTTCTCCTCCCTCAACTGGATCATAACTTAGGACGCTGAGGCTGAGTCCTGGGATCATAGGATGTCGAGGGGAGATTATATGGATTTGAACTCAGCAATTCTTAACTGCCTGATATTAGGTAAGTTACTTAGATTTCCTGAACCTCACTTTCACCATCTATACGACGTAGGTACCTTGCAATAATTACATTATATTTCTACAAACACACACACATGAATACCACCAGGAACAATTTTGCCTGTAACTTACTTTATTGATTTCGTTTACATGTATGAAATAGAAAAATGATATTCCAAAGAATTATACTTCTCAATTTTTGAGGAAAGATGTTGCAAAAATAAAAATTAAACTCAAATTGTGCAAGTAAAACAAAAGGAAAATTGGAGCTCTGCTTAAATTTCAACAGGAGCTTGTTGTTGTTTTCCTTGAGTAAGATGCTGAAATTGCGGAGTGAGTTTTGATGTGGCTGCGTGTACGCCGTCTTTGTTATGCAACTGTTTTGACTCAGTTTTGATGACAACATATACTGACCGTGAAACTCAGAGGTAAGTAATTTCATCATTTTGAAGGCATCCACAGCTCTTGAAGTTTTCAAAAGGTGGTTCCCAAAATAGGAGTTCTTCTGAGATGGCACTGGCATATTCTAAGGTGATAGACAACCAGAGATTGGCTGAGCGGCTTGATCTGGGTTGCAGACAGTTAAAAGTTCAAGAAAAGTGGGGTGGCTTCTACTTACTTCATGACCCGCTCCAGAATGTTAACAGATATGCCGGTGGCCCTGGGTGCTTGATGGTACTTAACACAGGTGTCGTTTCTACTTTTTCCCTGTGCTGCATACCACAGAGCAACTCAGCCATTTCTAGGGCACTTAGCTTCAGGAAGGTCTCTGCAGTTGCGTGGAGCCCGCTTTGCCTGGCATTCTGCAGGATTCTTTAGTACACGGATTTTGACTGGGTCAAATCGGAGTTTTGGGCAAATTCCTGCATTTTAAAATAGTCTTCCCCTAAAACCATTTCATTCTATGTGATGGACAGATGTGAAAGACTGGGCTTCTGTATCAGAAATTTTATTTGACTTTTGGAGTACAGTGACCTGAAGGACAAATTACAGTTTGATTTTTCTCATTACAGCAAGTCAGGAGGAGGCAGCCTGGCCTGGTGGGGCACTTCTGTGATGTCATCAGGGTCTGTCCACCCTGCCATTTTTAGTGTGGCTTCCTGCCTCACCGATTGAACAAGTGGCAGATTGGAGGGCAAAAGGAAGCCTGATATTGGAGTCAGCTCCCTAGGAAGAGCTTTCCCTACAGTCCACCTAGTAACTTCTTTTTGTTGTTGTTGTTGAGACAGAGTTTCGCTCTTGTTACCCAGGCTGGAGTGCAATGGTGCGATCTCGGCTCACCGCAACCTCCGCCTCCTGGGTTCAGGCAATTCTCCTGCCTCAGCCTCCTGAGTAGCTGGGATTACAGGCACGCGCCACCATGCCCAGCTAATTTTTTGTATTTTGAGTAGAGACGGGGTTTCACCATGTTGACCAGGATGGTCTCGATGTCTTGACCTCGTGATCCACCCGCCTCGGCCTCCCAAAGTGCTGGGATTACAGGCTTGAGCCACCGCGCCCGGCCCCACCTAGTAACTTCTGATGATACCTCCTCGGCCTGATCTACATGACTTGGCTTCCCTTAGCTGCAACGGAGCTGGAAGGTGTGGTTGTATTAGTGGAGGATTCAGCCGTTCCTTATCGTGTCAGGGTTCTGTTAGGAGGAGAGAAGGGCTACTGGGTAGGCAACTCCCAATGTCAGCTGCAAGGAACTTGTCAAAACCAAGAAACAGAACAGCAGTGCTGCTTTATATGGGGCAATGAGCGTAAAACCAAAACTCAGGGAAGCTTTGTCCTATTATAACTTTCCACCTTCAGCTAGATCTTGTGCAAACAAAGACTGTGCCCCTAAATGAACTGGTGGGATCTAGTTTAATTGTTATCAATGGGAGACTTCCAGACCTCATCCCATGGTGATGGTCACGTAGAACGTCACACACCGCCTTACACTGGGTTGGGTTGAAATGATACATTAATCAAAATGTGAAAAACTGTTTTCACAGAGATGGTTTTCAAAGTAACAAGGGCTTTTATACAGAATGTCAAATAACGATAACCTCAGTTTTCCATGGAGAAACCAGACATGTCACTGAAATGCTTCCAGAATCAAACGTTTGATGCGTATGTTGGGTGAGGAGGCAGGAGGATTGGATTGGGTGGTGAGAAGTCTGAGTTTTGCTCTCCCCTCTCTCACTAATTAGCTGTGTGGCTTTCACAAAAAGAATTCCAGCCCCTTAACCTTGCTAGCTCAGTTTTATCATCTGTAAAATGGAACGATTGGTCTCGATCAGTGCTGTCCAGTATAAACGTTATTTGAGCCACCTGTGTAATTTTAAAATTTTTAGCAGCCGCATTAAAAAAGCAAAAAGAAAACAGTAAAATTAACATATTTTATTTCATCCAGTGCACCCAAAATATTCTCATTTCAACACAAAACCAATACAATTATTGAGAAAGTATTTTACGTTTTTTTTGCGTTGAGTTTTTGAATTCTGCATATAAGTTACCCTTCCAGCACAGCTCAGTTTGGACTGGCCCCACATTGGGCGCCCAGCAGCTACACACCTCTCCTGGCTACTGTTGTGAACAGTGCTGCCCCCCAGAGTTCCAAGGTTATTCCAGTTCTGACCCTTGGGGATTTTCAACATGGATACTCAAGTTTCCTTCCTGACTCAGCTTTGAGTGTCTTGGCCTCTTTTTCCATCCCCCCAACCTGGGGGTTACCTCTCTTCAGGCATGGATCAAACCCTGATGTGTTTTTCTGATTTGGAATCACTCTCCTCGCTGCCCCCCCTCTTTTTTTTGAGATGGAGTCTCGCTCTGTCATCAGGCTGGAGTACAGTGGCACCATCTCGGCTCACTCCAACCTCCACCTCCCAGGTTCAAGCGATTCTCCTGCCTCAGCCTCCGGAGTAGCTGGGATTACAGGTGCCTGCCATCACACCAGGTTAATTTTTGCATTTTTAGTAGATACGGGGTTTCATTGTGTTGGCCAGGATGGTCTCAATCTCCTGACCTCATGATCCACCCACCTCAGCCTCTCAAAAGTGCTGGAATTACGTGGAGCCACCGTGCCCGGCCCCTTGCTGCTTTTTGTCAGGCTGAGCTCTCTCCCAGCCTGCCTTATCTCTGCCTGGTCCCTGCGGGAACCCATTTGCAGCCTCCCATTCCTGCTTCGTCTACGGCATTTCATGTCCTCTTAATTTTGCATTCCATTGCCTTTGTAATGTTCAACCACTTAAAAAATGTAATAATATAGATTTTTTTTCTCTTATTTCAAAAGACGTGCTCACTGCAAAACAACTGGGAAATATAGAAGCTTATAAAAAATAATATAGAAATCACTCATAATCCACTCACTCTAACCCGACCACCGCTAATGTTTTGATGTGCTTACCTCTGGTCTTTTCCTAAGCATTACATATACATGTGAGTGTGTTTTAAATTTCTTTTTCTGGAGATTTCACAGAATATACAGTTTTCTATTCCGTTCCTTTCCCTTTTCATTATACTGTGAGCATTGTAACAATATCATTAAGTATCGTTTCAAAATATGATTTGCAATAGCTAATGGCTGAGGTTCAGGGGGAGTTTTTGATGCTCTTACGTTGTTGTGAAGCTGGGGACTTCGAGAGACTTAGCACCTGCCCTGCTTCTCCTTCCTCCTCGTTGAGGAGCTCTTGACCAATGTAAAGAGCAACAGCTAAGCGTGAAATGAATAACTACCTTATTAGCAGCTCAGCAAGCGCTGGAGACCGGCGTGGCTGCCTTTCCATGCTCATTGGTCCAGGTGAGGCTTCCCTCCTGATCCCCGTCCCTGGATTCTAAGATGAGCTGGGTTCGTGCAGCAGTCTTGGGCTTGACTTTCCTACTTGACTTGGAGTGGTTTGGCAGACGACTTAACCACTGTAGGTGTGTCCTTATCTGTAAAGTGGTGATTATAATAGTGCTCACCCCATAGGTCTACTGTGCAAATTAAATGAGAGAGATATATAAAGCGCTTATCTTAGTTTCTGGCAGATAGTAAATGACCCATAAATGTTGGTTTTACCGTTTCCCTGTTTTTGGACCCTTAAGTGGCTTACATTTTTTTTTACTATTATAAATTAATCAGTTTATCAGTAACAAATATTTATCGAGTACTTACTACTGGCCAAATATTTTTCTAAACACTGGAAATGACAGGAGTAACCAAGGCCAGACAGGTGTCTGATCTCACGGAATTTAAATTTTAGTGGGGAACCATGACCAAAAAGCTGGGCAAGTTTGGATGTGAGAAAGGCTGTCAAACAAATACAAGATGATGCCCTGAGCTTCAGGTAGGGTGGGCAGCAAGGAGCTTTCTCAGCAGGTGATGTGTGAGCAGACACCTGAGTGACAAGAGGGAAATCTGGGGAAGAGCAAGTTAAAGACCTTGAAGTGGAAATGAACTTGGAGACTTCAGTCAAAATTCAGAAGCCGGGAGTACAGGGGAGATGGCGTGGCAGGAGGAACTCTGGGAGGTGGGCAGGAGCCCCCTGGGCAGGGAGAGCTTTGGAGCTCATGCTGAGGAGTGTGGACTCCATTGCAAGGTATGATGGACATGCACTAGTGGAAGGACACTGTGGTGTGCTGAGTGGGCCCTCAGGGGCTTCTGAGAGCCTCTTGGCATGTCTCTTCCCAGCTCCTTATTCAGTGACATCCTGTTGATAAGTGGCTTGATCTGGGTTGCAGACAGTTACAGATTCTCCTCAACTTATCAGGACATAATCTGATAAACTCATTGTAAGTGAAAAATATCATCGGTCACAACTGCATTTAATACCCTCGTAAACCCATCCTGACGTCAAAAGATCATCAGTCGAGCCATCGTAAGCCCGGGATCGTCTGTGTTTGAACCACAGGAGTTTATAGCAGATGCTGCTCTTCCCCTAGAGGGCCAGTTGTTAAATGTCTGCCAGCACATCCCTGGAACAAACTAATCTAGGTTTTAAAAAATCCTCTTAGCCTATGCTCTTGTGAAGAATGAATTACGGGGAGGCAATGTGCAGTTTTGACTGTAGTCTTGAGAATTTCCTAAGGATAAATTACTGGAAGTGAAATTCCTACATGAAATTATCTAACTGCTTCCCCTACTGAAAATGTTCATCAGTTTCTACCTTCACTATCAGCAAGGTGCCATTGCCCTGTACACTTGCTCACACTTAGCATTAGCCACCCCCATAGAATGTTCCTTCTATCTAGAACTTTGCATTCTGTTCTCTATGCAGTGGATTTTTTTTTTTTTTTAATCCTTCAGGTCTGGGCTCAGATCTCTCTTCTCAGAGGACTTTCCTGACCACTCTGTTTCATTGTAATTATTTATTTACCGGAACCCTGGCCATTTACTTATGTCTAAGGCAGCGTCTGCCACACAGTAGGCTCCTGATATATATGCTTCAATGAATGAATGCATCTGGCTACCTTTCTGAATTATCAAATTGATTCTAAGACAGTCAAAGGAGTTATTTTCCTTGGAATGTCTAGGATTGGCTTTTTTCAGCTTAATGATATTTCTGAAGTTGAGGCATGTGAAGTCCAAAAAGAGTTCAGTAATCACTACCAAATTACCACGCAATAACCTAATATCAGAACAAAATATGCAACAAAAATGTAACTTTAAAACATCTGTTAGCCAAGAAAAGTGAGAACTCACAGATTCAGAGAAAATATTTCCAAACCATACATCTGATAAGGAGCGAATATTAAAAATATATAAGAGGCCGGGCGCGGTGGCTCAAGCCTGTAATCCCAGCACTTTGGGAGGCCGAGGCGGGTGGATCACGAGGTTGAAAGATCGAGACCAACCTGGTCAACATGGTGAAACCCCGTCTCTACTAAAAATACAAAAAATTAGCTGGGCATGGTGGTGCGTGCCTATAATCCCAGCTACTCAGGAGGCTGAGGCAGGAGAATTGCCTGAACCCAGGAGGCGGAGGTTGCGGTGAGCCGAGATCGCGCCATTGCACTCCAGCCTGGGTAACAAGAGCGAAACTCCGTCTCAAAAAAAAAAAAAAAAAAAAAAAAAATATATATATATATATATATATATATATATATATATATATATATATGAAACTCAAGTGACTTAAGAGCAGGAACACAAAGAACCCTGTCAAAAAACGGGCGGGGGACCTGAACAGACATTGCTCAAAAGAAGACATATAGATTGCTGACAGATCCATGAAAAGATGCTCAGCCTCACTAATCATCAGGGAAATGCAGATTGAAACCACAGTGAGGTATCAGTTCACACCTGTTAGAATGGCTGTAGTGAAAGATACAAATGATAAATGTTGGCGAGGACGTAGAGAAAAGGAGACACTTACGTACTGTGGGTAGAATGTAAATTGATACAGCCCTTACGGAAAACAGTACAGCAGTGCCTCAAAAGCTAAAAAGAGAACTACCATGTGATCCAGCAATCCCACTATGGATCCAAAGGAGATGAATCAATATTTTGAAGAGATAGCCACACTCCTATGTTCATTGTCTCATTATTCACAATAGCTAAGAGATGCAAGCAAGCCAGGTGTCTCTCAGTGGTTTAATGGATTAGGAGAATGTGGGGTGTATACACAATGGAATCTATTCAGCCTTAAAAAGAAGAAAATGGTCATTTGTGACAACGTGGGTGAATCTGGAGAATGTTATGGCAACTGATCTAAACAGGCACCGAAGTACAAATATCGTTATGAACTCACTTATATGTGGAACCCAAATAAGTTGAACTCAGACAGAGAGAGGCCAGTGGTGCTGGGGAAGAGGCCGGTGGATGAGAAAGGGGTGAGGTTGTTCAAAGGGCACAACATTTTATTTAGACAGGAGGAATGTGTTGTAGAGATCTGTTGCATAGCATGGTTGCTATAGTTAATAATAGCATGTTGCATATTTCAAAATTGCGAAAAGAGTAGATTTTAAATGTTCTCACCATAAATAAGGGTGTGAGGCGATGGATATGTTAATTAGCTTGATTTTATCATGTAAAAGGCACGATATACATGTATTAAAACATCACATTATACCCCGTAAACATATACAGTTATGTCAATTAAAATTAATTAAAATAATAGAAAAACCCAAAAAAGCATGTTATTCGTGAAAACGCAAAAAACCAAGAGCTGTCACTAATCACATGTTTCTAGTGAGACTGCAGCAGTTTCCCTGTGCACTCGCCAGAGGCTTCTCTGACCGGTGGTCACCCTGGAGAAACACACCACCCTCTTATCGCCACAGGCTTCTGTGCTCATTGCGTGGGTGGTATGTGTAGACTAACTTCTGACAGCTTTATACTCTCTTTAAAAGTTTTCCACATTTGCTCTTGATCTCATTCCTTCTTCTTGCTCTGCTATAAATTTCTCCAGCCCTGCTAGCTCATCTGACCAGTGTCAAAGCATGCAATAGAATCTGACATGCAATAGAATCTGACAAAACACGAGAATCCTGGCTACCTCATACCCCTCTTTATTCTGGGTTCCGTTTCTCTGCTCTCCTTTACAGCAGAACTCCTCAGAAGAGCGGCCAGTGTTGTCCCCACTGGCTCATCTCCTGCCCATCCTAACCACTCCAACAGGAGTCTGCTCTCGAAAACTGCTCCTGTTCAGGTCTCTAGTGATGTCCATGTTCCTGAGTCTCGTGGTTCTTTCTCTGTCTTTATTTGATTTGACTTCTCAGAGTAGTTGATGCAGCTGATTACTCTCTCATTCTTAAAGCGTTTGTTTCTCTGGTTTTTGTGGTGGCCTAGTGTTCTAGTTTTCCTACTTCGCTGGCTGTGCCTTTCCAGTTTCTGTTGCTGGTTCTCACTCCTCTGCTATATCTCTGATGTAGGTGTGCCCCAGGGCTAGGTTCTGGGCCCTCTCTACCTGTCGCTTCCCCTCTCCTCCCCCCTCCCCTCTCCTCCCCCTCCCCTCTCCTCCCCCTCCCCTCTCCTCCCCCGTTCTCCCCCTCCCTTCTCCTCCCCTCCCCTTCCCTCCCCTCCCCCCTTCCCTCCCCTCCCCCCTTCCTTCTGCTCCCCTCCCCTTCTCCTCCTCTCCCCTCCCCCTCCCTTCTCCTCCCCTCCCCTTCCCTCCCCTTCACTGTCTATGCTAACTCCCAGGATCTCACCCATTGTTGTGGGTTTACATAAATCCACATGTAGATGACTCCCACATTTATGATTCAACCTTCATCTCTCCTCCGAGCTCCTGAGGCTAAAATCCAACTGCTTCCTTGACATCTTAATTCAGATGTCTAATGAGAGTCAATTGAACAGGTCTAAGGGGCTTTTGATTTATGCCGTCCTCCAGCCTATTCCTCCTCATGTCTTCCTTTCCCCACAGATGACATCACCATCTAGAGCGTGGCTCCAATTCCAGATTATGCTAAAGAGTTAAGGGAGGCATGTGGTGAGAATGGTGGCCATACTCTCTTAGGGCGCTATCACCAGGACGAGTCCTGTCTCCAGTTCAACTGTCCTTGCTTAGTAGCGTATGTCTCAGAGCATGATGTGCATGGCCAGTCCCACCCACCACTCCCGCTTCCCTCCCCTTTTCTTAGGAGTTTTGGTCTCATGATGGGTCTAGAAGCAGAGGAACTGAAGGCTAGAGTGGGCAGAAGTATTCTCACTACTTCCAAAGTTATACCCATGCAAGAGAAGGTGGCTTTCTGGTTTTCTGGGTGGTACAACCCCTGGGGCTGTATGATGTGGAGCTGGAATTGTGGATGGGGATGATTTATGGAAATTCTTTCAGGGTAGTAGGTTTGTTTTGTTCCAATTCCATTCTCATTTTTTAAAATGCTATTTACTTTTGTCCTTTTTTAAAAAAAGAAATCAGGGGTATTCTGGTGGGGAGTGGGAATGTCTAAATCAAAGACTGTCAGTCAGATGGTATTTTAAGCTAGAAATCCCCAGTATAGAAATACAAATATAAACAATGATGAGAAATGTATTTCTGCCTCTGAGGATGGCAGAATTCGGAAAGGTGGATAATACCGCCATTGGCACTGATGAGGGAGATGGAAATTTGCACGTGTACACTGGTGGGACTATGACTGGCACACGTATTTTGGAAGAATCTAGTGAAATGAAACCTGTGCGTGACCTATAACCCAGCAGTCCCACTCTTGGGTAAATATGTCCCAGAGAAATTCTGAAAAGCTGTGTACAGAGATTTCACTATAGTATTTTACTTGTGATAGTATGGATACGTGATAGCATTTTTTAAAAAAAATTAAAAAAAATTTTTTTTTAAATTTCACATTTTTTAAAACGTGATAGCATTTTTTTCCATTTAATTTAGTTTATTTTATAAGAGTATTAGATTAAGGTATTAATTTACGTATAGTAAAATCACAAATCTAAACATAGAGCATGAGGAATGTTGACAAATGTATGCAGCTACATCACCATCATCCAGATCAAAATACAAAACATTTCAATCACCCCAGGAAATTTCCTCGGGCCCCTTTTCCAAGCAATTTGAATTTCCTGCCCTTACCCAGAGCAGCCAGTGTTTTGGTGTCAATCATCAAATGCTAGTTTTGCCTGGAAGTGGCTTTAATATTAAAAGTCATTGGACACTACGTTATGTCTGGCTTATTTTGCTCAACTTAATGTTTTTGAGATTCATGCAGGTTGTTACAGGTTGTTGCTTAGAGGCAACCTAGGTGTCCATTCTACGGGATTAAACAGTTCCAGTGTGGTGAAACAGTGGCTCTGCAGTGTAGAGAAACAGCCTCACCACAGTTAGATTTTCACAGCAATGTCGGGTGAAAAACAGCAGGAACCGGATGAGACTCATGACATGTCATGACTTATATGTTAAAAACATACCTACCAAACTCTTCCTATTTGATATGGATGTTCGAATATTTAAGTTTTTATGTTAAATGCGTCAGATATGGTCCCCGTGCTGGGGCAGGGGGTTGAAAGGTGGGTATGAGGGATGAAGAGGAAAAAAGCCCTGTTGCCTCTGGATTCATTTCAGAGATAGAGATTAATAATATGTCTAAATTTAAAGACAGAAATTTCAAATTTGAGATGTTTTCCTTGTACATTTTGGAAGGTTAGAATTTCCCAAATTTAGTTTGTTTTGTTTTGTTTTGGGGACGGAGTCTCGCTCTGTCGCCCAGGTTGGAGTGCAGTGGTAAAGTCTTGGCTCGCTGCAACCTCTGCCTCCTGGGTTCAAGTGATTCTCCTACCTCTCAGCCTCCTGAGTAGCTGGGACTACAGATGTATGCCACCACACCTGGCTAATTTTTTGCATTTTCAGTAGAGACGGGGTTCTATGGTGTTAGGCAGGATGGTCTCGCCCTCCTAACCTCATGATCCTCCAGCTTCAGCCTCCAAAAGGAAGTGCTGGGATTACAGGTATGAGCCACCGCACCTGGCCTTTTTCTCTTTTCTTTTCTTTTTTTAAGAACTAACTTTAAACCAAGGTTCATGCCCCATTTGAGTAGGCTCTGACTTTGTCTACGGCAGTTAGAGCTGGGCTCTACCTCTTTTCTGCTCTCAAACTGCTCCGAGTTACTTGTGGTGTGAAACCGCTAAACACCATCAGATGCTGGACTCTCTAGAGGATGAACCCCTAAGCGCGGGGCTGCAACTCATCCATCTTGGTGTCCCATCACCCAGCACAGTGACCAGCAGTGATCTGTACTTACTTGTCACCTTCAATTGCGTCACTGTGTTTGTAGTCTTTTTGGTGTACGTGCTTGCCCTGGCAAAAGGCCTCTCTAAGGCATTTCCCCACCAAAGAGCAGGCCTCTCCCAGAAATACAGTATAATACGAACTTCCAAGAACATAACATACATGGTTACAGGTATAAAAACATAAAACGGATTTTCCCGAGTGATGGCCACATGTATCCCCACAGGGAGGCAGCATCTTTTCTACTTAAGAAATAGCTTTCCTTAGTGCTTTTCAAGTTAATCCAATCTCAGAAACATTGAATGCCTGCTAAGTGCTAGGGGACAGAAGTCTAGGGGCATTTCCATCAAGATGGCCAGAAGGCTGTAGTTCGAATGGTAAACAGCGGGGTACGTGGAGTACAATCTCTTCTGCAACAATAGTCATAATAGGAAATAATAAAGACTTACATTTATAGAATGCTTTAGACATTTCAAAAGTACTTTCATGTCAATTATCTCAGTATGGTTTGGTGACCAAATCTCAGGCAGCACCTGTGATCAGGTAGATGTTTTCTTTGGAAAATGATCTCCAGCACTGGGCTACCTATTTTTTAGGTTGCGTGAGCGTGCGGGGGAAAGAGGCAATTGTCGTATGCTTCCATAGAAGGAGATGAAGGAGCCAACACTGGAAAGTTTCCCATCCCTGGGAGTAAAACCTTCCATCAGTGATACCCAACCCTGCTTATTCAGGCCCCAGGAGGGTCCTGAAATTCTTCAAAGGAAATTAATTGTAATTCACTTCAATTTTGAAAATCCACAGATATGCTGCATAGCACAATGCTTCTGGGCAGGGTGGCCCAGAGGAGGTAGATTGGAAGTTGTGTGTGTCAAAGAAGCTGTCAGTCTGCCAAAGAACAATAGAGAGCTGAAACTCCCCCAAATTTGGGGGAGTGATTGGTCTGTGTTCGCACCTGCAGGGTAGGCAGAGGCAGAAAGCTTGCCATTGATTACTGAAAATGTTGAAATAGCTTGATGGGTGACCAGAGTGACATCATGCTCTCAACAGAGGATGCCCTGCCTGGGGCCACTGCTGTTAAGACGCCCGGCCTGGCCGGATGCCATGGCTCATTCCTGTCAACTCAGCGCTTTGGGAGGCTGTGGTGGGCCCAGGCAGGGCCAGGCCTTGGATTGCTTGAGCCCAGAAGTTTGAGACCAGCCTGGGCAATCTAGTGAGATCCCTGTCTCCACAACAGTTTTAAAAAAAATCAGCTGGGTGTGGTGGTTCATGCCTGTGATCCTGCTCAGGAGGCTGAGGTGGAAGGATCACTTGAGCCTAGGAGTTCAAGGCTGCAGTGAGCCATGGTCATGCCATTGCACTCTAGCCCGGATGACAGAGTGAGACCTTGTCTCAAGAAAAAAAAAAAAAAAGAAAAGGTGCCCAGCTCTTCCCAGAGTCTGGAAAAGCAGACTTCCTGGCTCCTAGGAGCGATGTCAAATCTGTGTTCCATAGTGGGTGGAAAGGCTTCATTTTATTCTTATCATTTTTAAATGGCTAAGTTAACAATTCTTTGCTTTTTTTTTTTTGAGATGGAGTCCCATTCTATCACTCAGGCTGGAGTGCAGTGGCGCGATCTCAGCTCACTGCAACCTCTGCCTTCAGGGTTCAAGTGATTCTCCTGCCTCAGCCTCCCAAGTAGCTGGGATTACAGGTGCATGCCACCACACCCAGCTAATTTTTGTATTTTTAGTAAAGACGAGGTCTCATTGTGTTGGTCAGGATGGTCTCGATATCCTGACCTCGTGATCTGCCTGCCTCAGCCTCCCAAAGTGCTGGGATTACAGGCATGAGCCACCATGCCAAGTCCAATTCATTCCTTTTAACATTTGTTGATACCAAGAAAGTGCTACTGGAAGGCTGCTATGTTTGAGAACACAATGATGGGTCATTCGTTTCCTTTCCTACCCAAATTGGGAAATGCCAAGTTTACTCTGTCATCGCATCTGGTTAATGCAGACACTCGAATCACTGTGTGTTCTGGTACTCAGGACATAAAAGGCATCGTATCAGATATGGGCGACTCACCGACAACTGGGCCTTAAAGGAATTTATCAAGCACCGCCTCTGCTTCTCTCTTCCTGCCTTGCTGGGTTTGCATGGGAGCTGGGATTTGCGGGCAGCTGCAAATGTGTTTGGGCTGGAGGCAAGCTCTTGTGTGTTCTTAGCCTGATTCTACACAGCATAGTAGGAAAGGGGCCAGAGAAAGTGGCTGGCAGTACGAGAGCCTCTGTTTTGAGAATGTGAAGCAGCCTGGGAGTGAGTGAGGGAAGGAAGGAGGGGAGCTGAGAGTTAGAGAAAACTTGATTCACTTCATCTGACAGCTCAGAGCCAGAAGTCGCCAGGCCTACTCATTTGCAGGTTGTGTCGTCAATGCAGTCGCAGCATTTTAGAGCCCACATGGACCTTGGACTCTGGCATGCCCTGTACTAGGCTGCGAAAAGTAGCAGCTCTGCTTGCCATCTCACTGGGGGCATGGGGAGAGGAGGATTGGGTTTAGAGAGGAAGGGCACAGGTGTGAAGGCCACAGGGATGAGGGGCATCAGTATGAGAGACACAGTATGAGGGACACAGGTGTGAAGGGCACAAGTATGGGCACAGGTGTGAAGGGCACAGGTGTGAAGGGCACAGATGTGAGGGCCACAGGTATAAGAAACACAGGTGTGAGGAACATAGGCATGAGGGACACAGGCGTGAGGGGCACAGGTGTGAGGGCACAGGCATGAGGGACACAGGCATGAGGGACACAGGCGTGAGGAGCACAGGCGAGAGGGGCACAGGTGTGAGGGGCACAGGTGTGAGGGGCACAGGTGTGGGGGCACAGGTGTGAGGGGCACAGGTGTGAGGGACACAGGTGTGGGGCACAGGTGGGGCACAGGTATGGGGGCACAGGTGTGAGGGACACAGGTATGGGGGCACAGGTATAAGGGACACAGGTGTGAGGAGCACAGGTGTGAGGGGCACTGGTATGAGGGGCACAGGTGTGAGGGCCACAGGTGTGGGAGCACAGGTATGAGGGACACAGGTATGGGGGCACAGGTATGAGGAACACAGGTATGTGGGGCACAGGTGTGAGGGGTACAGGTGTGAGGGACACAGGTGTGAGGGGCACAGGTGTGAGGGGCACAGGTGTGAGGGACAGGTGTGGGGGCACAGGTGTGAGGGGCACAGGTGTGAGGGGCACAGGTATGGGACACAGGTGTGAGGGACAGAGGTGTGAGGGGCACAGGTGTGAGGGACACCGGTTTGAGGGACACAGGTGTGGGACACAGGTATGAGGGGCACAGGTTTGAGGGGCACAGGTATGAGGGTCACAGGTGTGAGGGACACAGGTATGAGGGGCACAGGTGTGGGACACAGGTGTGAGGGACAGAGGTGTGAGGGGCACAGGTGTGAGGGACACCGGTTTGAGGGACACAGGTGTGGGACACAGGTATGAGGGGCACAGGTGTGAGGGACACAGGTGTGGGACACAGGTGTGAGGGGCACAGGTGTGAGGGACACAGAGCTTCATCTTTGCACCTGATTTTGTTCTTCTGCTTTCTCTTTCCACCTGTTACAAAAAAGCTGTCCAGTGGGCTCCCTCCCCACTTCCTCTTTGGGGCCAGCCCAGCGTAGCCTGTCACCCAGAGGGCAGGGGCTCAAACTGCCTCCCAGTGACCTGGTTCTATAATATCCTAGGAGTTGGAGGACACGACCATATCGTCCTGGTTCTTGTGTTCAGATAAACTCAGAGGTCCTCAATTCCAGCCCTTCCACATCCTGTCCCTTTCTTCCTTCCATTCCCCAGAAGACAGTGATTGGTAGGTCAGTGGGCTCCATAGGTGATGTTCACCCCATGGGAGAAAGAGCATCTCAGTGCAGCTGCGCCCACTGTCCCACGCGTGGGCTGCTCCCTCTGCAGGAAGTCTCTCTCTGCAGACCAGCCTTGCTGTCAGGAGCACCCTGGTCACCAAGCCTCTCTTCATTGTGCAGGAGGGGCAGAATTCTAAACTGAGGAGAAGAAAAGCCCAGCTGGAGATGAGCTGGCCCAGTGCAGAGGGGACGCATAACTTAAGCTCTAGGCTAGAGTTTGAGTCCTGGCTCTGGCTTCGCAAACTGTATGTTTACACATGCCGCTTCACTTTTGTATTTCTTTGTTTGTTTGAGATGGAGTCTCACTCTGTCACCGGGCTGCAGTGCAGTGGCGCGATCTCGGCTCACTGCAACCTCTGCCTCCTGGGTTCAAGCGATTCTTCTGCCTCAGCCTCCCACATAGTTGGGACTACAGACGTGTGCCACCATGCCCAGCTAATTTTTATATTTTTGGTAGAGATGGGGTTTCTCCATGTTGGGCAGGATGGTGTCGATCTCTTGACCTTGTGATCCATCTGCCTCAGCCTCCCAAAGTGCTGGGATTACAGGTGTGAGCTACCACGCCCGGCTCCCACCTCACTTTTTAATATCAGTTTCTTCCTCTGCAAAATATGGGAAAACATCTCTACTTTCTCTGCTTCACAGAACGAATATAAAAATGTGTGAAAGCACTATGCGAAATATTACACAGCAGGAGAAAATAAGGTCGTGGACAGAACTGTAGAGCCTCAGGCTTCTCAGCCAAAGTTCAAGGTCCATTTGGCCGTCTGCCTCAAGCAGATGTTTGACACAAACTTCATTATCTCAATCTCAACCTCATACTTCAGGGTTTCTTGGTTTCTTCCCTGGATTTTCCCCATGGCAATGAGAGAGAGCAGAACACGTGCTCTCTCTTTGTCTCTGAGATATTGGAGATAACTCAGGTATTCTGAAACAAAGCCTGCTGCTGAGGAGAAATACAAAGGGTGGAACAGGTTTAAAAAGAGACAGGCAGCCTGCTGCAGGCAGGACCACAGTCTGTCACCACATGACACAGCTATGAAGACACACAGGTTCTGAAGTGGGGTGCTCTGTAGCAACTGTGTAAGGCGGGCCTTCTTGTTGTTGTTTTACAGAGAAGGTAATATGGAGGCTTGATGAGCAGACAGAAGTCTCTCCAACGGTGAGGCCAGGGTTTGACCCCAGGTCCGTCAAGTGCCAGGATCCATTCTCTTCCCCCAGCAGCACGACACATTTGATTATGCATAGAATGTACACAATGACAGCTCTCCTCGTGCGTCTGCCTCACAGCAGGGCCTAGTGCTTTGATGAATCCTCGGCATAATCTAGTTTCATAGAAAACTGATGAGAAATGGAGCTTTCACTGAAGATTTTCTGGGACCAGATGAGGAAGACATTTTGCATTAAACATCATCTAGACAAACTTCCTTCAGTTCCTTGAATTCATTCTTAAATCTCTGTTCTTTCTAATGCTTTTCTCTTAGCACCACTTCCAGGGTTGGTTCATCTATTTTCTCACTCTTTTGCTTTGACCCCTTGGTATCTCCTCCGTTGTTCCCAGTAATTCATTTCCCTCCCTCAGCATCGGCAGGGTGGCAGAGCAAAAGCCCTGCCTGTGCTGAGCTGTCTCCTTCGATAGCAATCCAGTGAGCATCTGGGCTATTCTGGCATGTCCCCAGGTGGCTGATCAAAGCGTTCACTCCACAGAGCAGGTGTCCTCCAAGGCTAAGGTGGACTGTGCTATTCAAAAAAAAAAAAAGATTTTTCTTTATATTGTGTCATGTGGGAGAGAATGGAGAAGGAGAGTTAAAAGAGAGGGCGTAAGGTGCTGGAACTGCCAGGGAAAGAGAGGAGGGAATTGACAGAGGACATTGAAGGTTGAATTACAGGATTTGATGATGATCTGGAGAAGCAGAGAAAGGAAAGAGAAGGGCGGACTCCCCGCTCCTTGACTGCAGCAGCAAGGTAGAGTAGGATGAAGAATTTTGGAAGAGAAATGGATTTGAGGTGGGGGAGAAGAATAGATTGGGGAAGAGAATTTATTTTCTGAATGTAGGGCTTCCTTGCTGTCTACTTGGGACCCTGCCCCTTCTGTCTGACCCCAGCAGATGCACTTTGTGCTTGAGTCTTAGGTCATCTGCTGATTCAGGCCAGCACCAGCTGGAGAGACAGGAGCAGCCAGCAAGCTGAGGAGCTCAGCATGGGCTTCCCCACCTCACTGCCGTGATGAGCGCTCCGCAGACAGCTGGCTTTGCTTGGAGTCCCCTGGGGTGGCTCCCACCTCTGGGTCTCCTCTTCCGTTTTTCCCAGCTGTGGCTTCCCTGTCTTCTCTCTGTAAATGTGTATCTACTGACTTCTGATCTTTTAGAAATTTCTCACATCTCTGGTTCACTGATGACGTTCTTGTTTTCCAGTACTAGTCTTAGGTTCCTAAACAAAACACAAGAGCATGGAGGAAAAGAAAGAAAGGTATGTGCTGAGCCTGCTCTCTTGATCAACTCTTCTATACTTGTTTGCTTTCCTGTCTCAGTCCCCTTCATGACTTTGCATTTCTTAAGGGCAGGAATCCCTTTGTTTCTGAGCACTAACTGATTCTCCTTTTCCATGCACTGGGGAACTTAGTATGGAAGAAATTTTGTGGTTACTTCTTTTGGAAATGAAAACAAAGATAGAAATACACTACATAAGGCCGGGCGCGGTGGCTCAAGCCTGTAATCCCAGCACTTTGGGAGGCCGAGGCGGGTGGATCACGAGGTCAGGAAATCGAGACCATCCTGGTCAACATGGTGAAACCCCATCTCTACTCAAAATACAAAAAATTAGCTGGGCATGGTGGCGCGTGCCTGTAATCCCAGCTACTCGGGAGGCTGAGGCAGGAGAATTGCCTGAACCCAGGAGGCGGAGGTTGCGGTGAGCTGAGATCGCGTCATTGCACTCCAGCCTGGGTGACAAGAGCGAAACTCCGTCTCAAAAAAAAAAAAAAGAAAGAAATACAATACATAATCTTCCAATTCAGGATTTGTTTTTTCCCGTGTTTTCAAGGCAACACTATTCCTGAGTGCCTCTCCTATGTTTGGCATGAATGTAATAAATGCGAGGAAAACAGGAACACACCAGATGACCCTGCTATTCACCCTGCTTTTGACCCTCAGTTTCAGGGCTGGAGAGGATGAAGGATGAGAGGTGAGGATGAAGGATGGAGGTGACTCTCTGGCCTGGAGGAAGTGCCTCGTGTAGCTGGCTGACGGGTGGGTGAGCTTCTGCTAACCCTCCCCAACTCCAGGTCTTTTCTGCATACCTGCTCTATAATTAACATCACACCAGGAGTATGAGGTGCAACAGGTGATGTCGCACACGAGGGCCTTGCCCTCAGTGAACTGCGTGGATCAGCCTGACACAGAGGCAGCAGTTGGGGAGCGTTCTAAGTTAACAGTTAAAAATCGTAGCACTTGACGGATCTGGTCTTGGGCTCACCTCACTTGCTAAATTAGCGATTCATGCAGTAAGGATCATTCAGGTTCCAAAAAGGGAGGCATCTGTATGGGGAGAGCATCTTTGCAACCTTGCACGTGGCTCCAGAATTTCCACTGGTTCAAAAGAATCCCAGCAACCCCAGTCTCAGGAGACAATTGCTTTTTAACGGTGCACCATGCTGGGCACCCCAGCACTCATGGAGGGTGGAGGAATGTAAGGGTGATGCATATTGTTTTCTCTGCAAATGACATCTTGGAGCCCACCTGACAACTTGCTCTCCAGGTAAAATAGCGTCACTTTTCCAGGCTGGCTTCTTCTGTGCTCACCAGCAGGGCTGACCTCAGATGTCTAGGGCAGTCTTATGTACCTTCCCAGACTGTGGTGTTCTCTAGGGGAACTTCCAGGACTGGGAGAGGATGTGGCAGGGGCCATGGTTCTGGAGTCTCCCAGTATCTGTGAGGTCATCACAGAGGTGACTTCTGCCTTGGTCTGTCACAAAGGATGAAGTGAATCTCAGCCAAAGGTCCCAGGCTTGCTTGGTGCCAAGGGTTGCATTCTGATCACGTCAGCATGCAGTGGGCCTGATGGATAAAGCTATTATGGATTATCTAATTAATACAGCAGACTGCTGTTTCATTACGGGGGCTGTGGACTGTCAGCACACAATGCTTAGAGCAACTGCCATCAGCTTGTTTCTGGCGTTGGGGTGGCTAATGCACTATATGAAATTCAGAGGCATTTAAAAAGACGATCAAGTGCCACGCTGAATTCATGTTTACAGCTTCTTGGCTTGGATTCTGAAATCTAGAAGTCCTTGGGACTGAAAGCTAAGATGGTGTCTGCTCAGTCCCATTACTGCCTTCCAGCACGTGCCCTCAGACACTCTTGCATCCAGTTGTCTGGTCGCAGAGAAGATTTTGACATGCTGGAAGACATCATGAAATGTGCCGTTTGTGTCCCTGAGAAAGCTCTTTTGGTGGCTGATGGGGCTGTGGCACCTACGGACCACTGTGTTATTTCCAGATCCTGTGTTTGGTGTAAATGGGACCTGGTTTGTTTTCTGCCTTTAACATACACTATTCTTAGGAGTGCTGTTCTTTGGAACTGCACCTGTTGGACTCTTTCTTAATCCGAGAAGAATCTGGGCCATTGCTTTTTGAGCTTGCAGTATTATCCTCCACCGTAGGGTGATTCAGTAAGGCTGCACTTCCAGGATTCTTGCCTTCTTCCCAAATGTACCTCATTGCACAAGCTGCTGCCAGGAGAAAGGGGTGCCTGGACTAGTCTCAGGGTTCAAATATCCAGCATATCCAGGTTTCTCTTAGGAATAGTTAGCTGAATAAAAGAAAACCTGCTTGCTATTCCATTTTGGGATTCCCCCCCCCCCCATAAAAAAATAGAACAGTATTTAGAAGTTAAATCTAGACTGGGTATGGTGGCTCATGCCTGCATTCCCAGAGCTTTGGGAGGCCAAGGTGGGAGGATCACTTGAGGCTAGGAATTTGAGACCAGCCTGGGCAACACAGCAAGAACTTGTCTCTAAAAAAAAAAAAAAAAAAAAAAAAAAAAAAAAGTCGTGCATGGTGGTGCGCCTGTAGTCCCAATTATCCCAGTTATCCAGGCGCCTGAGGTAAGAGGATGGCTGGAGCCCAGGAGTTCAAGGCTGCAGTGAGATATGATCGCACCTCTGCCCTCCAGCTTGGGCAACTGAGTGAGACTGTCTCTTAAAAAGAAAAAAAAAAGGTGGTTGAATTTATGTGAATAGTATAGTGCTTTAGTTTTTTCTGTTACTGCTGTTATAAATGACCACAAATTTAGCAGTTTAAACAACTACAAATTTATTATCTTACAATTCTGTAAAGCAGAAACCCGCTATGGGCCTCAGCACGCTAGCATTGACGTGTGGGCAGACTGTTCCTTTCTGGAGGCTCTCGGGGAGAAGGCGTTTCCTGCTCTTTCTGGTTGTTGGCAGAAGTCAAGTCTTGTGGCTATAGGATCTCGGTCTCCTTTCCTTGCTGGCTGTAACGAAGGGCTGTTTTGTGCTTCTGGAAGGTGCTGCATTCCTTGGCTTCTGGCCTCCTCTCTCCATATTCAAAGCCAGCAATAGTGGGTGAGGTCTTTCCCATGCTGGATCTTTTGAACTCACTCTTTTCTCTTCATCCCTGCTTTTAGGAGTTGGTGTGACTAGATAAGAGATTATGCAATTGCAATTGGTCAGATGAGACCTGGATAATCCATGATAACTCTCCATTTTAAGGTCAGCTGATTTAGCAACCTCAGTGCTATCTGCAATCTTAATTCCCATAATTTACAGATTCTGGGGATTATGATGTAGACATCTTTGAGGGGGACTTTATTCTGCATACCACATATAATTTCTCCATTAAATCAACAATACATGTAATTTAAATTCTAGAGGTTACAATGGGGAGGAGGTAAATTAGCTTTTTTTTGAGCACCTACTATATGCCAAACCTCATGCCACACCTGCACATGCATCCCCTCATCCTAACATCTCAACCACCAGATAAGTGCTAGCCATGTTTGCTGATGAGTTAACTGAGGTTTAGAGAAATTAGCTAACTTTCCTGAAGTCCAAAAGCGAGTAAATGCAGGAGTCAGTATTTCAGCCCAGGTGGCTAAAATTCCAAACTTGAATGTTGCTCTTTCCACCACATCATATTGTTCCTCCCAGGACCTCCAGAATTAATCGCCCGTTTAAATGTAGGTGTTTCCTCCAGGTTCACTACAGTCTCTTTGAGGCCTGAGTTTGATGTAGATAATTTATTCATTTTCCCCACTCCGGTCTCTGATAAGCAGCAGACTAAGTGTGCAATACCACAACCTGGGACAAGAGAGACAACTGATAAAGCGAAGAGACTTTGTCTCAGGGGCCTTTGGTGGGGCTGAGCTCTAAGTCAACTATGTGGCTTAAAGTGGAACCAGGCATCTTATCCCTGCAGGACCTGCCCTGGGTGTGACAGGTAGAGGGCATAGCAGTTGGACAGCTGGTCCAAGCCTTCCGTGTCCTGCTCCTCTCAGCTGCCTGGGACTCTGCAGAGAGGTTGGTCAGTTCAGGCAGCCCCAGCCAGCACAGTTGACTGGCACAGAAAGGCCTGGAGCGGCTGTGCCAGCTCAGTGATAATGGGAGGAGCTGTGCAGAGAAAGACCTTCCGGGAACTAGGGGTGGAAGGAGAGAGGATGGGGCAGATATGAGTGGCAGGTTTGGTGGGGTCATTGGCAGGGCCACATCTGGAGGCCTCCCATTCTGTGAAACACCCCAGCAGTGTGCTAATTGATTTGAGTGCAGTTTGTCTGCGTGCGGGTGGACTGTTGGTGTTGTGGCACTTTGGAAGCTCACGTTTCCAAGCCAGAGAGACTTAGTTTGTATCTGAATGAGAAAAATCTCGAGAGACATACAGTTCCTCCTTGAGACGCCTGCCACAGAACCAACTTGTGGAGGCTGCGGTTCCTTCAGTCTCATGTGCACTTACATGTGTGCTCACGCACCCACTTTTAAATCATGTGATCAGCTTATGTCGTGCTTCAGTATTCCTGCCCTTTTCTTCCAACCTGGGTTCTGCTCTGACAGGCTGGCAGCCCACCATAATTCTGTCTTTGCACATTGATTGACCCGACTCTGACGTCTCAGGATCGCAAGGTTGCTAACTTGCTTTTAGGCCCATTATACATTTCTGAGGAATTTCTAATGTCTACTGTGATCTCTTCTCCCCCACAGCTTCTGCGTTGAGAGTCAGAAGCGTGCATGAAGTGGTGTTGGCTTCTTTCTGTTTGTATGCAGGAGGGTGGGAGACCCTAGGAGAGCAGACATCTGGAGCTTCTTTCTGATACGCAACCAGTGCCCACCCACAGACCACCTAATGTGAAGGTGCTAGGATGTGAGCGTGTTTGTTTTATTTCAGGAAACATTGATTAAACATCTATTTTGGATATTCAAAGACAAAAAGTGACCAACTTATTTCTCAATTAAAATGGCAAATACAATATAGTGTTGTTATTGCTATGGGGAGGGTGGGTGGGAAGTATAAGGTATCGTAAGGGCACAGGGGCACATAGGAGGGTGCCTATATTTGTCTGTCTTCACACTGCTATAAAGACATACCGGAGACTGGGTAATTTATGAAGAAAAGAGGTTTAATTGACTGGCAGTTCTGCAGGCTGTACAGGAAGCATGGCTGGGGAGGTCCCAGGAAACTTACAATCATGGAGGAAGGTGAAGGAGAAGCCAGCATGTCTTACATGGCTGGAGCCAGGAGGAAGAGAGAGGGCGAAGGGGGAAGTGCTACACACTTTCAAACAACCAGATTTCATGAGAATTCACTGTCACAGGAATAGCAAGGAGGGAATCTGCCCCCATGGTCCAACCACCTTCCACTGGGTCTCCTCCCCCACCATTGGGGATTACAATTCAATATGAGATTTGGGTGGGGACACAGAGCCAAACCGTGTCAGCGCCCAACCCCATGTTGTTAGTGGATGGTCAGGAAAAGCTTCCTTTAAGAACTGACGTACAAGCTAAACCTAAAAGCAAAGTGGAGGCCTTCAGGTGAAGAGGGATTGTGTGTGTGTGTGTGTGTGTGTGCGTGTGTGTGTGTGTGTGTTTTCAAGAAGAAGAAAGGAAGAGTTCTAGGCAGAATAGATGGAATCGATGACATGGGAAAACACCCAGAGGCCAAAGAGAATTTGACAATTGAGAGAATTAGAAACCAAGATTATGGGTGGTTTTTAGAGTGCAGTAATATCAGAGATGGAGGTGTGGGGAGAGATTAGATTAGCAGGAACTAAAAAATGAGATAATGATACATAGGCCAGGTGCAGACATTCGTGCTTTAACTTTAGGGAAACGTAGAGCTACTGAACAATAGTAGGAGGATAGTTTCATTGTCAAGTTTGGCTTTAAAGATGTTATTAGCTGTGATATAGAGAATGGGGTTGGAAGAGGCAGGACCAGCATCAGGGAGACCATTTATTTCTCAATTAAAATGGCAAATACAATACAGTGTTGTTACTGCTATGGGGTGGGTGGGTGGGAAGCATAAGGCGGTAGTCTTAGGTGATGAGAGAAGTAGCCTGACCTAAGGACTGGAATGGAGAAAACGCGTGAATCTGAAAGATATTTAGGCATCGTGAAGAGTAGGTCTTGGTGATCGATGAACAGGGTTGAGGGAGAGAAGGTGGCAGCAAGAATACCCCTAATTCTGGCTTATGCAACTGGATGGTGATAGTGGAGCCATTCATGGCTACAGAGACAGAGAAGGCAGCACAGGTGTGGAGACAGGGGTGTAAAGGTGAGAGCAGTGTGGGCATGTGGAGATATTGTGCTATTGATAAACAGTCAGCCCTGAGCAGGACTTGTGTTTCCGTCCACCGCCTCACTTGCCCCAGCTGACCCAGTCCCTAGGACATTCCCAGAATCTAGAAACGAAACAGTTACTGTGTGACATAGCAGGAGGTCTCCTGTTCTGACTGCTTAGTGCCCTTGCCATACCAGATCAATGTTTTTAACAGTTCCACCCCCCAACCCCCGCACCCGCCCACTGTGGGGACAGTTCCTGTGGAAGGGTTCCTGTGGCAGTTGATTGTAAAAAGATAAGAGCTGAGGAGAAGGAGAGGTCATAGCCGGCCGGGCATGGTGGCTCACACCTGTAATCCCAGCACTTTGAGAGGCTGAGGCAGGTGAATCGCCTGAGGTCAGGAGTTTGAGACTAGCCTGGCCAACATGGTGAAAACATAGTTTTCAACATGGTAGTAGAGAAAACCTGTCCCTCCTAAAAATACAAAATAAGTCAGGCATGGTGGTGCCTTTAGTCCCAGCTACTCAGGAGGCTGAGGCAGAATTGCTTGAACCCGGGAGGTTGCAGTGAGCTGAGATTGCACCACTGCATTCCAGCCTGGGTAACGAGAGTGAAACACTGTCTCAAAAACAAACAAGCCACCAGCAACAAAAAACCCAGAGAGGTCATAGCTAGCAATGTTCTATTTGAGAGTCACCACCTCAAAAGTAAAGCCTTTGAGTGGACGAAAGTCTTCAGGAAGAGTGGAGCAAGAAGGAAGAAAGGCTGCAGGGCTAGGGAATTTGGATTTTACCCTGTGAGAAGTGGGGAGCCAATCCTGTATTTTCAGCAGGGCATGAGGCACCTGGTGAAGCCTGCAGGACTGAAGGGAGCACCAGAGTTGTCTGACAAGGTTGCTGCGCTCAAGGCACTAACTGGGTTACGTGAGATAAATGTCTCTTGGAAAGGAATGGGCATGCCAGGGGTGATGATTAAGCAGCAGGTATGTAGCACAGAGAGTAAGGGGGATAATTGTTTCCCACAAAATAACTTGGAGCCCCCTTGGTTAGGGCCAGTTGAGGGCTTAGTCGATCAATTTGCCTTTGTGGTAATCCTCAGTAGAAGAGACTGCTCCTTGGGTGAGAAGACAAACAGATGTTTGAGTTCCCTTTAAAGGCTAGACACTTGAATAAGTAGGAAGACGGGATGGGAAGTGTTCAGGGAGCAGGGCTCCAGCTCCTAGAGCCCTACCTCAGCTAGGGCTCTCAGGAATTTTCCAGTTTTCTGTATCAGCCTTTTTTTGGAAGGTTCCACCCTGGAAGCATTTCCCAATGTGGAAAACCTACTCTATCCTGTCTTTAAGCGTATCTCTAGGTAGGCCTGACCCTAAATCCTCCTCCAAAGTGGGTGTGAATTCCTGTGCTTAACCACATGCAAAACCTAGCAAAACCCTTCCTTTTTCTAACTCTTCAGCTCCGGCTCCAGCCTCTTCCCTGTGGATCTTGTTGTAGGTGGTGCTGGAGGGTCTTGTCAGTACGATGTTGGTTTCACTTCTGCCCCCACTCTCTACCAGCTTTCTCTGGATTCCTGGCATTCCAGACACTGGAAGAGGCAGTATAAAAATTTACCAGTTTGGATCCTTTCCCAGACGTGCATTGTTGCTGACCCTGTGACCGTCAGCTGCACAGATTTAGTGTCTTTAAATCTTGATGGTTTGTATTTGGACACTTTGTGGCAGTATTTTTCTGAAACCAGCGTATCTCAAGCATTTGGATCTGATAATTCTCTTGCTCTCAGAAATTGTACCTTCATTAAAACAATCCCTTTTCCATTAAGATACACACACACACACACACACACACACACACACACACACACGTATATGCGTATATATATATTTTTTGAGACTGAATCTCACTCTGTCCTCAGGCTGGAGTGCTGTGGTACAATCTCGGCTCACTGCAACCTCTGCCTCTTGGGTTCAAGCGATTTTCCTGCCTCAGCCTCCAGAGTAGCTGGGATTACAGGCGTGTATCACCATGCCGGACTAATTTTTTGTATTTTCAGTAGATGTGGGGTTTTACCATGTTGGCCAGGATGATCTTGATATCCTGACTTTGTGATCTGCCCACCTTGGCCTCCCAAAGGGCTGGGATTATAGGCATGAGCCACCGCGCCTGGCCAGTAATTTTTTTAAAGGCTACAGTTTGCCTGGATGTATCCAGTAGGCGTGAGTTAGAGATTAAAGACAAAGGGCCCAGGGGCAAAGGAAATCATTTTATTTCTTAATCATACAGTGACATTAGGAGTTAATAATTCGGTAGTTTTCCTCGCTGAGAACTGCCAGAATTTAGTGATAACTTCTTGACTCCCAAATTGTGATACATAGGCCTAAGCGTTTCTCCTTTTCTTAAGTATTTATTGAGCACCTACAGTGTAGGTGCAAAACTTAGCTCCAGGCTCTGTGAAGGGTGCAAAGATTTTAAGAAACAGTTTCTGGCTTCAAGGGAGTTAATGGTCCCAGCATGTGCCTAAGTAACACAAGGAGGAGGCAGGAAGGGGTGGATGGAGTAAGTGCTGAGGGTGGCCTGAAAATGGAAGTAATCGGTTTATTTCAGAGTTCCAAATGAGAACATTAGTATTATGCTAAGTAACTTCTCTTTTATATCCTGCTCCAGAAGTGTGGGGCTTGGTGGCAGAATCCCACTGTGGACAGAGGTCCAGAAGCCAGCCTGGACAGAAGGTCTAGCAAGGAGAGCTGACCGTGGTAAATCTAGTCCCAGCTGCTGGTGTGGTTGATGATGGAGAGCTGTGAGCTCTGGAGGAACTCTGGTGCTGAGACAAACTCAGATACTCAGTTGTGTGCTTTGTAAAATCTGTTTGACGGCCAGTAGCTCCTGAGCCCGTAGCCCCTGCTCACCCACCAGATCCACTGCCGGGAGAAGACAGGTTCTGCAGCCGGACGGGGTGGGGGGAGGTTACTGCTCTCCTCCTCACTGTTCTGTGTTGGTCGCTTAGCTTCTCTTGCCTCAGGATTCTCACAGTGCAGACGGGAAATGGCACCTGCCTTGATGGTGGTTGAGAGGGTGGGAGAGAGCGCAGGGAAAGAGCTTGGCATATAGTAGACACTCATTAGATCAGGCGTCCCCAAACTTTTTACACAGGGGGCCAGTTCACTGTCCCTCAGACCATTGGAGGGCCGCCACATACTGTGCTCCTCTCACTGACCACCAATGAAAGAGGTACCCCTTCTTGAAGTGTGGGGTGGGGGGGGGTGGATAAATGGCCTCAGGGGGTCGCATGCGGCCCGCAGGCCTTAGTTTGGGGACGCCTGCATTAGATACTACCTCATTTCTTTTGTTATGAATCCAAGGGCTTCATGGTGGGATCAAGGACCACAGCTGTGGTGGCCTAGCACAGATGCTGCACGTTTATGAGTGGTTAGGAAAGCCATGCTGTATGGTGGAGTGCGGGTCTCGAGATCAGGCCCCTCCCCAGAGCCTCCAGGGGACCTTGAACAAGACTTTTACCCTTCTCTGTACAGTACTTCTGTTGAAACACTGATAAAATGGGAGTGAAATATCACAGCTTTCTGAATTGAAAGGGACCTTCCAATACAATCTGCAACAGATATATTTAGTAGGAGAGGCAGCTGAGGCATAGACAAGGTGAAATGAAGCTCAAAAGGCAAATCAGGGGCAGCCCCGTCTTGACTCCAACATAATGCTCCCCTTCACATAGTTGCTACCCAAGTAGGGGACAGCTTGAGAGTTTGGGAGAATTCATGAACTATTGCTTCTGAGGTGCTTGTGGCTGGAACACCCACATCGTAGACAAATCCATTTTTGTTAGCATAATTCAAGGGTTCACAGCATAAAGGCAGCAAGAAATGGAAGTAGAAACATATGTGCTGTCTTTCTCCTAAACAAGTTCTGATTTCTTGAGTCCCTCCCGGCCTTTGGTTCCTTTAAGTGTTTTCCTGCTCTGATCTGACATTCATTCACTTGGTATTTATTCCACGTGTAATAGGCTTTGTGTACTACAGGGATTTCGTAGAGAAGACATACAAAGTTGAAAATGTGGATAAATAGTACAAGAAAAAAACAAAACTGAACAAAGATGTAAAGCACTATACGATTAAATGTCAAATGAGAAATCTATGCCTGTGGTTCCCAAATGCCAATTTACAGATTTATGTCTATCAGTGACAACATTTTCATCAGTTTTCTGTGAAATGAGAAAAATAGGGCAAGTAGTGATTATTTCATAAGGCTACATTTATTTAATAGGATTTTCTCAGATAATATCCTTCCAACATTTTGATGCTAAAATGCCCTTTCTTTTATGGAATGTTGGAGCATAAATAGTGAGAGTTGAAAGCCCATACTTAAAAAAATGGAAAGTTGACCACATTATATTGGTTTCTTTTGAAATTTTGCTTATCCTTGAAATCTAAAGCTGAGACAGCCGCTGGTGGGCACAGAAACGTCCAGAGTGAAGGGGAGGAACAGTTTTGGAGGAGTGGAGTGCTCAGGGGAAGCTCCAAGGACAGGGACTAAAATTGATAAGGAATTGAAGGATGAGAGGATTCAATAATGGGGAGAGGTTTGGGAAGGCTTCCACTTGAGGGGATAATGTGAGAAAAGCCTTGGGAGCAAGTGTGGAGGGTCTGTTCAGGGCAGTAGGGAGAAACGTTTGGATGCCTTGTCTGTTTATTCGTTGTGCTCATAAAAATTTCACCCAGTTGTTACCATGATAAAAACTGATCTCTGGCTCCTTTCAATTTACCAGGTCACTGTCCTGAACTGCTTGGCCCAGTCACTGAATCAATGACCCAGTTCACCTTGTATTCCAGAAGTAGTCTTCCCTCTTCCATGCCTATTTTCGACCTTGCATTAACCCTCACATCGGATGCTCAGTAACTTAGCTCCGGTTCTGACCTCTTCCTTTTATCCTTGACTATAATTTAGACTCATTAATGGGCTAGATGGACTGTGCTCATCCTGGCCTTGTTTCTGGGCCATACACCCTAGGCCATGCCCTTGAATGTGGCCTCAGCTCTGGGAGCAGGACCCCGTGAGCAGCGGTGTGCCGGATGAATCACAGAGGGGACTTAGAGAACGGAGGAAGGCTCAACAGGATGCATTTACTGGGTGGAAAGGGCAGAACGGGTGGTCTAAGCCTGTGGGACTGAGGATGGGATGCTCACTGTTGACTACAGTGGGAAGTGAACCTGTTTGGAGGAGAAGAATTTGGTTTCGGGGATGTTGAGCCCAGGAATGGGAAGGGAGAACTGGTAAGAAGTGGGAGGGAGGATGGAGGAGAAGGATGAGGCCCATTTGGAGTCGTGGTCAAGGACTTCTGGAGAGAGGCTGCATCACTGCTGCAGGTTCAAGTGAGTGAGGAGGAAACCGAAGAGTTCAGCCTCACAGGAAGGCTGGAAATGAGTGCAGGAGGGATGCGCAGGTGCGCGGGAGGCTTGGGAGATCACAGAGGACAAGAAGAGCGAGCCCATTAACTTAGCATAAATTTGGGTTTGTAGCGGGTACTCATGCGTTCTGGACTAAGAGGAGCTGTGTTTTACTGTGGGTGAAGAGCCTGAGGGTGAGGGAGAGGCCGTGCCTGCTCTGTGAGCCTCCATGTGATCTGAGGTATTCCCTTGGCACCTACTCAAACACCCACTTCCTTTGCTTGATGTCTTCAGATCTTTCCATGCCTCCTCCTCCTTCTCAGGGGGAAGAAGTCCTTGCTTCCAGTAACTGACTGGCTGCAAGGCATGGAGAGGGTTGGGGCCAAGGGATCCATCCTTCTTTACGCCTCCCTCTGGGGCTGCTAAGAGCAGTAGATCTATTTGAGTTTATTTATGTGCCTGGAGTTGAGAGCTCATATTTTGCTTATTCAACCAGCATCCCACGCTGCCAGGAAGGCACTAAGCAGCAGAAATTCATGTTCACCCTTTCCTCTGTCTCCTCTTTCTCTCTCTCTCTTTGGTGTTCGTCAACTCCAGCGAGAGCTAATATTTACCTGCAGTGTTAGCTGCGGGGCTGTGGGATGTGGCAGCTGGGGGTGGACAAGACTTTTTTCTCTCTTCCTCCTCCACCTGTCTTTCCCTGGAGATTTGAAAAGGGAAAAATTGTAATTTTAATCTTTAAGACTGCCTGGTTGAGATTTCAGATGTTGCTGAGAAGAGTCAAGGGGTCTTGTGTTAGCTTTTCTACTCAAAGATAAGTGTCTTAGTCTATCGGCTTCTATAATAAAATACCATAAAGCAGGTGGCTTGTAACAACAGAAATTTATTTTTTATAGTTTTGGAGGCTGGGAAGTCCAAGATCAAGGAACTGGTAGATTCGGTGTCTTGGCAAGGGCCCTCTGCTTGATGGATACCTTTCTTTTCACTCCAACCTCACATGAGGTAAGGGGCAAAGGGTCTTTTTGGGGCCTCTTATAAAAGGGCACTAATCTCATTCATTCTCATTCATGAAGGCTCCAGCCTCATGACCTAATCACTTCCTAAAGGCCCCATCTCCTCATCTCGTCCCCATGAGGGTTAGGCTTTCAACACATGAATTTGGAGGAACGTAAACATTCAGTCCATCAAAGCAAGGAGGAATATAAGATTGGCGGGCTTTTAGGACCTGCCGTAGAGAAGGGAGAAAATGTCAGCCAAGGAATACTGTCATACTGTTCCTTTCAAGTGGAGTGACTCCAGTATTGGAGACAAGAGGGCATGGATGACAGAGTCTGAGGCGTTACTGTGACTGGTCTTACTTGGTGTCGGTCAGCTTGGGCAACTTCTGCAGGGGAAGCCTGGCAGATTTCATGTGCTAGGCCCAACAAGCAGGGCTGGGAGCCATATCTTCTCCCTACCTGCAGGGAATGTGCACAGGGGCAAGTTCCCTCTGAGCCCACTGCCTGGTGCTGACTCAGCCCAAGTGCTCACCTGCTCACCAGTCAGGAGTGGAACATAAAGATGAAGTTGAACAAATGTCTGAGGCCAGGAATAGGAGAAATGTCTCAGCTCAATGTGGCTTGTGCATGACAAAAATAAAGGTAACTGGCGATTTCCTAAGACCTTGGTATATTCCCACTGTGGGACAGGACCGCCCCTCCCCAGGATGCTGTGGAAGGGACAGATGGGGCAGGGATGAAAGGGAGAGCCCCGAGGCTTGGGGTAGGTGGGGGTGTCGGCCTGCATGGATTCCACGTGAGGTCTAAGTCCATCTGTATGTGTGAGCCAGCTCCCATAGCAGCTAGAGGCTCCTCCACTCACTTCACCGGTGCCTTTTCCTGCCTTTCTAGCAGTTTTCCAGAAAATCTGTTCCTGTTCTTCAAACTGCTCTTTTACGCTGTGTGTCATGATTTCTCATGCCCCAGTTTGCCCTCTTGTTGCTATGGTAATTGGCTAGGGGTCGTCTCCAGTTGGCTGGGGATGTTTTGCTGGCAGGCCACAGAGGCAGAAGAAGACAAAGTGACCTCGGGCGGGTGCTTCTGGGACCCCTGGTGTTACAGACCACCTCCTGGCCCCCCATTCCCATCCTTCTGCATTTCCCACAATTTCTTATGCCCACCAAAAGGCAAAAACAGAGGAGGAAATGAGTGTAACATTTCCCTTTGTTACGGCCATTTCAGAAACAGCCTGGCAAGGCATAGATTGGCTCTTTCAAGGTTGAGCTATAGCAGAACGACGTTGGGATGGGACCCTTGTCTGGGGAAGAACCCCAAGGGAACACTTGTCTCATCAACAGTTAGGAAGAGGGAAGAAGGCAGCAGACAGAGAGCCAAGATTTAGCTGTGAAAAGTCACTTACAAGAAACACGAAGAGCCTGACATACTCTAGACCCTTGACACCTATGAGCTAAGCAGCTGGCAGCTGGGACTCTTCATGCCTGTGAATATAGACACTTTTGTAAGGGCCCTTGACTTCACTTTTGTGAAGTTTCCTGTGTTTTGGGCACGTTGCATTATTGTTAGCCTTTCTGTCTTTCACTTTGGTTTCTATCACATTTGATGGCTCCTTTTCACAAGATACATTTTAAATCATCTGTTTACCAATCCATCCATGCATCCATGTATCCAACAAATATTCAAGAAATAACTATTGATTACCTACTACATATTAGGTACTGCTCCAACTATGGGGAGATAGCAGTGAGCACCACTGACAGTCGCTGCTCTCAAGGAGCTTACTTTCCTCTGAGATAGATCAACAACAAATAGACAAGAAAATACAAGATAGAAACGAGTGAAAGATTCACATAGGTTGACGTCATAGAATGTGACTGGGTGGATGGTCCAAGAAGGCTCTGCAAATGTAGCATGTGAGCTGAGATCTGAGAGCCAGGAAGGAACTGCTATGGGAGGATGGCTTAATGCCTTAAGGCAGAAGCAAGCGTGTGGTGTGTTCGAGAAATTTCAAGGAAGCCAGTTGAGATCGGTGAGCAGGGAGCACTCAGGCTGCGTCAGCACCAGGGGTGGGCTCCGAGGGAAGCTGGCCTTTACACATGTTCAGGTAGGGAGAAGGTATGGCTCTCAGGCCTGCTTCTTGTTGTGTCTAGCACATGAACTCTGTGAGGCTTCCCTTGTGTAAGTTGCCCACGCTGGCCAGTACCAAGCAGACCAGTCATAGTAATGCCTCAGACTCCATCATCCAAGCCCTCTTGTCCCTAACACTGGGGCTGCTCCACCTGTGACTGGAGAGATGTGGAGGGGAGGTGGAAGATACAGTCAGAGGGTTGGTGTGCCAGACGCCTTACCTGGACCAGGTTACAGCCTTGTGGCCTCACCTGTTTCTGGGACTTTTGGCTGCTTGTTAGTTGCCACTGCAGTGACTGTCCAAGTCCACGCATGTACAACCCGACAGCACTTGACCTCATGGAAGTGTACCTCCCACCTCTCACCCTGGAGCCTCCCTATAGACACCGACTCACAAGATGTACAGGACTCTCCTGGGCAACTGGAAGGTGGAGAGGAAATGAACTCCCTGAGTGATGAACTTTTGATCAGTGGGAGATAGAGCAGATGATTTCTTCTGTCTTCTGATGGACTGTCCTGAGACATAGTTGTCTTTTACCAGTGGCCAGCTGGCTCCTGCACCTTCATATTGGCTCTTGCTGCCTTACTGCCCTTTTCCCTCACACCTGCTTCCTTGTGATTGGACAGCTTAATAAAGGCACCTGACCCCTTGCCTCAGGCTCTGCTTTCTGGGGGCACCCAGACTTAGACAGAGAGGCAGACATCAGCTGATACAGGCCTTTATAGGACATGATAAGGGGTTTACATTTTACTTTGAAAATTAGGGGAGGTCATTAGAGAATACTGAACTGGGGAGTGATATGACCTGATGCACTTTTTAAAAAGCTGACTCTGGTTGCAGTTTGGAGAATAGATTGAAGGGAGGCAGGATGAGCAGTGGGCAGGCTACTATCAATCACAGTTCAGGGGAGAGATGGATGATGGCTTGAACCAGAGTGGGAGCAGTGGTGGTCGTGAGCACGTGTTTGTGAAGGGCAACCATAAGACAAGGCTGTACTGAGGTGGGTGCTGTGTACTGGGTCAGGTATAGGACCCGCCTCTTTGCACAGCAGCTGTTATGGTTGAAATTCAAATACGTGGTTCAGCAAGATGACAAATGACAACCTACCAAGGACCTTCATCCCCTGTTGAACATAGAGAGACTTCAGCTTGGGGAACACTGCTGGGGAGAACTGAAGACCTTTACAGAGACCTCAGGACAGGGTTATTCAAACCGATCCATGGAGTTCCCTCGGGAGGAAGGAGCTTGGGTTTAGCTCCTAGTTGTATCACAGCAATTCTCTGCCTTCATCTATTTAATTTGTTTACACTTAGAGTAGTATTTCTTTTGCAGAAGGGGATGCATGGCTAAAAATGCACTACTGCTTCCATTAATGAAAATTAATTTAGCTTAATAAGATGAGACTCAATCTTGGATTCTGCCAGCCCTGAGTTTGAATTCTAGTTTGACCAGTTTCTAGGTATGTGGTGTCAGTCTGTTTCTCATCTGCAGTATGGGAATTAGTGACACTAACTTCCTGGAGTTGTGAGAGTTAAATGATTTGGGTGTATAGAATGTCTGATACATGCTCATTATACCCTCTTTACTCCACTCATAGTAAATCAATCCTGTGGGAAGCTGAAGTGTAGTGGGGATTGAATTGAGGTGGGTTCAACCTTAGCCCTTAACTGGTAGACTTCCTTCCAGGGTTTAACTTGGAGATACTGAAGTTTATGCCATTAAGGGAGGTAATAGATCATTACAAAACATTCCTCTGGGGTTATTTAGGAGACTAGAACTGAGCCTTTTCTTTTGAGAGGGTCAAAACAGTATCCATTTATGAATGACTATGATAGTACTCTCGTGAGATAGTTTAAAACACTATCTTTTAAACTGTTGTTCAATCCATCTTACAGATGAAAGATTCTAACACTTAAGGAAGTTATGGTTTCCCTCTGCAATCAAACTCTGGGGCATTTTTCCCCTTGATGCTGTCTTCTTCACTTGCTCAACTAAAAATAATACCAGCTCTTGCAGAATAAATCATCAATCTCTGAGGGTCGCTGATGTGAACAACTCATGAATCTCAGGCCCATCTTAGATTTATTTATTTTTTTCGGAAATTATAGAAGTATTTTACATTTGTTATAGAAAATATGGAAAAGCATAGGGAAGAAAATTAAAATGATCCATAATGCCATCATGTACAACCGACCGTTAACAATGGATAAATATCCTTCTAGGCTTTTTCTTCCCTACGTGTATACCTGTGTGTACATTCACATATGTACATATACCCATTTACAGTTTGTTATACTAATGGGGATTATAGTATGCAATCTTGCTTTTGTAACCGGCTCTACTGATTAATAATACATTATGAAGAGTGTTCTGTGTCATTAAATATAATGTTAACATGCAATTTTAATAATTGCAAGAATTCATTTATGTGACTCTTAAGATTTGGTAACCAATTTCTTATTGTTGTCCACTTAGTACAATGATACAGAAAGGTTTTGTAGTTTTTAATGTTCAAGCAAACAATGCAGTGACCAGTTTTCTAAATGCATCTTTGTGTGCAACTCTAATGATCTCATAAAGAGAAATTCCTAGGATTGGAATTATTGGGGCATAGGCTGTGCACATATTTATGACTCTTGAGAAGTATTGCTCTGTCTCCCTCAGGAAAGGCGGCGCTAATTCCACCCTCTCCCATAGTGAATGAGATTGAGCTCATCTTTGCCGGCTCTGGGTATTTCAGTTAGTAAGAATATCTCTTGAACTTTTCCTAAACACTTAATTCTGACAAATTTCAAACATTTGTATAGAAAACAAGAGACACCCATGTACTCACTACCAAGATTAAATACATAATAATATCTGCCATATTTGCTTCATTCCTTTCCCATTTTCAAATAAATACAATATTATAGATGCATTTTGTATGCTCATTCTTTATTCCTTGCTTCAGAAATCATCACTCTTCTGAAATTGCTATTTCATTACCATGTGAATTTTTATAATTTTACTACATATGCATTAACGAAAAAGTATGTAGTTTATGAATTTTTTGTCTTAAAGTTTTAAGCGAGACATAGAATGTGTCCTTTTGCAGCAAAATGAACATCTGTTTTTAAGATTTACCAGTGTCATTACATGTATACTGAGTTCGTGATTTCACTTTCTCTATAGAACTCCATTGTATAAATAAATCTCAGGTTCTTAATTTGCTCCCCTTCTGAGGGTAGGCTAGTTTGCTCTAATTTTTTGTTATTACAGGTAATATTAAAATAATCATCCTTGTCCATGTCTCCTTGGGTGCATGTGTGAGATTTTCTCTGGGACAGATACCTAAAAGTGGAATTGCTGAGTTTTGGAACGCACATTTCCGGCTTTCATTAGGTACAGTAGTCTCCCCTTATCTGCAAGGGATGAGCCCCACAGAGGATGCCTCAAACCACAGATAGTACCAAATTCTAAAAATACTCTATGTTTCCTATACACACATACCTATGATAAAGTTTAATTTGTAAGTTAGACACAGGAAGAAATGAACAATAATAACTATTAATAAAATAGAACAATTATGCAATATACTGTAATGAAAGGTAGTCACATAACTTACATCGTATCTCTGCCCTCTCTAAAAATACCTTAATATTTTTGGACCCTGGTTGACTGAGGGTAACTGAATCTGAGAGAAGTGAAACTGTGGATAAGGTGGGGACTATTGTGTTAACTAACACCTTGTTCTCCAGAGTAAATGTGTCATTTCCATTCTAGATATCATATGCAGAACTCCCATTTCTGTGTATCCTCAGTGTTACTTGCGATGTTCAGAATTATTTAAAGTGTTCCAACCTCATGGGTGTGAAATGGAATCCAATTATTGCATTAATTGCACTTTCCCTGATTACTAATGAAATTGGGCATTGAACATATGCTTGTTGGCCATTTGGATTTCCTCTTATGAAAATTGTAGATTCATATCCTCTGCCCATATTTCTATCAGGTGTATGTATTTTTCGTATGATTTCTGAGAATCCTTGTATATATTCTAGATGCAGTTTGTGAGTTGCCAGTATCTTCTCCCCAACATGACTTGTCTTTTCCACTTTGTTTATGGTGCTCTTTGTTATACAGTTACTAATTTTAGAATGGTAAAATGTATCTGCGTTTTTTGATGATTTTTGTTCATCTTGTCCCATTTAAACATTTCTTCCACATACTGAGATAAAAAAGAAGTCATTTATATTTTTTAACTAACATTTTTTACAGTTTTGCTTATCACATTTGGCTCTTTTAATCTATCTGGAATTAATTTTTGTGTATAGTGTGAGGTGGGCTCTAATTTTATCTATTTTTTCTCTGCTATGATTAGTCCTTTGACCCAACACCATTTAGTGAGTAGGCAATTCTTATCTGCTGTTTCCAGGCACCTCATTTTATTCCACTGGTCTATTTGTGTATCCCTTTCACCCATGTCTCACTAATTTAGTTTTAATAACTTTGTAGTTTTGGTATATTAAGGCAAATTCTCCCTATATTCTTGCCAAATTGTCTTGGGTATTGGATCTTTATTCATCATATGATTTTAGAATCACCTTGTCACAGTTCACTAAAAACGTAAGGTTTTAATTGAAATTGAATAAATGTATAGATTAACTTGGGGGGAGGCTTGCCATAGTTAAGCTATTTTTTTAAGTCCCTGGGCGTGACATATTTCTTGTTACATTTGAATCTTTCTTAGAGTCTCTCAAGAGAGTTTAAAATTTTTCTTCACATCTCTGATTGGGTTTCCTTTAGGCATCTTTTTTTCTTTTTTTTTTTTTTTTTTTTTTTTTTTTTTTTTTTTTTTTTTTTTTTTGAGACGGAGTTTCGCTCTTGTTACCCAGGCTGGAGTGCAATGGCGCGATCTCGGCTCACCGCAACCTCCGCCTCCTGGGCTCAGGCAATTCTCCTGCATCAGCCTCCTGAGTAGCTGGGATTACAGGCACGCACCACCATGCCCAGCTAACTTTTTGTATTTTTAGTAGAGACGGGGTTTCACCTTGTTGACCAGGATGGTCTCGATCTCTCGACCTCGTGATCCACCCGCCTCGGCCTCCCAAAGTGCTGGGATTACAGGCTTGAGCCACTGCGCCCGGCCTCCTTTAGGTGTCTTATAGTTTTGTTGCTATTGCATGGTGTCTTCTTATCATTATGTTTTCTGATTCTTTGTTTTAAGTGTACCAGAACTTGTATTTTTGTACACTGATTTCATGTCCACCATCCTTGTAGAATTCTCTTACTACTATGAGTGGCCTTTCTTTTTTGGTTTTGTTTTGTTTTTGCTATTTTTTTTTTTTTTTTTTTTTGGAGGCAACTTTTATATATTGGATGCAGGCAGCATCACCTGTGACTAATGACAGCTTTGATTTTTCCTTTATAATCCATATATATATTTTTTCTTTTTTTTTACTTATTACATTGACTAGTACTTCAAGTCCAATACTGAATAGAAGCAGTTTTGGTGGGTATCCTAGACTGATAGCTCACTTTATAGCTATGTCCTGACTTAGTCTGTGTTCCTTGTGAACACCACCTTACCTCTGACCATCCTGCCCACTTTATATGGCATCGTTGGTTAGTAATTTTGTTCCCTTTTTGTATATGTATTCGTAAATTAGACATTAAATATAAAAATACAATTGTCATTATATCCATTAATATCTTTTGCTCCTTATGCCATTTTCTTGCGGGCCACTTTTTTCCTTCCATTTAAATTTCCTCCCTAAGACATGTCTTATAGTACTCATTTCACCTGAACTTGAATAGTAAACTCTGTTTTTCTGGAAAAGTCTTTATTTCAGTTTTGAGTCAATTTAGCTGAGTATTTTTAATACTTGATGATATTATTCTATCATTTTCTGGCCTCTATTATTATAATTGATAATCTAATTGCTGCTTCTTGTAAGTAATCTGTTTTTTCTCTCAGCATGTTTTAAAGATTTTTTTCTTCATAATTTTGGAACTTTTGATATTCACTAGAATGTGTTTAGGTTGAATTTATTTTTATTTATCCTCCTTAGAATTCATTGAAATTCTTGACTTGGAGGATTTATATCTTTCATCGATACTAGAAAATTCATCCTATAGCTCTTCAAATATTGCCTTTCTGCAGTCTACAGTGGCCACTGTCTCTATTATCTCTTTATAGAACTCCCATGAGATATATGTTGGATCTCTTCATTCTGTCTTCCATGTCTGTTAACTTCAATTGTATTTTCTATATTTTTATTTTCCTGGGCTGTGTGCTGGGGAGTTTCCTCATATATATTATCTTATATATCCTCATATATATTATCTTATCATATACAGTATCCTCCTGTTTACTGACACTCTCCTTAGTTGTATATAATCTAATAGTTAACTATTTATTGCCTTTAATTTCAATGATTATATACTTTATTACAAGAAATTTTGTATTTGCCACTTTTTCAAGATACCTTTTTTCATTTCATTGTATTCTATTATTTTATTTCTTTATATACCTTTTCTATTATTTCAAGTTCTGGGGTTCTAATCTTCTTGTTCTTTGTCTCAACTAACTTTTCTTCTTTCCTTATGCCAGATTATTTCCTCATATGCTTCAAACATTTTGACTGCACGTCATGTTTAGTAGTGCTCGTTTTTCCAATATAAATGCAGTGTACTATGGACTGTGAGAGTAGCCTCTTAGTACTTTTGTTTGGTTTTCTTACTTGACTCAGGGGAATTATTTTCTTGGCCTAAGGGTTCCTGAACCCCACTGAACGTGTAGTGTAAATTCAGCCCATAAATCCATGTCACATACAATCTTGGGTTTTGATTTCTCAAGGTTTTGCTTTTTCTCATTCATTCAGAGACAGAAGCTTCCGTGTTAATCTACTTTTGCTGTAGAGTTGATTTTCATGCAGTTTATTTAACTGAAGGTACAGTTCTTTAGTAGCGCAGACTCTTAGTTCCAACTTCTGTCCACATAAAGGTCTTAAGACCTTATCACTTGCTCTGGAGTGGACATTAAAACTTACCCATTAGGCTGAGTGTGGTGGTTTCATGCCTGTAATCCCAGCACTCTGGGAGGCCAGAGCTGGTGGATCACTTGAAGACAGGAGTTTGTGACCGACCTGGCTAAACCAAATTTCTACTAAAAATACAAAACATGCAAAACTAAATTTCTACTAAAATTACAAACAAAACAAAACAAAACTTAAGCCTGGTGTGGTGGCGTGTGCCTGTGGTCCCAGCTACTAGGGAGGCTAAGACATGAGAATTGCTTGAGCCTGGGAGGCGAAGGTTGGAGTGAGCTGAGATGAGGCCACTGTACTCCAGCCTGGGTGACAGAGACTCTGTCTCATAATGAAACAAAACAAAACAAAACAAAACGCACAAAAACTCCACCCATTAAATCCTCTTTGTTACCAGAACTAGATACTGCCTATGGGACAGCTGCAGCTTCGATTCACACGCTTCCTCTTTGTTTTTCAATTCCTCCTAGGGATTTCCTTTTATAACTTTCAAGTTCAGCAATATATATCTTTTCAAATATATTTGAAAATATATTTCTGTACTTTATCTAGTTTTTCTAGACATGTGTAGCAAGAGATTTTCTTATTCTGCCATCTTTCTAGTACTGAATCCTTGAATGACTTTTACAAAGAGAATAAAATAGGAAAGCATAAAATAGTCCCTGGGGAATAGACACAGGCCTCTCAGACTTATAACTAGATGTTCCTAATGGAGAGGTTAGTAAGAGTGCCGGACAGAGCGTAGGGGAAGATTTGAGGAAGGAAGTGGGTGAGAAACAGCAGTACATTAAAGGGCAATTACTTTCTGCCCCCTCAGATGGTACATGAGTGCTTAGCTAATGGCAGTTCACTTATTAAAGTGATCATTGGTAAGTCCTTACCAGCAGCTCCTGAAAATATCTTGCCTGAAGTGATTGAGCCTTTTTAGGAAATGAAAGATCAGATTCAGAAAGCAAGGAGATAGTTTTCAAATTCTAGTGAAGACAAATTCTAGCAGAAAAGCTTTCCAAGGGTGTTGGTGACCAGCGAAGCTGAAGGATTCAAGTTCTCCTGTAGCTTTAAAAATAAGAAGGGAAAGAAAACAAGGAAACGCAGGGGGTGAGGGTCCACAGGGTTGAGTTGAAAGTATGAGTGTAGTTTTCACTGCAGAGATAGCTGACCTGAGGGGGAAACGTTGGCAGGGCTTGTGACCACATTTCTTAGGATCCAAAGTGTCAGGAGAAATCCTATTTATTTGAACTTTAGTTGATAAGCCTTACACTGATTATGACAGGTTGAGACCACTTTTTCTTTTCAGCTTGAGTTGTCCCTTCAGACTCTGCTGTCCCTTTAGTTTCTTTTATCTTAAGGCGTGGAGCCCTGTGCATGCCTGTGAGACCATCAGAAAAGCAGAGGTGCAGCTCTGAGTTCACCCCAACTCTTAAAGGCTGGGACTAGATGTGAAGGAGAAAATGAAAGTGTGTGTAGCAAGGCAAATGCATTCCACTGGGGCTCCTGCATTCTGGTCATGATGTTGATGAGTCCTATGACCTAGAGCCATGTATTTAATTTTTCTACACCAGTAGTCTCAACTGGGAGGTGCTTTGGGCCCCAAGGGTCATTTAGCAATGTTTGGAAACATTTTTGATTGTCACAACTGAGTGGGGGAAGGGTGTCTGGTGTCTAGTGGTTATAGGCCAGGGATGCTGCTCAACGTCCTACAATGCAAGGACAGTCCCGCGATGACAAAGAATTATCTGATTCAGAAATGCCAATCATGCTGAGTTAAGACACCCTTCTCCACGCGTCTTTTCTTATCTGTAACATGGAGGGGTTAGAGAAGGAGGTTGATGTGCGTGGCTAGATTAGGTTATTACCCATCTGCCCAACACCAACCACTTCAACCCACATCACAGCTCTAGATGCATGAAGGAAGTGAAATGAGTTGAAAACATTTCCCCATTTTCTACCGGAGAACAAAATACCGTACTCGCGATGTTGTGAGCTTTGCAGGCTCACGGTGACCGCTGCGTCTGCCCCCATGCACTGGGTCATTCACCTTGTCAGGTTAGGTTTGTGAGTTGTATGGAACACATACCTGTACTTGAGGAGAGGGTTGAGGATGGGCTTCCTGGAGCTGAACAGATTGTCTCCAGAACAGTTTTATCACTTGTAGCTTCTCCCACAGCAACTTCCCAAGATGGTGCAGAGCCTGAGGCATCCATGTCCTGCTTGTGTCCACTTGGCTTTGTTCATAGTTACCATTTATTTGTACATTTATTCATTCATTTAAGAAACATGTATTCAGAGTCCACTAGACATAAGGCAGTGCGTTAGATACTACGGAGAATGCGAAGATAAATAAGCCAAGCCCCTTGCAGTGTAGTGGGGAGACAGCATGTGTACACCACAGTATCTTAGGCAGGGCAACATTAAGGCGCCAGCAGCACTCAGGGGAGAGAGAGATCACTTTTTTCATATGACCACAAATGGCTTCATAAGGGAGGTAGCATAGGGACTAGGCTTTTAAGTCGAGGTAATTTTTTGACAGGTGGCAATGGAAGAAAGGGTAAGGAAGGGAGGAAGAAAATGAGAAATGATATGCAGGAGGATAATTCCGAGGTGTTCTTAGGGCAGGATGAACAGTCCTGCTTCATAGGAGGAGACTGCTGAGGAACATCATGGCGGGTAATAAGGATTTGGGCTGGATGACATGTAAGTTTTCTTCCAGCCCTATGATGATAACATCTTATGATTGGATAGGTATATTTGATAGGCACTAGGAAACTCATTCGTTCATTCAACAAAAAAATAAATTTATTTGTTATTATTATTATTTTTCTTTTTTTTTTGAGACGGAGTTTCGCTCTTGTTACCCAGGCTGGAGTGCAATGGCGCGATCTCGGCTCACCGCAACCTCCGCCTCCTGGGTTCAGGCAATTCTCCTGCCTCAGCCTCCTGAGTAGCTGGGATTACAGGCACGCACCACCATGCCCAGCTATTTTTTTTGTATTTTTAGTAGAGACGGGGTTTCACCATGTTGACCAAGATGGTCTCGATCTCTTGACCTTGTGATCCACCCGCCTCGGCCTCCCAAAGTGCTGGGATTACAGGCTTGAGCCACCGTGCCCGGCATTATTATTATTTTTCTTTACCAGACACTATTCTAGGCACTGGAGATACAACCCTGTACAAGCTCTTCAATTTCATTGCACTGAAAGGTGAGATGGGTCAGAGTTGAGCTGTGCACTGAATTTTTGTGGTAGAGCCTGGAAGAGGAAGGTGGAGGAGGAGCCTCTCCCGTCTCCGGAATGGAAGGGAGTACTGGCTTGATGGGGGGTGGTGCAAATGGAAAGGACAGGAAGACTGCGACAGTGGCATAGAGAGAAAAGGTGGGGGGCTTGGGGAATGGCTGTAGTAGGAGTTGGAGTCAAGGATGCATCCAGAGTTTTGTGCCTGAGTTAGGAGGAGGCTCCAGTGTTGCCAACAGCATTAGACACCCAGCGGGGAGCTGGATCTTAGGGAAAGAGGGCGAGTTTGCTTTTAAACTGGCTGGTTCATGGCACTGTCAGGCCATCCAGGTAGAGGAGCCCATTTGAGCCATGGTGAATGTGGTACCAGACTTTAAAAAAAGAAAAGAAAAGAAAAGAAAAGAAAAAACCAGAGCCAAAGATAAAGGTCTGGGAGTCTTCAGGATATTCGCTTCAGTTGAAGCCATCCATATGGATGAAATCACCAAGAGAGTGCGTACTTGGTGAAGAGGGTAGAAACCAGGATCTGAGGAGTGTTCATGTTTAGGAGGCAGGAAAAAAGGAAAGGTGAAGAAGATGGAGAGGCAGTTAGGGAGGAAGAAGGAGAACTTTGGAAATGCTCCTGAGGGAGGCAGGAAGAGGAAAGCCAGTTCATGCTGAGCCCTGATCCATAAGAATGCATGCACACCCTAGTAGCCTCCAGGGAAGCAGGCTCTGGGGTGAAAAAATTCCCTGGAACATATTTAGCTGTAAAAGTGTTGAGCCACCTTACCATGTTATCACTTCTCAGTGCTTCAGCCAGAGGGTTGGGGGTGGGGGTAAGTGGAGGAGGCTCTCCAGTGAGTCATCCCTCCTGCACGTTAGGCGTTTTGGTTAAAAGATTTGCAGAGAGAGAGAGAGCAAGAGAGAGACAGAGCGAGCGAGAGGGAGCACGCACGAGAATGCACAAGTGAGCGTGAGCGAGCTGCTTGTTTTTTTTTTTTTTGAGTCAAGGTCTCTAAAAACATTTTTTTTTTTAAGAGTTGGGATCTCTATCACCCAGGTTGCAGTGCAGTGGTGTGATCACAGCTCACTGCAGCCTTGAACTCCTGGGTTCAAGCATTCCTCCCATCTCAGCCTCCTGAGTAGCTGGGATTATAGACATGTGCCAAAACATTTGGCTAATTATTTTTATTTTTTTTATAGAGACAGATGCTCACTATGTGGTCCAGACTGATCTCAAACTCCTGGCTTCAAGTGATCCTCCCACCTTGGCTCCCCAAAGTGCTGGAATTACAGGCGTGAGCTGCCGCATCTGGCCCTCATTTGTTTTCTAATAGGTTCTTAGGGCACTGTGGCAAAAATGCCTTTTCCCTTGAGAGGTATACCACCAGGGGGAGGACATTTGGGGACCTTCTATGATTGATTTTACCTGTGCCATCCTGTTCTCCATAGCCTGGATGGCCAAGTGGTTACACAGGGATATGCAGTTCACGCAAAGCCTGCGGTTCTCAGGTAAAGGTTGGAGGAGGCTTTGTGCCTACTGGTTGGCTGTTATCACATCCAGGGTGACCCCCTACTCTTCTCCTCTGAGCCCTTGAAACTCTCCTCATCTAGTCTTAAGTTTCAGGCTACAATTTCTCCTTCAGCTTGTCTCTTGCAGTAAGGTTGTCGTAGTCTATTTTTGCTCCTGTAACAAAATACTCTAGACCAGGTAATTTATAAACAGCACAGATTTATTTCTCACAGTTACAGAGGCTGGGAAGTCAAAGATCAAAGCACTGGCAGGTTCAATGTTTGTTGAGGACATGGTCTTTGCTTCCTTGAATGCTGCTTCCTCCAGAGTAGCTGATGGCAGTGTCCTCGCATGGCAGAAAGCTGATGGATAAAAGGGGCCTAGCTACTTCCCTCCAGCCCTTTCACAAAACGTTAATCCCATCCACGAGATTAGCCCTGATGGCTTAATCATGTCCTAAAGAACTTAACTGTTAATACTTCTGCATTGAGGATTAAGTTTTAACATGAATTTTGAAGGGGATGCAAACATTCAAACCATAGCAAAGGGCAGTAGTAAGATGTGGCCTGTGGTATTAGGCAGGTCCGGGCTCCAAGTGTAGCTATGTGTGATCTTAGTGTAGAAGTTTAGTTTATCTGATCTTTACTATCCTTGAGAAATGGTTGAAGCTAACCATACCTATTTTGCAGGATTCTTGTGCATATCAACAAGGCATATAGTGCTTCAGCCTTGCACAGATGTTGGTTATTGTTGCTGCTTTGAAGAGTTTCTTTGATTTTTTTTAACTTCATACTCTTTTGGTTGTTTTCAGAATTTCTTTCCCCTTTCTCCCAATGTTTTTCAATTTAAAAATGTAATTAATTTGAGGAAAATTATAACCTAACGCCTCTTGGCCAACTTCTGTGTGGCTCTTTGGGCAAATAAAGGGCCTTGAATGCTTTGCTTATAGTGATATAATTCCCTTTTGGAAATAAAAGGTTTTTTTTTAGACAAGAGTCTCACTCTGTCACCCACACAGGAGTGCAGTGGTGCAATCTTGGCTCACTGCAACCTCTACCTCCTGAGTTTAAGCAATTCTTCTGCCTTAGCCTCCTGACCAGTTGGGATTACAGGCATGCGCCACCACGTCCAGCTAATTTTTGTATTTTTAGTAGAGACAGGGTTTCACCATTTTGGTCAGGCTGGTCTTGAACTCCTGACCTCAGGTGATCCACCACCTCAGCCTCCCAATGTGCTGGAATTACAGGTGTGAGCCACCGTGCCTGGCCTACAGGTTCTTTTTTCACGTCATCTATAATGGCTGGTGTCTGTCCCTGAAAGCATAACAATAGTACCACCCGCCGTGGTGTGACACTGTGTTTACAAAGCATTTTCATACACATCATCTCAACGATCTCAGCATCATTCTGTAAACTGGGTCTTTCACCCTCAGTGAAAGTCATTTCTTTTCTGATATCACCACTTCATAAAGATATCTGCACTCTCACGTTCATTGCAGCATTATTTACAATAACTAGGATATGGAAAAAACGAAATGTTCGTCAGTGGGTGAATGGACAAAGAAAATGTGGTGTATGTAGACACACACACACACACACACACACACACACACACACACACACACACTGGATTGTTATTCTGCCTTAAAAAAGAAGTAGATCTTGCCATTTGCCCCAACATGGATGGACCTGGAGGATATTATCCTAAGTGAAATAGACGCACAAAGAAAAATATTGCATGATCTCACACACGTAGAATAAACTACAGAATGACACAGTGGTTAGCACCAGTGGGCGCGGGGAACTGGCGGAGGAAGTGAGGGGACGTAGATCAAAGGATACAAAGTAGCAGGTATGCAGGATGAATGAGTCTAGTGTTCTAATGCGAGGCATGTGGAACAAAGTTAATAAAATTATATTGTATTAGGGACTTGTGTTAAATAAGTAGTTATCAGCTGATTTTGTCACACAAAAAGTAACCATGTGAGATAATGGATGGTAATCTGCTTCACTGGAGTAGCCATTTTACTATCTATATGTATCCCATAACATCCTGCCGCACATCTCAAATGTACACAATTAAATTTATTTATTTTTATTTTTATTTTTTGAGACGGAGTTTCGCTCTCGTTACCCAGGCTGGAGTGCAATGGCGCGATCTCGGCTCACCGCAACCTCCGCCTCCTGGGCTCAGGCAATTCTGCCTCAGCCTCCTGAGTAGCTGGGATCAAACGGAAGCTGTCTTTGACATCACCTATAATGCCTGGTATCTGTACCTGTAAATATAATAGTAATACCACGTATAGTGGCAGGCAACTGAGTTTACAAAGCATTTCCATACCCGTCATCTCTACAATCTCAACATCAATCTGTGAGCTGGGTCTTTCACTCCCAGTGAACTGGTGACTGTCTTTAGTTTTTAGATGCGTGTGTGTGTGTGTGTGTTCACGTGCACGCTTGAGATATTGCTTCTTTTAACACAAAAAGCTAAAGTTTCAAAGTAGGTGGGGTGTGGGTTAAACACCGTTCTAAATGGCAGGCCTGCTGTTCGTGCGGAGGGAGAGTGGCCTCAAAGTTTAAAAATAACCTGAACATTATAGACTCCTGTGAATTCTACAGCCCAGAGCACTGTGAGTCTGTGGGTGTTTTACCTGCTGGAGTGCAGGCAGGAAAACAACAAGTTGAGATGCAGGAGGATTTAAATTTGCAGAGTCCTTTAGTGGCACGCACTGGCAGCAGCAGTGTTCAAGAAAAAAAATTAAAGTTAGAACTAATGACCAGGATCGATGCTCCTGAATGGTAGGAGCAGTGCTCCCCTTGGATTTGCTCAACACAGCACTGCACAACATTCGTATCTACGATGAAGCAGACCCTTATTTTCTGTGGCTGAACAACTATCCTTTCCCCCTTCCTCCCTTCCCTCCCTTCCTGACCTCTCCGGAGTTTGCCGATACCTTTTGCAGCTAGCTACCTGCGGCTGACCTACCAGGGAGTTCAGGGTTGGAACGTTTTGGATAGACTTGGTGGTTCACTGAAAAACAAGTAAACGGCGTAAAACCATGCTCGTCATGCATAAATTGTGGGCAATGGCAGACCCTTTGAATTCTGAGAAGTTTTGAAGGGTGAAATAAGTTTTGAATGAGCACTCAGTTCACGGCGTGACTCCTGCTGCTCTGGGATATTGCAGTGCGTGATGGCAGCAGCAGTAGGAGCAGCGGGTCGCGCCAAGAACGTATCGTCGTCACCTTTGGTTTATCGGTAGCCCCACGCGGTTCAGAGGGCAGGCACTACTTTTGCCATTTTTGCATGTAAGGCCATAAACCCAAGCAGGACTGAGGTGCAAGCCTGCTGGTATTGTTTCCACTCTGATAACTCATTTATTCTGAGGCCCTTTGGCACCATCTGTGGATTCTGGATATATTCTTGCCTCTTGGAACTGCAGAATCATCATGAAATCTCTATGCCCTAGCTCAAATCTCTATTGATGATATCAGTGAGAGGAATTAAAGTGGCTAAGATAATGGGTTTTAAAGTCAGGTTGACCTAGGACTGACCTTCTGCTATGTCACCCACCACCTAGGTGACCATCAGGGACGTCATTTCTCTTCCAGTCTTGCTTCTCTTATTGTAAAATGGGGTTTATAACAGCACTTACCACATGGACTTATTCTGAGAAATAAGGAAGGTGAATCTAGTTAGCGTGGAGCCTTGCACATAGTAAGTATTTAATACCTAGGACAAATAATACAAACAGCATCACCTGTACTTTTCTTTGTGATTATTCTTTCCTTGTTTGATCCATGTCCATTTTTCTTTAATTTTTTTTATAGCTCCAGAATTTGCAATATGAAAATAGAGATTATTAAACAAAAGAAAAGTTGTAAAACTGGAAGCCTTGAATTATTCTATTAGTACTTGACTACATATGGAAGAATATTATTGAAAAATATGATCCAGTGATGGGGCGGGTTTATGAAAAGATACAAGTATTTAAAGGAAAAGGCGAAATCGTGAGTGCATGTATGTGTGTGTGTCCAAGGAGCTGGCTTGTTAGTGTTACAGAGGAGTATTTCAGCAAGTCTCTCTTGATGGAGAATTACGTTTCCACCTTTCCAACTTGTAAATGGCACATTGGGAATATTCAGAAATCTGCAGGGCGCCTGTCATTCTTCATGTTTGAATGTACTGCATTAAGCCTGTCTGAACGCTCCCGGAGCATGTGAAGATAACTTGCGTGTTTGTACACTTGGCTGACAGAACTTGGAATCACATCAGAATCTAGCATGCATGGGTCTTTGTAAACATGTGTGTGTCATTTTCTTATGTAATTCTTCCTAAGGGAAATAGGCATGATGACATTTGCCTTTTTAATTTTTTTTTTGCAAAGAAGTGATAGAACCAATTAATTTTTTTTTTAAAGCAGGACTTTTAAATTTTATGTTTAATTTTTTGTGGAAAGGAATCTGAAAATATTCTTTAGGTGGGGAGCTATTTCCTTTTAATAACTGACTCACCAGATCTTATTTCAACTCTGTTTCTAAGAGCAAGAGATATTCCTCATAAGACAATGGACCCTTTTGTTTAATGATTGATAAGATGGGGCTTGGGCAGTTAGTGTGCTGGAGAAGTTCCCCCTGAGTTAGAGGCCCTTAATCTCCTAAAAGAGAAGTACATTTATTCCTGTTTCTATCATCTGGTCAGGCGTCCCCAAACTGCGGCCCGAGGGCCACATGCTGCCCCCTGAGGCCATTTATCCGGCCCCCCGCCGCATTTCAGGAAGGGGCACCTCTTTCATTGTTGGTCAGTGAGAGGAGCACAGTATGTGGTGGCCCTCCAACGGTCTGAGGCACAGTGAACTGGCCCCCTGTGTAAAAAGTTTGGGGACGACTGATGTAGGTTGATGGGCACTCAACTCACAAGAAGAAGCTGGGAACACTGGCAGCAGAGAAAGACTCCTCATCAGAGCTAGAATGTATGAGGGGAAGGGTAGTTCCTCAGACAGGGGCCAGATACCTGACTGACACTAAACCCCTTTTTCACCAATAACAGTTGCTGCAGATTCAGGCATTCACTGACCATTTATTTTGCAAAGGCTTGCTATGAGGGTAACATAATGCAAGCACTCTAGGTAATAAAACAAAGGGAAAGATATGTCCTCTACTCTTGAGAAGCTTACACCATAGTTGAGGAGATAAGGCATACATAATTGAAAAATTAAATATGAATATCATGGTAAAGTTACAGTCATGACAATATCAGTGAGAAAACACGGTACTACTATGAACGATACAGAAGCTCTGCGAGTTTATAGGAGGTAAGGCCATAGAGTTGGAACAATTATGAAAGGCTTGATGGGAGAGCAGATTTGAACTGAACTGTGCACAGGAAGATGCCTAGCGGTGGGAGAAGCAGAGAAGAGGAAGGAGGTTCTTGGGGCAGTGTGAGGCAGGTGCTGTGAGCAGGACTTTGAGGCAGGAGTGGGTGTGGCATGTTTATTTATGTACCTCATACTATGGTATGTGAGGACATGGTGTTGGAAAGATAGGTTGAATTCTGATTGCCTTGACTTTTCAGGCTAAGGTGTTTGGCCACTTTATAGGCAGTGAGGAGCCACTGAAGTTAAATGTTCACAATGAAACATGCATAGAAACTGGCATTTCAGGAGGGGGAGCTTGCTTTGAAGGAACTGCAGTGACTCCACTTTTACCCACAGTGAGTTTGGGGCTGAGGGGCAATCCATATGTAGCTACCCATAACTTCACTGGACACCTGGGTCTGGAAACAAGGTGAAAGGTGAGGGCTAGGAGCTAGAGGTGGTGTGGAGGGCGCGGCTGCAATGGCAGGTAAGGATATAACCTCGAAGGGAGAGAAGTCAGACAGAGGAGAGAAAGGGGTTGGGGACAGAGCCACAGGTGCCCCAGAGGTGACAGCAATAAGAGGAGCAGGAGGAGACAGGGAGAAACTGGGAGATGTGGTGACTGGGATGCCAGGAAGGATGATCTCTGAGGAGTGGGGAGGTCAGTGGTACCAAATGCGGCAGAGTGGTCAAGGAAAAGGAGGGTAGAGGACCATCAGGGTTCAGTAGGAGTCTCAGAGCAATTTCTGTGGCGTGAGAGGGGCGGAGCTAGTAAACGGCCTGCCCAGGTGTACATTTCAAAACGGGCCTTAAGTCCGTATCATATGGGAATGCCTTCTTCACTCTGATTATTTTATACCAGGTGGGTGTAACCAGCTGCTCAGTGTAGGAGAGAGTGGGAGAGAGAGGGTGTGGTGATGGACAGGTGGTGGCTTAATCTGCTGATGACTCCAACACAAAGGGTCCTTGGAGAGCCAAGACTGGTGGGTGCAGTGGAATCTCATCCTCTTCTCTGGGCCTTCAGGGCCCCTCTAGGCTTGATTGCCACTGTGAGCTGCATTTCTTGTTACTGCAGCATTATCTTGAAGAGAGAAGTGTAGGGAGCGGATCAAGAGAAGGAAGACACGAATCCAACCTCGGCACCTTCTCCCGGGCACTGCCTCCTTGGAGCTATCCCCTGACAGGCTGCCTGACACGTGGAAGGTGCTAATTGCACGTCTGCTGAATGAATGAATTGGCACGACCCCAGCTGGGCTGAGCAGGCTTTGCAAGGTGTGGGCTGTGTTGTGTTTTCTGAATCAAGAGGTCGTGGGGGCGGATGGATGGATGTGCTCCTGCCGGTTGTTCTCACGCTCTGCTCACCCCCATCAGTGGGAGCTGGAGCGCTCTGAGTCCTCCTGCTGCACTTTGCTTTGGCTGAGCAGCAAGGTTGGGCCCTGAGGTTGGGAGGAGAGGCAGATGGTGGTGGGCGTGGGATCCTTTGCTGTCTAGGGCTAAACTCTGAACCTCCAAATCAACTTTCCCAATAAAGGTTAATATCTGTTAGGGTAAGCATATTTTTGGATTTTCTCTGGGCCGAACAGTGACCTCATCTTACGGAAAAGAAAGGACTGAAGTGGTAATGCTATAATCTTCGTGATCCTAGATACATTGAAAGAAAATAAAAACACCAATTGACTAATCAACCCCACGCATCTTGTTTACCCCCCACATCCTAAACACTCAGGCTCCAGGCTGCTGCTCCGTGCCGCCAATACTAGTTCTTTCAGAGCTCTCTTTTGGATTCTTCCCTTTTCTGGCTGCCTCCAGTGGGAGGGGACAGCTCCCCGCTCTGTTCTTCCCAGTGCTCTCCTGTGGTGCACTCCACATCCTGCCTTGTACTCGAGCCCTTTGTGGGTACATTTTCCCTTCTCCTCTTCTGAACTGTAAGTTCTTAGAGGCTGTGACTATGTCTAATTTATCTCTGAGCCTCAGAACCCCTGAGAACAATGTGTGGCACATCAAAGGGGATTAATGAGCATTTGTTAAATGGGTTTACGAATTCATGAATAAGTAAACAAACACACAGCTCTCTCAGGTAGCATGGCCTTTGGGTCCCCAGAGGCTGGTCTTTACTATTTTTTTCCCTTTCTTTCTCTTTCTGACCTGATCTCAGGTACTGATGCATCTTTGCTCCTCTATCCACCCTGCACACATTAGTGTGTGTCCATCCCTGCCTGCACTTCTAAAGTCTGCTTTCAAAAACAGAAAGCCTGTAGACATGCAGTGTTTTCATATGCTACCATGGTCACAGCTACTGAAGCTGAAATGTACATAACAAGCACTTATGTAGCACTTACTGTGTGCCAGGTGCTGTTCTAAGAGCTTTATACATATTAACTAACTTAATTTTCATAACAGCCCAGTGAGGAAGAATGGTTTGCAATTAAACCCTCTGGGGGACACTCTGGTTCAAGGTCATGCCTTACCTCTCTAAAGCCCAAGATCCTGCCTATGACTGGACTCTTAAGCAAGGAAAATGTTATTTGGACATGCAGCATGTTAATAATGGCCACACATAGCAAAGAATCCTGTCCTTAGTATTAGGAGATCCAGCTCTGCTATTTCCTAGCTATGTGCACTTGGATAAGTCCCTGACCCTCTGGGTGTCAGATAACTCACAGTCCTGCTGCAAAGATGCAATGAGATAACACTACAGTTGGCGCCCAGGAAGTGATGGGTTGTCACACATGAATGGTTTTTAAAATATTTTAAGGCCAACTTTGCTGATCTGTGGTTAGCTGACGGCACGCTGGCATGTGGGGCTTCTCAGGCTTAGGTTTGAGAGATGCTGATTCTAGGGACGGACATTACATAAGGATGTGAAGTTATGTTTTCACCCAAGTAAGGGCTGTGAGGTATTGTGAAAGCCACCAGACTCCCAAGATGTCTGCATTACCATAATGCTCCTCTGCTCCACTATGCATTTGCACATGGTCTCCTGCCAACTTTTTTCTTAAGAACCCACTCCCAAATCCTCTCTGCATTATGTTCCCTAGAGCGCTGCTTTGCATAAGAGTCTATTTCTTGGAAAAGCTCAACGAAGGAAAAATAGAACAAAAGGGGCTCTGGTAACTTAAGCATAAGCTATCTGAGTGTAACTGGCAGAGTGGGGGAAGATGAAGGAGCAGGCCTGATGGGAGGGGCACAGACCTTCTGGATGAGGCCCAGATCCAGACTTCTCAGTGATGGGTTAAAATCTCTTACGAAGATGGTCCAAGGCCTGACAGATCTGGGAAGAGCTTCAGAATGAGGGTAACAGGCAAACCGCGTCTCCAGCTTTGCCACGCGTGTCGATCTGTCTTAGTACAAACTCCCACAGCCTGTCTGGTCTGTAGCAGTGTGGACACCTTGTTTTCTGCCTTTTGCAGAAGAGGCTGCAGGGCCTGACTTACCAGTCCCCTTCACTCCTGGTTGCAGCTCAATGATACACTGCAGTAGAAGGGCTGCAGGAGAAGCGCTTTGAAATGTAATGGTCTTCATGGGCTGGATAGACTAGGAAAGCGTTCCACTTGCTTCCTGAGCTCCTGTTGGGTTTCCACCTGGCAGGTCACTGCTTGCAGAAAAACACGTGGAGCATTTGGTAAGCCCATCTTAACTTGGGAGGGTGTGTGTGGGGCTGCACTTTCCGAGTACCGTGAGATGGGCTGGCTGCACGGTGGTGAAATTTAGGGCGTGGACCTGAATGACGTCCCATAGGGGAGTAGAGGGCCGTTAACAAGAGGTCAGAGCCTAGGAATGTCTGGACTCTGAGGCTTAGCGCAAAGGGTGCTGGGCTGCCAAGCGCTTGGGCTCACAGTGACATCTCACAAGTGACCAGTAGATGGTGCTCTGACAACAGGAAAATACAGTTACTGTCACTGAGGCTGGAAAGGGATTTTCAGATGGTCTTCAAACTGGTTTCCCATCAGAGTTATGACTAATTGCTGATTTTCCACATTTCCATTTGTGGGTCTTTAATAGGATAGTGGAACTCGGGGCACTGGAAGGATAATGCCCACCAAATTCCCATATGAAGGGCATGACTGCAATATTCTCATCATGAACTTTTTCTGAGGATACTCCTGGATCTTGAGGGCATGGTGCCAGGAACACTTGGCCTCTGATCAAATTCAATTTGAGGATGGTAAGCATAGCATTTCCACAGGCTTAGTGTCACTGTATAGTTTCTTCTCTTGACGAACAATTTAGAATTACACTATTGCTGCCCTTCAGGGCAGCATGGGTTTTAGAAAGAGCTACAGACTGGAGGTCAGATGTGTTAGAAGTCCACACTCAGCCTCTTACCAAACATGGACAAACAGCTTAAATTAACATTGCTGAAACCCTGCTGTTCTGTCTGTCAAATAAGGGTTGTGATACATGTGTTGCCGGGCTAACCTCAGAAGTTTGGAGTGAGGGTCAGCTGTGGAGTTTATGTAAACTGAAAACTATTAAGCACATGTATTATTCAACCATAAAAACTGCAGCCACTGGCCAGGCGCAATTGCTCGCCCAGCATTTTGGAAGGCTGAGGCAGGTGAATCCCTTGAGTCTAGGAGTTCCAGACCAGCCAGGGTCACACGGTGAGACACCCCCGTCTCTATTAAAAAATAAAATAAAACCAACAACTGTAGCTGCCTTGGGGGCTGGTAGAATGGGGGATTAGATGGCATGAAACCAGTATAGAAATTCATAGATTTCAAAGCTCTGCAGAGCTATGACAGCCCCAGGTGGGGGTGGAAGATGAGAGTATGTTTTCCTGCTAGCACTCCTGCCCTGAGGCCACATCTCTCCAAAGGCATTATGCCTTTATGTTTGCCTCTTTCGTTTTTGACTGCCCCCTCCAAGAATCATCCCGTTTAACTCACCTACATAGGTGCTGAAAGTTCCTAAGTTATTCCACATTATTCCCAACCTACGCATTTAGGATCCCTGTTTTTTTTTGGGGGGAAGGCAAGAAGGCAGATAGCAGCTCCAGTGTGTCATCACGTACATGTCATTTGCATGTGAACCATCCCGTCTTGAGCATGCTAGGTCTCCAGAGAATTACAACAGCCACAGAGAACACAGGACATGGAGTACTGGATCTCTGCTGCCATCTGATAGCATGGAAGAGACAAGTCAGGGATCTCTGATGTTCCAAAAACTACACCTGGGAGGTAAAAGGCTAGTGAGCCCTGCTTCTTCTGGGCGTTAACAAGAAGGTATGCCACCTGCTAGCCTGCTGAGGCAGGACCACAAAGCAAACGGGTGAGAGAACAGCATGAAAGTGAAGTGCGTGAAGCTTTCTGGCCCGCGAGGTTATGCAATCTAGTGTAATCTAGTGTAAGAAGGTACATGATTTATGTCATCACCCCTCTTGTTCATTATTGTATCCTCAGTGCCGAAAACAGAGCCTAGCACGTGGAAGGTACTCAAAAATACTTCTGAACTGAATGATCTGAATGAATTTTGTGCTGCGGATTATGGTAGTCTGAAAGCAGCGATATATACTTAATCATTTCTAAAAGCCCTTTTTCTACCCCTCTGTAGTTTACAGGAATATTGAGATAGCCACTTGGGACCAGTTCTAAGTGACTGGCTGATGGGACCTCATGGTTCACAGCACCAACCTCCCTCCATTCCACTTCCGACTAGGTATTTAGACAGAAGAGGACCCTCTGATTAAAACAGGAGGAAGGACAGAGTAAGGCAATGATGTGAAATCAAAATAACAATTAGAGCTGACTCACCTTGAATAGTAATTTCAGTGGGCTCCCCTGCATCAGAAGGTCAAACGCCTTCCCCAAGGGCAGCAGGCTGGACATGATAGGCCATTCCTTTGGATTTCTAGTAGTCAGAGAGTTTTCCTTCACACACACACATACACTCACATACATTCTCACACAATAGACACGCGTCAGTGCTCACATGGCGTTGCCCACACATAGACACATAACCCGCAGAACACACATGCCATGCACTTCTCAACAGTTAATCTCACTACACAGGCATGAAGCCATACTCACCCATGGTTTCCAACCTCGGGGCTTTGGTCAGTGTCTTTGTTTGCTTCCTCAGCCCCTCCTTTCCTTCTTCCCTTCCATTGCTCGGGTTGGGAAGATCTGGACAGGACTATGTGTTGAGCCAAGACAGGAAAACGCAGAGGACGGTGTGCCCTACCTAGTGTGGAGATGGGAGGGGACAGCTGGTTTCTGCCCTCAGTTCAAACCACCAGTCACCTGTGGGGAAGGGCTTGGCTGCTAAGCACAGGAGCGTTTTCCTGGGGCTTGGAGTCCACCTTTCCCACCTCTGCAGCTCAGATACCGATTCTGTTTTGTTCTACATTAATGGGGTGGGTTTGAGAAAGTCCGTGCAGCTTATTTGGGAGTAAAAGATGCGGGGATCTTTCTGATTGTTTGGATTTCGAGAAGGGTAGTTTTAGCCCATAACTCACCATGGAGGGCCCTTCTAGGAGAGGTGGGGCAGGGCTCCGCCAGCGAGGAACCAGGAAGCTGCCCCGTGAGGGCAGAAGGTCCTGCCAGGAGCCAGCGCCAACAGCAGAGTGTGGAACCCCCAGAGGTCCCGGCCTCCCCCACGGGGCTTCCCAGATGCTAAGTGGGGAGATGGGGAGAGGGTGCTGCGTTCTCCTTGGAAATCCCTGGCAGTGTTCGTGGAGCCTGGGAGGTGCGGAGGTGGGGAGGAGCAGCGATGCGGCCACGGAGCGTGGCGCGCAAAGGCCCGGACTCCTCGCTAGGGCCGCGGCGGGCCCGTGGCACCGTGCCCGGCACCGAGCAGGGCACAGCCCTGGGGACACCTCTCTGCGGGAACCCAAGGAGCGCCTGCGTGTGCGCCCCACGCCAGGCCCTCTCTCTCTTGCGGAGACTCCGCCGCGTCGCCGGCTGCGCCTGCCTCTCTCCTCTCGGCTTTACTTGGGGGAAAGGGGATTCTTCACCGGACCTTTGCAGAGGTGGCCGCTACCCTTTGGCCACATAAATCAAGGCAAGCCAGCCTCACCTCCCAGGAACCTCCAGCCTTCCGGCTGCGTCCCCGCCTCTCCCGCCTCGCCAGCTCCTCCCCCGCTCCTCCCGGGCGCTCTCGCGCGCCTCGCTGCGCCTCTGCGCTCCGCTCGTCCTCCCCTGCCTCGCCTCCCCCCTCTCCTTCCGCATCTTTGCCAGTGCTCCGCCGAGGGCGCTGCCTGGGTGGAAGAGGAAGACCGAGCCGTTAGTGAGGAAGTTCGGTCTGTGGCCAAGCTTGGTGCCAGGCCGCCGCGAGGCTCGGCTGCAACCTGTTCCTCGCCCGCCGGTGCTCGCCGCCCGCCCGCTCGCGCTCCCGCCCTCTCGGCGCAGCCGCGGATCGCTGTTGCATGCTGATCCGGGGAGGCGGCGGTGGCGAGCGCTCCGGGCGGATGCTGGCACTCGGGCTCCGCTGCTCTCTGGATGCTGCTCAACTTCTAGCCCAAGCGCAGGAGCTTTGAAGTCATTTGTCCCTCTCCGCTTGGATCGACTTCTTATTTTGAGATTTTGGGCATTGCGGTTTACGCAGGAACCTCAGTATCGCGCTTCCCTCCTCCCTTCCTCTTTCTCCAACCTTTGGATGCCTCTCTGCTGGTAGATTTAAGGACCCAAGTCTTCGCGGTGGAATTTCTTAGATGGACTCGCGGGGGTTGGCGTTATAAAGCATGTCACCGTAACCCCGTCCTCGTTTTTGTTTATTTTTATTTTTTTAAAAAAGTTCTTTTGTTTTCATTTTCCCCTCCCTCCTACCCCTTCCCCCAACCAATAAATCACGAAACTGTTACCTAGCGGGCCGGTGCCTGCCTCTCTCCCAGAACTAGGTGGTGCGTCTGCCAGAAGAGGAGCTATGTTTGAAGAGCAGCCTACTCCACCCCTCTCCTCTGTGATCCCTGAACACCACCACACACTGGCATTTTGAAAACAATATTTTTCTCCAGAAACTGAGCACCCCCAAGCCCTACCCCCCATTTGTTTTTTTCTTCTTGAGGAATGGAGCTTCGCAGAGGTTGCATTTAGATTCAACAGTTCACAGCAGCGGGCTGCTGCTGCTGCTTCTCCGAAGGGTTCGTGGAGCTCCCCAGAGATAGTGGTCCCGGCGCCTGCCTGGATGCGGCTCTGAGTCTCCCTGTGTCTTTCTGCTTGTTGCTGTGTGCGGGTGTTCGGCTGCGATCACCTTTGTGTGTCTTCTGTCTGTTTAAACTTCAGGATGGCTCGCTTCGGGGAGGCGGTGGTCGCCAGGCCGGGGTCGGGCGATGGAGACTCGGACCAGAGCAGAAACCGGCAAGGAACCCCCGTGCCGGCCTCGGGGCAGGCGGCAGCCTACAAGCAGACGAAAGCGCAGAGGGCGCGGACTATGGCTTTGTACAACCCCATTCCCGTCCGGCAGAACTGTTTCACCGTCAACAGATCCCTGTTCATCTTCGGAGAAGAAAACATTGTCAGGAAATACGCCAAGAAGCTCATCGATTGGCCATATCCTTTCTTGCCCACCATAACTCCCTCTCCCCCTTCTTCGGGTGAAGCGGGGGACCTAGCATGGAATGTATCCCCCACCCCCTTCCTGGTGCCAATTTGCCCCTTTGCTGAAATGGTGCATCTAAGGGGCAAGCTTGGTGCCTTGGAGACCGGTTTGGGCACTAGTGTTTTTTTTCAAGGTAAGACTTTTGGTTTTTTATTTTTCCTGTGTGGAAATCTCTAGTGTCCCTGGGTGCGTCCCTTTCTGGGCTGGGCTTTGTCTGATTCCCAGCCCCCTCCCCACCCCTACTCCCTTCACATGCCGCACTCTACAAAGATTGGGCTGCCCCAATGCTTCCTTTCATAATCAAATCTCATTTTCCTCCCTTTAAGCCAGCCACTCTGCCTCTATCCCCACCAGCCAGGAGATACTGCACTGTCTTCTTGTAGGGAAGTCGAGGCTCCATGAGGGGATTTATCAGTTCGGAAGCTCCCAGAGCACTGGGCCAAAATCCTGTATACAGACAGACAAATGAATAAATAAAATAGACTTTTGGCTGGGGACTCAGCTAACTCTCGGGACTTGAGTTTAAGTTCCACTGAAAGTGGCATGAATGAGTGTCTGTCAGGGGAGGTGATCTCTGTCGCCATGGCTCAAGCAGCTCAAACTTGGAGTTCTCTTCTCAGCCAGCGAAGAGCAGCTCCTCAGGTCCGTCCTTTCCTTGGTCCTGGGTTGGGTCCTCTTGCTTCTTAGTGCTTGACCCAGCTGGTTGCTCTCTCAGTACCCAGGATCCAGGTGGAACTGCTGGGCCTGCATTCATCCGCCGAGGCCAGAGGTGTGCACGCAGTCCCTCTCTCTCCTTAGCTCCGAAGGAACTGCTTTCCCAAAAGCACTGGTGGGGGCCATCTCTGATGGTGGTGTCAGGGTGAACAGGCATGGAAGGAGCTGCTCTGCAGGTTTAATCGAGTGCACCCAATGCAGGCTGCTGATTAGGCAGCGCGCTGCCTTGTTCTTCACTGAGGATTGGATGCCTGGCACGGCCATTAGGAATTGGGGGTGGGAGGTGGTGAAGGCGATTAGTAGGAGGCAAGCTAGTGGTCTGGTGTTAAATATGGGGGTGGGGTTGGAGACATGGGACTTTGGAAGGGAGATGTGGGAGGGATGTACCTGCAAAGGAGGCCCCTCCTTGTCTCCCCTGTTCTCCCTCTTTCCCACCCCTACTCTCCAGGTGTGCAGCAGTGAGGCAGCTGGAGCTGCCTTAAGTCCCTAGTGTTCGCCAGGCACCCAGCTCGTTTTCCCCAGGGCTTGGGCATCTCCCTACTCCCCCCACCCCAGCCTCTGGCCCTCCCCTCCTTCTTCCCTAGTTTCCTGCCTCAGCAGCTCCATGATTGGCTGGCGCGTGGTGCTTCTAGGCAGCACCCCTCATTAGAAACGAAGGAGCATCTCTAAGCAGATATTCTTCCTGCTGCTGTTCGCATCCTCCCACAGCCACCCCTGGCTGGGCTTCTCCCTCTCTCCTCCTCCCTGCACTCCCCTCCCCTGTTCCACTCCCACAGAGTGATCCCGGGCCATCCATTTCCTGAGTTGAACGTATCTAGCTAGGGTGGGGGTTTCGGGCGGGGGAGGGGTCGGGTCCCCGCAGTCACGCCTGCCGGTGCGCTGCACAAAGCCGACAGATGTCATTGTGTTGTGTGCTGCCGCCGCTGCAAATATTCCTCTAGGCAGTCTACGGATTTCCCAGCCTGGGCCCTCCTTTCTCGCTTGCCTTCTACAGTTCTCCAAACCTTCCCATCCACCAGGTGCTGCTTTGCTGCGCCCCTGTTGAGGGGCGTGTTTATTCAGACAAACGCCCTCCCTTTCTTTGCGGTAGACAAAGCCGCTCAACTGCCCCGCGGGTGGCAAAGTGTGCCAGCAGCCATCGTTGGCACCTCGGACAGCGCCTCCGAAACTCCCAGCGGCCCTGGGGTCCCCAGTTACCCAGGTTCAGCACCTCGGGTACTTCCGGGCTGAGAAGCCAGGCACGTTTCCTGCACCACGCGGTCACCTCTTCACGTTTTCTCTTCCGCTGCAAAGACACCGCCTTTCCACCAGGCGTTGCGAGCGCGCAAGGTGCGGCTGTGAGTCTTACTCCTCCCTTTCCTTGTCTTTGGCCAACATGGACCAAAGAGAGTCAAACCAGAGACTCTCGAGGGAGTTGATTTTAGCATCATGCACTGTGCCTTGGCCCTGAGCCCTGTCCCAATGGTCTCCTCTGTCTGCATAGTTGGAAATTTCACAGCGGTTCTACAGCATGTAGGCTGTGATAACAGTGTTCAGAGAACATCTGCTAAGGTGTTTAGTGGAGCCCTGTTGGAAAATGTAAAATACACCATGTTTGCTTTTTTTTTTTTCTTCTGTACAATGTAATTGACTAATATATTCCCTCTGGTGGTGACCGCATGGAAACATTGGGTTACCGTGGGAAAACGCACCTAAATTCCTAGTCTCAACTTCCTTTCCTTTCTAAACATCCAACTTCCCAAAATATCTTGTGTTGTCTTACTGGGAGTCAGTCTGGGTAGTGGTTGTCCATGGAGCTAGGCTGCCTGGGCTCAAATCCTAGTTTCTTCACTAGCTCCGTGACCTTGAAAAGTTACCTCATTACTCTGTGACTCCGTTGTCTTATCTGTTAAATGTGGGTGATAATAATAATGGGAGAATTAAATTAGTTAATATATATCACACACCTAAAACATTACCTAATTACCCAAGAAACACTGGTTGTTATTATTAATGATGTCCTTCAGAAATTTCAGCCTGCCTGAAGTGGGGAGGGGTCTTAGTTCAAGGTGAAATCGTCTAGATTCCTGCCTCTCAAAGAGAGCAAGGGGCTGCATCCACATCACCTGGGAGCTTGCTAAAAATTCAGAATCCTGGGCCCCAGTTCAATCCTGCTGAATCAGAATCTGCATCATCATAAGATCTCCATGTGATTAATATGCTCATTAAAGTTTAGGAAGTACTTCTTTGCTCTTTGTAAGGGCCAGTTTTTTTTTTTTTTTAAAGAAAAGAAGGTTGTTCTGTTGTTCAGAAAACATGCCAAGACCTGCTTTCATATTGACACATGCAAATCTAGCATGCTTGGGGATTTTGTTCGTATTACAACACCTTTTGAGACTTACACTTTATCATAGGCTGCAGAAAGTCACTGTAGGACGGGGGGGGGTTGATGTTAGGATGAGGGGGATGATGTACGTTTCTATGTGCTGCATTAGTGGTCTCTTCATGCTGCATATTGCTGGTCTTTCATCATGTTTGTCTGAAAAGATTGGTTAACTAAAAGGAATGGTTTATGTTATGCTTCCAGAACACCCTCAACCCGACTTGGAGGGGAAGGGTAACCTTATCCAGTTATTAATAGGGGAAGTCTAGTTCTTATGGGAAGAAATACCCAAGACAGCCCAGATTTGGCATGGAAGATGGTGGCAAGTCAACAGCCTACTCTGAATGTGTTTCATTTTCCTTGGAAGCTACATCTGCATAGGGAGATAATTTTATTTGCTTATGGCACTTTCCTCTGCAGTGGATACCATACTCTTTTTAAAAATGCTAATGTGATTTAAAATGTGATGTTCCATTCTATATGATTCCTCCTTTTCTTTTTTGCTCATCTAATAGAGCTAACCAAAGGGTTCTCTTCTTCTCTGGCAGTTGGCTGTTCTGAGTGCCCGCCCGTGTTCACCGTGCCGCAGCTTACCTGCCCTCACTCTCTTTCATGCCCAGGGCCAGTTACTCTGTGGGCATACAGCACCTCATGTGTGGTTTGTGTGATGCCCCACGCTTGTCTGAACTTTTCCAGGTCAGGGGTGTGAGGGGAAGAAGTGGTGTTTCTGGCCTGGAGACTCTATTCCGGAGTTGGGCGATGGGATATTCCCCCCATGCCCCTATCACATTGGTGGCCTCCTCAGGGGAGCACATGTTTTGTGTGGAAATGAACATGGCTGACAGTAGGCAGGTCAAATATGTTTGCAGCCCTGAGATAATGAAGCTCATGACAGCGAACCTGTGGGCATTAATCCATGATTTCTTATTGTAGAGAATTTCATTGTATCCCCAAAGCACTCTGACTTTGGATCAGAGATTATATGCTTTATTATTATGAATCTCCCGTTGTAGACTGTCCATTTATTTTGGAGGATTTTGGTGAAGATTACCAAAAGTTTTAGTTCCTACATCTCCCATTTTGGCATATCCTTTTCTCCTGCTTTGGTTGTCTATAAACATGCAGCACATTGCTGGATAGTAGACAGGTCCTGGTAAGAATTTCAGGTTTGATGTAACTCTAGTGAATCATGAGGCAGGATGCCTTGATTAGGGAAGACGTCAGCAGCCAACAAGGATGAAGTCTGTAATTATATCCTATGACCAGATAATGCAGGAGGGCTTCATGTCTTCTGGGTACCTGTGCACAGATGCAGATGGTAAAACAGTGACTGCACCTGGCACTGAAGCTGTAGGAGAAAGATCTTCATTTTCCGAGCATCCCAGGACCATCTCTGAATTGCCTGTCGGCCTTGCTTTTAATATGAAGTGTGGGTAATGTTTCATCTGGAAACCAGGCTATGACCTGTAGTGGGGACCATTTGTAATAGGGATGCAGACTGGAAAATGAGTTGGAGTGAAGGAGTTTGAAAGAAAAGAAATGACTTGAGGATAGAGACAAAAATACCCTGAATGTGATAGTTTTGTCTGTTGTTTGCATGTCATTATTTCTTCATTTCCCTCCACTTGCTTTTTCTGCAATAGGCTCAGTGCATGCTGTGAATTAAAGGAGGAAGAGGAAAGTAACCAGAACAGGCCTGTTTTTTTCCTCTTCTGAAACATCCAGACTCTGAAATTATTAGCTCCATCCAAAATTACTTATCTCTTTATAGCATTGCTGTACAAAATGTGGGAGTTTTTCCCCCTCAAACTCTGTTGCTTCCCCCCTTCTTTATAGGAACATCTGGTTTCCTTCAATCTTCATATTCTTTGTGAAAATAAACTGAGTGAAGCTTTGCTAAGCTCTCAGAACTCTTGCAAACCTTTGACTCCATGTGTTTGATGAGCAGGTCGGCCGCCTCCCTTACGTCATGCACAGGGCTGCCTGGAAAGCTACAGCTCACCAGACACCAAAGCCCAGATGTGCAATTCAGTCCATCAGGGGTGACTCTGCTGATCTTATTTTGCTTATCACTGACCACAAAGACATAAAGGGTGGAACCTAAATGCAACTCTAATTAATATCCTTTTATTCAAGGGGGTGGGGGGGTAGAGAGAGAGAGAAACAGAGAGAGAAACAAGAGAGAGAGAGAGAGAAGAGAGACAGAGAGAGACAGAGAGAGAGAGAGAGAGAGAGAGAGAGAGACAGACAGACACCAGGTCTACTTTCTCTTTCTGCCCATCTTTTCATCTTTCTATATTTCTCCCTCTCTCATTTTTAGGTTCAGCCTTTGTGAATAATTCATTATATGTGTGGGTTTTTCCTAGGATTTTCAGAAAAGGAAGGTTATTTGTCTTCCTCTTGGATAGGATTAAGGTCTCTCACAGAGGACCAATTTCAGAAATCCACTTTTTCTCCAAGACCTTTGTTTCCTGCAGTGGGACCATGACACAACAGAAAGGAAGCCGGGAGAAAATCTTGTAACACACTTTTTCTTGCCATTTTTATGATGACCGCCTCTTACCCAGCCTTGTTACATCTGAGTGCCCCAAAAATATGCAACTTCTAGCCTTTTCTTCTCAGAGACCCTGGTTAAGTGGAAGATCCTGCCACTCTGAATCCTGTTGTCACCTTGGGTTTTCACACGGATAAATGCTGAGCAACGAAGCTAAGGAACAATCCTCTGTAACCATTTCTTTTTCAAATTCCAGTGTGAATTCTCATAGGAATTACAGGGAGCAGGGGTAGTTGTGGGTAACAGGCAGTGTGTAACACTCCGCCACCTCTACCACCACCACCACCACGCGGCTTCTAAAGCAGTCCCTTCCAAAGAGTGATAGAAACATGAGGGGCTTGGATCAGTGTTACTTTCCCCAAGCCTTCTAAACCTACACAGAGAGGATGCATGTGTGGGTTCACCCATCAGTCATGTTTCCAGCATCAATCCTAATTAAGGACAGAAAGTACAGCACAGAGTTTTTAGACTCCCCCAACCTCGTGGATTCTTAGCATTAAGCTTATTGCAGGGAGATGTTTATGGTGTATCTTTGCCCACTGAGCACCCCGAATATGCTTCCTTATAAACCTTGATGAGCCCCAGCGTCCCTATCTTTGGAAAGCGAGTAGAAGCTAGTAGATGCGTTCTTATAAGGTGAAGATGAGCCAGATTAAGGGGAACGGCAGTGAATGACTTTAAAATGTGTCGGTTATCCAAGACATCCTCCCTGCCACCTCCCAGAGTAGTAGGTACTTCTTGGGAGCTTCCTTTATTGTATTTTGAGCTCCAAATTTGTAGGACTAAATATTCCACCCTTAATCCTCTAACTTATTAAAAAAAAAAAAAAAAAAAAAAAGGAGCCTCAAATAGACCCATTTGTAAAGCCGTAGTTAATCCCAGAAGCAGGTGGGCGGGGCTTGGGAATGATACGCCCAGCTGAGGCTTCAGAGAGAGGCCCTATCTGGCACCTGTGCCAAGTGTGGTCTTTTTGCCTGTGGGCGGTTGATTTGAATCACTGTTGTAACTCTGCATAATCTTGAGGCTCTCTAATTTCTTTTTATTTTTTTATTTTTTTGCTGCATTCGGTCTTTTGCTGCATTTTTGCTGCATTTGGGCTGCATCAGTTCCCCTCATCTCTGGAGAATTTGGAAAGCCTCTTTCGGATATATGCCTGAGTTTTCCAAAGGCTGTGTCATTAAAGGTTAGCGGGGTGGTCATCTTTCTTCTCTTTAGAGGAGGGATAAAAAGGATGCAGGTGGATGGTGGGTAGCAGGCCAGAGGGGAAAGGAAGAAGTGCTCTGCTGTAGATCATGGATGGAGCCTTGATGGTGCTCAGTTTCTGGCATCATTGCTGAGATGCGGGATATCGTGCGTGGCCTTCTGGATCTGGAGCGGAGGCTCTGAAAACCAGCACCGGGAGGAAAATGAATTCTCACGAGCCTTTCCCAGCCTTCAGCTTAGCTGTAGGTTGGAAGTTTTTCAAACTTTCTGTGCCTCTTTCTCAATTTCCACACCATTGTCTCATGGGGCTGGTCAGAGCCAAAAAGCATGAAATGGGTTTTCACCAGTCCCTCACTAACGTCCTGGCCATTTCCAGCTGCGTGCCCCTGGGAATTGTTTTGCTGCTTTTCTATCAGGGACCATTCCCTTCAGCAGGCGATTTCCATCAACGTCAAGGCTGATTCCTCACTTAGGTCCTTTGTGTTGAAATCAGACATAGGCGGTCTGCCTGTTTCATCTACACCACTGGCTGCTGAACCGTGTCTCAGAATCACCTGGAGTGCTTGTTAAAATGCAGATTACTAGACCCCACTTCCAGAGTTTCTGGTTCAGTAGGTATGAAGCAGGGCTGGAGAATTTTCGTTAGTCACAAGTTTCCAGGTGATACTGATGCCACTGGTGTTGGGATCATGCTTTGAAAACCATTGCTGTACACGGTTTTGTTATCTGCCTGGTAATGCCTTTCTAGAAGGCCAGTCTTATAAATTGCTGATGCGTTTTCTCATCCTAAATCTCTCTCATTTACCAGTTAAAGCCCTGCTACTAAGAAAAACTTAACACTTTGGGTCTGGGTAGTAAGGAGGCTTTGAGACTTCCCTAACAAAATGCTGATGACCTTGAGAACAGGGACATATTAAGCGAAATATATGTCATGATCAACTTTGAGTTAGTTTATCTTTTTCTCTCAGGACTTAACGACTGAGAACAGGCTGTTCTGAGAAAGGACACGCCCCTATTTAATTCCAGCCCCTAGCACATGCTGGGACATAGTGAATGTTCAGTAAACTTTTATTGGATGATTTATAAGCAGATTGGCTGCTATTGAGTCAGGAAGCATCAACAAAGTGCCTTGTGTTGCCCTGAATAAGACCTGTAAGACCACGTGTGGCCCTAGTGGGGGGGCAGGAGGTTGCCAGGAGGTGGTATGAGGGCAGGGGATGGCTGGGAGGGGAGTGAAGACTCATCACATGGGAATTGAGAGGCTGTAAAAGACAAGATTTAGCTACTTCATGATTATGCTTAGGATTCTTTCAGTTTCTATATTACTGGATGCAGGCTTTCTCACTGTAAAAACAAAAAAAGACAGGGTATTTGTTACCCGGCATTTTATTACATGGAGTTCTTTATCCATTGGCGTATAGTATGATGACAACTGAGATTTGTTATGGTGACCCCGAGGGTACCACAGAATGTTGAGTACTTTCTGAATCTTGCCAATGAAGCATTCATTGCATTACATTCAACATAGTTCCACTGGTGTGTGCACTTCATTGTATTTTGAGCTCTGTATGATTTATAATTCATATCGATTATATAAGTAGCTCTTCATCACTATTTTTGGTTAAATGAACCAAAGCGTTCTTCTCCAACTATACCAGATGACAGAGGAATTGGTATGTTGTTCTAGAAATCAGTTCTTATAGCTCTGGAAATATTATAGGACCTGGAGGTAAATCCTGGTGCAATTGTCATGTATCAGGTGATAGTTAGAACAAAGTCATTATTTCAAAAGTGGTCTAATAGCTCAGCAGGCTTTAGATTTACTGGGAAAGTTCCCCAGCTGGTAAGCTGGTATTACATCTAACTGGGTGTGTTTGTTTCTGTAAGCTAACATAGAAACAACCACCAAGATTTCCAAGACAGCGTTCAATAGGCATCTCAGCCAGAGGTTGTCAGATGGTACCTTCCCCAGCTTGACTCGGAGTTATCCAACTTTTGTGCCTTGGGCTTATTTTCCTGCTTTTTTTTTTTTCTTCCACTTCCCTCCTCCTTGAAGACCAGATGCTGAGTTCTAAAATGATTCAGTTGTAGGGTGATGGTCTTTAGGTTTCTAAGGGTCAGTCTAAAACTCTGCAACTTTAGAGTATGACCTAAATAAGTGTCTGAGTAGTGACCTGAGCAAGTGTCTAGATGGCATCTAGCTGACCCTTTTTGGAGTGTTGGGACCATTGGGTCTCTCTAGTACAGTGTTTGTTTATTTGCTTTCTATGTTGGGATCACAAATCCTACTGACATCTGGTTGATGCTATAGACCTGTCTCTCCTGAAAAATGCACATACATTTTGCATTCAGTTTTAGAGGTCTATGAATCACAATTTAAAAACACCTACCATATACAAAATTCCCACTGTTTGGGATGTTGGGATGCTGGGCTATCAGGAGTAGTGGTTGTTAATGAAACATCACTTTGTGAGCAAGTATGACAGGAATTTGATACGAAGGAGCTAGAGAGAGATGGTTGCACTGGGCTGTCAGCCAGGCTTCCGTGATAGAACACAAGTAATCTCACCAAAGGGCAGGAATTCAGTGCAGAAACTCTTTCTGCATCACTGTGAAAGACGACTGTCAAGCTGGAAGACTTCCACTGACAGGGTGCTCTTCTGTTATTAAAAAAGTTTCAGATATCGGGAGTGGAAATACTCCTCCTTATAGCTTCCATCTGTTCTTTCTCCTCCTGTTTTCTGTTTTGTAAAGCAGTGGAGACTCAGTCTACTTTTCCCTTGATGAGCTTATGGCACTGAACAGCATGTTGGTGGACTTTTGGTGGTGATAGACATGGCTTTTGGCACCTGTGGCCCTTATGGACTTGGTTTGTGAGTAATGCGACTGAGAACTAATTTTACATTTTACTTAATTTTAGTTAAGTTAAATTTAAATAGCGACACATGGCTAGTGGCTACTGTACAGGACGGCACAGGCAGAGGGGATGCATAATGAGTCCGAAAGCTGAAGATCCCCTTTGGTTCTGTCATTCATTACCTTTGTTACTGGGCAGCGTCTCCTTGGCTTGGCTTCTCATGAGCCACTCCGCACGTTGCCCCAGCTTTCCTTGACCACTGTAATCACTGTCTCTCCAGCTGCTTCGGCGGCTACTGATCTCTGAAGACATCATCTTCTTTCAGGCCTCCATGCCTTTGTACTTGGTGCTTTTCCACCTGGAATGAATCTGGCTTTAAGATTGTACTCAGAGGTCACTTCCTCTGTGAAGCCTTCCTTGATTTCTCTTGGCCGAATAAGACTAGCTTTGTCCTTTGGGATCTCATAGGGCACCTTATTTATTACCGTGTCGTAACACATACCACATAATTTTAGCATTGGTTTAAAATCCTTGCAAGGGGAGGGGACATTATTTAATTACCAGATAATAAGACAATGCATATTAACATCAGCATTTAACACATCCATTTCAATTAAAATACTTTTTTTTTTTTTTGAGATGGAGTCTCGCTCTGTCACCCAGGCTGGAGTGCAGTGGCGCCATCTTGGCTCACTGCAACCTCCGCCTCCTGGGTTCAAGGGATTCTCCTGCCTCACCCTCCTAAGTAGCTGGGATTGCAGGTACATGCTGCCACGCCTGGCTAATTTTTTGTATTTTAGTAGAGACGGGGTTTCACTGTGTTGCTCAGGCTGGTTGTGAACTTCTGAACCCAGGTAATCCACCTGCCTCCGCCTCCCAAAGTGCTGGGATTACAGGTGTGAGCCACTGCGCCTGGCCCAATTAAAATACTTTTTGAAGTGTGTGTGTGTGTGTGTGTGTGTGTGTGTGTGTGTGTGTGTGATTTTTAATAAAATGTTTTTAATTTTTAATTTTTTTACAGAAATAGCATTCTGTTTCTGACTTGAGGTTGTAGTGAACTAAAATCTCTGGTTCTTTTAATATGAATTGATGACAGAGTTAGTTTTCTCTCACTCTGTTGTCATTCAGTTTAATTTTTGAATCTAGATTCAAGACTCTGTGTTTATATCAAGTACATTTTATCTCCTTGCTTTTGATCCAACAGTTCATCCTGTAGAGATCCTTTTCAATTGAGAACAAGGAACTAACATCTATTGAACATCTACCAGGTTTCAGGCTGTACTTCAAGCAAGTGTATTATCCACATTTTAAATGTGGAGAACCTGAGGCAAAAGCAGATTAAATCGCTTGCCCAAGGTCACCACCAGTGAACTTGAACCACGTGGTCTGACTCCAAAGTTTAAGTGATTTCTGTACCACACTGTGTATGGACTCTGCTGTTGCATGAGTGAGCTCCCCACCCTGATTACTGTGTTGTCTGCAGATTTATCAGCACAGACTTAATGCTTGCATTTGAGTAATTGATAAAAAATAAGAGTTAGAATCAGGGACCCGCTTTCTGCTTATCATCAGTGCATCATCAGTGTGCGCTGACTGTTGAGCATTTCTCAAGTATTCTGATCTGTGCTTTAGCCTGCTGACAGTTCTGTATTTTGTCTGTAAAAATGTTGTATGAGATATTCTTGTCCCATGCTATACTGAAATCAGTACACATTTTCATGTCTATTTTAAGCAGGATGTATTATCTGGCTTTCTCTAAGGTCCACTTTAGGTATCATTTTCAGAGACTCAGACAATGTTTTATTTCTTTCTTGGACAATAAAAGTGTTGTGTCCTAGAATCTCAGGAGTTGAAGGGATGTTAGATGTCATCTAATCCAATGCCCAGTTGATGGAAGCTTCACCTTAGAGTTCAGGGTTTACCAGTCTCTGCACGGAAGCATTAGGGCATTAGGGTATCATTGTTAAATACATGACCTCTGGATTCAAATCTCAGTGTCGCCTCTACCACTTCATAGCTGTGCGCCTCAGGCAACCTGCCTACCTTTATGCTGCCTTGGACTTTTCACATGTAAAATGGAGATAGTCATTTGCTTAAAATGGAAATAGCGTATCATAGCCTTTTTGTGAGGGTCAGATAAGATAATACGTGCAAAGTGCTTAGAACAGTGTTTGGCAAATAGTAAGCTGTGAATAAATCTTGGTTATTAGTATATGGTTAATGGATACGTAAACATTTAACTTCTGCAGCTACGTTTTTCTCCTTCCGACAATGCTGTCCTACTTCCTCCTGACTTTTACCAAGTTTCATGGTCCTCCTGACTCTTACCAAAAGGACTTAACAAGAGTCCTCCTGACTCTTACCGAGAACCTGAGTGCTTCCAGATAATGTGGGCGTGATGTTGAATTGGTCTCGTTACCTCCCCGATCCTCGGTGTCTTCAGATGTGGGGTGCAGGTCACTTTCCCTGCTCATGAGACTGTTGTGAGGTTAGCATTGGCTAATGCGTATGAAAGCCCTTTGCAAACATATGGGTTATTAGTATTAATGTTGATAGAGTCTATAAATAGGTAACACTTACTGAACATTTACTATATGCCACAGTACTGTGCTAAGTGCTGCCCATGGAGTACTGCACTGATTATTCATGACCATCCTCTGGAGATAGGCATTCTTGTTTACTGCCTTTCATAATGAGAAGGATTAAGGTGTGAAGAGGTTAACTCCTACCCTTAAGATTGCCCAGTAAGAGCTGGAGGCCTGGACCAGAGCCGCTGCTCTGAATCACTGAAGCTAAATAGTCTTTCCATAAGCCTTTTTTTCTTCCTTACCAAAGTTATTGGGTTTACATTTTTAAAAATAAAATTTAAAATATCTACATCAAAACCTGTTTTCCTTTGTGTGTTTCTAATGCTGATTTTATGCCGGTATTGTATCTAAGAACCCATTTGGATTTACAATCAGAAAACAGATCTTCAGGAGCAATAATGATGCAGAATTTTCCCAGCAAGCTTTGGATAAAAACAGATAGGATTCTTAAAATGATCTCTAACCTTAAACAAACTCACTTGATTTTGTCTTTGTTTGAACAAAAATGGCAGCCAGAAATTTCAGATGGCTTGATGGGTGGCATGTAGATGAATCCCCGTTGGATTCTTGGCATCTGGGCAGATTTTATTCCTGGGGGTTGCCAGCCTCCTAGCGAACTACTTCCTGTCTGCTTAGATTTCTTGGGTATCTAGGGTCTCTATGTTTGTTTTATCAAATAAGAGAGAAAAGATTGGAATCCATGAACTATGGAGGGAGTTTCATGAAGGGTTAGGGTGACGTGGGGGAAGGAGAAAACGCCATTGCTTGGAACTCTTGGAAATGTGCCTAATGAAGAGGACCCTGGCGAAGGTCCTCTACTAGGGATATTAGGGGCATTTTACCTGTGGGAAATGTTTACTGTTGTGGATGAGAATGGAGAATTAGGAAGCACCACTTGGCTTCTGGAAACCAGACAGAACACTCAAAAGAAATTAAGGAGTGGGCCTACAAAGTTAAAGGAACTGCCTCTCCTTTCTGCTAACTTTGGATTGTTTTTGCATGGAAATTTGTATTTGTGAAATCACTGAGCCATATGGATGCACAAGTTTGCATGTGTTCTTCTAGTCTGTTGATATGAGGAGCAGTTGAAGGGTGTGGGCTTGTCTGGAGGTGGGGTGAGTAGGTGGATGTGGTAACACGAGGAGGGAGCAGGTCTGGGGAATATGGGCCTATGTCAATCCGAGGATCTGGTTACTTTGGCAAGAGCACCGTCCCTTCTCGTAGAGAGGTATTTATTTATTTTTGAGATCACCATCTGCCCTACCACCTCCCCCTACCTGAAGTTCTATGGATCAGCATGTTACATCTCTGGGTAACCTCTTTCCCTGGCAATGATTAAAGAGTAACAAATGCCCACTCAGAAAGACTGAGCTCATTTCTGTCACAAACATCAGTAGACAGGCTCAGGAGAGCAAAGCAAAGGAATAGATTCTAGGAAATTGGAACTTCTTTTTTTGAGACAGAGTCTCTGGAGTGCAGTGGCTCGATCTCGGCTCACTGCAACCTCTACTGCCCAGGTTCAGGCGATTCTCCTGTCTCAGCCTCCCGAGTAGCTGGGATTACAGGCGCCGGCCACCACACCTGGCTAATTTTTGTATTTTCAATAGAGATGGGGGTTCACCATCTTGGCCAGACCGGTCTTGAACTCCTGACCTGGTGATCCACCTGCCTTGGCCTCCGAAACTCTGGGATAATAGATGTAAGCCACCATGCCCAGCTGGAAATTAGAACTTCTAGCAACTTTCTATACTTTCACTGCAAAAAAGGCTGGATACAGAACAACCTGCATAATCCTAGGCCTTACTGTTTCTCTTTCTCTCTTTCCTTCATGTTTTTAAAATCATATAATTTTACTATCACTCTGTAGGGACCCCCTCCAGGCCCTACAGAGGACAGCTTTCTGTTCCTCAGTAGGCATCCCTGAGAGTGGATGGAGGAAACTGATCCTTAATGAATGCCTGTTGTATGACAGACACTCTACAGTGTGCTCTGGAGGAATCTATCGTTTAATCCAACCCTGTGTGAAGTGGATATTGTTCTCGTTTGATAGATGATATGATTAGCCTAAGGTCACAGGTAGATACGGTCTGACTGGTGCTACTGGCTGCTCTCTTTCCATTGTTCCATGCTGCCTTGCGTGAGACTGGAAGACCAGCAGGTACTCTTCCCTAACAGAATATCTTTTTAGGATGACAGTGTGAACTACTTGTACGTATCTGCAGCATCATTGGGTATGAGGCTAACTCATGGAGGAGTGAAGGATCAGTAGGTAGGAGAAGAGCAATGATCTCTTTTCCATCGTTATGGTCGTCGTGAAATGGACCTGAGACATCCTACTCCGTGGGTCACTGGGATGCGAGCTTGAGTTGGAATCTGAGATCTTCACTATTTTGTCTTCCCCACCACCCCCAAAACTCCACCACCACAGATGCTTTAGCACTCTGCAGAGGGCGTTTGGTTTGGAAATGCCAGTTCCCTTTTCGATATTAGCATGGAAAGTCCATTTTCTTTTTTCCAGTTCTCGAAGAAGTCTACCCTCAGTCCTTTCTGTTCTGAGGTACCCATAGTGTGAGCAGTAGTGTGGAGGTGGCAGCCTTCATGACCTCCTCTTGAAATTTCACATACCGAATGCAGCTTTTTAAGGAAACCAGGGTTGGGGTATAGAGAGATTGCAGAAAGACTCTTATATCTTGATAAAGAATATAGAAAAGGCCTATAGTAGGTTTATAGAAAAGCTGCCTTTTTCTACAGTGGTTCACCCCCAGGCCACCAGTGTGAGGATTCTAGCTTTTCATTAACTGCCTGTTAGAGAAGCTTCTAGCCAATCCAACTGGTCTGGAGCTCCTATGCTTGACAACTGGAAGTATTTCCATGGACTTTAGACCCTTTGAAGGTGTCCCTGGGCGTGCCAGGGTTTCCATTTTGAATGTTATTGTGGGATGTCCTCGTGAGTAATTTCAGCAAAGGTGGTGTCTCTCAGTTGTAATCATGAATGGTCTTTCTTTCTCCTCCATTTCCCTTCCCATCATGTTCCTCATTAGCATCACAGAATGCTGGAATATTAGACTTAGAGAGAATGAAGAGAAACTCTAAGCAAACTCACGCTTACCTATATAAGAAATGAGGGCCATAGAGGTTAAGTGACTTGCTGTAAGTCCCTCAGTAAGTGGCAGAGCAGAGACTAGAACCCAGGGCCCCTGACCAAGTGCCAGCCTGCTTTTGTCACATTTTCTCTTCTTTCCTCTGTTCCCTTTCTGTGCCCAGCCATCTTCTGTCTAGTCCCTTCTTTCTCTTCTGGGGCTCCCTCATCCTTAGCAAGTATATGTTTTTGGTGTTTGGGGCACAGGAGGGTGGATGTAAAGATCATGACTAACAAGAAAGGACTTACATAAGAAAAAATAGGAGTGGACAAGATGAAGATATTCATAGAGGTGAAGCCACCCAGCAGAGATCCAGTGAGAATCAGAAACAGTGACTTAGAAAAATGGTTAATGTTCTTCTTTCTCAAATATATTGGTGGAGAACTTTGTGAAATGATAGTATAGGACTCAGTAGGCAGCGGACTTCTACCTAGTGTAAAACCAAGAGCAGATCTCAGCAGATGGGAGAATAGATGGACGCTTAGGCAAGCACTCATCTCAGAATGGTTGCTGGGCTCTTCAATAGCTATAAGAAAGGCAAACTACTTTAAGAAGTAAGCTCTTTGAGAACAATTGAATACTCCTGGGAAGGAGGAAGCAGCTCAAATAAAAAGATCCCTAGATCTTTTTCTTTTAGAATTCTCAGTTGGAGTTAAGAGACCAGGGAACGTTATTTAACTATTCTGATAATGGTTTTCCAAGCTTTTCAGGGTATAGGGCTGAGAGTCCAAAGAGGTTTCTAGCCCTGGTTCTAGAACAGTCTCATTCCTTTTCTGGTCTCAGTATCTACATCTCTAAACTGAGTGTGTTGGAATAGTAAAACTCTAAGGCGCCTGTCATTCCCACTGTAGTGCCACTGGGATTCTAGTTTCCATCATTGTTCTCTCACCTGATTAGAGGACACCATTAACTTTCTTGGCCCCAGCATTCAAAGCCTGGCTGCACATCAGAATCAGCCTGGGAACTTCTAGAAATTCTGATACCTAGACTGCAGGCAAGACAAATTAAACCCGAATTTCCAGAGACAGGACACCTGTATCCTTAATTTTGAAAAGGTTTCCAGGTGATTCTGTGGTCCAGCCATGGCTGAGATCCACTGATCTTCTAGACTGAGGGGAGTCCATTACCTGACTTCCTTCTGTTTCCTTTGAATGTGCTTTGATCACGTCTTGGCTGCTTCCTCTCAGTTTTTTTGCAAGCTATGTTGAAATAGCAGGAGCCCCTGGAGTATCTTGAAATGTAGCCTGAGAGAATGCGGTGATTAATTCTTACGTTGCATTGCATTGGCAAAGCCATTCACCTGTGGCTGCTTCTGACACACCTCCAGCTGCACAGGTAACAGCCTTCTGTGATGAGGGGGATGGGCCAGATGTCCTGAACGCTGGTCTAGCTGAGGAGGCCATTTGAGGCTGAAGGACAGAGTAGGGCTCACCCAGGAGGCCCTTGGAGCAAGTGACTAAGAGTTGTTGACCTTGCTTCCTACCTGGTTGGTTCACCCCTTACTCATAGGAAGGTTGATCCAGCATGACTACCATCAAATACAGGAGTCACCTCCTTAACATCCTGGACACTCCCCTGGGCGTGTGGAACTCACAGTAAGTGCTGTGCTTGAACTGGCTTGTCCCGGCTTTTGAGTGTCTTCTGTGTGTGTCTCTTCCAGACTCCATGTTTAGTGATGTCAAGTTGGTAGCTTGAAATTGTCCATGGGGAGAGTATTTATACCCCATAAATTTTCCAGTGCTACACACTGGGGCTTTTCCCCCTTATGTTAAACCTCTGTTAGCACAAGACCTAGTTTCTACTTAACGCAATAGTTCATTCACTTGTGGAACAGTGGCAGTTCTTCTCTCTATTGCTCCAGATCTGTCTTTGGACGGGTACTCTGCACATTGGGTCTTAGTCTTTGTATCCAGAATAACTTAGAAAACATCTGAGCCCCCTATTACAAGCTAGCCCTTCAGATATTTGAAAGCAGCTGTGATGTGTTTCTCAAGTCTTGCGTTTCCAAGCTGAGTATCCCTAGTTCCTTCAACGTTTTCTCACGTGGTTTGCAGGCTCAGTAGGTGTCTTCGAACGCTAGGGCACAGTTGCAGAGGTTTCAGAGGAAGACAAACATTCTCCCACAGGTGATCTATGGACTCTTTCACAAAAGGCTTTTCATTTTCTTTACGCTGTCTCAGTTCCAAGATGGCAGTGTTGATATGAAGTGGGGTGTTGTCCTGGGTGGGGTTGCCGATTGCACCTCATCATTGTCTTCCCTGAAATGCGTGTTGCTGCCAGAACTCTCGATGGGCTCCAATTCATCAGTGTGTCATCACAACACAAATTCTCATTTCTGAAACAGGTAATTTTCCCACTGCTGTTTTGTTTTCTTCCAGAGGCTTTTAATACTCCCCTTTTCTTTTTTCCCTTTTCTGTAGCGTTCAATCATTTGTCTCCTGTTCACCAAAACCACGTTGAATGACAGCGTTTTGAGTCCAGGATCTAGTCACACACAAAACAAGTGAATTTGTTAAGACTTACCCCGCTGTCTGTAACTGCAAGGGGCACAGGCGGTGGGAGGAGGGAGGGAGCCAGTACTGTCTGATTTTCTCAGAACCAGCACTCCCCATCCTTTGGGAATCAGGGCCCCGATGTGTCTGGAACTGACCTGAGTGTCGGTTCACCAAAGTGGCAATCATGCGCACTTCCTCTCAGTCATTTTATCCAGAGGGTAGGGTAGGGTCCTGGGAGCCACTTGGGAGTTCTTTCATCTAAAGTAATGAGAATTTGGACTTGGCTTCACAGCCAGCATTAAATGGGTAATGCTCAGGATCTTTTGTTTTGAGTAACTGAGTTCATGGACCTCCATGAGAGAGCGGCAGGATTGTGTTGGCAAACAAAAGGCCTCTGTGGTATGTTCTTAATATTGCGTTATTTGTCTTTCATTCATTAGGTTTTAAGTCTTTAAGAGTAGGTGTGATAGCATTTCCATCTTCTTGACGGCAAGAAGGGGGAAGAGAGAGAGGAGGGAAGAGAGCGAGAGAGTAGGGAGGATTGAGAAAGAGAGGGGTGTGTGTGTTCAGGACTGCCTGTCAGATGGTGAATTTGAACAGAGGCAGCTGTCATCATGGCGATGGCAGGGTGCATCCCACCACCATGGAAACCAAAGTTAAAAAACTGATGTGAAGGCTGGAAGTCACATGATGCATTTTTGTTTTGTTTTGTTTTGTTTTTTAAAAAAGAAAGGGGGGTTGGTTTTTTAGTCTGATTTTTTTTTTTTTTTTTTTTTTTTTTTAAGACGGGGTTGGGTGGTGAGAAAAATTGCACTAAGGAAAGCAGTGAGATGATGAAATGGGACAGTATGGGGTCTGCAGAGCCTTCTTTCATGTTTTCTGCTGGTTGACAGGGCACATCTCTTGCCATGGTGGGAGAGGGGAGGAAGGAATATGCATGTAAACTTCCAGGTTTGCAGCCAGAGTCGTGTGCTGCTAACTGTCACATGGAGAAACACAGGGGTGTAGCCCTCTTGCCCTTTGGAGGTGATGTGTGGTTCACATTCTGTTGGTTAGCCCAGAACAGACACAAGAAACCTGAAAGTGTGGACCACCCACATAGGAAGATGGTCTATATATTGATAAATTTGGAAGGTTGACATTTATTTTCGGAGAATTGAAAAGTTCATCTGTAGCCCCTCAGAATCTCCAGGAATAGTTCCGTCCATGTATTCCCTTTCTGGGTTGATCTGTTTTGGGCTGCCGTGTCCTGCCAGGGCGGCTGTGGGAGTGAGTGCAGACAAGTACAGAAGGAGGCCTGGGCCATCCTTGCACCATAGCTTATCTCTTCACCTGGGCCCTCTTACCTGGGCAGGGTGGGGCGGCTTGTTGAGAGGCATTGGAAAGTCCTCTTGGCCCTCCATCTTCTTACCTCATATTCACTTCTATTTTACGGCATGATCTGGAGAAAATGTGAAACATCCCTCCAGGAAGGGAGCTGGCCTGGCCAGACCTGTTTTTTGTTTCTGTTTTTGGTTTTTGAGAGTCTCACTCTGTCGCCCAGGCTGGAGTGCAGTGGCGTGATTCGGCTCACTACAATCTCCGTCTCCTGGGTTCAAGCGATTTTCCTGCCTTGACCTCCCGAGTGGTTGGGATTACAGGCATGCACTATCATGCCCGGCTAACTTTTTTTGTTAATCACGGGGACAGGGTTTCACCACGCTGGCCAGGCTGGTCTTGAACTCCTGATCTCAAGTGATTCACCTTCCTCAGCCTCCCAAAGTGCTGGGGTTACAGGCATGAGCCACTGTGCCTGGCCAGGCCAGGCCTGTTTGAACTGGGCTGGTTTGAATCTTCATTTTGTATAGACAGGTTTGGAGGTGGAGATTTCTGTAAGAATGTCTGCTTCTAGGAAGGTGAGGAAGACCATGAAGGATGCAGACACACTGCTGAAGTTGGTCTCTTTCGGGCTGCCATTAATGTTGCTATGTCTGGGTTTTAGGCACAAGGTCTCATGTCTTTGGTATTGTTGTCCCTCCAGGACAGAGGTATCGTTCTCAGTCGGCTCAGATGAGGGGCGTATGACCTCACCAGCATGATCTCACTGCATTTCCATCAGGGTCTGTGGGAACTGGAGCCAGATTTCTGTGATGGTTCAACCCCTCCTGTTCTTAGCCCTGGCCTTGGGTGTGATTAATATCCCTTCTAATCACTGGGAGAGATTGCATCAGAGCCATCAGCTTCATAAATCCTCCTCTGGGGACTGGTGTTTGGATGCGCTTTCCGTATTCTCTGGAGGTTCTGAGCCAAATGTCTTTGCTCTTTTCCCGGAGGCCCATTACCATAATTTTCTTTTAAATTCTTTATTGGGGTTGGTCTCCTCCATGTCAGCCCATGGCTACAGCCAGGCAGCCCACTCCTGGGGGCCGGAGTCTGTGGCCACCAAGAGATGCTTTCCCCAGAGCATCGGGCCACAGTAGCTGCTGAAAGATTGAGTCAGTAGGATAATGAAAGTAACTGTATCTGTGCAACACCTTACAGTTTTCAGAGGGAGTTCAGATTCCTGCATCATTTTAGGCTTCAGTCCTTTTGTGTTTCTGGTTTGGCTCTGTGGGAATGGATGGTCATCATCCTCCCTTGACTCCAGTACCGTTTTGGGACAGCTTTTGGAGTCCGAGCCCTGGCTCTGATTTCCATTACCAAGTTACATTTTCTCCATGGCATTCCAGGTCTTGAAGAAGATTCTGAAGTTACAGAGAATCCTTGGATAGCTGCATTGAACTCCTGTTCACATGTAAAATGTCTGTTTGGTTTCATGCGCTGAGGGAATCACAGACTAGCCAGGGATCTTTCTCTGTTACTATCTTTGAGTCAAAGTCCACTTATTAGGATGGTATTTATGTGCACGTGAGGAAGAGGTGGAAAGACATCCAAAAACATGAGGCTGAAGGGAGAAAAGCAGACAGGTCTTCTCATAGGGAGATTGTTCTGGGCCTGGGGTGAGGGGTGGAAATGGGTAAAGGAGGCTCAGGGATGCCTTCCCTCGGACTGTGGGCTCTTCTATACCTTCACAGGAGTTGCCAGGAAGTGCCTAAGTGCCCACTGGCTGCTCCGTACAAAATTATATTCCCCATTAGGCTGGAGTTGGGAGAGCGCACAGCCTTCTGTCTGCCTGCCTGTCCCTGGTGTCCCCCTATCCCTCAGAGCATGGCCTTCTTAGTGTACGGATGTCAGGCTCTGGGAGAAGACAGCTGAGTGCAAAGGGTGTCAGGATCAGCCCTTGGTGGTGATAGAAATGCACGTTTGCCCAGGGACACCCACTGTTTACTGTCTGAGGCCTGACGAAGTCCTTTCCTGGCCTGTACCTGCAGATCTACACCTGAGAGGTGGTGATGGGGAGGCTCTTCAGGTCCAGGCAGAGGAAGGCTCAGCTCCAGGCCAGACCCCCAGGGCTCTGGTGACAGCAGAACCAGCATCACCACCCTTGCCCCAGCCTTCTATGCTTCAAGAAAGAAATGAACAAATGGCAGGTGTGCAGGCCGAGTCGTGCTGCTCAAATTAGCCGTGTTGCTAAGGAAACAAGTCAACCGTTGGAAGGAAGGAGCATTGGGTAAAGGAGATAAATCAATAAATGAACCTATTTTTATCATTTCCCTAATGATTGTCTTGAAACTGCTAGACTAGAAAGAGAGCTGGAGTGACACAGGTCCTCACTAATGGGCTTAGAGGGAGCGAGGAGTGAAGGGGTATTGGAGGAGATTGCTGGAAAGTTTATGAAATGAGGCCCCTAGCCAGCAGTGAGCTGGTACAGGAGGAAAGGCAGGAGCAGGGGCGTCTTTTGCAGGTTTCAAAGCACTTTCATGGCCATTTCCTCCTTTTGGCCAGGTCCCTTTATTCTCTTGCATTTAATGCTCTCCGAAGTCTTTTTCTGATTTCTCTGGCCATCACCTTCCTCCTCACTCTCAGGTTGGGATGGATTTTTGTGTTGGTTTGTTTTTTCAGGTTACATATAGCTTTGATTGATTTTATTGTTATAAATGAGCACATGCTCATTCAAACCCTCAGAAAATGGATAAAGGAGTAAAGAAGAAAGTGAAAATAACCCCACTGCTGAGAGAAGACTCATCATCTTCCCAGCAAGACAGAGTTTTTTCCTCCTTCTCTCCCTTCTCTTTAAAAAAAAAAAAAAAGAAAAGGATCTTCCATGTATGCTGATTTATTTTCTTTTTAAAATAGATCATGTGTACACCTATTTGAACTTTTTTTTTTTTGAGACGGAGTTTCGCTCTTGTTACCCAGGCTGGAGTGCAATGGCGCGATCTCGGCTCACCGCAACCTCCGCCTCCTGGGTTCAGGCAATTCTCCTGCCTCAGCCCCTGGAGTAGCTGGGACTACAGGCATGCGCCACCGTGCCCAGCTAATTTTTTGTATATTTAGTAGAGATGAGGTTTCACCATGTTGACTAGGATGGTCTCGATCTCTTGACCTCGTGATCCACCCGCCTTGGCCTCCCAAAGTGCTGGGATTACAGGCTTGAGCCACCGCGCCCGGCCTGAACTTTTTAAAAGTTACCTTTCATAAGGATACCTCTGGCTCTAGTTTCCCTATATGATTTATTTATCAATTGAGTATTAATTTATTAATAAAATAACAGTTACTGGAGGTCCACTGTGTGCCAAGCGCCGTGATGAGTGAGGCAGGCAGGGGCCTGTCCTGCGGCTCCCCATCCTCACTGCTTTATCAGCTCCATTTGTTCAAGGTTTCAAAACAAGCAATCTGGACACCAGGGATAGATTTTCTTTCCTAAAATGTATTCAGTGTCAAGCACCGAGTGGAACGAGTGTCACTGAATTCCAGGACCGAAAGAGTCAGAGTCCTGGATAGACTTCTTTTTTTTTTTTTTTTTTTTTTTTTTGAGACGGAGTTTCGCTCTCGTTACCCAGGCTGGAGTGCAATGGCGCGATCTCGGCTCACCCGCAACCTCCGCCTCCTGGGCTCAGGCAATTCTCCTGCCTCAGCCTCCTAAGTAGCTGGGATTACAGGCACGCGCCACCATGCCCAGCTAATTTTTTGTATTTTTAGTAGAGACGGGGTTTCACCATGTTGACCAGGTTGGTCTCGATCTCTCGACCTCGTGATCCACCCGCCTCGGCCTCCCAAAGTGCTGGGATTACAGGCTTGAGCCACCGCGCCCGGCGGCTTCTGTCGTGTCCCTGCTTGTGGTTGCCATGAAGGGTGATGATGGTCTTTGAGGCCGTGGCAACTGGGAGCTTCCTTTGACCTTTCCAAGTCATGTCTTTGTCCAGTCTGCTAGGTGGAGGTGCATTAGCTTGACCGGTGGGTGGCTGTGATTTGCCATCTAGGCTCTCTTCCCTTTGCGGATAGAGCAGAGCCATGGCTTTTGGGTGTGAAGTTTTGCTGTTGGGAAGCAATGGCAGTGGCGCCTCTGAGGCAGCCTGCAAGGGTGGGAGTGAGCGGGAACCCTGGCCTGGGCCAGAGTGGGTAAGCAAAGCCCTGTCTTTATAATGGCTCCTCAGTGAATGCCTCCTATGAATTCCTATCTGCAGCGAACATTGACGAAGCTCCTACTGTGTACCTGGAGCTCTGCTAAGCATTGCCAGTAGAGAGACGAGCAAAACTCCTGCTTTCAAGATACAGTTTCTTGGGGATTTAAGTAGGAGAAGAAATAATCCAGTCCCACAATTCAAAGAGCTGTGGGGCACGGGGAGAAACTTTCACTGACAAGGTGACATTTCAGCTGGATCTTGATGTATGACCGGAAAGATAAAGGCCATGGCAGGTGGCGGCAGAAGCACCCAGATGGAAATGCCTGATCTTTGTGCTTCTCCAGACAGGGAAGAGGAAAAGAGGTTAAAGAACAGGGATGTGAGGGAGGGTGGCTGGGGCCCAGGCAGAGCTGCATAGTCTCTTCCGCTCACCTCGCCTGAGACTTCCCTGCCACAACGCATTCTTTCACCTACCCCACCGACGTGCGGAGTCTCCACGTTGTCACGGCAGCTTCTTCCTTCCCGCAGCCATGAATTCATTCTGAGGTCTAGATGCTCTATAAGGCCGAAAGGGACATCTCTCTCAAGGGTATATACATCTAAACGGTTTAAAAAATATTAAGCAAAAAAAAAAAAAAAATTTTTTTTAAGCCAGAAGATGGCTGCTCTGAATGGGTTCCACATCAGATATTGGGCAGAGGATTTGACTGGAGAGGAAGTGAGAATAGGGTCTGCTCAGAACCTGTGAATTACCAAACTCCTAACTTTAGATTCTAGCCTTAGGGCCTTGGGTAGCAGCAAGACCTCATGAATTTTCAGCCACCCAGATACCTGGGCAGTCACGGGGAGTTTGACTCATCAGCACCTGGCCCAAGAGCCATTCCCCGACCCGGAGCATCCTGCAGTGGTGACGGCCACACCTTCCTGAGCTACTCTGTGTCCACACAAACCTCACATATCTGTACTTGGACATTCTGGGCTAGTTGAGCTTAAAGGTCCTTCCAGGGAGCAATATACTTGGATTAGTTGGCCAGGAAGAGGCAGGCATGGACGTGGGAGCAGGGAGTCAGCAGTGGAGGAGCTGCCGTGGTCCCAGCGGATATTGTGAGTTGGGGGGCCTCGGAGGCACATGGCTGCCAGGACCTGTCTTACTTGCAAACTCAGCACCAAGAACCCATCTACTTTTAAGCCTGTGCCTATCACTTTCAGGTTTTCAGGGGAAGAAGATTCAACCCTCCCAAAACAACCATAGACCCCACATAGACCCATGAGAAGGCGAGAGGTCTGCAGCTTGAATGAGAAAGGACTCTTGCCCAGTCCTACCTCCCAGGACAGGTGCTGGGCTTGGATCTGCTAAGCAGGTGTCTGAAATTGCATGTGCCATTTCCAGCCGTGGGGAGTGACCAGGTGAGCCCCACACTATTGTGAATACTTTTGTTAGGAACAAGGACAGGGGACAACATGGAAGAGGCCCTGGTTTCACCCCAGTCAGAGCCACCAGCCCTCCTCCTCCAACTCTTGGGGACTGGCAGAGAGACCCACCCTTTGTGTCAGGCTGCCCAGGTATGTTCCTGGGAACACTGTTCAAGAGAGATGCTCTGAAAACAAGAGTTGCAAGGTGAAGCAAGTTTGGGAAATGCTGTGGGCTGTCTACAACCCCGTGTGTGTGTGTGCGTGTGTGTGTGCGTGTGTGTGTGTGTGATGGGGTATGATGGGGTGTGTGTACACTTTATGCAAAAGTACTAAAGGCTTCAAGAAGTCCTGCTGAGGAGAAACCTGCTGAACTTCATCCAACCCAGACCTCCCCTCACTGGTTTGATGGCAAGTTCCTATAGCACTAGTATTTCATGGCCTGCATTTTAGGAACACTGCTCTCAACACTCTCAGTTTCTATTGTTTTTCGTCAATGACTTGTATACATGTCGTCAGTTCCCTTTCTGGACCCATCCCCCAAGCATGTTTTCAGGAAAGGGTATGGATTCCTTGGCCACCATTGTGGCCAAGTTTCCATCTTTAATTTGCAGGATGAGTCTGGGAATCTAGGTGCCTGTGCCAGGCCCAGGGCCACCTAGACTGCTCAGAAGGCTTATGAGACACTGGGTCCTGGGGTGGTTTCTGGTCGCTCTGCATTTGTTCAGAGGTCTGGGTTACAGCCATGATGGGAGGTGAGGAGCTCTTCCCTGCAATCAGTGGGCATGGGTGGCCTGGGCATGGGCGGCCGTGTGTTGGGGGGCCAGTCCTGAGAAGATGGGCTTGCTAGTTGGGTGGGCATCTGTGGTGTGTGTCTGCTGGCATGTTTGGCTCTCAGGGCTTGGCACCCAGAGTGATTGAAGGAGGAGGAATGCCCATGGGTGCTGCAGGACTTTCCATGCGGGGAGGCTCCCCTCTGAATGGGAGGGTTTAAGTAGGCACAGTGGGGTGTGGAGGCAGTGGACAGGCTCTGAGGTTCTCTGAGGCTGGGCCCATTTTTAGTTCCAGTGGCTGAGCCTCAGGGCAGCAGAGGCCCGTGGAGCAGTCTCTGGGATCTGTGTGCTGTGTGAGTGTTAAGAGATGTGTGGGAAGGAAGGATGGTGGTCAACTGCTGGCCAGTGAGTGTGACTCTCCAGTGTGACTCAGGGATGGACGGTGGTGGGGGAGGAGAAGGCACAGCTAAATGAGGATTAAGAGAAGGACTTGGGGTTCACACACAGCCAGCATCTCAGCCCTGTAGCCCCCATGCCGGCGCCAAGACCAGAGCAACTGGTCAACAGCTCACATCCCATTGCATACTTGCCCTAAGCCCTCTTCCCTGCCCTCCCCAGAGATGCCCTGGGTGCTAACTTAATGTTGTGTTACTGCCGTAGATAGCCTGAGAGGATGGGGGGCATTGTGGGGATAGCTGGGATTTGCTCTCTTGTACTCCATGAGAGGGTTCCAGGCCCTGCACCCTCCACAGCCTGCCTGGGTATGTGGGGAAACAGGGACAGTGCCTTTTCTTCCCTCCACTCTGCTAGATCTACTGCTCCTCTTCTGCCTGGATTCCAGAATCTTCTAGAGCACAGGTTGCTCAGCAAGAGCCGTTGCGGTAGCAAACTTGTGTTTGTTGTAACAGTAATTATAGAATGAAATCCTAACACAGAGAATGACAGCGCTGGGAGCTGGTGATTCCCTCTCTCTTTCCGTTTTTTTTTTTTTTTTTTTTTTTTTGGTGAGACAGAGTCTTCGCTCTGTCTCCAGACTGCAGTACAGTGGCATGATCATGGCTCGCTGCAGCCTCCACTTCCTGGGTTTGAGTGATTCCCCTGCCTCAGCCTCCCAAGTAGTTGGGACTACAGGCATGCACCACCACACCCAGCTAATTTTTATATTTTTAGTAGAGACAGGGTTTCACTATGTTGGCCAGGATGGTCTCAATCTCTTGACCTTGTGATCTGCCCGCATTGGCCTCCCAAAGTGCTGGGATCACAGGGGTGAGCCACTGTACCCTCTCCCTTTTCTGACAGTCCTTCCCACCTCCCTCCAGCATATGGCAAAACTTTCCTGCAGGAGTATCAGGATGCTGGCACCCGAGTCATAGTCCTGTTTTTTGAAAGGGTGCAGGGAGCCCCTCACCTATTTTCAAAAACATCTAACAGAAAAAAAGCCTGCATTCGTTCATTGCAGTGTGGTTCTCAGAGGACTGGACTTGGCCGTGCTGGATTTAGACTCGTGATCAGTCTCTTTCTTATAGATGCAGATGCTTAGAAGAAAATAAGGTGAGACAGAGCAAGCCTCTCCTGGCCGCCAGAAGTACATTGCTGAATGGAATTTTAAAATAGAAGGAAGCTCACATGGAGAGAATTGTTTCTTTTCCAGGGGATCTTCTGTTACTCAGTGGAGCAGAGGTTCTAGAAGCGGGCACTCCAATTGTGAGCCCAGAGACAGCAAAGAATTGCAGCAGCTGGATCTGTGCACAAGCATCGTTACCCAGTCCAGCAGCTGGAAGGCTGGGGAAAACAGGGGTTTGCTGTGGCATTAATTACGTTCCTTCCCCCCCTCTTCCCGCTTCCATTGTCAGCTCTGTTTATTGGATTTGTTATTGATTTCACTCAATAACTGAAGTGTCCGCCATATGCCCAACTATATTATGTGTTGGCTACATACGTTCTTTTTTTGGAGAAGATGCTCTGTGTTCAGAGACCAGGCACAAATGTTTGTGGTTTCACATGCTACGGGCCATTCGCTGTCCTGCCTGTTAGGGCCTATATTTGCCTGTTTACAAATATAAACCATGCAGACTGCACAGGCACAATGCGGGTTGGTAGAGCTTGTGTGCTTATGGGCACGGCCATCTTGGAGGCTGCGTCTCTCTCGTTTGGTGAATTTGTTCCTTAACTCCACTTCCCCACGCCGTTTGAGTACATGATTCTGGCCACCATCATCGCCAACTGCATAGTCCTGGCTCTGGAGCAGCATCTTCCTGAGGACGACAAGACCCCCATGTCCCGAAGGCTGGTATGTGCTTCCTTTCCTTCTCCTCTTTCCGCTTTTCTTTGTCTTCTGTGGTTTCTTCTCTGCTGTATCACTCTCCCCTTCCCTTCCTGCCTCTGAGTTCTGGGAGGGATTTGCTCTTTGCTGGGGGACAAGTTAGTGACAGACCCCATGGGGATTTTCACAAGGAAGAGAAGAGATTACAAACACTTGTGTCTGTGCTGCGTGGCAGCCAGTGAAGAAGAAAGGGCAGGCTCAGGCCCGTCTTCTTCCCTCGTCTTTCCTAAGGGACTTTTGACGCAAGAGGAAGGGGTGGCGGAGTAGAGGGGAGAGGGTGAAGGATGCTCAGTTCTTGTGCGTATTTGTGGTTATGAACTTTCCAATGCTTACGTCCTTATTCTCCTTAAAGAAATGAGTCACACGTCTAACGTATTCCCCCTAAAAAGAGCAGACAGATTGCCTGAAATCCATGTGTGTACATGCGATGACGACCCTCAAGTGTCTAACTTATGTGAAGAGCGGCAAACTCCTTCAGGGCAAAGCCAGGGCCGTCAGGGACCTTCCTGGGAAGGAAGTCTAGCTCCGGGGCGTGACCCCCACGTCGTCCATGTCTGCAGCTAGCTTCCCTGGGGCTCCCTTGCCCTGTGTCCTCCTGAGTCACAGAGCCTGCAGCCCCTCTGTCCTTAGCAGCCTTGCTCCCCGCCCACACGTGAGCAGGCCCAGCACAGACATCCAGGGGGGGCTGGGCTATGCCTTTGTCTGTGTCTCATAAAGCACAGTCCTCTTCTCACTGGTGCCTCTGCTCCTCATCTCCACAGGAGAAGACAGAACCTTATTTCATTGGGATATTTTGCTTTGAAGCTGGGATCAAGATTGTGGCCCTGGGGTTCATCTTCCATAAGGGCTCGTACCTCCGCAATGGCTGGAATGTCATGGACTTCATTGTGGTCCTCAGTGGGTAAGTCCATTTTCTCTCTCTCTCTCTCTCTCTCTCTCTCTCTCTCTCTCTCTCTCTCTCTCGTGTGTGTGTGTGTGTGTGTGTGTGTGTGTGTGTGTGTGACTTGGGAGCTTCATGTGTGTGTGAAGAGGGTTAGTGTCATGAGGTGGCCAGGGGCAAGGAACCTGGGGTGAAAAGACAGCAGTATTACAGTAGGGGGCAGAAGACAGAAGGAAAAGTTCAAGGCTAAGATTTCCCAGGGTGCTGGACCATGGGTCAGCCACATCAAGAGGAGGGTGAGCACTGTGTGGAGGTGGGTGTGGTGTTAGGCAGAGGCCATGGGACTCTCATGGCAGCTGCTACTTCTGGTTTTCTGTTCTGTGCTTGGCTCAGTGGCTGACCGCCCATTTCCCTGGGGAGGGTGACATTTCCCAGTGAGCCTTTTCACCGAAGCAAGCAGCTTACCCCCACCTGGGAGGCACCCCCAAGACGGGCCAAAAGATGCAGTCAAATTCACTTTCTTTGGGGAGAGGGGGTTGGAGAAGACCACAGCCATATTTTCTGAACTGATAACTGAGATTTGTGTTCTGACAACAGAATTTTTTATGATTTGCAGATTTATTAATAGTATAAAATCGAATCATATTAAAATGTTGGATAAATCATTCTGCGGAAATTAATACAGTAATATGACATTGGGGCCGACCCAGTGCCACAGCAGCATATACGATGGCAGTACATTTAGTTAAATATTGGATAAATCATTCTTTTGGAAATGAATATAGTATGAGGTTGTTGTCTTGACCCAGTGTCTTTGGTAGCAATTGTGTTGGCCTTGGGAATGGTGTGATGGGCAGGCCTTCCCAGGCTCTTGTGGCTTCCTGTTGGTCTTTGTGTCAGGTGGCTCTCGGGGCCTGCAGGGCTGAGGACTGGGGAGTGGTCCTGTGTGGATGGGGCAGCAAGTGATGCGTTCTGGAAATGCCCTTACCCAGCTGCTTGGCAGACAGAGTTCAAACCCATGAAGAAAAGAAGAGAGTGACTTCGAGTGGCAGGAAAGGGGAAATATTAGCTACTACTGTGATTAACCAAATGGAGAGAGGAGAAGAGAGGAATTGTTTTCCAGGGAGGAGTGAGAGGAGGCGCGAAGGTAGGTGAAGTCTTAGAAGGAAGGCTAAGGGCTTGAGAATGATTGCGTCTATTTTCTGTCTTGCGGAATAGACAGAATACTCTTATTTTTAACCTTTAAGCCGTTGGGATTGAGTGAAAGAGAAAACACTGAAGATGTAACGGCCTGGAATATTTAAATGGAAGCCCGTTAGCAGCCAGCCCCTCAATCTGGGAAATGGATAAATAGACAGGGATGACTATTCATGTTTAAAAATATCTGTTGCCTTACAGAAGGATTTTCGGGAAGTTTTTTTCTTTTCTAAAAGAAAATTCTACTACTACATTTTAAATATGCTTTAGTATATGAAGTATAGTTTCTACATAGTGTTCCAGAAGTACATTGGGTGATGTTTTCAATGTCCTTAAAATAAAATAATATGTGCTGATTAGAAGAGGCCTATATGAGAATCTGAGTCATTTAGAAATGTTTTGATTATATCTAGAAGAAAAGTTTTGGGTAAGTCACTACAGAATAGCAAAAAAAAAAAAAAAAAAAAAAAAAAAAACAAAAAAAAAACTATTGCAATGTATATCTGTTAAGTTTACATGAATTCTTGGTCCTGCTCAGTTCTATATGTGGCAGAGTCCCTTGGAAATTTTTTGTCTAGTTCATTTATTTTTATTTTAAGTGATTATATGTTCACTAAAGATATATGGAAAATACAGAAAAGTCAAAAGAAGAAAAAATAATTCACCAATGAAGAAAAATTCCTGATTATTTTGGGGTATCTTTTCCAGGCCTTCAGTGCTAAGCAAGCTCTCTTTAAATGCTTGTAATTTTGCTGCTTTTTTCTCAAAATAGTATAAGCATATAACATGGCGTTGCATATTCTGGCAAAAATCTGTAATGACTGATCAGTTTGTTAAACAGATGTACACATCTTGCTTCTCATTTTTGCAGTTACTTGACACTTGGATTCTTTCCGTGTTTTGCTGTAATAAATAATTATTAAAGACGCTCCAACGTACGTCTTTAGGGTGTCACATTTTACGAGGCATTTTACAAGGCTGAAGAAGTAATTCCGGAGAAGAATCCAGCTGTTCTGTTCTGGGGTCTGGGAACTATGATGGGTGTGAGGAGGTGGAGAAACTGGACCGTGACTGCATGAGAGAAGACTTACAGCAGATGGTAATCTCTCTGCAAATAAGGGTTGCCACATGTTGCTGAAGAAGCCGATTAATAGGGACCCGTAGGTTCCACACAGCCAAGAAGGGCCCCCGGGTCCTTGCCTGAATGTCCAGGGGATGCTCAAGAATCCGTGCAGGTGCTGAGCTTGGCTGAGTCAGTTGTCCTGTCTGTGCTCTGTTTCCCATCCCTCACATCCTCCCTTCTTCATGGCTCTTCAGATGTCCCTGGCTTTGTGGATTGCCTTAGCAGGCCCCGATTTCCGCCTGAACTCACCAGACTTTGCTCCTGTTCCTCCTCCAGACCTGCTGCTTACCGTCTTCCCAGCGTGGACCATTGCCTGTCTCTGTCCTTGACTCATGGGTGAATATGCTCCAGGCAAAGAACTTGGCCCTCTCGAGATCCTCTCTGAGGGTTGCGGTTCTATCCCACAGGAATGGATGATCGTATTTAGTCTTACAGTCACATGGTACTCTCATCTACCACATTGTGTGGCTCTAAGAGGCACGTTTTTCATGCTGGAACTTCGCTGAAATCAGCCTGTATCTTACAATAATGACATGCTATAGCTTAATTGACAGCATGTTTTTCTTTCTTAGTGCTACATAAAATGATGGGACATCTTAAACAATTGTTATGGTTGTAGAGTCAATGACATGGGAAACCAACCAGGGAGGCAGGCAAAGCAGACTTTAGAGATGAGTCATCTGGCACTGGAAGAGGGTAAGTTACTCACCCAAGATCACCTGCCCCTTAATGGCAGATGCAGGAGTTAGAATGGTGCCCTTTCATCCGGGGCTGGTGTTTTGACCCCTGCCCTGTGCAGCCTCCTCTCCAGGCCACCCATTATCCTCCTTTGTCGTCCTGACACCTGCACCCACAGCAGTCCCTGCCGACAGCTCTTCCTTCCCACCTCATCTCCAGGTGTCACCTCCCATTTTCCCCTGTGCATAGGAGGAATGACAGGTGCCCGAGCATGACACAGTGCCTCAGGGCTGAGGCTGCACAACTTCTCAGCACTCCGTGCTGACAGGAGGGAAGTGGGTGCTGAGGTGTCAGCCAGCTGGCTCAGTGTAAGACCTGCTGTCAGTGACCTTGCTAAGCGATGACTAGTTGAGGGGCCTAGACCACCGTATTCTGCTTGCCACCTCTGACCTCTGAAACTTTAGTATTCTTCGGCCTATAAGTTGAGGGTATGCGTAGTTTGGAAAGCACATCTATGTACATTGCTTCATCTTGTTCTCAGTGCCATAGAAAAGACCTTGTTATTCTCATTTTACAGACGAAGAAACTAAGAATCAGAGAGGGCACATGCATTGCTAAGAGGCGCTAGATCCAGGACTTGAACCCACGGCTGCTGGCTCCAAGTTCCTTCTTTGACTCTCTTTTTCCTATACTGTCAGTTACTTCACAATCGCTACGGGTTCTAAGGCTCTGTGGCTGCAGGTTTCTTTGGTCCCCATGAGGCAGTGTAGGATGAGCTCAGGGAGGGGCATAATCAGGCAAATGTTCACTCTCAAAGGTGGGGCTTCATACCTGGGTTGAAGGGGACAGGAGCCCCATGTGTCCATCCTGAGACTCCTCGCTGTGGGCTTGGAATGAGACTCCCTGCTCTGTGGTAAAGAAGGCATATCACTTTAACGGTCAGCACAGCGTGGTTTGATGCGTACAGAATGGATCAGCATTCCAGCTGATTTCTTCGTTAATCGACTTGTTTGTTCATCCATTCATTAATTCAGTGTAAGTAGTATTGTGTGGTTGAATGCAGAGGGAAATGCTAGGACTGAGAAACACGGACGTTAATGTGTTTTCAGGCCGGCTAAAAGACAGTGGAGTTTGCCATTCTTTTAACACATTCTTAAGGAACTTGGGATCTCCCTTGCATTGGGAAAAACTCAGGCGATTTCTAAACACTTGTCGGGCCACCTGGAGAATTCCAAATTAGTTGAAGTCATTATTACACGTTAGTCTTAAGAATAAGTTATAAAATTATAGTACCTGGAACAGATGGGCAAGTGAGAAGGGAGGGTGAGAGTCAAAGGTGGCCCTAAACCATGGGTGACAACAGGGAGAAGAAGGTGAGGGCTGTACCTTAGGTGCCCACTTATCTTTGTATCCCAGTGCCTGACAGATAGTTGGTACTCAGTAAGTGCTGATTGAATTGAATTACTTGCCTGTCCCCAGATTCTCTTGTCTGTAGGAGACAAAAATGAGTTCTGGGGGAAGGCTGGGGCTGGGGTTGAGAAGGATTGTCTGTTCCCAGCCTTCCCCCTTGGCCTGGCTGAGCCAGGCAGTGTCTGTGTCTCTCCTGTTTACCTCCATCTGCCAGGCTGCTCATAGTCTGGTCACTCTATTAGGAAAATGAAAGCTGGGAGCTCAGTTTCTAGGCCGTTAAGCGATATTGGGCTTCTAGTCATCTGGAGTTATTTACCAGGTTGTCAGTGTTATGTCTTAAGGATTGCTTCCTGGGTGATGAGGGAAGAATCCGGGCTGCGTAATGAATATCTAATGTTATAGAAGTGGCTGTGGATGGGGTGGGGTTGGAGGAGTGGATAGGGAGAAGGCAGGGGTATCATGTCACCTGGCATTTACTGTATAATAAAAACGGTCATTTATTGAACCATATGCTGAAGACTACACACACACACACACACACACACACACACTCACACAAAATTTCTAATCCTAAACATGGTACCAGGAGATGAGAATCATCAGGCTTGACTCTTACCCACTCCCATTTTACAGATGAAGAAGCCAAGGTGCAGACAATTTAAGTAACTTGCCCAAATCCAAATGGTTGGTATTACAAGGTTAAGCCAGAATTTGAACTCAGGCCTGTTTACCTTCAGTATCTGGGCACCTTCCCTAGGCCAGGCTCGGCGATGGCACCAGCTCTTCCTGTGCTACTGGAGCCATTTAGTCTCCTCTCCCTATTTCCCTTATGCCTCTTTAGGTTCAGACCAAATGGAGAAAAGTCTATGATCCCTTTCTCCCAGGAAGTCTTTATTTTCCATTGTATGTTAAAGTATTGGTGACATTACAGAGCTAGTACTGAATGTTGGTAATATTGTCTATTTTCCTACCAAAACCTCCAAATTCGCTCAAAATACCCTCTTTCCTGAGTCTTGCCAGCCTTGCATGGGAGGTGACCTGCGTTGGCTTTTTCCTTTACTGTGGAGCACATGGTGTAGACTCTGGGGAGGGGCAGGTGTGTCTGTGTGTGGCTCTTCCTCCTTCCCCTGCCAAGGCTATCATGCCAGGACCCAGGAGGCCACTCAAGAGCTGTTGCTGAATACCCACCGTGTGCTGGGCACTGTGCTCGGGGTGGGGGGACTGGGGCCTAGTGTCTTCCATGGTGGTGGAGGTGGGGCCACACACCATGAGAAGCTGGAGGGGCATCCAGCTGGGCCCTAGAGCACTGGGGAAAGCTTCTCGAAAGAAGTCACATTTAAACGAGTGTGAAGGGTGGACAGATGGGACTCAGTTGGGCAGGGAAGGAGACAAGCCCTTCTGGGAGAAAGAACGTGATGCACAAATGCCCTGTGGGGGCGGCGCATGGAGAAGGGCACACAGATGGACCACAGGACACTTCTGGAAGCCCGGTGGGTGGCATGGGGAGAGCCCTGCAGAGGTCAGCAGGGGCCAGTCTAGGCCATTCTGAGGAGTCTGTATTTTAACCACAGGGTAGTGGGGAGCCACGGAAGGCTTTGAGCAGGCAGTACACTGCTTCCCTCTGAATCGGCTCTGGATGTGACACAGTCTTTTTTCTTTTTTACCCTGGAATCGACTCTGAGGAAAGGCATGGAAAAGAGTCTGGAGCCATCCCCACATCCTTTGCAGTTTGGGAGGATATGTAGAGCCAAGCAGAAAGAGGGGAGGCAGAGGAAAAAGAGGAAAAGGGAGCAGGGGAGAGGAGAGCTGGGGGCTGCTGTCCTCGTCCCCAGCTTGTCGCCAGGCACATGCCGAATGATTTAGCCTGAAGCCTGTTGTTGGTAGCATGCTATCTGGAGCTAAATATATATTGATAGGTATTTTTAGAGGGTTTTCTGTAAGGAGGCTGCCCTAATACAAGTTTCCTGAGCAGCTAAAGATCGAGGAAAGCAAAGCAGAGTTTTCCTCTGGGAGCACGGTCTCTCTGGGGCTGAGAATGTGGGGGAGGAGTTGCGAACGCAGTCTTCGGGCCCCCAGCCCAATTTAAATCCCTGTGGTTATAGTATGATATCACTGGGTATTTATATAGCATCTCCAGGCCTGGAAGGATCTCACAAACCTGTCTTTTACTTGTCCTTACTGTTCTGGGCAGGCGAAGGAGGCAGATGGGGAGCAAGGGCAGAATGGTAGAGGGAGGAGCATGAGAGATTGTCATGTAGGAGATGGGGAAACCGAGGCTGAGTGGAGCGAGGCGAGGCACTCAGAGATACTCAGCTGAGCTGGTGGATGACTAGATCTTTATGTCGTGCCTTAATGCTAGGTGCTAAACCTAGCATCAGCATTATTAATGCTGATGCTGGGGAGGTCTGCGAGCCCGCAAGCCTTGCTGTTTCTCAGTTCTTCCTCTGTGCAGCGTTGCCGGCTGCTCCCCTGGCAGACCTCCACCTCCTCCCTGGCTTTTTGTGCATTTCTAGCTCCACACTGGGGAGCACAACTGCCACTTACAGCATCTCTTTTTTTTTTTTTTTTTGAGATGGAGTCTTGCTCTGTCACCAGGCTGGAGTGCAGTGGCGCAATCTCGGCTCACTGCAACCTCTGCCTCCTGGGTTCAAGCAAGTCTTCCGCCTCAGCCTCCCGAGTAGCTGGGACCACAGGCACATGCCACCACGCCCGGCTAATTTTTGTATTTTTTTTAATAGCGACGAGATTTCACCATGTTGACCTGGATGGTCTCGATCTGTTGACCTCATGATCTGCCCACCTCGGCCTCCCAAAGAACATCTCTTTTTATCAGAACATTATTTCTGTTCCAATTGCATTTCCCCCTAGACAGACAAATGATGGAAAAGATAAGGTTAGAATATAGGATTCTGATTCCTGGGAGAGGTGGGCAAAAGGCAAAATGTGACGTTAAAGGCCTCTTCTTAGCTCTGTGCTGCTCATAAACTCAGTTCCTTCAGGGAGACTCCGTGTGAGAGTGCCGGTGAGTAGTTGATGGGCAGCTGAGTTGGGATTGTGCCTTGGGTGGGAGGGAGTTTCTTCTCATGTCGGCACTCTGTCTTTTTTCTATGTTGAGATGCACCATTGGTTCACTCAGTAGATACATATTGAACATCCACTGTGTTCCAGATGCAAGGCGTTGCTGTTGGGATGATTTCTCTTTCCTGAAAGGCTTCTTCTTGCCACCCCCACCCATTGACAGAAGCTCCATATGGACAGAACTGAGTGGGACCTGAATTGGCTTTGGTATCATCAAAGAGGAGGAAAAGCCACAGAGAGTGAAGAAAGCTTCAAAATCCCTGGGTGGTTTGGCTTGGGATTTTGTTTCCTGGCATTGTGTTCACTCAGGATGATACAGGGAAAGAAATTAGGGCAAGGTGCTTTCTAACTCAGACCACTCTCCTGGGCCTGGAGCTCCCATTCTAAGGCAGTTAAATGCTTGTGCCTGAGTGCGTGTGGAAGACGGAGGCGGGGTGAAAATTCCCAGGTGTGTTTTCAAACAGAGGTGGATATGGCATAAATACGAATTCTATAGATTTACAAGAATTGAGAATTAAAGGAACCGTTTACATTTCCGTGCTGTGGTTGAAATGCATCTCCTCCTTTGGGTAGAGATTTGTGCACTTGTGTCTGTGTTGTAAATAGAGTCCACAGTTAAGTCTAACTGTGTTGGTGTGAAATGTGAAAATGCAACAGCGCTATTTAATGTATGTGTCACTGAAGTCGGGAAATAGCAGATATGATGAGTGCAGAGTGCTTACCAAAGGGAAGGGGCAAGGGGTGGGCATTGCAGGTGTTGAGAGGTAAAAGAGGGCATGCTGGTTTCAAAGAGAACATGTGAAGACAAGGTAAGGCTGAGGGTATTAAAGCTCAATCACTGAATTTTAGATCTTGGAGAATAAGAAATTGGCCCAACATTGCCTTACTTACTATTTTCTTCTCAGAAGAGAAGACCGAGGTGCACGTTGCTAAGTAACTTGTCCAGGGTCTTTTAGATGTGGTGTGGTGAGCTGGGGCTTGGATCCTGTGTAATTCCAAATCTAGCTCTCTGTTGCAGCTGTGCTGTGCTACCCCTGACTTTGAGAATCTGCTGCTGCTTGGTTGTATTTAGGCCACGAAGCTGGAGGTATTAAGACATAAGATTCTCTATCATTGTCTGGAATATGTATGTGCAACTCACATGAAAACAGAGCTTAATCTCATGGACCGAATGACTTGGGGGCTCTGGGTTCTGGTCCTGATCCCGACATACATTCTCTCTGTCATACTGGGTGATAATGTAACCGAACTCAGCTTGGCTTTCCTTTATGAGACTTTATTTATGAAGTGAAGGTAACACCTGCCCGAGCTACCCCACTAGGTTTCATGACAAGCAGATAGGATAGTGACGATGTGGATCATGACAGCTCCCATTTAACCAGGAGCGCACATGTCTTATTTTACATACAGACAGCTTCATATACTATATTGGCACTTGCACATATTATTTTAAATATAAGAAATAAATATTTCTAATAAATATTAGAAACATAAGGCACTGCTGGCATTATCTCCATTTTACAGATGAGGAAACCAAAACTCAAAGAGAAGTCACTTGCTCAATGTCAGTTACTAAGGGGAGAGTTGGCGCTTTTATTCGATGATCAACAATTCTAAATCCCTTGCTATATCTATTGTACAGCACAGCCTCTCCCGCTAAAGTGTTTCGAAGAAAAAAAAAAAAAGCAAAATACCAAATCAGTGAACAATAATATCTTCCCTCCAGGACAGTGATATTATAAAGATAAATGTTAAAATACACATATAGCGCCCTGAGTGCCTTGAAAAAATCAGCATATAAAAATGGAAAGTACTCAAAATACTACTGTTCTATAGACCTCATTAAGAATGGTCATTTATCTCTATAAAACTTGCAACCACAGAAACAAATTTCAGTGAAACCGATTGCAAATTTTGAAACAGTGGCAAACTTAAAATTTTCCATTAGTTACGATTTTGCCTCAAGACAGAAGTTTACTGCACATTGCACATAGGATAGGTCTTATTTCCTTTCAGCAGTATATCCAGTTTTATCAAAATTAGTCAAATCCTGCTACAGTCATTACCTATAAGAACAACAAAGAAGTTCTGAGAGTAAAAGTTGAAACAAAGGCCTTTATTTTAAACTTCACTACCAAGGAAAATGTTGCATTTTCTAGATTTCCATTTTTTTTGGTCTTCGTTTTCTTTGTCTTCTGAGGTGCACAAAACATACACAGGTCAGAGGGGTCAGCCCCTGTCTGCCCATCTCTGGCTGTGACCCAGGAAGGCTGACAATACCATCTCTCCTCCAGGTGGAATGCCCAGGCAGAACCCTTGCGCAGAGGAGGGCCTGACAAGAGGCCTGAGGTCTGACTTCTTCCCTCTTATCTTTCATTTCCTTCCTTTTCGGCTGCCAGTCTTCTGTCAGTTGCCTGGGCCTTGGTGACAGAACATTTAGGAAGGGGGCTCAGGGCCGTGGCTTTTCTCCCTGGTCTCCCACACTAGGACAGTGACTGGGAGGCAGAGTGACAAGTGTGGCCGCTTCACATGTCGGTTGCATCGGCCATGATTTACATCGCTGTGGGGATCCCTGCATCTCACCTTCTCCCCACCAGCCCTCTGGGGCCCAGCTGGCCTTGGAGAGTCCCTCCCTAGTCCAGGTCAGCATGACCAGCCATGGGAGAGCTCAATGTGAAATAGAACTGAAACTGACCTGGTTTGGGGTATCTTTGCTGTTGAATCTTAGTGGCAATTCTGGATGCAGGGGAAACAGCCACAAAGAAGCCCACTCAGGGCTAGGCATGCCTAATACCTGCGTGTGAAGCTCTGAACTGTGGTTGGGGGAAAACAGACAGAGTCAGGAGAAGACAGGAGGGAAGGAAGTATAGAGGCAGCCGGTATTAGAGGAGCACATCCTGTGTTCAAACATTGTGCTGACTGCTGGGGACACAGCACTGGATGGAAATACAGCCTCTGCCCATAGCCTCCTGTCCAGCAGAGAAGACAGATATTATTTAATTTAATTTAATTGTGTATAATATGCTGCATAGGAGAATAGTTAGGGTGCTAGGAGAACTTTTCACTGGGACCCTAACCTAATTTGAGACCTGAAGACTGAGTTGCACTTAGCTAGGATGAGATGAGAAGAGGAACGGGGACAGGATGAGGAGAGTTGCAGGCAGAGGGTAGGGCAGCTGTGCAGGGCTGGAGATGGGGAAGGCCATGGCAGGTCTGGGAAGCAAAAAGAAGGCTGGAGGGGCTCACAGAGATTGTAACCTAAGAGGGGTTGGAAAGCAGGCGGGGGCTGTATCATTCAGGGCCTCATTGGCATGTCCAGGAATGTTCAGTGGGAGGCCGTTGAATGGTTTGAAACAGGAAAGTGAACAGATTTGCAGGACAGAGCCACAGTGTTTGCAGAGCAGAAGATAGAACAAGTTCCCCAAATGACTCCATGTCTCGTCAGAATTCGGGACAGAGGATTAAGGTCCTCAGAGTCCCTTTCTTCCCTCCTGCCTCCTCCTTCCAAAATCAGCCCTCCACTATAATTTTTTTTAACCTACTGGAGCTGTACCAAAACCCAGTCTACAGACCTTATAATTCAGCACAGCACACGCTAGATTGGTTAACCTTCCCAGAGTGGAGACATAGTCCCTGGCCCTCTGAGATTACACTCTGAGCCTCTCCTACTGATTCAAACAATGGGTAAGAATTGATGAGTGTGTGGGCTTTTATTTTTGATATTCAGCAGATAAATTATTTTAAAAATTCTTTGTTGAGAACATTGCTATACGATTATTATGATTTTTATTTTTCTGATAGAACAATAGTCAAAAGATCAAGCCAACCCACATGCTTGTTTATGGGATGTTTCTCTTTTTCCTGTTCTCAAAACCCATGACACATCATAATGCTGAATCTGGATTCTAACTGAACTCTGGTTAATAACCCCGAAAAATACAACATTTTGTGATTTAGGGGCCCTTACATCCAGGGAGGAGCTCAAAGTGCTTTGTGAGTTATGTTCTACTTACTCATTTGGAAAAGGGAAATAGAGCATCCCAGTTCTCTTTCCAATTAAGTGTCGTATTCTCTGTTCTGGAGACAGGTCACCCAGATGCATCCTTCACGTATGGACTCTGGTGGTAGAGATGGGAGGGAGTAAATGCTCACCCCGGTCTCTTCTCCTGCTCACTTCCGTTCCACATCCCCTCTTCGGATGAATGCAGCCAACTCTTTAATGGGTTAGCTTCTTCCTCCCTGCTCTTCTGTTGTCCTTTTTCTACTCTCCCTAATCCTTTCCTGTTTTCATTTTATATTCTGTTCTGAAATGCAAGACTTTGGGAGTCTAGGGTAGATGCCACAGAGTGTGGTACATGGTGCCGTGGTTGTGTGTGTATGAGAGACTTAATCCTGACCAAGGCCTTTTTAGAACTTTGTCTATTAGACTCTGACATCCAGTCCTTCTTCTTCCATAAACAAATGCAAGTATGGGATGGGATCTCCCTTCCGGGAATCTGATCAGGTCAAGGTTTGACCAGCTAGTACTGCAAATAAAGGAGGAGTATTTCCACTCCCCCCAGCTGTGATTGGTCTGAACGCTAAGCCACAGGAAATCACCTACAAGCTCTGGCTCTTTCCTGAATGAAGTCTCCCACAGATACGTACATTGTGTACTTTTAGTGTGGACACTATTGTGATTTATAAACTCTAAATACATCTAAACATATTGTTGAATAAACAGTATTGTTTTCTTTTTAAATTTATTCCCTATTGCATAGTGGTTAACGATTTGTGCTTCATAGACAAGCAAACGTGAATTCGTATCTCTGCTCTGCCGTTTACTAGTTCTGTGGTTATGGACAGATGACCCAGGTTCTGTTAAGTCTCAGTGTCTCCATAGAAAAAGGAATGGCTCTGGGTAGTAACAATTATGGAACCACATTGTTAAGGGACCATGGTAGTTGAAATAACTCCTCCGAGGGATGTGGTGGGTCTTAAATAATTGACATTAAGAAAAGAACCTCACACTTGAAAGAATGAGAATTGCTAGTTCAGTGTAACTAAGCCACTGATATGGAAAGAGGATGTGAGGCCCGGAACTGCAATGTATGCCCCATTCTCTTACCTCTAGTTAGAAGGTGGAAATCAGGCTTTTGCCTATGGCTGAGGCCTGATTTTAGTCAAGCTGATCTTCAGTCTTGTGTAGCAGGGGTGATGGTGAAGGTAGAAGCAGAAGTTAGATACAGTGCTTCCCTCATGAACAGAACAGTCTAATTGGAGCTCATGAGATGTGTGGCCCATATTTGATTTTTGGTATTTGGTAGTGGAAGTGAGGGAGTTGGGCCCAAGCAGCTGTCATCCTCTTGGGAAGCCATGCTGTCCCCAGTAGGTGACACCCCAAGTCTCTTTGCTAGTGAGGCCCCACCAGCCCACACTGCTATGAGTTAGGTTGCTCATGCAGAGCCATGTCTCAGCCATTATTCCTGTTTGCCTTTTCATAAAGTGAGAGGGTTTGTGCTCCTTCCTCAGCCAGACTAATGAAAGAAAGACACTCACGTTTCCATGTGGTGGTTTTATTTTTTTATATTTTATATTTGTACGGGAAATTGTGGATAAAGTGAAATAATTATAAATAAATGGTATCTTTCCTTAAAAAAAAAAAAAAAAAACAACAACAATCTGATTGGAGAAGAATGTATGTGTGGTCCTAAGGCAGCTGGGAAAAATGTGATCAGTACAGAGCTTAGTTCCAGGTTGGCTGGTCTAGCATCTAGGAGTGACTAGAAGGGAAGGATGCCGTCAGTTGGGCCAGTGCACCTGAACTCTGCCCACGGCTGGGAATTCCACAGCCAGCCCGGGTTTCATTGTCTTTCACCATCATCAGAATTGGCTTCTTGGATAGTTCTCCTTTACTGATTGCTTGCCACCTTCCCACATGTTGTCTTACTGACCTAAGAGAAAAGAAATATTTTCCTTGAACTTTTGTAGTTTGAATATACATCTTGATTTGATTACTGCCTGAGAGAGGACAGTGTCTTAGTCTGTTTGTGTTATGATAAAGGAATACCCGAGGCTGAGTGATTTATAAAGAAAAGAGCTTTATTTGGCTCATGGTTTTCTGCAGGCTGTACAGGAAGCATTGCACCAGCAACTGCTTTGGGTGAGGGCCTCAGGCTGCTGCCACTCATGGCAGAAGGTGAAGGGGAGCCAGCATGTGCAAAGATCACATGGCAGGAGGAGAAGCAAGAGAGAAAGGAGGGAAGGTGTCAGATTCTTTAAACAACCAGCTCTTGTGGGAACTAATAGAATAAAAACTCGTTCACCACCCTCCCACTGCCCCCAGAGAGGGCATTAATCTATTTATGAGAGACTCTCCTCATGACCCAAACACTTCCCATTAGGCCCCACCTCCAACATCAAGAATCAGATTTCAACATGGGATTTGGAGGGGTCAGGCATCTAAACTGTAATGGAGAGCAGCATTCAATCTTTTTAAAGATATATTTCTGTTCTCTGAAATTCAACAATGGAAGTTTATAGATTTATAGTAAGCCTGAGAGACTGAACAGGGCAAGAAGCATAATACAGTCTACGAGGGCTCTTGACATCCTCGGTCCTTGCTGCTGGAGAATTTGGGGAGTGAGGAGAAGAGGTGTTTGGTGTTCTTTCAACAGATTTCTCTTAGCAATACTTCTTTTCCATTCATCCATCCTACAAACCATTATGTATTATTTACTAAGTGCCTTACTGAATGCCAGGCATTATATTAGATACCGAATATTAATAGCAATGAACAACTATTACAGTCCTTGTCTACCTGGATCTTACCATCAATCCAGGCTTGGACTGCACTTTATGGGGAAGTAGTGGTTTCATAAATGTGTACCTTTCTATTATGAACATCAAATTGTCTTGATAATGTACCCTTGGTGGAAAGACTAAGGACTTTATTGTTGGGCAGACCTCAGCTTGAACTTCAGCTTTGCCACTCCGGTGCCATTTTGGGCAAGTTATTTAACAGAGTCTCATTTTTAAAATCTAAAATAACTTTCTGCAAGATTTATGTACTAGATTGAGCAGGGCTAGATGTTCTAACAAATAACCCCCCAAATTCCAATGGGTTAACATAGTAGGTTTCCCTCGTGCTCCTTGAACAGGCCAGTGTGTTCTTAAGAGTGCTCCTGGCTTTACTCTGCTTGGTCATGTAGAGACCCAGGTTCCTTCTATTTGGTAGCTCTGCTGTCCTCAAGGATCCCATGGTTTATGTCCCTTCAAGAGAAGTGGAAAGAGAGAGTAAGAATAAGGCATACTGCTTAAATGTATTGATATAGAACTGATACACATTACTTCTATTCATATCCCGTTGACAAGGAGTAGCCCCGTGGCTCAGCCTAGTTGCAGGTGAGACTGGGAGCTCTAACCCCTAATTAGGCAGCTTCTCCTAGCAACAGCCTTACCCTGTGGAAAGGAGAGCATCCATTTTGGAGGACAGTAGTGATCTGAGGGTTAAATAAGAAAATGTACGTAAATTGTCAGATGCATAGGAGATACGTAATAAATGTATTCTTCTATTAATAACATCCATTGAGTCGATAAATATTTACTATGTGTGACCAAAACGTTTTGCTAAGTATTGAGGCCACAAAGATAAATAATAAGATACCTGCCCCCAAGGAACTTTAAGTCTGATGTGTATATATATATGTATCTATATTTATATAGATAATTTTCATTTGAGCTTGACATCATTTGATCATTAGAAAAAACTGGGAATAAATGTGCTCTACTCTGTACAGTCAGCTTTCTGTCTGTCCACCTATCCTCCTTTCATTGAATGGTTCCTATGTGTAAGGCCTAGCGATGAGCAGTAGGAGGGACAGCAGTAAAGTAGGGAAGAGATGGAAGATCACTGGGAATGTGGTTTCACTTTGCCCCGATGTAGCAACTGTTGATACACCAGATGCTGGTGTAAGTAGCTACTGAATTGTTTTTGCCACCTCTCTTAATCAAGCTTTGAAGATAAGAATGAGAAACAATTAGTTTATTTCATATTTTTTACATTTTTTGTGATGTTTATTTTTGTCCTCTTCAACATAGCAAAGCCCAGAGGTAGTCAGCCAGCTGAGGCTGTTTATAAAACATCCATGTTGGCGGCCTGGATATCACTGCTGGTTAATAGCTGTCAAACTCTAAACTCTGTAGTCTAGTGAAACAGAGGATCAGGAGCCAGTTTCAGAGGGAAAATCCAGCTTTTCTAATTACTAATTTCCTTTCTCTCCTTAGCCTGCACAAAGAAGGTTGAGAAGAAGTTTAGTTATGAGCTGTGTACAGCTACAACAAATAGAGTCAGTAGTAAATAAAATGGTTGTCATGAGTCTTTGGAGAAGGATTTCTTATTGTGTCCATAGATTGGAGTGGTCCTTGAGGATGTTAATTACGTTGCTCCTTGTTGCAGTTTATGACCTACCTTCTATTTGGGGTAATTGGGTCTAGGGGATCTGTTCTTTGCCATGGAAAATGGCCAGTTTGGTCTCAGGTTTATGACCATAAGAAAGCAGTTGTCCAAATTTTCCGCCTCCTCGATATTTGCAATGTGCAATTCTGGAAAAGGGCTCCTTGATTCAGAAATTGGCCTTTGTCGTAGGGATGCTAGGTCAGGAGGCAGGGAGGGGAATAATGGAAAAGAGAGCTGAGATCACCGAGTTACTCAAGACTGCCGAGTTAATTAATAGCTGATAGTCAGCGCTAGTCACTGCATTCAACATTTCAAAGCATTTAAAAAAAATTCTTGGCAACATCCCTGTGAGATAGATACTACCGTAATCACTGCTAGATGAGGAAACCAGGGCTTAGGTGGTTCAATATTTTCCCCCATATCATGCTTCTGACAGTTAGTTGGTGGAGTCAGGATTCCCATGAGGAAGTCTGACTACAGAGCCCAGGTTTCTGACCATGATACTACACTGCTTTCCTGATTTATACATTCAGTGGCTACAATGCTCTGATTTTTTTTTTTTTTACTTAATTAGCAAAAGTGAAAAGATGTATCTGTTGGTTTGGATGTCAAAATCCATCCAGAGGAACATAAAACTCACTTCTTGGTTTTAGTTACTGGAAAAATGGCTACTATTGAAGGAGATTAAGAAAACAATAGATTGGATTTTCTATGTCGTTTTGATCTTGAAATCATTTTAGACATATTGTCCATTTAGTCTTTTAACAATAGGTTAGAGTTACAACACAAGACAGCCTGGGGAGCTGTTGGCGAGGCATGATTGATTTTGAAATGTGAGGATGTGAAATTTGAAGGGGTCAGGGTGGAATGATATGGTTTAGCTGTGTCCCCACACAAATCTCAACTTGAATTGTATCTCCCAGAATTCCCACATGTTGTGGGAGGCACCCAGGGGGAGGTAATTGAATCATGAGGGCTAGTCTTTCCCATCCTAGTCTCATAATAGTGAGTAAGTCTCACAAGATCTGGTGGGTTTATCAGAGATTTCCACTTTTGCTTCTTCCCAATTTTTCTCTTGCTGCCGCCACATTAAGAAGTGCCATTCAGCCTGTAATCCCAGCACTTTGGGAGGCCGAGGCAGGTGGATCACGAGGTCAAGAGATCGAGACCATCCTGGTCAACATGGTGAAACCCCGTCTCTACTAAAAATACAAAAAATTAGCTGGGCATGGTGGCGCGTGCCTGTAATCACAGCTACTCAGGAGGCTGAGGCAGGAGAATTGCCTGAACCCAGGAGGCGGAGGTTGCGGTGAGCCGAGATCGCGCCATTGCACTCCAGCAGCCTGGGTAACAAGAGCGAAACTCTGTCTCAAAAAAAAAAAAAAAAAAAAAAAAGAATTGCCATTCACCTCCTGTCATGATTCTGAGGCCTCCCCAGCCATGTGGAGGCCAATTAAGTCCAATTAAACATCTTTTTGTTTCCAGTTTCAGGTACGTCTTTATCAGCTGTGTGAAAATGAACGAATACAACTTGTTTACAGGCTTGTCAGCATCCATATACGCACAGCGCTAAATTGGATGCTCAGTATATGGTAGATTTTTAATACACTGACACTTTGTGCAACTCAGTTGATTCCAGTGAGAAATTATGTGTGGTAGTAGAAAGCCCACCTAGACCCAAATTGTTTGAATCCTGGTAGTAGTCCTTATTAGTATGACTATAGCAATAGTTGCTTAACCTTTTTGAGTCTTAATTCAATAGCAATACTAGCTTACAGAACCATTGAAGAGACCAAATGGAATGGCACGTGTGAAAATGCCTGGTAACTTCACTGTTGCTTGCACCTTTTGCTGTCTGCCTTCCTGCCATCCCTTCTGCTGGCCAGTATCAGGAGTCATGGGGGGCACCGTATGCAGTTATTTATATTCAGGCCACGGGTGCTGCAGAGAAGAGAGCCCATTAAAATTTGATGGTGTTCCCAGGGGCTGCTGGGCTGGAGAGGTAAGACGGAAGAGAAGAGAAAGAATGAGAAATAAGAATAATCAGAAATTTTGCAGCTTTTGAAGAAGGAGGGCACAGGCTTATGGTTTAGGATCTGTTTGTATGAGTGCCTGCCTATGGGTTGTATTTGTTCCTGCCTGAGGTTGCATCAAAGTACATCCGCATCTATATTTCATCGACATACTCCATACCATATTCTCCTAAGGAGAACTCTTGAGTGTGAACCACGTGGCAGTTGAGTTTCCTTTGCAGCTTGCTTGCTTGATCAGTGATTTTGCCGAAAGAATGTAAAAGCCTTTTCCTTCCTTTGGAGAAACCATAACTTATTTAGATCAACTGCTCCAGAATGGGATTCCTCTGTCTTTTCTGTTTATATCCTTTCTGCCTTTTACTAATCCGCTCCTTGATGTTCTGTTGTGTGGGAAGCAGCCCGAGATCCAGCTTCCTAGGGAGCTAGTCGCCTTCCTCTGTGCTCACTTAGCACTTATCTGTACTTTATCTCCGTCAACAGGCATTTGTGTCCCCTCTGTTACTTTCATAGTCCTCTTGTTTCTTCACTGAGATTGAGGGCAGGCGTCATGTTCTCCTTTTCCTGTTCTCTAGGCTGACTTGTATATCTATTCTTAGACCCATAATAGATACCCAAAAAAGGTGAGATGAGTGAGAGGTGACAAGCAGGGTTCTGTTCATACCTGTCCATGGAGCTGGGTTGGGTGGGAGATATGGGAACCATGAGTCCAGCTTATGCCTTATCCTCCACGGTCACTCATACTCTGCCCGGGGTATGTTTCCTGCTCCTGAACCCACATAGCAGGCATAAGCATCTAGGCTATAACCAAACCGTAGGCCCAGGAGCAGTGAGAACATGGGTGCTAAGCTCACAGTCCAGCTGTGGGACTGAGGCTGAAGGTAGAAAGATGGCCAGGCTAGGTGGCTCATCCCTGGAATCCCAGCACTTTGGGAGGCTGAGGTGGTGGATCACCTGCGGTCAGGAGTTTGAGACCAGCCTGGCCAACATGTTGAAATCCCATCTCTACTGAAAACACACAAAATTACCCAGGCGTGGGGGCACACACCTGTCATCCCAGCTACTCAGGAGGCTGAGGCAGTGGAATCTCTTGAACCTGGGAGGCAGAGGTTGCAGTGAGCCGAGATTGCACCACTGCACTCCAGCCTGGGCGACACAGCAAAACTCTGTCTTAAAAAAATAAAGAAAAAGAAAACTGGGTGATGTGGAGTGGGGTCCTTTGATCAGGACTCTGAGGAGGCTGATGTGTTTCTCCCTTCCTGTTTCAGAGGCAGCCCACGCCACTTAGCCAGTTAACTTGGAAGAGTCTATTTTCTGTGTGCGTGTTTATTGTTTTTTTGTTTAAAATAAATGATGTGTTAATAGGGCCAATTGTTTGCATGACACAGATTTCTTTTTTTTTTTTTTTTCCAGTGAGTCTCTCTTCCCCTCTCCCTACTCTTCCTGGACAGTTAGCAAAGTGTTTGGTCTTTGGTTTGGATGAATAATTGATTCAGAAGCTTTGTGAAAGATTCATGGCCCATATGCTGGGGCAGCAGCATGCGGTGTACGGGTGTGTGGCAGCAGCACCTCATTACAGAGGTCGAGCCTCTCCCTAGCTTGGTGCAGGGGCTGTGCAGGCCGCCATTGGGGGCAGAGCAGGTTGCACGTGGTCTTTCTCTCATGTTCTCTTAAAAGGAGAGTGCTGGAGCTTCTTCCAGAAAAGCAAGGTTCTTTATTGTTGTATCTCTTCCAGACCAGTGATTCTGGTTTGGGTCGGATTCGTCAGTGAACTGGAGTTTTCCCCTCTAAGCCAACACTTCACTCTCCCCAAGCCGAATAGCTGATTTGATGTTCAAAGGATTGAGGAAAGGAGATATCTTGCCTGCCTTCCTTTACATTACAGTACTTCAAACCTTCCCAAGCAGGGGACATTTTTTTCTTTGGATCTTTGCCTAGACACTCCCTGCTAATACACTAATTTTATTTCCTTGTGTATCTGCTTCACTAGAGATGGAGAACACCTGGTTACCATTCACTTTATAGGTCTCCCTTGTCTTTGAAGACTGTTATTGCCTTCTTGTGTGCATGAGGCAGTGGGACTGCCTGTGGCAGAGTGATGTTCCCTATCTACAAAACCTGTCAGTATCTGACACTCCCGAAGGTGTCCTGGTCTTTAGAAGCTGGCTTAGGAAAAATAAGTTGGTTACATTAGACCTGAACCAAGTTCTTTGTCTCTTAGGCAGTCAGATCTCACATTTATTATAGGGAATCGAGACAGAGAGAGTGTATGAATAAAATTCAAGACTGATGAAGATGTGGCCGTTTGGTTATTGATCGTTTGGGCTTTTTTTTTTTTTTTTTTTTTTTTTTTTTTTTTTTTTAGTAAGATCATAAAAAATTACACAAAAATGTGTTTTCTGGCACAGTTTTAAAGTTATGCTGATCATATTTAGGTCTCTAATCCATATGGAGTTTCTTTGCATGTACTACGTGAGGTATGACTATACCTATATGTTTTTCTGCCACTTCTCAACTCCACTGAGTGAATACGAATCCTACAGCTTTGGCCCACTGATTCGTAATGTCACTTCTGTTTGTATACCAAATTCCCATATATATGTGGTCCATTTTTGGGCTTTCTATCCCCTTGGCAGTGATTAATTACTGTATTTTTAATAAAGCTTTTTGATGATTGGTAGTGCCAATTTTCCCTTCCCACATTTGTCTTTAAAATTGACTGATCTTAGGCATTATAGTTTCATGTGAATTAGAAGTAACTTGTCAAAATCTTCAGATTTTGTTTGGAAATGCAGTGGATTTATTGACTAATTTGGGGAAAATTAACATTTTCACAATGTTGAATCTTACAAGTATTTCTCCATTTATTTGGGATATATTTTAGAGCCGATTATAGTTTTGGATTTTTTTTTTTCACTTGTGACTTACACATCTTTGTTACGGATTTTTTTCTATATCCTAAAATTTTATTACTCTTGTGAATGATTTAATTTTTTTCATTTCTTATAGAATGTTGCGAATGTATAGGAATGTTAGTTTTTATTTGTTGATGCTATACCCAGTAATCATGTAAAAGTTTGTTAATTAAAACCATGTTTGTAGATTTTTTTAGATTATATAGGTAGAAAATTATATTAACTACAAATAAGTGTTATTGTATTTGTTTCTTTCTAGTTCACTTAGTATATATTTCTTTTTCTTAACTTACTGCCCTAAACAGAACTTCCGGGAAGATGTCAAGTAATGGCAGTAATAGAAGGCTGTCTTATCTTGTTCCTTATTTAAAGTTTCACAGTGAAGACAGATGTTCCTCATAGTTTTATGGTGAATACTCTTTTCTTTTCTTTTTTTTTTTTTGAGGCGGAGTTTCACTCTTGTTGTCGAGGCTGGAGTGCAATGGCGCAATCTCAGCTCACTGCAACCTCCACCTTGGGGTTTCAAGTGATTCTCTTGCCTCAGCCTCCCAAGTAGCTGGTATTGCAGGCATACCCCACCATGCATGAGTAGTTTTGTATTTTTAATAGTGATAGGGTTTCACTGTGTTGGTCAGGTTTGTCTTAAACTCCTGACCTCAGGTGATCTGCCCATCTTGGCCTCCCAAAGTGCTGGGATTACAGGCATGAGCTACTGCTCCCGGCGGTGATTACTCTTAATAAAGGAACTAAAGAATAATTGTTAAACTAATGTCAATAATAGCTCAATATTTTTATCTAATTCATAAACTCAAAGGTTTTGGAAGTTCATTCTGTAGAGGATTAAACATTGATGTTTTTGTGGGTGCTATTAAAAATTCAGCTAAAAAGTTTAGCATTAACAATAAGCTTATTTGTTTTTGGAGTGATAATATACATAGAATTTTGATGAAACATGGTGTGATTGTATAAACAAAGTTTTTACGAAATTAAGAAATCTATGGAACAGAAACCTGTGAGATGAATTGTAGGAACACAGAATTCATTATCATAGCCACACAAGGTGTGGAATTCCAGAGGTTGAAATAGAGACTACATAGTGGATGCAGTGTACACTGGTTGGGTGATGGGTGCACTAAAATCTCAGAAATCACCGCTCAAGAACTTATCCATGTAACCAGAAAGCACCTGTACCCCCAAAACTATTGAAATAAAAATGAAAAATAAGAAAAAAACCTGTAGGCAAATAGAATCAGTAAAAAAAAGTGACAAGAAAAAACCGTTCAGCAAGTTCATCAAAAAGCAAGAAAGGAGAGAAAGGAAACAATTATAAAGTGAGGCCCAACAGAACGTAGGAAAGGAGAAGTAAGTCCTAACTTAATAGCAGTTGAAACAAATGTAACAGATTAAACTTATTTTTTAAAAGTCAGAGGCCCTGTGACTTTCATTTTTGGATATGTTTGAATGACTAAGCTAAATAAAGTGACACTAGAAAACTGAAAATAGAGGAGGTGGCAAAGGCTATTCTAGACAAATGCCAAATGAAAGAAGGTGAATATAATATTAAAAAAATGAAAGGCGAAAACACTGAAGGAGACAATAATGACTTATTTCATTGTGTTAAAAAGAAAATAATTGAAGCACATTTAAAAGTTATGCACCATCAGAATAAATGTCGGTTAAAAATGTAAAGGTGACTACCAGGTAAGGAGAGTTCCAACTGGTTTTGAACAAAATGCAACAAAAATTTAGAGGTCTTTATAACAAAGTTCAATATCAGGCACTTAGGTTGATTTACAAAGTAGATCCTCAGAGGCTTAAACATTTATAAAATGTTTCCCCACCCTCATTTGTCTTTAAAATTAGCTAATCTTAGGCATTAGAGGTCCTGAACTAAGTTTTGAATGATAATGGGCAACAAAGAGAGAAAACGTATACTGCAGTTTAGACTTTTTAAAAATTCACCACCACCATCGTCACAAAACGTATGTAGTTCAGCTACTCTGTGTTTTTGAAATTTTTGATACAACTATAATGTGCGTGTCTAAGTATATTTTCACGTATACATGTAAAATACATTTCAACCATATATATACACACACACATTTACATTCACACACACTTATATAATACAGACACCCATACTCATGCACATATAAAGGATTACCTTTAAATTTTTAACCACTCTGTTGTTGTCTTTTATCCTTTGTGGCTGATGGTACTTCTAATATCAACATGATTCTTTCTTTCTTTTTGTTTCTGTGACAGTCTCAGTCTGTTGCCCAGGCTGGAGTGCAATGGTGTGATCTTGGCACACTGCAACCTCTGCCTCCTGGGTTCAAGTGATTCTTCTGCTTCAGCCTCCCGAGTAGCTGGGATTACGGGCATGCACCACCACACCTGGCTAATTTTTGTAATTTTAGTAGAGTCAGGGTTTTACCATGTTGGCTAGATTGGTCTTGAACTCCTGACCTCAGGTGATCCACCCACTTCAGCCTCCCAAAGTGCTGGAATTACAGGTGTGAGCCATTGTGCCCTGCCAACATGATTATTTATTTATATAAAATGTTTGTTTCCACTTTCATTAGAAACATTAGCATTTTTCCTTATTTTTGGCACTGTAAGATTTTGCTAATATGTGTCTTATATGATGGTCTTAATTTATTTTTATTTTTATGGCATTTTAAAGTTTCTATTTTTATTCAATGCTGGGAAGTACTTTTGAATGCTTCTCTTCCTTTCAAATTTCTTCCCTTCTCCACCTCTTAATTTTGTCCTCTCTCCATTTTATCTGTTCTTTATCTCTAGCATTCATTTTCAATGATGTTGGAACTCCTTCCCTCTATTTTTAATTTTCTCTTTATATTTTTCATCTTTTTCTTACTCTGCATTGATTTCTGGGAACATTGCTCAGTTCCATTTTTCACATCTCAAATTCAGCTGTCTGTTTTGCCACTCAGTCTACTTAATCATTTTAAAAGTTTTCAGTTATCAAAATTTTCAATTGTACTGTCTCTAGGTAATTTTGTAAAATGTTGGCAATATTCTTACACTTTTCTCTTCGCTGATAATTATATGTCTTCATTCTCACTGAGTACAAATTCTTTGATTGTTGAATTTGTTCTCTCTCTCTCTGTGGTGTTGAAATTCCCCAAGTTTTTGGTGATTCTTGATTGTAATGTCATCTTCTGTCTAGCATGTCTGTTTGTGCAAACGTCTTAGAGGGAGAACGCCTATGAAGCTAATAGTTTGGCAAGGGTATGGAAGTGGTGAGACCTGCTGCTGGATGGGTCACTTTGATGACCAGTCCTCTGGGGGTAGGCACCTCCTGTTCCTCTCTGGCAGGGAAAGGCCTGAAAGCACTGCCCCATCTTTCTCATCTTACCCTGCTTGAGGGCAGATTTTCCTTTATTGCTGCTTGGTCTGAGGGATAAGGTGAGGTGAGGAGGAGGGTTAAAGTGATTGCTTGATCCTCCTGCTGCGGAACCCGAACTATCACCCTGTCGGTTACCTGGATCCCATCAGATCCCATGTCCACCCTCTGTAGATGGGAGCACATGTGGTGATATACCCGTATTTAGAGTAGTCATATTATCTTCTGAGGGTTGGTGGCTGTAGTTTCTTTTTCTTTTTGAGTCAGAATTTCCCTCTTGTTGCCCAGGCTGGAGTGCAGTGGCACGATCTCAGTTCACTGCAGCCTCCACTTCCCAGGTTCAAGTGACTCTCCTGCTTCAGCCTCCCAAGTAGCTGGGATTGCCGGGAGGCGCCACCGTATCTGGCTAATTTTGTATTTCTAGTAGAGATGGGGTTTCACTATGTTGCCCAGGCTGGTCTCAAACTCCTGACCGCAGGTGATCCATCTGCCTCTGACTCCCAAAGTGCTGGGATTACAGGTGTGAGCCACCACACCTGGCCTGCGGTTTCTTTTTAAAAATCAGATTGTATCTACTTTCTGTCCAGAGGGGATTCATTGTAACATCTAGCCTAGTGAGAATTTGTTTCTCTTTTTACTGTCCGGTGTGGTTACTGTATAGATATAGAAAATGATTTCTAAGAATTTGGTGGAAGGAGGAAGAGGTCACAGTGCTTGATGTCTGTTGTATGACTATTGCCGTTTTATAGATGAAGACAGGGAGGTACAGTGAAATGAAGAAATTTACCCAGATAAGAGGCCACCTACTTTATAGGACTAGTTTGGGAATTATTAAGCTAATGCATATAAAGCACTTAGCATAGTACCTGAAATAGATTGGAACCACAAAAATGGCAGCTATTATTTTTCCCAGAGCCAACAAAAGAGCTGGCTGATAAGAGGCGCTAATAAAATACATATTGAGTGGATGAAAAATCACCAAACCTTTACATTTCTGCAGTTTGCCGAGATCTTGTAGAAGTTAGTTGGATAGGGTGCCCTGTTCTAGTGTGTTCTGTCCTAATGTATTTATGTAATAAAGCTGTGGGTTTCTGACCATTTGATTCTTATCCTATCAGCTCAAGATTTTACGTTTTTACTTATTGAGTTCTCGGTGCTTGAAACCATTAAGTCTTTCTGCTCTGTCATGTAATATGATTGTAAATAAATTAGGTAATGAGTTTTAAAAAATCAGTTGTGGTTAATCTCTCATGTTCAGAGAACTGAAAAAGGTATTGACTTCTGCTTTAAGGGAGCTTATGTCCTAATTTTCGTATACATATACATTACATGTATATTTATATATGCTGCATGAGAAAGATGTTCTTCGTTTGGTGTTTCTGTATTGAATACCAGCATTCGGCACATTGTCTGGCACAGAGCAGGTGTTCAATAAAGTACTGCTGATTCGATGGAATCTTTTTCCTGTGTTATATGCAAATGTACATGTATATGTAAATTCGAATGCAAATCTATGCTTTCCTGGGACCCATAGTCTAGGGGAAGAGAGTGACTGTTAAAAAGCAATTGCAATACATCACTGCAGTAATGCTCTGTTGAATGTATTCTGGGAGTATGGAAGAAGGAAAGGTGACTGGGGAAAACCATCACAGAGAGCTGGTATTTATTTAAGCTTGATGTTGAAGATGGGTAGGGAATTGCCAAAGAGAATGTCAGAAAGGGCATTCGATCAGGGAAAGTGGAGGGTGTCACCCTAAAGAAAGCAAACTGACTAGCAAAGTCCTGAGAGTCTACAAAGTGAAAATCTGTTCAGTGATATAATGGTAATCTGAAAAGGCTTCTGTTGAATTTTGAAAAAGATCATGCGAAGATGATAAGCGTGGTTTCACAAAATACAATATGATTCTGCCATTCTTTGCTTAAAGCTTTTCAATGGTTTGTTGCTTTCTGCAGCAGCGTACAAGACCCCTCCTGACCTGATCACATGCAGCCTGCCCTCCAGCTATGCTGGACTACTTGTGCTTCCTTGAATTGTGTGCTATTTCATGCCTCCTTCCTTTTGAACTTGCTCTTTTGCCTGCCGTGACACCATCCCTGCTGTACCCCTGGCTGGCATCCGTTTAGCTAAGTGACTGTTCCCTGACTCTGCTTCCTCCGTGTTTCCCTCCATCTTCCCTTACCCCTTGATCAGGCTAACCCTGAACTTCACTCGCACATTTGACATTAGTATCTCCTCCACTAGTGGCTGCTCACCGAAGGCTTGAAGGCAGGGGTTGTGTCATATTCTCTTTGAACTCCCTGTGGGTCTAGCACTTAGTGGTCATTCAGCAAATATTACCAAATGAACAGATAATGACTGAACAAGCGAATGAATGAATGGCAGATTTGAAAGGGGAAAGAATTCAGGAAGACAGGCAAAATATTTCAAAGATGACTTTAAAGCCAAATGAAGAAATGCCAGGTTGATCCATCCAATCTTTGTCATGTGATCGTCTTCATGGGAGGAAGAATATATTATTCCCCATCTGCTTCCCCTTCTCTAATGGTCTTTTTACCGTTACTCATGCTCTGTATGAGGCTCTCAACCCAGGTGTCCCACAAGTCTGAGTCCACCTGAAGCTTTTCTTGAGTTGAGTAAAAGTAGCAGAAAAAACTGATAAGCATTTTTCTTAGTAGAAATCCTTCCTCTGAGCAGTAACCTCCGAATATTATGAATAAAACTATTGCATTACTTAATGGATAAGACTCATGTTAAAATTCACCTTTTTCCCACAGAAGGCAGACTGAGAGTTTAGCCTTTGCTTTCAGTGGCCATACGTAAAAGTGATAAGCAGTGGAGCTTGTGTTCAAATAGGACAGAGGTCAAATTTTAGAAACCAGGATGCCTGATTTCAGGTTCCCCTGTCTTACAACGAATAACCATGTTTCCTATTTGGTTCCTGTTCGGTCTCTGTCCTCCTTACCATCACCATCAGCAGATGCTCAGTGAACAGCTCCAGCTTGGCGGGACATCCTGTTGTGTGCTGGTGTTGCACATTGAGAGCCTTCAGATTGCTTATCATAAGGGAGATGGAGAATCTTCACAAAATCCCCCTGATGTAAACACACTTTCTAGATCCCTTGTGGAATTTATTGTAATTCTATCCATGCACCCAGTAAACATCAGAGGGCTTTGAGTAGGTGCCTTATCGTCAGGAATGCCCTGTGTCCTCATCTCGCAAACCATGGCCCCTGTGTTTAGTACCCTTGTCTCTGTGCTCTGTGGCAACGTGGTATTTTATGTGGCTTTTATGTGGTAGTTTGTATTCCTTGTATGTCTGGCATTTAGTTGTTAGTAATATTTGATGAATATTGAACAGACTAACAAATGAATGACACATATGAAAGGGAGAGAATTCAGAAGGAATGTGATGGGGCTTAGAATATGCTCCCCAGTATATGGCACCTTGTCATACTCAGTGTTTGAAGCTAAAGGAATTTGAGAAACAATGTGTGCAGGAAGGACTCTCTGGCCTTCCCCTGAAACAGCTCATAGAATGCTCACGTGAGAGGTGGCCTCCCATCCCTGGGGGAGAGGAACATCCTGATCCCCGAAGACAGAGGGGCACTGAGAGGGATATGAAAAAACAGGCCTCGCAAAGTCTCTCCCTAGTTTACTGTACTTAGCCCCCACCACTTTGTCCTATTGTATTTTTCCATAATTTTTCACTCTCCATCAAACCTTGGATTAAAACAATCAGGTATAATCATTTCTTGGGGTCTTCATTTCCTTATGAAGACTCCTGTGTCATGTAAAAGTTATACAGGCAATCCCCAAATTCAAAATCAGGAAATGCTCCAAAATCTGTAACTTTTCGTAACATGGTATTCTAAGGAAATGCTCAGTGGAGCGTTTCAGATTTTGGATTTTTGGATTAGAGATGCTCAAGTGCTAAGTATAACACAAATATTTCAAAATAAAAAGAAGACCCAAATTCAGAACGCCTCTGCTCCGAAGCATGTTGGATACAGGATCTTTAACCTGTGTTAAAGAAATCTATATGCTTTTCTTTTGTTAATTTGTCTTTTATTATAAACCCCAGCTGAGAGCCTGGAAGGGTAAAAGGAAAAGGTTTTATCCTCCACTGCACAGGCAAACTATCACAACGATGTTCTTAAGGTCCTAAAATTCTTAAGATTTAACAGGTTTTTAGGCAGAAATGGTGTACCTTCCATTTTTAAAGAAGTTGAAGCTTTACATCCAACATTCTATTGCCAAATAATAACAGTTAAAAAGATACACATAAAAAAAGGTGGAGAGAATTTCTAAGGAATAGAGTTTTAGGAGCTAGAGGTACTAGAAGTTATGAGTTTCCCAGTTATGTAGACAGTGAAAAAAAGGGGAAAGGAGTGATTTGTAGTTTGATGGTAACAGGATCATTGAGAGCCGCACAAACAGAAGTAAATTGATGCTCATCTTCCAGATTAGTTGAGAAAAGCCTAATTAGCTAATGAACAGTTCCAGTCCTATGTTCTGAAAGGCTGTTTCTGGGCAAGCCGCAGTGCTTAGCAGCAGCTGCTAAAGCATGTGGACATGCTAACACCAAGCAGAGGAGCACATGTTACGTTTTGACCTGCAAAGGCCCGTCTTTTTGAGTTACACATTCTTTAAGGAGTATTAGACATCTTGTTTCTTCATGTAACAGAGAAGTAGCAGTCACCGTGGCATGAACGGTGGAGCCAGACTGCCCGGGTTCAGATCTCAGCTTTGTCACTCACTAGCATAGTGATCATTGCCTCTTGGTCCCTATGTCCTCATGTAAGCCCTTGCTCCCCACCATTGTATCAGGTTTGGTCTGTGTGACCAAGAGAACATGGCAGAAGTGAGGGTGTGGCTTTTGAGGCTAGGTCCTAACAGGCATTGCCACATCGTTCTCGCTCTCTTAGATCACTTGCTTGGTGGGGAAGCAGGTTACCATATCATGAGGACACTCAAGGAGCCCTGTGGAAGGTCACATGATCAGGAACTGGAGACTCCTGCCAAGGCCATGAGTAAGCCATCCTGGAAACCCAGAATAGTCAAGTGTGCAGATAACTGCAACCCCCAGCTGACAGCTTGACTGTGACTGTGGTTGGCTTCTTCACTGCAACCTCATGAGAGATCCTGAGCAAAAGCCACCCTCTCCAACAGAGCCACTCTCAGATTCCTGACTCACTGTGTAAGATAATACATGCTAATTGTTGTTTTAAGCCAACAAGTTTTGCTTTTCAGAAATGTTAATAGGTAGTTAAAGCAAAAGACTTTAGAAAGAACTAGTTTAAAGGACGTCGCTACCAACAGCCTTGACTTGATGAAGAAGTAGTGGCTGATACTGTTAGGCTTTGCGGCTCCACCCAAATCTCATCTTAAATTGTAGTGCCCATAATCCCCATGTTCAAGGGAGAGACCAGGTGGAGGTTATTGAATCATGAGGGCGGTTTTCCCCTTGCCGTTCTCGTGATACTGAGTGAGTTCTCACGAGATCTGATAGTTTTATAAGGGACTCTTCCCCATTTGCTCAGCAGTTCTTCTTCCTGCTGCCTTCTGAAGAGGATGTCTTTCTTGCCTTTTGCCTTGATTTTAACTTTCCTGAAGCCTCCCCGGCCATGCTGAACTGTAAGTCCGTGAAACCTCTTTCCCTTATAAATTACCCAGTCCCAAGCAGTTCTGAATAGCAGTATGAAAACAGACCGATACAGTGGCATGCCTTTTAATTTCCTGATTTATGGAATACCTTTAAAGTCGTGTTTTCTAAAGTAACTTTTGTGGAACACTAGTCCTACAAGATACTTCATGTACAAGGGGTTTGGTGCGTTTATTAGTTTGGGAAACGCTGCATACTGGATCTCCTTCTTGGAAATACACATTGCTCATAAGCGTATTAAAGAATCTAAACAAGTCTTAAGTAAATGTTTTTTTTTTTTGTTTATTTAGCCCATTGTTTCCCAAACTCACATTACCAAGGAATTTTTAAAGTCAAATGTCGAGCAGTAAAATATTAGAGAATACTCTGTAAGAAATATTGTCCTATAGCCCTGATTCTCATATGTAAGCCTACATCAGAATCACTTGGAGAGCTTGTTAAAACACGAGACTGTTGGGCCCCACTCCCGGTGTTTCTAATTCAGATGAGCTGGGGTGGGGCTTGACAATTTACGTTTCTAATAAGATTCCTCCTGATGCTGATGTTGCTGATGGGTGTGTTTGTGTGTGTAGCGGGACCACACTTTGGGAGCCACTGTTCAGTAGGGTTTCAGGTTCACTAGAGCATAAAGAGTGCGCAAATGGCCAATGAGCACATGAAACGGTGTTCAATATCTGCTATGGACTGAATGTTCCTGTTCACAAATTCATATGCTGAAACCCCAATCCCCAATGTGATGATATTTGGAGGTAGGATTTTGGGGAGTTAATTAGTTCACGAGGATGCAGCCCTTGTGATGGGAATAGTGTTCTCAAAAAGGAGAGCCTTAAGACAGCTTGCTTCCACTCTCTGTGTTGTGTGAGAACTCAGTAAGAAAATGGTTCTCTGCAGTGAGAAGAGGGTCTTCACTAGGAACCTGACTTCCACCTTGACCTTGGACCTCCCAGCCTCCAAAACTTTGAGAAATAAATTTCTGTTGTTGAGGCTACCCAGCCTATGGTATTATTTTAAAGCAGCCAGAACTGAGCAAGACAACATCATTAGCCATTAGGGAAATGCAAATAAAAACCATAGTAAGATACCACCTCACACGAGGATGGTTATGATAAAAAAGACAGTAACAAGTGTTGAGCAGGAATATGGAGAAATGTGTCCCCTCGTACACTGCTGTTGGGAATGTAAAATGGCACAGCCTCTTTTAAGCTCTTTAAAACGTTAAACGTAGACCATATGACCCAGCTATTTCACTCTTAGAAATTTTAAGATAAATGACACATGTACCCATACAGAAACTTGTGCATTAATGTCCACAGCGGCAGTATCCACAATAGATAAGAAGAATCCCAAGTGTCCATCAGCGGACGAATGGGTAAAAAATATGTGGCCTGTCAGACAGTGGAAGACTACTCAGCAGTGAAGGGCAACAAAGAGCTGATACTTGCTGTAACGTGGGTGAACCTGGAAAACATATTAAAGACGTTCCTCACAACAGGCTACATATTTTATGACTCCATTTATATGAAAAAGTTCACAATGGGCAAATCTATAGAGAAAGGACATACAATAGTGGTTATGAAAGGCTGGAAGAAGCGAGGTGGGGAGTAATTGCTAATGGAGGTTTTTTGGAGTGTTGAAAGTGTCCTAAAATTAGTGATGATGGTTGCACAATCCTGAATATACTTAAAAAAAAAAAGCTACTAAATTGTATACTTTAGAAGGATAAATTTGTGGTTGTAAATTATAACTCAATACAGCTGCTATAAAAATACATATAGCTTCTAAATTAGGACAGCAACAGAAGTACTAATATCAAATTACAGTATACAGTGTAATTTTATTGTAATCTATAAGGTGCCAGAGGCATACTACAAATGGTGGCAGTGGTGGGTTGGTGCAAACTGAAAATTTAGATGTAGCTGGTTTTAGCAGTTTCTCGCCCTCCTTCCTTCCCGGGAAGATAATAAATGTTGATTGTTGTTTTACCGTGGCCCTGAGTGAGCTGTGGATGTGGTGGGGAAGCAGCAGGCTGACCCCTGACAGTTTGCTAATTAGAAAGAGTGTAAAACCTGCTTCAGAGCTGTCATTCACACAGGTCAGCCAATGACAGATCGCAATATAAAGGGTCACCCTTCCCAGGGTATGGCTGTTTTGGTCATTGTGGTTGGTCGTTTTTGCATTTTAAGAAGGTTTGGAGCCTTAAGCTAGCACAGTGGCTCTCAAAGCTGTAGTGTGTGTCAAAATCATCTGTGGTTCTTGTTTAAAATGAAAAATTTGGCCCTACCCCCAGAGGGTAAGGAATCTGCCTGTTTAGCAAGCACTCAGATAATTCTGATGCAGTTGGCTCATGGAACACAGTGAAAATGTTTCAGCTCAAAAAAATGTCTTGCTATGTTGAGGTGCACATAAACGTGCATGGGGCTGATCTAATCAACCCCAGGAGAGTAGTCACTTCCAAAAGGAGGGGACGAAAACTGGCTGGGCAGAGCCTTACCTGTGTCTGAAACTTCCGGGTCTTTTAAAACATGATTTGAAAGAAACAACAGAAAATATTATCCCCTGATATATATAAGATTATGTTTGTTGTGCCTTTTGCCTTGTGACTATTTGAAACACTCCGTAAGTATATAGAAATATTTTGTCATATTTGGCATTTTAGATGTTCGTCCATTCCTGGGGTTTACTGCACTGGGGCAGGGAGGACAGTAGTCCAGTTGCTGTGCTCCCCATGTCCTGTACGACTTTGGGGGGACGGCAGTGCCCCCAGCATGGAAGCCCCCCATGCCGAGGTGGGAGACTTCTTCCTCCCACATGAGGGTCTGGCCTTGACTACTCCTGGCTCCACACAGGCTGTCCCTCAGGGCAGGTGGCAGAAGCTCAAGAAGCTGCAGAAGAGAATTTCTCCTGAGAGAACAGGGCGGAGAGGAGGCACGAGAACCCCGAAGCCTGCCTGCTTTACCCTAATGGTCTTCTGTTCAGCTAGTGTGGATTCCATATTTGGATCACAACAGTTGTCGCCTGCCTTTTTTTTCTTTCATAGCTTTCAAGACCCCTTTCACTTCCCCCCGTCTCCAGGAGGGAGGGATTTTTTTTTTTTCCCTGACGCAAGGCTTCCCCAGGGACCCTCAGTCCAATCACTTTCTTTGCTGTTCCTTCAGGAATATTCTTTCTGTGATCCCATTACACTGAAGTGCAGATGAGAGCATCATGTGTGCCTCCAGGGGCTTGGGGGAGGAGCCTAGAGAGCCATCCTGGGGTGTGGGAGAGGGTTGGGGTGCTTCAGGAGACGGCCAGCCTGTGTTGAGAGGGCCGCCGTGGAGAAGGAGCAGCTACCCCGACAGTCTAATAAATGGAGAGTTCACCTCCAGCAGACAGAAGGCACGGTTTGGAAGGGAATGTGTGCCAAGTTGCCAAGTTTCACAGCAGTCTCGGGCCAGTTGGGAAGCCTGCCAGCCTGTGCCATCCTTGAGAAAGAGGAGGCTGGCAGGGAGGGCTGTGGCCAGAGAGCTGGGAGCCCTGGGCTCCTGCGAGCTCCTTCCTTCCTGGAACCTCTGCCCTGTGGTGAGAGTAGTTAGTGCCCTTCCTTTGGCTTGTGGAGTGGTGAGAAGGAATTAGGGCACTTGGAAGACCGCTGATTTCTAATCCTGTAGTTGCCCCCAGGCCTCAGTCCCCTTGACCTTCTTCCTCAGCGCCTCAATCTTCCTGCTGCCCGTGGTCCCTGCTGGGAGGCTGCCTTCTGTTTACCCTCTCAAATGGTCCCCCTTCCCTTCCCAGACCTGCTGTCCTTGATGTGGAAAGTTTCTAAAATTATGTGAGGGACTGTTTGGGGGTAGAGAATCTGGAAACCATCATTCTCAGCAAACTGACACAAGAACAGAAAATCAAACACCGCATGCTCTCACTCATAGGCGGGTGTTGAACAATGAGAACACATGGACACGGGGAGGGGAGCATCACACACTGGGGTCTGTCGGGGGGAAATAGGGGAGGGACAGCGGGGGGTGGGGAGTTTGGGAGGGATAACATGGGGAGAAATGTCAGATATAGGTGATGAGGAGGAAGGAAGCAAACCACATGCCACGTGTGTACCTATGCAATAATCCTGCATGTTCTTCACATGTTCCCCAAAACCTAAAATGCAATTATATATATATATATATATATATGTAAAGAAGGAGACTCTTAGTAGACACCACTGCCCACCCATTCAGTGCCAAGCGTGGGGCCAGCTGCTGTGGTGATAAACACACCCTCGTCTCCACACTTAAGAGCCGGGCAGACAGCGCACACACAGCAGCTCCTGTTCTGCGTCCTCCTGACAGCTGCCCACCTCTCAGGACATGAGGTGCTCTGGACATCCGTGTTGGGCCGCTTTGAACCCGGGGGATTTGGTGTCTGGCGTTCGCCTGGGGTAGGAAGGAGTGACCCAGGTACTGGGCTCACCCCTTCCCTGCCTTCTTCGTGCCTCACAGTGTCTCAGGTTCTGCCTGTCCTTTTAAATCGGGCGATCTGTTCTTCCCTTCGATGTCACCCTCCCGGCCACCAGCCCACAGCCTCCTCACCTCACAGCTGAGATGATTCCCAGGCTCCCTGGCTGGCCTCCTGCCATCGTTTCCTCCCCAGCTTCAGTCTGTTGACTGCCACGAGAATCTTGCTAAAGCCCTTCTACGGCAAGGCACATCCCTAAATGGGACCCTAAGACGTCTCCCTCTCTCCTGTCCCCGGCTCTGCCCTGTTCTCTGCGGCCTTTGAAGCCTTCCTCGGCGCCAGCACCACATGAACTCGGCTGGTGCTCGTGCCTGCCCCCGACTGGCCGTCTGCTGGGCTCTGTTGTCTCAGAGCCTTCCTTGCTTTCTCACCTCTGTTCATGAGCTGCCCTCCTCTGGAATCCTCTCTCCTCCCCTCTTTCCTATGCATCTTTCCGAGCCTTTCACAACGACACCGGCTAGTGCATTTCCATTCAGAACCTCCGCTCGCTAGAACTAGAGGGGGCCTTGGGGGTCCTTGAGTCCAGCTTCTCTCCAGAGGCCCAGCAAGGGGCAGTAACTTGCCGCTGACTATACACCAGGTTACTCCAGGACCAGACCTCTGACTCCTAGGCCAGTGCTCCTTCCAACACACCATGCTGCCCAAAGATGCGGAGGAAGCATTCTCACCCACGGCTGACTGGGATGTAGTCATCAACAGCCAGCCGCAGAGATGCAGGGGAGTAAATAACGATGTTTGCGGAGGGTTTCTTGTTCATTGCATTTGCCATGCAATTAGCACTTTATTATAGCTTGTTCTCATTCTTACTGTCAGTTCCACACATTGAGCCCTTTATTATATCAGAATATAACAGTGCCTTCTTTGCTAATTACCCTAGGCATAGAAGTCAAAACTGTCTTAAATATCTTTTGTAGTCGACAGCTTCTCCTGAAGTTCTGGGCATGGAGGAGAACTTGCTCTGTACTTGTTAATTCAATGGGTTTCAAGGGTAATGCCAGGCAAGGCTCACATCTGAGCCATTAGTTATGATGGAGACCTGTCCACTCAGCGTCGTCAGCTGGGCCTTCATGTTTCATCTGAGTCTTCCTAGAGCCTCCTGGTTAGAGGTAAGTATGCTCTGCCCTCTGTTCCCATAACACTTTTTTTTGTTGTTGTTTTGAGGCTGAGTCTCACTCTGTCACCCAGGCTGGATTGCTGTGGTGTGAGCTTGGCTCACCACAACCTCAGCCTCCCAGGCTCAAGCGATTCTCCTGCTTCAGCCTCCCGAGTAGCCGGGACTACAGTGTGTGCCACCATGGCTGAGTTCATTTTTGTATTTTTAGTGGAGACAGGGTTTCACCATGTGGCCAGGCTGGTCTTAAGTTCCTGACCTCAAATGATACCCTACCACCTCAGCCTCCCAAAGTCTGGGATTACAGGCGTGAGCCACCATGCCTGGCCTCTGTAACACTTAACTAGTATCTTTATTGCTGCTCGTGTGATATGGATAATTATGAACAGACCCCTGCCGCCTCCTGGCTTCTGTGTTTCTGGGGACAGGAAGAAGTCTTTCTCTGTATGGCCCGTAGGCTGCTTGGTCCACACAATGTCTTGAACATGGTTGTGCTCACACATGGCTGTGGAATTGAATATTATGAATAATGGCACGGTTAACAGTAGCTTACCCTCATGTGGTTTATCTGCGCATTTCCGGGCTTTTTTCCATTGTGTGGCCAAACCCCAGACTGGGACTAGCGCCAGGCTAGGAGGGTTTGGGATGATTTCCAGATGGGCAAAGATAGTTTTGTGTCTTAGAATGTGTCTCTAACCACATCTCAAAACCAAATACAATAAATTCCTTTGGTCTTATCCATCATGTTTCGTTGGCTCAGCCTCTTTCTCTACCAGCCCAGATAATGAAGAGATGGCATTTTTATTGTTTTCTCGGTGGCACAGAGAATAAAACAAGTGCCCAGGTAAAAAGACATAGCAGCATTTTTCAAGCCCCCAAACTTAGACGGTCTGGGAAGGACAGGCTCATCCAGGGGACACAGAAAGGAAAAGCCAGCTGGAAAGGGGAAATCATTCCTCATCGGTGGCCAGCCTCTGAGAGCTGGAAGGTCTGACTTCACTTTACAAATAAAAAAGTCAAAGCCCCACAAAGGGAAGTAGCCCAAAGCCACAGGGATGGTGAAGGAGTAGGGGCGGGAGGAGCGGAAAGAGCCCTGGACTCTTGGGCCGCTCCTGCAGCCGCCTGGTGTGGGTTTTCTTAACACCACAGCTCCATCAATTTCCTAGGAAAAATGTCACACAACCAGGTTGGGCTTCGAGAGCATTAAGAAAGGAACAGAAGTGGATGGATTAGAATGGGTGTGAAGGGAACCAAGGAGCCAAAGTAAGAACGAGGAAGAAGGGCTGAAGAGAGAGGGATCAGTCGTATTTGCTTCCGTTTCTGAATACTTTCCCTTTCTGGAAAGAGAATTAAGTAAGAGCATAGGAAAATGCTAAAATCATGTCACAAACTGGCGGGGGTGGTTGGGTGTAGACACAACAGCTCACCTCTAAGCTGCTTTTACATCCACCCCTCTCCTTCCCTTACAATGACGATGCTGCTTCCAGTTTTTAGAACTTTCTGGAAACTTCTGAGAAATGACTCTGTCTCAAGCGGGAGGATGGAGGAGGAGGAGTTGCCCATGGGTTCCCATCGTGCTTGCTGGAACAATGGGTGTCGGCAGATTTCTTCAGGAGTTTGTTGGCAGTGGGGTGGGGCTGGGATGAAAGCCACAGTGAGAGCCCAGAGCATGGAGACCAGAGCAAGCACAGTGTCTGTGGAGGATGGCACGCATGTCACGGCAGCAGCTGGCGTGAGTGTGGAGTGCAGCACGGGGGACAGTGGAGGTGACCAGGCAGGCAGCGGCTCTGGGCCTGGGTGTCGCGGTGACACATCTAGAGTCTACTGTGGAGACAGCAGAGGGCCATTAAAAGGCTTACCGTGAGGGGCTGGTAGGATCCTTGGCTGCATAGACCTCCTGCCACTCCCAGCCTTGGAAGCTTGCCATGGTGGTATGTGTGTGTTGGGGTTGATCAGGGAGGAAGGGATGAGGCTGGGCTGGGAGGACCAGTTAGGACACCGTCTTTACTGTCTAGAATACACTGAGGGCTGTGCCAGTGAGACCAGAGGAGGAGACAGTCACAAGAAATACTTAGGGGTCCTTAAACTTGGGGGATGAGAGGGAAGAATCCAAGATGAATCCCAAGTGTAGGAGAAGGTGGCGCTTTTCACCCTGGATGAGGAGCAGTCTGGTATGGAGAGGGGAAGAGAGTGGCTCTGGCTTTGGGGTTTGGGTCTGTCTTTTGGCCTGGGCGTAGTGCCCTATAGAAAGGCTGCAGCTTGGGACGGGTCTGCATGGGCATCTTGATTCATCACTGCGTGGTTTGTGGTCGAAACCACAGACATGGGTCAGATTGTTCCAGTGAAATGGCAGAGACAGAGAGGGCAAGGGCAAGCTCCAGACTCCCTGAATCAAACGGGAACGGGAAACATGGAGGGCCTGAAATGGAGGCTGAGAGGAGCTGGTGGGAGGGGTGCGGGCGGATTGGTGGAGACCATTAGCAGAGAAATGAGGGAGAAAGAGTTTCCAGAAGGGAACGGTTACCAGGTTCAAATGTGAGGGAGGAATTCATTGCTGGCATTTGTTTGAGAAGCCCTGACCTTTTTCTGTTCCCTAGCTAGAAATAGATGCTTTTTTTTTTTTCTTCTTCTTCTTCTTTTTTTTTTTTTTTTGGTAGCAGACACTAACATACAGGGAATGGAATCATGATTGTGATTGTTCTGTGTCTCAGAATCCGTATGTAAAGTCCCTTGTCAGATAGCGGGGAAATAGTCATCTTCGGGCAGTTTGTACTGAGAGGGAGAGGAGGCCGGGTGTGAAGGCCTTAATTTTAGCAAGGCTCTGAGCTCCTTGGAAGGCAAGCTTTATTTCTACATAAATAGAAAGTATTATTATTATTACAGCCTCACGCTGCATCAGCGCCAAACATTGGAGTCCTCAATACTGTATTTATTTCTCTGGGCCTTTGGAGGGGTGGGGAAGAAACGGGACATTTAGGTTGCTAAGTGATTGTGCTTGCTTCTAAAAATAATGAGATTCCCCAGTGGCTTATTCTCCTGTGTTTTGCTTAGAGTTAGAGGATGCCAAGGTCAACTTACGGATGACAGGCTGTGTCTCCAGGTGGCCTCAGGGCATCCTGTTAGGGAAGGACAGGGCAGAGACTCTCCCTCTCTGGCCCTCCCACCTGCATCCCCTCAGGGCCCACTACTTTGGGAAATTGCAGGAAAAGCCAGGCCTCCCCCTGCTTGGATTGAAGAGCCTCGCCTAGGCAGTCAGCCTCAGTGGTTGCCATGGTGATGGTGGGTGGTTGGTGGGGTGGTGATGCAGCGTTTGGCCTGTGCAGCTGAGGTCCCCAATGCAGGCTGCTTGGAGCCCAGGCTCCTGAAGCTTTTGACAGTTGGTTTAGGATTCCAGAGGGTCACTTGCTGCGGTGTTGACATCTTCAGACAGACCAGCCAGCTCAGCCAGCTGAATCCTTCATTGTTGAATATGCATCTCACAGGCCAAATTTTGGCAGGTGCTCATGGGATTAGGAGCTCCACAGCAACCTTGAGGGGAAGGGATGTGTGGAAAAAGTTCTGTGCTGGGGGTAGGGGCTGGGATCACAGACTCTGAGGATGACAGAAGGCCAGAGGCCCTTAAGATCATCCAGTTCATCAACACCTTCAACAACATCCCTGACAGCTGGTCACCAAGCTGCTACTTGGACTCTCCTTGTGATGGGGAGCTCACTACTGGGCAAGGCACACCATTCCATTGTTGAATAGGTTTTAGGTTTTCCCCTCCCTCACTTCTTCCCTTCCTCCCTCATTCTCTCCATCCTTCCCTTCCACCTCCTTTCCTTGCATCCTTTCCTTTTTTTTTTTTTTGGCAAAATTCTAGCCCTTTCTAATTTGATTCACTGACTCAAGTTATGCCAAGAAAGAAAGCAGTGTAAGCTTTCATCCAAGTGACAACCGCTTGCCACCCAACAAAACATTCATACTTTTCTCAGCTGCTTCTGACATGATTTCAAGACCCCTTATGATTCCCCCATCCCCTAAATTTCTCCATATTGCCTTTTAAATATGACACCCAGAACCACAGTAATCGACTGGTCTGACCAGTGCAGAGGACTTTAGGGTGACACACGTGTTTGAGAACAATCTGAGATGGTTTTGTAGCCCCCTCCTCACACTGCTGGCTGATAGGGAGGCTGTGATTCTCTCTGGTTCCCAGATCTTTTACATATGAGCAGCTGATGCTGGGCTCTGCTTTTGTACTTTTTTGATTTTGTCGTCTAAGCTGTTGATAAACATGTTGAAATGGACAGAAATGATGATGGAATGCTGTGACACAGTGCTAGAGACCTCCCTGCAGGTGAAAATTATCATAGTATTCATAGCTATTTTTTTGTTTTTATATCCAAATATCTACTTGTCTAATCAATCGCTTGTCTTCCTTTGTTTTCTAAGAGTATTCCATTCTGTTGTATGGATGTGCCACAGTTTATTCGTTCAGCAATGGAAGGACATTTGTTGTTTTCCAGTTAGGGGCAATTATGAATAGAGCTGCCCTAAACATTTTAAAAAAATCTTTGTGTGTTTATTATTTTACTTTAAGTTCTGGAATATGTAGGCAGATCATGCAGGTTCGTTACATAGTTATATGTGTGCCATGGTGGTTTGCTGCTCCTAGTGACCCATCTTCTACGGTCCCTCCCTATCACCCAACAGTCCCTGGTGTGTGATGTTCCCCTCCCTGTGTCCATGTGTTGTCATTGTTCCACTCCCACTTATGAGTGAGAACATGGGATGTTTGGTTTTCTGTTCCTGTGTTAGTTTACTGAAGATGATGGCTTCCAGCTTTATCCATGTCCCTGCAAAAGACATGATCTTATTCCTTTTTATGGCTGCATAGTATTCCATGGTGTATAGGTACCTCATTTTCTTTATCCAGTCTGTCACGGATGGGCATTTGGGTTGGTTCCATGGCTTTGTCATTGTATATAGTGCTGCAGTAAACATACGTGTGCATGCATCTTTTTAAAATTATACTCTAAGTTCTGGGGTACACGTGCAGAATATGCAGGTTTGTTACATAGATATGCATGTGCCATGGTGGTTTGCCGCATCCATCACCTCGTCATCTACATTAGGTATTTCTCCTAATGCTAACCCTCCCCAATCACCCCACCCCCTGCTCTCCCTCCCCTAGCACCCCAGCCCCTGACAGGTCCTGGTGTGTGTCCCTCCCTGTGTCCATGTGTTCTCTTTGTTCAACACCCACTTATGAGTGAGAACATACAGTGTTTGGTTTTCTGTTCTTGTGTCAGTTTGCAGAGAATGATGGTTTCCAGATTCATTCATGTCCCTGCAAACGACATGAACTCATCCTTTCTTATGGCCGCATAGTATTCCATGGTGTATATGTGCCACATTTTCTTCATCCAGTCTATCATTGATGGGCATTTGAGTTGGTTCCAAGTCTTTGCTATTGTAAACAGTGCCATAATAAACATACACGTGCATATGCGTGTATAATAGAATGATTTATAATTCTTTGGGCATATACCCAGTAATGGGATTGCTGGGTCAAATGGTATTTCTATTTCTAGATCCTTGAGGAATCGCCACACTGTTCCACAGTGGTTGAACTAATTTACACTCCCACCAACAGTGTAAAAGTGTTCCTACTTCTCCACATCCTCTCCAACATTTGTTGTCTCCAGATTTTTTAATGATTGTCATTCTAACTGGCGTGAGATGTATCTAAATGTGGGTTTGATTTGCATTTCTCTAATGACCAGTTATGATGAGCATTTTTTCATATGCTTGTTAGCCTCTTGTATGTCTTCTTTTGAAAAGTGTCTGTTCATATCTTTTACCCACTTTTTGATGGGGTCGTTTGTGCATATGTCTTTATAGCAGAATGAGTTACATTTCTTCAGGTATATACCCAGTAATGGGATTGCTGGATCAAATGGTATTTCTGGTTCCAGATCCTTGAGAAATTGCCATACTATCTTCCACAATGGTTGAACTAATTTACATTCCCACCAGCAGTGTAAAAGTGTTCATATTTCTCCACGGCCTTGCCCAGCGTCTTTTGTTTATTGATTTTTAATAATTGCCATTCTGACTGGTGTGAGATGGTATCTCATTGTGGTTTTGATCTATATTTCTCTAATCATCAGTGATGTTGAGCCTTTTTTCATGTTTGTTGGCTGTGTAAATGTTTTCTGTTGAGAAGTGTCTGTTCATATCCTTTGCCCACTTTTTGATGGGGTTGTTTTTTTCTTGTAAATTTAAGTTCCTTGCAAATTCTGGATATTAGTCCTTTGTCAGATGGGCAGATTGAAAAAATTTTCTCCTATTCTGAAGGTTGCCCGTTCACTCTGATGATAGTTTCTTTTGCTATGCAGAAGTTTTTTAGTTTAATTAGATGTCATTTGTCAATTTTGGCTTTTGTTACCATTGCTTTTGGCATTTTCATCATGAAGTCTTTGCCTATGCCTGTGACCTGAATGGTATTGCCTAGATTTTTATTCTAGGGTTTTATGGTTATGGGTTTTACATTTAAGTCTTTAATCCATCTTGAGTTAATTTTTGTACAAAGTGTAAGGAAGGGGTCCAGTTTCAGTTTTCTGAATGTGGCTAGCCAGTTTTTCGCATGTGGCTAGCCAGTTTTTCCGGTACCATTTATTGAACAGGAGATCCTTTCCTCACTGCTTGTTTTTGTCAAGCTTGTCAAAGATCAGATGGTTGTAGATGTGCAGTATTATTTCTGAGGTCTCTGTTCTGTTCCATTGGTCTATATACCTGTTTTGATACCAGTACCACGCTGTTTTGGTTACTGTAGCCTTGTAGTATAGTTTGAAGTCGGGTAGCATGTTGTTCTTTTTGCTTAGGATTGTCTTGGCTATACAGGGTTTTCTTTAATTGCATATGAAATTTAGAGTAGTTTTTTTTAATTCTGTGAAGAATGTGAATGGTAATTTGATGGGAATAGCATTGAATCTATAAATTACTTTGGGCAATTTGGCCATTTTTATGATATTGATTCTTCCTATCCATGAGCATGGAATGTTTTTCGATTTGTTTGTGTCCTCTCTTATTTCCTTGAGCAGCGGTATGTAGTGCTCCTTGAAGAGGTCCTTCACATCCCTTGTTAGCTGTATTCCTAGATATTTTATTCTCTTTGTAGCAATTGTGAGTGGGAGTTCACTCATGATTTGGCTCTCTACTTGTCTTTTGTTTGTATAAAGGAATGCCTGTTATTTTTTCACAGTGATTTTGTATCCTGAGACTTTGCTGCAGTTGCTTCTCAGTTTAATGAGTTTTGGGGCTGAGATGATGGGGTTTTCTAAAAAGACAATCATATCATCTGCAAACAGAGACAATTTGACTTCCTCTCTTCCTATTTGAATATCCTTTATTTCTTTCTTTTGCCTGATTGCCCTGGCCAGAACTTCCAATACTATGTTGCGTGGGAGTGGTGATAGAGGGCATCCTTGTCTTGTACCAGTTTTCAAAGGAAATGCTTCCAACTTTTGCCCATTCAGTATTATACTGACTGTGGATTTGTCATAAATAGCTCTTATTATTTTGAGAAAAGTTCCATAAATACATAGTTTACTGAGAGTTTTTAACATGAAGGGATGTTGAATCTATCAAAGGCCTTTTCTGCATCTTTTGAGATAATCATGTGGTTTTTGTCATTGGTTCTGTTTATGTGATGGGTGATGTTTGTTGGTTTGCATATATTGAACCAGCCTTGCATTCCAGGGATGAAGCCATCTTGATTGTGGGGGATAAGTTTTTCGATGTAATCACTGGCCTTCTGAGATGATTACTGCCATTATCATGATCTCACTGATAAGAAAGCAGAGTCACAGAGAGGTAAAGTCAGTTGCCCAAGGTCACATAGGCTCTAAATAGCAAAGTCAGCATAAGGAATTTGAATTTAGTGTGTTTTGTTGACAGAGGGTTTCACTCTGTCATGCAGGCTGGAGTGCAGTGGTGAGATCACAGCCCACTTGCAGCCTTGACCTCCTGGGCTCCTGTGATCCACCTCAGCCTCCCTAGTATCTGGGACTACAGGCACATGCCACCATGCATAGCTAATTATTTTTATTTTTATTTTTTGTATAGATGAGGTTTTGCCATGTTGCCCAGGCTGGTCTCAAACTCTGAGTTTAAGTGATCCTCTTACCTCCGCCTCCCATCGTGCTTGGGATTAAAGATGTGAGCCACGGCACCTAGCCTGAATTTAGTCTTTATTCACTAATCAGTATAATTTGGGAATTATTGTTCAAATGTCACAAACTCATCCAGGAGCTTAATCTACCATTGTGTCAGTATAGCATATGAGATTTTTGTCAGGGGGCTTGCTGAAATCCAGGGTACCAAATCTGTAGTATTTTCCTGGTCTGTTTGTTTAATAACCCTGTTTAGAAAAAGAAACAAGGTTAGCTTGGATCAGTTTATTCCAAGAGATCTCATGCTAATTCCAGATAACAGGAAACAATGCCAACAGTGGTACTAATGGTGCTCACTTTTGCTGAGCCCCAGCCTGGGCCAGGCACTGAGCTAAGCTTGTCTCATGCACTGTTTGATCATCTTGCTTTTTCATTGCTCACACACTGTGTACTGATGTACTGCTGAATTCTCCTGGGATTGACAATGAGCTTACTGCTTTTCATTGTAGAGTCTTCTGTTTGGAATCAAGACACTTGCTCAGGTTTCTAAGGCCTCTGTTTTTATCCCCAGTTTCTCACAAGTTGCTGGTTTCGATGTGTTACCAGTGCTGGGTCTAAGGGAGCATTGAATTTGGGAGTTGTAGACTGGGTTCAAGTCTGGCTCTATGACAGCTTTTTATCAGTAAGACCAACAGGAAATCACTCAACCTTGAGCTTTGGTATTCTCCTCTTCCAAATGGGGATAATAATCCCTATGTGGAATATTTCCACAGATGTCGAGTTGCTCATACAGGAGAATGTTTATGTAAAAGTGCTTCTCAGACTTCAAAGTTGAAGACATATTTGAGCCATTGTTGTTATTTAAAATGGTAGGTGGTCCTTCTAATACTCCCATATTCTCCTATCCAGGTTTTTCTTTTCTTTTCTTTTTTTTTTTTTTTTTTTTTTTTTTGAGACAGTCTTGCTTTGTTGCCCAGGCTAGAGCGCAGTAGTGCAATCTAAGCTCACTGCAACCTCCGCCTCCCAGGTTCAAGTCATTCTCCTGCCTCAGCCTCCTGAATAGCTGGGACTACAGGCATGTACCACCATGGCCAGCTAATTTTTGTATTTTTTAGTAGAGGTAGGGTTTCACCATGTTGGCCAGGATGGTCTCAAACTCCTGACCACATGATCCACCTGCCTTGGCCTCTCAAAGTGCTGGGATTACAGGTGTGAGCCACCGCGCCCAACCTCACTTTTCTTTTAACAGAATTTGTCCTCTTCCTTTTAGATTTAAAAAAAATAATTTATAAAACACTCAGAGATATGACTGAATGTTGGTTGCTAGATCCATAAAGGGGTATATCTATCAGCTCTTGCCCACTGAGTTGTGCTAGAGGTGGAAGAAACAGAATTGCAGACTTCAGGAGGAAAAGGTATGCTTCTAGAGCTCTTTCATCTAGAGCAAATCTTTCCCACCTTCTCCTAATCAGCATAAATCTTTATAGGAGCAAGACACGTTGATCCTGATGAGAGGGTACCATATACATAGATTTCTATTTTCTTTCTCCTTCCACCCTCTCCCAGCCTCAGCAGGCTAGTCCAGTGCCACCTGCAATTTCTTCTGATGTTATCATGGAAGGGAGGGCTGCGTACAGAGAATAACCAGCTTTTCCCCACTATGGCACCTGCCACCCCATTTTCTCATTGGAAAAATAAGGCTTGAAGGAATAGGTCAGGACTTAATGGTGCATAAAGCCAGTAGAGCCAGCAGTCATTTTTCTATCCCTGGTCTTGGGATCTGGAAGATGTGCTCTATGAGGCTGTAAGCTCTAAGGGGCGGGAAATAGAATATGATGTATTTTTGTAAATATAATGTGTTATAAGCATATGTACATGCAGGAATCAATGACTGAATAAGTGAAGGGAGAATCCTTTTCCACTTGAACTGTGGGTCCTGCCAGTCCGAAAGGCATACATCCCTTCTTAAGCTTTATGAAGAGGAAGCCCAGAAAGAACTTCAGAAAAGCTTCTCCCATCTTTGTTCTTTAAACTCTGTCTAAAGGAGTGAAATCTTCTGAGACTGATGAAAACATGGTCCTAGACCAGCAAGTGAGTTTGGGATAACAAAGGTGTACCTAGTTCTCTAGCTATTGTCGCCTCCTTTGTTGTGCCAGTGATGGTGACGGTGTGTCCTCCTTCACTGGAGGATATAGCCAAAGTGAATGATGCTGCAGCCTAAGGATGCATGCTGGGTTTTCTGGCTTCAAATTCGCTATAGATTAGAGTAGCCCAGGGCATCTTCTTACTAGGTGTCTTACAGCATGGCAGCGACACGCCTGGTCCCTCTGGGGTAGATGGAGCACCCTTTGGTGAGGAGTTTACACTAAATGCTGTTGACCCCAGCTCAGCGATTTGTCATACATGGTTTTTCCCCAAAGTATTCCTGAAAGGTACTTTTGCTTCTTCATGTTTCTGCAACAAGCCCCTCTAAAGCGAGGACACAAATAAGAACGCCAAACTTGGCTGGGCGCGGTGGCTCACGCCTGTAATCTCAGCACTTTGGGAGGCCGAGGTGGGTGGATCACGAGGTCAGAGATCGAGACTATCCTGGCCAACGTGGTGAAACCCTGTCTCTACTAAAAATACCACAGTTAGTTGGGCATGGTGGTGCGTACCTGTAGTCCCAGCTACTCAGGAGACTGAGGCAGGAGAATCGCTTGAACTCAGGAGACAGAGGTTGCAATGAGCCAAGATCGTGCCACTGTTCTTCAGCCTGGCGACGGAACAAGACTGCATCTCAAAACAGAACAAAACAAAAGTAGAACTTCAGGCTCCATTCACAGTAGCTGTTAACTGCTGACAGAGACTGAGAGAGGGGCCCCTGTGGGAAGGGAAGGCAGGGGTGGAACAGGCTGGCTCACATCCCTGGGCAGCACATCCCCAAAGAACCCCATGAGCATTGATCTTTGATTGTGCTCCTTCCATGATACCCAGCAGGACCGTCTCTCCCAAAGAGGGATCACTTTGTCTTGCAGATCTCCTTATACTGCATTTGCTTCGAGGGTGCATGGCCTCAGGGAACATTCGGGGGTGAGGCGGGGGAGCTGAGGGGAAGAAGTTGGGGCAGGAGGGCGCTGTGGTCATATTGAGGGAATGGAATGCTAAAGCTTCCAGTTCTGAGGGGCTCAGGTTTCTCTTTAACAGAGTGAAGATCAGAGTGTGCTCAGTGTGACTGCTGCCACAAAGAGGTGTGAAACGTGGGTTTGGAAAGAGAACCAGAGATAATTTGCTAGTTTATAGCCTTTCCTAGAGTTCACATGGAATTTTTAGTACCCTCTCTCCCTCCCTTTTTCTTAACTGTGTCAGAGAAGGTGAGACCAGCAGGCTGGGAACGTCATGCAGTGTGGAAATGGGGAGCTGAGGCATGGGTCTCCATCTCCTTGGCCCTGGGAGAAGGGGTTTTGGTGGGAGCTGGGGGAGTGTTTGGGTGTCGTCTTGGGGAGCATGTTGGGAGTGTGTGGGATCAACATTCCCACCACCTTCCTCCCTGTCACCTGGGTGCTGGCTTCTGGAAGGCGCAGCCCTGCAGTTCCCTAGCAGGACTTTTCTGGCAGTGCTGTACAGAGGACCTGATTATGAGGTTGCTTAGAAGGGCATGGGGAGGAGCCAGTGACAGATGTGGTGGGATCCCTAGAAAGGGCTGCTGCGGAGCCTCTGCACGTCACTCAGGCGCACCTACTCAATTTTCTGGACAGCTTTTGTTTTGCCCTCTGGAAAATACCACCAGGAGCTCTAACCTTACTGTGATCACCCCTTGCCGTTCGGTGCCTGCCTCCATTCCTCCTGACAGCTTCAGACATTTGAACAGTCCTATTGTCGACAGCCGTGTTGAGCAGGAGCATCCTGTTGGCATGCCGAGTACTCAGACTCTTGGAAGACAGAGATGATGAATTTCCTTTTCACCCCATCGATCGCCTCTGAGTTGAGAACCCTGTGTCCTTGCATCAGGCTGTGGCTGACCCTCCACCTTGCTCTGCTCCCTTGGCCTGGTGTCTCTCCCCTTCCGGTCTACTTTCTCAACCACTGCCAGGAGACCTTCCCAAAGCATAGCTTTGCTTGCATTATCTACTGTGCAAAAACCATCCATGGGTCTCAGTGCTCATGAGAGGAGGGGGCAGAGCTGGCTTAGTGGGGAAAGGACTCGGCTCCGTTTAAAAAGTGAGAATGCCACCTAAAGGAATCCCACCCTCTGGGCCTGCTGTGACCAGGGTTCCAGGCCTTGAATGAGATTCAGGCTGTCCCACTTTTAAATTCAGTTCTGGCTAGCCTGCCTCTGCGGTACTTTCGAAATGGGTGCTACCTTAGAAGAGCAAAAAGGAATGGTCTCAGATACAGTTGTGCAGGATAACTATGGTTTCATCTAAAGAGTGAGTTACAGGGAAATGAGAGTAGTGAGGACGTAGGCCTGGAGAAGAGAATGATTCCAGGAGCGAATGACATTTGTCTTGGAATACTTGAAGGACAGTCTTGAAGCTACACTAAGGGTTACTTTGTGCAGCTCCAAGTTCTGGGATGGGCTGCCCTCCCTGCAAGAGTTCATAAGCTGGGATGAGCTTAGCCCAGGAATACTGTGTTCCTGATGTTGTCTAAGATCTTTTCCAACTTGAAGTTTATCAGTCCACTGTTTCCTGCCACATACATTTATTGAGTACCTTGTGCATGCCAAGCACCTTATTCCGTATTATAAGCTGCTGGAGGGTGGAAATGACCAGCAGGTTTCTGGGTATACAAGGAGAGAGCTCTGTCCTGCAGATACAGACTAGGAGTGATTTGCATCCAAGTGATGGTTGGATACTTGGTTTCAGTGAGGCCTTTTAGGGAGGGACTGTAGATTGAAAATAAAAGTGGGGAAAGGCAAGCATGAAACTTTAGGAAACGTGGCTTTTTAAGGGATGTGGAAGAAGAGGAGTAGCCAAAGGGTAAAAGAGTAACTCGAAAGGGAGAAATTTCAAGGAGAGGGTACTAAATACTGCAGAATTATTATAAAGTGCTACAAAACAGTACCAACAAGTACATCGTGAATTTGGGAACCTGCAGGCTGCTGATGCCCTGTAATGAGTCATTTTCACGGAGTGAGGAGGGTGGCAGTCAGGTGTAGCGGGCTGGGTAGATAGAGGGTGTAGTTGTGCACCAGCTTCAGAAACTGGACAGGGAAGTGAGGACGCTGGAGAGGGACCACAGGTATGCAGGGAAGAGCTGTGTCAGCAGAGACAGCGCAAGGCGTTGAGGAAACAGAAGGAGGGGTCCACACAGAGCCCCTGAGGGCATCGGATGCAGAGCATCCAAGTTCTTCTGCAACGTGAGGAAAAAGATCACCTGCTTCTCTGAGGAGACTTCAGTCCACATTGGTTTTAGAAAGTTTTGATCGTTTTAAATAAGGATCTAACAGTTATGGAAGAACTACTTTTTTTTTCTGTATTTGTTGACCTTTAGTTGTATTTGAAATTTAGCAATCAGAACATGTACTACTGCTCTTAATATGGATGTCAACTCACCATGCAGTGCAGCGGCCCACCTAGACAGGGTCAGGAAGAGTCACTTGTGAAGAGCTCTGAATGTTCCCAACTTGAGAAGGTTAGGGAGATGCTGCAAGCAACCTTGCTTGCTTTTTTTTTTTTTTTTTTTTTTTTTCTGATTATAAGGAATATATTTCCATTTAAAAAAAACCAGGAAAGTACAGATAAGCATAAATACAGATAACTTGTAATTCCACTACTTCAAGACAATACCATTTTGGTTTATTTCCTTCTAGCCTTTTTTCCTTTTTAATGTATTTCACACTGTTGAATTAATATTTTAGACAAAATGTTTTCCCTTTAAAGCATACTGCTGTTCCTCTTAAGACCATGTAATGACTTTTGCAGTGTATTAAAAGTTCTGTAGAAATTATACTTAATAGCATTTAAAAGGCTGCATAATATTCCACTGAGTACACTATACTCAACCATTCCCCTATTATTAAAACACTAAGGACTTTCTGTGGAAAACCAGTATGGCAGTTCCTTAAAAAATTAAGCGTAGGATTAAAAACATTAAACCAGATGATTAGCCATATAAACCAAATTAAACCATTAAAATTAAACCATGTGATTCAGCAATTCCTCTTCTGGGTATGTGCCCAAAGGAATGGAAAGCAGGGACTTAAACAGATTTGTACATCCGTGTTCATAGCAGCATTATTCCCAAGAGCCAAAAGGTGGAGGCAAACCTCAGTGTTCACTGACTGAGGAAGGGATAAGCGAAATGTGGTCTGTACATACAAGGGGAGTATTCAGCCTTAAAAAGGAAGGTAGGCGTGGCACATGCCACAGCATGGGTGAACCTTGGAAACATGATGCTAAGTGAAATAAGCCAGGCACAAAAAGACAAATACTATGTAATTTCACTCATGATAGGGACTTAGAGTGATCCCATTCATAGAGAGAAAATAGAAGCTGGTTGCCAGGGACTGGAAGGAGAGAAAGTTATTGTTTGATGGGCTAGAATTTCAGTTGGGGCAGATGAAAAAGCTCTGGAGATGGATGGTAGTGATGATGGTACAGCAATATGAGGGTACTTAATGACACACAGCTTTACAGTAAAAATGGTTTAAAGTGGGAAATTTCATGTTATTTACGGTTTACCACAATTAAAAATCTTAATACTGACTTCTTTTGGAAGTTGGGTTTATTGGGGTATAATCTGCATTTAGCAAAATCCATTCTTTTTAGATATACAACTCTGTGTTTTTGACAAATGGATAGAGTTGGCTAACTGCTACCATAATCAAGATACAGAATATTCCTTTCACCCTCCAGATTCCCTCCAGACTCTAGTTCATGTTTCCTCTTCATCCCCAGCCTCTAGTAAGAGCTCCTTTGTTTGTTCTTACAGTTTTGCCTTTTCCAGAATGTCATAAATGGGATGAGAAGTATACAATCTTTTTGGCTTCTTGCACTTAGCATAATGCTTTTGAGATTCTTCCATGTTGCTGCATATATCCTTAGTTCATTTCTGTTTATTGCTCCCTAGTATTCAGTTGTATGGATAATCACAGTTTGTTTATTTACCAATTAAGGGACATTTCAGTTGTTTTCATTTCGGGGCCATTATGAATGTAGCTGTGATAAATAACTATTCATTGCTGGGTCATATGGTAAGTATATGTATAACTCTGTAAGGAGCTGCCAAACTCTCTTCCACGGTGGCTGTATTATTTTGCATTCTCATCAGCAATATATGAGAGTTACAGTTGCTCCACGTTCTGAGCAGCGTTTGGTATTGTCAGGCTTTTTATTGTTTGAGCTTGGTTTTGTTTTAGCCTTCTAATAAGTGTGTGGTTGTAACTACTGTGGTTTTAATTTGCATTTACCTGATGATTAATAACATCACATCTTTTCCTGTGCTTTGTTACCCTCCTCCTCTCTCATTGCTGAAGCAACTGTTCACTTCTTTGGGCCATGTTTTAGTTAGGTTGTTTGTTTTATTATTTAGTTGTAGTTGATTTTTAAATGTTTTACTGCTGTAGATAATGCTTCAGTGAAGAACACTGTTTATGAAAATACAACCCTCACTTTAGGTCTGTACTTAACAATAATTTTCTAAATCTGCTCAGTCAGAGAAAGTGAACATCTTTGTCGTCCTCATGTGGTCATTGTCCAACAGCTCTTCAAAACCATTGCACCAATTTAATGTCCTCGTGGTGGCAGTTCGATAGGCATGACAGGCCATTTTGTTGTCTTAACTGGAATTTCTTTGATTATAATGCTATAGAACTTTTATTCACATAATTATTAAACAGTCTGTGTTTCTTCTTTTGTGAATCATCTACCCCTTGCCTGTTTTGATGCAGGATGGACAGAGAAAGGGTTAGTTCTAGAGTATGTAGTGCTCCATGCCAGGATCAACAGTTTACATTATTTTCTGTTTCTCTCTTTTTTTTAATTTCCCCACAAAATCTTAACTTTGTCTTAGCCTCATTTCTTTCATTTTCAGAGGTCATGAGTTAATTTGCATAGCTGATAAGGTAAAAATAACTTCAGAGTTGAAGAGAAAAATTTTTAGCCTCCAGTTAAACTTGGACACTGGGTGTCAGCACTTCTGTGAGAGGCAGACATCTCTTTATTGTTCCTAATAAATAGAAAGTGGTTTTCTTTTAAATTCCTCTCTGAGAAAATGGCCATGCCACTTAGTTTCCCTGCTGTGAGAGTAACCTCTTGATTCCTCTAACAACTTAGCATTTTATGTGTTCACATTGAAAGTACAATTAAAAGCACTTATTTTATGCTTACATATCTTTATCAAATAGATTTGGGTAACAAACAGTTTCTGCATTTAGGCACAATTCTTTTTAATTATTAAAATTGCTTGTATTTTATTGTATTCCAAATAGATGGTATGGGCTGTGATATGACTCAGAAGTACTAGAATGATTTTTGACTTAATATCTCTAAAAAGCATTTTGTTTCCTCTGACAAATAGTTCTCATTCATTTTGAGACTCTACAGACAGTTGATATTTTATAAAACTTTATGGTTGTCTCTTCATCAAGTGCTATAATTGTAGGTTTGTGTTCTGTGCCAGTATAAGGAATTGTCTGGGTATTTTCTTTTAAATACTTGTCATCCTAGGGGGTGGATGGCATGTGCCTGTCAGGCAAATCAATTTTCCAGGCATCATAGGCAAAACTCGGAAAGTAGAACAATGGACAAAATATATGTTTCTAAAATTTATGGACTGTGATTTGTCTGAGTTATTTGAGAAGGCTTTCATAAACTCAGATTCTTTAAATGAGATATTTCCAAGACTGCAAAAATAAAAAGAGCCCTTGTCCCCAAACACCACACAACACTATGAGAAAGTAGGCTTTTGTTACTTGGGCTTTTCTTTTCCATATACTCAAAGATCCCTTTGGCCAGCTTTCTATTCAGTGGTAACCCACATTCATCAGTGTTTGATGCCATGGGAAGAGGATTCTGGCTTGCTCAAGGATCATGAATGAGTCAATTTTTCAGTCTTCCAGAGATGAAGAGGAAGCATTATTTCAGTATCTTAGGGATTAAGCTACTTGCTAAGATGACATCAAGAAAAAAGCTTGCCCTCTCTCTGGTATACTGGTTCCATGCCAGGTGCATAGTTTTGGGTTTTTCCTTGTTTTTCATGTACAAGAATACCTCAGAGAATGGTTGTTTGGCTCGAGACCACTGCCATTAAGCAAATATCTCAAGAAAGTCACATTAATTTTCCGGTTTTCCAGTGCATGTAAGAGTTAAGTTTACACTATAGTGTAACTTACACATGTTATATAGGCTATTAAGTGTGCAGTAGCATCATGTGAAAAACAATGTACATATCTTAAAAGTACTTCATTGCTAAGAAATGCTCGTGATTGAATTTCTACACACACTAGAAGACAGAGGTCCTCTTTCCTTGCCTAATGCAGCCATGGCTTGTGGTCCTAAGAAGCATCTGAAGCAAGTAGCAACTCCAAAGCTTTGGGTGCTGGGTAAATTGACCAGTGTGTTTGCTCCTCGTCCATCTACCAGTCCTCGCAAGTTGAGAGAGTGTTTCCCCCTCATCATTTTCCTAAGGAACAGACTTAAGTATGCCCTGACAGGAGGTGAAGTAAAGAAGATTCGCATGCGGTGGTTCATTAAGATTGATGGCAAGGTCTGAACTGATATACCCTACCCTGCTGGATTCATGGATGTCATCAGCATTGACAAGACGAGAGAGAATTTCCGTCTGATCTGTAACACCAAGGGCCGCTTTGCTATACATCGTATCACACCTGAGGAGGCCAAGTACAAGTTGTGCAAAGTGAGGAAAATCTTTGTGGGCACAAAAGGAATCCCTCATCTGGTGACTCATCATGCTCACACCATCTGCTACCCTGATTCCCTCATCAGGGTGAATGATACCATTCAGATTGATTTGGAGACTGGCAAGATTACCGATTTCATCAAGTTTGATTCTGGCAACCTATGTGTGGTGACTGGAGGTGCTAACCTGGGAAAAACTGGTTTGATTACCAACAGAGAGGGGCACCCTGGGTCTTTTGATGCAGTTCATGTTAACAATGCCAATGGTAACATCTTTGCCACTCAACTTTCCAACGTTTTTGTTATTGGCAAGGGCAACAAACCATGGATTTCTCTTCCCCAAGGAAAGGGTATCCGCCTCACCATTGCTGAAAAGAGAGACAAAAGACCGGTGGCCAAACAGCAGTGGGTGAAACGGTCCCTGGGTGACATGTTAGATCTTTGTATGTAACAAGAAATAATGTGGATGATTAATAGCAAAAAAAAAAAAAAAAAAAAAAATTCTCATGATCATCTGAGCCTTCAGCGAGTTGTAGCTCCTGGTAGATCTTACCTGGATGTTAATAGCTGCTGACTGATCAGGGTGCCAGTTGCTGAAGGGTGGAGTAGCTGTGGCAGTTTCTAAAAATAAGACAAGAACAAACTTTGCTGCGTCCATTGACTCTTGCTTTCATGAAATATTTCTCTGTTGCTTGTGATACTGGTTGATAGCATTTGTCTCACAGTAGAACTTTCAAAATTGGAGTCTATCCTCTCAAACTCTGCTGCTGCTTTATCAGCTAATTTCGTGTAATATTATAAATCCTTTGTTGTCACTTTAACAATGTTCAAAAATCTTCATCAGGAGTAGATTTTATCTCAAGAAACTACTTTCTATGCTTATTCATAAGAAGCAATTTCTTACTGTGAAAGTTTTATCATGAGATCGCAGTTGTTCAGTCACATCCTCAGGCTCCACTTGTGATTCCAGTTCTCTTGCTTTTCCGACCGCATCTTAGGATGTGGTTACTTCCTCCACTGAAGTCTTGAACTCCCCAAAGTCATATATAAGAGTTGGGATCAACTTCTTCCAAATTCTTGTTTATGTTGATCTTTTGACCTCCTCTTATGAATTATTAATGTTCTTAATGGCACATAGAATGGTGAGTTCTTTCCAGAAGGTTTCCAATTGACTTTGACCAGATCCATGAGAGGAATCATGATCTATGGCAGCTGTAGTCTTCTGAGATATTATTTCTTAGACAGTATGACTTGAAAGTCAAAATTACTTCTTATCTATGGATGCAGAGTGAATGTTGTGTTAGCAGGTATGAAAACCACATTAAGCTCTTTGTTTCCATCAGAGCTCTTGATACACTGTCAATGAACCGTAATTTTTTTTTTTTTTTTTTTTTTTTTGAGACGGAGTTTCACTCTTGTTACCCAGGCTGGAGTGCAATGGCTTGATCTCGGCTCACCACAACCTCCACCTCCTGGGTTCAGGCAATTCTCCTGCCTCAGCCTCCTGAGTAGCTGGGATTACAGGCACGCACCACCATGCCCAGCTAATTTTTTGTATTTTTAGTAGAGACGGGGTTTCACCATGTTGACCAGGATGGTCTCGATCTCTTGACTTCGTGATCCACCCGCCTCGGCCTCGTAAAATGCTGGGATTACAGGCTTGAGCCACCGCGCTTGGCTGAACTGTAATATTTTGAAAGGAATAATTATTTTTTCTGAGCAGTGGGTCTCAACAGCAGGCTTAAAATATTCAGTAAACCATGCTGTAAAGAGATGTACTGTCACCTAGGCTTTGCTGTTCCATTTATAGGGCACAGGCAGAGTAGATTCAGCACAATTCTTAAGGGCCCTAGGATTTTTGGAATGGTCAGTGAGCATTGGCTTCACCTTAAGTCACTAGCTGTTTGCCAATAATGAGCGAGTTAGCCTGTCCTTTTGAAGCTCTTATATGTCTGGCCATGCCGCTTATACCAACTTTTACTTTGGTTTCTTTATCTAGATGATATTATCTAAGTAGAATAGGTAAGCAGGTTATTGTGAGTGCCAGAAACCAAACCTGGATTAGTTTGGGCAAGGAGGGGCTTTTCAGGGAAATGACGTTTCACAGAATCACCATGCTGCAGGAAGAATTAGAAAACAGGCCTTGGGAACTGCAGAAATAGGGCTCCAGGTCTGCCAGAATTCCTTCCTCCTTAAAGAGGAACTCTTTCCTCCAGAATAAAGACTGGCTTTATTCTTCTCTCTCACTATAGCCAGCTTTCTTCTGGAAGCGAAAACATGGATAGTGACAGCTCTTGAGCCTTTTATCATATGGCTTCAGCTGCTTCAGAGGAGATCAACGTAAGTCTATAGGTCGTAACTCCAAACATCCAGGGAAGGAACTTCCTGCCCCTGATCCTGTTAACTGTGGCCAGCAGTGCCATGTGAGAGCGTTGTAATTTTTGGAAAGACCTTAGGAATGAAGTATAGTTGTCAGAGGAAGAGGGGGGACTGGCAGTAAAAACAATAGGTGGACACTCCTTGTGGGCAATGCTGGATTGCATAGCTAATCATGGGAATCGGATACTGGAGTTCATTAGTGCATCTTGTAACAAGGCCACTTTTGAGGGTGTGGCTCCCACATGGCTAATTAGCTGGATTCTGGTCTTCAGCTGTGTCCTGCTCTATCACTGACTAGCCATCTCACAACTGCTTGTTCCTGGTCCTGGGGGGTACCTGAGGAGAGAAAGTGTGTGGGTGGTGGATCAACAAAAATCCCTCACCACTACCAGAACAACAACTCAAAGAACATGTATTTACGTAGGTGATTTCTTATAATGTGGATTTCCCTCTCCAGCAATTTTCCTTTGCTAACTCTCCGAAGCACAGTTTTGGTAACATTCATATGATGCTGCAATCATAGGACCCCATAAAGCTCTGCAGAGAGGCAACTCTGGTTGTCCTAGAGAATGCATTTGTCAAATATATGTGCCTTTGGGATATATTACTAGCTGTTAACCATTACCTTTTGTAGCTTTTGAAGGCACTCCAAATTTGGAATCTAAATTTCCAGGTTTGAGTCTCAACTTGATCATGTATTATCTCAGTGACCTGGGGCTAGCCAGTTTCTCTCTCTCAACCCTAATTCTCAAACCTATAAAATTGGGATAGTACTACTGTATGGAACAGGGCTATGTAAACTGTGAAATAACAGTAAGAAATTTTTCTTTTCATTGTCCTCACCTGGGCCTGAATGACAGAGTTTTTCTCCATTTCTTGGCATTTCTCCTAGGTGTGTCTGAGTGAATAATCAGGGACTTTCTCAGAAAAGAGAAGGCAACCCAGGACCGTTGGTAGGAACTTGACCTTTGTTTCTGTTATACTGAGGTTAAGCAAACAAAACTCTTTATTTCTGTATTCATCATCTGGCATCCTTTGGGGAACCTCTTCTTGAGGTTAAGGTGAGATTAAGGCTTCCTCTGGATACAGGTTGGGGCCAAGCTTCATGCTCCAAGGAGGTGTTTCAAGAAGAAAGCAGAGAGAGGAACTGTGTGTATTTTCTCTGTGTAAATAGGGACTAATGTTGTTGCCTTTAATCAGGCTATTAAGCATTTCTCAGTATTGAAGGAACCTCTGTCTGAGAGGTTCTTCTATAGCAGTGGTTCTCAACTAGGGGGTGATTTTTGCTTCCCAGAGGACGTTTGACAATGTCTGGAGATGCTGTTGGTTGTCATTGCTGGGTGGGGTGGCAGGAGGGGTTGTCACTGCTATCTAGTGGTTACAGGCCAGGGATGCTGCTAAATATACTACTGCCATGCATAGGGCAGCTCCCTAATGACAATGATCTGTCCCCAAACATCAATACAACCTCCTTTTCTTAGTGTGGTGGTTTTGATTGATGAGCTTTCTTTTGGTGGGGAAGAAAAGAGAGGATTTTTAGGCCATGATTTTTATTCCCATCAAAAGGCATATTTTGAGACCACTTCATACCCACCAGGATTCTTCTGAAATTCAAATTGGGAACCCTATTTTAAATTTCAGAAGGGGTTACCTTACTTTTGTTAAATGCAATACTATTTATTTCCTCCTGGAAATGGCATAGATCTCTCTTGGAAAGGGCAAGGTGACTCTACTCTCTTTCTCCTTCTCTTAAGAAATATTAGGGCTTCTTAGTTGTTATATATTGTCTGTCTTTACAAGAAAGTCTGTGCTCCAGTTTGGCCGTAAATTAAGTCAGAGCCATACATATCAAGCAATATACACCACCAAGCCATAAAACAAACAAGCAAATGGGCAGCAACAAAGGAAACCCCAAACCAACCAACCCAAAACGCATCAGAAGCAGGTAAGTGCCCCATGACAGTTTTGAGTGTGTGTGAAAGAGGGAGAGAGAGGTACCTTTAAGACTGTCCATTCTGGAGGGCAGCAAGATGTTGCTGCTTCAGGTAGCACAGAGGGAACAGTTTCTATTCTAGAATGCTGTGTTTGTGGTTCTTGGAAGGGCACAACGAAACCTTTCAAGGCAAACTGTTTCATCATTCTGGGATAACGCCAAGAAGCTGCATGGTGCTATTAAAGCAACCATTCATGTTGGTCTGTCGTGTCTTCTGTAGAAGTGGTTTTTTCAAACTGTGGACCAGCCCCATTGGAGGGTCATGAAGTTAATCTAGTTGGTTAAAACCAGCATTAACTTTAAGAAAGGATTGAAGAGAAAATAAGAGTACTTTACACAGAGAGTATTGTTTTATGAAACGTCATTTAATTTTATGTGTGTGTGTGTGTGTGTGTATATATATATATATATATACACATATATATATATACATATATATATATGTATATATATATACACACACACACACACACACACATACACAAATACACACACACATCCTGGGTTGTGATGTAAAATATATTTCTTAATGTAGGCTATGATCAAAAAGGCTTGAAAATCACTACTTTATATGCTTTCGCCTTTGTTCTAGAATGTAGGTCAATTGAAGCCCAAAACATATTTTCCATTCTATCTCAGTGACCTGAGTTTTGTTACCTTCTTACCTGCTCATTCCTAAACCAGTCACTACCCAGGACAGTGGATGATTTGCTTACACAAATCTAGATTCACCTGCAGGGAGTCTGGAGAGCCGCCTGGCCTCCCTGGCATGCATGTTGCCAGGGAAGGCTGCTGCAGAGAAGGCGGGCAGCAGGAGCTGCTCCAGGAATGGCCTGTGGGGCTAGAGAGGGTGGACTTAGTTCAGGTACAGAGATGAAGGTAAACACCCAGTTATAGCAGCTGGGGCTGGCTTTCGGGAGGAGGTTAAAGATCAATGGTTAACCAGGAAAATTCTTTGGAGCTCAGAGACCAGTGTGGTTAACCTGGTGTTCCATCACCAAATTAAGCCTGGCACTCTTTGAACACTACTGGGCTTGGTCCAAACCCTTAACACAGTCGATAAAGTTTTCCTTCTGTGACATTTCCCAGTCTCTCAGATTCTGTTTTTCTTTTCTTTTCTTTCTTTCTTTCTTTCTTTTTTTTTTTTTTTTTCCCCTGAGACAGAGTCTCGCTCTGTTGCCCAGGCTGGAGTGCAATGGCATGATCACGATTCACTGCAGGCTCTATCTCCTGGGATCGAGTGACTCTCCTACCTCAGTCTCCCAAGTAGCAGGGACTACAGACACATGCCACCACGTGAAGCTTGTTTTTATTTTTGTAGAGATTTGTAGAGATAGGTTCTTGCCATGTTGCTCAGGCTGGCCTTGAACTCCTGGACCCAAGCAATTCCCCCAACTTGGCCTCCATAAGTGCTGAGATTACAGGTGTGAGCCATAGTGCTTGGCCCCCTTTGGACTTATTATTATTATTATTATTATTATTATTATTTGTCTTTGCTTTAGGGTACCGACAGATCATGGTTCTTTTTCTCACTACAACATTTTTTTAAATTTTTTTAAATTTTTTATTGCATTTTAGGTTTTGGGGTACATGTGAAGAACATGCAAGATTGTTGCATAGGTACACACATGGCAGTGTGGTTTTCTGCCTTCCGTCCCCTTGCCTGTATTTGTCATTTCTCCCCATGCTATCTCTTTCCACCCCCCCACCCCCATCCCTCCCCCATTTCCCCCCAATGGACCCCAGTGTATGGTGCTCCCCTCCCTGTGTCCATGTGTTCTTATTGTTCAACACCCGCCTGTGAGTGAGAATATGCGGTGTTTGATTTTCTGCTCTTGTGTCAGTTTGCTGAGAATGATGGTTTCCAGGTTCATCCATGTCCCTACAAAGGACGTGAACTCATCGTTTTTGATGGCTGCGTAATATTCCATGGTGTATATGTACCACATTTTTCCTATCCAGTCTATCATCGTTGGGCATTTGGGTTGGTTCCAGGTCTTTGCTATTGTAAACTGTGCTGCAATGAACATTCGTGTGCATTTGTCCTTAGAGTAGAATGATTTATAATCCTTTGGATATATACCCAGTAATGGGATTGCTGGGTCAAATGGGATTTCTATTTTTAGGTCATTGAGGAATCGCCACACTGTCTTCCACAATGGTTGAATTAATTTACATTCCAACCAACAGTGTAAAAGTGTTCCTATTTCTCCACATCCTCTCCAGCATCTGTTGTCTCCAGATTTTTTAATGATGGCCATTCTAACTGGTGTGAGATGGTATCTCAATGTGGTTTTGATTTGCATTTTTCTAATGACCAGTGATGATGAGCATTTTTTCATATGTTTGTTGGCCTCCTGTATGTCTTCTTTTGTAAAGTATCTGTTCATATCCTTCGCCCATTTTTGAATGGGCTTGTTTGTTTTTTTCTTGTAGATCTGTTTTAGTTCATTGTAGATTCTGGATATCAGCCCCTTGTCAGATGGGTAGACTGCAAAATTTTTTTCCCATTCTGTTGGTGGCCAGACCTAACACCATAAAAACCCTCGAAGAAAATCTAGGCGAAACCATTCAGGACATAGGCATAGGCAAGGACTTCATGACCAAAATGCCAAAAGCAATGGCAACAAAAGCCAGAATAGACAAATGGGACCTAATCAAACTCCACAGCGTCTGCACGGCAAAAGAAACAGTCAGTAGAGTGAATCGGCCACCAACAGAATGGACTTCTTACTGTCTACTGTCCCCCAGTCCATTAGGTTTCAGCCACACTGGCCTCTGAAATTTCAGTTTTTCAAGTATGCTGATTTTCTTTGTGCCTCTAGACCTCTGTGCATGTCTTTTTCTGCATCTGGAATGCTCTTCTCACATTGTTTCTTCTGACCTTCTCCAGCACTACCTTTGAGCTCATCTGCCACTTCCACAGTGAAGCTTCTTTCCCCAACCTTCCACTTACCATAATTGAGGCCCATTTTATGTATATCTCTTTCATTAAGTATCATGAGGACAGCCATGTTTACCATCTTGTTCTCCACTGTAATGCCAGGGTCTGTTGCATGGCACATGGTCAGGAAGTGTCTCAACTGTAGAGTGAATCACAGACTCTGGGACCATTCACTCTAGTGAATCATAGACTCTCTAAGCCTGATGGCATCAAGGGGCCCTAGCAGAGTAGGTGGGGAGGAAGAGGCAGCTTGCAGATATCGGGCTGGGCTTGACATCTTTTATTCCTTCTCCAGCCTTGTCCTCTTTCCTCAAATGTATTTTGGTCAAATTGATTTTCTTTGGTTTATCTCTATGTGAACAATGTAATACACAAAGACGTTTTAAAAAGTAAAATGAAGTCTCCAGAAATTGATTCCCAAATCAAATCACACTTTCAGTAATTTATTTAAAAGAAATGGAGAGCAAAACATCATGTGTCATTCAGTAGATTTTTGATAGATCATAATTACTTATACATGTGTCTAACCCCCTTCCATTTGGATATCCAATTATTAGATGTCATGGGCCCATCACAGCTCTGTGGACACGTCTGTGGGTAAGTCCAGCTGATCTGCTGCAATTGGAAATGTATTAACACCCACTTCTCCTTGAGTGAAGGGCATTTCTAGAGCATGAGTGTTGCATATTGTTCTGGAAGGAGCCAGAGTGTATGGAGATGTGAAAGATGGTTTCAGGAGCTGGTTTTGAACTGAGTTACAAGGATCTAACTCATTCGTGATCAGACCCATGTTCTAAGATATAAGATATTAAACTGTGTTTAATTGGGAGTTAAACACAGAGCAGGTCTCTGGATGCTGAGAGGAAGGGCATCAGTGTGAGCTACAGAAGCATAGTACCATAAAGGCAGGTGTTGGCTCACAGAGTTAGAGCCAGGAGGGGTCTGAGAGGTCCCTTTGTCTGACAATTTCATTTTATAGATAAGAAAATGGGTAGATTGTTTCTCTTCTTCCTCTGCAACACCTACTAATTATTTTCTATGAGCCAAACTGTAGTAGACTTTTTTTTTTTCAGGTTCTTCCTCATTCAGCTTCCCCGGTGGCCCCTCCTTTCTTTTTTGGGGGGGATCTTATTGTGTGTGTTCCTGAGGGGAGTCTTGCTCACCTTGGAAGCGGTAGGGGATTTGGGTGCAGGGAGACTTCAGCTTGACCACGTGCGTCTTCCTCCTGACTTTCCTCTTAAGCTGATGATGCTACAACACCAAGACAGTTGATGTTTATATTCACAGCAATAGCCACGGTGGCCTAGAATCAGATTTCCCAGAATCTCTGACCTTTGCCAAGTGTGTTAGTTTCCTATGGCTGCTGTAACAAATGACCACAAATTACGTGGTTTAAAGCGACACACATGTATTTTTCTTACAGTTCTGGAAGTCAGAAGTCTAAAATCACTTTCAGTAGGCCAAAATCCAGGTCGTGCTTCCCATCTCTCCTCGTGGAGGCTTTAAGAGAAAGTGCATTTCTTTGCCTCTTCCAGCTTCTAGAGCTGCATTCCCGTGTTATTTGGCCCTTGGGCCCTCTCTCCTTCTTCAAAGTCCCTTTTGCCGTAACCGGTAACATTCACAGATTTCTCAAATAGAATCTGGATATCCCTGCCCCAAGAAGATTCCTGCTTCCCTCTTTTCCCAGTCTTGTCTTCCAACATCCCCTCAATTCTGTGAGTTTCTGATATCTTCTCAGTATACCTTTTTAGAGGGAGGGAGCTGATGGGTCTGCAGTTTCAGACAGTTAAAATCTGTTTCTGTTGTTTATGACCAGGAACCCCCATGGTATATCAGTGCTATGTGCGGAACTTTGCAAGCATTTATTTTTTTTATCCTTGTTTTAACTTTCTTAGGAAGACGCTGTTGCCTTTTTCCAGGTAAGAATACTGTAGCTCAGTGTGGCAATTGCAAAAAGCCAGTCAGCTAGCGTAGGCGATGGAAATGGGATTTGAAACTAGCCAATGTGACTGGAGAGCACGTGCCTTTCCCTTTCTCAGAATCCTAGTTCAATGAGCTTTTGGTCATAGACCTTTTCCAAGGAGGAGGTAGAATGTTATCTGGGCCGTGAGGTCTGAATCAAATTGCTCAGTCAGAGAGAAGGCAAAGGAGAAACGTTACAGGGAGGAAGGAGGCTGGAGAGTAAGAAGTGAATCCAAGAGAGTTAAAGGAAGGGACATGAAAGGTAAAGTGGAATGACAGATAAAGGAACCAACCACAATGGAATGTTTTTGAATGGACACAGCAACTCATTTATGTCAACTACCCATGGGAATGATTTTCTGACTCAACTCTGTGTTGGGAATTTGGCTTGCATTACGTCCCTTGCTGCCTCCTCAGGGTCTCCTCATCACATGGGCTGGTTAAAACCTAACGTCCTTTGCTAGTGTTAGCCTTTTCTCACAGATGCTGATGAACAGCCTGTCTTTCAAAAACTTTTAACAAAGTTCTCCATTGGTATTTAATATGGGTAATTTCTGGAGCTCGGGAGACATCCTGGACCTAATGGCGAAAGACCTCTGGCTCTCGTCTCCTCTCAGAAGGGAACTTGGAAATTTTGTCTAGGGCTGGGGCAACAACTATGCAGAGAGCTCTTTTTCTGGTCTTTCCTGGTCAATACTTAAGTGTAACCATCAGATTTAGCAAATAAAAATATAAGACATCTGGTTAAATCTGAATTTTAGATTCCAGATAAATAATGAATAGTCCATGCATTCTATAAATATTGCACTGAAAATTATTTGTTTATCTGAAATTCAACCTTAACTGGGTGTCCTGCATTTTAGCTGGCAATCCTGGACCTGTGACCACTGCTTCAGGGTATTTCAGGCATGGACTTGCACAGTGGAATATGCCTTTGAAAAGAGACTGTAGACCTGCATTGACAAGAAGGCTACAAAAGACCCCAAGGTCAAAGGGAATGCAAGGTTGAAGAATTCTTTCAGAGACCAACTTGGGAAGAGATGATTTGGTTCTTTTTGCTCAGAGCATTACTTCTGTCCCATTCTGCTGTGCCACTGCAGTATGGCCACGACAGGAAAGGCTTGTGCTGCATCGTCAGGATTGTATCGATCTCCATTCTCTTCCCTACTTGCTGACACCTAAAAGTAAAAACGTTCGAGGTGGGGCTGAGCCTTGATCTCTAACAGGAAACAGTTATTGAACTTGACTGTGTGCAGAACATGATACCTGTGCTGGTGGTGATCAGAGGGCTGAGTGTGCTTTCTGACTCTCCTCTGTTGTGGGGACAAAGTGGGCATTAAGCACCCCTCTGTGTGCAGAGCATTCCACCAGGCTGTGTGCCTGAAGTGACAAGAGAAGTGGAAAACATGCTTCTGCTCTTGAGGAGCACAGACATGTGCCTCTTGGGACGGCGGAGAGCTTAGGCTTTTATTAACTCAAAATTGGAGTTATTCTCAGTGGCCTGACTCTGATTTTGTGGTGTGTGTGTCTCTCCACTGTGTGTTTATAGAAATACTGCAGCAGTCGTCACCTACCATTAAGCTGCTTTTGTATGTAGTAATTAAGAGAGTGCATGGAGTCTTGTCTCTGCTGGTCCTGAGAGTGAGACATGGCGAGTGATCTGTGGCACTTGGTGATTTGCAGCCTTAGAATCACAAAACTGTGACCTTGGTGTTTTTGCCAGCACACTGGACTAAGGAACAGTGGACGACCCAGCACTGGGCAAACATTACGCACATAATGGCAGAGTGGGTAAGGACTGGCTTTGACATGAGAAGAGAACGGACTTTAACTCCTGGTCTTGCCATTTATTAGCAATTTAATTTTTTCTAAGCTTTAGCTTGCTGTTTTATGAAATGGAGACAACAGCAATATGAGGAAAGTTTTGAAGATTTAATGACATACCATTTGAAAATGCTAATAGACAGCAAGCACCCTGTGTTTGTCACTGTGGCATTTCCCATTCTCATAGCACTTTGTAAACAACTCCGTTATAATGCTTCACGGTGTGTTACAATTTATTTCTTTTATGTGTCTGTTTACTGAGAGTCAAGAGCTGTTTTCTACTCCTTACTTTTCCAGTAGCCTCCTGATCAGGGCCTGGTACTTACAAGGCCTGTGGTTTTGCTGAGCTGTGTGTACTTCAATACTTAAGCTTTGCTAGGATGCAAGTCTTTAACTTCTGAGTTTCCATTCTTTTCCTCTTTCTCTCTAGCTCTCTTACTGAGAACTGGGGAGATCCCACAAGAAAGGATCTGTCCAGTCCTCAGCAAGAGAGTCTTTCCAGAATATTACCGTCTCAACATCAGTCAGAATGGTGATTATTAAAAAGTCAAGAAACGGCAGATGCTGGTGAGGTTGTGGAGAAATAGAAACACTTTGACACTGTTGGTGGGAATGTAAATTAGTTCAACCATTGTGGAAGACAGTGTGGTGATTCCTCAAAGATCTAGAACCAGAAATACCATTTGACCCAGCAGTCCTATTGCAGGCATTTGGTGATTTGTGGCCTTAAAATCACAAACCTGTGACCTTGGTATTTTTAGCAACACACTGGACTAAGGAACAGTGGACCCATATGTTCATTGCAGAACTATTTGAAAAAGCAAAGACAGGCAATCAACCCAGTGCCCACTGATGATAGACTGGATAAAGTTGTGGTACATATATATACACCATGGAATACTCTGCAACCATACAATGGAACGAGGTCATATCCTTCGCAGGGACATGGGTGGAGCTGAAAGCCATTATCCTCAGCAAACTAATGTAGGAATAGAAAACCAAACACCACACATTCTCACTCATAAATGGGACTGAACTGGTGAGAACACACGGACACAGGAAGGGGAACAACACACACTGGGGCCAATAAGAGGTGGGGGATGGGGGAAAGGAGGAGAGCATCAGGAGAAATAACTAAGGCATGCTGGGCTGAATGCCTAGGTGATGGGTTGATACGTGCAGCAAACCATCATGGTACGCATTTACCTACGTAACAAACCTGCACATTCTGCACATGTACCTCAAAACTTAAATTTTTTTAAGATGACACATTTTATCTATGTGTATTTATTTTATCTTATTTTTTATTGCACTTTAGGTTCCGGGGTACATGTACAACATGCAGGATTGTTGCATAGGTACACACATGGCAATGTGGTTTGCTGCCTCCATCCCCCCGTCACCTACATCTGGCATTTCTCCCCACGTTACCCTCCCCAACCTCCCTACCCCCCACTGTCCCTCTCTTAGCCACCCCCAACAGACCCCAGTGTGTGATGCTCCCCTCCCTGTGTCCATGTGTTCTCATTGTTCACCCTCCTGTGAATGAGAACATGTGGTGTTTGATTTTCTGTTCTTGTGTCAGTTTGCTGAGACTGATGGTTTCCAGATACATCCTTGTCCCTAGAAAGGACACGAACTCATCATTTTTTTATGGCTGCTTAGTATCCCATGGTGTTTATGTGCCACATTTTCCTTGTCCAGTCTATTGTCGATGGGCATTTGGGTTGGTTCCAGGTCTTTGCTATTGTAAACAGTGCCGCAGTGAACATACGTGTGCATGTGTCTTTCTAGTAGAACGATTTATAATCCTTTGAGTATATATATACCCAGTAATGGGATTGCTGGGTCAAATGGATCCTCATTAGACTCTAAATGCTTGAGGATAGATTTTCAGCACTCTCCTGTGTACTCAAACACATGTATGTTGGAATAGTATCCCAGCTTGCTACTCTCTTCTTCTCATAGTAAGTTCTAGAATTTCCTGATGTTCTCTCTTTTTGACCTCGGCTTCAACAAATTTATTAATTCAATCAGTGCAGTTCAAGTTCAATTCATCAAGCTTTTATTGAGTGTCTCTTACTTGCTAGTCACTGGACTAGGATTTGGGGGTAGAGATGAATAAAATGGTGCCTCCATTAGAGGTGTTTCAGATTTAGTGGGAGAGACAGATGAGAAAACAGAATTTCTCTAGAATGTGGTTAGGGCAGTGATAGAGGTGGACACATTATGGGAGCCCAGAACAGGGTTTCTTTTCCTCTAAGAATCCCATTGTTCCTGCTTTCTAACAGGTGAACAGGGTAGCCAGCTGTCATTCCTGTCTCAAGGAGTATTTGAACAGTGGGAGTTAGGAGGCAGCCAGTGGCCAATGCACATCAATTAAAGACCCAGCTGGTAGCCCTCCTGCATTGGAGGAGAGAGAAGAAAATTCTGAGGGCCGGGACAGCACGAGGCTGCAGGCTGCACGGCCCTGGCCATAGCGTGGTTGGGAGAGTTTGGGGAGCAGGTAGTTTCAGCCAAGGACTAACTTGGTGACATGGGCATACGTCATGGCTGGCTGTGTGAGACTCCACAACGAATACCATATTTTTTCTTCCTTCTTTCAGGTTAGCTTTGCTTTTGTTCCCTTCCCCATTTCTCTTGACATTTGCTTCTCTCCCTAGTTTTTATTTATTTCCTTTCCTGTTTATATCCCTGCATTTTCTTTTACTGCTCACTCTTCCATCATCTCATTCTTCTTTTTCTCTACCATGTTTCCCATCTACATTTGAGCCTCCTTTCACTTTTAATTGTATCTTTCTGCTTCTACCACTGTGTTCTGAAACATACCTGTTAAACTCAGGGTTGGAGAGGAGATTTTCATTTCCAGCAGGGCTGTTTATGACATGAAAAGTGTGTCTCATGTGTATCTGAGTATCCTAGGAAACAGAAGTTTAATTTCTAACTCATATTCTGCATACTGTGTTTAGAAGATACTGTTGTGAAAGGAGAGTCTCCCACCCAGGCAGCACAGGGAGACTGTGCTGTGCACCTCACGTTTATTACAAGAACCAGCAAAACAATGATCCCTTTTCTTGCCATGATTCTCTTATCTCCACACCTGTCCTTGAAGTTTCTCTTTATCTGTCGTCTTTCTCCTTTATTTCTGTCATTTTTTCAGTTCTATTTTCCATGTGTGTCTTTGTTCCTTTTTCTCTTTAGTCCTTCCCTACTCATTAGAAATTTTATGACCCCATCCTTAATGTCTTTCCTTGGCCTTGGAAGATAGAGTCAAAAGCGGTGTGGAAGACTCTGATCCCCCAGGTCACCCCGGTTTGCAACAGTGGCATGGAAGTGTGAGTCACAAGAGATGGGGAAGATTCGGAAACCTCGTCTAGCCCTTGAGATTCTTTATGAGTAGGATTTCTTTCTGCTTCTTATTTTTAGGTAGCATGAACGTAGACTCAGAGAATCTTAAGGTTGACGGGAATCTCTACTGGTTGTTGATATAACCTTCAGCCCATGTAGGAACGCTCTTTACTTCCCAGTGATGCCCCGTAGGCAGCCCCCGGATACCTGGAGTTTTGGGAAGGCTGCCAGCACATGAAGCCGTCTGCTTGGCTGTTAGCAGCGCTCCTTGTGTCAGTTACCACGTGTGATTCTGTTGTCCTGGTCTGTATGATTCGTACCCAATGATTGTATGTCTGCTTCCAAGGGCCGCAGGATGTGCACTTTCCACATTGTTCTCTTTCTGAGATTGAAGACGTGTCGAATATTGAAGGCATTCCTGGTACCTTCTTTAATGCTTGAACTATTTCAGAGAGGTTCCATCGGAAATAAACAAAACAAGCTGTTCTTGCCACCCTTTGACTGTAGAGGAACCCAGTTTTCTGAATGCCTCATTTCCTGGTGTTGCTGGGTAGCAGGGATTGTTCTGGAGGGGTTATGAGGGAGAAACTTCCTTTCATTCTTAACAGAAAGAAGAATATAATGAGCAAGTTTTTAATGAGTATTTTATTAATATTAGTAAGCTTTGCATTAGCCACAGTGTCTGTGTGCACATTGTAGTTTGAAGAACTGAAAAATATGACACACATAGAAAAAGAGAAAGAGGGGAGAGAGAGGGAAAAACTTCAAGGACAGGTGTGGAGATAGAGAATCACAGGAAAAGGGATCATTGTTTTGCTGGTTCTTGTAATAAAGGTGAGGCGCACAGCACAGTCTTCTGTGCTGCATGGGTGGGAGATTCTCTTTTCACGATGGTGTCTTCTAAACACAGTATACTGTAATATTAAATACCATGTCTTTTTATTTTTACAACTAGACCACGGTACCCTCTCATTTTACAGATGATGGGGATGAGGTTCATAGAGGTGGAGAGACTTGTGTCGAGTACCCCGTTCTCACAGAATGAGTCAGACTTAAACTCACTTTAGTGCGTTTAGTCTTCTGCTGTGTTTTTCATAAATTCACATATGTCCTTGTCTCTCCAAAGTCCCTGCAATGTCATGAGACTATATGAAATGCCTCCCTGGTGTACACAATCTAATAGAATTATGGATTTGTGTATGTGTATGTGTGCATTTCTTTATATGGCTGTGGAATGTGGAAAAATAGAAACAACGAAATCCAATTAGGGTCAAAGAGTGGTTTTGTGCAATTATAAAAATACTGACACTATGTGAAGACCAATGAAGTCATTCTCCAGTTGTAAGGATCAGTGTAATTGATTTGTTTGGTACAAATTCTAAGTGTCAAGGTAGAGAGGAGTTAATCCAGAGAAATTTCATGAAGGACATAGATAAGGGAACCTAAGAAAATTTTGAAATAAAAGAATACAAGGGCTTGGTGGCCTGTAAAGAGGAGGAGGAGTTTGAAAAGGGGAAGAGAAGAGAAAGGGGACAAGGTTTGGGGACAGGAGGGGGACAGATGTTGCTGACCTTGTGTTTTGCTCGGGATTTGGAACTAGGGTTCTGGTATGACGATAAGTTTTCCCTCTTTGCAAAGTGAAACCCAGATGGCTAAATTTAATTCCACTTGGAGCCACTGGTGATTCACCCAAGCTCAGGTGCGCCCACATACAGCTGGCGTCAGCGCTGTGTGCTTTCCAGGCTGAGCTTGCCTCAGCCCTGCTTCATGCATGGAAAAGAGAGGAAAGCCAGACTGGTAACCTTGACCCTTCTGTGTCTCTGTCTGCAGCATCCTGGCCACTGCGGGAACCCACTTCAACACTCATGTGGACCTGAGGACCCTCCGGGCTGTGCGTGTCCTGCGGCCCTTGAAGCTCGTGTCAGGGATACCTAGTGAGCATCTGCCTTTCTTTCTGCTTTTCTAAGAACTTTCTTGATGTGTCCTCAGCTGGATCCAGGTCTAAGGGAGTTCGGGATACACAAACAATATTCCTCCTGGGAAAAAGCCCCAGTGGTAATAAATAGTGGAGTTGGAGCAATCTGGCATAACATTTTACTTTTAAATTTAACTTTTTGCAAATATAAAAGGTAATGGAAAATATACACAGAAAATGTGGAAAGTAGACAAAAAAGAAAAGCATTCTTTATCTTTTCACTCAGAAATCACTTTTGTTAAAATTTCAGTATTTTCCATTTTTCTCCTGTGCATTTTAATATAATTGAAATCATTATGTATATCGTAGTTGTATATCCTGAAATAAGTATTTTCCTAACCTTAAAAATTCTTGGCTGGGCACAGTGGCTCACGCCCGTAATCCCAGCACTTTGGGAGGCTGAGGTGGGCGGATGGCTTGAGTTCAGGAGGAGTTCAAGACCGGCGTGGGCAACATGGTGAAACCCGATTGCTACAGAAAATACAACAACAACAAAAATTAGCTGAGCATGGTGACTCATTCCTGTAGTCCCAGCCACTCAGTAAACTGAGGTGGGAGGATTGCATGGGCTTGGGAGGTCGAGGCTGCAGTGGGCCAAGGTAATGCCACTGTAATACAGCCTCTGCGAGAGACCGAGACTCTTGTCTCAAAACAAAAATTCTTACATGTGTTATGATTTATTTAGCCATTTTTATATTTTATGTTGCTGGATGACATAAAAAATAAAAATAGGCTATTTCCAGTTCTTCTCCAACTATAAATGTACTGCAACAAACATCTTTTTGCTTAAATCTTTATTCAAATCTCTGACTGCTCTCTTGGCTAGAATCTTAGAAGTGCAATGTGTGGGTCAAAGGATGTGGCATTTTCTGAACAGTGCCTGTACTCACTAGGCTTCCCCAACAGGGACTGAGAGAACTGGGTCTGAGACAGAGCGAAGGGGAAGATGAACTTTGTCTCAGCTCTTGTGGACTTGACAGCCTAGCAGAGCTGGGCCTAATTTCCTTTAGGAGAAGAGTACACATAAATAAACTTAATCTATCAGAGGAATCCAGCAGGCAGCGTGGAAGAAACCAGCGAGGGAAGAATGACACCAACCCTGCCCTATCAGATGGTGCTGAGGGATGGCTGCATGGGTCACTCTCTGTCCTTCCTTCTAGGCCTGCAGATTGTGTTGAAGTCCATCATGAAGGCCATGGTACCTCTTCTGCAGATTGGCCTTCTGCTCTTCTTTGCCATCCTGATGTTCGCTATCATCGGCCTGGAGTTCTACAGCGGGAAGTTACACCGAGCGTGCTTCATGAACAATTCAGGTAGGGTCACTCTTTTCTGTCGTATCCTTTTCCATTCTTCCCTCTGTTAACTGGGGTTCATTTCAGGGCACTTGGATGCTCGCTGGAAAGGTATGTCCTATTCCAACCCTGGAATTAAATCAGAAGTTTCTAGTCAGGAGGCTTTTGAGGCACAACCAACCTAGACTAGAGATCCTCACTTGACATTAACATGGCAAAGCAAATACATAGTTGGAAGATTTCAAATAGATGGTGTTGGCTCTCTTATTCCACGGTCAAGGGTGATGCAAATGAACTTCGAAAGCCATCTGTCTGAGCCAGGCATAGTAGCACACACCTGTCTTTCTAGCTATTCCCTGGAGGCTTATGGGAGAGGCTCATTAAGCCCAAGAGTTTGAGGCCAGCCTGGATGACTAGTGAGACCCCAGTCTCTCCCTCTACAAAAAAGCCGTCTGTCTGAATATCTGAATCAATACCCCTCGACTCTTTGTACAGTGGCCTCTGACTGAATCAATAAGTACTTTTTGTATGGTGGCCTCTCTGGCCCACAGGCCGCTGAGATGGAGGAGTCTAGAGTCAGAGTTGGGTCCCTTTGGATCTGTGGAGACATTTTGCTTTCATGCTCCTTTTCATCATCTTCCTCACTTTCTGTTTTGACCCACACATGGTGTGGAAGAGCCGAGGGAGCTCTGAGCTTGGCTTGCAAGCATGGTTGGGAGATGGGTAGGGCACACAATCCCAAATTCTCATGTCTTTGTATTTCATTTGTTCTTTCAAGTTGAGTTTTGAGTATCCTAGGAGGAAAGGCGATGGGAGGCAGGCTGAAGAATCTCAAATAGTTACCATGCTTTTAATGAAAGAACATTCCAAGACCACCTTCCACTTTGAAGTTCTATTTTATATTTTTATCTTTTATTCAAGACCAGTCCATGCTAGAAAAATAAGGTGTTAAGACCCCCTCTTTGGGAGGCTGACATAGGTGGATCACCTGAGGTTGGTGTTTGAGACCAGCCTGACCAACATGGAAAAACCCTTTCTCTACTGAAGATACAAAATTAGCTGGGTGTGGTTGCACATCACCTGTAATCCCAGCTACTCGGGAGGCTGAGGCAGGAGAATCACTTGAACCTGGGAGGTGGAGGTTGTGATGGGCCGAGATCGCGCCATTACACTCCAGCCTGAGCAACAAGAGAGAAACTCCATTTCCAAAGGAAAAAAAAAAACCTAAAAGGACTGTAGTTTAATAACTGTCCCTAAGAAACCCAGAAAGAACTCAGGGCTCATCCTGGAGTCTGAAGCTAGAAAACTTCACTTTGCCTTCTCCTCCCCTCAGAGTGTTCTGTACAATTGAGTCCTCTAAATTCCTGTGGTACAGCAGGTCAGGATAGAGGATGAAGCTTGCAGAGAGTGGGGGACCATGCGGAGGAGAGACTCCATCTTCAGGAGACTGGGAAACACTGGGCTGAGCGTGTGATAACGTGAGCTGGGAGGGGCAGAGAGTCCAGAGAGGAGAGGGAGCCGGAGACAAAGAAGGGCAGGCCTCTTTCCTTGGGGAGTGGAATTACTTGTCTGTGGCTTCCTGGGGTACTTTCCAGCTCCTGTGAATCCCCATGTGATTTATCCCCCACCCTCCAAATGTGTCTGCAGGTATTCTAGAAGGATTTGACCCTCCTCACCCATGCGGCGTGCAGGGCTGCCCCGCTGGTTATGAATGCAAGGATTGGATCGGCCCCAATGATGGGATCACCCAGTTTGATAACATCCTCTTTGCTGTGCTGACAGTCTTCCAGTGCATCACCATGGAAGGGTGGACCACCGTGCTGTACAATGTGAGTAGAGCTGGGGGGGTGGGGGGACTGGGGAGGAGGAGGGGAGAGCCACGGACTGAGGCTTCTGGGGTTGTCTGGTCCAGCCAGTTCAGGGAGGGCTGTAGGTATATGTGTATTGGGGTGAGAAGTGAAGACTCAACTGGTACAAGCCTTAGCAGTTCATAACCCGCTTCTGTCTGGCCTCTTGCTAAGTACAAATATACAGCTTCTTAATACAATTAGGAAATGACATCCTATGTTGGATAGGTGAACACGTTAGTTAAGTCAGATCAGCTTGATAGTTACAGAACGTGTTGGTTGGACATGGCGGTGGGGTATAGTGAAGAGTGCTAATAATGTATAATACTGGCTGCACAGTAGAATTAGCTGGAAGCTTAAAAAAAGTTTATTACCCCCTCAGGATCTGGGAGAATTTACTATAAAAAGAATGAAGAGAAAAGAATTATACCAACTGGGCTCCATCCCAAACCAATTAAGTAGGGATATTTAGGGGTGAAGGCCTGTCATTGACTTTTCTAAAGAGCTTCCTATCTGATTCTCATATGTAGCCACTCTGAGGAGCTACTGCATTCCATGCACGTAAAAACCATGCTTCATTGTGAGAGTCACCAGCGGTGCTTGCTGCAAATTCAGATTAACAGGCTCCTTCTCTGGAGATTCTAATTTCGTGTAGTTTTGTAGAGTTGGTGAGCTGTGCTTTTTTTCAAATGCCCAGGTGATTCATGTGATTAGATGTGTTTGGAAGGTTCTGAGCTGGTGCATAAGACAAGGCCGTCTAGCTGCCTGTCAGGGATGCTGGGGATTCCTGCATGGGGACAGAAGGTAGACAGAGTGATTATGAAGTCTCTTCCACCTTCTAGAGTGTGATTTTAATAAGTTATCAAAGGCAGGTGCAGAGTCCAAGATCAAAAATGAGAGCTGGGTGAGGGATGTGGTTTGATGCACATGCATCCTGGGTGGGTAAAGCAGCGGGGGCAGGTGCTTTTGAAGGACTGTACCCTTACCTGCCTTCCGTCAGCCCACTTTGGAATGATCATGCCTCTTCTGTATGCTCCACCACCTGCCTTTACCTTAAGATGCTCTCTGTTTCCTTCAGGTCCTCTCTAGACCTTTTTAGCCTGATTCTACCTGTGTAAAACTCTTTAGGTGGGACATAGGTGGCTTAGACAAAGCACCTTTTAGAAGGAGCTTTGGATATAGTTCACACTGGAGGGAAGGGAAATGCTGTGTCTCAGAAGAAACTCAACTAGACTCTAATGCCCGAAGAGCAAGGATTGTGTAAGCCCTGGGCAAGAAAGTACTTAGTAAAGGTCCATTGCTAGCCTGGATCCATTCCCATATAGGATGAGCAAGGCAGGACTGAAGCTTTGCAGTAAAGAGTCGCAGGCCATTATCGGAAAGCTCTAAAGGGGAGTGAAGAAGTCCCGAGGACCGGCTTACACCTAGCAAGCCCAGGAAGGAAGTGTGACCTAGAAAGCCCTGGAGGACACTCCGCAGTTCTCACCAGCTGCGGGAGGCAGCAGGAAGGAGGGGAGGGAGGCAAGGTTGATGAGTGCAGTCACTCCTCATTTGAGATGTAAAGGTTGTCTTGAGGCCATGCCATTCAAATTAGCCAGGCGCCTCTAGAAATTACAGCACTGGCCCTGTAGCGGCTGGTGTCACTTGCCGGGCTTTGAGCGTGATGCATTTCAATTATATGTGTAGACTCACCTAAGTGATGTGCTAAATGCATTGAAAGCCTGAAAGGAGAAGTGTCGCATTTGAGGATACAGGTGTGATTGTTGGTCCTCTTTAGCCAAGATTCAGATGGTGCTGAGAGGGGCAGGAGCACAGCTGAGGAACCACTCATTTTTTTCTGCATTAGTTTCTTTGCTCATTCCTTCATTCTTTCAGTGTTTATTAACTGAGCATCTATTACATGCCAAGCACTGTCCTAGGCACTAGGGAAATGGGAAGAAAAAAGTGCCATGATTCCTGCTATCACAGGGCTCTCTTCCAATCCCTGTCTCTCTCCAGTTACCTGTCAACCATAGGTTGAGAAGTTATACACAGGCGGTCATCTTGCTCCTTTCTCTAGTTTTGTGCACCAAGGAAAGGAGGAGGGAGGAGAGGAGATCGAGTTGCAGATTCTCTGAAACCTTTTATGGCAAGAGCATCCAGGGCCCACAGATGTACATACTCTGACTTTCAGTCTGTCAGTCACTGGACTTCAGCTTACTGAAGACCTCCTGCTATTCTGCTGGCTGGATATAGGGCTAGGGAGACTGCCACCCAAAGACTGTCTACCTGTTTGGACTGTCCCTACACACACACACACACACACACACACACACATTTATATACACTGGTTGTATACCATGAAGTTAACTATGAATGACTAGTCAGCTTAGTATTATAAATACATGTATAAATATATGTGTGTGTTTCTGCATAAAGAAAAATGTCTCACGAAGCGTTCCCACAACCACCACCAATAAGGTGCAAATACAAATCTAAAGGTGTTGATTTCCTTTCTACCACTCCTCATTCTGGGAAGGCCCAGTTCACCCAGCTGCTGGATTTGTTCATGCGGAGCACTAAGAGAAGGGAGCCCCTGTTTCCCAGCCCTATGGTTCTTCTCTTCAATGGTGCAACAAACATGTAAGCTTTATTGTTGTCATTTAAATCCAAACCAGTAGGAGAATCTTCAGGTTTACCCAGTAGGAAGAAGCTCTCAAGCATGTGGGCTCAGTTTAACATTTTTATATACAATGTAAATACTTCCCTCATCTTTGCATCCCTTTTGTGTAGCACAGACTCTTCCTACATGCCTCCCTATGACCTTGTGTTGCTCTGCCATGGATTACTATTAACTTGATTTACATGTGACTTTTCTGAAGAAAATGAATTATTGTAAGGGGGAGGGTTCCCATTGTCAGGGCAACCTGGAGTCACCAGTGCTTCACTGGGTCTCATCCCAATGCCACCTGCTTGGTCAAACTCCAACAATTTTGTTAGTTACCCTCCGTCCTGTGGCAGAAGGCATGCAAAACTGTGCAGTTCTGGCTCTTGCTACCTGTTTGCCCTGTGTCTCCCAAGGTCTCCTCAACCTGCAAACTCTCTTCTGGACTCTGGGTTTACTCTGAGTGAGATGGGAAATCAGGGGAGGGTTTTGCGGAAAGGAGTGACATGACCTGTCTTGTGTGTGAAAGTGGATCCCTCCACCTCCTTTGAGAGAGCAAAAGTACTAGCAGGGAGTCAAATCAAGGTTATTGCAAGGATCTTGAAAAAATCATGATAGAGGCTTGGGCCAGGGAGGTAGCAGTGGAGGAGGTGGAAAGTGGTTGGTTTCTGGAGATATTTTTCAGCTGAGCTCATGGGATTCTTTGATGGATTGAATATGAGTTTGGGAGAACGAAGCAAGAGTGGAATTGCCATTAACTGAGAAGAATGTGGGGAGGAAGAGGAGAATGGAGTTTGGATGTGTTAAATTTGCTGTGCTCATTTGATATGGTAGTATAGGGAAGAAGGTGAATAAATGAGCTGAGGGTAGGAGGCTTGGCTGAAGAGATAAATCTGGGAGGTTTCAGCGTATATATGGAAGAGTTTTGAGACTGGCTGAAACCACCAAGGAAGTGGATATATAGAGAGGAGATTTCACGACTGAGTTCTGATGTTAAGGTGAAGAGAAAAACAGTTACCAGCAAAGAAGACTGAGAAGGAGCAGCAGGGAGATAAGAGGAAAATCAGAAACCTGGTGTCCTGGGGCCAAGTGCAGAGAGCGCTGCAGATGGAGAAAGTCAAGGATGGTCAGGTCAGTTCTCTGAAGAAGTGTTTTTCCTATCATAGGATTATTCAGTTAAGAAAAGGTTTTTACTAGAGTATCTTGCTAATCATTTCTTGGGCATTTGTGTAAATTACATCCACAGATTCTCTTGAATTCCCATTCATATTTACTCTTTGAAAAACTCTTACCTATATGCTTTGCTCGTTTGAATCCAATGCTTCAGATGGGTCAAGGAAAGTGAAGACTAAGAATTAACCACTGAATGCCAGGAGCAGTTTGAGCAGAGTGGGAAGGATTTAAGAGAGCAGTGGAAACAGCATGGAAGAAATACCACCTCATGCTGATAGGAATGATCCATTTGAGATAACAATTATTGATGAAGGAGAGGGAGGAGAATTGGGGTGATTTCCTTGAACAGGTGTGTGTTTGGTGTGGGAGGTCTAGACAACAGGTATAGGACTTGGCTTGGATGGGAGCTCTAATCATTCATTCATAGTACTAGGAGTAGGGGAAGAGCAAGTGGCTGCAGAGGCTGGTATGTGGGTAGATGTGGTGTTGGAAGCTTGTAGACATTCTCTTCCTATTGCTTCTATTTTCTCAATGAAAGAAGAAGTAAGGTCATCAGCTGAGGGTAGGAGGAGGAAAATGTTGAAAGTTGGAAGAGAAGGTATAACATTGTCTTCCAGAAGATTGAGGGAGTAAGTGGAGTAGGGAAGTGCATTGGGTTGCTGGACAGCTTTAAGGACTCACTTGGAGTTAGTGGTGATAACGTTCAAATGAGACTAGCGAGCCTGGTGCGTTTTCCTCTGGGCAGATTCAGCCACGGAGTCTCAGGTGGGAAGCAGGTGGAGAGTTGGCTTTGACGAGTGTGGTTTCGCCAGGTGAGCACAATAAGATGCGAGACGTTGAGGAGAGAGAGTGTAACAAAGCCATGGAATTTGAGCTGGATAAAGAGCAAAGAGGTGGGGGAGAGACGGAAAAGGAAGGAGAGTACGTGAATTAGAGACCGTGTTCGAAATGTGACTCTTGAATCTGCTGGACAAATTCAGTCTGCGGAGTAAGTTAAGAAACCTGTCTGCTGCATGGAAGTAGGGAGTGGGTTTTGAAACCAAATGTTCTGATTTCTAATTTGGTGCCCCAGCTGCCCGCAGGGAAGGAGAGTGTGTGCACGTGCCGCACATGTGCAGAGTAAGCTGTGACCGGGTGCCGGCACACCGCCGGGCCTCTATGACACCACTCCCAGGGTGCCTGGCACTGCTTCAGCTCAATTCAGAATGTAGACTGGGGGAACATATGGGGGCTGAAACCCACCAGGCCCGCCCACCTGCCTCACTAGCATTGTACTCTGTCATCTTGTTTTCCTCCTCAGAGTGTCTGTCTCTTTTTTTAAACACACTTACGTTGCAGCTTCTGATGCTGCCTTTGGCAGCCTGTTCGCCTGTTAATTTCTTGTCCTCCCTAAACCCTACAGTGCCTTCCTCTTGGCCCCTGCCTGCTGGGCTGGGAGCCTGGGGTCCACAGCCTTCTCTTCACCACGCCCTCCCTAGCAAGAAACCAGTGTTTTCTTTCTTCCTCACACTTAATATTTTCCCATCCATAGCTGTCTCCACCTTGAAGTTATTCCTACTCATTGCATTTCTGTCTTGGTTTCTTTGTCAAACCAGAGATGCCGTCATGTTTGGGATTTATTCCAAATGTGCCTCCTGATCTGGTGCCTGAATTTCACACCGCTAGCCAGGCCCGTCTTCTGGTCTTTTGTCTGTGCAGAGCCATTAGGCTGGCTCAGGGTTCCTTTCCTTTTTGTTTCATTTACTCTAATATGTGGTTTAATTTCCAATCCATGGCCAAAGGCCTCAGGTGCCTGATGTGTCACGCAGCTTTGGACTGTGATCTTTCTGTTCTCAGGCAACACAAGGCCTTAGGACTGAGGGGCAGAAATTAACTGGAGGTGGTGCGTTGGTGACTCAGTGGCTGTTTCAGGTACTTTTCACTCTGGAATCCAAATGCTGACGGAGTCTCAGCCAGGTGGAGATGGCACAGTGCCAGTATATGGCACACTGGGAAAGTCAAGAGGTCTCTATTCATTGTTCCCCGGTTCATTATTCACTCCAAGACTTACGAGCAGTTTTTTTTTCATGCCCCTCAGAATGTGGTCCATCTTGGAATAATCCAGGGGCAATTAGCATAAATGCAGATTCCTGGGCCCTGCCCTAGATCTGGCGGTCCAGCCTCTCTAGAGGTAGGAGGAAGGAATCTGTATTTTTAGCGCACACTCCCATATGATTCTGAGGCCACACTGAAGTTTGAGAACTGCTGTTCTACATGAATGTCATTGCCAGGCAGTAGGAAGACGACATGGCAGGCAGATGAGATAGTACTGAAGCAAAAGGCACGCTTCTGCCTTCAGCCTGCATGCCCGCTACGTGCATTTCCATGAGGTCATGCTTTATTCAATGCTTGCCTAACTTAAAGTGATAGACACACAGTGGGCTCTCAGGAAGTAGTTTATGGACTTAGCTCTAGAAGGGGCAGTAAGTCAGGTGCATGGATACACACACATACTTGTAACAACAGGGAAAACTGAATATAGTGAATATTTGGGAGATACGTAAGCAGAGATCTCTGGGAGGATTCAGGAGGGAGTGGATAATTTAAAGTGAGCCACTGAGCCTGGCGTGGTGGTTCTTATCCGTAGTCCCAGCTACCAGGAAGGCTGAGGCAGGAGGATCTCTTGAGTCTGAGAGTTCAAGGCTGCACTGTGCTATGACTGACCTATGAATCATAGGTCAGCCTGGACAACGTAGTGAGATCCCATCTCTAAAAGGAAAATAATATAAAGTGAACTTCTGGAGAGCCCATGTAGAAATGTGAAAGCTGGCAAACTCAAGGGGAGCCCATGATACCGGATGACAGCCGGTTGGGCAAAGATGTCAGAGCTCTTGATAACAGATCAGAGGCCTCATTTACCCACTGGACACTTAGATGCCCCTTTATATTTTTACCTTTCTTTAGGGACAAGGTGCAGAAACTGACTTGAAATCTAGTATGCCCAACCCTTTTGGTGGGAGGGAAGGGCTGGGTGTAGTAACTTTCCCTTAAGCATCCTTTCCTTGGCTGGTCCTCATTTCATGCCTGTTGAAAACAGTATGCGTAGATTTGCAGGCCTTTGACTGTCTCCGGTTCCCTGTGTTAGATTTCAGCTTCTTTTCCACCGCCAAGCTTCAGCTGCAGCTTTCCCTGTTGATTGACACACGTGCCCCCAATTACAGCTCAGTTCCCTCCCAAAGAGAGGGAAAGATTGAACAGGATCCTTTCTCCTTTAAGGTGCCAAGTACTGGAGGCCCCATGTGCGCTTCTGGAGAGCTCTTTAGAAAGGGACTCCTGAGAACCCCCGCTCTGCCCTGCCTTCCACCTTGAGCCGCATTGTCTGTATACAAGAGGAAACAGGATTTTGTGCGTTCATGGGGAGGCAGAGTAGTGGAGTTAATTACCAAAAAAAAAAAAAAGATACTGTATTTGACTGATGAGTACAGCTTTGGTTTATCGTCTGCGTTCGAGTATGTCTGATGTTCTGGGACATCACAACCCTCAAATCAGATAAAGAAGCCGCAGTGACAAGACCAGTGCCAGAGGACCTAGGATGCCTTCTGATTCTTGTCCCCTCAGCTTCACCTAGTGCCCCTTTTCTTGAGAAGGAGTGACCCTAGCAGTGCCCTTCCTTCCAGCGTGCAGTCTTCCTCACCCAGGAGCCAGTGGGTGAGTCGTAGTCCCTGCGATGGTCAGAGAGGACCACTTGCATTTCTGTCCTCCTGAGGTGCCTTGCGGGTGCTCCCTCCCCTCCCTTCCACTCTCCCCACGCACTGCCCCTAGGCCGCGGCCTTCACCCGGCACCTGGGACTTGTCAGCTGACACGTGCGGATGGGCTTTGATGGCACCTGTAACATTTGTTTCAACTTTAGTTTTTAAAATGTGTCTTTTAACGACCACATTTTCTTGAATCCACGATGCCATTGATGATACACTCTATCAAAAATGGAATAATTCTGTTATTAAATTTAAGCATTATTAAATTTTTTCAGGGGGAAAACCACTGCATTCTGTATGTTATGTATTCGTATATTCTGAGTTACAAAACCTTCCACTGTAAAGAAAGAGGTACTGTAGAATTGAAGAAATAGAAAGTGAAGAAAAAAACAAAAGCCACACGTCATCAATGTGTCATAGACCAAATTTTCACACTCAGAGACCGCCCATGGTCACACTGGCTTAATTTTTTTCTTTGTGTAGACTTTGGAGCCAAGCTCCCTTTGCTATTTCTGCATTTATTTGAGCTTCGTATGAATCTGGTATCGATTAGAAAGCTTGTAGTTCTGTGTTAGTCTTTTTAAAGAATCGGGCCCCAGCTTGTTTGCCTTCGTAAAGTGATATGAATGATCACACTGTTACCTTTCTGTGTGACTCAAGATTTTTCTCAATCCTGTGAAACTAAAATAAAATACAAAAATAAGCTGGATGCCAAAGCGGATTCAAGACTGCAATAGTCATCTATAACCCTGGTTTCAAATTTTTATCTTCCGGGAAACAACCTCATGTTCTGAGTGATATTGCGTAAATGTTCTGTGTTATGAATCCATTTATATTAAATATATAAAATTTATGCCAAAAGGTGTCCCATTTTTGTAAGTCTTATGCATGGATGTTCTGATAAAGATTTTGTTTGAAAAAAGTGATTTCTAATGCCAAAGGTGCTGTAACATAGTGGTTAGGAATCCTGGTCTCACTTTACTTCCTCTGGGACTTTGGCAACTCATTTAATCTCTGCGCCTTTATTTTCTTATCGGTGACGTGAGGATGATTATGGTACCTACCTCCTAGAGTTGTAGTAAGCGTTAAGTAAGGCAACATGGGTAAAGCCTTTGGCACATGCCTGGCATATAGCACTCATGGGAGAAATTATTAGTTAAAAATGTTGAAAACCATCTAGGATAGACAAAGCAAAGCGTCGTCTTCCACTGGCCCGCTGCGTGAATCTGCTCCTCTGATTGGTTCTTCTTGCCTCTCCGTCTAGCCGCTTTGCACCCTCCATTGGCATCATTGCCAGCCTTGAGTGCACATTCTTGGAATTGCCTCTAGAACTCTGATGCCGCCTTCTCCACAGAGCCGGCTCTGACTATCCCTGAGAAATTCAAAGGAGAGGAGATGCTTCCCCTGAGCCTTCTCCCCCAGAGCTAAACGTTAGTAGCATTCATTCCCAGATTCACCCGTATCATTCATCATCTTCTAGGTGTTCATGTGCCTTTTCCTTATTAAATGTTCTGTCTCCTGGCATCAATCACAGTCCCCCAGACATGGGTAAGTGTTCGGTAAATATCCATTGATGGATTGATTTCACAGAGTGGCTGTCGAAACCCACCAAAGACCCCGTGGCTTCCAGACTGCCAGGCTATCAGGAGCCCCAGCATAGGTTCTGCTCTGAGAGGGCGAGCTGCTGTCCGCAGGGACTACGGCTGCTGCAGCCTCTGCTCGTCCTGCTTCCCTCTAGCTCAGCTCCCTCCTCCTGTGACAGGTAGAGGGAAAAAAAAACAATGCAAAGTAGGGGAAAGGTAATTTATTTCAGTGTTTACAGAGGGTTCGTGTATAATTAGCAGTTTATTTCTGTGACACAGCTGGCCTCCTTGGCTTGGAACATGGCTCTGAAGTGCTCTTAAAGAGACCCATACCTAGGCAATCTGAGGCATGATGGGGACTTGAGAGCAGAAGGAAGAAAAAAGCATGCCCTGTCTTTGGTGACGATGCTTGACCAAAGACAGCCCCTAAAGCGAAGATTCACTTGTTCTTCCTTTCCCCAACCCTCCCATGCACACACACACACACACACACACACGCATGTGTGTGCACACAGACACGTGCACACACCCTCTCTTTTGTTTCTTCAGTCACATTCTGTTGGTACATTTTTTTTACCTTTTGTTTGCGTCAGCTTGGGCTCTGATATCTTCACTGAGGATAGGGGAATAGCCACTGGATCCCCTGCTGCCGTGAGCCCCACGAGTGCAGGCAAAACACTCAGCTCCTCCTTGTATTTATAGAATAGATGAATAAATAAGTGTGCCTCTGTCTTTTCATCAGCAATATGGGGGTAATACTGCCTGCTGTTTCTACCTTGAAAGTTTTACAGCAATTACTTGAGAAAAACTGTATCAAAGTGCTTTAAAAAAGACATTCAACCCTCACTTTATGAGTGTGCTATTTTTATAACTTTTTGCTTCTATGAGCTATGGACTTATAAACTCAATTTTGCTAAGTGAGCAGTTTTTTTCTTTAGTGCTTATTCAAAGGGGGTGTCTGGTTTCTTCAGGGCCGTATAAGGCAAATTCTCTTAACATATTTTCTGTCTCTTGGCATCAGTTTGCTGTGTTTGTTCTGTGTTGTGAGTGCGCTCAAGTCTTGTGGTCTTGGTTAGAAATACAGTATTGCTTATATTCTGTACATATTGAAAAACATCTATATTTGGTATAAAAATGGCACTTTAATAACAGTTCTTGCCAACTTGCATAACCTGTGAGTAACTGGTGAAACCTGTGTTGCAGTTGCTTCCAAGTTCACACGTTTCAGGACATTGTAACCTTTGCAAGTGTTGGGGTAGAACTGACGTTTGTCTGCGGCGGTGTTCCTGAATGGGCAGGGGCTGAGCCCTTGAGAGAGTCTACACCAGAATAGCACAATGGGAAAATAATAGCAGTTGTTCATGAAACTAAATTTGTTCACCTCGAAATTGAATTTAAACATTTAAAATGTTAACGTCCTTTCTTGGCAAAACACAAAGTTAAGAACACCATTGCGAGCACAGATTTTTTTTGTTTTTGTCTTGTGAAAATGTTGTGATCTGTGAAGGCTAGGAATCTATGCTGATATATGTTTTATCTGTGTAATAGATATAATAGATACATATATTAACATCATTATATAATTTACTTGCAAATGCGTAATACTGCTATTAGCAGCTTCCGTTTTCTTTTCCATTCTAGTGGTACTGAGATTTTTACGTTAATTTTAAGCAAAATTGGTAGTCATTTATGTGACCTGTCGTTGAAAAGAATGAGTATTTTAGAAAACCATATAGGCTGGTATAGTGAGTGCCATTTCTAAGAATAAAGTAGTATCAGGCATTCGGTCATACTCAGAAGACCTGTGTTTGAGCCAAGCTTTTCACCCAGGCTGGGGTGCAGTGGCGTAATCTTGCCTTACTTCCCCTCCCAAGTTCAAGTGATTCTCATGCCTCAGACTCTTGAGGAGCTGGGATCACAGGCAGCTGCTATCATGCAAGGCTAATTTTTAATAGAGATGAGGTTTTACCATGTTGGCCAGGCTGATCTTGAACTCCTGACCTCAAATGTTCCACTCACCTCGGCCTCCCAAAGTGCTGGGATTGCAGGCATGAGCCACAGCACCCAGCTGCAAGTTTTGTTTCTTATCCATTCCTCCTGACCCTGCCATGATATTAGGCAAGCCACGTGACCTCAGTGAGACTCATTTTCCTCTTCTGTTAATTAGGAACACCCATTCGGTAGTTAGTTCATACAGTGGTTGTAGGAATTAAAGAGCAATGTGTGTGTGAGAGTGCTTTGTGCACCAAGATGTGCCTTACAAATTTAAGATATTATAAAAATAAAGTTATGAACGTTCATGTTAGGACGATTGCTATTACTGAGATTTACAATGCAGGTTTTTCGTGTATCATTCTTACACAAGTTTTGACAGATACGGTCAATGGCATGCCTTGGAAGGAAGGTAGAACGTATCTTCAAAATATTGTTAGGATATTTCTCTTTTCTTTGTGCTTAAAGCATCCTAATATCATGACCTTTTCAAGTGTTTTCTTGATAGGAAACAAAGCCGCCACTGCTTGAGTAGTTTGTATAAAAACACCAGATTTTTAGGTGAAGCAGAAAAGAAAGGGAGTGTGGGAGCTTGATTCCTTCCCCAGGGGTCTCTATGATGCCATCCTTAAATGAATGATCAAGGCGCGTCCCCCACTGCCTCTGAAGGCACCTCTCGTGGCTGCTGCCAGCTGCCTTAGGAATTTGGAAGGAAACGCAGGCCCAAAGGGCAGCAGGCACGTGCACGCCCAGGTGATCACACCTCCCTCGTCCCCTGCACACATTTCAGCTCTTGGCAGCACATGTTCTCCAGGCACAGGCGGGGCTGGCGTAGTCAGCAAGGCTGCCACATCTCTGTCACAAGCTTCCCTTTCTCCTGGTGTCTTCAGCAGCCCCGTATCTCTCAATCGTCCTCCCCTTCCCCGGGTCTCCCACTCTCCTCTCTCTGTGACAGGTTCTTTTTCTTTGGCAGATTGCACTGGAATGGTGTGACAGTCCCTCAGGGATCATGCCACCCGCCCAAGCTAGGGTGGAATAGCATGGAGACATCCGTGGCTGGCCAGGTCACCAAGATAATGTCCCTCACAGTGAGGGTGTCCAGGGCGCCTGGGACTGCAGATTCCATTGTCTCATTAAGCCAGGAGCCTTGGTCTACCCTGTAGAACCTGAAGCCACCCAGGAACACAAACCTTGCCCGCGTGCCACTTGGCACCACTGTACGCAGCTGTACCTGTCAGCACACCATGCCTGGGAAGGTGACCGCAGAGAGTCATTGCCAGTGTTGAGTCTGTGCATGTGGCTGACAGAGCGAGAAGGAAGGTACAGACCTCTCTTCTGTGCCCAGGTTATTTATTGCATTTGTCTTACGACTTCCACTTAGAGCTAAATAAACTGCAAAGTAGGTTATTTAAACTGGATCTTGGGTGCCTTTAGCAAGCGGAGGAGTGGGCGGTGAGGAGGGAGAAAGATAGGAGATTGGGCTGGGGAGACTGGGAGAAAGGGGCCCAAAGAAACACCACGTGGCTTATGTTCCTCCCTTTGGTAGTGGAAGGCATGGTGCGCTGTGGCTCCCAGAGATCCCCTTTGCTGGGGGATCTTGAAGAGCTTTCTCTGTCTCAGGCATTTGAGAAGCGGCCTCCTGTGGACGTATCTTGTTTTTACCATTTATAAATAAAAAACTAAGGCGTGGCATAGGAACGCAGATTGCACAAAGCCTACAGTTACCTCTACCGCACTTGGAAGGGTAGCGCCCCATTTCTCGGCCTGCTTGTCACAGTCACATGTCCCCTCTACCCGCCGTGGCCTTGTGCAGCCCAACAGAGGGCAGATGTATACGGAAGAATGTCCCTGGGGCATTTTATCATTACCCTGTCCAAATGAGGTTTCAGGGAGTCTCATCTCCAGAGAGTAGTCCTCCACCTACCATGTACACGTGTGTGTGTGTGTGCGCGCGTGCGCGTGCATGCACGTGCGTGTGAGTGTGCGAGAGAGTTTTGTGTGTGTTTGTGTAAACATATTTAAGCTCAGATGCCCTGCAGGCCCAGGGAGCTCTTTGTGATGTTAAGAGACTCTTGGTCCATCCAGATCACTCATGAATTCTCTTCTGTACAGATTTGATAAAGGGTCTTACTTGAGTACCAGAAGTACTGTACATAATTCATAACATGAGGCAAGATGAAGTAGAAAGAGCAAGAAAAGATAATAACTGGGGAATTAAAAGTTCCCAACTTGGTAAGAAGCTGGGAGAGTGAGTCAGCAGCACATATGTCCTTAGGGGAGAGCTTTGCACAGGGCTGGTTTTGGGGTAGGGGCCTCGGTGTCCATCAAAGGAGGAAGGAGATACCCAGGAGGAGTCAGAAGTAGGGTTGTGGAGGAGAAGGAGCTGAGGACAGGGAGCATGGGTGCAGATTGCAAGTGGGGGTGAATTCTAGCTCCGCCCTGCCTCCTCCCCTCCCTTTGAAGGAAGGAGATATCCTGGGGCCTTAATCATCTCCCTATCTCTCATTCCTTTCCTGGTTTAATTAAATTTCTTTTCTAATTTGGAAGAGCTTGCATGTTCTCGACTGCTGTGGCAACCAATCTGTTTTACGAGATCCACCCTGATACCCAGAGGAGCTCATCACCTCCATGGGACTCGGACCCTCTGTGGCTTTTGCCGTCATGGTCGGTTATAGTGAGCAGAGGTTGATTTGAGAGGAGAAAGGGGCTCTCTTATCGTTGTCGAAGTCATCTTGTTTACCATGGCTTCAGTCTGCCCCTTCCTCTTCCTCCACTAGGGAGTGAAGCCTCTTCTATCCATGTATATTTTTGTCTTTAACACTGTTACCTCTCCTCTCCCAGAACAAAACACACTTTGTTGGAATCTCTTTGAACATTAAATAATGCTGAAAAGAGACATGAAAGGCGGGAAACATGGATAAACAGACCGTCAGACTTCCTCTTACGCCTCCTGTGGGCCAGGCACGGTGCTGGATACTTTCCATGTGTCACCGCCTTGCAGGTGAGGGATCAGTCCTCATCTGATAACTGAGGCTCTCTGTTAGTCTGCTTTCATGCTGCTGATAAAGACATACCGGAGGCTGGGCAATTTACAAATGAAAGAGGGTTAATTGGAGCTACAGTTCCACGTGACTGGAAAGGCCTTACAGTCATGGCAGAAGGCAAGGAGGAGCAAATCGTATTTTATGTGGATGGCAGCAGGCAAAAAGCTTGTACAGAAAAACTCCCATTTTTAAATCATCACATCTCGTGAGACTCATTCACTATCACGAGAACAGCCCGGGAAAGACCCACCCCCATAATTCCATCACCTCCCGTGGGTTCCCTCCCATGACACGTGGGAATTGTGGGAGTTACATTTCAAGATGAGATCCAGGTCGGGACACAGCCACACCCCATCAGGCGCTCACGGCTCACAGAAGTTAAAGGATCCTCCCAAGGCGTCACGTCTATTAAGGTGGAAACCCCCGCTGGAACCTTGTCTTGTGAACTAGAAAAGCCCAGGCTCTCCCCACTACTCCCTATTAGAGCAGGATGTTAGAGGAGATGGATGAACGATTTCGGCAGTTCGCTTCCACTTAACAGACGTCTATACCGAATGCTGGAGTGCCAGCTGATTGCCAGGGCGTTGGGTGGTGGAAGAGCTGCTGCTCCTGCCCTCAGGGAGACAAGACATACTTGTGTTCAGTGGATGCATGAAGGCCGTGGTGGTGCTCTGTCTGAGGTAGTCAAAGAAGGCTTCCTGGAGAAACCTTGTAGAGAAAGAATTTCACTGGGGGTGAAGGAGGTCAGGGCCTCGGCAGAAGCGTGGTGGAGGTATGACATTTGTGTGCCATGTTGAAGTGGCCACAATAAAGAGGGTGAGGTGAAAAACGCCTGGAAATGAGCCTGGGGGAGCGATTAGGCATGAGTGATAAAGGACTGAGTGTCCATTAATGTCTACGGTTTCTTCTCTCATGGCTTGAAATGATCAATGACTTATCTGTACATCATTTTGTCTGAAACTGTCCTTGTTCAGTGCCCCCAGGGCCCAATTGTGGGAATGGGTTCGATGAGCGCGAGTTCATCCCTTTCATGCCTCCCTGGGTCTTTTACCGTGGCCCACATAGCTCTGATCATATGTCCCTGGCCTGCTCTTCTGTCTGTCTTCACGCCCTTGCCTCCTCCATTGACTGTGCTCCCTCCACCATGGCCGCTAGCTGTCTAGGCTCTGTCCCACTTCCTGCCTAGAGCCACTGTTTCCGCCCATTTTTTTTTTTTTTTTTTTTTAAATTTCTAACTGAAGGTCAGGGGTATATGTGCAGGATGTGCATGCAGGTAAGTGTGTGTCGTGGGGGTTTGCTGCACAGATCATCCCATCGCTCAGGTCCCAAGCCCAGCATCCATTAACTGTTCTTCCTGCACCTCTCCCTCCTCCCACCTCCTGCCCTCCAAGAGGCCCCCGTGTGTGTGCCAGCCTCCCATGTATCCATGCGTTCTCATCATTTAGCTCCCACTTATAAGTGATAAAATTGGGGTATTTTGTTTTGCCATTCCTGTGTTAGTTTGCTAAGGATAACGGCCTCCAGCTGCATCCATGTCCCTTCAAAGGACATGATCTCATTCCTTTTTATGGCTGCATAGTATTCCATGATGTATATGTACCACATTTTCTTTATCCGGTCTATCACTGATGGGCATTTAGGATGATTCTTGTCTTTGCACTCTTCATCTGGCCAACACCTGGTCTTTCAAGCGTCATCTTAATTGTTACTTCCCTAGAGAGCATCTCCTAATGTCGACCTAAATTGAGCTCTTTGGTATAATTTTTTATCACAATCTTATTTCCTTCATAGCACTTACCACCCTTTGTGTGTGCATTTATGTGACCGTTTATTAGGTTTCTGCTCTGTTGACTACCCTGTACACTATGTAGGTGTAGGGGTATCTATTATTTCAGGACTATTGCCAGAACCTTGCATACTGTGTGGCATGTAGTAGATGCTCAGTAAAAATCTGGTGAATTACTGGACGAATGGAGTAATAAATTAATAAATGATACAGGAAAAAGCCATCAGCAAGGAGTATTCTTAGGCTAGGTGAAAACACAAGGCCTATATTAAATGAGGCACGTTTGCTGGTATTTCCAATTACATTTTTTGAATTTAACAACTATTTCTTGGGCACCCATTATAGCCAGGCATTGTGCTAGGAGTTAGGAATATAGTGAAGAACAAAGAAAATTCCTGTTCTCCTGGAGTTCATATTCTAGTGTGAGAGTATCTATTAAACAATTAATAGAATAAGTGTATACTGCCAGGTAGTGATGAGTCATATGAAGACAAAGCAAAGGAAGGAGCAAAGAGTGTTGGAGGGAGGCAGTATCCTTCAGATGAGGCGGTCGGGGAAGAAGGTGATATCTGAGCAGAAATCTGCAGAAGTGGCACGGATGGCCCTGGGATATCTGTGGAAGAGCATTCTGGGCGGAGAGCCAGCAAGCGCAGTGACCCAAAGTGGTTGCATGGCAGGTTCAAGGACTGTCCAGCAGGCCAGGGAGGAGTGAGTGCTCCAGGGGAAGAGGTCAGAGAGAGAGGGTCAGGCTCAGATCAGGTTGGGCCTCGTTGACCACGATTAGGGGTTTGGATTTTACTGAGTGTGATGGGGAGCCTGTGAGCTGCTTTGAACAGATGAGGTAGACGATCTGATCTATGCTGAAAGATCACCCTGCCTGCTGTTGAACTGGGTATGGTGGGGTAAGAGTGGAGGTGGGCAGCTGGCCTCGGTGGTGCAGCGTGGGATGGCTGTGATGGTGGGGCTGAGCAGCAGTTAGATTGGGATGTGTTTTGAAGGTGGAGTTAGCAGGACTTGCTGATGGGTTGAATGTGGGGTAGAAGAGGTGAGAGAGATGAATGAGGACTCTTCAGCTACGTGAATCTGTTAATAGTGATGCCATGAGGAGCAGCAGGATGGTTGGACCAGGTCAAGAGTTCAGCTGGGGGCATGCTAAATTGGAGTGGCCTCCTTGATGTCTGTGAGGTAGCCGAGTTATCTGTCATGAGAAGTAAGTGGCTGGACGTCTGAGTCTGGAGCTGGGTCAGGGCAAGAGATACACACTTGAGAATCCTTGACTTATTAATGGTGTTTTGAGTCACGAGATTGACTGATGTCCCTTAGGAAGAAGACAGAGAAGTGGACCAAAACTTAACTCTGAGGAACTACAGCTTAATACATGTTAGCGCTGCCGTAGATCTGTTACTAAGGGCTTGAGAACTTGGGGCTGTTTCTTCTGGGACTGAGCCCAAATTGAATGTTATTGCTCCTCTTAGGAAGTTATCAGAATAGTAATATGCCCTAGAACTAGTTTCTTGATTGTGATGGGGGCTGCTTTGCCACAGGGCATGAACATAGGAATTCCACTACCACCCATAGGCTAGCTGCAGGTGCAGGACAGGTAGAGATCCAGGTGTGGAGGGGCGCTTCAGTCTGAGTCTGTTTTCATTTTCCTTTTGTCTGCTGTTCTTCTCCTGTGAAAGTTATATTTTCCCTCAGGCTGATGTTTTTAAAGCTTGATTTTTATTTCTGTAACTGTATTCCTTTTCATTCTACAAACCTTTAGTGAGGGCCTTCCATGTGCTAGACAGTGCTAAGTGCTTGGATGCTCCCTTTCCAAACACACGGCTCCTCCCCGTCGTTCTTTTCCTGCTCAAAGCCATCTGCTCTCTCCCACCTGGTCCTCATTTTATTGATGGCTATTACATCATCCACCTGTCCATCATTATTCATAGCCCTTGTATCATTATTAGATGTTCTAGCTACCGAGTCTTGGAACCACCCTTACCATTTTGTCTTACATCCCACATTTAACTCATCAGTAGCTCCTTCAGCTCTGTATTCAATATTTATCCAGAATCTCACCGACAATCCTGGCCTCCAGTGCTGCACCCTGGTCTAAGCCACCACCATCTCTTGCCTGAGTTAGTGCAGCGTCCGACTGCATCATTGCCCCGTTTCAGACCGTCCTTATGATCCTGGCAATGGAAATCAGAGCATGTCACTTATGATCCTGACAATGTAAATCAGAGCATGTCACTCCTCTGCACAGAACCCTCCAGTAGCTCCTCCTCCCTTGCTGAGTAAAAGCCAAAGCCCTTGAAAGGGTCCACAGGGCCCTCTGTGATCTGCTGTCCCATTGCCTTCTGATTCTTCCCTTGATCTGCTCCAGCACAGTACCCCTCTTGCTGCAAACAACATGTCAGGCATGCGCCTGCCTTGGATGGAACCTTGTTACTGTGGGTCTTGCTGGAACATTCTCTCCAGTTATCATGGTGGGCTCACTCCTTCCCCATCCTCTGGTCTTTACTTGGTGAGTCCTTTTAAGAGGTTGAAATTGAACCTCTTCCTTCCCGGTATTCTCTTAACTCCCTTTCAGATGTATTTCTCTCCAGAGAACTTAACACCAGCGACCACAGTATATACTCTGCCCGTTTATTTTGCCTGTAGGCTAAGTCAGCCCACCAGGGTTCACGAGGGCAGGACTTGTGTCTCACACACGGCTGCAAACAGTTGCTGCTCAGGTTAATACCTGACAGAAGATAAGTACAGGTTGAGTTCTTCCTCATCGGAAATGCTTGGGACCAGAAGTGTTTCAGACCTAGGATTTTTTTCAGATTTTGGAATATTTGTATTATATTGGTCGAGCATCCCAAATCCAAAAATACGAAATCTGAAATGCTCCAGTGAGCATTCCTTTGAGCATCATGTGGGTTCTCAAAAAGTTTTGGATTTTGGAACACTTCAGTTCAATTTTTTCGGATTTGGGATACTCAGCCTGTATGTAATAAATATTTGCTGAGTGCGTAAATGACAGAATATGAGTTCGTGGGATGCAGGGTGGTCAGTGCACTTTATCTGTTCTAGTTACTGTTACTCCCAAGTCTTCCGGTGACCAGGGGGGTGCATTTGCGACATGAGTGGCTGCCATTAGGGACTTAAGCTGTGCTCTCAGAATAGCATTGCCACACCAGAAGCCAACTGGCCTTAGCAGGGTTGAACCATTTTCTTGGATGTCCTTAGTATTATTAGGTAAACTGACATCCCAAGTTTAGTGTCAGGTGAATCCACAAAAGGACTCATTGAGGCTGTGTTAAAACAACAACCATTCGTGCCAGCTAGAATGGCGATCATTAAAAACTCAGGAGACGACAGATGCTGGAGAGGATGTGGAGAAACAGGAACACTGTTTTACACTGTTGGTGGGAGTGTAAATGAGTTCAACCATTGTGGAAGACAGTGTGGCGATTCCTCAAGGACCTAGAAATAGAAATTCCATTTGACCCAGCAATCCCGTTACTGGGTATATATCCAAAGGATTAGAAATCGTTCTATTATAAAGACACATGCACATGTATGTTTATTGCGGCACTGTCTACCATAGCAAAGACCTGGAACCAACCCAAATGCCCATCGATGACAGACTGGACAAGGAAAACGTGGTGTGTGTGTGTGTGTGTGTGTGTGTGTGTGTGTATATACATACATACATACATACATACACACCATGAAATACTATTCCGCCATAAAAAATGACGAGTTTGTGTCCTCTGTAGGGACATGGATGAATCTGAAAACCATCATTCTCAGCAAACTGACACAAGAACAGAAAAACACCACATGTTCTCACCCCTAGGTGGATGATGAACAATGAGAACCCATGGACAGAGAGAGGGGAGCATCACGCACGGGTCTGTTGGGGGCTAAGGGAAGGACAGCGGTGGGGGGCAGGGAGGTCAGAGAGGGATAAGATGGGGAGAAACGCCGGATGGCAAACCGTATTGCCGTGTGTGTACTTATGCAACAGTCCTGCATGATCTGCACGTGTACCCCAGAACCTAGAGTACAACAACAAAAAAAGCCATTCATTGAATCCACAAGATCCATATTTATGCATAAACATGACTCTAGGATCTCTTGCTGGGGGACTGGAATTCCCAAGGGCGTCCTCATGAGAAGGCCTCCATCCAGGCTAAGCAGGCCTCAACCACCTCACTCAGGTGCCATAGCAAGCCTTAAACACCTCTGGGTAGGGCATGAATCTGTGAATGAATCAGAGGAAAATGAATCTGAAAACCAGGAAGAAAAATGTACTGGCCTTAAGAATTGGAAGACCCCGATCCTTGGGGATATTTATGTGGTGAAAGGACAAGTGTAAGGGATGACAGCAAACCTTCACAGAGCACATTTTATATGCGAGGCACTGTTAAGTCCTCTGCGGATATAAACCTACTTAATTTTCCCAGAAGCACTTTGAGATGGGAAGATTATCCCCATTTTACAGTTGAGAAAACCAAGGCAGACTGTCTGTAGGGTCTGTGCTCTTCATGATTATGCTGCAACCATCTCAAAAGAAGTATTGTTCTAGGGCCATTTAGGATGATGCACTGAAGTTTTATATGCTTATGTGTTACATTTTGATGTGTGATATTGTTGTGGGGAGTAGCTAGCTGTGTGTGAAAACTGACTTTTCATGAGGCATGCATGTGTGAACACTGTAATTAGTATTTCCAAGAGAGAAAAGCGCACCCCCCCCCCCCAACATCCCAACACTACACCTAGCCGGAGACTTTCCTCGTGACACATTTTTTTTTCCCCCATAAGAGAGAATGTTAAAGTAGGGCTGTCTTTTTGATGAAAGTCTTAGAGACTTTGGGACACATGAAGACTGCTCAGATGCTACTGAGCATTTCTCGCCTTTGATCCTCTGTTCTGAGGAGTTCTTGGTAGCCTAGGATTAATCTGTAGCTCTCAGAGGGGCCACTGTCTTGTTGCCCCCTGTTTTTTGCGTCCGCCTGCCTGTCTCCCTGGCTCTGAGTCTCTGGTGACGTGTGCTGGCTCAGTGTCAGGTGTTGGGGGACAAGGAGGAGGGTGTGCAGCTGCCGCCAATCTGCTTGCTTCATGGGAGATGTGTGCCACTTAGTAAAAACGAGGCGTGGTGACTGCCCTGTGACCCACTGCCCTCTGTGCCTTGCCGTCTTCTGTGGGTGGCAGCTAGCCAGCCATTCTCATCCTGGAAACACTGGTTTTAAGGGAGAGGCTCAGTTTCTTGTATTTGCTGCACTCATCCTGACTTGGAAGGAAGGTCTTAGTTGACTCCATGAATGACGCCCAGAGTCCAGTCTTCAAGGTCCGTTGTTTTCTGAGGCTTGTGGCCCATGACTAATTCCATCCCAACCTTGTCTCAGACTGAGGTCCCACTCACTGCCAGGGCGTGAGCTTTTGGGGAACCCTCCCTGCCTGTCAACTCTCCTTTTGGGGGAGTAACTAGGACCCTCAGACCCCACTTTTAGATATCTGGGTTCAATATAACACACGGAACTTCCCCTCCTCTTCAGGCAAGCTTGAGATGTGTTCTTCATGAAAAGGGGCAGCTGAGGGATCATTTCAGAGGAGAAGCCCAGTTGGCTACCTTCCTTACAGTGAGACTGGGGCATGGAAAGTGGGAGGAGAAGGAGCCGTTGGGTTTGGCCCCTGCCGGCAATATTTACATCAGGGCCAGGGGGTTCTCTGCACCGTCCCAGGCCTCACACTGCATGTAATTCGTCTTCTATTGTCGCCTTCTATTGACAAGGGCGCGCTGCTGCCACGTCACTTGAGATGAAATTGGGTCACCTGTCACAATTCCTGTGGGACTGAGGTAGAACTTACTACATACCTTGCCCTATTTTAACCTCTGACTGGGTCTGATCCCATATCTTAGCTGGAGGAGGAGATGAGGGAGGAGCGGGGACCTCTCGGGACCACTCTGATCCTCATAGGGTGGGAACCGGGCCCAGGGATGCTTTGCTTAACCTAGCACGAATTTTCATAACAGAAGTCAGAGTGCGAATCCTTTGTCTCTGAAGTCCAACTTGCAGGAGGTGGGGAGGACTGTGACCCCAAACTCCCAGTGTGGGAGAGATGAGAGAGGCCTCATTGGGCATTCTGACTTGGGAGGAGGAATAGGCCATCATTTGTCTTCACTCAGAAAGCCACGCTGTCTAGTTGATAGCTCTTCTCTGACAACGGAAATAAGGAGAGCTGTCCAGAGATTGAGTGAGGGAGGAGAGGGAGAGAAAAGAACGTGATTTTGAGTTTGTGCATGCATGCTCATACATTCACGTGTTTAACTTAGGAGGCAATTTTGGAGTAAACAAAGAAAGAGATTAGAGCAGGAAGGGTTCCAAGATGGGGAGAAATGAGCATAACATGTACAAAAGCCTGCCTGAAGAGGCATTGAATGGACCACATGCAAGCAGGGAGACAGAAGCAGAGGAAGAAGCGGGGGAGGGCGGGGCGGGGGAGAAAAGTCGTCTTCCAGGTGCTTCTGTATACCAGAGCCACGCCACGGGCAGCGTTGCGAGTTCAAGCCAAACACACGCAAGAAGAGGAGGGTATTGCATTGTGTTTTCTTTTCTTTGTTTTTGAAACAGAAATAAAAACTACCAAAAGAGAAACACAGGGAGAAAAACAGAAAGGGGAAAAAACTTCAAGGAGGTATGAAGATTGAATCAACACCCAGCGTTCTTCGCGGGTCGGGAGCAAGCACAGATGTTATCTGTGTACCTGTTTCCGACACCTCCCAGCAGCCCTCAGAGGAGTCCCTGCCGCTGTCCAGAGTCTGGGAGGCAGTTGCTGGGTTCCAGTGTCCTGGGCTATCTTGGGTGGGAAGAATTGCTGTGTCTGTCAAGGAAATGGTGTACAGGCTATGTCATCTTCTTGAGGAGCTTCTCAGCATACAGAGATTTCAGACTTTACCTGTTAGGTATTTGTGCGGGTGGAGATTTTTTTTTTATTATTATTCATTTATTTATTTATTTTTTGAGATGAAGTCTCACTCTGTAGCCCAGGCTGTAGCGCAGTGGCATGATCTTGGCTCACTGCAGCCTCCGCCTCCTGGGTTCAATCAATTCTCCTGCCCCAGACTCCTGAGTAGCTGGGACTACAGGTGTGTACTGCCACACCTGGCTAATTTTTTTGTATTTTTAGTGGAGACAGGGTTTTACCACGTTGGCCAGGATGGTTTTGATCTCCTGACCTTGTGATCCGCCCACCTCGGCTTCCCAAAGTGCTGGGATTACAGGCATGCGTCACCACAGCCATCCCCAGATGGAGATTTTCGGATAGGAATTTATCCTAATGTGCTGGCTATAAACTTGGGAGTAATTCAGGAATTTAAAACTCAGCCACCTTCCGTTACCTTCAGTATAGTGTAGGGATCAATCCCTTCTGCCTTATCTCTCAGTGGCATTCACCGCGGGTGCTTTCTGTCTCTTTAAAGCTCATAACTTCAGCGCCATCACACTATCCTATTTCCATCCATCTCTCTGGTTGCTGCTTCTCCCCTGGGGCTCTCGTCGATTCTCACTCCCTCTCCTTCTAGGGGATCTTGTGGAAGTCTCTTGACTATACGCCAAGGACTTGATTTTCTGTTTCCAGCCCAGAACTCTCTTCTGAGCTCCAGACTGATATCTAATCACCTATGGTTAGCACTGTTCTGAATACCTGAGACTACAGCAGCTTGACTGTCTTCCCAGCTTTCTTCCTTGTTTCTCTTCAATCCATTCTCTACTTTGTGGCCAGAAGGATTTTTAAACTATGCAAATGTCCCATGTCACTTCCGGTTTTATAAAACCCTTTACTGAGTTCATTTGAAATACAGACCCAAAGCTATCATGATCCATAAGGCAAGTGGCCTCTGCCAGCCTTTCCAGTCCTTACTGTTTGTCATGTACCCATGCTGGCTTTTGTCAGAATCACCACCCCCGCCCCCGCCCCCACCAACTTCGTCAACCTCAGAACCTTTGGACAGGCAATTCTGCGTGCATGAGGGTTTCTTCCTTCAGCGGCCCCTCCCATTCAAGCTGACTCCTACTTACTGTTTCCATCGCAGTGCAAAGGACGTAGCCTCAGGAAAATCCGCCCTGAGCACTGACCCTAAACAAAGTCAGTCCCCCCAGAAATCACGCTCATGACCCTTTCAGTTTTTCTTTGGAGTGCTTATCCATTGTAACATTTCAGTTGTTTGTGGAACGTCTCATGCCATTCTGCCGACTAACCATAAGCTCCATGAGAGTTGGGCTGTGTCTGTCCTGTTCACTGTGGTGTCTCCAGGATTTGGCACCGTGCCTGGTCTATTGTAGAGGTAGAATAAATGAGTGAATTTATCTTGAACACTTTTGTGCCTAGGGCTTTGATTCAAGCACAAGGTGAGGGTGGAGCAGGGTAGAATGTTCTAAAAGAATAAAGGGTTCTTGTCACAGGGCCCCTCCTACCTAGTCCTGCGTTTTGTGTTATGATTACCAGCTATGCGTATATGCACTTTCACCAAATAGAGGTTGTTGCTTTTTGAGGATTGGGTCTTAGATTTTGTCGTCACCCCCACTGGATTTTGTCTCCTTGGATCCTGTATAGACACGTCCATACCTTCCAGTCCCTGTCTAGGTGGACGCACCTTCCCCGCTTCCCAACTGGCCTGTATCCTTGCGATCCCAGCATGTGCGGTGGCTGGAACTGCTTGACTTATGACAGCCTAAGAGCTGGGTTCCTGGCCATGGCTCTTATTCTCTAGAAGCTTCAGCTCTCTGCAAAATGCGAATGAGATTATTAATGGTAATAATACCTTGTCTATCTTTTAGGGTTGTGGTGAGAAAAAGATGAGTTCATTTGTGTCAAATGCTTTGCAAACCACGAAGCTCCGTGAGAGTGTTGGAATTAAGTAAGGATGCTGGGGAGTCATGAGAGATGAGCAATCGCTCTTAACTACAGAGGAGAAGAAAGTTTCCCGCAGTGGGTGAGGATTCAGAACGAGGCTGGGAAGATGGCATTTCAGGCAGATCCTGGCAGGAAATGGAAGGCAACTTCGGCTGGGTTCTGAAGAGGATTTAGTAATGGCAGCGTTTCAGGGACGTGGACAGGAATATGGGACTGAGAAGCCATACTTAGACCCTAGGGATGAGCTATTTCTACTTCTGGGTCCAAGGGAGCAAGGTGAGGAAATGGGGTTGTCAGAGCCTGGTGAGGAAGGAAGAGGAGCTGCCTGACTGTGACCACAGAGGGACCTCACCCTGCCTGAATTGCCACACCGACACTTCCAGTGCCGCCTCTTGGAAACTAAGGGCTGGGGAGCTGGGTGATGGCAGTTTGTAAGGCCTCACATCTCAGGGCACAGAGAATGGTGGAGAGCAGGTGAGGGAGGGGCAGGTAAGTGGAGAATAACCAGCGTGGGTGGGTAGGATTCGGGAAGACATGGAGGAGCGAGGATCAGTGAGGATAATCCAGGTAGGGATAATGGTGGGAGCAAAAGCAGAAAGGCTGGAGAATATCTAGGGAGCCACTGAAGAAATTAGTGGGAAATATGATTTAAGAAGTAGGTAGGGACGACCAAACCATGGTTGTCAGCCTTAGAAGACTGGTCTTTATCCTGCAGACAAGGCGGGCTACGGCAGATGTTTTCACAGAGGAGACTCATAGTGAAAGCTGTCTGGAGAAATGGTTTGGGCAGAGGTATGTGAGCAGAGGGAGGCTAGGAATGACCAGAATACTGTTGTAATGGGCCTCATGATGGCGCCGAAGGCCTGGACTAGAGTGACTGCCAGTGAGGATGGAGAGCGCCGGGTGAACACGAGGATCATTGGGAATGGATGGGACCGAATGCAGAGCTTGTTCGTCACCAGGCGTGTCTACAGGAGACCCAGGGCACAGAGAAGCCCCAGGCCTGGCATTTCTGCACAGGATTGCTTTGCTTGATGCCTTTCTCTTCCTCTCGTCTATTCTACTCAAGGGCCAGGTCTTTGTGACTTTCTGTTCTCTTCCTTGGGACAGCTCTGTTACTGTGACTGCCGCCTCCTTTCTTATTTTTGGAGGCTTCTTCCACATTTCAGATTACTGATTGTGTATTATTACTATAGACTCAGGAATGATGGATGAAGGCTTCTGAGCCCGCAGGGCTGGGGCAGGGGTGTCTCCTGACCATTTCAACCTTCTGCCACAGCCTGGACCACACAGACAGGTTTAGCATTAGAAGAGATGGCCACACCCAGAGCTGGGCCCCCAGCATCCACAAAGGAAGTCAGCTTAGGAAGAAGAAATGGGGAGAGAACATTTTTCTTCCTTAGCCCCTGGATGAATGCTCCGCCCAGCGGGGCTCCCTCCTCCCCATCTCTACCTTTGTTGTAATGCCAGTTCTTACTTAATGTCTGCCGAACACAAAAGGTCCATCAGGGTCACGTGGACAGAAAGTGAAATGCTGGTGGTGCCCCCTGGGCATAAGCCTGAAATTAGATGAACAGGAAATAAAACATAACCCCAGGGAGGCGGGCCCTAGACGAAGAATGGTAGTAGGTTTACTTGCTCCTCCTCTCTGTTCCCTTTCTTTCAAGCCTCTTGCTTTCAGAGAGAGAGAGGCTTGTATGTGTTTTGTATGGGTTGAGTAGTGAGAGAACGAAGGCAAGATGTTTGGGAAGGATGAATTCTGAGGGAGGATGTTAAACAGAAGAACAGCCAGGTGTGACGGAAAAGGAGTGGAACTAATGGCCCTGAATGTGGCAGAGAAGAAAGAAAGAAAAGAACAGAGTGAACGGGCACGCCAGTTTCAGTGTAGCAGATGGAGCTCAAACACGGAGTGGGGAGTTGTTGAGGGCTTTGCCTGGGTATTTGTGTGGAAGTTGTGAGAAAATTGCTAATAAACCCATGCAAATCATTATTTATTCATATCATTAAGCACTGTGTTTAGCCCCTTCGTGCATTATCTTATTTAATTCTCACAGCAGTTGTGTGAGCTAGAACTCTGTTTTCTATGATTTGCCTAGTAGATGAGTAAACTAAGGCTGAGTGTGAGTAACTTGCCCACACAGCCGACAAGCAGCACGCTGGATCCCAAACTCAAGTGGGAAAAAACTGGGATTGTCAAGGGAATGTTTCTTCTGGACATTGCTCCTAGGCATGAACTCCCAGCTGATTGGCTGGAGTTGGAGAAATATTATTTCAAGGACAGAGCACATCTCCGCCTTCCTCTGTCTTCCCATCCCATGTCCTGTTCACCAGTTCTGTGGCCCCTGGACACCAACACAGCGTTCGCTGGGTGGTTAAGAATGGCAGGAAAAGCCTGGTCCATTCAGTGTGTACAAAGCATCTTCCTGACCTCTTACTGTAAAAGCCATGACAGTTTGCTCCCTCTGTTATACAAGAGAAAGGATGAAAGCCTTTTGCCTCCAGTATTACAGAGTCTGTAGACTGGGCATACTTCCTGAAGGCAAGTCTTTCCACATTCCCTGCGCCTAAGTACCCATTAGATCATTTTTCCAGCCATTTCCTCTCATTCCCATCCCCATAATAAACCAGTAACCTAAACATGCTAAGGTTGAGAACACTCCTCCCAAGTGTCTTTGGGTAACTGGATGATCTACAGAATGTGTATGAGGACTTGTTGGGTGATGCCTGAGTGCTGTGTCTTTGTCTGCAGAACGTTCTACTTTGCATGGTCTGTAAAAGTTAACCGGCCACAGAGTATGGTATGGTCTGTCTTTGGCTTTGAAGTTGGACATGCTGAGCATTCTGCATTATTTTTTGCAATACAGCCAAAAGTTCTGTTCCAAACATTGTTTCTTATGCTTAAATTGATTGAAAAATTTGAAATCAGGCCTTGTGAATTTGATCATCTAAGGTCTTATTTGCAGATACATATACTTACTCAGGTAGCAGTGGCATCACTGATGGCCTAAGGCTCAAAGAAATCTCTCTTTGCATTGTGGTGAGCTCCTTAGCCATACTGGGGCATCTTGGCTGATTCCAATGAGGCCTTTTGAGGGCCGGCTCAGCCGCGTGTACAACCACATGTAGCTTTGCTCTAATATGTGTGTGTGTGTGTGTGTGTGTGTGTGTGTATATATACATATATGTGTGTATATATATATATATGTATATATGCGTATATATATATATATATATATAAACAGAAGTAGCTATTTTTATTGGGCTTTTACTATTGATAATACGTACTAGGCGCTATGTGGAGGGATTAAGTTCATTATTTCCAACTCTTACAACTTTGCAATCTAACATTACTACCACTTTTTTTTTTTTTTAGATTGGCAAACAGACATATAGAAGTTAGTAACTCACTAAGGTCACACCTCAATCCGTGCTCTTAGCCTCTGCCAATTCTGAAAGACATGCCTCGAGCTGTGTGGTCGTTCCTACAGGGCGTGGTCCAGATGCCAATTCACTTCCATGATTATGAGCCTCAGAGCAAGGCCTCGGTAAAACTGTGAGATAGTAAGGGGTGTCTGCTAGCTGCCAGCTCTTTTGTCCTTTCCCATAGAACCTTTTGTAAAATTCTCCACCCCCATCACCACCCTCAACACACTTGTATCTCTCACTGCCTTCCCCAGCAAATTCTTTTCCACATTGATTCATTTATTCATTTCATCAACTGATCTTTATTGCATGCTGACTATGTATTAGGTACCATTGTGGGCACTGCTCTAGGGAAAGATTTTCATTTCAGTTACTTCCATTTTTGCTTGATTTTTAAGTCAGTTTTTATTTTTTTTCTCAGAAGCAATTCATTCTAAGTGCTTACCTCTAATCAGAGGATGGAAAACCTTGCCAATTATCAAAAGAATGTGAGACATCAGCAGGCAGGTGGTTTGTTTTGGGCGGGTGCACTTCTACCGTCAAGCAAGACAGTTGCCATTCTTCCTCAGGGATAAGATAGACCTGAGGTACACAGAAGTGAGTTCAAATGTGATGTGGATCTACCTCCAGTGTCCGTGTCCCATTAGATGATTTGTGGATTCAATAGGGCAAGGTCGCTTCCTGACTTAGAAATCAGATCTCAGCCTCTGACCCTCTCCTTGCACTGTGGCTGAGTTCTGTTTACTGCCATAGTTACTATGGTGTGTGTAAAGCCACAATATTGAAAGCCCTGTGGTTGGCAGATTCCTTCTTGGGAAACTGGCTTATGTTACAGTTCTTAGATGGAGGCCAGTCGTATGTGATCATTCTAGTATGCAGCCAACTCTCGGTGATTTTCCTTGATGAAATTCTGGTTGAGGATAAACTTTTTCCTTGATGCATATAGAAGGCGAAATCCAATATCCTCTAAAAGCACAAACGAGAGGAAAGATTTCTATCTGAAGGCCAATGAACCTAAGAGCAGAGACTGTCAAGTCACCCTACAGAGCCTCCCTCTCCCGGGAGAAAGCACACTTTAGGAGATTAAAATATCCAAACAATGAGGCCTGGCCTCACCCGTGGAATCAAAGGAAAGAACAACGGAGGAAACAATAGGTAGGACTCATCCCAGCATCTGCAGGGAAGAGGGAGCTCTGTCCAAGGGTTGGACTTTTGGGTCTCTCTGGAGGAGAGCCGGCTGAACCATGCTTCTGCAGCCGAATGCCACTGACTATTCCAGTCATGTGATGCACACTCCTTGCTCTGATCCGTCTTCCAATCACAAATTGACTTCCCACGTGGCTTGCCTGTGAGAGGGTGATGGGTTTACCTGAGCACATGTGGGCCCTGGTCTCTGCAAGGTTTTATTTTTCATTGGAATGCTCAGGCATGGGGAGTTTGACCTGAGAAACACATCAACTGTCAGGGCTGATGAAACAGGTTTGTGAGCAACTGACACTCAGGGCCAGACTCTGGAGTAGAGTTTACTCAGGGAGGCCTCTCACTAGAGGCTTCCTGGGAGAATGCTGTCTGGCCTGTAGGCAATAGTCCTTGACACCATCGCTTTTCCAGTTTGGTACTACTTAACTCTCTGAGTTTTCTTTAAGGCAGCTGGGATAGTTCCATGGAGGGTAGATGCATGCACAGAGATACGACATTTATAACTGCTCATTCCCGTATAGCTACTGCAATCTGCAATGCCGCACCAGATATCCCCTCTTTCAGTTTTTGAGTATGTATGTAACTGTCAGGTTGACTGAATACGTTCGTCTACCCTAAGGTCATAAATAAAGTCCCCTGTTTTATTTTCTAGAAGGTTTATTGGTTTATTTTACACATTTAGTTTCTGATCCACTTGGAATTGATTTTTATGTGTGTTGTGAGGAGTTGTTGTTTTTTTTTTTTTTAAATATGGACATCCAATTGACCTAGCACTATTTATTGACAAGTCTTCCTTTTCTGTTACTGTCTGTCACCTTAGCCATAACCATATCCTGACCATGTGTGGATGAGTTTGCTTCTGGACTCTATTCTGTTCCATTGTATCTCTTTGCACCAAATACCACACAGTTTCTTGATAACTGTAGCTTTATAATAAAAGTCATATGTGGTGATGTAATTCCTCCAAATTTGTTCTCTATTTTCAGGTTTTTTTTTTCTTCTTCGAATTTATGTATGCAGTTAGACTTTAAAAAAACATGAGGGCTAAGAGTGCTGACCACCTCTCCATCAAAAATCTACATATAACTTTTGAGTCCCCCAAAAACCTATATATAACTTTTGAGTCCCCCAAAAACTGCTATGGACTGGAAGCATTGCTGATAACATAGGCAGTGAATTAATACACATTTTATATGATACATGTGTTATATACTATATTCTTACAATAAGATTGCTAGAGAAAAGAATCTTATTAAGAAAATCATAAGGAAGACAACATATGTTTACTATGATTAAGGCTAAGTGGACCGTCATAAAGGTCTTCATTCTCTTCATTTTCACATTGAGTAGGCTGAGGAGGAGGAGGAGGGAGAGGAAGGGTTGGTCTTACTGTCTAAGGGATCAAAGAGGTGGAGGAGGTGGAAGGGATAGGAGGCATACTTGGTGTAACTCTATGGAAAACTATCATAGTTTCTTTTTTTGTTTTTTCATTTCTCCAAAAATGTTTCTATATGGTACCAGTCCTCCTTCCACCATTTGCTTTAGTTTCAGTGCCTGTATAATAGAAAGGCTCATGTTATAAAAGAAGACAAAATCAGTCTTGAATAATCAGAATGCTTCTGCCAGATTGTCTGATGTCAACTTGTTTTCTGGGACTGCTGCCTCTGCATCTTCTTCCTCATCATCTGGCGCTGGCTTGGAAGCATTTGTCTTCACCAAATCGCTTCTGTTAGTTCCTCTGATGTGGTGTCTATTAGCTCTTGATTTTCTCCAAGATCCATATCTTGAAACCCTTCACCCCCCAATCTTTTATGCCGTATCCACAATCTCTTTCATGATTTCCTTGATTTGCTCTGTCATAAATTCTATGAAGTCATGCACAACATGTAGACACAGTTTTCTCCAGTGGATATTTATTGTTTTGGGCTTTGATGAATTTCACAGCTTTTACTATAACAGTGATGGCATCTTCAGTGGTATAATCCCTTCAGACTTTTATGATATTTTATCTGTTGGAGTTATCTTCCACAGCACTGAAAATCCTTTCCATGGGGTACTGTGTGTAATGAGCCTTAAAGGTCCTTGTGACCCTGTTCTAGAGGCTGAATTAGAGACTGTGTTTGAGGGCAAGTAGACCACTTCAGTGCCTTTAGTGTTGAATTCATGGGTTTCTGCTTGGCCAAGGGCTTTATGTGATGACAAAAGAGCTTTAAAATGCAGTCCTTTATTGGCGAGACACTTCCTGACTTCAAGGACAAAGCATCGATGGAACCAATCCCGAAAAGTAGTTCTTAGTGTCCAGACCTTCTTACTGTACAATCAAAAGACTGGCAGCTGGTGTTTATTTTTTCCCTTCAAGGTTTGGGGTTTAGCAGCTTTATGGGTAAGGAAGGTCCTGATCATAAACCCACCTGCATTTGCACAAAACAGTAGAGTTAGCCTATTCCTTCCTGCCTTAAATCCTGGCGCTCACTTCTCCCTTCTAAGGACTAAGGACTTCTAAGGACTTCTAAAGGACTTCTCCTTACTAAATGTCCTTTTTTCCCCCTAAAATAGGGCACTTTTGTCTGCATTAAAACCATTTAAGATTTCCTCTTCAATGATGTCTTTCAGTGGTGCCTGGAAACTCCTCTGCTGCCTCTTTGTTGGTAGCAGCAGCTTCTCCTGTTAGTTTGGTATTTTTTAAGCCAAATATATTTCTAAAATTATCAAACCATCCTTTGCTGGCATTAAATTCTCCAGCTTTAGATAATTCACATTCCTTTTCCTTTGTCATATAATGACTTCAGTTTTTCTCAAATCGAGTTACTGTATAGGTATGCCTTCCTTATAGCAATCCTGCACCCATGTAAAAGCTGCATTTTTAATATGTGATAAAAAGATATTTCACAAAAAGTATAAAGTTTTTCTATCTGCTGACAGCTGCTAGAACTACTTCACAAATTTTCTTTCTTGTCTTTTATTTTCTCTTTTCTTTTCTTTTTACAATGGTCCTTATTCTGGATTATTTTATTTTAAAATAGCAGGTAGCCACGGCTGTAGGCTCTAATCTAATATCAAGCAGTTTAACTTTTTGTTACACTGTCATGACTTTTCTCTGCTTCTTGGGAACACTTCCAGCATCACTAGTAAGTGACACTTCTTATGGGTCCCATGATGTTATTCAAGTATTACACTAAACACAATGAAAACTATGCAAGAATCATGATAGATCACTTTTTATTACAGTATGTGATTTACTAAAGATAGTGGCTCACTCAGCGATGATTAATGTCACGTGGCGTTTGAAGCGTTTGAAGGTCCAGAATAAGGACCTGTAACACTTGAGCTCACTGCAATAGCAACAGGAGGTGGCTACGAAAATATAGCAGTAGTATAGTTACACATGCAGTTAATTTTAAGCAGTTGTGATTTAATATTACATTTTTTACCGTTCTTTACACTTCCCTCAACTGAATGGTACCACGTACCATTCAGTTGAGAGAAGTGTAAAAAAACGTAAAAAATGTTAACAAATATAGTGTGTAAATGTGTGCTTAAGTTTTGATACATTTTAACTTTTTATAATCAATTTATATATATTTTATGATAGTAAATGATACAGATTAATAGCTACATATATTTTGTGCATTCATGACATGTAACATACATATTTTGTGCCTTCATGTCATGAATGCACAAAATATATGTAGCTTTTAATCTATATCATTTAATAGCTGAATATATATATATATATATATATATATTGATTTCTAGGCTGCACAATTCTGCAAGTTTTTTTAAATTGTTGCAAATTTCCAAACATCTTTCCAATACATTTATTGAAAATAATCTGCATATAAGTGGACCCACACAGTTCAAACATGTATTGTTCATGGGTCAGTTGTATATATTTTAGAATTACCCTGTCAGTTTTTACTAAAAAGCTCTTGCTAGGGTTTTGAATGGGACTGCATTGAATCTGTAGAATACTGGAGAAATGACATGTTTACAATATTGTGTTTTCTCATCCATGAAGATAATATAATCATCCATTCATTATATCACTTTTTCTCATTAATGTTTTGTACTGTTTTCTGTGGAGGTTTGATATATCTTAAACTCATTTTGATGCTCTTGTAATTGGCGTCATTTTTAAAGTTCCGTTTTCTAGTTTTTGTGGCTAGTATGTAAATATACCCATTAATTCAGCTGTACTCAGCTATCTTGATAAATTCACTTATCAATTTTAGTAGTGTATCTGAAGATTGTTTTGGATTCTCTCTATATATAATCCTGTCATCTGTGAGTAATGGTGGTTTAATTTTTCATTTCCAATCCTTCTGCCCTTTTTATTTCTCTTATCTTATTATACTGGCTAGGACCTTAAGTTATAAATTAAATAGAAGTAGCAATATTGGAATTCTTATCTCATTCACAGTCTCAATGGAAAAATTTCACTGTTTTCTCTTAAACATGATCTTTGCTATCAGTTTTTCATAGACACCCTTTTTAAGTCTAAAAAAGTTCCCTTCTATTCCTAATTTGTTAGGATTTTTTAATAAACACAAGTTGAACTTTACTAAAAATGTTTTGCAACTATTGCATTGATCATGATTTTTCTTCTATATTCTTTTAATATAGTGAATTAATTGCAACCTTGGACTGACATCACCTTTGTGGTGATATGTTTTTTCTATATCGTTGGGTTTGATTTTTTAAGATTGTGTTATCTGTTTGCACAATAGAAACTGGCCCATAATTTGTTTTTCTTGCAATGCTCTTATGAAGTTTTGATGTTAAGGCTAGGTTTCTCTTATGAAACAAGTTAAATATGCTCTCTCTTTTTCTATTCTTTGGACGGTTCTGTAAGACTGACGTATTTTCTTCCTTAGAATTCACCCATGGAGACATCTGGGCTTGGAGGCATTTTTTTAAGTTGTTTTTGTTTTTTGTGGTTTCTACCAAGTTGTAATTTAACACAGTGGAGAATCAATCTGTTATTTACCATATTGAAATAATAAAGAGTAAAAATTATGGAACCAATGAAATCAATGCAGAAAAAATTTAATAAGGTTCGAGCTTTCTTTTGTTTTGTCTTTTTAATGTCTTATATAAGTTACAGATTTAATTTCTTTGAAAGAGGATCATTAAGCTTTTCTACTTGTCTCAACTACTGTAAGTTCTGTTTTAAAGCAATTTATCCATGGCATTCTTATTTTCAAATTTAGTTGCATAAAGCCCATAATAGCTCTTCATTATCTTTTAAAACATTAATGGGATCTGTAGTGATATATTTCTTTTCATTCCTGATATTGATAATATCTACTTTCTCCCTTTATTTATATCTTAGTCTTGCTAAAAGTTTATCGACTTCATTAGTCTTCTCTAAAAACCAATTTTTGGTGTTGCTGATTTTGTGGATTGTAAATTTATTTTTATTTCCTTCAAAATTCAAGGGGTTTAATATGCTCTTCTGTTTGAAACTTACTATGCGTCTTTACATTTAGGATGTATTTCTTATGAGCAGTTTTTTTTTTTTTTTCCTAGTGGAAATCTTTAGTATCTGTATTATTCCAGATACATCATGGTATGTTGTACCTGGAATAGTACCTGGCACATCCTAAGTGTTCCACCAGGAAATATTGGATGAACGAGAGAATGAGCACTCAGGTCTTTGTAAGGGGGAAGATGAGACAGAGATCATCAGGAATCTGAGTTTGTCCCGAAACAAGTGAATCGGTGCAGCTCCCTTGGGGACTTTTATTCTCTGTTTATTCCCTTTCTGGTGATGATTTAGCCAGTCTCCATGCTTATCTGTTTCATGCCAATCCCCCTATCAAGGACTTCTGCTTTCCTTCTTCCCACCTCCATCACTCACAATTATAGCAGTGAGAGGTGCCACAAGCTTAAGTATATAGCACGTTCTTTGCCAACATTCCCGACAGCCCCTCCTTTTGAATGTTCTCTCACAGAAAGATTGCCTCCTACACCTCTGTTCATTACAAAAGAGCCCAAATGACTCTGGGTATTTTAAGGGGCACAATGTTGTGACAGTGACAGAGTGATGTGGTATTAGCACAATGACTCCATTGGATGTGCCATTAGGACTTTGCATGTCATCTTGGTGACTGCTACTTTGTCCACATTTAGCTGGGTGAGCCCCAGAGCTGAAGGAGTTTATTTTCAGTGTGGGAAGAAAAGCTTTTTGGATTTGACTGTCAGTTCCTTTTTTTTTTTTTTTTTTTTTTTTTTCCCCCAAAGACTCCAAAGTTGATACGGCTTTCCCCCCCTGGCTTGTTTCAGAGGCCCAAAGATGTAGACAATGAGTCTCTGCATGACATTTAATTCGCCTACAGTGCTGTTTTGAATGTTACAGATGAACCAACTATGAATTGGCTGTATGTCTGTATGTATATGGATATGTGAGACAAGAGAACTGGATGAACCAGAAAGAGGCATTCTTGGGAAGAATAAGACACCAGAGAAGGGATGGTGGTGGGCATGGTAGGTGAGAGTCACAATGGTAGAGGGTACTTCAAGAAACAATCGGGCTGGGCATGGTGGCTCACTACTATAATCCCATCACTTTGGGAGGCCAAGGCAGGTGGATCACTTGAGGTCAGGAGTTTGAGACTAGCCTGGCCAACATGGTGAAACCTCGTCTACAGTAAAAATACAAAATTAGCTGGGCATGGTGGCCTGTGCCTGTAATCTCAGTTATTCAGGAGGCTGAGGCAGGAGAATTGCTTGAACCTGGGAGGCAGAGGTTGCAGTGAGCCAAGGTCACGGCATTGCACTCCGGCCTGAGCGACAGAGTGAGACTCTGTCTCAAAAAAAAAGAAAAGAAAAAGAAAAAAAGAAACCACTGGTTGAGTGGCTGAGTTGTTAGTCCTTGGGTAGATGAAGTGTCCTCATCCATATTTTATAGACAATACAATTGAAATTCAGAGATGTTTCATTATTTGAAGAAGTTGAAATCTGATTCTGCTAGCCTGTGAATTTCAAAGGTCAAAGACTGTATTTACCTTGATCACTGTTGTATTCCCAACACCTAATTCAGTGAGTAGTACAGGTAGGTGCATAATAAATATTTGCTGAGTAAACACCAGATATCCACAGCTGCTAAAAATTCCTCTATGTTACACTTTAAGATGTTCCTCAGAGTATCTGGTTAATCTGGCCCTAATGTACTTCGAAAATTATCAGTCAATTCATAGATAGATGATAACAAGTAAAATAAATGACTTTCAGTTTATTAGATGAGGGTTCATTCATATGACAATTTTTTTTTTGTTGAGTCTCTATGAATATTATATACAAAGCACTGGTCTAAATACTGGGGATACATCAAGGAACAAAACAATCCAAATCCATACCCTCATGGAACTTATGTGGTTTACAACATTAAAAAAAAAAAAAAGATAAGTCATATGCCTAGTGCATTAGATGGTGATACAGTACAAGGGGATGGGGTCAGTTTCGGTAGGAGGGCCTGATGGTGTACTTTTATATAGGGTAGTTAGGAAAGGCCTCACAGAGAAGTTGACTTTTGAGTAAAGACCTGAAGAAAGCTAGGGGTTAAGCCATATGGACATCTGGGAAACAAGCATTTTGAAAAGGAACAGCAAGTATGAAGGCTCTGAGGAAGGAGGGCATCTAGAGAGTTAAGGGACGAGCTAGGAGGACCATGTGCATGGAGCTTATCAACTGGGGGAGCCAGGTTGTGTAGAATCCTGTAGGCTACGGTGAGTCTTTACTTTAACTTGGGGAAGACAGAAATCCTTTGGAGAGCTTCGAAGAGGGCAGTGGCATGATTCAGCTTACATCTGCATAGGGCCACCCTGTCTGCTATGTTGCGAATGGACTGAAAGGGGCCAAAGATGGAGGCAAGGAGACCAGTTAGGAGGCAATTGTAATAATATGAGTGAGAGACGATGGTGGCTCAGACCAGGGGTGCTTGTGTGAATGGTGAGGAGGGTGAAATTCTGCATAGGTATTGAAGGAAAGGCTATTGAATTTATTGATGAACCTTTTGTGGGATATGAGAGACAAAGGGGGAGTGTCATGATTGTTTGAAGCTTTTGGCCTGAGCAGCTGGTAGGATGGCATTGTAATGAACTAAGCTGGAGAGAATGGTGAGAGGGGCAGGTTTGTGTTTTGGTGGGGATCGGGAACTCAGGTTTAAACATGAAGTTGGAGATGGCTACTGGACATCCACGGAGGGTCTTTGGTGGGCAAGTAGAAACGTGACTTGAGTTCAGAGAAGTTGTGGTGAAAAAATACATATATGTCTGTATTACTGTAGTATATAGGTAGTTTTTCAAGACCATGAGAATTAGATGTGAACAAAGCTGATATCATGAGTTTTATTAGTTTAAGGCCCAGATAGGGTTTTCTATTATATTCTGGGGACCATTGATTAGCTTCAAGGCCGCTAACCCAAGCTGGCCATATAGGGCAAGTATGTGTTAGCTCTACAGGTGAGCCAGCAAGGGAAGGGGGTGGATCAGCATAAGCCAGCTTCACTGCTGGGAAAGCAGCCTCGGGTGTTGAGTCAGCTCTGCTATCAACCCTTCTGTGAAGGGGAAGACATCCTGATTGCTATTATAGATATGAAGATAAACTTACCTGTATAATGTCTTTTTACCATGCAGGTACCCCTCATCCACATGTTGAGACATGGGCATACATGAGCAATTGAATTCATTTCTTGTTTATCTTGGGATACATTCATCTCAAGGTGAGACTTAGGTAGAGTTGACCCGTGGGCTAGAGATAACGTGCTTAGGAAACCCTGAGAACACAGCTGCTCTCAACTTACCAGAAGGCGTTTCTTTCCAAGAAGCCCCAAATAGATTGTGCTACACTCATAGCATTGTGGTTGTTCCTGGAGGTGCAAAGAAGTAGAAGACTTGGAGAGTTCCCTTAAGGAACTTATCTGCTGGACTTATATGAAAGTTCAAATAGTAACGCAAGATGGAAGGTGCTAGAAAACAGAGGTATGACATCGTTTATATGTGTCATGAGAAATTCTGAGCGAAATCCTAGGTGCCCTAAAGTTAGGAAAGGCTCATTCACATAGGAGATGGGGCTTGAGCTGACATTTGAGAAGTGGGAAGTCTTAAATAAGTAAAGAGGAAGAGGGCTTCCTAGTGTGGTTATGCAGGTGGTACATAAACAACTCAAAACAGCACCAAAAATATCACAATCCATGTGTATGGCCCCAAGATGGAAAGACACTCCAGGAGGGGGAAAAAAGCATGGAACAAAACCAAGGAGACAGAGTTATAGAATACGTGGAAAGTTTATTTTTCTGATGCTAGTCAAATATCCATCTATTTAGCAAATATTTATTGTCTGGCGTCAATGAGGAGATCTCATTGAGCAGAATGGAAGATTTATTTAGGAAAGGTGTGACAAAAATGTGTGGGCTGTTGCTACACAATATGTGGCCTTGAGTCAAACCAAGGACGTAGGACTTTGCCCTCTGGGCAGTCAGAAGGTGTAGAAGTTTTTGGATGAGAGGTTGATGTTTTAAAAATAGTGTTCTGGAAGGATATCTTGGCAACAGTGCTTGGCTTGGGTGATGGGGTGACTTGTGGTGGGGAAGTGAAGGAAGACCATAAACTAGGAAAAAAGTGGAGAGTGTTAAAGGTAATTCAGTATGGGTTAACGGAAAGACATGGAGCCATTTTTCAAATATACGGAGTCGACTGTACATTCACCAATTAGGTACCTTGTAAGTGCTTACTGTGTTCTTAGCTCTCTGACACATGTAAAGGGGAGACAAAAAATTCAACAGTTAAATTTCCAGGTCTAATATAAAACACATATCCACATTGCTAGTCAGCTTGTCAATAAGGAAGGACGGAACTTAGATAAGCAGAATAAAATATAGTGAATCAGTTTAATAACTGCCAAGCCAGTTAGCATTTATGGAGCTCCTTAATGACTTAAAGCATGACTGTATCATACTTGAGATTTTTACTCCAACCCTATGAAATTAGGGTTGTCACCCAATCTTTCAGTGAGGAAATCAAGATGTGGAGAGACTGAGTGACCTATTGTGCTACCCAGCCTTGTGCTGTGCCAAGCCCAGTATCTCTGCAATGCACGGGCAGGGGAGCCTCTAATCACTGAGCCAGCTTTGTCAGCTGTCATGAGGATCATACCTGACCCAGCCATGAGTGCATCCCCTCCTTAAGGGGCATACAAGTTGCTGGTGAGCTAAGACATCGAGGAAGGAGCTCTATGTCACTGCCAAGAATCTCCCTGGCCATAATAATTGTCCTTGAGTAGCAAGAAGCAGAGTTCCTACTTTCTGCTCCTGAATGAGTTAGGCCAACAGGGACTTCACCAGCTCGCCTTCACACTGGTCCATCAGAGCTGCCTTGTGTCTATTTCCATGCCTAGGTTATGCCATAGGAAAAATTGGCATATCCAAGGTTAGATCTTCTATTTCCTTCCCCTGCAAGTCCTCCATGATCGCTTGGAACTCTGGAAAGTCCAGCTTTTGGCTTGGGGTGGGGGGGTGGAGGGGGCGGGCTGCTCTTTTGCTGAGTCAGGGCCCTTTCATGATGGAACCTCTTCTGATTACGAAGGTGACCTTACGGTAGGTGGTGGGTGTATTTACTAGGGCTGCCGTAACAAAACACCGCAGACTGCTGACTTTAACAGAAATTTACTTTCTCATAATTCTGGAGGCTGGGAGTCCTAGATGGGGGTGTTGGCAGGTTTGTTTTGTCCTGAGCCTCTCTCCTTGGCTTGCAGATGGCCCTCTTCTTGCTGTGTCCTCACATGGTCTTTCCTGTGTGTGTGCATCTTGTGTGTCCAAGTTTTCTTTTCTTATAATAACCCCAGTAAGGTTGGATTAGGACCCACCCCAATGACCTGGTTTTTAACCAAATTACCTCTTTAAAAGGCCCTGTCTCCAAATATAGTGGGGGTTAGGGCTTTGGGGTGAATTTTGGTGGGAAATAAAATTCCGCCCATAATCCTGGGGAAGCTCTTCCCGTTCCACACTTCATTGTCCTGTTGTCCTTGCCCTCCTAATTCCACTTCCCTTCCCTCACCTTTTCTGGAAGTCTGTTTGGGCCTGGATCCAGAAGATACATGGAAGGGTGAGATCTGAAGTGTTGCTTAAAAAATTCGCGACAGCCCACTTATGCTTAGGAGCTTTTTCTGGGCACCTTCCAGCAGCAACACACCCTCACAGTTGGACCTCCTATGGTGAAGGAAATTTTTCTAATTTCTTTTATTAAGCTAATTAGGAAAAGGAAAACAATCCTTTTTTTCTCAAATCAGATACTGTGAATGGGTCACAATGATTATTAATCACGATCAGCTGCAATTAAAGTCCATATGGTCATTCAACAAACATTCCCCAACCCCATTCCCACCTTTCTGATTATGCAACCCCCTCAGTTAAAATCTCTGTCTCCAGGAAGCGCTCCCTAATTTGGCCCACAATGATAAACCCCTTTTCAAAGAATTATGTAACATTTGATATCTGTATTACTTATTTGGTGTGTGTTATAGTGTACCTGAAAATCTTTTATGTACACATATACCTAACAAAATAAGTTCCTTAAGGACAAAGGACCATACTTGTTTGCTGGAATTTAACAGAGCAGGCACAGAATAGGTTCTCAAATATTTGCTGAATGATTAAATGATTAAGTAAATCATTTGAAGATGGTTATTTTTGGGTCCATAAATTTAGAAATTACTGTTTAATCAAATAAAATAATTAACATATTACATAGATTTTGTGGATTACAAATTTTGAAAAAAAAATGATCAGCAATAAAATACATTTTAAAGTCAAACAATATATAGGCATACCTTGGAGATATTCCAGGTTTGATTTCAGACCACTGCAATAAAGCAAATATGGCAATAAAGTAAATCACACAAATTTTTGTTTCCCAGTGCATATAAAAGTCATGTTTATACTATGTTGTATTCTATTAAGTGTGCAATAACATTGTGCCTAAAAAACAAATCTACATACCTTAAAAAATATATTGCTAACAATCCTCTGAGCATGCAGAAAGTCTTAATCTTTTGCCAGTAGCGGGGTCTTGCCTCAATATTGATGGCTGTTGACTGATCTGAGTAGTGGTTGCTGAAGGTTGGGATGGCTGTGGCAATGTCTTAAAATGTCTTAAACTGTTTTTGTTGGTATAAAAGAATACCTGAAGCTGGATGTTTTATAAAGAAAAGAGTATTATTTGCCTCACGGTTCCGCAGCCTATACAAGAAGCGTGGCATTGGCGTCTGCATCTGGTGAGGGCGTCAAGATGCTCCCACTCATGGTGGAAGGCGAAGGGGAGCCTGCCACATGGTGAGAGCAGGAAGCAAGAGAGTGGGGAGGGAGGAGGGAGGTACCAGACTCTTAAAAAACTAATTCTACATACAACTAATAGAGCAAGAATTGAGAACTCATCATCGTGAGGACGGCACCAGGCATCAAGCTATTCATGGGAAATCCACTCTCATGGCCCAAACAGCTCCCATTAGGCCCCACTTTCAACAGAGATCCAGTTTCAACATGAGATTTTGAGGGTCAGATATCTAAACTATAGCAATGAGACAAGACGGATGCTTGCTGCAGCCACTGACCCTTTCATGGAAGGTTTCTCTATAGCATATAATGCTGTTTGGTAGCATTTTACCAACAGTAAAACTTCTTTTAAAACTGGAGTCAGTTCTCTCAAACCCTGCTGCTGCTTTATCAACTCAGTTTATATAATTTTCTAAATTTTTTGTTGTCATTTCAGCAACGTTCACAGCATCTTTACAGGAGTAGATTTTATCTCAAGAAGTAAAAAGCAACTCCTCATCCATGAAAATTTTATCATGAGATTGCAGCAATACAGTCACATCTTCAGGCTCCACTTCTAATTTTAGTCCTCTTGCTGTTTTCACCCCATCTGCAGTTACTTCCTCCACTGAAGTCTTGAACCCCCTCAAAGTCATTCATGAGGGTTGGAGTCAACTTTGTTCAAATGCTGGTTAATGTTGATATTTTTACCTCCTCCCATGAATCATAAATGTTCTTAATGGCATCTAAAATAGTGAATCCTATTCAGAAAGTTTTCTGTTTACTTTGCCTAGACCCATTAGAGGAATCACTATGGCAGCTATAGCCTTATGAAATACATTTCTTAAGTAATAAGACTTGAAAGTTGAAATTACTCTTAATCCACAGGCTGTAGAATGGATGTGTTACCAGGCATGAAAACAACTTTAATTTCTTTGTACATGCTCATGAGAGCTCTTGGATGACCAGGTGCATTATCAGTATTTTGAAAGGAATCTTTTTTTTTTTTTTTTTTTTTTTTTTTTTTCCTGAGAAGCAGGTCTCAACAGTGGGCTTAAAATATTAAGCAAAACATGCTATAAACAGACATTCTGTCAGCCAGGCTTTGTTGTTTCATTTACAGAGCACAAGCAGAGTAAATTTAGCATAACTCCTAAGGGCCCTAGGAATTTTGGAATGGTCCGTGAACATTGGCTTCAGTTTAAAGTCACCAGTTGCATTAACTCCTAACAAGGGAGTTAGCCTGTTCTTTGAGTCTTTGAAACCAAGCATTGTCTTCTCTCCTTATGTTTCCCTCTTCTCTAATTGTGAAAGTCCTAGATGACAGCTTCTTGCAATATATGGCTGTTTCATCTACACTGAAAATCTGTTGTTTAGTGTAACCATCTTTATCAATTATGTTAGTCTTCTGGATACCTTGCTGCAGCTTCTAAATCTACTTGCTGCTTCACCTTGTGCTTTCATACACGGTGACAGCTTGTTTCCTTAAACCTTGTGGACCAACCACTGCTTGTTCCCAACTTCTGCAACTTTCTCACCTCTCTCAGCCTTCGCAGAATTGAAGAGACATAAGGTCTTGCTCTGGATTAGGCTTTGGCTTAAGGAGACGTTGTGACTGGTTTGATCTTCTACCGGATCACTCAGATGTTCTCTCTATCAGCAATATGGTGGTTTAGCTTTCTTACTCATGTGTCACTGGATTCGCACTTTTAATTTCCTTCAACAACCTTTTCTTGCACTCACAAGTTGGCTATTTGCTGCAAGATGCCTTTTCGTCTATCTCAGCTTTCACCTGCCTTCCTCACTAACCTTAATCATTTCTAGCTTTTGTTTTAAAGTCAGAGAACTCTTCCTTTCACTTGAACACTTAGAAGCCATTTTAGGGTTATAAGCTGGCCTAATTTCAGTATTGTTGTGTCTCAGGGGATAAGGAGGCCCCAAATCAGAGAGAGAGAAATGGGAGAATGAATGGCAGGTCAATGAGGCAGTCATAACACACAACGTTTATCATTAAGCACCCCAACTTACATAAGCATGATTTGTGGCACCCCCAAAACAATGATAAGAGTAACGTCAAAGATTACTGATCACAAATCACCATGACGGATACAATAATAATGGAAAATTTTGAAATATTGCAAGAGTTACCAAAATGTGACACAGAGACATGAAGTGAGCATGTGCTGTTGGAGCATTCATAGCCTTACCGGATGCAGGGTTGTAAAAAACGCAACATTGGTGAAGTGCAGTAAAGTGCAATTAAACGAGGTATGCCTGTAGAACTAATCTCATGTCTTAGATGTGTGACAGAAAAGAAGATAATCCTAGAGCAAGGTTAGAGAGTTCTGCTTTCTGCTGTGCCTTTCCTGGACTTTTGGACCTCCGGAACTTACTCAGCCTCTCTCAGGACCTCTCATCATCTGCAGAGTGAGGCCATGGACTCTCGTGTGTCAGCTAGCTTTACCTTGCATGCAGTGTTCAGTGTATAGACATGGTTTCCTGGAGGAAGATTCCGCAGCCATGTCCAAACCCACCTATGAAAAGTACCCGGCAGGGTTAGTCATGTCAACAGACGCAGAGGAGGAAGTATAGGGAGTGTAAGTGTAGATGTTTCGCTGAGGTCACTCTGAGCTAAAAAGCTCTATGAATTTGTGATTCAGAGAAAGCACTTCAGAAACTTGTGGGGCTCTGTAGTCATCACCAAGAACATTTGCTAGCATTGTACTGTTGGTAAGTAGGAGTGCTCATTAGCAGAGATTCTGATCAACCAAATGCTGGGTGAATGTATAGTATGTGACTCGATCTAAATTCAGCAAAACATGCCCACAGCGTAGGACTTCCACATACAAATTTTCTTAATTGCATTGATGTAAAATGTGCAATTAAAAGGGTAATGAGAGTGGTTATCTCTAGGTGATGATTGTGGGTAATTTTTATTTTCCTGTTTATGCTTTTCTGGACTTCTAAATGTTCATGTATTACTTTTATAATTAGAGAAACAAATCCTATACAAAAGAGTGATAGATAGTCTAGCAAGATGAAAGAACAAGGAAGGATTTCAAAATTCAGTTCATTTCAGCGAACATTTATCCATTTCATTTAATATTTATTTACCACTTACAGTGTTATGGGTACTGCAGGGGTTACCAGTAACTGATTCAAGGAGAGTTGTTCACAGAGCAAGATGTTTCACAGATGGGAAAGCTATTTAACTAGGTCTTGCAGGAAGAGTTATCAATTGACAGAATATGAAAATGGAGCATCTCAAGAGGAAACGGCACCTTTCCCTGGAAAATGTGATGCATTATCGAAAGACTATGAAAGGTCAGGTTAATGTTTCTGAGAAGGATCCTCCTGAGGAGTGGGGGAAGTAAGGCTCAGTAAGTAGATGAGACCCAGACTTCTGTGTGATGGTGTCCAACTGGTGGGCAGAGTGGAGCCACTGTGGGGTTCTGAGCAGAGGAAGGCCACCATGAGAACAGTGTGTTGGGAATGCTGATGGTGGCTTCAGGAGGGTCAGAGGGAATTCACTGGCCAGCACAGTGGTTCAGGGTAAGGGAATGCTGTCTAAGCAGGAGGCTTCTTCCCAAGTGTTCTTAATTATTACAAATTAGGAAGATTAAGGCTTAAATTGTGTCACTAACATGCTTATTCAATGGGTGAGGCTGAAGGTTGCTAAACTTTTTGGAATTGTGATACAATAATCTCATTGTTTTAGTGTCATGACTTTTCCACCCACCTTTGCTTTCTCTTCCTAACCTCCTCCCACCCCATGTTATTGGCATTTAGTTCATACTCATTTTAGTGTTAAAGTGAAGTAATTATTTCTGTATTGTGAAATTGACATTTGAGATCATTAGCAATATTCTTTAATGCTGTAAGCTAGAGTTTTTAATAATAGGGTTAGTTAAGTCATATTTCTTTAAAGGAGAAATCATCCAGAAGCTATTGAAGATGATGAGATGTTGAGAAGGGCTGTGTGTCTCTCAAGCCAGTGTTGGTAAGCACTGGAAGCTCTCCTAAGTGAGAACCTCAGTTGTGCTACTGCAAATGCACGTGTCCAGCTGCTGACTCAGGACTGATCACTGGGGGTGCCTCAGAACTTTCCATTTTCTTAGATTCTCCAGCAACCCTTCCCCGCCCCCCCCCCCCACCCCACTGAGGAATGGAAAAACTCACTCTCAGGGCCTTTATGAGACCAAGTCAGAGAAAATGTCCAGTGTGTACAGAGTGGATTCGGTGGCTCTGTTTCTCAAGAAGGACTCTGTATAATTAGATTATCATTCATCTATTAAAACATTGAAATTCTTTCTCCCAGGAGCTCATTGCCAGTGCCTTCTCTGTAGTCTTATAGTCACTTCAAAAATATATCACTTCTGGAATATGTGAGCTTGAAGTGTGAATGCTATCACATGAATCTTCTTTTTATCATAGAAAAGGCTTTTAGGTGGGGTGTTGATGTCAAGATTAACTCAGAGAAAATTGGCTGCAGTTAGGGCTGAATGATAGTGATCATTCTGAAACTCATTAGGAGTCTAAAAAGTGAATATTTAGACTTTATCTTTGACCCAAACCCATTTGTCCTAGAGTGAAATATGTTAGCAAGAGAAAGACAGCCCTGCAACCCTGAAGTGTAGGCGGGCTTTTCTTTAGGAACCAGGCATGTTCTTGAAATCTTGTGTGTCAATCAGCTTTTTGTAAATGGAATACTTTTTTTCCCCTTCATTAACTTTCCCTGTAATTTCAGCGATGTTTAACATTCATTACTGATTGATCTTGAGTTGGCAGTTAACTGCTAACATTCAGGTTTGGATTTTAGTGCTTCTTTCTTGATTTTCTTGCCTTTTTTTTTTTCTTTGCTCTCTTTCTTCCAACAACTACTTAAGGAGTAACTACTGTGTCTCTGGCCCAGTGATAGGGACTGGAAATACAAAGAAGATGACAGATACACAGTTACCATAGGAGATCGTAAATGCAAATCTGAGGAGTGCAGAAAAGCTGTAGTGGCACAGAATCCCTCTGTCTGGGAAAGGCTTCCCAGGGCAGGGGTTACTGAAGGGATTGGAGGATGTGAGGAGGAACTTACTTGGGGGATGCCCATCCAAGGAAGACCAGAATCAGAGGCAGGTCTGGATGGGACTGACTAACTGGAAGGACTTGGTGTTGAGGCGTTCCAGGCTCAGGACAAGCAGTGAAGCAGCTGTTGATCTTTGCTTAGCTTTCTACATGGAGTGAGTAGTGGGGGAAAAGTTGTTTGCAACGTTTATTTCCCTAATGGCCACGGAGGGGTTATTTCACTATTATTTTTCTCTCGACTTTTCTATAGATACACTTGTGGAGTGTCTGTAGTATGAATTGTCTTGCTTCAGTCTGTAAGTTCAATTTATATTCATGACATAGGAGGGCACGTCTGAATAAGATTGAGAGGGAAAAAACATGAATATTTTCAGTTTTAGTGGGAACTCTCATTATCTGACTCAGCAAGATTAAAAATGATGATATAGAAATTACAAATTTTTTATGGTAAAGGACACCATAAATGTCAACAAATGATGAATGCACTAAGAATAATCACACATAAAACAAAATTATAAGTGATACATAAAGAGCCCCTATAAATTTATAAGAAAAAGACAACCATATAGAAATATGGACGGGGTGGGGGCAACTGACTTTTTCTATATACATCTTTGTATTGCCATTGTATACATAATGCCTTTGTAATTTAACGTACAAATACAATTGAAGCAAGTACCTAGAAATTAAGAACTGACTAATACACTTTTTCTGCTACTGTCTGGCCATAATGTTCAAACCAGGTAGAAAACAATTCAGTTATGCCAAGTGAGATGAACTCTCCACCTCATCCCGAGGGGTTTGCCTTCATGTATGGCGCAAAGCACTGCAGTTAACATGCCCCGCCCCCCTCAAAGCCTGGTATTCATTCGTTTCTCACTTTATTATTTAAAAAGAAAACATTTGTCAGTTGTGTACCGTGTGCCAGGCTTTCCACATGCACTGGTTTCGAGCTCTGCTTACCTCCCACGTGTTGTTTTTTTCTGACTCTGACCTTGTTCCTCCCAGGCCAGGCTGGCGAGCACCTTCTGAAATTGCTCTCAGGCAGCTGGAAGGCCTGGCTGGCTGGCAGGAGTCCTGGGTTTGTCACCCTCAGCCCCAGGGCTCTTTGAAGTCCTACTCTCTAAGAACAAACACACCGGGCCTGATGCTGCATAGCCGCATGACAGGGGAGCTTTCTCGGCCTGGTGCCCAGGGTGGCCGAGCTGCCAGCCAGGTGTGTGATCCTCGGTTGATTAGGTGATGATAGGTAGTCCCACAGCCCAGGCTGTGTGCTGATTAGTCTGGGCCGATGTTGGAGACCTCTGGCTGAGAGTAGACTTACTCTGGAAAGAGCTCTAATGTTTTAGGTCCCAGGGTGACTTCTTTTGAGAAAGTCCTGTAGGATAACTCAAGCCTTCAGGCCTTATCCGTGTCTCTAAACGTCTTTTTTTCTTGTCTGTGTATCATTTGTTGTGCCGTGAATCCTTGCAGTTTTCAGTCTCTCTGAAGACATCTTAAGCTGCCTGAGATCAGAGCTGTCCCCTCACGGTGTGTTCCCCCAGCGTCATGCTCTGAGCATGGGTGGTGTTCAGTAAGAAGAGAGGTGCCTGGAGTTTGTTCAGGATTCCAAGGGAGTGCCTGGGCTGTATTCCCAGATGGAAAAGGCATTGTTGCAGTATGGCTGGGTGGTGAGATGGACTTCCTGCCTGCCCCCTCAGTGGGATGGTGCTTGTCAGTGTGGAGTAAAGCCTGGAGCACCTGAAGGAGGAAGAGAAGGAGAGAGAGCTTCAGCTTTCAGGGATCAGACTGAAAGCTCAGCTGGCAAAATGCCCATTTTATTCCCTCTTGGCAAGCTGAAAGTAGAGCGCTGAGGAACCCCAGGCTCAGCCACTTTTTTGCACTGATAGATCCTTTGAGGGAGACACGCCATCCACATGGGCTTTCCTGGATCCCCTGGAAGCCTCCACAGACCCAGGGAGATCAGATTTCCTCATGTTTCAAGTGGATCTCAAGACCCCACTGGAACTCAGATTTCCAGGGGATTTCAGAGTTAGTGCATGATGTGCAGGTGCCCAGTGTAAACAGCAACAAATCTGTATGAGGCTCTAATAGTTCCTCCCAGTGTAGCCCCAAGGACTTCAGACTGAACGAGATTCACCTTGAATTGAATAAGCTGGTGCAATATTGGGAGCTACACATTCTTCATAGGACACCTTTTCTCAACTTCTCTTCCCCCTGCAGTCTCCACAGAGATATCACTGAGGGATGGCAGGAGCGGGGAGCCAGCCTGTTTCTTTGCATGGACTGAGCCATGCTTGTGTAGTTCCTCTTTGCTTCTAAGCCTGTGTTTCCAGAGGAGCCGGTTATAGAAGCTACAGAGTAACCCAAGAAAACAGGATTGGAAATAAGGGAGCTGGCTTTTATTCCAAGTGTTGCCACTGGCTCTTTGCATCACCCTGGTCGAGGCATGGGGTGGGAGCAGGTGTTAAAAGGAGCCTGCTGCCGGGGCTGACCTGGCCCCCAAGGAGCTTACACCCCTCTGGCTAGGATGCTGGGGATCAGGTTGGTAACAGTGTCTTTACAGATGTGAGCTTTGTTAAATATTTAATATTTAATTTTGAAGGAATTAATAACAGTTATAGCCTGTATATAACCCACTTCCTGATGTGATTTGTGTGGCCCATTTGTACAAAGTTATCCTGTCAGCGGGATTTCATATATAAAATTCCTTATTGCTGAGCCTCTGTGTGTGCCAGTGATGAGCCACATGTGTCAACACCGTGGAAATGAGATTTGTACCCCCTGGACCGTGTAGATTGATTTGATTCTGGGCTGAATGGAAATAGAACCTGTACGAGTCAAATGTTTCTGGAGCGTCTGCTGTCTACAGGGCGCTTGGAGGAAGCATAAAGACATTCAGGACACAATCCGTTTCCTCAAAGAATGCACAGTCCGGCCAACAATTTTTTTTTCTTTTATTGCATTTTAGGTTTTGGGGTACCTGTGAAGAACATGCAACAATTTTTTAAAGCTTCCGGGAGTTGCCTAAACAATACTGTAGTCTTTTGAGTTTGAGGACTATTATCACTGTTATCAATTACTCTTTATTGAGCACCCTGTAAGATATAGGTACTATCTTGGGTTGGTTTTCCTGGAAGTTAGTTCTGCATGAGGGAATGGGATGCAGAACGTCGATCTAAGTGTGCTTTGGGAAGATACACCTGAGGATGCCAAAAAGCCAAAGTCGAACAGGGGAAAGGCTCACTCACACCACTAGAACTGGATGCTTCTTCAGAGGTGTCTCCCATTGAGGCAAGGGCAGTTTCCAAGGAAGGGTGCAGCTGTGTGTGGCATATGTTTGTGACAGCTGGGAAATGAGTGTCTGCTCTGAAAGCAGAGCCTGAGTGTAATATCACGGTATCCACTCCAGGCATTCAAATTCATTCTGACCACCATAGCTAATACTTGTTGAATGCTTTCTACTTGTCATACCTTGAGCAGAGTGTTTTAGCTGCACTGTTTCTAATCCATGCAAGGTAGATATGGGGCGTTTGAGGGGCAGAGAAGTGAACTGACAATGAATACCATCATAGGCAGAGGGGTGGACAAGGCAGTTATTGATAACTATCAGACTATATATATGTTGTCTTCTTTTTTTTTGAGATGGGGTCTTGCTCTGTCACCCAAGCTGGAGTGCAGTGGCACCATCTCGGCTCACTGCAACCTCCACCTCCCAGAGTCAAGCAATTCTCATGCCTTAGCCTCCTGAGGAGCTGGGATTACAGGCTACTGCCACCACATCTGGCTAATTTTTGTGTTTTTTGTAGAGATGGTGTTCCACCAAGTTGGCCAGACTGGTTTCGAACTCCTGACTTCAAGTGATCCACTTACCTCAGCCTCCCAAAGTGCTGGGATTATAGGCATGAGCCACCGTGCCTGGTCTCAGACTGTACTTCACATGTGGTCTTCAAAGTGCTATTTCATGATAGGGATTAACATTCCCATTATACACACTGAGAAACTAAAGCATGGAGAGGTTAAGGGGTTTACCCACTATCACAGAACTAAGAAGAAAGAGGTGAGGCCAGGGTTTTTCCATTAGCCTATGATGTCTTGCAGAGATAACCTGTCCGGTGAGAGATACCCAGTTTAGGTTGGAGAAGGCATCACAGCCCCTGGGTAATTCACGGCCCACCGGTTCACACCGCTTTCCATTAATGTGGACAGATCATGTCCTTTGTTGTGGGTCAATGTGCATGGTCTTTGAAGTCAGGCAGATGTGGGTTTGAATCCTAGCTCTCATTTTATGACTTACGTGCCGATTCGCGCCTCTAAGCTCCGTTTGCTCTTCTGTAAAACGGGGGTGATAATGATGACTTCATTGGGTCATTATGAGAATTAAAAGAAATCAGGTATGAGAAATCTCTCAGCACATTCTCCCCTCCCCTACAAAAGGGGTCAAGGCTGCACAAAGATTATCTGAGGGCGGATACTCCGAACATAGCCATAGTTTATTGATTCAGCATTTTCTCATTTGCTTCCCTCTCTCAAGAGGCAAGAGAGAAAGCGAGACTATCTTCCATGTGGTTTGCTCAGAATTCTAACACTAGCCTGTTAGTCTAATCATAACACATTTCTTCTTGGAAACAAACATAGCAACAGCAATTATATCTTCCTTTTAATGTCTAATTGGCTGTAAACGCACTTTTACCAAGTTATTTCTATCGAACATATGGAGCATTGTGCAGTTCGCTTATCTCGATGTCCTCCTCTTGCAGTCCCCATCTTGGCTTTACTGGGGAGGCCAGTTAGGTGTGTGTTTGCCTTGTGGGTGCCCTGGAAGCTCCAGCAAAGGGTAGTGACAGTGCTGTGAGCCGCCTCCTCCTTATTGTCCGCAGAGGTGGGAGCCTCTGTTCTCCATCAGAACCCCCAGCCTTGAATTTGTATATGAATTCTGCTTCTCTTCGCCTCCTCCAGGTACATCACCTCACCTGGCTTCTGGAGTAACCCTTCCCTGCTCTCTGGACCCCACTTCGCTGTGCCTTCCTCTGCTTCTAACTCTGCCTCTACAATGGGCTCTCTCCTTTTCCTCATAAGCCGATCATTCTTTCCAGCAAGGAGTCCCACAGGGCAGCTATGCCATCCTAGCCAGACTTGGTTATGGTATGACCTGGCGTTCAGAGGACATACCCCAACACTTCTACACTGGCTTTCAGCCAGGTGTGTCTTCACCACTAGTTGAAACAGAATAGCTTTCTTCGGCCTTTATGCTATAAAGCAGCCTTTCCAGGAGCCCCACAGGGGCCAGAGCCCACGTGGAAAGATTCTCCCTTAGGCTTTCCCCTCTGTTTTTCCAACACCTGAAACTTAAATCCTTTTGCAGGGTTCAGGACTCAGCGTAGGTGTATCAGATGCCTGGTCATCCTTGAGAAGGGGTAGTGGGAGGGGCTGTACCTGTTGCTATGGCAGCCCCCAGTTGAGATCATGAACCCATTTCATTTGCAGGCAATTGGAAGGTGAATCAATCTCCTTCTCACCCACTCCTCTTCTCCTCCCTCTGCATCTCTCCCCACAGCCTTCTGTCATCTCTCCTCCTCCTCATTCAACCTCAGGCTTTCTCCTTCCTCGGATCCCTCTCTTCCTCTTCTCTTACTCCTAGATATAATACATCCACATAGCAGCTAAGACTACTCATAGCAGATTTCTTACTTTCTCCTAGACCGGTAGTTCCCAGACTTGAGCAGGCATCACCTAAAGGGCTTGTTAAAACACCGAGTGCTGAGCTTCCCCTAGGGTACTCATTTGGAGTCTGAGCTTCCCCTAGAGTTCTGATTTGGAGTCTGCACCAGGACCCGAGAAAGTGTGTTTCTGACAAGGGGCCATGCTCAGTCAGAACCACTTCTCTAGATCCAGTGTGATTTGGTTGTGGCTGGAGTAGTCCTCTCTATTTTGATTTTAAATTATTTGATTAGCTTGTTCATCCATTCATAGAATAGATGTTCATTGAGCACCTATTCAGTGTCAGACACTGTGCTGGATACTAGCTATCTAGAGAAACATAAAACCTTGTCATTTAAGAGTTCACAGATCTGTACAAAAGACACAGTAAATAAGTAATTAGTATGTAAGGTGATAAGTATTGTAATAACCTGCAAATAATAAGAGATTTAAAAGAGTATGCAGCTGACTCTTTACAAGTAAATATTTAGATGACAGGAATATAAATAATAATGACCTATTCATTTATTTTTCTTTCTTTGCCAAGAATTGAATAAAAAGAACTGAGCTTACCCTATTTAAATAATAATATGTGATTTCTAATCTAATGTGAGACTAATATGACGTTTGTGGAGCCTTGACTATGTTTCAGATACTGTACCACGTACAGGGCATACTGGTTAAGAGTGCTGGGGTCAGACTGCTGGGGATATAGTCCTGACCTGTCATTATCTGTGCAACCTCAGGCAAGTTACTCAACCACTCTGTGCCTCAGTTTCTTCATCAGAGGAAAAGATTATAGTGTTAGTTTCTGCTTCAGCGGATTACTGAGAAGATGAAATGTGATAATGTAGGCAAAACATGTATAGTAATTACTCCAAAGCGTATCGACTCTTATTACTAATATATTTTGACCTGATGCTGACTATCACAGAATTGGGCTAAAGAAATTGGTATCTCCCAGACTAAATAAATCTCCAGGATTTTGTCAAGAGACTGGATACAGGCTGGACCTCAATGTGGGGATTAGAGAATTCCAGAGCAGGCCTGGAAAGCCCTTGGAGCACCAGTCAGAGGAAGCTGCCCTACTTGGCTGTGGGAGACTCAGTAAACCCCGACGGAATATAAGAAAGGACTTGATGGATGGCCAGGATTTGGACCATGAAATTTGTTTTGGAGGAGGGAGGGGATTGTCAGGACTGAGGCTTTACAGTCTCTCGTTGACACAGCTGAAGAAGGCAGAACTCTAAGGCTGGGCTGTGAGAGTTTCAAGCTTAGCCTTGCTCAGCCTTGCGGTCTAGAGAAACAGGGTCACTTTCAGGCCCAAATACCATGGGGCTGGTACTGTCAGCATTAACAGAGCATTTCCTAGCAATGCCTATCAACAAAGAGGCTGTGTTTTCTGAACCTTCTTCAGAGAGGCTGCCCTCTCCCCTCTTCGATATGACCCCCATCCCTGAGAGCGGTGGTTTTCTCTTGTTATTTGGAAATCAGGGAGACGTCCCCCGTCCTTGTCTAGGACTCTACAAGGACCACAGTCCACATTCATGTTGAGTCAAGTCTCTCTTTTCTGTCTCCCAGACCCAGCTTCATAGCTGAGCCTGTAGTTATATGAGAAAGCAGAATCTACCAGTTTTGTTTTAATCCTTTCCTGAGCTCATCAAGAGATAGGAGCAATAGAGCCTTTCTGCTTACAGAGAGGATTAGAAGTTCTTTGTGGCCCGATATACCTGGAAAGGGCTTATTAAGTGATAATCCCTGATAAAGCCCCTCTAATAATCTACTAGTTTGCCTTTTTAGTGGTAGGGAAGAAAAACCCTAGGCACTTAATTAACTCTTTGGGAAATCTTTCTAATCACCTTTTCTTTCTTTTCTCTTTTTTTGGTTCCTTCTGCTTGCCTCAGATTTAATTGGAGCCAGACATTGAGTTTATTCACTTATTTGTTTATTCATTTAACAAACACTTGCTGAGCACCTGCTCAGAGCTAAGTTGGGTTCTGAGCCAGAAACAGACAAATCAAACCTGCTCCTTGTTCCTGGGGGTGTCAAATCTTGTAGAAGTAAGCAATATACCATCCCATAATAATTATGGTGCAGTTAAGTGATATGGTGGATTCAGTGCAGGGCACAAGGGAGTGACTGACTCTGGGAAGGCTTTATAGTGAAGGTAACATTCAGTCAGGGTTTGAGCAAAGGCTTTACAGGTGGCAAAGTTGGGGAAGGCATTATAGGCAGTGGGGACAACTAAGGAATAGCATAGACACAGGAACATGCCATAAAATTGCAAGAAGCTGGGTGTGACTGCATGACTTGGTATACAGGTAGGCAGATGCTGTGAGAGACAGGTGAGCTGGAGAGGTGAGGTTGGGTCAGTCATGGTAAGGGATTTGGCGTGGGCAGCCATTGCAGGGTATTAAGCCAGGGAGAGACAGGGCAAGATGTGTTGGGTAGAAATGACAACTCTCCCCTGCTTTGAAGAATGAAACCAGCTGTGCCTGGGAATCACTTGCCCCACTTTACAAGATCTCCCTGGCAACAGAACGGCTGTTGTACAACTAGCCAGGGAACTTGCTGTGACAGTCTTCCAACCTTATCTGACATCAAGAGCAGAGAAGACATTGCCAAGTTAGGATGTAGATATCAAAGGAATTGAAACAACACAACATTAGAACAGGATTACAATATGAAATTAAAAATGACTCTTTTTCCGCGGGTATTGCTGTTGGAAATACCAGCATCCATAACTCCCTTCTCCACTAGGTTCTATGTTAAAACATTGTTATTATTATCTCCAGTCCCCTTGTCCTCTACCCCAGGCAATACGATGTAGTTTCTTGAGGAGAGGCCAAGCTAGGCTCGGATTCTGAATCTTCTGTAGGCTTACTGTGGGAGCTTGGGCACATCCCCTGGCCTTCTGAGCCTGGGTTGTATTGCTGTTCCTTGTCGGTTTGTGATATGGTTTGGCTGTGTCCCCACTCAAAATCTCATCTTGAATGGGAATCCCTATAATCCCCACAATCTCCACCTGTCAAGGGATAGACCAGGTGGAGGTGATTGAATCCTGGGGGTGGTTCTCCCATGCTGTTCTAATAGCAAGTGAGTTCTCCCTAGATCTGACAGTAGTTCCTCCTGTATTCATGACCTTTCCTACCTCTTTGTGAAGAAGATGCCTTGTTTCTCCTTTGGCTTCTGTCATGATTGTAAGTTTCCTGAGGCTTTCCAGCCGTGCTGAACTGTGAGTCAGTCAAACCTCTTTCCTTATAAATTACACAGTCTCTGGCAGTTCTTTATAGCAGTGTGAGAGCAGACTAATACGCTTTGTTGCAATCGCACCTCTCTTGCCTGTGGTTATGAAGATTAACGTTTGCTATGCACCTGGTCCCGTGTCCAGCTTAGAGTAGATGGTCTATCGCTCTTATCTCTGATGAGCTCAGGAAAGGATAAAAACAAAACTGGTAGGTTCTGCTTTATCATATAACAAGTGGAAACCATTATTATTTTTCTCCCCTCTGTTACATGGAGCGTTAGGATCTAAGTGACAGGAAAATGTTCAGATAAAGATGTTTTAATTATGTTTTCTTCATACTTCCAGAAGGAGGTCTGCATGGGTTTAGGTTGGCTCTGCCCTCCGACAGCTTACGTGCATTCTTGTGTTGCTCTCCCATCTTCACTGCTCTTCATGCATTCCACCCTCATGAACAGCAGAGAGCTGTGCAAAGTCTGCTCAAAGTAAAAGGGGATTCTTCCTGATGTTTCTCAGATGGGAGAAACAATGAACATGATTACTTTATTATCTTCGTTTTGCTTCAGCCTTGTTGTGCCCAGCCCGATGGGAATACTCATTTGGAATGAACTCTCTGTGTCTTTGGAGAAGGAGGAGACCCAAGATGAATTTTTAGGAGGGCAGCAGCAGAGTGAATAAGAGCGTACCCATCAAGAGAGGAGAAAAGAGAAGGCGGTTGGGGAGTGGCGGAACTGGGATCTGAGAGTTAGAGTCCATGAAAGAGAGGAGAAGCAACGTGAGAAATATGGGGTCTGAGTAGGTGCCTGTATCACATCTGTCGTCTGATACAGGCACCTACTCAAGGCAGGATTTCGGCATCAGTGACCCTGACAGATGGTCGCCTGACACAGTGATTCCTATTAATAACAATTATTTGGCACTGGGGCAAGAGGATAAGCTAGTTACAAATAGAGGTGACCAGCCTGAGGACTGACTGTCGCCAAGGTCTGTGAAAGAGGTCAGGCGAGAATATTTTGTGCACACCTGTAGCTCGGTGTGCTATGAGAAACTCACCCACGTACCTACCCTCAGGCCTTCCGGTATGTCACGTACGACTGACATTTCATTATCAGTCTGTCATCACTGATGTAGACTCGTTGACCATGCCTTCCATCAATGCTGTCTTGGGGTTTGGAGATAAAAAGACTTACAATCCATAGTTCCTTGCTTTCAACCTGTTTTTATTAAGGAATAAGAGTGTTTCCTATGGCCACAGAATAAATGAAACTGTCTCAGGGCTTCTTCAGGAAACCAATGAGGCTAACCAGCCTTACATAGTGTTTGATACACAATCATTAATTAAAACAGAGATGTTCAATGAGAAATTAATTCACCGTCTGCTCAGAATTCATTGAGTAGGGAAGAATGAAAGCAAAAAAAAAAAAAAAAAAATCAGAAGCTTTTTTCTTGAGCCTCTGCTCTTACAGGCTGTGCTGAATATTTGAGTTAGCTAAGTGCATTTGCTGTATGTCAACAGAGATGACATTTTACAGGTGATATATTTTTTCCAGAGAAGGAAACTTATATAGGCTTGTGAAGCAGAATAATACCGGCAGGTTTGTAATCTCCTATTAGTAAACACCATTATCGAGAATCTCCTGTTTGTGGAGTAATATTCTAGGCATTGGTAGAGTGAACACAGAAATAAAGATGCAGTTCTGTCTTTAAGCCCTAATGGGAATGGAGGGCCAATATGTAAAAGAGACAGAACACACATAAAGAAAGTCTGTAAATACGTGCAAATAAATGCCTGAGTGCAGCACTTAATGTTCTGTTTTCTATTACAGGCATTTGTGCTGATGACTTAGCCTTCTTATGGATAGCAAAGCCCTTGAGAACTGTTTTCCTTTCTCATTCATCTTGTGCAGAGTACACACTCCAAAGCGTTGAATGAATATGTATGCTACTGTGAGGTGTGCCTAATTTCTGGGGGAATTCTGCAGTGAAGTAGAATGACATGTTTAAGGGAAGTCTTACAGCGGCTTAGCAGTGTTTTCACGTATGAGAGGACTTGCAGTTGGTGGAGTAAGGAGACAGGAGGGAGAAGAGAGGAGGAAGAGTTCATGGGGACTGAGCAAATCCAAACAGTTTGTGTCACCATTCAGGGCCCTCTGTGATCTGATCCTTCAGATCTTATCTCGCCTGGCTTACTGCCACCAAAGGCAACCGTCTGGGGCCTTAGCATCTCCACCTCTTCCTCTGTCCTCGGAATGTCTTCCTGTGTTGATTGGGCAAACTGAATCCATCTTCTACTTCATGTCTGGGTGAAAGGGCAGTCTTAGGAAGCCTTGCACGACATCTCTATCCTTGCTCCTATCTTCATTAAGTGGCAGTGTTTGCAGGTCTGATTTCAGTGATCTTAACCTTCAGAGGAAATGAGAGACAATCATGGTCTTCAACCTCAGGTAGCTTTCAGATGAGATCATGCGGCGACACTCATTACACAGAAAATAATGAGAGGGAGCAGAGCTGTGTATAATTAAGTGCTAAACAGAGTGGACGGAACAGAAGGGCTGTGCAGAGTGGATTGGAGGTCAGAAGCCCTGCATTCTGGTTCTCCTTCCGTAACCAGTGAGTGCAGTATCTTTTGGCAGTTACTTTTGAACCTTGGTTCTTCTGTAAAATGAGGGGCTTGTGCAAGATGGTGTGATTCCTTCCAGCTCTGGAATCCGTAAGATGATGGTTAGAGTACTCATATTTGACTGCGTGGAAAACAGCGATTTGTTAGTGGGAGGGGAGAGGATAATATCAGGAAAAGCAATAAATGATGGTGACCAGAAGGACTGATCTTTGACAACCATAGGACAAAGTGGAGAATCAGAGGGAGTGGTTGAAGACTGGTTATCTTGGAATTATTTCTGGAATAGGATGGGCACTGCACAAAATGTTCACAGTAGAGGATATATTAAGCCTCCTGTACTCTTTTGCCTTTCTGATACTCACCTCCCCTCTTGCTCTCAGAGCCCTTTCTGGTGCTTGCCCGTCTTTAAATAATACAAGTCTTTCATCAGCAAGCCCTGTAGAAGGGGCAAAGGGGTAGTGTGCTTTAGCTGATCACCACTGGGCATGTTCTCTTTAATCGTCTTAAATTCACCTGCTTTGGCTGGTCTGCATACAGCGGTGATGGTTGCTATCAGAGCAACACACTGGCCTTTTCCCAGAGCAAAGCGGGATGCCAGTCTGGATGGCCCAGCACAGGGTCAGCTGCCTTTGTCCTGGACCCCAGAGTGTCCACCTTCCCATCACCCTAGGCTGCACTTGAAGAGGGCCTCCTTTTTAAATTTTTTCTAATAATCGTGGTTTTTTTCACACCCTAAAACAATACTTTGTTATTAAGTGAAAGTTACAAAGTATAAAAATAATTTTAAAGAATAACTTATTTCTACCCCCTCACTCCCCCCACAGGTTATAATCACTATTATTAATAACACTTTTCACTGTTTTGACTAAAAAAGGATTTCTCCTAAAATTCACCCATGACCCAGAACTATTTAAATAAACTACTTTTATTTTGGAAAAAAAAAAAACCCTAAAATTTTTATTATAGAAATTTTCAGTCATGCACGAAAGTAGAGAGAATAGAATATTGAAACCCTGTGTAACCCAGATCAACCCCAGCCGTTGCAAGAAGACCTTTAGAGGATCTGGCATTTCCCCATTGGGGCTCTGTGTCAGAGTTCAGACATCATGACATCGACATTGGAATTACTAGGATTTAACCAGAGAGATTTGAAGCACAGCAGGACCATGAGCCCTGCCCATATTGGAGGTGCCCACTTTTGCAGACCCTGCCACAGCAGCCTTCATAGTCCTATGTGGCACCGCTATTTGCTTTTGAATTGCCCTCCCAGGAGTGTGGATGGGTTTTCACTGACACACGGGTACCTGCCTGCCCATTGCCAGTGGTGAGGGCTGCCCACATGTGGGGTGGGCCCTGCCTGCCCTTGCAGCTGCCCAGCCAGAGCTCCTGACCCTGGTCTCGGTAGTGCCTTGTGGCTGCTTGTAGGTTGGGTGGAGGAGGGTTTCTTTCTGTGCTACTCCTCTTTGCCAAACTGACTCTGCCACATTTTCCCACTGGCAAAAGAAGGGGAAGAATAGGTGGTGAAATGTCCAAATAAAAAGTTGCTCTCCAAGGTGCTTTTGGTTCTAGACTAAGGCACTGCTGCATCCTCAGTGACAATCACTGACAATCCGGGCAGCGAGGAGAAGGTGGCTGCATCAAATCCAGAGGGTTTGGAATGACCAGAATGTGTCAGAAGCCTTAATTACTCATAACGGCCCCTGGCTGAGCCAGATGCTGCCTTGAGATTGTTTGTGCCGGGAGACTTACTCTGTTTATTAAATATATTCAGAGCTCTGAGTTACAGTGAAACACCCTGCTCCTGGGTGTGACGGGCTCAGCCTCCGGGCTGGGTGACAGCAGGTGCCTGTGTTTCACTTGGAGCTCTACGTTCTCATTCTTCCCCCTGCTTCCCCACCTTTGTCTCTTGCCTGGGGGCTGAGAAGACAGCTTTTGTTTTTCTCCCTGCAAGATCCTAGTGGTGACTGTCCTATCTTTCATTCTGCTCTAGATGGTGGTGATAGTAGGGGTAGAATTGCTTTTAAGAGTTCTGGAACTAAAGCAGACATGAAGAGTCAAGGGTGAGCAAGAAGCTGACCCATTCTGGTTCTAGATTGTGGCCCCAGATCTGCCGACCAGTTGCACAGATCCTCCGGGAAGTTGCTTTGCTTCCTTGGGCCTCAGGTTCCTCTCCTGTGGAATGGTGAGTTGGATGACTTGTTTTCATCATCCTCTTCCACGAGTATGACTGCATTTCCTAGTCTGCAGGAGACCTGTTACAGGCATTTAATGGCCCAGTGACTTGTGGGGTATGCTGTATCCTTTCCCTAAAATGTGGGTGTGGTCAGAGGAATCATACAGTGGCTTTGAGGTGGAAACGCCATCCAACTGGTGTGACTGAGGGCAGGCGTGTTGCCAGCTTTGTATGGTTGGTCAAAACCCTCATAGAATGACTTAAATCAGATTCCTTAGAAATTGACTGTGAAATTAAGCTTCTTGTGGCAGTGGTTTAATGAGGGGACTGTTCTTAGGAGTTACCTGTAGGTCTGTGAGGGAAGCAGGATAGGTCAAGGGAAAAACTCAGCCTGGTTCCATGGGCAGCCCAAAGTGTGAATTACACCACAGCAATTGTCTTACCCAGTGGCCAAAGGGCTGGGCCATTGATACTCCTGCATCAGATAGTTATCTGTTACACGCCCCCATCATCACCAGCAGGGTCCAGAATAACATTCTAGGTGAAGCTGGTCTGGCAGTCAAGGGCAAGCGTCTGAAAAGGATGCAGGAGTGAGGCAGGTGTGAGTTAAAAGCAGCCAACACTTATTTAGCAGCTGGGGGATGATAGTGGATGATAGTGCCCCAGAACCTGCCACGTCCTTCGTGAGAGCTGGACATGGAGAAGGGCAGGGGCAGGGTGGGAGAGGGCTGTCCCGGGTGGCTGATTCCTGCAGATGGCTCAGCACATGCAGATGGGATTTCCAATTAGGCTAATCTAACTGATTGTTCTAAACGTTGGGTCGTTGTTACATTTGGGTTGGGTTAGGGTGCCTAGGAAGGGACATGAGGAAGGCCTTAGGGTTATCTGGAGGCTGGTTGTCCAGTGATACATATTTTGAAAAAGTCGGGGTACCTTTATGACTTGCGTTTCAGCATAACATCCGCACAGAGCTCCGGGGCGGGGCTGCCACTGCAAGGTAGTAGCCGTTCATCTGAGAGGGCGTTCCTCACCCTCCTTTTCCCCTTACATGTCCCCCAATTCTTGGCGTGTCTTCATTTTAACTTTTTTCTCCCTCTTTCTTCCACCTCCATAGTTAATCTTTTCACTGCCTTTCTGGCTTCTGCTGTCTCAGCCGAGGCAGTTTCTTCGCCTCCCGTGTGATTGCTTTCCCTGACAGCTTCAGCGCTTCCTTTCCTGACCTCCCGGATCTGTGCAGGCCCACGTGCCCCGGTGCCCGGTGCTCTCTTCAAAGCACTGACTGCACTTTAGAGTGACGTTTGTGTGCTCACTTGCTTCACATGTGTCTCCCCCATTAGATCGCAAGTTTCAAAGAGCTGGGACTGAGAGTGTCTTGCTCATCATTTATCCTGAACACCTAGAAAAGTGTCTGTCACATAGTAAGTGGCCCATGAATGTGTTGAATAAAAAGTATGGCATTTCAGCTCCAAGACATGGAATCCAAGTCCCTTGGGGTGGGACAGGAGCTGTCACACTTGGTGCCGGAGGAAATGGGAGCCTAGGGAGGGTGCGTTGGCCCATGAGGCGCAGGAGGTCGGGTGTGTTGCTGTGAGGGAAGGTGTGAAGCAGTGGAATCAGTCTCCTTCCCCACTCATTTCTTGCTCTCTGAATTTTCCTTTCCCTGGGGGTGGTCAGCAGAGGCTTTGGACAGATGCATCTGCAGAGATGAATGGCCTGGCCTTTTTGGTAGCCTAAGGTGGCTGCTTCAACTATCTCCTGACCTGAGTTCAGTTAATAATTAATGAAGCCAAAGATCTGCTCCTTGAGATGGAGCCTTGAGTCTGGCAGGTCTTAACCAAAAGTCGTCTTGCCCCCAGGACATTTCATAAGTTTTGATTGTTGTAGCCGGGGAAGTGCTAGTGGCATCTCGGTAGAGGCCAGGCATCTGCTGCGGCACACACAGGACGGCCCCCACCACACAGAACTCTCTGTCCGCAGGGGCCGGCCGTGCTGCAGGGAAGGAAACCCTGCCTTGGCCAGCTCTGCTCTAGCCAGCAGGTGCCGCTGCTGCCAGCCTGTGGAGCGGGTGTTCCCCAGAGACCCTCTGCTTCTGAAAGGACCATGGAATCAGCATTTGCCTTACTCCTAGCCCCAGCACATTCAATCATAGGCAATTCAGCCTCCCCGGTTGGAGCCTCCCCGACTAAGTCATCGGCAATTCACAGAGCTGCTCTGTGAAGAGGGTGCACAGACAGGGAGCATGCTTTCCACGGAGTCCTGGGGTACCCTGCTAGAGGCCTGTCTCTGAGTATGGGGGCTGGGCCCTGTCTCCATAGCCTCAGCTCCGGGGAACCGTGGGACCTCTCTCCTCCTGCTTGCTCTATCTCCATCTTTCTCCACAATCCTGCTCCTCCCACCCCACCTTGCAGCATCTTCCCCAACCCCCTGGAGATTAATGTGATAATTGCCACGTGTGCCTGTTTACGGAGGGAGTGGGTGAGCTCACCACCCCCATCAGTCAGGTTCCCAAAGGAATACATTCCCACAGTGTCAGGACTGGTAACCTGCTGAGCGCTCCTGTGCAGGTGGGCCACCGCCCCCGAACTGCTTTCTCTGTCATCACCCTCGTCATGCGCACGTGTGCCTGTGTGTGTCGCTCAGGGGATCGGCAGGTGAGGAAGATGGAGAGCGGCCAGCGTGCCAGTCTAGGGGAGGGCTGGGCGGGGAGGATGTTGGGAGATGGGAGGAGCCTCAGTGCCCCATGTAAGAGGACAATGACCAAACAGAAGTGCTCTTCTGTGATGCCTGACTTATGGTAGGTGTTCCATGAGTGGCGTGGGATGGAGGGGCTGGCATCTCTGGGCAGCATTCTTTTCAGGGAGGGCCCTGGTTTCCCTTAGCCACTCCACAGTGGAGGTCTGGGTTCTGAAGCTTCTTCTGGGGTCAGGATCTTGATTGGAGTACTTATCATGGCTGTCCGGTGTTCCTGAAGGAAGAGTCGCTGTCACTGGGGAAAATAGAGTGCAAGTCTTACATGAAAGGAGCTTGTGATAACTGCCACTCTGTCACAGAAGTGGGGATGCTGTAGAGAGAGGATGAGTGATTCTCCCTCTCACAGGCAACCCTTCTCTCTTGCACCTCCTGCTGAGGCAGACACGTGCGTACCACAAGAGAGAAAACAGTCACAACTCCGCTGTTGAACTGGCAACTTCACCCCGACCCCCGCTTCACGTGCCTTCTGGACACTTGCTGCCTCGGGTTGTCGAATGCTGCTGCTTTTTTAATCTCGAAGGACACTTGAGTCGTCTCTCCTACACGGAACAATTTTATTTTAATAATGATGAATCAGAAGGAGATTGAAGCCCTAACTGGCATCAGAAAGAACCTTGCTATTTTGAAGGAGGAAGCGTGCGTTTCTTCGCTTGCCTGCTTCCTGCTGAGGCGTGTCCCTTTGTCCTACTGGGTGTGTCACTGACCCATGGACAGGCACGCACGGAGAGTGGAGGCCACCTGGCCAGGAAGGATGGAACAGGAGGGAGAGGAGCAAGATGTTGGGGTGGCGGGGGGGGGGGCAGGCCTATTAAAAGCCGTGTGAATAATCCAGGGGAGTTGTCAAGAAGAATCTCCAGAAGAATCTTTAAAGCTGTCAGTCGTCTTCAGAACCCCCAGGGCCTTGCTGGTGCTGGTGTCTTCCCAGCTATTCTATTTCTCCTTCTAGTTCCCATCCTGTTTTTTCATCCAGCAGGCCCCAACACCGTGGTGGGTGACGTTCGCAGCACTTCAGAGAAATCTCTACAGATTGAGAGGGGGCTATCATCTGAATGAATTGTATCAGCGTATTTTTTTATTGCATTTTAGCTTTTGGGGTACATGTGAAGAACATGCAAGATTATTGCATAGGTACACACATGGCAGTGTGGTTTTCTGCCTTCCGTCCCCTCCCCTGTATCTGTCATTTCTCCCCATGCTATCTCTTCCCACCTCCCCACCCCCCGTCCCTCCCCCATTTCCCTCCAACGGACCCCAGTGCGTACTGCTCCGCTCCCTGTGTCCACCTGTTCTCATTGTTCAACACCCGCCTATGAGTGAGAACATTCGGTGTTTGATTTTCTGCTCTTGTGTCAGTTTGCTGAGAATGATGGTTTCCAGGTTCATCCATGTCCCTACAAAGGACGTGAACTCATCATTTTTGATGGCTGTGCAATATTCCATGGTGTATATGTACCACATTTTCCCTATCCAGTCTATCATCGTTGGGCGTTTGGGTTGGTATTTTTAAGAGGAGGATCTTCTTATTAGAATTGTGGACATTTTTTGCTTAGTTGACCGTCTGTATGGGCCAAACTCTTTGTTAGGTGCCAGATACAGAAATGAGCAGACAGTAAGGTTTCTGCCTGAATATAGGTTGAAGCAAAACCAAAACATACTCACAAAATGCTGAATTAAAAGACAATGCTCATCACTGGTGTTTGGTTCATTCAAGATTCTGGCCCACTTCAGTTCCTACCTTTCGTAGACTGGATTCCTTGATGTGTTACTAGATTTTCTCTGAAAATGAGGATTCCATGTTCAAAAGCAATTATGAAATGATAGAATAAACAAGGAAAATAACGTTTTTGGTGTGTGTGGATCTTCTCACAGGCACAGAAGAAAATGTAATCTGTGCTTCCCAGATTTTTTTGGTTACAGAAATCCCTTTTCCACAAAACACGTTAACTTCTTACAAATCTCTAGCAATGAGAACAATGTAATTTTGGACCTCCTCCTTACAGCGTCCCTTACGAGTAGTCACCCAGGTGAAATTGCTCTGAGCCACCCTCAAAGTGTAGCTCAATTATTTGAGAACAAAAATGTCTTAACAGTCACAGTTTCATCACTGCTGTTGCTGATACCTGCTAATGTTTATGGGCAAGCAAGTCCTATCTGGGTGCTCGGTGTAGACTCAGTTTTTGTTGCCAAGGAATGCTGGGGGGGGTGGTGGGGTTTGGCCCCTGGCTAAGCCGTAGGGTGAATAAACCCTATTAGTCCGCAGCTCTACAGGTGAACTATTAAAGCTAGCCAGCCTTACAGAAGGACTGATTTATAGTCATGAATAAACCCAGAGCTAGCTATGCAAAGATCATTGCGGTTCATTTTTTCAGCTCATAGGGAAGGTCCGTGTCTTAACGATCCCAGAGAAAATGGCTCCCTACCTCCAATAAAACCCTCAACAACTCTTGGCATCTAGTTCTTCTGCATCTTTCTACTAATATGCAGGAACAATTTCCTCTGAGGTCTGGCCCATGTCTTCCCTGATTGCATTTAACTGACCAGACCTGATTGAACCAAAGAGCTCCATCTTACACACTGAAATTGTCAGGTTCCTGCATCTGTTTCTTCCCATTCAGAAAGTGTTTTCTTGTTTATTTTTAATGTGTATTCTGCTTCAATTGCAATTATCTCTCTCTAAATAGTGTAGGGGCAAAACAAAAGACAAGTTTGGTGAAAGGAGATTGCCTTAGAAGCTGTTTTAGTAAAACAGAACTAGCATTCAACCCAGCAATTCCATTACTGGGTTTGCTTACAGCCCAAAGGAATGTAAATCATTCTGTTTTGCAAGCACATGCATGCATATGGTTATTGCAGCACTATTCCTGATAGCAGAGACATGGAATCAACCTAAATGCCCGTCAGTGACAGAATGGTTAAAGAAAATGTGGTATGTATACACCATGGAACGCTATGCAGCCATAAAAAAGAATGAGAACGTGTTCTTTGCAGGAACATGGGATGGAGCTGGAGGCCATTATCTTTAGCAAAGCAACACAGGAATAGAAAACCAAACGCTGCATGTCCTCACTTCTAAGTGAAGGCTAAATGATGAGAACACATGGTCACAGAGAGAGGAACAGCACACTGGAGCCTTTTGGAGGGTGAAGGATGGGAGAAGGGAGTGGATCAAGAAGCTATTGGGTACTAGGCTTAATACCTGAGTGATGAAGTAATATGTATAACAAACCCCTGTGACCTGAGTTTCCTATATAACTAACCTGCACATGTACCCCTGAACTGAAAAGTTAAAAAAGTTGTTTTTACTGGATGACTACAGTGATAGGTGTCATGATTGGTAAGAGGCTATATTCTGCAGACTGGTATATTTGAATGGGAGGTAGAGAGAAATGAGATAATTGGGGAGAAAACAAGAATGTCACAGAAGTCCACAGGAAGCATGAAGGCAATGAATCGAAATATGTTTTCAGAATTTAGTAGTGAGAGGGGGAAAAGGTAAATTAGAGGGACAAGAAATATTTTGCCATAGAAATTCTGAGTTCTGATCTTAATTTTGCTAGTTTAGCGTGTGAGTTTTAGGCATGACGTTTGACTTTGGCCTTCTTTTTCCAGTGAAATAGAGATAAAATACCTGTTAAGTTACAAATGGGACTTAAGTTTGTGTGTGAAAAAGTGGAGTTGGGGTTGAGGGGATTTCAAGCCCTGCATATGTGAAATGCAATTCAGGAAGACTGTTTGGAAAGACTTGAAGGTGCTGTCGGGGGAGGAGGAGTCAAGGGGAACACTGAGAACCCTTAGTTGAGTGGTGTAACTGTTAGAGGACTTCTCAAAATACTCCCAAGCTCTAGTTCAAGGTTCTAATAAGACATCCTGCTAAGAATCGCTTCCTTTGTTTAAGTCATGAGATAGAATTCTTCCTCAGTCCCTGTCCATGCAAGGGTCTCGCATCCGATTCATGGTTCGAGAATCCAGAATATGGATTTGCAGGCATTTATTCATTCACTGAGTGTTAGCATTTAGAGAGAGTGCAAGTGATCACCCTTCAAATCTAGGTTTATTCCGTGTTCGGGCTAGAGCCTTGCTGGGACCAGGTCTGGGCCAGCTCTGTACTGTCGTACTATGATGGAAGAAAGCAGGCGGAGCCGGGTCAAGGGCTGAGGAAGACGCAGAAAACCCTAAAATTTCTCCCCAACAACCCGGTCAAGGCCTTTGCTAGCCTCCATGGAATAGATTGGGCACAGCCTGCCTTGGTCTTTTTAAGAATTTCCCTAATTTCATGTGCACATTACCCAACGCTACAAGACCGGTGGTTGTTTGTGTGAGCTTGGAAAAGTATCAGACCTTTCTGTATTGTCTTCTCGTGTGCTAAGCTAGCACGTGAGGATATTCCAACTCAGTATTACGGTGAGGCTGATGCTCTGTTCTTCACGTACATGGGAGGTTGTGAGCTAACTCACGGTCATACCAAACTGAGAACGGAGTGAGGCAGTGTTTAACTGTATTACATTGCACTTGTTACGTCACCCTCTGTGTGAAGCTGCAGGAATGTGAGTTTTACTTATGGAAGATGGCTTTAAGTATTAAGGAACCATTTTTTCTTTCTTTCAGACCAATGATGCCTTAGGAGCCACCTGGAATTGGCTGTACTTCATCCCCCTCATCATCATTGGATCCTTCTTTGTTCTCAACCTAGTCCTGGGAGTGCTTTCCGGGTGAGCCAGATGATTCTCTCTTCTTAACTCATTTGCTGACTGCGAACTGTAAACGAATGCCTCCTGACTCACGGCATATTCATTCATTTAACCTTCATCTAGAAGACACTTACTGAGCAGTTCCTCTGTGCCAAATGCCTTCTAGATGCTGGGAGTGTGGTAGTGAACCCTCGTTCTAATAATCTTGATTATTCTCAGGAATTAAGAAGTCTTGATGTCAGACACAACACTGAACACAGTATCTAGTGAGAGTTCATTTATCCATCCATGCTTTTATTCAGTAACTCAGCAGTCAGAGATGGATGTCAAACACTGTGCTGGTTTTTAGGGAAATGAAGTCGAATTAGACACAGGCTTTCCCTCAAAAGCTTCTTTCTCTGTAGTGTACTGGGCTTCAAGTCTCATATTTGTGGCTTGAATTAGTTTATACAAATCTACAACTATTTGATGTCCAATACCATGGTAAGCATTGCCAGGAACACACAAAGTAGAAGGTGTGGTTTCTTAGGAGACATGTTTTGCCAAGAAGATGATACAAACACATGAAACAGAGAATAGGAGTCCTTTTATTGACTTAGCCAAGATATAGTCATTTGTTTTGGGGAAGGGACAAATCTATGTAGTCTGAAGTCATCAGGGATAGTTACATGAAGGATTGGGATTGTGCTTGGGTTATGAAATATGTAGTAGGATTACATAGACGATATGGGAGTGAACGCTTGAAGGGGAACATCACACCACAAGCGAAGATGAAAAAATGGGACTTGTCACGGAGTGTGAAGAAATGATAACGTAATGTCTCAGGATAGCTGAGATGGGGTTATATATTGGCGATTCTTACCTTTTTCTAAGCAAAACTGAACTTTCTGTAAGAGTGGCGTACGTTCTTCAAATGAAAATTTATAAGGTGGCGCTTCTGTTTAAACGTGGCAGATTGAACTAAGTTGGTCATTTCTTGAAACTCCACTAACAGAGAAAATAAATTTTAAGAAGAGAACAAGGGCAAAGGGAACAAGCAAAAGTTGGCGGCCGACAGTGGTAGGAAAGCTGAAGTGTGATTGTTTACACTGCGGAATACCGGTGAAAAAGCAGACTGACTGTCTTGAGGAGTTCGGGAAAGGCTCAGGAATTAGACACCAGGCAGGTCTGAGAGCTGGGGAAGACGTGGTGCTGAAAACAAGATGGAAGGAGTGGTGGAAAGTCCTTGTGAGGAACGTGAGCCTCCCTGCTCCACCCCACTCTAATCTCCAGGCGGTTCTGAGAATATGGGCTTCACCCAACCCCCACCCTAGCAAAAGTTACGAGACTTCATCTCTAGATGTGAAATCAGAGAAGCCTGGAATGGTCCGGTCAGGTACACTTGAGGCTGGTGTCGATATGTGGTACTGAAAACAGTAGGGCTAAATGAAAGTCCAAACCGAATGTGAACAGTCCAGCCCACTTCTCCTGCTTGACTCTTAAAAATACCGCAATCTGGTAGGAGTGGAGAGGATTCCTCTTTGGGGAAACTGTCTGTCTGAAGAGAAGGAACCAATTTAAACTGATATCTGGGGAAGACTAGAGAAACAGATACCCACTTCATCACCTTTGGTGAGACCCACTGTATTCATTACCTATGGCTGCTGCAACTAATTACATAGCTCTGTGGCTTAAAACTGTGAGAGAAACTTTATTCCCTTGCAGTTCTGGAAGGTAGTGGTCCAAAATCTGGCAGGGCTGTTGATACGGTTTGGCTATATCCCCACCCAAATCTCATCTTGAATTGTAGCTCCCACAGTTCCCAGGTGTTGTGGGAGGGACCTAGTGGGAGGCAATTGAATCATGGGGGTGGGTCTTTCTCGTGTAGTTCTCGTGATTGTCACGAGACCTGATGATTTTATAAAGGGGAGTTTCCCTGCACAAGCTGTCTTCTCTTGTCTGCTGTCATGTGAGACGTGCCTTTCACCTTCCGCCATGATTGTGAGGCCTCCCCAGCTATGTGGAACTGTGAGTTCATGAAATGTCTTTATTTTGTAAATTTCCAAGTCTTAGGTATGTCTTTATCAGCAGCATGAAAATGGACTAATCCAGCTGTGCTCCCTCCAAGGGCTCTAAAGGAGACGTGATTTTCTTTCTCTTCTAGCTTCTGGCAGCCCCAGGCCTTCCTTGGCTTATAGGCACGTCACTTTGGTTTCCGCCTCCACGACCATATTGCTCTTATTCAGTGTCTCTGTGCACATTCCCTCTGCCTTGCTGTTGGAAGGCTGCTTGTCATTGGATTTAGGGCCATGCTGATAAGCTCGGATGATCTTTTATCTGAGCATCCTTAACTTAATTTTATCTGCAAAGATTATTTTTCCAAATAAAGTAACATTCACAGGTTCCAGGACTTAGGATGTGAACACATCTTTTGGGGGGCTTCCGGTCATCCCATTACACGCACCATTCCAAAAGCTCCAGGCGTACATACAGAGTTGCCAATGAGCTTTTGTACCATGCTCTTAAATATGAACACACAGCTAGGGATCATCAGCATTTGAAGAAAATGCACAACACGAAAGGGCAAGAAGTAATAGAAAAAAAGGAAATTGAGGGAATATGAACAATGCAGGGAGTAGAAGACAACTTTAAAAAACTATATTTGCGGAGGTAGAAATCATTTCACTTACAGAATAATGGGCCAGTAATATTTAAAAAACATTCAGAGGTTAAGGGCTCTTGGAATTACTGTCAAATGCACATTCATTTTACAAAGTAAATTTACATTAAATGTAAAAATGAAATAATGTAAAAATATAAGAATGTAATAAAGATAATAAATGTTTGGAATATACATTTGGTGAAATTACCTAGAAAATAGAATAGCAAAATAGGATTGATCCAACATTCAATTATAATAGGAGTTCTATAAAAAGAACAGAGAAATGGAAAGGAAGAAATTAACAAAAATACAAAAAGTGTTCCTAGAACCAAAAGACTCACATCACCAGATGAAAAGATGTGTTGAGACAGGTGCAAGGATGTTCTTTCCAGCATTGTTTCATGGTAGTGGGGAGCTGGAGGCAACTTGGATGTCCATAACTGGGGAGTTAGGTAAAATGTTGGATGTATACCACGGCGTAGTATGTTGCAGCATGTACTATGGCATCGTATGTAGCACAGAGCCAACAAATACTGTGTACACGTGGAACAGAAGATATTTAAGAACACAGAGTTTAGTGAAAAGAATCACTGTGATATGATACCAATTACATAAAATACATGCCCACAAAACATACAGTTTGTGAAAATACATTCAAATCAAAGGCACATTTTAAATATATTTTAATATTTTTTAAATTTTTATTTTACTATAATGATAATTTTATAGCAAGGAGATAGAAGATGGGTGTGGAGGTAAAAGGGAACAAATGAGTTTAATTAATAAGAAAGTGCACACTGAAAACTCAGCATGACTAACGAAAAGAGAACACACTAAGGCGAATCATGAAATTTTGGAATAGCAGGTTAAAAAATATTCTGCAAGTACCTAGTAATTAGGAAGGAGATAGAATTCATCTACAAAGAAACAGGAATCAGGATAACTTTGGGCTTCGCAAGGGTAACACTGAGAGTCAGTAACAAATAGGGAAGTTCCTAAAACTTTGATAAGGAAGATCATTTCTGAGATAGAATTCTATACCTGGCTCAAATACCAATTGTTTTTTAGGATAGAATCACAATATTTTTAGATACTCATTTTGAAAAAGTTACTGGTGCATGTGAATCACTAAAAATAAGGAAGTAATTGAAGAAAGAGAAGAACGTGATACTCACGGAAACAAGGGATTCAATGGAGTAGAGAAGGAGGGGGAGTTTCCAGGGTGACGAAGGGAAGTCTAGGATGACAGAAGCCTGGAGAATCAAGTGCAGATTTGAGTAGCATGACAGAGGCCTTTAAAAATGGTATCTGTAAGAAAAAAAATACAACTGATGTATTCCCCATGTGTATTATTATATTCAAAAGAGATTATGGTTTTGCCAAAACTGTATACAGTCTTATGCCACATACTGACATTTCACTCAATGACTGATGCCTATGCAACAGTTGTCCTGTAAGATTTAGTGGATCTGATAAATTCCTGTGGCTTAGTGATGTCATAGCCATCTTAACATCATAGTGCAATGCGTGACTCACATGGTCGTGGTGATGCTGGTGTAAACAAACCTGAATTGTCAATCATGTAAAAGTATAACGCACACAATTATGTACAGTATAGAATACTTGCTCATAAATGACTGTGTTACTGATTTGTGTATTTTAATTGTTATTTTAGAATTTATTCCTACTTATTTCTTAAAAAAGTTATCTGTAAAACAGTGTCAGGCAGGTTCTTCAGGAGGTATTCCAGAGAAAGGTATTGTCATCCTAGATGACAGCTCCCTGTGTGTTATTGCCTCTGAAAACCTTCCACTGTGACAAGATGTGGAGGTGGATATCTTGTCATGATATTGATGGTCCTGGCTCTGTGAAGGCCTAGGATAATGTGTCTGTTTGTGTCTTAGCTTTTAACAAAAATATTCTTAAAAGCAAACAATTTTAAAAAGGCTTATGGAATAAGGATGTAAGGAAAGGAAATATATTTGTACAGCTGCACAATGTATGTTTTAAGCTAAGCATTACTACCAAAGAGTCTGAGTTAATTTTTTTTGTTTATAAGGTAAAGTTATGGTATGCAGAGATTAATTTATTGAAAGAAAAATATTTTAAATAAATTTAGCATATCCTAAGTGTCCAGCGTTGATAAAATCTACGGTGGTGTACAGTAATGTCCTCGGCCTTCACATGCACTCCCCACTCACTTTCTGACTCACCCAGAGCAACTTCTTGCAAGCTCCATTCACGGTACATGCCCTATATGGTGAACCATTTTTTAATCTTTTATCCCTTGTTTTTACTATCCCTTTTTGATGTCTAGATATATTTAGATGTACAAATATTTAATGTTGTGTTACAGTTGCCCACAGTATTTAGTGTAGTCACATGCTGCACAGGTTTACAGCCTAGAGCAATAGGTTATAGCATATAGCTTAGGTGTGGAGTAGGGTACACCATCTAGGTCTGTGTAAGTACACATTCTGGTGTTCGCACAACAGTGAAATTGCCTAGCAATGCGTTTCTCAGAATGGATCCCTTTCGTTAAGTGATACATGACTGTGTATGAATATATATGTATGTATTTGTATATGCATCCATGCACACACACAAAAACACTGTAAGCATTTAATTCCATGAAATATGAAATTGTTACCAGTAAGAAATACATAAGCATAGTAAGTAGGTCCTCTATTGAGCTCACTTGTCAACCAGATTTATGTGGCTGATGCTGAATTTTATGATAGCCCCTTACGATGCTGTGATTGCCTTAAATGCCTGGGGAAGGCTGAATATGGGGAGGAGAAGGAGATGTCAAAGATGGAAATCTTAGCTTACACAGCAAGGAAGTCTTTAGGCAATATCTAAGATGGAAAGGTAAAGACATTTCAGTGTTTAAGTATAATATTTAGAAATTTGGAAATTAATACCAGAAGAAACAGGTAAAAGAGTTAGAAGTGGTTGCCTCTGGGGAGTGAGACACAGGGGTTAGGAGAGGTAAGGCAGAGGGCTGCCAGTTTTTCATTAGAAGTCTTTCAAAATTATTTGACTTTTTAAACTCTACATGTGTTACTTTGAAAAAATAGAAATAAAATTTTAAAGTAAAACTATTGCACACACACACAAGTGTAGGATGGAAGGCGTATATGAGACTATTCATCTGACATCCGTGGGGGAAGGATTGACATGTAGAGAGATCAAATTCAGTAGGATTAAGCAGGAAGCAGCTGTAGTAGTCCAACTACGTGGTACTAAGAGGCTGTGTTGGTAATTTGTGAGATGGGTATGAAGGAAAAACTGAAGACATTGTGAAGAAGTAAGAACTTTAATAATGTTCGTTATGAGCGGAGAGTCTTAAGACGTAAGAGATTTCTCTATATTTACTCATTCAGTGAGCATTTGTTAGCATTCTTCGTTTGCGCCCAAACACTGCTAGAAGTTACCGGCTGCAGCCAGTACCTACGACTCCAATGTGTGCCCCCCATAACTCTGCCCCCCAGAGAAGCCTGACCACAGGCTCTCCCTTCTATTTCTGCTGAGAGGACAATCTCGTGTTTGTATAATCTTCTCTGATATTCTTTATCCTAAGTATGTATATATTTTAGTTTGGAAAATTTAAGACAGATTCTTACTGTACGTTTGAGGAGAAATGTAGATGCCGTGCAAACAAAAGCCATTGGTGTTCTGGCCCAGGCTCCAACATAGGTCCGTGCAGTGTCTTAACAGAGCACTACCCTACTGGACAGCACCTTTGTGTCTGACCACATGGGCGCTCTCTGGTGTGGAATCACATCTTTTCATTCTCTTACATCTTTCTCTGCATGGGAAAGCGGAGTGCGCTGGAAGAAGCGTGGGCTTTAGCATCTGACATTCATGGGTGAGAAGCCTAACCCTGTAAGAAACTACCTGTTATGAAAACTTGCACCAAATCTTTATGGTCCGGATATTACAGGCTAACCCCTGGCAGCATTTCTCTGGGTGTGCCACCTTGGGTATCAGTATCTCTGAATAGAGGCTACATGGCACACTAAAATAAGCACATAACCAGAAAGTGAGAAATGGTAGCCTCTGGCCCCACCTCTGCCAGTAACTGGTTGGAGATCAGCACCTCTAAACCACCCTCTTCTCATTTCCAAGTGAAGACACTGGCCCACCTCCTGCCGGGAGTCGTTGCGAAGAATATGATCACAGGTGCTTTGAAAACTATGGCATGCTTTACACAAGAGATCTCACATTGCTCTTGTGAATCACTGTGAATTTGGATAAATCACTTTGAGCCTGCTTCCTCCTCTGTAAAATGGGATAGCAGTATCTCTCTCATATGCAAAACCCCAGCCCAGGGTCTGGCACGGAGTAGCCCTTAGCTCTTACTAGCTGCCTATATCCTTCAATAATATTAACAGACATTTTCTCAGTCTGTTAGGTCCAGGCGGCTGTCACCTGCTTAGCGGCCTGGGGATGTTCGCTTGAGCCAGCTGTGGGGCTATCGGCTCCTCTGGGAGATGGCCTGCACAGGTTAGATGTCGTGGAACTGGATGGCAGATGCCTCCTTACCACCTCTGGAGGAGCCTAGGAAGTGACAGTGGCAGCTGGGAACAGCTTGTATGAATAAATGTTGACATTTAAAGGAGTGTTCATCATAGAGGCCTTATAGGTTGGAGCTGAAATCATTCTGACCTGGTTTCTTTTTCTCATTCTGATGCTCAGCACAGTTTGGGGTGGGCTTTATTGGTGCCTGCAGGGGATTCAGCAGCAGCCAGTCCTGTGTACAGGAGGGGCCGTGGGTTCTCTCTTCTGCTTGGTTGGCTGTCACATGCCTTTGGAAAGATGGTACGCTTCCTCCTTAGGGTAGGGGTTTGGTTGGGATTTAATTCAGAAGCAGCTTGGGAAATAGCTTGGAAATCTAGGGAGCAGGTTTCTTGTGACCTGCAGGCAGCTCAATGTTATGTACCAAGGCTGTTCCCAGAGCAGAGACAGACAGAAATTAAAGAGGGAACACAGGGCTCCAAGGTTGGGCAGGTGAGGGAGAGAGTCGACGAGAGAGGGGCAGGCAGGATCCACCGGTGCTTGGAGACCCCTGGGTACCAAACGTGGAGACCACGGAGGCACCTGTCTCTGGGGCACAGGCATTAGTGTGAGGAAGGCTGGGAGGCATGTTTGTCTGCTCCTATTTAAAGAGGAAGTATGGATGGAAGCATTGTCGCATTTTTACTTGTCTCAGAGGAAATGGGATTTGATGAAAACCATTAGCTTAGGCATGAAGAGAAGCAGAGCTTCCCGTCTCCATGGAAACAAAGCAGGGCTGCATAGGCGCATCCTGGAGTGCTGTCAAGGGCTGCAGGGCAGAGGCTCACACAAACAGAGATGACCCTGAGCCACCCCACTGTCTCCATCCATTGTTCCCTGGCCTTCTGGGCAGGGGAAGCTAAATATGGGGAAGCAGTTGAGCTGTATGAAAACCAGAGCAGGGACGGTCAGGCCAGAGACTGCTTCCATTATGTGTGTGAGGAGCAATGTGAGGTCTCTTGTGTAAAGCATGCCATAGTTTTCAAAGCACCTGTGATCATCTTCTTCGCAACGACTCCACACAGTAGGTGAGCTAGTATCTTTATTTGGAAATGAGAAGAGGGTGGTTTAGAGGTGTTAATCTCCAGCTAGTTACTGGCAGAGGTGGGGCCAGAGGTTATAATTTCCCATCTTTTGGTTATGTGCTTATTTTCGTGTGCCACGTAGCCTCTATTCAGAGATACTGATACCGAAGGTGGTACACCCGGAGAAATGCTGCCAGGGGTTAGCCTGTAATATCTTGACCATATAGATTTGGTGCAAGTTTGAATCTGTGTGTGCATTGATATACACACTTAAACACACTGATGTCCACGTATACAACGTGAACTGGTATGTGTACAAGGCTGGAGATCCCAAGACCCACTGCCAAGGTCCTGATGCCCTAAGACTAATGGGAAATGGTGAACTGCCCATAGCAGAGGAGGAATTCTTCTGGTTGCATCTCATGAATGTGTAGGGTGGCTTCCACAACAGGCAAAACTACAGCTGTCTGCCTTGCTAACCACTCATGTGCAGGCTGATTTAGTGATATTCAGCAAGTGTCTGAGTGTCTGCTATGCAAAAGACACCTTGCTAGGCATTTAGAATACAAAGATGGGTAAAATAAGGAGATTGTAGACTAATTATGGAAATCTTTCAAAATACGTGCAACGGGACTCTAAATTCAAATGGTCCAGAGTACTAGTCCCTCCCCTAAGCTAAAGTTTTGTGTGTTTTTTTGAGATTCATATATGCAGGTCACTAATTTTGAGTACTTACTAGCTGGCAAGGTGTGGTTGAGGATAAAAAGATGAATAAGACCTGGGTCTTGGCCACAGTGGGCAGATTAACATCTATACCTTCAGTGTTAAACCTTGCGTCTCCTGTTGGACGTGCCATTGCATATTAGGAGGTGGTACCTGAGTATTTCCCGGGCCTGACCTGAGACAGGAATGGCTGCTGATCTTAAGGAGGAAATTATTCATGCTCAGCTCAATGTTCCAGATGAGATCTCTGAGGGGAGTCACTGAGTATTAGTTTGATGTGTGATCCTCCCAAGGCTGGCTGACATCGAAGGTGACTGGCTAAAATAAGGGAGAGTAATTCTGCTGGGATTCTAGCACTGAAATCAACCGGTAGAGACTCAGTGACTGACTCACACAAGAGTTACTAAGTACTTGTTGTATGTGACTCACTGCTAGGGGCTAGGGACACCAGGTCAAACAAGGACAGATAGCTGTTGCTCTCAAGGAGTTTGAGTCTAGGAAGAGATAGCAAAGTGGGGGGGGAGCATTTAAATTAGAAGGGGCAAGGAGGTAAGGCCAGCTGAAGCAGGTGACTGGTGTGTGCTTTTGGAAAGCCAGTGATAGTCTGCAAGAACAAGGGAGAAGCATATTCTCGCACAGAGACACAGGCAGAGGCTCATCAAGAAGAGCGTCTTGGGCTAAGGTGGTAAGGTTAAGCTTGATCCCAGAAGCTTGTGGGAGGTTTTAGATGGTTAGATCAGAAGATGGCTAGGTTTGCATTTGAAAACGATCACCCCAGAGAAGGTACATAAAGCAAGACTGGAAGAAAATAGAAGCAGCACCTGAGGGGAGAAGCAGAGAAGCAGCGGGGCTGAAGGAGTACAGCAGTAGGGACGGAAAGGGCGGGGCAGCTCTAGGAGCTGCTGGGGGCCAGCTGTCGCACCTGCAGGACTCCAGCCAGTGTGAGTATGTCTGAGTGGGTTTGGTGTGGATATCCAAGGGAAGTGTCTTGGATTGCTTTTGGGTTTCCGAATTGAGACTGTAGGTGGCTGGGGGAGAACATGGGCCAAACGGTAGGTCTTAAGGGACAGAGGTCAGGTTTCAGACCTGCCGAGCATGGGAAAGTGTAACACATGTCATGGCTTCTGGCCAGTTCACAGGAGTGTGGAGTAGTAGGGTTTGTTTTAGGTTGTTTTTCTTTTAAGCTGTAAATTTTTTAGACTGTGCTATCCATCAAGCATTGTGCCAGTCACATGACACACATTGTCCCATTTAACCCTCAGTGACCGTATGAGGAAGTACTAACTTCCTTTTATAAATTGAGATACTGGGACTGGGACACTCGGTAATTTGCCAGCGTAAACAAAGCTCATGAGCAACGGGTTCAGAATTTGGATTGAGATTGACTAGGCACAAACACCTATGCCTTTAAGCAGGTCCTCCAGATGGTTTAAATGTCCTTTATGGAAGGAAATTATCTGTCATCTAGTATAGCAAACTTGGTGAAAATGAGCGGAACCTCTATGACAGCCATGGCACGTGGAGCTTCCTGGTCCTGTGGACAGAAATATGATACCCAGTTATGATGACCAGAGCAGGGTGTTCATAATTCCTACACTGACGAAAAGGACTTTCCCCGGGTGAGTTGTGTGACCATGGGGTGGTCACAGAAAAACTTATGGGAGCTTGCCGAGAGAATCTGCATTTTCCCAGTACTGCTTTGTGTGTCAGTTGTGAAAATTGTATCTTAGGGTGCGATAAAAATTACTTGAGGAAGACAAGACTCTGAGTGTTGTTTGCGTCTGTCTCCTTGTTACAATGGAGGTAACTCAGCTGGAGAGTGAAATGACCTGCTTTGTACACAGCTATTTAGTGTCAGACCTTGGCTAGGAGAAGCTAGGTGCCCTGGCTCCCTGTCTGGGGTGTTTTTTCCCTCTGTGGCCTACATATAGCCTAGTAGTAAAATACGGACTCTGTAGGCAGTCTAGCTGGGTTTGAATTCTGTTCCTGTCACTTGCTAGCTGTGATGATGATGTTAGGTAAGTCATTTCACTTTTCAACACCTTCACTTACCCAACTGTGTGAATGAGGATGTTAGTGTTTGTCATGGAAGATTACTGGGGAAAAGGAAATCAGATCATACATGTTAAGTGTGTAATACCTGGGAGATAGTAAATACTTAATAAATGTTAGCTGTTAGTAGCAGATTTCTTCTCTCAAGAGCCTGGTTTACGCTCAGTAGGTAGGGCTGGGAAAGAGTCATTCTTACCTACCAGGTATTCCCATCGAGTCATTTAGCTTGGGCTCAGATGTTTTCAGATTCCGTTGGTTGAGCTGACCATCCATGGCATCCTACAGGGAGCAGCAAAGACAGACTATGCCCTTGGGCCCCACCTGAGGCCATCAACTTGGACACTCCACCATTTGAAGTTCCTTGGAGTACCCGGGCCTTTCTACCCTCTGCTCATGTGGTCTGGAGTAAGCCTCTAGTTTCCTCTGTTAAATTTTCGCTCGTCCCTCTCAGCTTGTTTTAACTTTGACTTCTTTCGTGAGATCTTTCCGGGTCTGTTTCCCCCACTCTCACTTTACAATTAGTATTAAAATCTTTCTCCCACATGCTCCCATAGCACTATGTACCTCTTGGTTATAGAATCTGTCACTCATAGTAACATCATGGAATTGTTACAGAATTTAATACTACTAAAGATAAGAGCTAATATTTATTGAAATCTCGTCATTTGCCCACTACTGTGCTAAATGCTTTGTATTCATTATTTCGATTAATTTTTGTAACAGCCTCAGGTACTCAGTCAGGTACTGTTGTTAACCCCATTTTATAACTGAGGAAATGGAGGCTGAGAGTGGCTGAGACTCTTGCCTAAGCTGCAGTCTAATGAGAGGTGGAGCTCTCTCCTGCCTTCTTCTGGATGCACTGTGTTCCCGGGCTTTGGAATCACGGTTGTCTCTGTCACCCATTAAGATTTGCTGCTTATGCTGAGGATGTCTTTCCGTGTAGTTGAATAGCTCCTGATATCTTTGTGCCTTGCTTCTGTGTTCAAGAAATGATTGATGAATTAAAGGGAAACTGAGTAACATCAGGACCCTCTTAGGGGATGCCATGCTCCCCCATGACCTCCTGGAGGATAGTATTAGAACCGAGGAAGAGGCTGGCATCTTTAAAGCCAGGAGCATAATCACTGGTATTGGATGTCCTCAGAAAACCTCCAGAGAAGCTGTTTGCTTTCTAGAACGATGATCCCAGCTTGCAAGCATTACAGACAAATAATTGTGACAGGTTGGACATTTTTAAACTTGGTCATTGCTAATTTTTTTTCTAGTTAATTCCTCATATCCTTTGCCCATTTTTCTATAAATTGGCATATTTATCTTTTTAACATGAACTTAGATTATTTGCATTGTAAGGATATTAACCCTTTTACATCATACGTGGCACATGTTTTCAAAATAATCACTTCTAAAGAATTGTTAAAACTGTTATTTCTGTGGCAATTGTGGGCAGCTAAGGCTGTTGGAAGCAGAAAAAGGCAAAACAATTATTCCTTTTTACTTTAGAGCATTTTGTTTATAAAGCATTTCATGTCTTTGATTCTCCCAGTAATGCTAAGAAGTACGTTATTATTTTACAAATAAGGAGATTGCAGCTCAAAGTGAGCAAGTGGCGGCCGGGCGCGGTGGCTCAAGCCTGTAATCCCAGCACTTTGGGAGGCCGAGGCGGGTGGATCACGAGGTCGAGAGATCGAGACCATCCTGGTCAACATGGTGAAACCCCGTCTCTACTAAAAATACAAAAAATTAGCTGGGCATGGTGGCGTGTGCCTGTAATCCCAGCTACTCAGGAGGCTGAGGCAGGAGAATTGCCTGAACCCAGGAGGCGGAGGTTGTGGTGAGCCGAGATCGCGCCATTGCACTCCAGCCTGGGTAACAAGAGCTAAACTCCATCTCAAAAAAAGAAAAAAAAAAAAGTGAGTAAGTGGCATGCCCTAAATTATAAATATAAGTGTAATTTTATGGCTCTGAGTCCAGTGCCCTTGTTACACAAAGCACTGCTTCCCCGTTTGGAGTGGGGATTTGCAATGGGATCTTTGCTGCTTGGCTTCTAGTGATTTACACACATGCTCCAGCACAACAACACAGTGCTCTTTTGAGTTGATTAATTCAACAGATACTTAGTGCTAGGCACTGTGCTCTAGATGCTGGGGATTCGAAAATCCCTGCCTCCATGGAGCTTGTATTTTTCCGTTGCACATGCAGTCTGTATTATGTGTAATATTAGTCCCCATTTTAGGACTTTATTGTTAGGAAGAAGTACAATCAGCCCCAGTACCCTGAAATGCCCTGTATTGGCAACGCTATGGGCTGTGAAATATGAATGTGAAATGTAATGCAGCTACTTTTGCACAGAGAAAGACTCTGGTTTTTTTGTACTAATTAAAATTCTATCTCATCTCAAAAATTAAGCTCTAGTGTTTCTTGCTGTTATCTACCGTGGGAAGCAGAGGCAGTGTCAGGATAGGTGGTTCTGGGGGCTCAGCCAAGGTGAGGGCATCCTGCAATGGCGGGGGTGGAGAGGTGAAGTCATAGCTGGGAGAAGCCAAGAATCCTATCCAGAAAGGTTGCATCTGAGAGGCAGGGTCAGGGTGTTGAAGGAAAAGGAATAGAGAAATCAGTGAGTAGAATAATCAAGACAAATAATCAAAACAAGGTACTGTTTTACAAGCATTTATCTTTTTTAAAGAGAACTGTGGACAATTAGATTGGGACTTCATTAGGTGCCTTTTGGGATATGAAGACAATAGGCAAATATAAAAATGCTTCCATTCTCTGTTGAATAATTTTTCACACATGAAATTTCTGGTTGGCCAAGTTCTTAGGTAACTGAAACATCCTGGTAGCTCCTCAGCCGTGCTGTAACTTAGTATAGGTAAATCCTCTAACACTCTGATACATATGTACATACACACACATATATATATATACACATAGACACATATGTACACACATACATATATACATATATATCCACATACATATACATACATGTGTGTATATATACACATATGCATACATGCACACATATTTCACACATGTACGTGATGTTTTGTATTCATGTGTGCAAACTCCAATGCATACTCCAGGATTTGTCCCTTCATTTAGTACTTAAGGAACCCGGTAGATGATTGTACCATTCTCTCAATTTGCCTTGCACAGTGACTACGTTTAAACTCATTTCAAGAATGTTCCATTTAAAAATCTAGTTTTACTTGTTTTTCAAAGGAGAAGATATTTTTTACTTAGTAAAATATAACATGAAGTCCTGTTTTAAAAGATGGTTTTTTAGATAGGAGGAATAGGTTCTGGTGTTCTATTGCACAGTAGGGTGATGATAGTTAACAGTAAGGCATTGTATATTACAAAGTAGCCAGTAGAGACGCTTTTAAATGTCCTCACCACAAAGAAATGATACATGCGTGAAGTGATGGATATGCTGAATACCCTGATTTAATCATTATATAACATATATATGTATCGAAACATCAGATTGTATCCAATAAATACGTACAATTACAGTGTCCCAATTAAAAAGAAATAAATAAATTAATTAAAAAGATGGCTTTTCTAAGAGACAGACCTGGATTTAATGTTCCAATCTGCCACAGAGCTCCCAAGTGTACATATTCACTTAGATATCCCTTAGGTGTCTTAAGCTTAGAATGCCCCAGACAGAATTCATTGTTTTAACTCTCCCTGCCACTAAATACATCCTCTATTTTTCTATATTCTCTGGTTTACTTTTACTCGTTTTGTGATTCTTTATCACATTTGTCATCCAAGATAGAAACCTGAGTTAATCCCATTATCTTCTCCTCACTTACGCTGTGTGCCTACTTGCTCAACAAGACCTACTGATTAAGTTTGATAAACTATGTCCTGGACTATAGCAATTGTCTCTTTAAATGTTCTCCCTGCTCTAATGCAGCCTGCTATTCATGAGAACACAGCCTTTACAAACTAGACATTTAATTACAGAATTTGTGTACGTTAATTATTTATAATGGCATCCCATTGTCTAAATCATAGAATCACTCATGTGTTCACTTAGGCAGTTTTCAATAGATGTTGAACTTGCATGAACCAGGCAGTATTCTAGATGTTGGGAATACAGTAGAGAACAAAACAAAAATCCCTGCCCTCATAAAACTTGCTTTCTCATGTGGGGAGATTCTAAGGACATATATTCCAATTTGGGTAAATGAAAAGACACACCCTGTTCTTGAAAAAGGATACTTCAAATCACAAAGATGTCTACTTTCTCCACTTTAGTCTTTAATGTGATATTGACAAATGCAAACAATGTTTTTGTTTACTAAATTATATTAAAATTTATCTGAAAATATAAATAAAATTTATCTGAAAATATAAGAGTAGCTAAGAGATTTCCTTAAAGAACAATGCGGAATAGGAACTTTTTGTATACATAGTAAAATAGATTCTAAAGCTACAATAATTGAAATGATGTGGTATAATATAGGCATGCAGTAACCAATATATATATACATATATATATATACACACACACACACACACGATATATATGTGTGTGTGTATATATATATAGAGAGAGAGTTTGTATGTGAATTCACAGTGTAAGTGTCAAGTGTCATTTCAAATCATTGAAGATAAATCATTCAGTGAATTGTGTGACTGGCTAGTTACTTGGAAGTAGATCCAACAAAAATTGGGTGGGATCCCTATCTCATATCTTATATCAAAGTAAATTGCAGGTGGAGCTGATACATACATTAAAAAAAATCATAAAAGGCTTCAAAGAAAACATGGACAACTAAAAAAGTCTTCAAGGGAGAAGACCTTTCTAAGCATTATGTAATTCAGTAAGCCATAACGGAAAGAATTGATAAATTTGAATTTGTGAAAAGAAAAATGCACTGATTACTGTAATTTCTTAATAACTTCCAAAGACAAATGAGTTAGTTTTGAATTTTAGATGGATTATATAGAGGAAGATGATAAAAAGGTGATTGATAAATAATAAGAGTGTAATAAAGACAGGAAATGAGGATTTCAGGCACTGCTGGCTGAAATGTAAAGGGAAAAACAAGTGAAGATTTTAGGTGGTAAATAGTCAGGACATGATGAGTGACTGACTGTAAGGAGGAAGGAAGATCACCTAGCGTATGATCCCAGATTCAGTTGCAGGCGTTTTGGAGAACTTTGGTTCCATTCACTGACATGAATAATAGAGAGAGGGAAAAAAAGCTCTCATTCTGAGAGGAAGATTTGTTTAATTTTAGACATGGAAAGTTTGATGTTTGAGAGACCTGGGCAAGTAGATAGGATCATCCGATATCTATGTCTTAAGATGTGATACACTCTCAGAACACAATAGAGAAAATGGTGCAAATACAGAAGGTTTCCATGGAGGACAGGTAGAGAAGAAAAAACAGCCATAGATAGAGGTTTCTAGAAACACCATTTAAGAGTTAGAATATTGAGATTTTCAAAAGGACATAATAGAAAGCTCACATCGTAGAGAATGAAGAAGTAGAGGGTTTCAAAAAGGAATGAGAAGACCCCAAGTGCTGAATGAGACATGGAGATCCAATACACAGTTGACTGAAAAACAGCTCTGGAAGCTGGCAATGTGGAGGACGTGTCTGGCTTTTTAATTTAATTTAATTTTATTTACTTTTTATTTGAAATAATTATAGAATCACAGGAAGTTGCCAAATATATATATATATATATATTTATAAATATATATATATATATGATTACAGGGAGGTCTTATATGTTCTCCGTTTCCCCTGGTGGTAACATCTTGCGTAACTAGCACAATACAAAACCAGAAAATTGACGTTGATGCGATCCGTAGAGCTTCAGATCGCACCAGTTTTCCATGTACTCATTTGTGTGTGTAGTTCCGTATAATTCTATCACATGTAGATTTGTGTAACCACCCCCACGATCAAGATACAGAACTGTCCTATCAGCATAAAATCCCTTGTGCTCCCCTTTGTAGCCAAACTTACTATCCTCCACCCTCGCCAAAGCGTCCTTTTAATTTTTTCACTTCAAGAATGTTAAATACATGGAATCATAGGATAGATAACGTTTTGAAATTTACCCCTTTTCATTTAGCGTGATTGCCTGGAAGTCTCCCCAGGTTGCTCATTCCTTTTCATTTCTGAACAGCATTCCGTGGTTTGTCTCCATGCACTCCCTGGCGGACGTGTGAATTATTTTCAGTTTGGGCTATTACAAATAAGGCCTCTGTGAAGAACATTTGTGTACAGGTTTTTGTGTGAACGTAATTTCTTTTTCTCTGAGATAAATGCTCAATCGTGCAGTCGCTGGGCTGTTTAGTTTTACATGGTGCATGTTTAGTTTTATAAGAAACTGCCTACCTGTCTTCCAGAGTGGCTGTTCCGTTTTACATTCTTGTTAGCCATGCATGAGACTTCTGGTTTTTCTATGTTCTTACCTGAGGGCTTAAAAAAACGAAGCAATATACAGTGAACATTAATAAGTATCACAAACTTACCTTGAAGTTATAAGACAATAATATAGACCAAGACAGGGCATGGTGGCTCACACATGTAATCCCAGCACTTAGAGGCCAAGGCAGAAGGGTTACTTGAGCCCAGAAGTTCCAGACTAGCCTGGGAAACAAGACGAGACCCAGTCTTTAAAAAAAAAAAAAGCTGGGCACAGTGGCTCAAGCCTGTAATCCCAGCACTTTGGGAGGCCGAGGCGGGTGGATCACGAGGTCGAGAGATCGAGATCATCCTGGTCAACATGGTGAAACCCCGTCTCTACTAAAAATACAAAAAATTAGCTGGGCATGGTGGCTCGTGCCTGTAATCCCAGCTACTCAGGAGGCTGAGGCAGGAGAATTGCCTGAACCCAGGAGGCGGAGGTTGCGGTGAGCCGAGATCGTGCCATTGCACTCCAGCCTGGGCAACAAGAGCGAAACTCCGTCTAAAAAAAAAAAAAAAAGGCCGGATGTGGGGTGTTGTGCGCCTGTAGTCCCAGCTATTCAGGAGGCTGAAGTGGGAGGATCACTTTAGCCTAAGAGGCTGAAGCTGTGGTGAACTGTGTTTGTGCCACTACATTCCAACTTGGGCAATAAAGTGAGACCCTGTCTCAAAAAACAATTATAATAATGTAGACCCATGATTATTAAATTATGTTTTTAAAATTATGGACCAGTAAATTCTTAGGAAAATAACAAAACCAACCTTGTTGGGAAGAAAAGGTGAATACAGAGTTAGTAACTTTTGATTTTAGCAGTTAAAGACTTTAAAAGAAATAATCACACTCAACTGCTAGCTTCACTCACCATCGATTCATTGAAGAAAAGGCCCAAATTAATGTTCTTTGTTTTGCAAGACCTCTCAAAGCTTAGCTGCAACCTACTTCTTCTTTTTTTTTTTTTTTTTTTTTGAGACGGAGTTTCGCTCTTGTTACCCAGGCTGGAGTGCAATGGCGCGATCTCGGCTCACCGCAACCTCCGCCTCCTGGGTTCAGGCAATTCTCCTGCCTCAACCTCCTGAGTAGCTGGGATTACAGGCACACGCCACCATGCCCAGCTAATTTTTTTTTGTATTTTTAGTAGAGACGGGGTTTCACCACGTTGACCAGGATGGTCTCGATCTCTTGACCTTGTGATCCACCCGCCTCAGCCTCCCAAAGTGCTGGGATTACAGGCTTGAGCCACCGCACCCGGCGCAACCTACTTCTTTAGCCTCAATTCAAAGATTCCTCTGCCTTAGCCTGGCCACACAGCTCCCTCTTCCTGGATTTTCCAGGTAATCGTTTCTTTGCCTAGAAATAACCAGCCCCCACAGCCACTTCCACCCACTGCTGTATTTGACTGGGGAACTCTGACTCATTCTTCAGGGTCAAGCTTCTTCATCTAGGTTCCCATTGCACTATATATACTCCTCGATTAGAGCACTTGTTACGTTATTTTACAGTTATTTGTGGAGGTCTTTGCCCCTTTCACAGGATTATGAAGGCAGGCACCATGGTGAGTTCACCTTCTTTTCCCCAGCATTTAGCAAGCACAATTAACAAACACACAGTAAGCTCCCAGTAAATGCCCTCATGTGAACACATCAAAGGCCGACTTCCTGTTTGTGAGGTCTGTAAGGTATTCATCAGAATTTTTCCTGAGATTTTGGGCATTGTTTTCAGTGGGAATAATTTCCCTGAAAGTTTAGTATTAGCTAGAGCTGAGCACAGGGTGCTTGTGGTAGGACCCGTTTATTTTGCTGGTATCAAGGGACGACTCTAAGAAGTGTACCACTCTAAGAACATCTCCGTTACATCGAGAAAGAGGGAATGATTGTTGATAGAAGCATGGTGGACATGATCCCATGTAGTTGTTGCTGTTGCAAAGGCCTTTTGAATGGCCTCCCCCCTCCCCATGGTAATTTATCTCGTATGTTCTCTTCACTGTAGCTTTGATACCAAAATCTTAGGCTTTTCCAGATCAGAAAAAAAAATATTTTGTTTGTTTGAACTTGCCTCTCTTTCTGGTCTATAGAACCTCATGATAATTGGCTTTATCACATGGGAATTTGTAATAACATGAGATCCCCATGTCATTCTAAGTTTATAGTCCATCGTTGAGCCCACATGTTTTCTGTGCATTTGCAGACACGTGTACGCTGAGGTGGCTGAAATGATACCTCCCAATTTCCCCGGCTGATAATCACAGTCTTTACAATTTGGTTATATACTGGGTACACGACATTTCTAGCTCTTAAGTTCAGAAGCTGTTAGAGTTGTAGTTGAATTAAAAGTTCTTTATTTTCCCCTTGATGTCAGGTGTATCACTACATTCTCAACACTTAATTACCATTGTGTCCCCAAATATTCTTCATTTAGCAAAATATTGAAATTACTCTTTCCCGTTGAAGAAGCGAACTCTGCTATGCAGGAGAGCACTGAGATGCCGTGTTCCGTACAGAACCTAGGAAATGAATGGTGTTTGAGAGCATCTGGGGCAGCTGGAGGAACCCCAAAACCTGTTAAAGGGGCCACACACTCTTACCTATATTAGACTCAACTTGATAGCTAATGTTTTTAGCAGCTGATGAGTCCTCAAGCTGAAGTTGGCCAGACCGGAAGAGGCTTCCCCACCCTTGGCAGAGTTGACTGAAACGAGACATGACTTTTCTTCCCCACACCCCCACCCCACTACCTTTTGTGCTGCTCACAGAGAATCACCTTGTCCATCCTCCTGCCACTGTGTTTTCACATTGTATGCTCTATTTACAACGTACCCAGTGACCAAATATAGTATGAGGAAGGGATGATCTAATAATGAGCAATTAATACCTTAGTGAGCAAGAGCTGAAGAAGGAGGGTTTTTAAGACTAAATTTTTAAGTAGAAGGTGGTAAGGGGAAAAGTACTTATTTGATCACTTCCTAAAATATCTGTTCACAAACATTTATTTATTATTATTATTATTGAGACAGAATCTTGCTCATGCTGGAGTGCAGTAGTGCAGACATAGCCCACTGTAGCCTCAACCTCCCAGGCTTAAGCGATCCTCCCACCTCAACCTCCATAGTAGCTGGGACTACAGGTGCATGCCACCACACCCGGCTAATTGTTTTTGTGGAGATGGGGTTTCATTTTGTTGCCCAGGCTGGTCTCAAATTCCTCAGCTCAAGCAATCTTCCTACCTTGGCCTCCCAAAGTGCTGGGATGACAGGTGTGAGCTACTGTGTCCAGCCAGCAAACATTTGTTAAGCACCTATATGTCAGGCACTCTGAGTCTGACAGTGAACCAGAAGATGTAGTCCCTTACTCTTATGAACTTTATTTTTCTCATGGCTGAGACAGAAAACAGGCAAGTAAATAGTACAAATAATGGGAAATGTTATGAAGAAAATGAACAGGCTTTGGATAGCAACTGTGATTGCTGTCTTAGAAAGAAAAAACAATCAGACTTGAGAGAATCGCTGCCAGACTCCTACAGTCTGCATTGATCTGACCCTGTGTTGATTCTGTGGGTAAGCTTTCCTTCACTGACATAATGGCTCCTACACGGTTTCCCTACAGGAGGGATAATGCTTGTGTGTTTCTAGCAAACAGTGTCAGTTACTCTGAAGATGTGATTTACCAACCAACTGGGCTAAAAAAATAACAGAGCAATAGGACCTTGAATGCCCTAATTAACTTGTGTGGAGTACTTCATTCGTCACTTAGGGGTGTTAAAAAGGGATGCTTTGCAAGCTGAAAACAGAACTATGACTTGACCTAGCATTCCCATTACAGTGTACATACCTAGAGGAATATAAACCATTCTACCATGAGGACACATGCATGTGAATGTTCATTGCAGCACTGTTTACAATAGCAAAGACATGGAATCAACTTAAATGCTCATCAGTGACAGACTGGATAAAGAAAATATGGTACATATATACCATGGAATACTATGCAGCTGTAAAAAAGAACAAGATTATGTCCTTTGCAATAACATGGCTGAAACTGGAGGCCATTATCATTAGCAAGCTAACACAGGAACAGAAAACCAATACCTCATGTTCTCACTTACATGTGGAAGCTAAATGATGAGAATTCATGAGCACCAAGAGGGGAACAACAGACACTGAGGTCTACTTGAGGGTGAAGGGTGGAGATTGGGAGGAGGGAGAGGGGCAGAAAAGATAACTATTGGGTACCAAGCTTACTACCTGGGTGGCGAAATAATCTGTACAACAAACCCTCGTGATACGAGTTAACCCCCGTGACATGAGTTAACAAACCTGCACGTGTACCCCAAACCTAAAATAAAAGTAACTTTTTTTAAAAAGGATGCCTTTACATTAACTAGTGGGGAAAGTTGTCCTAGTGGATTAAGTAACTTAGTATTTCTTCCAAAGATAATGCTCTGGAAACCAAGACTGGGCTTTTCTTGATAACTCCACCTTCTAATATTTCCTCTGTAAACACTTAAGAATAAGAGTGGAAAAAGGGACCTAAGATGGTCAGAGGGAACCTCAAGGCCAAGGCCAAGTTGTATCCCAGACTGTCTATTTCCGGAGAGGAGGATCTTCCTGCAGTCTTTGATTTTTGGGCCCCTTTTCTCTGCACCACCCTCAGAAACGGTAGCAGATAACTGTCTCAAGGTTGCGCTGTGCTGATCGTGTTCACAGACAAGCCAAACGTTTTCCTTCCTTTCCAGGTGTTTCTTATCTGTATAGTCTTTCAACCCTGGTCAAGGTTTTCTCCTGGAAAAATTTGAGAAGTCGGTGGCATTTGTATTTGAGATCATGCACCTTTGCTGTCCCCTAGTTTAATGTTCTTCTGTCAGGGAGAAGTTCTTTGATGGACTTAACTAGCTCACATAAAGGGTTTTGGCCTGGGTTCCCTGAAAGACAACCCCAAGAAAAGAACTGGCCGCAAAAAGGGAGCAAGTGAGAAAATTGAGGCAGAGAAGGGGAAACAGCCAAAGAGTTACGTGTTCATTGAGAGGGTTGCCAGAATGAACTGCTGAGGCTTAATCCACTGGGAACCCTTGAAGGAAGCGTGTAGAATGTATCCCAGCTTTGCTCCACCCAGCAGCTGGGAAATGGGGAGATAGATAAATGTATCTGTATGTTTATGTATGCATGTGTGTGAGAGATTGTGTGTGTGTGTGTGTGTGTGCACGCGCGCGCGCGCGCGCACGCGTGTTTATTTTTCCCCATCCACCAATCCCTGTCCATCTTTGAGTGATGACACTCTGGGGTTGCCCTGTTTGTAAGCTGAACAGGCGCCTGGAGGACTGGAGAAATTCCATAAGTTCCGTAGGTGGAGAGTCAGGAAGATGTGGGCGCTCGAAGTGGGTGCAGTCACACGCCTGTGTGAGTGTTTAAGGCCTGTCCACTGCAGCACCCAGAGGTGGCCCGAGGGGATATGGGGTGGCATCTAGAGCATATGCTCTTCCTCCCCATTCAAGGACTGGATCATTCATTCAGCATTTGTGGATCACCTACTATGTGCCAGGAACAGCTTTTCCAAGGTTAGTGAGTTGGAAGAAGCAGAGTGACAACAGAATTGAGGACTGGCTGTCGTGAGCTGGGAGAGCAGAGAGTCCACTGCCCAGAAAGAGGACATCCCTCACAGGGCCAGGGGATGGAAGCCACGGGCTGGGCAGGGCGCTCCTATTTCATCCCACGTGGAAGCTAGAACCCTGGAAGTTTCAGTCCACATGACCCCAACCCTCTCCTGAAACAGGTTCCTCCTTTCAACCCCAGCCAGCAGTACACACCCCAACACCTGCCCTGCCAGCCTGTTTCTCCTTGACACACCCACCGTTCCATTTTATCTCAGCTCCCAGCATGTGTTCGTCCTGCACATCCTTGCTGCCCTTCACCCTGCTCCTCAGTGTAGAGTACCGTGTTCTTATTATCATCATTCAGTTCCCCAGCCACACAGCTAATCCTGTTAGGGCCAATTTAAGCAATACTAGAGTCTGGCGCTTCTGTGACTTCAGCAGTTGGGGCTCTCCTTGTGCTACCAATGATGAATGAGAGAATAAATAAGCAGAGTCTCAATTAAAACACTAATTGATCGTATCTGATGTCACAGAATTTAATCTCAAATTCAGGAGGCCCGTAAATTAAAAATACTGTCTCAGTAGCTGGAGAGTCATTCTGTCTTAGAGCCCCTGGACACTGTCCCCCTAATACATACCGGCCCCGATCTGAATGTCCCATGCGCCGTCAGCCACAAATACCCGTGTTTTCCTGTCATCTCATCTCTTCCTTGGGGGACAGTGCGGCAGGGGCAGGGACTGCCAGGTGGAAGGAGGAGCTCTGTCACAGACTTGTCCTGAGCGTGTCTCTCAAGTCACCTGCACCCCAGCACAGCCAGAGCAGAGGTCCTCAGAGTGCCACCCCTCTAGCAGCTGTGTGGCCCGGACCAGCATGTCACCTGCAGGTGCCAGCTCAGAGTGCCAGGGCACGAGTGTCCCCCAGGTGGCAGGGTGACTGCCTTTCTTAGGTGGCTTGTGTTCAGTGTGGAAGTTGAGGCGCTCTCATCCCTGTTTCCATCTCTTTTCCTTCTCTGTCTCACCTAGTCTTTGATAGCAAAGGTTAGTGTTGTAATTAAACGATCAATTTAGCAAACGTTCTTTGTCTGGGGATTTCCTTTCCTTTTGTTTCAGCGACTGTCATTCCGGCGGTGTCTGGAGAGCTCCCCTGTGAAGTGCATCTGAGGTGTTTTCACTTTTCCTTCATCTACAGTTGTTGTTTTCGGGGACTAACAAATGACAAATAAGACACAGCCTGTTCGTGGTTTACAGAAGCAGGAAGGAATATATCTGCTGCTCTCTGCAGGAAGAGAGGAGGAGGAGGCACCGCTGATGGCTGCTACCCAAGGCCTTGCTCCGAAACATCCCGGGTGATTGGGAGTCTAAGAATATTAATTGGAGACAGTGGGAACAGGGGTAATTTCACGTATCCAGTAGGGACGTGCTGCGCTAAGAGCGTGGGAGAAAACAGAGTGCGTGTGAGATGAATTTACCTGATGGTGCTATAGGTCGTAATTTCTTCCATGTTTTGTTTCTTATGCAAAACATATATGTGGTAAGAGGAGGGGATGGGGAAGGAGAGTTCATGGAGGAGAGGAGGAGAAATAAACTTTGAAAATTCTAGTTGCCATGACAACATAATGAGCTCCAAAAGTGGCATCTCTGAACCAGTTTTGCATGGGAAGGCAGAGAAGCTCAAAAGGGAAAGGATTCAAATAATAACAATAATAAAACCGTGATCATGAAGCAAGGGATGCCTCTGAACAGGCTGCGAGCCCTCCTTGCCACCCTCTGGGGGCCGGTAGTGTCAAAGCTGCTTGCTTCTGGCTGACCTCAGCGGAGCCCGCAGGGTTGCTGTCAGGGGTTGGAATGCCTTTGCAGCCTCCCGGGCTCTGGACAATGCGCAGCGAAGGGATCCTGGCACAAGAGACCTCATGCCCTGTGTGTGAAGTGTGTTGTGCTTGAGAACCCGTTGCAAGCCGGGCTGTCTTCCTGCTCTGTTTCCCCTCCCTTTCCTCCCTCCCACCCGCCCTTTCTTAGAGCTCAGCTTTACTCCTTTCAGTGAATTTCACTGTGGCCCAAGTGACAGTGTGTGCTGTATCACTCTTGCCGCCCCGGTTTAGAATGTAAAATTCCCATTATTGGGCATTCATTAAAACTAGAAGGCTCTTCTCCCCAGCAAAGTGTCCCAGAGCTGTATGGGACTCGTGAAAGAAGGAAGCATTGAGAAATGCAAAATGTGAGAGCCGAGAAGGATTTGTAGGTGATGATGTTTTTGCCCACCATACTCAAACTGGAAATGCACCCAGAGCATCGTAGAATTATTTATTATTAAAAATGTATTTTAATGAAGATATCCCTTAGTACCCCTTGTCCTGGTTCAAGTAGTGTTCGTGTTTTCTTCATGAGAATGGCCATGGACATAGTACTGCGTATGTTTCCATAATATGATCAGTGTTTAACAGCATTCGAGCCAATCCATCAGTTAAGGCGCTTGTTCTGAGAACTGGCTGAATGTGGGGATCCTGCTGCCCCCTTGTGCTTGTTTGATATTGTTGCCCACGAGACTGTGTAGGGTGTATACTATGATGTCTCCGCCACCAGGCTCTGTGTCTGGCACACAGTAATTCATATATGTTGAATGAATGAGTGCTTAGTTCCAGCTGAAGTGTGAGGCTCTCTTTCGTATATGTGCTCCAGCTAGACTCCAGCGAATAGCAATTTGGTGATAATCCATGCCACGCTGAACGGATGATGTATAAGTGAACTAATATCCCCTGTGAAGGACAGCAATTCTCACTGAAATAAGCAACAGAGTGACTTCTGTGCAGCAGCAAAGATTAAATCTATTAAGTTGCAGCTTCTTTCAGATATTAACCAATTAAGTAGTTAATATTTGGATAATGTTTCCTATAGTTTAGAACAGGCGTCCCCAAACTACGGCCCGTGGGCCGCATGCGGCCCCCTGAGGCCATTTATCCGGCCCCCCACCGCACTTCAGGAAGGGGCACCTCTTTCACTGGTGGTCAGTGAGAGGAGCACAGTCTGTGGCGGCCCTCCAGCGGTCTGAGGGACAGTGAACTGGCCCCTGTGTAAAAAGTTTGGGGACACCTGGTCTAGAACCATTAGTGAGTGAGGGAACCTCCTATTTCTCTGGCATGATGTTCCCTCGTGGAAGAACTTCCTCCAGAAAACAGTTTTTAGGCCTCTGTCTTCATCTTTTGCCCATTGCTCCTGAATTGTAACTGATGAACTCAGAACTGGCTGTGCTCCTCTGAGCCTCTTCCTCCTCTTTAGAACTGGTCTGCCCTCCAGGAACGTGTCTCTACCACTCCCTTTTTCTTGTAGCTTCTGGGACAGTGCCCTGTAATAGGGTAGACCTGGGCTTCTGTGGCTGTGTCTGTAACTGGATGGTTCAAATTTCTGGGATATACACTAATGATCGATCTAAAAGATAGATGATAGATCTGAAGCCATACTGTCCAACTAGCCGAAATGAAACTGATTACTTTTGTCTTCATTCATCTAACTCCAGTATATCCTGTGTCTCGGCTGGCTCCATAATCAGAAGGGCAATAAAAGGACAATTATATATTGATCCCCACAGTACTGCTGTGCTTGATTAGAAAGTCTTCTCCAACATGTAATTTTAAATGATGCAATACAATCTTAGCTGTGATTTTTGGCACCTTCAAGGCATCCAGAAATTCTAGTACTTTAGATATTTATATCACAGGTCAGTTGGAAAAGAACAGTCACAAAACACAGATTATGTTCAGAGCACACTTGGCCAGTGTGCGATCTTCTGATCACCAAACACAGGAGAAATCAAAAGAAGTATGAAATCTGATCCTGTCACCTAGGGGCTTATGTCCTCAGAAAGCTAAAACCTGCCACCTCTTTTCATACGGACGATCCTTGAAATAGACATTCTGTGACTGGAGATACCACTGTAGCTTCCATCATGTAATAGCAGTTTTGCAGAAGAGGTAAGATTTGAACTGTGCTTTGAAAGGTAGCTGGACCTTATATCAGCCCAGGGATGTCATGGAGTGGGTTTAGAGGAGAAGTTGTATGAAGAACAGGATGATCCCCAGCTTTGAGACAGGCCCTAATTTATTTGTGGGGTAAAAAGGATATTGCATGTGAGAGTGGTGGGAACATTGGTTTAGTTGGGTCTGGTTAGATTATGGAGGGCCTCATGACAGAGGGAATTAAGTTTTATCCTGCAGGAGGGAGAGTTACTGTGGTTGCTAGATGGAGGGGGCAGGATGACCATGTGTGGGACATGGTATTTGGGGAAGATTAGCTCACAGACCTGTTCTGTGGGCGAGGACACTTGCTTGTCTGGGTTCTCTGCTGCCTCTTCAACTTTAATCTTCTAGGAATCCTGAGTGGCCCCAGCATGAGGACCATAGTGGTACCCCTCTGCCATCCTGACACAGAAGTTGGGATCGGCTGTCTCTAAAAGAGGACTGAGACAGTGTTTATTCTACCCAGACCATGGCTTTGAGATTGGATATCAGGATGCGTGTTATTTTTTTAAAAGACGTTTTTGTTGTTGTTTTCTAGATAAATAAGAAATCAGAAACAAAGTCACCATTCACCTGTAAATGCACCAGTGTCTGGGAGCAGTAGCAATGGGTTGTATGTGATAACAATAAGAGTAATAAGAGCAGGTACTGTTTATAAAGTGTTTACTGCCCGTTAGGACTTTTCTTACTGTGTTGCTGCACATTTAACATGTATGTATCTAACAAGGACATACAGAACTAACAAGGACACACTGAATACTTGTGTGTTTTAAAACTTCCTCCAGAAAATACTTTTTAGGCCTCTGTCTTCATCCTTCACTCATTGCTCCTGAAGTGTAATTGATGAACTTAGAAGAACTGGCTGTGCTCCTCTGAGGCTCTTCCTCCTCTTTAGAACTGGTCTCCCCTCCAGGAACATGTCTCCTCTACTCCCTTTTCCTTGTAGCTTCTAAAAGGCTGGGGTAAATACAGACATACAAAAGCAACCCTGATCTGCAGGGTTTGGAAGGACCTCTTAGGAGAAGAGGGAGGCAATTTAGCATCGTGTTGGATTACAAGGCTCAAATCCCAATTCTTCGTTTAACTAGCTGTGTCACCTTGGGCAAATTTTCTAACCTTTCTCAGCCTTAGTTTCTCCATCTGTAAAGTGGGGACCACATTACTTCATGGAGGTTTTGTTGATTAAATGTTGTAATGAATGCAAAGAACTTAGCACAGTGCCTGGCACATAAGAGATGTTCAATAGCACATAACTATTATTATTAAGAAACACATAACTATTATTAAGAACCTCTTAAACTAGCCTCCTGTGAAACATGAACTTTCTATTACTCATTTTTATCTTTGAGTTAAGGCTTTGTAAGAGCCTCTAGGTAAGTATGCATAAGATATCTGGTGAAAGTTCCACACGTTATCCCTCATGCTCTTTCACACGTTTGCATGACTCATTTATTGGCACCTAAGGATGACAGAGTCCCAGGAGAGAGGTTCTCCAGCAGGACAGAGTCATTTTAATAGATAGGGAGTAGAGTTGTAAAAGATGAAGAAATCTGGAAAAGAATAACAGGAAAGTTGACAAAAGGTATTGGATAGCCACATGGTGCTAGGAAAATTTTTGTGTATTACCTCTTCCTTACAACAATTCAGTAAGACAGGCTGTATTTCCTCGTATTACCCAGGGGGGGATGTGGACTGCAGGAGCTTGCCTACTTGCCCAAGGATGCCAGTTAGTAAGCTGGGGACTAGGATGTTTCACTTGGGTCTCTCTTAATCCAAAGCTCACGTGCTTTGTCCTACACTCTGCTGCCCCTTGGAAAATGCACAGAGCAACGGTGCCTATTAGAAGAAGGCACACTCGGGCCAGCTGGGAAGCCAGGGAATAAATAAGGATATAGTGCCAGGGAGCCCCATGAGAACATGTGAAGAGAGAAATGGGCGACAAGGTATACTTTCACAGACTTTTACTTCCGGTGTCCTTTAGGGCTGGTTTGGTCTTAGGGGCCATCAGGATGGCACTGCAGGGATGGGATTCTGAGGTCTTTGTCCTCCTCTCAGTGGCTGGGCCAAGAGCAGGCTAGGCTGGACAGTGGCCTGGGAACATAAGGCAGACAGGCAACCATGTTGCCTGCACGTGGATTTGTCAATTCTGCACGCTTCTACTTGCCATAGATGTGTGCAGAATTGACAAAGCCATGTACAGAAGGGCACCAAAGTCTGGGTGAGGCTGATCTTCTAAAGTTGAGTCCACCTGTAATTCCAGTGCTTTGGGAGGCTAAGGTGGGAGAATCACTTGAGCCCAGGGGTTTGAGAGCAGCCTGGGCAACATAGTGGAACCTCATTTTGACAAGAAATTTAAAAAATACAAAATGTTAGCAGGGCATGGCGGTGTGTACTTGTAGTCCTAGCTACTCGGGAGGCTGAGGCAGGCAGGTGGCTTGAGCTCAGCAGTTCAAGGCTGCAGTGATCGCACCACTGAACTCCAGCCTGAGTGACAGAGCCAGACTCTGTCTAAAAAAAAAAAAAAAAAGAGTCCTCAATCTCAGCAGCTAGACACAGAGAGCCAGAGTCAAGATCCAGGAGGAACCAGTGTGTGGGGTGGAGGCAGTGAGTGAGGGGACTCAAAATGGGCATTTGGGAGATGTCACTGGAGGTATTCCCTGGGTGGAGAATGAGCTGTTAGCGTGGTTCCTATGTCCTCATTTGTGACAGTGGCTGGACACTTTCAGGGAACCAGGTCTGACGTGCTATGATGCATGAGCCTCCAACCATCAGGGTGAAGGATGTGATCTGGGGTGGGAGCACAAGCCAACGATGTGACATCCACATGGGCCTGAGTGAGTGAAACTGCCACAGTGAGCAGCGTGTAGGCTGTCAACCCACAGGGCTGGGAAAGTCAAGAACTGTGTGTTCCGCCCGCACATGTTCTCTCATGCACATGCCGACCAGCCCAGCCCACCCTGCTTCTCACACGCCCTGCCTCCGGAAACTAAGAGCCAAAAAGGGAAAACCTCCCGAGAGTGCTTTTTACATCTTGCCAGACATCGGTCCACGCAGCAGCACACTTCACCACACCCATCCCTGTCCTCAGCTGTCCTCCATGTTCTCAGTCAGTGGTCTCTCAGCCTGGAAGCTCTTTCACCTCCTTGAGGCACTTGAAAATGTTGGCCAGCAACTTGAGACTTTCCTTCTCCCCTAAGATTTCTCATTTCTCACTTCCTAGGTGTCTGACCACTCGCTCCCAGCATTAGTGGAAGAAACCTTCAGCCCTGTTGCCATAGGTGTGTGGTCAGAGTTGCTTCCCAGATGCCACCTGGGGACTCAGGCTTAGGGACACTCCACTGTCTTCGGGTGCCACCTTCTCAACAAGCACGGTGCGGTTGCCCTCGCAGAGGGGAAAGGCTGCAGGGGGAGCACTGTCAGTTAAATGCTTTAGGGCGGAAGTGCCACGTGACAATTCTCACATTTCATTAGGGAACAAGTCACGTGGCCAAGCCTCTCGTCAAGGGGGAAGAACAGTTGAGGAGAACTGGGTGTGTTCTTTTTCTCTGGCTTCTGGGTGGTTATCCCCAGGGAGCCGTGCTGAGCGTGATTGCCTACCACAGCTCTAAGCCCTCTGTGGCCTTGTGACCCTCAGATCGTGTCCCCAACTTCTGCCTCTCCTGTGCTGCAAAGCCATGTTTTCAACTGTGTGGTAGATTCAAATGAAGTACTTCAAGCTTACCATCCCACAAACCAAATGAATGCTCCCTACCAAAAACCCATTTAGCCATCTTGGGGGCCTTGGGAATTTCTGGAGCATCCTTATCTGGTGTGCAGTTTCTCTTTTATTCTGTGAAACGTCTGTTGCTCTCCTCATCCTCCTTTTTTTCCCCAGTATCATTGATCCTGTCACACCCAGGTTTGTGCCATAGCCTACCAAATGGTGTCCCTTCCTCATCTTTCGTTTTTGGCAAAAACATAGCTATTTTCCTAAAAATAGACCTAATCATGTTACTCCCTTATGTAAAAACCTCAGACGATTTCCTACAACCCACAGAATAAAGTAAATCACAGCAAGTCATTGGGGGAATGGGGTTGTATTTGAACAGAACCAGACAAGGATCTGAACGCTGGTCTACCACCTACCAGCTCTGAGTAAGTTATTTAACTTCATTGACTCTGTCTTCCAATCTGTAAAAGGAAGATAACGATACCTACCTCAGGGTTGCTTTATTTTTTGCTGCATTCCGTGCCTACCGTCTTCTTGGCTGGGGGCTCTGGGCAAGTCATTTTCTCATTTCCTCCAGAACCAGAGTTGGGGAAGCAGCTGCTCTCTGACCTCATCACTTCCTACTGTTTCTGGCCTACTTCTCTTCGGCCACGCTTTCTATCACTGTCAAAGGGGAAAGAGAGCTCTGGGGGGTCTTAGCCTGGCAAGGAAATATTTGCCCTTAAATGTATTTGCCGGAACTGGTCATGTGGCCGCATCCAATGTCAGGGGTTAAGAAGGCAGGGAGCCAAAAGTATTATATGAGCAACATTAATGACTATCCCATGAACGATGACCCCATAGTGGGTAATACATCCTTGCCCTTTGGAGAATTTCGTTGCCTGGTCAGGCTCTGACACTGGGACCCCATGTGACCATAGTTCAGTTGACCTTGTCAGGTTTTTCTTAGCCTCCTTCCAAAGAGGATGGGGTACACAATACTTTTAAGTACATCCAGGACTTAAAGACAAAAAGTGACCCTCCAAGAGGCTCTAACTAGAAGGAATGCTGACTGTCTTCTTGTCAGTTTTGCTTATCACAGATAAGGAAACTGGAAGACCAAGAAGGATGAGACATTCCTGCCCAGGTGCTTGCTGGCATCTCAGACTCAGTATGGCCACCGCTGACTCTCATTATCCCTCCCAGCAAATCCCACCCTCCAGCCTATATTTCCTCAGTGGCTGGTTGTATTAATCCATTCTCACATTGCTATAAAGAAATTCCTGAAACTGGGTAATTTATGTAGAAAAGAGGTTTGATTGGCATATAGTTCTGCAGATTGCAGTAAGCATGATTCTGGTATCTGCTGAGTTTCTGGGGAGGCCTCAGGAAACTTACAATTGTGGCAGAAGGTAAAGCAGGAGCTGGCATGTCTTACGTGACAGGAGCAAGAGAGTGAGCGGGCAGGGAGGTGCCACACACTTTTAAACAACCAGATCTCATGAGAACTTACTATCACAAGAGCCACACCAACAGGATGCTGCTAAACCATTCTTGAGAAACACGTCCATGATCCAGTCACCTCCCAGCAGGCCCCACCTCCAACACCGGGATTTCAACTTGACATGAGATTTGGACAGAAACACAGATCCAAACCCTATCACTCGTGTTGCCATTGATCTCTACTTATCCTTTAACATGTGGCATCCTCTTTCCTGAATACCTTCCCCAGTTCCTTCCATAAAATTGGAGCCCCTCCCCCCCCATGTTATCCATGTCCCATTTATGGCATATGCCATTTTATATTGGTTTACTTGTCTGACTCTTTGGTGAATAAGATTGACTTGAGTACAGCCAGGGCATCTTATGCTTCCTTGCATTTTCAAGTCTAGCAAATGGCACTTTATGCAATGGCACTGGATGGAATTCTGTGTCTGAATTATTGGAAAAAATCAGTTCCTACCACCACACAAACAGGCAGTGGAAGAATTGGTACCAAAACCTGGAACTTCTGATTTTTGTTCTCAGTCACTTAGTACTGAATTGTATTTAGCTTGCAGTTTTTCAGTCTTCTGCAGGATTATCTTCCACGCTCTTATGCTTGGGTTTAAGATTCTTATTTTTAAAATAAGATTTTCTTTTTTTTTCTTTTCACTTTTATTTTAGGTTCATGGAGGTATGTGTGCAGGTTTGTTAGATGGGTAAATTGCATGCCACTGAGGTTTGGTGTACAAATGATTTCATCACCCTGATAGTGAGCCTGGTACCCAATAGGCAATTTATTGTTCCTTACCCTCCTCTGATCCTCCATCCTCAAGTTTTCCCTGGTATCTGTTGTTATCCTCTATCTGTTCACGTCTACTCAATGTTTAGCTCCCACTTAAAAGTGAGAACATGCAGTATTTGGTTTTCTGTTTCTGCATGAATTCACTTAGGATAATGTCCTCCAATTGCATCCACGTTGCTGCAAAGGACATGATTTCATTCTTTTTTGTGTCTGCATACTATTCCATGGTGTATATGTACCACAGTCTATGCAATCCACTGTTGGTGGGCTTCTAGGTTGATTTCATGTCTTTACTGTTGTAAATAGTACTGCAATGAACATAAGCATGCACGTGTCTTTTATCATAGAACAATTAATAGTTCTTTGAATATATACCCAGGTTGCTCCTTCAGACCAGGTCCTAGAGGAGGATGACAACGACTTGCCCAGGTTTGCTAGGTTAAATGGTAGTTCAGTTTTAAATTCTTTGAGATTCACTGCTTTCCACAGTGACTGAACTGATTTACATTCCCATCAACAGTGTATAAGCATTCCTTTTCTCTGCAACTTTGTCAAACCTTTTATTTTTTGACTTTTTAATAATGGTTATTATGACTGGCATGAGATGGTATCTCATTGTGGTTTTGGTTTGCATTTCTCTTATGATTAGTGATGTTGAGCATTTTTCATATGCTTGTTGGCCATGTGCATGTCTTCTTTTGAGGAGTGCTTGTTCATGTCTTTTGACCATTTTTTTAAAGGAGTTGTTTGGCTTTTGCTGTTAAGTCCCTTATAGATTTTGGATATTAGATCTTTGTTGGATGCATAGTTTCAAAATATTTTCTCCCACTCTGTAGGTTGTCTCTTTATTCTTTTGTTAGTGTCTTTTGCTGTGCAGAAACTCTTTAGTTTAATTAGGTCCCACTTGTCAATTTTCGTTTTTGTTGCACCTGTTTTTGGAGTCTTCATCATGTAATCTTTGCCAAGGCCAATGTCCAGAATGGTACTTCCTAGGTTTTCTCCTAGGGTTTTCATAGTTTTAAGATTTTCATTTAAGTCTTTAATCCATTTTGAGTTGTTTTTTTTTTTTGTATATGGTGAAAGGAAGGGGTCCAGTTTCCATCTTTTGCATATGGATAGCCAGCTATCCCAGTACCATTTATTGAATAGGGAGTCTTTTCCCATTGCTTATTATTGTCAACTTTTCCTCTTGTCTTCATTTGGTTTGCTGATTTGCTTTGTTTGTTTCATGTTTGGTGATAATCCCTTATTCCTATTCAAGATGGATGCTCTTCCCAAACAAGGAATGAGGAAAGGAGTCCCTATTTAACAAACAGTGCTGGGAAAACTGGCTAGCCATATGCAGAAAACGGAAGCTTGACCCCTTCCTTAACCTTATACAAAAAAATTAACTGGAGATGGATTAAATACTTAAACCTAAAAACCTAAAAACTAGAAAAACCTCAGAAGAAAACCTAGGCAATAGCTTTCAGGACATAGACATGGGCAAAGACTTCATGACTAAAACACCAAAAGCAATGGCAACAAAAGCCAAAATTGACAAATGGGATCTAATTAAACTAATGAGCTTCTGCACAGAAAAAGAATTTTTATTGTTTTTAAGGCTGAATAGTATTCTGTTGTATATATACCACATTTTCTTTACCCGTCGATGGGCAGTTAGATTGATTTCATATCGTGGCTATTGTGAATAATGCTTCAATGAACATGGGAGTGCAGATATTTACTGATTTCACTTCCTTTGGATATATACCCAGAAGTGCTGGTTCATATGGTAGTTATATTTTTGATTTTCTGAGGAAACTTAATACTCTTTCCATAGTCGCTGTACTAATTTATTTTTCCCACAAGCAGTGTACAAGAGCTCTCTTTTCTCCATATCCTCACCAACATTTATCTTTTGGCCATTTGATCATAGCCATTCTAACAGGTATGAGATGATATCTCACTGTGGCTTTAACTTGGGTTTCCCTGATGGTCAATTATGTTGAACCTTTTTTCATACATCTGTTGTTCGTTTGTATGTCTTCTTTTGGGAAATGTCTATTCAGATCTTCTGGCCAAATTTTAGTCATGTTATTTATTTTCTTGCTGTTGAGTTGCTCGAGTTTCTCATATATTTTGGATATTAACCCCTATGTTAGGCCATTCTTACATTGCTATACAGAAATACCTAAGACTGGGTAATTTATAAAGAAAAGAAGTTTAATTGGCTCATGGTTCTGCAGGTTGTGTGGGAAGCATAACACCAACATCTGCTTCTGGAGAGGCCTCTGGAATCTTACAATCATGGTGGAAGATGAAGTGGGAGATTGCATGTTACATGGTGAAAGTTTGAGCAAGAGAGCCAGTGGGAGTGCTACATGCTTTTAAATGACCAGATCTCACAAAAACTTACTATGGTGAGGACAATACCAAGAGGGATGGTACTAAACCATTCATGAGAAATCTGCCTGTGTGATAGCATCACCTCTCACCAGGCCCCACCTCCAACATTAGGGACTACATTTCAATATGAGATTTGCCCAGGGACACAAATCCAAACTATATTAACCCCTTATCAGATACACAGTTTGCAGATATTTTTACCCATTCTCTTAAGTTGTCTCCTCACTCTGTTGAATGTTTCCTTTGCTGTGCAGAGCTCTTTAGTTTGAGGCAATCCTATTTGTATATTTTTGCCTTCATTGCTGGTGCTTTTGGGGTCAAATTAAAAAAAAAATCATTGTCAGACCAATGCAAAATATCTTTTCCCTTGTGTTTTCTTTTAGTAGTTTTATGGTTTCAGGTCTTACATGTAAGTCTTTAATCCATTTTGAGTTTATTGTTGGATATGGTGTGTGTATAAGGGTCCAGTTTAATTCTTCCACATGTGAACATCCAGTTTTCTTAATGTCATTTATTGAAGAAGCTATCTTTTTCCTATTGCATGTTTTTGGAACCTTTGCTGAAGATCACTTGACTGTAAATGTATGTATTTCTGGTTCTCTCTTATGTTCCATTTTTCAGTGTGTCTGTTTTTATGCGAGTAGCGTTCTGTTTTGATTATTTTAACTTTGTAGCATATCTTGAAATAAGGTAGTGTGATGCCTCCAGCTTTGTTCTTGCTCAAGATTGATTTGGCTGTTCTGGGTCTTTACGGCAAAAATTGTTTTTTCTGTTTCTGTGAAACATGGGTCATTGGACTTTTAATAGGGATTATATTGAATGTTTATATCACTTTGGGTGGTATGAGTAGTTTAACAGTATTATTCCAGTTGATGAACATAGGATATTTTAATTTATTTGTATCTTCTTTATTTCTTTCATCAGTGTTATATACAGAGCTTTCACTTCCTTGGTTAAATTTATTTCTAAGTATTTTTTATGCTATTGTAAATGGGGTGTTTTAAAATTGTTTATTCAAATAGTTTGTTGTTAGTGTATACCTATGCTGCTCATTTTTATGTTGATTTTGTATCATGAAACTTTACTGAATTGATTAGTTCTAATAGGTTTTTTGGTTGAGCCTTTAGGGTTTTCTGTATATTAGATCATGTCGTCTGCAAACAAAGACAATTTTACTTCTTTCTTTCTAATTTGGATGCCTTTTAATTCTTTTTCTTCCCAAATTGCTGTGGCCAGAACTTTTAGTAACATACTGAAAATAAGTGGCAAATTATGGATATCCTTGTCATGTTACTGATCTTCAAGGAAAAGCTTTCAGTTTTTTTGCCATTGAGCATGAAGTTAGCTGTGGGCTTGTCGCATATGGACTCTATTATACTGAGATACATTCCTTCTGTACCTAATTTTTTGGAGTATTTATCATGAAAGGATGTTGAATTTTGTCAAATGGTGTTTCTGCATCTATTGACATGATAACATTTTATCTTTCATCTTGTTAATACGGTATATCACACTTACTGATTTGTGTATGTTGAATCATCCTTGTGTTCCAGGGGTAATTTCCAGTTGATCACAGTCAATGGTCCTTTTAATGTGCTCTTAAATTTGGTAATTAATAAATAATAGAAATTTATTTCTCACAGTTTTGGAGGCTGGGAATTTCAAGATCAAGGCTCTTACAGATTTGGTGTCAGTGGAGTGATCTCTTTTCCCAGGATGGAGCCTTGTTGCTGCATTCTCACATGGTAGAAAGGGCTAACACTGTGTTATTACATGGTACAAAGACAAAAAGAAAAAAAACGAGGGGAATTTTATGTCTTTACATGGCAGAAGGTATGGAAGGGCAAAGGGACTTAGCTAGTTTCCTCTAACTCTTTCATAAGGTTGCTAATCCCATTCATGAGGATAGGTCTCTAATGACTTAGTCACCTCCTAAAGGCTCCATGTCATTACTGTTGCACTGAGGATTAAGTTTCAACATGAAGTTTGGAGGGGGCACAAATATTCAAACCATAGTATCTATAATACATTGTGAGTTAATTTTGTGAAGGGGGTAAGATCTGTGTCTAGATTAATTTTTGTTATATGTGGATATCCAATTGTTCCAGCACCATGGAAAACAAAGCTTCTTTTTATTCCATTGTATTACCTTTTCTCCTTTGTCCATTGTATTACCTTTGCTCCTTTGTCAAAGGCCAGCTGCCTATATTTATGTGGATCTTTTTCTGGGTTCTTTATTCTGTTCCATTGGTCTATTTGTTCCACTGGTCTATTTCATCAATACCACATCATCTCGATTACTGTAGATTTATAATAAGGCTTGAAGTCAGGTTGTGCCATGTCTTCAACTGTGTTCTTCTTTAATGTTCTGTTAATCATTCTGAGTCTTTTGTCTCTCTTTATAAACTTTAGAATCAGTTTGTCAGTATCTGTAAGATAGCTTGCTGGAATTTTGGTTGCAATTGCATTGAATCTATAGATCAAGTTGGGAAGAACTGACATCTTGGCCATATTAAGTCTTCCTACTCATGAACAAGAAATGTCTCACCATGTATTTAACTCTTGATTTTATTTATCAGAGTTTGATAGTTTTTCTTATGTAGGTCTTCTACATATTTGGTTAGATTTTTGCCTATTTAATTGTTTGCATACCAATGTAAATTATTCTGTGTTTTTAATTTCAAAATTTGTTGTTCATTGCTGATATGTAGGAAAGTGATTGACTTTGTATACTAACCTTATACACTGCAACCTTTTTATAATCAGTTATTAGTTCAATTTTTTCTTATTTTAAGTTGTTTATTGTAAGGTCATTTACAAATCTCTTGCTGTCTTCAGTAATTAAAACAATGGAGGAACACTTTCTTCTAACAAAGACAGCAGTAAGCTAAAAAACAAAATCACTTGGCTGAATTTTCCTTCCTTACCTCTTCTCTGAGGATGGAACTTCATTTTCATTAATCCAGAGCTTCAGCACCAGAGATAATTTCAATCAACTCTTTTGTGATGACAGCTTGGCCAGTATGGTTGAGTGTCAGTGTCAATTTGTCAATCATCTCAGAAGCTTTCTTGCTGGCATTGTCCACGGCTGTCATCCTGGCACTCTGCTCACTGGTGGTGGCCTCTTTTAGAGAGTAGTAGATGATGTTGTTCAGATTATATTCTTGGTAATTTTGCAGCACATTAGCATCCATATCATTTAGATACTTGTGCTCTCAGCACTTTCAATGGTGTTAAGGGAAAAGATGGGCTTTTCTTCTGTCTTATAGATGACAGACCTGAATCGATTAAAGTTGATGGAGACTTCATCAAATTCATATACAAAATTGAGTAATTCAAAAGCAATGACTGATGCATCTCCAAAAGTAGGAAGCTTTCTTCCCATTTCTTTGAATGCCACTAGAAACTGGCCAGAATGATTCCTATAAAGTATGCCTCTGATTTTGTCACCAATTCCAACAAGCATAACTTCTTTCCAAGCTACTGTTAGTGTGGCAACCTCGCTTTTCATCTGTTTAGCAATGGAGGAATGAATAGCACCACACAGTCCTCCATCTGAGGACATACAATAAGGAGGTGTTTCTTCTTGTCTTCAGACACCTTGATACCAGCTTTTTCATACAGAGCCAAAGATCCCAATCTATATATTCGAGCATGTTTCAGCTCTCTGTCAGCTCAGGTGTATTTTGTTGCTGCTACCATTTTCATAGACTTGATAATTTTCTGGATGTTTTAGATGAACTTTAGTTGCCTCATAATACCTTTCAAAGTTGCCATATTTTGAACTTGAATCTATTGCAGCTGCAAGGTCCAGACCAATAGCCCAGCTGAAGGTCTATCACTCAGGCCCCCTCTGGTTCCAGTTTTTTAATAGATTATTTTGGATTTTCTACGTAGATGATTTCTTTAAATTCCTTAGGCTTCTTTAAAGACTTTATCTTGGTGTTATCGAGTTTACTCTAATGGTTCTAGTTATGGGTTTCTTTTTTAGCTATCCTGCTTTTATATGTGTTGTGCTTACTGCATCTACATATCTAAATATTTCATTCTGGAAAAATCAATTATTATTTTTTCAAATATTTCCTCTTATCATTTGTCTCTTCTCTTTTTGTGAAACCCTGACTTATTTAAGGTCTTTAGCCTAACATTTCTATTAGCCTCACTTTCAGTTTTCTCATCTCTTTATTTATATGCACTGCATTAAAATATATATTTAAAATTTTTAATTTAAAAAATATAGTTCTTTGATTTTATTTGAGTTTTGTAGTTTGCCTTATATAGATCTTGTACATATTTGCTCAGATTTTTACTTAATTTTTTTAGGTACTACATTTTACTTACATTTTCTGTTCTACTGTCTGCTCTGTGCTGTAACCCAATAACACAAAGATCAAAATCGGGAATGAAAATGGGAGCATCACTATAGATCCTACAGAAATCGGATAATTAAGGTCATATTATGAATAATACTGTGCTAGTAAATGTCGCAACTTAGATAAAATGGCAAGTTCCTTGAAAACCAAAATGCCAAAACAATGCCAAAAAACATATAATCTTCTCAATAGATAGAGAAAAAGCCTTTGATAAAATCCAACATTACTTTATGATGAAAACCCTCAACAAACTAGGCATCAAAGGAACATACCTCAAAATAATAAGAGCCAGCTTTGACAAACTCACAGCCAACATCATACTGAATGGGCGAAAGCTGGAGCATTCCTCTTGAGAACTGGAACAAGACAAGGATGCTCACTGCCACCACTTTTTTTTTTTTTTTTTTTTTGAGATGGAGTTTCACTTTTGTTACCCAGGCTGGAGTGCAATGGCGCGATCTCGGCTCACCGCAACCTCCGCCTCCTGGGTTCAGGCAATTCTCCTGTCTCAGCCTCCTGAGTAGCTGGGATTACAGGCACACGCCACCATGCCCAGCTAATTTTTTATATTTTTTAGTAGAGACGGGGTTTCACCATGTTGACCAGGATGGTCTCGATCTCTTAACCTCATGATCCACCCGCCCACCTCAGCCTCCCAAAGTGCTGGGATTACAGGCTTGAGCCACCGCGCCTGGCCACTGTCACCACTTATATTCAACATACTACTGGAAGTCCTAGCTGGAGTAATGAGGTAAGAGAAAAAAATGAGAAGTATCCAAATAGGAAAAGAAGTCAAACTATCTCTCTTTGCTAACAATAAGAATTCTATGTCTAGAAAACCCTAAAGACTTCACAAAAAGTTTCCTGGAACTGATAAACAACTTCAGTGAAGTTTTAAGATACAAAATCAATATAAAAGTAGCATTTCTATATGCCAGTAGTGTTCAAGCCAAGAACCAAATAAAAAACATAACCCCATTTACAATGGCCTAAAAATAATAAATACCTAAGAATCCATCTACCAAGGAGATGAAACATCTCTGCTAACAAGAACTACAAAGCATTGCTGAAAGAAATTATAGATGACACAAAAAATTGGAAAAATACTACATGCTCATGAATTGGAAGAGTCAATATTGTTAAACTGACCATAATGCTCAGAACAACACTATTTCAATCAAACTGCCAATGTCACTTTTCACAGAATTAGAAAAAAAAAATTCTAAAATTTATATGGAACCAAAAAAGGGCCCAAATAACCAAAGAAATCCTAAGCAGAAGGAACAAAGCCACAGGCATCACACTACCTTACTTCAAAATATACTATAAGGCTACAGTAACCAAAACAGCATGGTATTGGTCCAAAAACAGACACATAGACCAATGAAAAAGAATAGGGAACCCAGACATAAAGCTGCAAACCTACAGCCATCTGATCTTCAACAAAGTTGAAAGAATTAAGCAATGGGGAGAGAAATCCCTAAAAGAATGCTGGGATAGCTGGCCAGTTAGATGCAGAAAAATAAAACTGGACCTCTCAATATATTCAAAAATTAAGATGGATTAAAAATTTAATATGAGACCTCAAACTATGAGAGTCCCAGAAAAGAACCTAGGAAACACCATATTGGACATCAGCCTTGAGAAAGATTGATGACTAAGTCCTGAAAAGCAATTGCAATTAAAAAAATGGACAAGTGGGACCTAATTAAACTACAGAGCTTCTGTATGACAAAAGAAGCTAACAACAGAGTAAATGTACAACCTACAGAATGGAAATGCAAAATATTTCCAAAGGTCTAATATCCATCATCCATAGGAACATAAACAATTTAACAAGCAAAAAACAAACAACCTCATTTAAAAAAATGGGCAAGGGACATGCACAAGCACTTTTTAAAAGAAGATACACAAGCAACCAACAAACAGGTGAAAAAATGCTCAATATCACTAATTATTGGAGAAATGCAAATCAAAACTACAATGAGATACTGCGTCACACCAGTCAGAATGGATATTACTAAAGTAAAAAGACAATAGATGCTAGCAAGGTTGCAGAGAGAACGGAATGCTTATACTCTGTTGGTAGGAATGTAAATTAGTTTAGCCCCTGTGGAAAGCAGTTTGGAGATTTCTCAAAGAATTTTAAACAGAACTAGCATTTGACCCAGCAATCCCATTACTGGATATATAATCCCAAAGAAAATAAATTGTCCTACCCAAAAGACACATGCACTCATATGTTCATTGCAGCACTGTTCACAGCAGCAAAGATATGTAATCAACCTAGATGCCTATCAATGGTGGATTGCACAAAGAAAATGTGGTACATATACACCATGGAATACTATGTAACCACAAAAAGAAATAAAATCATCTCCTTTGCAGCAACATGAATGCAGCTGGAGATCATGATCCTAAGTGAATTAATTCAGGAACAGAAAACCCAATACCAAATGTTCTTCTCACTTATAAGTGGTAGCTAAATAATTGGGCACTCATGGATGTAAAGGTTGCAACAATAGACATTGGGTATGACTGGAGGTGGGAGAGGGTAGAAAACACTGTTGAGCACTATACTCACTACCTGGGCAACAGGATCATTCATATCCCACACCTCAACACCACACAATATACTTAAGTAACAAACCTGCACATGTACCCTCTGACTCTGAAATAAAAGCTGAGGTCCTTGCTCATGCCTGTGTCCTGAATGCATTGCCTAGGTTTTCTCCTAGAGTTTTTGTGGTTTTAGGTCTTACGTTTAAATCTTTAATCCATCTGGAGTTAATTTTTATATAAGGTGTAAGGGAAGGATTGAGTTTCAGCTTTCTGCTTATGGCTAGCCAGTTTTCCTGCCACCATTTATTAAATAGGGAATTGTTTTTCCGTTGCTTGTTTTTGTCAGGTTTGTCAAAGATCAGATGGTTGTAGATGTGTGGCATTATTTCTGAGGCCTCTGTTCTGTTCCATTGGTCTGTATATCTGTTTTGGAACCAGTACCATTCTGTTTTGGTTACTGTAGCCTTTAGTATAGTTTGAAGTCAGAAAGCATGATGCCTCCAGCTTTTTTTCTTTTTTTTTTTCTGCTTAGGATTATCTTGGCTATGCAGGCATGTCATGGAGTACTATGCAGCCATGAGTTCATGGCCTTTGCAGGGACATAGATAAAGCTGGAAACCATCATTCTCAGCAAACTGACCCAGAACAGAAAACCAAACACCACATGTTCTCACTCATAAGTGGATGTAGAACAATGAGAACACGTGGACACAGGGAGGGGAACCTCACACACTGGGGTCTGTCAGGAGATGGGTTGTGGGGAAGGATAGCAGGGGATTGAGGGATAAGGGAGGGATCGCTTTAGGAGAAATATCTAATGTAGATGATAGGGTGATGGATGCAGCAAACCACCATGGCACATGTATACCTATGTAACCTGCCCATTCTGCACATGTACCCCAGAACTTAAAGTATAATAAAAATAAATGCATTTAAAAGTTGAAATTAAAAAAAAAACCAAAACTAACAGAAGAAATTTAAAAACTAAATAAACATAGTTCTGTTAAAGAAATTGAATTTGTATTCTAAAAGCTTCCCACAAAGAAAACTCTAGGCCACGTTGTTTTACCAGTCAATTCTTCCAAACATAAGGAAGAAATAATACTGATCCTTCACAAACCCCTTTAGGACATGAGGTAGGGGGAGAAACACTTCCCAACTCATTTGATGTGAACAGCGTAACCCTAATACTTAAACCTGACAAATATATAAGAAAAGAACAATGTCCATTATAAATGTAGATGCAGATTTCCTTGAGAATATTATTAATAAAATCTGGCAAAATATAAAGGATAATATATCATTACCACATCATGTTTAATCCATGAATGCAGTTGGTTTAGCATTTGAAAATCAGTCAAGGTAATATACTACATTAGCAGTAAAAGAGGGAGAAAGTATATAGCACCTTAATACATGTGCAAAAATAACTTAAAATTTACTACTTTATATAATACAGTACATTAATAACAGGAAAGAACTTTCTCAGTCTGATAAAATGGCATTGCTATCATTTAAATGTGTTTTCCAAAGTTTATGTGTTATATTCCCCAGTGCAACAGAGTTGAGAGGTGGGACCCTTAAGAGGTGATTAAGTCCTGAGAGCTCTGCCCTCATGAATGGATTAATGCCATAATTGTGGGAGTGGGTTCCTGATGAAAGGATGAATTCTTCCCACTTTCCCATGCTCGGTTGCACAGGCTTTGCCATTGCACCCTTCTGCCATGAGATGATGCAGCAAGAAGGCCCTTGCAAGATACAGTCCATTGATCTTGGACTTCTCAGTTACCAGAACCATCAGCCATGTAAATTTTGGTTTATTATAAACTACCCAGTCTCAAGTATTCTGTTATATTGGCACAAAATGGCTTAAGACAGGCGTCTATAAAAAACCTCCAGCCAGCATCATACTTAATGAAATATGAATCCCTCTTCCCTATAATTTGGAAACGGGCAAGGACTTTCACTTTCACCAGTTTTCTTTAACACTGTTATGTAAATCTAAGCCATATTAATAAGGAAAGGGAAAAAAAGGGTGCATCAATTGGAAAGGAAAAATAAAAACTAATTTCTTACAGATAATATGATTATATATTTTGAAAATCTAACAGGTTCTACAAGAGTTAATTAAGTGAATTCAGCAAGGTCAAAGGATATAAGATCAATGAAAAAAATTAATTGGGTTATATATACTTGCAATGATGAAGTTCAATTTACATTTAAATTAACTAAAATGGATGTTAAAGATTTAAGGAATAACTCAAAAAATCAAATATCTAGAAATATGTATGACAAAAGGTGTCAAGACTTTTCTATTGAAAACTACAGAATATTACTGAAGTAAATTTAAAAAGTCTTTTGAAAAATGGAGAGACATAGTTTCTTTATGGATTGAAAAACTTAACATTATTAAGATATCCATTATCTCTAAATCAATATAGAGATTCAATATAATCCCTATCAAAATTCTAACAGGGTAATTTGAAGAACTAGACAGATGATTCAAAAATTGATATGGAAGGGCAAAGGCTCTAGAGAAGCTAGAGCAATTCTGACAAAGAGAATAAAGTTGTAGGACTTACACTACTTGATTTTAAGATCTATTGTAAAGCTACTGTAATCAAAACAATATGATATTGATGTTAACAGACAAACAGACCATGAGAACAGATTAGAGAGCCCCTCATATATATTGGCAGTTGATTGGTGACAAAGATGCAAGATCAATGCAGTGGGGAAAGGAAAGTCTTTTTAATACATTTTGCAATATCCACGGGATATTCATATAAAAAAATGAATCTTTGGCTGAGCATGGTGGCTCACGCCTGTAATCCCAACACTTCAGGTGGCCGAGGTGGGTGAATCACTTGACATCAGGAGTTCGAGACCAGCCTGGCAGACATGGCAAAACCCCATCTTAACAAAAAATACAAGAATAAGCTGGGTGTGTTGGTGCATGCCTGTAGTACCAGATACTTGGGAGGCTGAGATATGAGAATCACTTGAATCCAGGAGACAGAGGTTGCAGTGAGACAAGGGTGCACCACTGCCCTCCAGCTTGGGCGACACAGTGAGACCCTGTCTGTAAAAAAACAAAAAACAAAAAAAGTGAATCTAGACTTTTATGTCTCTCTGTAGATTAAAATTAATTTGAGAATATCTTTGGGAATTCAGGCTAGACAAATGTTTCTTGGACAGAATACAGTGTGGAAAGCACAAACAATAAAATCAAAACAATCGATTGGTTGGGCTTTGTCAAAATAAACGATTTTTGTTCATCAAAAGATCTCATTAAGTAAATGAATATAAACAAGAAACAGACTAGGAGACAATATTTACATAAGATACGTCTGTTTTTGTTTTTTTGACCTTGGAAATTTCCATCAGTTTTTTGTAAGTTTAGGAATGCATTAATTATCATGCTTGTCAATCTAACACCTAGGCGTTTTGTGTAAAAGGTATTTCAGAACACTGATGTTATATTCTGCCAGAATTAGAAGTCAGTTCTTTGACTTTTCAGATTCTCTACAAAAATATAACATTTTTCTGAGCCGCATTGGGTAGAAATATAGTTATAGTATTATAGTAATTACCTTATTTCACACAAACAGAATTTTATAACCAAATTCTCTATAGTTACCCTTCATAAGTAAAGCCTGTATTTACTAGTTTCCTAGGGAGGAGGCATTACTGCATAGGAGTAGATAAACCTCTGGAGAAAATGTTGGCCTGGTGTATCTTTTTAGTCATCAGCCTTCCTGTTAGTGGAGCTGTGGCCATGCGTGTGTATACACATGTGTGTGCATGTGCATTTCCATGACTGCAGATATAGACACATGTATGCATAGATGGTTTTTGCAGATAAGATATATTTTCAGATAAGAATAAAATTTTAACTTGGATTTCATTGTAACATTTGGATATAAGATATCTAAAAAATGATCAGCGTTTATTGGTAGAGCATGATTACTTGCGAAAGAACTTAACTATTTTATGCTAGTGACAACTAGCGTTTTTCATAGTATTCATTTGTAGTAATTACTGTTTGATAATATAAGGGTAATGTGAATTTCCTGCTTCCTGCACATAATGAGAATGTGAATTTAATGCCTTCTTTATAGCCTTGTTTCTCAACTCCACAGAGCAGGATGAGGAAGAGATAATTTGTGATGTGGAGTTCAGGGGCTTTTGTGACCTTGGGTCCTATCCTTTCATCTGAGTACATCTTCAGAGACAAGAGGCAGAAGAGAAGGCAGAGGAGGAAAAACAAAAATGAAAAAGAATAACAAAAGCAGGGGAGGAAATACACAGGAAGAAAGAAGAGGAAAATACACTGAAAAGCTGTGGTGAAATGCTGTCAGTGTAATCTCAAGGGCCTCAGGTGGCACAGGTTCCCGGCTTCTAATTTACCTCTCAAGACCTGTTTGTGGTCAGAAGAACCTTATTCTGTCACTACTTAGATGTATGACCTTGAGTAGGTTTTCCTTTTCTTTTAAAAATTTTTTTTTAAAATATATATATTTTATTGCACTTTAGGTTCTGGGGTACATGTGAAGAACATGCAAGATTGTTGCATAGGTACATACATGGCAATGTGGTTTGCTGCCTCCATCCCCATCACCTACATCTGGCATTTCTCCCGGTTTTAATTCCTCCCTGCACTAAAATTAACTCCAGATGGATGAAAGACTTAAACATAAGAACTAACACCATAAAAACCCTAGGAGAATACCTAGGCAAAACCGTTCAGGACATAGGCATAAGCAAGGACGTCATGACTAAAACATGAAAAGCATTGGCAACAAAAGCCAAAATAGACAAATGGAATCTAATTAAACTCCAGAGCTTCTGTACAGCAAAAGAAACAATCATTAGAGGGAACTGGCAACCAACAGAATGGGAAAAAAATTTTGCAATTTACCCATCTGACAAAGGGCTAATATCCAGAATCTGCAAAGAACTAAAACAGATTTACAAGAAAAAAACCAAACAAACCCATTCAGAAGTGGGCAAAGGATATGAACAGACACTTTTCAAAAGAAGACATATGTGAGGCCAAGAGACATGAAAAAATGCTCATCATCACTGATCGTTAGAGAAATGCAAATCAACACTACATTGAGATGCCACCTCATGCCAGTTAGAATGGTGATCGCTAAAAAAATCTGGAGACAACAGATGCTGGAGAGGTTGTGGAGAAATAGGAATAGGTTTTTAAATGTCCTTTTTTAAAAAAGTGAGCTAGCATCATGTATCTTGTGGTTTTGTCAAAACTAAAGTGGATAGTGCCTACAAACTTCAACAAAGTGTCTGGTACGTCGTAAACACAAAATAAATGGTCATTAGTATGATTATCTCAATACCACATCTTCCAGCTGCAAAGAAATGGTTTTGCCCTAGACAGTGCTTTTGAAACTATCCGTATTGAAGAATCACTTCTAAAAATTACCAGTTAACTGTGTGTTTATACTTTTGTAAAATGCATTTGTTTATAAAATGGATTACCAGAAAACTGAACTGAAAAATAGACGCAGATATAAAACAAAGCCATCAATTTTTATTCTCATGTTTGGTACACATCAAGTATGTGTCAAATTATTACAGGAGTTACTAAGTGCTTCTAATTTCTGAATATATCTTATGGACTGGAAATAGTTTGCAGTTAGGCATCGGTCCATGGTTCCTACTTGCAGTCTCACTGCTCTGTGAGGAGCAGATCTCCTGTTGCCTGTAAGTACGTAAGGATGGACTTTGCTAAGGCAAGGGCCTTAGGAGTGTTTAGAAGTCTGTGCTGGGGTGCGGGTTATGGTCCGAGCTGGAAGCTCCCTCCCTCACACATGTCGCTAATGGCTCCAGACTCTGAAGAGTCTGCTTTGAAGGAAATCTTCACATAAAAGGTCCTATGTAAAAATAACTTTATCCTGAAGGTGATGGAGTTATTTAGAATCTATGAGGTGAACAGCTGGAGTTGAGAAGTTGTCCAACAGTCTACAAATGTTCAGTAACATAGGCTTTATCAAAAGATGCACTCTCCTCCTCTCTAAACCTCACCAGTATTCCTTCCTTTCCAATGTTGATTTGTCGATTTGGATTATCCTTGATGCAAATATCTGATTTTAGTTAATCTTTTAAGGTGACAAAGTAACAAGAGTTGTCAGATGACAGTGCTTTGTATTTTAAGAGAACAGCTCCTAGGCAACTTCAGATTCTACTCTCATCTATTGAAGATTTACCATACTAGGCGCCATGACTGGTGCCTTGGTTCACATGGGCTTCCTGATACAGCAGCTCAGTGAGGTTGGAATTTTTATCAATGCTATTTATTAGGAAATTGCACTTCAGAAAGCTTTAATAACTTGCCTGTGGTCTGATTCGAAGATAGGTGTAATGAGTCCAGGTTTAATCATCTTTCATGATTTTACTATACTATATCACAGGCTTAATCATCTTCCATGACATTTTGTCACTGCCATTGTGTGTGTATTATTACGAATCCTCATGGGAAAGCGCATAGTCTACCACAGCCCAAAGCGCTGGCGTTTATGATAGGCCAGCCATCTAGGAAGAAAATATCTGTGCTTGTATGTCACCAGCTTTGGTAGCATTTATCTCTCATAGATAATGATATTTTTAATAAGGTAATAATTAATCACAGTTTAATGAAGAACTTAGGTTAACTGTAAGACAGGCTAAAGAAGTTGGTGATTTATTAAATATCTTCAATTTAAGAAAGACTTTCAAATAAAGGATGATAACAATCAACTTAAATGATACTAAGATTACAGAGGGATGAAGTCTCAATTGCAGCAGAAAATACTTAAGCTAATATGGTGAAGAATTTCCTGCCATGATGTCGCTTTGCAGCTTTGGAATAGTCTCAAATGTTCATACAGAGTGTCTAAGAATAGGTGTATGGCTTGTTTTCAGAATGTCTTGGTTGAGAATTCTTGGATTGACTACATTACCAGTAGACTTGATCTGCAGCCGTTGTGATTCATAGAGGTAACCTCCAGAGGAAAGAGTATATACTTCTGAATGTTCTGATGCCTTTATTCATGCATGAGATAAATAATGCTTGGGTTCCTTCTGAGGACCAGGCATTGTTCTGCAGATATTCTGGTGAGCATGGCAGAAGAGACCCCCTTCTTGTGCAGCTCATATTGTTGAGGAAAGACAAAAAACCAAATAGTTCAACAAGGTAGTTTTTTAGTGACAGATATTACTGATAAAATAAACAGGTTGAGGTAGTAGAGTGCAACAGGTAGTGGGGCCATTAATTTTCATTATGTGATCAGGCAAGTTCCCCCCTCCCGTGCCTACAGTCAAGAAGAAACAGAGTACAACTATGGAGGGTCTCATAGGCCACAGTAAAGGGTTTTAATTTTGGCAATAAGAAGCCAGAAGAAAGCCTTAAACAGAAGGATAGCATGATGCATTTTGAGTTCATAAGTCACCCCGTTTTCCTGCTATGAAAGAAATAGGGGGATTGGGACAAAAATGGAAGTGCGAAGTCAGCCAGTGAGGCTGCGGCGCTGTTGCAGCCTACTGAAGGCAGGAAGCGTCTAGGCAGGAGACGGCAGTAGCCTGGACTAGGGTGACAGCAGTGGGTTTGGAGAGAAGGGGTTAGACTGCCAGGAATTACTTACGGATTGGGCTAGGGTTGGGATGAGGACAAAGGGAAGAATGGAAAATGACCCCTGACCTGGGTGGTATTATTTACTGGGGTGGGAGAGACTAGAGGAGTTTGGAGAGAAATCGCTTGGCCGTGTTACATTCGAGGTGCTTATTTGACATCCAAGTAGCTGATATACCAAGTTGACAGTTATATAAATGGGCTTCAAGCTCAGTGGTGAATTGGAGCTGGAGACAAACGTTTGGTAGCTTTCAGCAAAGAGATGATGTCAGAAGTCTCCAAGGGCCTATGTGAGGTCACCTGGAGGGAGAATGTGCTAGAGGAGACGACCCATGCCTGGGCACTGAGGCACTCCAGTGTCTAAAGGAGGAGAGAAGGAGATTGAGAAGAATCAAACCAAAGCGTGGGTGTCATGGAAGCCCAAGAGAAGAGGCCTCTCCTGGAAAGATAAGCTGAAGTCGAAAGATCCGCTGTGCCCCCAACCCCTGTTGATGCCACAGACCTTGGACCCACACAGCTTCAGGACTGACCTGGAATTGAGCTGGCCTCGGTTATTTCAGGCCAAGGCCCAAGGCGTGTGCCCCCCTCCACTCTGTTCTCTCCTGTTGTCCCACATCTGAACCGCGTCTTGTCTGGTGGCTGCCTTGTGGTGCACTTACGTCGTAAACATTTGCTAAACAGCCCGTCTCTGCTGGGACTTCAGGTGTAACCATGAACACGGGCAATCTACACAGTTTCTGCTCTCACAGAGCTTACGACATAATAGGATCCCCAACGAGACATAGGACAATTCCAAGGAATGGACATTGCTGAAGTACAACTGCTTCTAGTACAGACTGTGTGATCTGGGCAGGTCAAGTTGCTGTTCTAAGCCTGGATTTTCCTGCCTGAAAAATAGAATGATGTTTGAGAGACTTTCTAATATACCCTGCAGATGTGAATTAATGACTGGGAGTCAAAACTCCCATACATCCCATCCCATTTTGATTGCATCCCTGGAAAGGACAGTGAGTGGAAAGGCCAGGCTAGCCTTTCCGTGTGGTGAGTCGCGTTGGGTGCGTTAGTCCACACCAAGCCTTTAAGCTTCCTTCTGCTCGCTTCAAGTCTCTCCTCGTGAGCCCCCTGTGGTCCACCTTCCCTCGTATTTTGGCTCTTCTTTCCCATCTCCACCACTCCATTTCTGTCAGCTTGGGGCCTTCTCCATTGTTCTGCTTGACCATCTCAAAGCACGTAAAAAGGCTTGTTTTCACAAGGAAGAACCTTCGGTGATGAGCCATGACATTTGGCCTTCCTGGGAGTAATCTTGAATGTTTAAATTATCTGGGGATGTGGAACACATGATTGTGGGAAATTCAAAGCTTTTTTACAAGGGGAAAAAAAATGCCCACACAGGGCGAGGTGTACAAAGCGTCGTCCTGGTAATAAACTCTCAGTCACTTCCTCGAACACAGCCGCACCTCTCCTCAGACACCTCCAAAGCTTTTGGGGAGGGAGCTGGTTGCTGTGGCATCTCAGAGGAGTGTGAAATGTGTCTCTGAAAAGAACACAGCCGTTTGTTCTCTGTCAGGGTGCCTCTTTCATACTGTAATTAGAGTGCTGTGGGGGGTGAAGATGGGGGAGAAGAAGAAGATGAAATGCTCTTACTTCCCTGGGGCTCATTCTTCCTGCACCACGGGACTTTGAACCCACTGAAATATTGTGACAAACATACGCTATTATATGCAGAGACAGAGAGGAAGCAGCATGTGCACCTCTGAGTTCATGCCTTGATGGTGTCTGTGTGCCACAAAGAGGCGAAGTAAACAGTCGATCTGAATTCTGCTGTGTAACTCTTTGTCTTTCAACACTCCTGAAAGCCTTCATTTTTTCCGATCTGCAAAACAGAGATGAAAGTATGATCTCCTAGTCCCTTTCTTAAGAGGTTTTAAGGATCACCATGTGAGAATCATAACTTTTCAGTGTTCACAGTACATGCTATTCTGTGATCATCCCACTCAAGGGAGGGATTCGTGAAGCAGCTAGAATGAAATAGTGTAGCATCCAAGAATATTCATGGGTTTTTTGGTTTTGTTTTAAATTTTATTTGAAGCAATACCAACAACAATTTCTTGATTATGTTTTACTGAATAATCAGTTAACATCTTTCTAGCATGTGCCAGCAGGGGGGAAGGAGGGTGGTGGAGAAAGAGCGTCTAGGATGGTTCTGTTTCATTCACAGCAGATAATCCTTGAAGCAGCTGGTACATTTTGTGTGGATGACAGAGAATTCGGTGCTATTGAGCTTAATGATCTTTAATATAAATGTGTCAGGATATCCAGCTGACTTACATACACAGCTGAACTCCTGATCCTCCCTCTTCCCAAACCTGCTCCATTATCTTTTCCATCCCGGTTTACTTCATTCTTCTAGTTGCTGTGGTTTAAAACCTTGGGTCACCTTGGGCGCATGCCTCTCTTACACTCCTCATTCAGTGGCTAGCATGTCCTCCTAGCTGTGTCTTCATAGTCAATCAAGAGCCCCACTCTTTCTCCTGAGCTGTACTCTACCACTCTGGCCAAGGCCACCATCATCTGGATATAACCTGGAAGATCTCCCTGCCTCCACCCTTAACCCCCTTCAGTCTCTTCTCAACAGAACAACCAGAGACATTCTTTGCAAACTTAAGTGTAGGACTCCTCTGCTGAAACTCACCAATGGTTTCCCAATCACACCAACTACAACTCAAATCTTTATAGGGTCTCTACAGCCCTGCATGATCCAGCCCTTCACTTCGCCACTGCCTGCTACCCACTTTGACCTTGTTTCTGTGTATTCAGTCCACTCTAGCCACATTGGTCCCTTTCTGTTCTTCAAAAGCTCCCGCAAGATTCTTCTGCCCCACAGCTTTGCCCAGGCCATCACCCCTCCCTGGAGCCCTCCTCCCCGGATGTCTGGCTTACTTCCTCACACCTCCCATATCATGCCTCCAGTCTCCTCAGTGAGGCCCTCCCTGGCGACTCTACCCAACATGCCACCCCAACCCCAGTACTTACTATACTTCTCTGCTTTCTTTTTTCCTGAGGAATTATCAGTTTATAGCATTCTGTATATTGTACTTATTTATCTTGTTTATTGTTTTTCTCATGCAGTATAATACGAGCTCTGTGTGGACAAAGATTTGCTTTTTTTTTTTTTTTTAAGAATGGGATCTCATTCTGTGGCCCAGGCTGGTCTTGAACTCCTGGCCTCAAACCATCCTCCTCCCTTAGCCTCCCAAGTTTCTGAGATTACAGGTACAAACCAGCACTCCCAATTATACTTGCTGCTAAATTCTAGTATTCTAAAACAATACCTACTATGTAGTAGGGACTTAACAAATTGTATTTTGGAGGTGGGATGAATATGTAAAATAAAGGCCTGATAATAGGTTTTCTGTATTAAGATACATTCACAGAAATGTCAGCAATATAAAAGCTACTTGGAGCACCTACTATCCATTGTACTTTCTATCATTTAATCCTCACAACAACCTTTTGAGATAAGTATGATAATTATCTTAATTTTATGAGTGAGGAAACCCAGATTCAGTTTAAGAACTTGCTCCAGGCCGGCACGGTGGCTCAAGCCTGTAATCCCAGCACTTTGGGAGGCCAAGGCAGGAGGTCGAGAGATTGAGACCATCCTGGTCAACATGGTGAAACCCCGTCTCTACTAAAAATACAAAAAACTAGCTGGGCGTGGTGGCGCGTGCCTATAATCCTAGCTACTTAGGAGGCTGAGGCAGGAGAATTGCCTGAGCCCAGGAGGCGGAGGTTGTGGTGAGCCGAGATCGCGCCATTGCACTCCAGCCTGGGTAACAAGAGTGAAACTCCGTCTCAAAAAAAAAAAAAAAGAACTTGCTCCAGATCACACCACGATGGACCTAGGATTCAAACTCAGGTCTTTACAACTTCAGAGCTTTTAATCATTATACTTTAACCCTCTGGATTCCACCAACTTCAAGGTTAAAAACCAAAACGGAAAACATGTTCCAGTTCCTTCATTACCTCCCTTATATTAATCGTCATGCTTTTCCCCCCTGCATCTACTCAAACAAATAAATGAGATCTCAAGATTGAGAAGAAAAGGAGAAAAGACCAGTTATTCCCTGAGCTCCTACAAGAACAGTCTTCTCTGAGTTCTCATAACTGAAACGTCATGAAGCTGCGGGATTGCACTGGCTTTGGAATGCGATGCTCCCGGTCTCCCGCCACTGCCCCAGTCCTTGGAAATGGCAAGTCCTCTGGCCTCTCTCTATGCCTTAGTCTCCCTGCGTGTGGAAAGCCAATCTCGGACAGGTGATCTGTCAGGTCCTCCTCTTCCGATATCCTAGTCCGTGAGGCTCCTGGTCTGTCTTCCATTGCCATGGACCTAAGGTGGAGGGATAGGAGTGGGATACAGCGCTTCACGTAATGGGACTTACTTGCCTTTATTTTAGGGAAGGATTTCTGCTCATAGGAGGAGCCTTCCCATAGCTCCAGATTCTAGGGAAGAGTGACCCCATGTGATGTAGTTGAGATATGCATCCCCCATCCTGCTTATTAGAGTCAATGATGGATGGGATTTAGAGGGCTAGCTTCTGTCTTGGCCTTTATTTATTGACAGCCTAAGTCTCCTTAAATCCTTTCTGGAACAAGTCAAGGGATAAAACATAAATAATACTGCTGAACTCTGCGACCTTCAGTAAAGTGTTTACCTTCTCTGGGGCTGTGTTTGCTTCTCTGAAGAGTGGGAGAAAATGTTCTCCAAACTCGTAAGAACACTGAAAATATAGGAACACTGAAAAGGCTCACCCCAACCCCGGCCCATTTTCCAATGGCACTGAAATGAAACCACTGGCAACACAGAATTGCCCATCATGCTTCCAATTTCTCTGTTGGTTTCAGAACATTTAGGGTTGAAGAGGTTTTTCTTGATGTCGAACCCAAATTGCTCCTTTCTGAAGCAAAGACTTTACAGGAATCTTGGCGAGGTTTCTTTGTGGGTAGCAAAGCTCTTTGAAATATGGACTCTGGAGATTAATAGGAATATGACCATGTGGCCATTCGTGTGCTTGGCAGAGTGTGTCTACATATGCTACGTGTGCCAGGACGAGCGTGTATCTATGCCAATGTGTGTGTGATGAAGCATGCAAGTGTGTACCGGAGTGTGGATAAACAGATTTTTGAGTCACACAGGCTGGCCCATCCTGGCACTTTGTCTTCTCTTTGGTTGCCATGACAGCAGTGAGGGGCTGTGCGTCAGTAAACAAATCTCCCTGCATGGAGCCAGGAGGAGAGGTCTGGAGTGAGAGGCTAAAACCTGAGCCAAGCAGTCCTCCAACAGAAGCTTTCTTACCCCAGTGGACCTACCAGAACATCTTCATCACTAGACAAGCATTGAGATATCGGTCCAGGTGCCCTGTGACTGACTCTGGGGTGACATAACATGGGCAGACATTTCAGGCTGGAGCTAGGCTTTCATCAGCCTCACTTCTAATCCCCAAGAGTTAGCAACAGCATAATCAGTTCTAGAAATATGAATGACCAGAGCCCCTCCTAGTATCAGCCTATGGGCTAAAACCAGTTACTTTATTAGGGCAGAGATTAGCCCCTTTGTGATTTGTCTGTAGCAATGGCTCCTTTATAGGTTCATACATTCATAAAATATTAATTTTAATAATAACCTAAAAAGGCTTTCAGAGAAGTCTCTGTCTTCTCTCCCTTCACCCCTCCAGGCACACATGATAAATGTTTTGGGCATTCTACCTAGTCTGAGACTACGCAATTCTTCCACTTCATCTTATTGATGAGTAATATAGGATTAGCTGTGTATGAATAGTTTTTACAATTTATGTTTCTCATGTATACTGCTGCAGAAACAAAGCAGTCACAAATACAAATGCAGTAACCAGGATAAAAGAAGAAAACTGTACTCAACCATGCAGTGCAAAGGGATCCACCTTGTTCTTAGTCTCCATGACCGAAATTTACAAATCCAAGCCTTGCGTACATACGTGGGATGTGGAATAGAGGCTCATCCGTGCTTAACCCCAACTACCCTTCCTTCCCCCTATACAAGAGCCATATGTGAGGAGACTTACAGGTCACCCTCCCTCAGAGGAGCCAGGTTTGAGGCTGAGGAACAGCCAGAAATTAAGGATAACAGAACTGGGTAAGGGGGAGTATCTGCAGTGAAACACGACTTGGATTTGTGTCACTATCACAATCTCTTAAGGGAATCCAGTCAGGACTCTCAGAGTCAGCCAGATCTATCCCTGCCTCTGGTTATGAGCCTGGGGTTTATATGTGTCCTGATTCAACTCTGATGAAGAAATTGAGACAGCGAGGTAACTGCCCCATTCGTAGGCAACAGAGGATACCTATATCCCAAGCTCTGAAAATAGACCTGTGCTGTTTCTGTTGCATCACGTGGGGATTTGTTTTTGTTCCCCTTGCTTGGAATTCTGAAATCTAGACTCAACCCATCTTGAGTTCTGTTGTATCTGTGGGTGTGGAAACCCTGGATAGAACAAATGAAAAGGAGACGATGACCTGTCCTCTTACCTTAGGTCACAGGCTGTTGCCAAGCAGCCTTAGAGAATATGAACATTCTTCTAATATAGGCCGGATACCCCTTTTACGTTTCCTATGCCTTGCTCCAAGGGAACTGTACAAATTAAGATATTCATAGTGCCCCGCTTCGAGCTGCCTTTCAGTGAGGGAATTCAGCAGTCATCTGGTTCACTAAATAATGGTAATACGCTTTATCTTTGCAAAAGCATCACCATCTGAATAACCCCAGGAAGCTCTGCGAGGAGGAAAGGGTACTCGGATCCTCAGAGGAGAGAGAGGGACCAGCTAAAGGAGTATGCTTTCTTTCCCAGGTCTGGCCACATACATATTCATGAGCCTGGTGGGCATGTTAAATCTAAGGTTTATGAAGCGGAATCTTATTTGCTCCTGTTCTCTACAGAATGCAATATGTGTATGAAAAAATGGAAACAAAATCGAGCAGTAGATCACTGGCTTGACTAACGCTATGAACTTTATTCTAGGTCTTTAATAACCCAACACAGAGCAATGGATTTTTATGCTACTGTCACAATGAAAAGAATAGTCCCTTGAAGAAAAACAAAACCCATCTGTTTTTATATCCTTATTTTCCTCAACCTTGTGCTGAAATGAAATCCCTCTTGTAGATTTTAAATGTTGACTTCTAGGTAGCAGGGAAGAGAGCTAAGGCATTATGAAAACAGCACATAAACTGGAAGAAGACAATAGTTTGAATTTTGTCTTTGCCTCTTGCTAATGGGGTTGTTTTGGGCAAGTAATGTTTCTGAATCTCACAGGGCTTTTGAAACTATAAATGAAATAGTTTACATGAAAACAATGGGTAAATTTAGCAAGTTGAAATGTGTTATATGAACATTAGCTGTTCTTGGTATTTTGTCTCTCTAATCGATGGAATCTACTGTCATGCCAGACACTGGGTTAAGCTTCATAGACCCTTGTTGGAATGTGATACGGCACAGGCTTTACTTGACCTCGTGAAGTCTGCAGACTAGTCAGGGAGACAGGCCATGGGTACTAACAATTATAACAGCGAGGGAGGAGGGGCGACAAGAATTAGGAAAAACACAGGTGCCGGACTTGCTGCCCAGGTTCCCAGTGAAAGAACAAAACGGAAAAGGCCACTTGATAAAGAAGGGCCCCCACATCCTCCGTTAAGGTGCTGGAGCTGCTTAGGAGATACCGTCAGTGGCGCACGTTCATTGTTTTACTTCTTTTAGCCAAGAGGCTTGGCCAGATTCGTCGGGCCGTGGGCCTGTGAGTTCCAGCTAGGATGCCAGGTGGGAGGGTGGGAGGAAAGGGAGCTTACAATGGCAAAGAAGAGCAGGGAAGCCAGCTGGTGAGACCTGGAGCCAGGAAACTTCCAAACACAGGGAGCATGTGGAAACAGCGCTTAACCTGCAATCGGAAGAGGTTAGACAAAGGGAGGTTAGACTGGGGTCTGTTGGCCTTTCCCACCAGAAATCAAGCTACGTCGTCATTCTGGAGGCCATATAGAGATGACACACCCCTTTCCTCTTAGTCTAATTTACAGTAACTGTAGTGGAGTCAAGGCAAGAGAAACTGGTGGCGACATGCAGGAGTTTTGCCGCTAGTTTACCTGCTCCCTTTGGGTCAGTGCAGAGATGGAGTACTCCTTCTTTGAAGCCTCTGGGAATCAGGGAAGACCTATCATTTCTCCTAGTAAGCCTGGGGATTTTTCATAGAAAAGGGTCTACTGAACATACACTATGTGGTAGGCCTATTCTAGTCTGGGAAGATAGAAAGTTGAGTAAGGCACAGAATGTTTTTACAAAAAGTTTACAAGAAGGAGAGACAGTCACACATACAGCTGACCGTGGTAAAGGTCTGACTGCAGGATGAGCTCGAAAGAGATGAAGAAGAGGCAGAATGCAGGCCGGAAAGCTGGGAGTCAGGGATGATGGGACCCAAACAGAAGAGGCAACATTGCAGCCTGGCCTTGAAGAAGGATTTTGACTCAGGCAGATAAGCATTGTGCACTAGCCTTGAACGCCCACCCTGCCTTTTCAGGAAGTGTGGAGAATGTGCTGTAGTTGAAACGTGGCTGTGGTGGGTTGTAGGCAGGCAGGGGGTGGGTGGGGATGGTGGGAAGAGAAAGGTTTGTCTCCAACTATCTAAGACTCTGAAGGCCATGCTTGAAGGCTTCATCCTCTTCGTTCAGCAGAGGATGCTGGAAGCCGTAGAGGAGGCGCTAATGGAGTAGAAAGAGATGGAATTTACATCTGAGAGTCGTGGTTCCTCTGAGTGGCTATGTGTCCTTGGACACTTGCCCTCTTAAAGGGCCACTTAAGTCCCTTTAGATTCCGTTTTTTGAGCTGGAAAATGGATATGTTGATCATAATGCTTACCCTAGATGTTCAGGATGATTATGTTCCTCTAGTCATAGCCTGCTTAAATTCTCCTTTTCTAAGGTCTTGCTCAAAATATCACCTTCTTATTAAACCTCTCTGGATTCCCCCAGAGCTTAGTTGAGAAATCGAGACATATACCTATGATAAGATAAAGTAGCATGTAAAAATGCCATTACGTTAGGCAAATATGGGGGCCATGAAGGACTCGGGCCCATATGGGAGAAAGGCCTGGGTTCGAATCTTGGCTCTGTTTCTCGCCTAAACTCCATCAACTTGCATAACTTTTAAGTTAAGCATGAAAATACCTATTATACCTTCTCAGAATGGTTGTAAACATTAAATGAGCAAAACGTGTGAAGGTGCTTGGTAAATTAAGACATGCTCTACATGTTACTTACTGTGGTTATTACTGAAGGTGTGGAAGTGATAAGATCCAGCGAATGACCTTTTGAAAAAAAAAATGACGTCGGGTCAGGCATGGTGGCTCATGTCTGTAATTCCAGCACTTTGGGAGTCTGAGGCAGGTGGACCACCTGAGGTCAGGAGTTTTGAGACCAGCCTGACCAACAAGTGAAACCCTGACTCTACTAAAAATAAAATAATTAGTTGGACATGGTGGCAGGCACCTGAAATGCCAGCCGCTCAGGAGGTTGAGGCAGGAGAATTGCTTGAACCCGGAAGGTGGAGGTTGCAGTGAGCCAAGATCATGTCACTACACTCCAGTCTGGGTGACAGATCAAGACTTCATCTCAAAAAAAAAAAAAAAAAAAAAAAAAAAAAAAAAAAAAGATAACGTTGATAGTGTGAGATGGGTGAAAGGAGGGGAAAGAGACAGGAGGTTGAGAGACCAGCTGGATGCTATTGCAGTGATCCTGGCAGGGAAGGGTGATGTCCTTGGCCAAGATGGTGAGGATGGAGAGGCAGGGTGAATTCAGGCGCTTTTCTGAAGGTAGAACCAACAGGACAATGGTACTAATTGGACGGGAGGGATGAAAAGAAGCAAAGAGCCAAAGGTAAGAATTTTGGTGGGTGGTGATGCCCTGAACCAAGCCAGCCCCTTGTTACTTCCAAATTGCTGAAATTCAGAAAGCGGAAAGGAGGCATTTCAGGGCTTGATTTCAGTTGCCCTGGCCCTCACTGGCCCTAGTCACTCTTCGTTTTGGCTCTCTCCTTCGCTTCCCCAATAGCACCTTTAATAGAACCCAGTGAACCTGAAGCCAAGCGCAGGAGAATTTCTCCTTCTGATGTGCCTTTCCCTACCCCTCTGCCTGATGGTAAGCATGTGGCTGTACCCAAGGAAACCAGCTCTATCTCAGCAGAAAGGCCAGGTGAGGCCCGAGCAGATGTCTCTTGGCATTATGGTAGACTGACACCTCCCCTTTCCCTGTACCATGGCTGGGGTCCATCCCCCAGCCCCTCATTCATTTCTCCATTCCTGGACATGAGAGAGAAACTGGCAGGACCTAGAGTGGGTGCTGGACTCCCCTCAGATTCAGGCTACAGCTCTATTTTTTCTTTTTGTTTTTGTTTTTGTTTGTTTTTGAAACAATGTCTTGCTCTGTTGCCCAGGCTGGAGTGCAGTGGCGTGATCACAGCTCACTGTAACCTCGAACTCCTGGGCTCAAGCAGTCCTTCCACCTAGACTTGCCAAAGTGCTGGGATTACAGGCATGAGCCACTGTGCCTGGCCTGCAGCTCTTGATGGGGCTCACATTTAATAAGTAAAACAGCTTCCCGGGTAGTAGGAGAACACCTGAGCGGTGGCTGGGAGCCACTGCACTGGTAAGCGGCATCCTAGCCTGGAAGGATGTGTGGTGAGGGGAAAGGCATTGGCAGAGGTGGCTTCTGGAGGAACCTGTCAGCAAACTGTGATTTACTTATCCCCATTTGTTCACCCATTGAATCCGATCCTCCTCTTGTCTACAGGGAGCCCTTAGTTCTCTTCTCTCGTCTTTTCCCATGGAGCTGTGGCCTTCTCATTCTCTTGTCACAGTGAGTGAGACTGGTCCCTTGAGCCTATCATGGGCTCTGTCTTCTTCCTGACCCCACCTGGGCTTTCCCTCTGCCTCCTCATCTCTCCTCCACCCACCCCACCTTCCCACTGGCTTTACGGGAGTCAGGTATCCTTCCCACGACCCTTCCTTTCTTATTTAACGGACATCAGCCACCTTTGAATAGCGTTTTAACCTTTCAAGTCATCAGCCTCATTGATCTTCAGTGCAGCAGAGGCTACACAGCATCGTGGTTAGAGTTCACATCTCAGCAAGGCACTTCACCTCACTCAACTCAGCTCCCCCATCTGTTAGATGCGAATTTTAATAGTACGAATACTTCACAGGGCAGTTGTGAGGATTAAATGAGTTAATGGATGTGAAAACCTTGATGCAGGGTTGACACATCATCACTGGTCAATATTCATTGGTTACTGTTGTTATGAGAAGGAGAAAGAGTAGCTGCGCCCTTCAGAGGGTTAAGGGTTTTCGTCGTAGCGGAGGAGGTGGAACATGGCATTTTGAAACCTAGCTTCTCACATGGCTAAGAAAATACCTTTCAAAATAGAGCAAGCAATCAGCTGGTCCTGACTGGAAGGCAGCTAGTCTGGGGAGGCTTCCTGTGTGAGGCTGAATGAGGTGTGTTTCTGTGTAACGTTGTAAGGAGGTCACAGTTGCAGCCTGGGTCAGAGGAAAGGCGACATGGGCTTAATAGAGGTGTTGCTCAGATGCTGTCTCTGTTGCTTGCTTTACCCTCTCCCTTAGTCTTGGCCCTGTCCAAACCCAGTGAATCTTATCCTTCTTGTCCGCAGGGAATTTGCCAAAGAGAGAGAGAGAGTGGAGAACCGAAGGGCTTTCATGAAGCTGCGGCGCCAGCAGCAGATTGAGCGGGAGCTGAATGGCTACCGGGCCTGGATAGACAAAGCAGGTAGGCCTGGGGGCTGCAGGAGGCTGGGGAGTGGGCTGCAGAGACATCAGGGCCGGCCCCTCACTCACAATGCCCTGATTCAAGGGGCAGTCTAGACAAGAGAAGAGACACTCTGGGTGTCTGCTGGGTGGCTCCTAAGGTGCCCTGCCCATCCCACCTTTTTCCTCTGGGGTCTAGCTGTCCCTCTGCCAAACTGCCCCATCTCCCAAACACCTTAAGGCAGGCATCTCATCAAGGGGAACTGAGTAAAAGAAATGTAACCCAATCCTGGAGCTGAGGCTGGGCTGCTGGCGTTTGATAACACTGTTTCTGAGCGATCCATCCAGCAGGTACTTCCTGAGTGCCTGTACTGTGTCAGACCCTGTCCCGAGTACTTGAGATACAGCAGCGAGCCAAATGGTCAGCCAGCTCACCAAAGCTCTTCTCTTGCAAAACTCCCTGGTTGTGGAGGTAGCAATAAACAAAATAACAAATGAGTGACTCATAAGACAATGATAAGGTGGTAAGTACGATGGGAAAACTGATCAAGGTAGGGTCATGGGGCATAGAATGTGCCGCGGTTTGAAATAGGAGGTCGGGGTGGGCCCATTGGTATGTAGACTTGAAGAGATGAAGGGGTGAGCCAGAGGAAGACCTGGAGAGGAGTATTTCAGTGCCAAGTACCTAACATGGGAGGGAGCCGGGGGTGCCCAAGAAGCAGAAGAGGGAAGGAATAGGGAGGAGTAACAGGAGACAGAGTGACGGCTATCACGGGGGGCTGTGGGTAGCAATCATATTTGACCTTATGGGCCATTGTCAGGGTTATGGGCTTTGCTCTGAGTGACGTAAGAACCACAGGAGTTTTGAGCCGAGGGCTGGCATGCTCTGACTTTAGACCATAAAGGAGCACGTGCTGGCTGCATTGAGAATAGACCATAGAAGGACGAGGCTAGAAGCAGGGGGAATCGTAGTGAAGCCATTGCCAGCACCCAGGGAGGAGATGGTGAAAACAGGTGTCTTCCTAAGTCTTGAGCTGTCATCCGTTCTCACCCTGTAGCTCAGCATTAGGAGTAGTTCTCAGCCACCTGCGAGAATAGGTCCAAACCTGTCATGATTTCATTAACCCACAGAGCCACCAGATTCAAGTTTGGCTGCGGTTTGGATGCTTATGAGGGGCATCCGTCACTCCCATTCTTGTCAGGAAAAGGGACGGATTTACTTTCTTTATTATTTTAGAGGTTGGATTGCATTGGTATTATATATCTTCATTTTCTTCCAGAGGAAATAGTGATTATTTTAAACAAAAAAATACACATAAGACAGTCAGTATCTTTTCTCTATTCCTAATAGAAAACATAGCACCAAAGTGAAGTCACAGGAAAAATTGGGAGTATGACTTAGTGCTTAGTTGCTTGAGCCTTACTCTGTAGGAGCTTGGAATGACGCTGAACTTACTTTGAACGCCAGCACACAAAAACCCTCTCTAAACTCTGCAGTCAACTTTGGTGATCTCCAAGGGCTGGGAGACTGCGTATATGATTGGCATCTGCACTCCCTTCAGCCTCTGGAAACATGAGCGATGTGTGTTGACTGTACCTGCATTTCGCCCTTCCTCCTCCAAGGCTGTTGTGTGGGGATGAAGCAGACAGGAATATCCCCTACCTCTTCCCAGAATGGTTAACTCAGGCTTGCCATGGGAGGGCGAGCCGATTTGCCTGCAGGCCAGGCAGGCAGCTTGATGGTCCCAGCTGTCCTTGGCTTCCTCGGCGGAGGAGCCATCTGACAGACCACTAAGAGAGCTGGCAGCAGACCCAAGAAGGAGCCCTCCCAGCCCTGGCCACCTACACAGGTCAGGCGGCACGGTATGCTGCTCTCTGGGGCTATGCCTTTCAAATACTTACAGAATTCCAAGGCTTCCCTTTCTTCCAGTTGGCAAAGCCAGCTCTCTCCTCCTTCTAAGAAAAAAGACGCGCTGCGACGTCAAAGTGTGCTTCCTGGCCCCTCCCTTTACAAATGGAGCGCGAGTGAATCAGAGACATATGGGTTACATTTCCCTGGAAAGACACTCAAGTTCTAAGCCGAACTTGGCAAAAGGCATGGGGTAGGGAGGAAGGGGGGTGGCTTCAGCACATCCAGAGCCCTGAGTGCTTCGCAGAGATCTCAGCAGCATCACACACCTTCCATCTGTCCTGGGGAGGTCCCCAGATCTGCCCACCCCAAAGCCCAGACAGTGTGCACAGCAAAAGTGACGTGCTGACGTAATTAAAGTTGCTATGAGGTATTTTAATAAGTACCTGATTTTAAACTGATAAGAACGGATACTACACTTGATCTTAGCCAAAAGGCCGAGAAGCCATCAAGTACCTGATTTTAAAATGATGCCCTCCAAACTTGTGGTATAAAATGACTTAAAAACCCTTATGTCTGCAGGAAGGAGCATCCTACCGATAACACTTAACCTGCTAACATAGCATTTTGCCAGAGGCTGTACTAAAAAAGAAAGCAAACATTTATGACTTGGTAATAACCGCCATCCTGTGAGTACCATCCCAGCCTTAAAATGTCCCCCTCCCTCGGAAATATATTGTATACTCTCCATTTTATCTGCAGCTGGAAGTATGGTAATGACTTTCACGGATCCTGTCCTTTTACTTGTTAAAAGTGTTTGAATTAAACCATTGTGTAGTAGGGTCTGCAGTAAGCTTTCCCCCAGCAGCTGGGATCTTAGGGAATGTTCACTGAGGCCTGCAGCTCCCTGGCCTATGATGGGTTGAGCTCAGAACTCATCCTATCACTCCTCACAGGGCATGCAGGATCCCATCAGATCCCTGTTTTGTTGGTGCACTTGGAGGGATGCTAGTGAGGTTTGGGCCAGCAAGGCTTAATAGAAAATATTACCCTTCAGATATGACACCTCGGTAGAGCATAGGACTGCTTCTGGGGGGCCAAGAGGGAAGAGCACAGGGGACCGTGTGGTGTCGTTATAGAACTCCAGCAAGCAAATCTATCATTCCAACCATCCTTCAGTTCTCTGACACCAGCTAGGTGTTCAACAACCAGCTAAATTCTAACACTAAATACTCTCTCAAATTAGCATGGACCCCTCAGGTTTAAGGCTCAGTTCCACAGGACTGCCCCCACTTTAGATGGCAGCCAAAAGTGGGGTTCCAGGCAATCAGCATATCTGCCTGGCTGACTACAAATCTGGGGATTCCCACACCACCCCCCCCCTCCCTCAACTTTTCACAGGTTCAGTAATTGGCTAGAATGACTGACAGAACTTTGGAAAAACCATACTGTATTAGAACGGCTACAACTCAGGAGCAGCCCAATAGAAGAGGTGATAGGGCAGGGAATGGGGGTGGGGACACAGAGCTTCATGTACTCTTTGGGAACACTACCCTCCCAACTCGTTGATATGTTTACCAACTCAGATGCTTCCTGAACCCCAACATTTAGGGGGGGTTATGGATATTTCATGACATAGGCATGCTCGATTAAATTATCAGCCGTTGAATTAAACTCATCTCTAGGGCCCCCTCCTCCCCAGAAGTGGGAGTAGGGGGAGGCTGACAGTTCTGGCCTCCAGTCCTGAGGCTGTTTGTTCTGGCCACAAGCTATCTCCTCGAAGTTATCCAGGGCCACTCTCTCCTCCATGAGTCATTTCATTAGCATACGAAGGACTGCCAGGAACCAGAGACAAAAACCAAATACTTATTTTTTTCATTATACCTTAGAGACAAATTCATGATGGGCCCAAGCCTCTCTGGCCGAAGCTCTGGTCAACCGAGACAGGATTGAGGCGGAGGGGACAGGAGGAAGCCCAGAAGCCCTGCTGCTGTCTCCAAAGACCTTTGAGCGTCCTCCTCTGACCCCTCCTCAGAGACATAGACCAAAGCCCAAAACATGGGCTCTGCTCCTGGCTGAGGGTGTAGATGTTATGACCAGTGGCCACTGGCAAGAGGAGCTAAGCAAGCGGTTGTTGCTAGAAGTTCAGGGAGTTAGGAAAGACGGGAAGCTGGGTGGAATTAAAAACAGAAATGGACATTTTTCATTCCTATCAACTTGGGGGATTTAGCCTCTTCTCCTCCTCTCACAGGTATCCTCCTGAATAGAGGTAGTAGACACAGAGCTGACTGTTACCGGCTCCCCCCAAGCCTCCCCTACCTGAGGCTTCCTTTCTATTCTCGGGAGCGCTCTGTGTACCCCGTGACACCCGCTTTCTTTCTGAAGCTGGTGGCTATGACAGGCTCTGAACTCTGCTCTCTCTCTGTTGCCCGGAGCTGGAGCTGTCCCTGAGGGATTTTCGTCTTGCAGAATAATTTGGCGTTTACAGATAATTTACCAAAGCATTTGTTTCCATATAGAGGAAGTCATGCTCGCTGAAGAAAATAAAAATACTGGAACATCCGCCTTAGAAGGTAAGGAAATGCTCTGATGCCTTATTCTGCTTGCATCTGTCCCCCTCTTAGGCGATGGCAATCTCTCTTGATCAAAAGGGGAGAAAGAACAGAGGGTGCTCTGGGATTTGAAATGAGAGTCCTTCTGTCATAAAATCCCTCATGCTTTAAAATGAAGGGAATTGAGTCACAGATTTAAATGCCTTTTAAAGTGATGAAAATGAAACTCAAGAGTTGCTTTGTTCCAAGGCGTGTGATTGATACTGAGCAAGAGAAAGGCCATCCTACAACCAGTGCTATCTAAAGGGACCTTCTCATAAAATGTGTGGGGATCACCTGGAGACTACTTTCATTACCAAGGAGGTGGCATTGTAGTTGAAGAGCCAGGGCAGATGGACACGGAGGGCCTGTTTACCTCCTGCAGTTAGACAGGCTCCAGCATCGCTTTCAGAGCCCTTGTTTCAGGAGCCCTGGTGAGCACAGCATTTGTGGTCCTGTAGACATCCTTGATTTCTGTGACCCGGCTCAGGTATTAAAGGCAGATGCCTGTGTCACAGGGACCTCACAAAAGGCCTCTTGTCTGCAGTCCTCAAATTTTATCTAGAATGGTCTAGGAGTATTTGTGGCCTCTCACTGGCCTTCCCTTTCCCTGGCGTAGTGCTTCGAAGGGCAACCATCAAAAGGAGCCGGACAGAGGCCATGACCCGAGACTCCAGTGATGAGCACTGTGTTGATATCTCCTCTGTGGGTGAGTGGGTCCAGTTGGATCTTTTACCTCTCTGAGTCTCCCATGAAAAGGAATATCCTGCCTTTGAGAAGCACCACAAGGAGGGAAAGAATCCAAAGAGTTTGGAATTTAGGAATGCAATTAAGGAAGAGGGCAGAAATCTAATCTAGACTGCCAAAAAAAAAAAAAAAGAAAAAAGAAAAAAAAAAAAAAGAAAAAAAGACCACGGGATGCTGTTCCCATGAAACATGGGGTTCATGGGGTTTAGGGCTAAGAATCCAAACCAGTGTTTTCAGGTGTGGCAGATGTATTCCATTTGCAGATCCAACCCAGTGTTTTCAGGTGTGGCAGATGTATTCCATTTGCAGAGGTACCCGCCCCGCCTTCTCCTGGGTGTGATGATGAGAATCCACTTTGGGACATTGTTTGAAGCATTCTGAGGAACTGTGGCTTCCAGGGACCCAGATGTGAGATCTTGAAGCCATGTGCTTAACCGCAGCGGCCCCCACCTACTTCCATCGTGTGCAATTGCAACTCAGTCTGATTGGCAATTCTTTAACGTGACGTGTTCCACCTCAGGTTCTCCTAGAGATTGTGGCCGATGGCAGGTTTTTCCTCCCCAGACAAAGGGACAGGTCTTGTTCCATCCTGGAAAGCAGAAGAGACTTACAAAGCTCATTGCTCTTTTGTGCTGCCAGTGGTAGAAATATCACCAATGCAGCAGCAAGATTCCGGTGTTTGAAGCATATTTAAAAGGAAAGGGCAAGAGAGAAGCCTAATCTGTTGCAAACATAAACACAATCCTATTAAGAGTCAAGACACTGGTGTCCTGCCTGGGGACTCCTTATGTTCCCTAGGACTGAGAGTGCCCAGAGAGGAAAAACAGGGTCACTGCCTGCAGAAACTACGGAGCCCACAAGATGGGGATTCCCCAGATGTGATCCCCAGACCGCAATGTGGCGGTCACCTTCCCCCAGGACTAGAGCAGCCTGTCTTGTCCTTCGAATGCTCCCTGACCGTGGAGGGTGACCACAGGATACTTTGCAGCCTCATTCTCCCTCCTTCCTTCTCTCCCTTAGGCACACCCCTGGCTCGAGCCAGTATCAAAAGTGCAAAGGTAGACGGGGTCTCTTATTTCCGGCACAAGGAAAGGCTCCTGCGCATCTCCATTCGCCACATGGTTAAATCCCAGGTGTTTTACTGGATTGTGCTGAGCCTTGTGGCCCTCAACACTGCCTGTGTGGCCATCGTCCATCACAACCAGCCCCAGTGGCTCACCCACCTCCTCTGTAAGTAAAGCCTCTCTCTAAAGCCTCCTCTGCTGGCCCGCATGTGGGGCAGCTTGATGTGTGTCTGAACATAGGAGAGCAGAGCGCCCTGTTAGGAGGGGTTCTGCCTCTTTGCACTGTGAGGGAGGCCACATCGTCCTCAAGCGGGGCTGGAGTATCTCGTGACTGCTTCCAGCTTTCATTCTTTAAGTGAACAGATCGTTGTTGATGAATCAACAAGATAGCATAAGTTACTCCTTTTGGGACCATAAAGCCTTCACTTTCTTTCTTAAGGAGGCTCAGTGATCGGGAGTTTTGATCATGGAAATGGTGGGCAGGAAGTTCTCAAGGCGATGGAGATGTCAAATAGACCAAAAGAAGAGCTTCTAGGTCAGCTCTGGATTAGACTGCCACTGGGCGAGAGTGAGGGTCAGGGGCCTGTCCCTGCTGGGGGTGTGGGGAGAAATCCAGCTCTTTCATCAAAGACACAGTAAGTCCTGTCTTTCTCCTCTGAGGGCTCTCAGCCATATAAAGGCCAGTGACAGGAGAGCAATATGGCTCTCAGCCATATAAAGGCCATTGAAAGAGAGCAATGCTGATTTGTTGAGCGTGCCTGGGACTCAGCCTGGGTCAGAGGGTACTCAGACATCATTAGGCTCTGCCCAGCCCTGGCCTGACATGGCCACTGAGCATCCTGACCACGCGTTGCTGCGGGCTCTTCTGTAGGCAGGTGTGCTAGCTGAGGGGTGCACGAGCCCACCCCACACGTGGAACTAATGCTCTCCTTTTAATACTTCCAGACTATGCAGAATTTCTGTTTCTGGGACTCTTCCTTTTGGAGATGTCCCTGAAGATGTATGGCATGGGACCTCGCCTTTATTTTCACTCTTCATTCAACTGCTTTGATTTTGGGGTAAGTCCTCGAAGGCCTGCTCGTGCTTATGCTTTGTGCTGATAGGCCCTGGTTTTAGATAAGCAGCTTGCTCCTTACTCAGCAGGAGGCATTGAAATCAGAATATATACAAGCAGAATAGATAAGATTAGCTAAAGGGAATTCAGAAGTCAGTGAATCCTTCCCACGCAAGGGTTGATTGGTTTGTTTTTCTAAGCTCTTTGATTGTTAATATTTTTATTAAAATGTAACACATGAATTATAGAGGGTACACTTAAGTGTACAGCCCCATGAGAGTTTACAAAGCTACCCATAGCCAGAGTTTTGAACTACTTATGATCTTGGGGGAAGCCTGAGAAGGACAAAGGACTTGATTCTAGAGGTGGTTCCATAGGAAAGAGAAGCTTATATATTTGTTCTTCTATTTCCATTTAAAATTGGGATAATTATCTAGATAGACCTCGTACAAACATACACACATACCCTTATATTAGCACGTCCCCACATAGAATATCTCAGCTAGCTGTTTCTTTTCTACATAGTATGGATATCTAAATGTATATATTATGCTAACACTTAAAGGTGCTTTCACATACCTTTTTTTTTTTTTTTTTTTTTTGGTCCCCTGCTGCTTACAGGAGTCCTATGAACTATATTACATTTCAGGAGTTAGTCTTCCCACTTAAACTAGAATAAACAGAAGCTATCGTGACCAAGTTCGTATACCCACTTAGCAGTGGAACCGGGTCGCAGAACTTTGGGCTCCTGAACCACTTATCTTTCTGCCAATCCCACTACTTTTTCTGCCAAAGCTTCAGTTAGTTAGGTGCTAAAGATTTTGAGCACTTGCTAATCCACATTTTAACTTGGAACATATGGTTCTGAGTATGGGCAATTTTCAGGCATAACAGCTAGTGAGAGATCACTTTAACCTTAGTTTCTTTGCGTCCATACCTTTCAGCATTGCTGTCGGGATTAATATTATTTTTCCTAGCATAATATCTAGAACACAGTGGACATTCGATAAATATATAATTAAAACAAAAGGAAATTGAAATGTTCATCTGAAATGGCTGTGTCTTATAGCAATCAGATCCTCCATCACTGTGAACTGTCACATTGAAGGATGCAAGACCTCAAATGACTGAAAGATATTTATTAAGGACCGACATGTTCTTGTTAGCACTGGATTTTAGGATGATGAGAGAATGCAGACCTCTAAAATTTCTATGCTGAGATGCAACTTGTACTAATTCAAATTAGTTTCGGTGGCTTGAGTACCACTCCTTTGTCAGTTTGTTCAAGGGGTTGTAGTGCCAGAGCAGCAGAAGCAGCAACTGGTTGTTGCAGTTTTCACCAAGGACAGGAGTCAGAAAGCCAATCTACAGTACAAAGTATCAAAGTTAGGAAGGGGATTGGAGAGCAATGGGAGCGAGGTGGCAGCTGCCCACATAGGAAGTTCCACTGAAGGTAGGGCTGGAGGGAGAGGAGAGTTGTTATTTCCCCATCCCCCGCTGAGAGCTGTTGATTGTGTGCTGGGTGCTAGAATGCCCCCTCTCCTCCTTCTCTGCCCTCCTCTCTTCCTTCCTCCTCCTCTCACTGTGGCTGGCATTGCTTCTCTAGGTCACAGTTGGCAGTATCTTTGAAGTGGTCTGGGCAATCTTCAGACCTGGTACATCTTTTGGAATCAGTGTCTTGCGAGCCCTCCGGCTTCTAAGAATATTTAAAATAACCAAGTAAGTGATCAGAATTTGGACTTTTCCCAATGACTTTGAGAGTAGACCCTTCTTTCTGACTTAAATTTTCTTCCATCTCCTCTTTCCCCCTTGGAGGGAAGTATCCCTTCCCTGCCCACCCCTTCTCTATTCTTCAGCTCTTCCTTCTCCAAAGATTAAACCAACAATATCTCTGATGCCACATTCCCAAGGGGAGCAATAGCTTGCTGCCCTCTCTGCTTCCTACAAATATACAAATGCAGCTTATTTCGTAGACTACAAGGCAGATGCTGAGCCGGGCTTGCGGGGGTGACTTGGTATGCAGCGTTCACAGCTGTCACATTGTCTGGGTTTTGTAGGTATTGGGCTTCCCTACGGAATTTGGTGGTCTCCTTGATGAGCTCGATGAAGTCTATCATCAGTTTACTTTTCCTCCTCTTCCTCTTCATCGTTGTCTTTGCTCTCCTGGGAATGCAGTTATTTGGAGGCAGGTAAGTGCTCAGAAGCTTTCCATCCAAAAGAGGCTCAAAACGCAGTCATAGCCTGTGTTGGGCTAGGGTCATTAACTCCGTCCACCATGTTACTACTATCTTGTCTGCCCTTGCCCATGGCCTGAACTGACCACTGAGTGAGTGTGTATGTGGAGTAAACTTCTCCATTTTATTCCTTTCATGCTGTAAAGGGTTCTCGTTCTGGGGACCACTGTCTTTGGTGCTGTCCCTGAAATGTGCAGCATGGGCAGCCCAACCCCAGTCTTACTCCCCACACCCTTCAGAGTGCATAGTTAGTTCATCAATAGTGGAACTGTTACAGTCTCTGTAAGTTATGTGGAACTGGGAAAAAGTAGGGAAGAAGGGGGTTGTGGAAGAATGGAGAAAAGAAAAAACTATGATCTTGGGAATGAAAAACTTGGTATGTGAGATTTTCATTCCATTCTTTTCTCCATTTTATTTTTCAGGTTTAACTTTAATGATGGGACTCCTTCAGCAAACTTTGACACCTTCCCTGCAGCCATCATGACCGTGTTCCAGGTATGAGGCCGGCTGACGGGTCAGAAGTGCTGTGTGAGGTCCCTTGGACTGTGTGAGTGCTGGGAGGATTCGGATATCCGCACCAGGCTCCTCCCAGGGGATGAGGCAGTCCTTCCAGTTCAGCAGTCATTACTACAGTAATCCCTAGAACTTCTGTGGCTTTGTTCCTGCCAATAATAAGAGAGCTCTTTTGGGACCACCTCATCATCCTCCCACACCTGTGAGTTTGCAGGAGACACTGAGTCTGAGACATTCAGCCAAGAATCACATTTGTGGTTTTCTGAAATCTGGGGGCATCTTCTACCTCATTTAAGGAGGTATCCATCAAATGGTGTTTATTTAACAAGGTTTCTTTTCACCCTCACTTCCCCCAAAACTCAACTGTTTAAATCATGGTGAAAACTCAAAATCAATAGTGTCTTAGGCCTAAAGAAAAATTCTGTTTGGCCAGAATCTGAGGTTGGACCACAACCCAAGTTTCCTGAACTGCAGCCCGCAAGGCTCTTTCTTTTTCTTTCTTTCTTCTTCTTCTTTTTTTTTTTTTTTTTTTTTGAGACGGAATTTCGCTCTTGTTACCCAGGCTGGAGTGCAATGGCGCGATCTCGGCTCACCGCAACCTCCGCCTCCTGGGTTCAGGCAATTCTCCTGCCTCAGCCTCCTGAGTAGCTGGGATTACAGGCATGCGCCACCATGCCCAGCTAATTTTTTGTATTTTTGGTAGAGACAGGGTTTCACCATGTTGACCAGGATGGTCTCGATCTCTTGACCTCGTGATCCACCCACCTCGGCCTCCCAAAGTGCTGGGATTACAGGCTTGAGCCACCGTGCCCGGCAGCTCTTTCTAATCATGTATCTGGGCAGCTCTGAGGACAGTTAGATAATGACCAGACCACCTGATCTGTGTGATTTCCACAAGGACCTTGCAAAGCTGGAGGTAGGAGACACTCTGCAGTTGGAGGAACAGAACCTTTCCCTTTGATGCTCTCCTTCCGTTTTTAATGCCTAAAATTGTCTTCTATATCAAAAGAAAGTTTAGGATTATTTATAGGAATTACTAATTTTTTTTTTTTTTTGAGACAGAGTTTCACTCTTGTTACCCAGGCTGGAAAGCAATGGCGCGATCTCGGCTCACTGCAACCTCCGCCTCCTGGGTTCAGGCAATTCTCCTGCCTCAGCCTCCTGAGTAGCTGGGATTACAGGCACGCGCCACCATGCCCAGCTAATTTTTTGTATTTTTAGTAGAGACGGGGTTTCACCATGTTGACCAGGATGGTCTCGGTCTCTTGACCTCGTGATCCACCTGCCTTGGCCTCCCAAAGTGCTGGGATTATAGATATGAGCCACCGCGCCTGGCCAGGAATTACTATTTTTTTTATAACTCCCTGGCAGGACGGTCAAGCAAGGGGATAGATGCAAATAGACCTAGGCCCAGAATTGGCCCTTGGTATTGGCCCCATTTTCTCCACCAGCCCCGGTTTCTGATGTGCCTGTCATTTGCTTTGTGTAGATCCTGACCGGTGAGGACTGGAATGAGGTGATGTACAATGGGATCCGCTCCCAGGGCGGGGTCAGCTCAGGCATGTGGTCTGCCATTTACTTCATTGTGCTCACCTTGTTTGGCAACTGTATCCTTTTCGAGATGTACCTCCTCCAGCTGCCCGCCTTCCTGGACCAGCATTTGAGGAGGTATTGGTGGTGGTGGTGCTAGAGCGTGGGTTGATGGGGCAGGGGTGTGGACATTGTTTGTTGTACTAAAGTAAATCAGGATCCTGATCTGAAGGAATTTGTGTACCAGTTGGGTCAATAATACAAACATAAGATAGAGTATTATCCAAATCTGTCGTGTACACGAATAATAACACAGGAGGCTGTTACATTGAATGGTTGGAGGTACTATGAGCTGGTGAACATTAGAGAAGGCAGAGATCACTGTAGGCTGAAATCGCAGGCACATTGTAGCACTAATGATTTAATTACATGCTAGTGTCGAACAGAGCCTGCCACATAGTGAGATCTCAAAAATGACTGTTAGGATTAATGCTATTATTGCGAATTATAGCAAATATTTATTGTCTTTGTGCTGCATGTGAGACATTAAACTAAGTGCTTTATAGCCAGTGTTTCATCTAATCCCTATAAGACAAAGAAAATATATCTCAGTTAAGTAAAATAACTACTGAATTGTAAAGGGAGACTAAAGACCAGTTCCATCTAACTCCAGTACCCCTATCCGATCACAAGTTCTAGACCAGGAGATTTTGGTTTTAATTCCAGCAACTCTGTGTATCAGTTGTGTGGCTTTGGGAAAGTTACTTAATCACTCTGAGCTTCTATTTTTCACAACCGAAAGGAGAATAATAATATTTATTTCCTTTGTTAGTGGTGAATACCAAATGAGATAATTTATTTGCATGTAATTCATTACAGACTTTATACAACTGTTAGATGCTTTTGGGGAGTGGGGTTTGCTGTGAATTTGGATTGGTAGAACAAAAAGGGAAAGCCATGGGATGTAGGTGTACTTTTGCATTTTTCATAGTTTCATAGAGAAGACGGGCTCTTTTACATTTTCGGCTCTGAAAACTTCTAGAGGTTGGATCAGACTAGAAGCACAATATGAGAAACTCATGAAAAGAGTGGAAGGCAGTGAGTCACAGATGTGGAAGCTCTGCGCGTCCCAATGGCATCGTGATTTTCCTGATGTTTTGAGGGTTGTCAGAGCTGGGCTTCGATGCTAGGACAGTTCCATGATCCACAACACCTAGGCTTTGAAGACAGTTGGAAATTGAGATTTCAGCGGCTAGAGTATGGCATAGGAGTGGACTTCAGAGTGAGTCATGTCTGCTGTGTGACATTTTGTTAAATGAATTGTGGAACCCTTCAGGACCCTCACAAGAAGAATGCGAGAAGTTAGCATCTCATTTTGGGGAGATGCTCAGTAACAGGAGCTGTGGAATCTCACTTTGTTTTGTATTTAAGGACAGAATAGTGGATGCTCATTGGTGTAGGTAAGGTTCAATTCCAGCCTCCTACACTGAGCTCCCTACACATCTCACTCAGCGATTCTCTTAGTTGGTATTGCTATGGGTAAAGGCCACAGCTGTCTAAAGACCGTTTGAATGTGGCTGAACAAACTCAAAGTGCTTTTTCTTTCTGAGTGTTCCCTTACTCGTCAACAATCAACACAGAAGACTTCTGTGACCAAATGCATGTTTTGTTTTTTTACCCACCCACAAGCAAGCAGTCCTGCAGCGGATACTAGTTGGTGTCCTCTAATCAATTTTGATGCTGTCTACCTGGAGATTGCATCAGACCCCATGGGTTGAGTGCTCCATCCCCTGCCTTCTGATGACAGTTGCATGCCTCAGGTGACTTTGCCTGTGCTTCCGACCCATAGGCTATAATTCAGGGTTCCGACAAACCCCTTCCTAGGCTTGGTTAATTTGCTAGAGTGGCTCACAGAACCCAGGGAAAAACATTTACTGGTTTATTATAAAGGATATTACAAAGGATACAGTTGAAGAGAGGGAGAAGGAAAGGCATGTTGGATAGGCACGGAGCTCTCATGCCCTCTCGAGAGTGCCAGTCTCTAGGAACTGCCACATGTTCAGCTATACAGAAGCTTTCTGAGCCCTGTCCTTTTGGATTTTAACGGAGTCTTCATTACATAGGCCTGGTTAATTAATCCTTTGGCCATTGATGATCAACTTAACCTTCGGCCTCTCTCCTCTCCCTAGAGATTGGGGGGTTAGGGCTGAAAGTTCCAACCCTCTAACCTTGCCTTGGTTTGCTGACCAGCCCCCATGCAGAAGCTACCTACCAGATAACACTTTGGAGTTTCTAAGGATTTTAAGAGTTGTATGCCAGGAAACACAGTTAAAGACCAAATAATACTTTTTCACAGTATCTGAATTCTACTCACCCCATCTGGCCCTGAGGTGGTTTAATTCAGGCATTTCTTTATCCTGGGTAAAAAGATGATCTGCAGAAGGAGGGAAGACATATCCTTTCTCCTTTCAGCAGAGTTGCACAACCTCTCCCTCTCTGTTCCCACAGCCCCTGCTTAAGTGACTCTTCAGGGTAGCTTCTGTTCCTGTTAGTGTCCCAGGCAGGAAAGATCATTAGGTGGCCTCTCAGCCTTGCTGAAGACCTTTGCTTTTCGTATTTGTCCATCCTTAATTCATCACCCCAGACACGCTACTGAATGTGTTCTTGGCTATCGCTGTGGATAATCTGGCCAATGCCCAGGAGCTGACCAAGGTAAGCATTGTTCTCTAGGGATCTGATGTTTCTCTAATGCCATTGGGTACCCTCCAGCTTTTGGAACCCTCTCCAAAAGTCTACATTGTCTGACTCAGGCCTGCCAGGAAGGACCTTTCTGGAAACTTCTGGATGGTTGGATAACCATAGGCCCCTGAAGGAAGCCTAGTTCACTTGTATTGAGTTTGGTGAGCCTCATTCTAGCCTGGAGGCCTCAAGAAACACAGAAAATAACATCTTAATTTCTATGATCCCTCAAAGGGGTCCTTTCCAGGATTATCGTGGACAGTCAAGAACTTTCTAGAGCCCTGGTTTTCACTTCCATCTCTGCTACTGCAGTCTATGCCACTGTGACCCAGATCACATGACTTAACCCTCTGGGTTTCGGTGGGAGAGAGGTCACGGCTGTCACAGTTCCCAGGCTACGGCTGCTGGATTATTCCAGTGGCCATGGTCATTTTGGGGAAATTTCAATGAAGCCAGATACTAAATTTCTCATAAAATGGCTCCTTCCTTTTCTGATTAACTTCCCCAGTCTGGGGAGGCAACATTAACCGCAGTGGGATGATCTGCAGAGATGAGTAAAAACCCTTCTCTCCATAGAGAGGGCCGATGTGGTTTTGGGCAGAGGTGCATAGCATCTGGTGTCATTTCCGAGCTTCTTCCAATGCATTCTGTGATGTTATTTGTACATCCTTGAGGGTCTTTGTATCTGCATATATGGTAGGAAAAATACCAGCTTTAGTAGCTGAGAAACTGGGTCTGAGTCCCACGCCTGCATTGGCTGTGGTGGCTTGGATTGGACTCCTGATCTCCATTAGCATCAGTTTCCTCACGTGTGAGACGGGAACGCTGTACCCACATCGTATACCTCACAGGTTTACTGTGAGGATCAAGTGAAGTAATGCCTGTGAAAAACCATAGCATGCTCTGAAGATGGATGTGCTATTATCAGCTCTAGTCATTTTACCTGAGCTGGTTTTCCCTGGGTTCATCACATAGAGGGGACACTTGTAGGAATCATGCTGACGGGGTGAGATCTCTGCCTGAGCACCCACTTAGCTTGCAGGTAAGACACGGCAGTGGGGCACTCAGCACTTTACTCGGCAGGCTTCTTGCCTGGAAGCCCCCTGCTCTATCGCTTCCAGACATTGTAGGACATCTGAGAAGTGTCAGCTCCTGCCACTGACCTCCACAGTCATAACCGGCCCTACTGAGGGCTAGGGGTTGGAGTAGACTTCTCCTGATGCTCCTGGGCAGCCTGTGGATGGCTCCAGGATGGAGACAAGGGTTACCAGCCACAGTGGAACTGTGAGGCTGCTGTCTCCCAAGAGGCCTGGCCTCTGGCCATCATAGGTCTCCCAGCCAACTTAACATCCCGCTGCCTTGTTCATCCTCTTCCTGTGTCTTCCTCACTTCACTTGGTATTCAGAACTCCTTCTTAGGAGAGCCACGGGAAGCTACTCTCCTTCCTGGGGTTCCCAGGCAAAGCCGTCTCTGCTTTGTGTCTAGGATGAACAGGAGGAAGAAGAGGCCTTCAACCAGAAACATGCACTGCAGAAGGCCAAGGAGGTCAGCCCGATGTCTGCACCCAACATGCCTTCGATCGAGTGAGTCAGCTGCCCCCCCTCACTGATACCTGAGCTCCTGTGCTAACAGCCAATTCATCACCTCACAAAACTATTGGTTATAGGAGTGCACCTGTTCCATGCCGGGAACTGTTCCTGAGAATACAGCAGTGAGCAAGACAGGATCTGTTCTCATGGAACTGTTATCCCAGCCACTGAGATAGATAATAAACACACACATCATTTCAGATAGTGACAGGTGCTACACCTAAATGAAGCAGGGTCCTATGGCAGAGAAGGGCAGGAGCTGGCTGGGAGCAGCCTATGTCAAGCCAGAAGAGATTCACTCAGGAGGTGCTGTTTATAGCAGAGACCCAAATGTGTGGATGACGGTCATGTGACATTTTAAAGGCAGAGTGTTCCCCAGTGAGGTCCAGCCTGGCTGATGTGTAATTAATGAGGAGAAACAGAGACAAGGCCAGGGAGGGGGCAGGGGCCAACTCTGAGGTCCCGAAAGTCCAAGTGGAAGAGTTTAGCTTTTATTCTAGCTGAAATTACAGGAGGACTTCGAGTGGAAGGGTGAATAGGATGTGATTGACACTTTTAAAAAGGCCACTCTGTTCTATGGAGCAAAATGGGCTGTAGGGGCCAGAGTGGAGGCAGGGAAAGAGTTGGCTCTCAGAGTAAAGTAGGTGAGAGGGGATGGGTTTAGACTAGGGTGGGGAAAATGGAGGAGATGAGGAGTAATCCCACTCACTCTGTAGTTGGGAGAGAGAGCCAATAGGATGATGGAGTAAATGTGACAGGGGTGAGGATGAATAAAAGGGAAGAAACAAAAATTGATCGCAGGTTTGAGGCTTTTGAGGATTAAGCAATAGGTTGGAGGGTGGTGGTAGTTACTGGATCCCTGGAAACTGGTGGAAATCTAAAGTTCATTTTGAGATACTTCTAAGGCATCCAAGCGTTGAGTACGCTCTTGGTTACTGCACCTGGAGCAAAGAAAAGTCAGAATTAAAACAATGATTTGCGGGAGGTGATTTGCTTTTAGATGGTATTTAAGCCGTCAGTGTGGGTCAGATGACCCAGAGACCCAAGTGCTGAGGACAGTGGCTGGCAGTGCTCCTCCTGCTTAAGAGGAAAAACAAGCCCAGGAGACCAAGGGAGTGCGAACAGGAAGCAGGAGAAAGAACAGGACGCACAGTGTGCTGGAAACCTGTGAAGGAAAACCGCTGGAAGGAGGAGTGGGTGCCGGTGCTGCGTATTGTAGAAAGATCACATACGATGAGGAACAGAAAAGGGACCATTCCATATGGAAAAATGAAAGCTGTTAGTGACCTTACAGGAGCCGTTTCAGTGGCCAGGTTGGAACAGAACCCAGTTGAAGTGGACTAGGGAGAGAACAGGAGATGATAAAGGACAGCGGTGAATCCATTCCTTCAGGGATCCAGCCTGGACCTGTGGTGGAGCTACAGGCAGGCGACGTGGGCCCTGTGTGGCCTAGTCTCTGCGTGGTGACAGGGGGAGGTGTTGGAGGAGAGACTGGGAAGTGACTGTGGAAGCACATAGCTCCTGCTTTTGCTTCTGGGCCTGCATGAGGACTGTGTGCGTGGTCAGTGAGTGCTGGGGCATCTGTGGGAGGGTCTGAGACCCCCAGGAGGTAGGAATCTATCCTGGCAATGACCCTGCCATTGTTAGTCGAAGCTAGTAAGGGAGGAGCCCTTGGTTAGCAAGAGCTTGGGTGAAGGGCTCCCAGGCAGCCTCTTCCTTGCCTTGTGTGGCATGCCAGGGTCGTGGCAGGGGACCTCCCTCCCTGCACGGCCATCATCTTGCCTTTGCCTTTTGAAACTCGAGGCCTGGCCCCTAGATCCCTCTTCTGTGAGTCAGAGAGAAAAATTCCCTTCCTAATTGTTAAAAATTGATAGGGAAATGCCAAAGATTGATAGGGACTATTCCTCTCTGGAACTTTCTCTGGGTCTTGAGTAATTTCTACTCCACCTTCCTTGAACTCATGAGTTTGGGTTAAAAACACATACACACAGGTATCCAAAAATGTGGATGGGTAGGACTGGCTGTCACTTAGGAGTGGGTGGTTCTATTTACTGAGATGAAGAAGCCTGGGGGAGAAGTGGGTTTAGAGAGATGTGAGTTGGGACGATGCTTGGCCCAGAGTAGAAACTCACTATTTCTGGAATGAAAGAATGAATGAAATGTGGGTAGGCACAGGGCCGTGGGAATGGAGCAGAGTGTACATCAGGGCACTGCAAGGTGGAAGGAGGTGATGCAAACATCCAAGACCAGCAGAGACCCGGGCTTTGGTGCTGTATGTGTGCTGCTGGTGTGGAGCCACCTCCGGGTGTGTGTGCCCTGCTTAGCCGTGTGCACTCTGCTCAGGTATGTGTACCCTGCGGAGATGTGTGTGCCCTGCAAAGATGTGTACACCTGTGTATACTTTGCCCAGGTGTATGCGCCCTGCACAGGTGTGTCTACATTGCTCTGATGTGTGTGTCCTATATAGGTGTGTATCCTCTGCGCAGGTGTGTGGGCCCTGCACAGGTGTGTGTGCTCTGCACACATATGTGTACACTGCTCAGGTGTGTGTGCACTTTGCTCATGTGTGTGTGCCCTGCTCAGCTGTGTATGCCCTGCACCGATGTGTGTACACTGCTAAGATGTATGTGCCCTGCTCAAGTGTGTGTATACGGCTCAAGTGTGTGCCCTGCTCAAGTGTGTGTATACTGCTCAGGTGTGTGCCCTGCTCAAGTGTGTGTATATGGCTCAGGTGTGTGCCCTGCTCAGGTGTGTGTATACTGCTCAGGTGTGTGTGCCCTGCTCGTGTGTGTACACTGCTGAGGTGTGTGTGCATTTTGCTTGGGTGTGTGCGTCCTGCTCAGCTGTGTGTGCCCTGCACAGATGTGTTTATATTGCTCAGGTGTGTATGCATTTGCTAGGGTGTGTTTCCACTTCTCAAGTGTATGTGCCCTGCTCAGGTGTGTGTGCCTTGCACCGGTGTGTGTGCATCGCTCAGGTGAATATGCCCTGCTCAGGTGTGTGTGCCCTGCACTGGTGTGCATACACTGCTCAGGTGTGTGTGCCCTGCACTGGTGTGTGCACATTGCTCAGGTGTGTGTGCCCTGCACTGGTGTGCATACACTGCTCAGGTGTGTGTGCCCTGCACTGGTGTGTGCACATTGCTCAGGTGTGTGTGCCCTGCACTGGTGTGCGTACACTGCTCAGGTGTGTGTGCCTTGCTCAGGTGTTCATGCCCTGCTTGGGTGTTGAGGGCAAACTGCTGATTTGTGGACTACACTTTAAGTGCAAACGTGACTGTCCATGGAGAAACACAGAAGGAGCACTGTTAAACACCAAAGTGCCTGAGTGCTAGTTGTATTTCTGTCACTAATATACTCCATGACCTCAGAGAGACAAGCACTCCGATCCCAGAACCTCTATTTCTCCATCTTTGAAATGAGAAGAATGCCACCTGCCCTTCCTATCCACAAGGTTATTGTGGGGTGTTCACAAGGTCGCATTCGTACGAGTTGGAGACATGCGGATGCTTCTCTGTGTGATTTCAGGTATGAATGTAAGTTTGAATCTGTGCATGTGTGAGTAGAGAGGTGAATGCCCGTGTGTGTGTGTGTGTGTGTGTGAGAGAGAGAGAGAAAGAATCCACGTATGTACACTCTGACACACATGCTTCTGGATAGCTGGTATTTGAATATTTGAGAAGTTGCAAATAGATGGTGTGATGTGCTTTTGCTAGCAGGTGTGCATGCTGCCCGTCTAGAACGTATGCTTCTACTTCTGTATGCACCCATGCTTCTCAGCACTTCCGCCCCCACCTGTGCCTTGTTGCACTGTCGGCCGCCGATGCTGAGGGATGTATTCAGTTGAGGAGCTCACAGGCTTCTCCACACCGACGTCTGCATCCGTGGGCGCTCCTGGGCAGCCACACACATGTGCACGGTGCATCTTCCAGACACCCAGAGTGAGCCTCAGACTAGCTGCCTCTGCTCCCTCACCCCACCCTATGTGGGGCTCCTCTGCAGACATGTGAGAGGTGACAGTTGAGTGGGATTAATTTGCCTAGCATGTTTTTCGTGGTTGGGCATCAGCTTTATCAGGAGAGAGCAGCATTTGCCAACCTCCCAGGTCCAAGCAGGGCCCATTGGGCTGGACTGAGTTCATCAGGCCAGTAACTGGGGCAGGCTCGCTGCAAGGATAGCCCAGATGTGCTGTCCTCTACCTGAGCATTGACCCTATGCTGACAGCTTATTTTCCAGGTGTCCTGTCTGCTTTTGCGGGCACAGCCCATACGTTACCACTCGAACGAACGTGTGTTTGAAAAAAACACAACACGCACATGGAAGAGAGTTTTCTCTGTACGAGGCTGAGAAGGTCAATACTGTGCTCTGCCCAGCTGAACATAGAACAGGGCGTATGGCCAGGGCCTCTGCGTTGCTCAGATGCAGAGGTCACTGCTCCCATCCTGGAGTCCATGGATGGTGACCTACGGAAAGATGGCACTGCCTCTGACCATGGACCACTTCGTAGCCTTGACATCGTGCATGGCAGAGCATTTGCTCCCCTGCATGTTAGTGCAGCTGGGTCAGGGTCCGCTATGGGAGTGATGAGCTCTGGGGAGCCACACCGGGTGAATGTGCTATGCTAGCCCTAGAAATGACTGCGGGGAGGGGAAGAAAACGACTCAGCAGCATCTACAGGATTTCCACAATAGGAATCTGAAGGATGTGTAGGCGGAAGTGTGCGTGCCTGTGGGGCATGATGTTTGAGCATCTGGAGCTGTGTATCCTATGAAATGCCATAGCCTTTGTGCCTGTGCATGTGTGCTTTAAAGACTAGATCCATGTATTTGCACATCACAAGGAGTCGAAAGTCACTCCATTGGAGAGTCGAACATTGGGGGTCTACAGAGGGCAAACAGGCACACGGAGAGCCGACGGCCACGCAGAGGACTCTGTGCCCCGCTCCGGAAAACTGCTGGTGGCTGTGGGGCTTGAGGTCGCTAGAGGTTGGGGTGAACTGAACCTGTTCGTTTTTCTTCCCCAGAAGAGACAGAAGGAGAAGACACCACATGTCGATGTGGGAGCCACGCAGCAGCCACCTGTATGTGTGTACCAGTTTGCGTGTTTGTGAGTGGTTACGTGTGGGCGTGGGACAGTGTGTCATTGTCCTTGCCGTAGACAGTGGCACCAGGTGTGCATGTCAGTGTGTGCCTCGGTGTGTGTGTGTGTGTGTTCTGTGCACATGATCTGTGGATATGTCCTCTGCACCTCTCAACATGCGCTTACATCAGTGTGTGTCTACGGTATGTGACCTGTGCGTTTTTCCCCTCTTCTGTCTGGCTTGTGAGTGGGTATACATCGTGTTAGTGTTGGTGGGTATACCTCTCACGTAGGCAGTTGCGTATAGTTATGTGTGGGCCTCCGTGAGGGTGCGTGTGGGTACCTGTGTGTGTCCCCTTCACAGTCTGTAGGTGTGCGCCCAGAGGCACAAGTGGGGGGAGGAGGTGACCGTCCCCTCCGCCCAGCGAGCCCTCTCCTGTGTGCTCTTCTGCACGTGTCGTGTTTGTGTGTTCCTGCTGCCCCGTGAATACTCCTCTAGGCCCCTGGGCTGAAGGGTTCGACTGTGGTTTTGAGTATGAGCTGCTGGTGGTCTCTGGACTTAGTCTTCTGTGGCTTTTATTAGCTATTGTAGAAGAGACTCCCAGCACTCTTGCTTTTGAGAGTGATATCAAGACTTGGTAATAAGTCTGCTTGGCACTCTTCCCACCCTTCCGTGGTATCTGACCATTTCAGCCCTCGTTATCCCAGGCTGTTACCTGAGAGGGAAGGGAGAGGAGGGGGAGAGAGGAGGAGAGACCTTTGACCTGAAATCAAGGGCCGTAAGCAGATGCCCCGAAAGCAGGAGAGCAGGGGAGTGAAGATGGGGTAAGCCTGTGGACTGCTGCCCGGCCCCCGCAGTCCCTGGGGACTTGGAACCCCTCCCAGGGCTGATGCCTAGCCACCCCTCAGCTACTGCAAAGCAGAGGTTGGCGTGGAAAGTGCCCAGGCTGGGAGGCACCGTCCGATGAGCTCCTCAGCTGTGGCCCGTCCGCTCCTCCCATCTTTCTGTGCTTCCTGTCTGCAGGTCCTGGGCGCTCCCATTTGCTCCCACCATGTGTCCCGCCCTCTCACATGGCCCCTGCGGCCACCCTCCCCCACCTGTCTGCAACTTTCGGGCTCCGACCGAGGCCTTGCCCTTTCTCCTTGGCAGGAGGGAGCGGAGGCGCCGGCACCACATGTCGGTGTGGGAGCAGCGCACCAGCCAGCTGAGGAAGCACATGCAGATGTCTAGCCAGGAGGCCCTCAACAGGGAGGAGGCGTCGTCCATGAACCCGCTCAACCCCCTCCACCCGCTCAGCCCCCTCAGCGCACTCAACGCCCACCCCAGCCTTTATCGGAGACCCAGGGCCATCGAGGGCCTGGCCCTGGGCCTGGCTCTGGAGAAGTTCGATGAGGAGCGCATCAGCCGTGGCGGGTCCCTCAAGGGGGAGGGAGGGGACCGATCCGGTGCCCTGGACAACCAGAGGACCCCCCTGTCCCTGGGCCAGCGGGAGCTGCCGTGGCTGGCCAGGTCCTGTCATGGGAACTGTGACCCGACTCAGCAGGAGGCTGGGGTAGGAGAGGCTGTGGTGACCTTCGAGGACCGGGCCAGGCACAGGCAGAGCCAGCGGCGCAGCCGGCATCGCCGCGTCAGGACAGAAGGCAAGGAGTCCTCTTCGGCCTCCCGGAGCAGGTCTGCCAGCCAGGAACGCAGTCTGGATGAAGCCATGCCCGCTGAAGGGGAGAAGGAGCACGAGCTCAGGGGCAGCCATGGTGCCAAGGAGCCGACAATCCAAGAGGAGAGAGCCCAGGATTTAAGGAGGTGAGTGAGCGCACAGAGCACAGCCCGCTGCTAGGCGTTCCTCAATACAAGCCTTTCTGAGCTCCAGTTTCCCCTTTTATAAAATGGAAATGGTGCTGCACACTTTGTGAGGTCTGTATAAACATACAGGCAGTGGGCTCTGTCCGCCTGAGAACGAGGGCCTGCGGCAGTGGGTTGTGGATGGAAGGACGGGAATAGGCAGTAGGCTGTGGGTCTCGGCGCCTCTGCCTGGCTGGGTGGGGTGGAAGGCAGTAGTGGCCTTGTGCTCTCCAGCCTGCCCGAGCTTCCCCATCTTCCCCTCATGCCAGGCACGCCTGCCACTTGGAGACAGCGTCTGAGCACCAGCTCTCCCCTCCTGTCTCTTCACAGGACCAACAGTCTGATGTTGTCCAGGGGCTCCGGGCTGGCAGGAGCCCTTGATGAGGCAAACACCCCCCTAGTTCTGCCCCATCCTGAGCTGGAAGTGGGGAAAGATGCGGTGCTGACGGAGCAGGAGCCCGAAGGCAGCAGTGAGCAGGCCCTGCTGGGGGATGTGCAGCTAGACATGGGCCGCGTCATCAGCCACAGCGAGCCGGACCTCTCCTGCATCACGGCCAACACGGACAAGGCCACCACCGAGAGCACCAGTGTCACCGTCGCCATCCCTGACGTGGGCCCCTTGGTGGACTCAACCGTGGTGCACAGTGAGAGCGCAGTCCCTGTCCCCCTCCACCCCACCCCCTATCCTGTCTGGGGGTGGGGACGGTGGGCTCTGGGGCCATTCCAATAAAGCCACGTGGAAAACACCGCCAGGAGGAGTAAAGCATCCTTCAAGAAGTAAAAAGGAGTAGCAGAACAGAAATAGGCTAGAGTTCTCTCCGTCTTAAACTGTGCCCATCAAATTCCCTGAAGCTTTTGGTCCCTGTGACCACTCTCGAGTCTTCAGAGTGATCCCATGTGATGCCCAGTTGGAGATTCAGCTGTTTGATTTGGTGTGAATATTTGCTGTGTTCTCTGTGGTGTGCCAGGTGCTCTGCTGCCCCAGCAGGTGGGCAGCCTCTGATGGCGTGGACATGGCTCTGCTCGCTGAGTGACCTCGGGAACACCTCTGTATCTCTTGAGGCCTCAGTTTGTCATCTACAAACCAAGAGCATTGAACTAAATGACCTCTGAGTCCTTTCTCTGTACTAATATTTTATTTGATTCTATTACTCTTATCAACTCTTTTTCTCCCAGGAGCTTTTAGTCACAAGTTCTTCCCATCACAGTTCCCTTAGGCAACAAATGTTAATCAATGATGTCTTAACCTACTTCCCCACCCCTGCCCTGACCCTACACTCCATTCCAGCATTCATCTGATAACCCATCCCTGCCCTGACCCCACACCTCATGCCTTCCCTGACCCCACACCTCATGCCTGCCCTGACCCCACACCTCATGCCTGCCCTGACCCCACACCTCATGCCTGCCCTGACCGCACACCTCATGCCTGCATTAATCCCACACCCTATCCTTCCCTGACTTCATGTCGCATCCCTTTGGCCTCACATCCTCCCTGCCTTAATCCCACCTGCTGCCCCATATCACTGAACTGTGACCACAGGATTCCAGCTTTGCCGTTTTCCTCCGTTTCCGCATTTTTCTCTTTCACGTGACAGTCTTCTCCGCTCCCAGTTTTTCTGTCTTCCACGGCTCCCTCTCCATTTCCTCGTATTCTCTGCAGTCAAGGCGCCACCACTGCTCCAAAAAGTGCAGTCTCCCATGTCCAGCGCGTACTTCGGCTGACTTGGGCATGTCTCAGGGTCCCAGACTCACAGCTCTTTTGGTGTTTGTTTGCTTTTTTGATTTAATAAGTAAGAAGTGTTTGGGGGCCTTCTTTTATGTGAAAGAACGTGAAGAAAGCTCCACTCTCCCTCTGTTCTCATTCCAGAGCTAGTCGTTGGTCATAAGTAGAGGCATGTGATAGCAAGGCTTTTGGATACTTCCTACGACTTACTCTTTAGGAGGCCTTGGCATGGGCCAGGACCACAGGGGTCCGCTGCTGGCACAGGTTCCAGGGTGGAGTCATTCAGGGACCAGGGAGCAGTGGGCGAGGCTGACTGGGGCGCTTTCCCTACTGTGATAGCTTCAGCCTCCTGCCAGTTTAACCCACGCTGTGTCTTGAGTAGGGAAACAGAGCAGCAGCTGAGAGCTCCACTCGAGCTCCGGCTCCTTCATCCTCCCAATCCTGGAATGCAGTCGTGGACCTATACTCACGTGAATATTGCATTCTCATTTCTAAATTAATCATGGCCAAAAAAAAAGCATAGCCAGAAAGGCCGCTGCAAACAGAGTCATGATTTCTTGAAATCTTCCACTGCAGGGTGATTCACTGAAAGGATACGGGATTTTGAATTGGGAACCCATACTAGCTGTATGGCCTTAGGAAACGCACTTAAATTGTCTGAACTTTAGTTTTCCCATCTGTATCATGGGAGTAATAATACATGCCACTCAGGGCAGATTGATGGGCAAATTCAATAAGTGAATATGTACAAACAGTGCAGAGTTTAACCTTGTGAACTTTGTAACAGAAACACCGTACTATTTATCAGACTCTAAAAGTTCAGCCTTAAAAGGGGACACGTGATCATAGTCATTGATATGACATAAAAAGTTATTTCTTACAGCATTTGAGGAGGGTAAAAATCAGCGTTGAACTCAGTGTCTGGTAATAAATACCTGCAGCGCGTGCAGGGCACCTTGTTAGGGGCATCCCCGGAGCCCTTTCTCCTCCTCTTCTTTCATCCCCAGCTAAACGCAAAGGGTGCCATTTTCACATGCGGCATGGTTTCTGAAGATTTCAACGTGTTCCTCTTGCAGTTAGCAACAAGACGGATGGGGAAGCCAGTCCCTTGAAGGAGGCAGAGATCAGAGAGGATGAGGAGGAGGTGGAGAACACGAAGCAGAAGAAGGAGAAACGTGAGACAGGCAAAGCCATGGTGCCCCACAGCTCGATGTTCATCTTCAGCACCACCAACCCGTAAGCCACCCTTGCATGGCTCCCTCTTCGGGGCTAGGGTAAATGGCCGGGTGTGAGGCAGGGCAGGGTGAAGGGGAGAGGAAGGATGAAGGTCCACTCATCTCAAGCCTTTCTGGTGGAGTGCGGCCAGACATCGAGCATCTAGGGTGCCCACTGGGTGAGGTGGTTTGGTAAGTTAGACAGCCTCTGAGCTCTGTGTCCATAGCTGAAAGAGTAATGTCAGACAGGAGAGCGTGAGAAATGTCATCAGAAAGGAACTCTTCACCTAGTCTTCGGTCAGTAGGTAGCATGGAGGGTGGAAGGAAATCTACTTGAGATTGTGCCACCAAATGTTCCAGAAGTGGATAGAGCCAAGAATGTGGAACCTAGAACACCAGATCACCTGTTGGAGTTGAGAGTTTTGGTCACAGCTCTCTACATGTGGAGTTTGGAAATGGTCAGCTCTGAGCATGCCACTCAGAGGAGATGCAAGGGCATGAGGTAGGGATGGCAGAGAGGACTCTGGAAGATGAGATTCAGGAAAGATGGGATTTGGGAAGAGCATTCCAGCAGGGCTCTGGGAAGGGAGCAGCCTCCTGGGTTAAGGCACGTGAGGCATCCCTGGCTAGAATGCAGAATGTAGAATACAGTTACTTTAACCAGAGTAACCTGGGCCTCAGGAAAACCGTTACTGCTTTCATCAGGAATCTTAGAATCAACATCTATTTTTATGTTTCTTGGTCCTTTGAAATTTCCTTGGGATGTCCCAGTTCCTTACGGTGGGAGCGTAGATACGGAGATACAGCAGAGGGTGCTGTGCAGCTGCCCTGAGTTGGTAGGCTGATGCTGGCTGCTCCCCATGGCTCAGACGTGCCTGCAGATAATGCATTTTGGCTTGCGTGCTGCAGCCTCTAACCAATCTGATTATCTTCCCCCACTGGGGCTTTAAATCAAGGGTGGTGCCTGAGAAATTAAATTGCTCTCCCTGGCAGCCTCCTTTGGCGAGGGCCTGGCTGTCTGGACGGGGCCGATGTGTGTATGTGGGGAGTAATGGGTGCGGTGGGAGCGGTGGGGGAGCGGGTCAGTTCAGCCGTGCTCCGCCCGCAGGATCCGGAGGGCCTGCCACTACATCGTGAACCTGCGCTACTTCGAGATGTGCATCCTCCTGGTGATCGCGGCCAGCAGCATCGCCCTGGCGGCGGAGGACCCCGTCCTGACCAACTCGGAGCGCAACAAAGTGGGTGCACAGGGGCCATGTGCCAGCCTCCGTAGTGCCCTGGTGCCCACCCTCTCCCAGCACTGGAGGTGAACCGAGATGGGAGCAAGGTTGCCGGGAATGAATAAGGATTGGAAATTGTCGGGGAGTGAACCATTCCCAGACAAGCCCCTTCCCAGCCCAATACACTGCAAAGCTCTGCCCTGAACTGGCCAGGGCTCTGCGAGGGTCTGTAGCCACCCGTGGGCTTGCGTGTGGGTCATGGATGGTGTGTGCGAAGCCGGCCGCTGCAGCTCCACCACAGGGGCCAAGGCCTCTCCTGGGGGTCCCTTGGGAATCTGTCAGGAGATGTGAGGGACACAAGGAGGACAGGAGCTGACAAGGATTCCAGGTCCTGAGCCAGAACTGCGGGACAGGTCTGTGGGCAATTCAGACCCAAAAACCTAAGTTCTGGCCAACGAGAGAAAGCAGCCAAGGAGTGGCCACTGGGTCATCCGGCTCCAGCAGGGCCTGCGCCCCTCCTTCCTGCATTTCTTTCTCAATCCAGCTAGCGGTTCTGATTCCAAGCCTTTATTCTAGGGCGCAGTGGGGGAGGGCCAGGTGGGCGTGCACGCGTGTGTGTGTCCTGGCGGGTAGGGAGTATGTGTCGCCTGCTGGCCACACGTGGTCATTTCCCTCCACCGTACGTGTCTTTCAGGTCCTGAGGTATTTTGACTATGTGTTCACGGGCGTGTTCACCTTTGAGATGGTTATAAAGGTAAAAGCTTCTAGAGAAAAACCGGGCTCTTGGGTTTGGGTGGGTCACCTGTCTGCTCCTTAGGCTCGAGCTCTTCCTCAGTGTTACCAGCCACCAGCCAATGGCAGTCCTCGGTAGGGCTTCTGCTGCCCCCTCTCTGGCCTCAGAATCCTGAAGAAATCTGTCTCGGCTAGACACAGCGGCATGGATATGTTTGTATTGGTGCAGGCCTGTGGACCTGGCCCAAGTGGGAGGCAGGCAGCAGGTGTGCAGACAGGCTTGGGCCTGCAGGCCTTGCCCCAGTGCTTGTCCTGGCTGAGCCTGGGTGTGTGCCCAGGCAGAGGGCCAGGTAGAGATGGGTCTTCCCGGGCTTCATCTAGTCCCAGCCACCCTGACACTCCACAGCCTGTCTTGTTCCCAGCCTCATCCATCCGGGATTTTACCCATCTGTGCATATGTGGCAGTGCCCAGTATTCTGAGCCACAAATGAAAGGAGGAATGTGGCAAGGGTCCGTGACAGCCAAGGGGTCCAGTGAACCCTGAGTGGCTATGAGTCGGGGGCCTCGGGACTCAGTTGTGTGGAGACAGCCTGCTGGCTCTCCCTTCTCATTCTCCAGGCTCCAGCATAGGGCTGGTTATGGAGATGGTGGCAGTGGAGGCAATGCTGTGATGAACAGAGCTCAGGGCAAGTATTGCCCGCACCTTCCGGGCTCATTGTGGCTGTTCACGTCCTTCTTCTGCAGATGATAGACCAAGGCTTGATCCTGCAGGACGGGTCCTACTTCCGAGACCTGTGGAACATACTGGACTTTGTGGTGGTCGTTGGCGCATTGGTGGCCTTTGCTCTGGCGTAAGTGACTCTTTCCTTGTGTGATTCCCATCCCTCCCCTCTTCCTGGAGCCTCCAGCTGATTGGAAGCCCTTTCCAGAAATGCAACATGCAGGGTGATGCCAAAGAATGCCCCTCTGGAAATCTGCTCCCCAGGCACCCTCGGCAGAGTTCCTGAGGGCCGGGCAGCTCCAGTTCACGTAACCTGAGAGGCAGAATGGGGGAAGCAGGAGTAGGGAGCATTAGGAGGGAGAAGTCTGAGGCCCTGGGAATTCCTTTTCTGGAGACAGAAGCATGGGCAGGCACTCACCATGTGGACAGTGCTTCGGTGCACTCAGCAGTGGACCCAGGAACAGCTCATGGGCCCTTTCTTTCTTGAGTGTGTCAGTTAAGGAAGCAGCTTGAAAGAAAGATGCAGAAAGAGTAGAGCAAAGGTGAGGATCACGGAATCCTAGGCGTGGTGAAGTTTTCTGCTCATAGCAGGCATAAACAAGGGCTCTTCAGGGATGCAAGAACCGTGCTTTTACAGGAACCTAATAATATGTTTCATCTCCAAAAGGAAAGGCCTTCCAGACTTTCCTTGATAACATACGTAGGAAAACAGTCTTAAACCATTACCCACCGCATCTTTAGGGGTGTCACGAACTAAATCACCTGCATCACATTTGGGGGATTTCTTTTTCCCACACACACAGATCCAGATGTGGCCTGTTTTCAATCACATTCTGACATTTCCTGTGAAATCTAGCCAAGGAAAGGGCTCTTCCAGCCCTCCTGGGTGTAACTAGGAAATGGGATGCTCTCGGGGCCTTTGTCCTAGCTAGGTGTGTAGAGTGCTCCAGTGGGATGAATGACAGCCTCGGGGTCCTGTCTGTACTTTGTTCATCCTGAGCAGCTTCAGCCTCTGCCAGGAGGCACAACAGACTTCTCGGAGCCATCTCCTAAGACAGTACAAGTGGAAGCGTCATCTTCAGTCTAAGCAAGGCTGGCTACACCATGTGGCACATCAGGAGAGCTTTCGGAGCTGCTGTCGTTGATGGCAGCTGGAAAAGGAGCACAGGATCTTCCTTTTGCCCTTCTAAGTGGTTTTTCCTCCAAAGGTTTGCCCTTCCAAGTGTTTAGAAAGAGATCACGCTTGGAAAGATTTGCCCTTCCAAATGTTTAGACAGACAGGGAGGCTGACAGCGCTTTTCCCCAAGAACTCTCAGCTCCCGTCTCTAATCTTTTCTGGCAGAAAAATAGGTAGGGTGAGAGTTATGGGATATTTCTCAAGTGGCCTTGTAGGGGTGGAGATAGTGGAGGGCTCTCTGTCTTAAGGAGAGGTACAAGGCCCCCAGCTGTGCTAGGTTTGTAGGATCTCCCAGAACCTGGAAGTGGACTGTGTCCGCTGCCTCCTCAGCCATGAGAGACCCTTCAAAAGAGAACCGCATTGAACATAGTCTGTGAACCTGAACTGGGCTGGTGATCAAGGTGACTCCAGTGTCCCTTGTCCCCTTGTGCACATGCTAATTCCATTGTGTGCAGTCACCTCTGCCACCCACAAAAGGAAAGTTCTCTGTCAGATGTGGCTGGACTGTTCTTGAGGAAATTTTACAGAAGCCCGGGGTATTTTCTCAAGCATCTGGGCCCTGTCTGGATTCTCATTGTGCAATGAAAGGAGAGGCAGCCCTGGCTCCATCAAAGGACTTCCAGCTCCCCTGCCCACTTCTTGGAAAGATGGATTAAAATCTGCCTTTGCCCTAAGGAGACCCACTTTTTTGTTGGAGATAAATATTATCTTTGGGTTTTTAAAAGGTCAGGTTCCCTTTTCATTTTGTCAAATCATTTGCATAGATTATTCACCATATCGTTCTTCTTATTTGATCTCACTGAAAATCGTGTGTCTCTCTTTGAAGTATAAAGGACAAGGAGAGAGAATCATATCAGAAAGAACCCACCATATCTTTAGGAAGAACGGAACAGAGCCCACTGGTGTAACAGGACGGATTGGCAGGAAAGGCCGGGCTGTGGAACCAGACGGGCCCTTGTTTCAATCCCAGCCCCGCTACTTTCCAGCTTTGTGTCCTTGAGCCACAGCAAAATATTAACCCTCCTAACCTGAGTTCTCATCTCTGAAATGTAGATAAAACAATGTGTGTAAAGTGCTTAGCATGGGGCCTGAGGTAGTGCGGATGATCAGTAAATGTTAATTCCCCTCCTCATCCTTCCATTCTCCTGTCACATCATGAAATCCAAATATAGGAGCAAGTATGTATTGATGCACAGTGTATGCTGATAGATGACGTGTGCAGGCTGGTCCAAGGCCTAGTTGTTTTATACACACACACCCCACTTGCCTGTACCTGTGTGCCTGGTAACCAGGCTGGCATGTTGGTGCCAGTGTGGGAAGAGGTATGTTTTAGAGGAAGCTCCTGTATGCCTGCCCCTTGTCCACAGTCCAGACATCTCTCCCCAGACCCAGAGCAGTAATGATGTGCAGTCGAGCTGTCATCTGTCTTGTTTTTTCTTTGTGCCCTTTGAAACACGGCGGTGGTGGCTTTGGTGCTGGTGGCAGGGGAAGCCTTAACACCCCCGGAGCCGAAGCCTCTCTGTTGGTCCTCAGACCAGGTACAGTGCAGGGGCCCCCAGGAACCCCCTGGTTCTGGGGTCCACACTTCTGTGATGGATTGAGAGTTATGATCCATCACTTGCGTTGAGTCGCGTCACTTCTTGAACACTCTTCGTTTTCTCCGAAACATAGATGGTCCTTGCTCACCCTTCTCCATCTATTCTTGTGTTTGCCGTCAACTCTCCAAGCTTGCCGTGCCCATTTCCTCTGCCCGTTCTCTGCTCAGGGAGCAGGCTCCTACTCCTCCCCCTCTGGCCTTCATCGCATTTGCCAAGCGAGGTCCAGGTAAAGCTTTCTCTCGCTCATGCACCCATGCTTTCTGACTCTGCCTTGTTCCTCATTAACGGGACCAGAGAATTCAGCTCTCCCATCACTTTGGTGGAGTTAGCCAGAGTCCCACCTGCCAGCAGAAAGAGGGCCTGGCCTGGGGCAGAGAGTGAGATGAAGTCACTGAGCCTTTGTCCCTCACGGTCAGGGGCCCAGGCCAGCACAAAGCCAAACGTGGGGTTGTCTGCCGGCTTGCCAAGCGTCTCTCTCCTCGTGTTGACAACTCTCATTGTCATATCCCACATAGCTGCCCCCTGATGTCCACCTTTCAAATAACCTTGTTCATGTCCTAGTCTTTCTCTCCTTCTTGAAATTGAACTTGGACTTCCCAGTGACGCTTCTGTGAAGCCTATTGCTTCATAAACTTGAGCTATTGATGGTGGTTGCCATGGTAGCCTCTTTCTGTGGCTCCTCAGAAACCAGGACTGACATGGCATTCCTTCCGCCACCCGGCCAGAGCCTTCTCCGATCCCGGCCCAACTCCCAGGAGCAAAGCTTAGCGGGGGGCATGACCTCCAGCTGAATTCTCAGTGAAAGCTGCGGTGTCCCTGAGCCCTCCTGCCGAGGCGCGTGCCTGCCACCATGTATGTTTCCTACGAGCATATATGTTGTTTATGTCGCGGCTGAAGAGAAGCCTGTTCTCCACAGCTGCATACATCAAGTAAAGGGAACGTTTATAATGTAAACCTGACAAATTCCGTTGGGGAGCTTTATTGACTTTTGAGGAGGAAGGGAAGTGGATTTATTCATTTATTTATTTTTCTTCTTGGATTTAAGTGTGGGCAGAGCTGTGGATAAGAAAACAAATGGAAAGATACCCACATTGCAACTTTTCCGTTCTTTCCTATTCACTTTTACATTATAAGGCATTTATAAGAACGCCCAGGTCTCCTTCCTTCAGCCCAGCACCCCTGCAGGGAGGTGGGCAGAGTTTGGGCAAACGCTGGGTTCAGGGCTTCCTCATTCTACTGCCCTCACAACACCCGCTTTCTGGGCCACATGGAGACAGAGTGTTTGCTGACTATAAATGTCCAGAGCTGTGCCTTTTCTACTTTGAGGTTTCAAGAAAAGTCTGGTGAGTGGCTGGATCTATGAAACCCTCCTCTTTTTTCTTTTTCTTTTGGAAGAAGAGGGATTCTGTTGTGTGATTTTATGCGAGAGGACCGGAAACCGCTTTGCCTAGTTTCCGAACACCCTGTTGCCATCGGTGCTGCTTCTCGGCCCCCCGGTGGGAAGGCAGGGATGGTTACAGCCTTGGCATTTCTGGGGATCTGCACATGAGGCACATTCCCCTGCTTTGGGGGACCCCCCACAACAACTGAAGTCAGCTGCCTTGTAGGGAGGTCATGAGGTCCCACAACCACCACACAGAGTGCTTTCATGAACCTCACAGAACCTTCATGTTCCATGCCTTTCATGTTTAGTGAAGCGACTTGGGGAGACAGGTGGCAGGGACGGCATCTCTAGAGAAACGCAGGAAAGGACCAGCACACCTGTGCATGTGTGTCCATAGTGTGTGACACCCGCACTCCAGCCCAGGACCCTCACCCTCTCCATTTCCACTGCTCTACAACATGTTACTTGACTAGCTCGATTCACATTAGCAGGTGAGCTCTCCTGGATTGGATTCTAAGTAGTAAACTCACAGCTTATAACTGCTGCTCAGCATAAATGGTTTAACAGAAAAATAACTAGCAATTCTGCTCCCATCTCTTCCCCCGCCTCGGAATTTACCACGGCCTGTGCATCAGTCGGTCACACAGGCTCTCTGATGGCTGAAGCCAAAGCTTCCCGTTGCCATTTGCCATTGTAGCAGGGCACGGGGTGAGGTCAGGACTCCCTGGCACTCAGGAGATTTGGCTTACAGCCGCACTCAGCCTTCCATTATTCAGTCCTTAGCCAGAAATGAAAAATATGAGTCAATCTGCCTCTTGATGCCAGGAGGAACTGGTGTTCCCACATTAACTTTTATTACATTCTTTTCATTGAAGTATGCCACTTTCCTGACACTTGACACCCCGCCCTAGTCGCTGAGGTGGATAAGGTCCATTGAATGCATTCAGCACTAGCTGCAGCAGAGTTATACACACAGGCATGGACAATTTTAGATTTGGAAGAACTCTAAAGAGCCACAGAATATGTTCCTCTGGGAGCTGAGTGCGGTAGCTCATGCCTGTAACCGCAGCAAGTCAGGAGGCTGAGATGGGAGGGTTGCTGAAGGCTGGGAGTTCTAGAATATGGTCCTTGGGTTCTGGATTTGCTTGTGGGATTTTGTGTTTTAGAAGGTGAGAATGTGCACATGTCAGAAAGAAGTGGCTACTCAGCACCAAAATGCTCGTATACACTCATGCTCAGCACAGCACAGAAACAACAGACAAACATTTCACCCTAAACCTGGCTGGCTTTTTCTCCTATTCTTCACTACCTGCCTGTATCTAAGGCAGTTCCTCAAACCTCCATCATTGCCCCTGGGACCTCTTTCTTAACAGAACTTCCCTCTTCTTGAACTGAAAGGGAAGTCTCCCAAAGGAACCAGTGACTGCACATTAATTGTGTAGGCAAAAAAAAGTGGACAGAGTCCTGCTTCATGCAAAGAAGACCCATTTACCACTGAGCCAGACAGGCCATCCGGTGCCCCTGTTCTGTGGAAGAGAATGAAGGATTACAATTAAATTTAGCCATCAGGTAGCCCATTAACTGTGGATTTAGGAGGCCAGCCGAAAAGGAATTGGAAATTTTCAACTGTAAGCAGATAGGAGGATGTTGTTCCCTGAGAGTCCAGTTTAAAAGTCACCTCAAGAATGACTGCATCTGACTGTGCCCAGACAAGGACATTAAAGATGATCAAAGCCCTTGGACTTTTGAGGTGCCTACTGCTGTATCATGGGGTCTGGGAGGGAGTAAGAAGAGACAGTGGGAGCCACACGAGGGAGTGTCTGAAAGGAGGTAAGTCCTCAGGCTACCCACTTGTGGCATTAAGCCCCAGCATGCATACTTTTTAGTGAACACTGGAAAAATGTGTTGTCCGTCGCATGTGACATTGGTGCTGCAGAGGAACTGCCTATAGAATATTCACTTTGAGATCTTTACCTTATGGAGGCAACAGGGGTGAACACCCTAGTATGTTTTATCAGCAGCACAAAACTGGGAGATGGTTGCTTGTAAAGGGGAACTTAGCCTGTGGCCACAGACCCAAGCAAAATGAAATCCAATCACGAAGCTCTGCCTCATCCACCTGGTAACCAACAAGCAACCAGACCCAGATACAGAAAGCACCCTGTGAGCCTTCTCAGCCATGGGAAGAGCCCACAACTGCTGGATTAGTGGAAACTCCTCAGAGTGCCCTCCAGATTTAAAAGTAGATTTTAGAGTAATTCAGGTTAGAAGACTTCATCATGGACTTGGGGACCATCAACACAGACCATGCCTGCCACCTGCCCCATCCACGTGCACGGGGACACAGCCTAGGATTTCAAATTAGTCTTCAGTGGGACAGGTGTATTGGCCGGACTTCTGCCGGCTCCAAGGCCTTCTTAGAAAGATCAGCAGGTGAGGTGTCTTTGGGTATGTTTAGAATAAAAAAGAAGAGAGACAACTAAGGCCACTGGTCACCAGATTGAATAATACAACTGCTAGAAGACAGCTGCTCTGCTGTCTCCTGCTGCTTCTCAGTGTTTAGACAAAAACACATGCCAGTTGGAGTCTGGTGCTGTGTATGGCAAAGGAGGAGGCTTGCAGAAGGCCCTTGGGAGTATGTTTGAGGAGCTCATTGAGGTCCATGTGCAAGAGGGAAAGGATTGTGCACCAAACATTTAGCATAGAGCTAGTGCTCTGGTCACACGGCCAAGAAAGGTGGCAGAGTAAGAGTGGATTGAGGGCTCGAGGGTGACCCCCCAAGAGATGCTGAGGCATGGACCACGAGGAAAACTAAACCCCAAATGGCATCCTCTAAGCAGTGACAAGGTCGCAGTGCTACATTTAGTATTTTTGCAGAAGCAGATGGACATATCCTTATCTGCAGGCCCTAGAGAGACAGGCACCGCCAGTGCAAAAGGGGGAACTTCCCTACAGCTCTTCAGAACTTTCATAGCGCTTTCACACTCTTTATTTTATTTGTCACTGAACAGTCCTGTTTTAGAGCTGAGAAGGAATTGCCTGAGGTTTGACTAGTCTGATTCATTTGACTAGTAAGTAGCAAAGCCCGTTCTTGAGCAGCCTTGGTGTTCTGACCTGCAGTTCCGTGTGGTCTCCATTAGGCTAAGCTCCTTTCTACACATCATGTTCTAGTTAGCTCCAAGTGAGTAACCCCTGTAAGCTAAGAGCAGTGGCTTGGCATAGATCTCTCCTCGGCCTGCAGATCCTTCTCTCTCTACCTGGTGAATATAACAAGACCTATGGGCAGATGGAGGAGGCCATCCCTGAACTTACCCATCTTGATGTTTCGTCTGTAACTTGTTTTCCTAGGAACCCTCATAGACCCTAAACTGATTACAGGGAGTATGATAGCTCAGTATTTGAGCTCAGGAAATACTGGTCCTTTCCCTGTTTTCTTCTTTGGTTAAAACCCTCCAGTGGTTCCCATTCGAAAGGCACTGTAACATCTCAAATAAGAGCGTAGGTTTCAGAGTCAGGCACATTTAGATCTCAATCCTAGCAGTATTAATTATTAGCTGCATGCCGGGCGCGGTGGCTCAAGCCTGTAATCCCAGCACTTTGGGAGGCCGAGGCAGGTGGATCACGAGGTCGAGAGATCGAGACCATACTGGTCAACATGGTGAAACCCCGTCTCTACTAAAAATACAAAAAATTAGCTGGGCATGGTGGCGCGTGCCTGTAATCCCAGCTACTCAGGAGGCTGAGGCAGGAGAACTGCCTGAACCCAGGAGGCGGAGGTTGCGGTGAGCCGAGATCGCGCCATTGCACCCCAGCCTGGGTAACAAGAGTGAAACTCCGTCTCAAAAAAAAAAAAAAAAAAAAGTATTAGCTGCCTTAACTTTGAACCTCTGCTTTTTCATTTGTAAATGGGGATTCAAAATAATATTTTGGTCTTATGTGCATTAAATAAGGTAAAATGAATTTAGTGTCGGATATAGTGCCAAGTGCTTAGTAATTGTATAATAAATGGTAGTTATTATTGCCTACCAAATAATAGTCCAGACACAGTGAGATACTTGGAGGGTCCTCACAGCATGACCCCTCCTTCTACCTTTCACTCCTGCAAGCCTGGCCATTCCCTGAGGCAAGAGATTCCTTCAGATCCCTGAGCTATTCCCTCCTTGGCTCATGGGGGTGGGCAAAAGGGTTCCTTAGAACCTGATGTCCGTGGTCTGCTCCCATGGGAGGAGAGTCAGTTCCTGGCAGAAATCAACTTGAGAGCATGTCGTTTGAGAAGAGGGGACCTGGAAGGTGAAGAGCAAGATTACACTGAATGCTGAGTGATTACACATAAAAGATCTGGAAAGCAGCTTGACAGCTGAGCTAGAAAATTCTCATCTTTTACTGATGAAACGAGAGAAAAATGTGTCATTTATTTTTCCTGGAGAGCAGCCAGGAACTTACCAAATAAATAGAAAGTAAGTGGTAAAATGGGTGGCCAACTGAATCCCCATTAAAGTGGGGCCAGTGCATCCTAGCATGTGGAATTGTCCTCAGATTTTAACATTAGAGTCAATTTTTGAACCTGATAGAAATGAGGCAGTATATTTTAAAAACTCTGTTTATAACTTAGTAGCAGAGATGAGCAAAGTGTTATCGAACGATTACATTGAAATGATTTGTAAAATGCACGTGAATTATTTCCAAAACAATGGGCCTCAGTTAAGGTACTTCTCCTTGTAGTTTGGTGAAACATGTTCCTTGCAATCTTGTTGGCTTTGATAATGGCTTAAGTAACTCTTGTGTGTGTGGATTTAGGAGCAGTACTTTGGCCTAGTGTAAATTATATTGTAATTAATGGTGACTATATTTTGAGGCTTTTCTTGACTCTGGGGCTTTGTTATTCAGTACTCTTTTCATTTCAAATGGCAATTTTTAAGTCAGTTAACAAATCTTGCCCATGTTAACAAAACTGAGGAGGAAAGCGTATTTTTCTGCAGCTATTCAAATTCATAGCTTTTCAGTGGCGCCTCTGCAGTAAGAGACCTGATGAAAGATGTGTAGAGCAATGACTAATTTTTTATTTTACTTTTGGCCTGTGTCTGATTGCTATCCCTGGCTCAGATCTGTGGGAGTTAGGATGGGACAAATAGCCCCCCAGTGGTTTGGCAGCCACACTCAGCTGTTAAGATTAGAGTGTATCATTAAGAAAGCCTGTTTTCCAAAACAAGGGACAATGGTGACTTTGTATTATGCCATGGATTATACAGTGTATGTGGCATAATACTCTACAATGAATTGTACCGTGATATTTTACTAGGATTCTGGGGGGAAATTAATTGAAGAGAGCAAATTATATCCTTTATACGGGTGTGTGGGAGGAGCAGAAAATATTGTGTCCTCGTGCAGAAGATGCATGTCTATGAGCATGACCTCTGAGAACCTTTTCAGATGCTGCAGGATAGAAAGGTCTCTGAGATGAGGACTTGAGCTAAGCAGAAGGCAGAAGCCTGGGTGGGGTGTTCCTAGATCACCTGCTCTTATATCGTTCTCCTACCCTATTCCCACGTCTTACAGATGGGACAGATTATCCCTTAGTTCTTCCTTAAGACAAATGTAGCCTGGGGAAAGGGAAACCTATGGAGTTATTCTGGTAAATTTTTCAATGGAATGATTTCATTTTTCCAATGGCAGCTTGCAGTTCTACTTTTATTTGTGTGCTTGTTTACTTGAGGTCTGTCTTCCCTCCTAGACTAGGTAAGTTTCAAAAGGTTGGCAACCTCATTTGTTCACAACTATATATCCAGTATGCAGAAAAGTTCCTGACATGTATTAAGGACTCCACAGATGCCTGGTATATGAATGAATAAAGGTGTGTTTGGCTGACCTACCACATGCCCTGTCTTACATGTGAGAAGATGCTGGGGAAGATATTTCTGTCCTCTGAACATTTGGAGGTTATCATATTAAGGATTTAAGGTTCATAAGGTCTTGAGTCTAATTCCCAAACCACCATTTATTTGGCATTTATAGTGAATATTAACAATTTTGAATATGGGATCATTTGTTGAGTAAAATGGCCATCAGCACTCTTTGCTTGTGACATACGGTAGTGGAACATAGGTTTGTGATACATTGGCCAAAAAAACCAAAAAACAAAAAAAGTAATAATCATCACAATCTGCAACTAAGAACCAAAACGTGAATTCTGGGCACTTCTTAGCAGCAGGCCAGGATAGGGAATCATGAGATGCAGGTAGACCTGTGGTTCTAAACTTACTCAGTGAATGATCTTAGATAAGGCACTTCCTCCTGCAGCCTGTTTCCTTTGCAGCTGAGTGGATTTCAGGGATCTCTTCCAGCTCAGAAATTCTGTGGGCTTTTTGAGAGAGCCTTGAACTAAAACCTGCTGGCGCGGAGCTTTAGTGGTTAGGAATGAGGGTTCTGAGCGTCACACGTGCTTGGGTTCATGTCCCAGCTCTGTCAACTGATGTCAGGCTCTCACTCAACCTCTCTGAATCTCCTCTGCGAAATGGGGATAGTGATTCCTGTGTGCTAAAGTTAGGAGGTTTAAATAAAGGTTTGCACTAAAATTGCTTAGCACAGAGCCTGGCCCAGAATAAAGAATAAATATTCAAAAAATTTAAAAGTTAGTTGTCATTGTTTCTATCTTGAAGATATTTATGCCCCGACTTATTTTAAGTGCCTCACCCGTAGAACTGGAATGATTTTTCATCTTCAAGTTGCACAGTAGGCTCACAACGGACAGGTGGTCATTTAATTTATCAAAAGGCAAACTTTTGTGTGGCTTCATGATCTTGACAGACAAATGCCTCCCCCGCCTTATTTCACGTTGGTTTCCTGGTGTTGCTCCTCTGAGCTTCTGAGAGACATCAGTGTGTCCCTCTCTGAGTGGTCAGGTGTCCCTCTTCAGATGAAACCCTTCATAAGCGTAACCATGCCAGTGTGTGAGAGAGTTTCTGGCCCAGAGCAGGCTGGTTTCTTATAAATTCACTAGAAACAGAATTTCTCTGAAGACTACATAGGAAATGAAAGTAAGCGCCTGCCCCATGTTAAACTAGGCCCCATGGAATAATGCACAATACCCGAAAGTCTATGCAGCATTGTCACTTGGGCTGGCAAAGGGCCCCTGCAGGTTGGGACGGTGGCCATGGAGCAAATGGTGTGCTGGCCCTTCCTTTCACAAAGGTGTGGACTCTTAAGTGCCAAGGCTGTGGGCGGGGTCCCCTGGGCCGGTGCTTCTCTGATTTCCTGTTATTGTAAGGTTCTATTTTCTCCCTGAAGTGTTCTGACTGTCTTCTCTCTCCCCCAACCCCATTTTTTTTGTTGTTGTTTCTTTTGATTTTCTATTGCTCTCTGATTGGATCCTCCACAGGAACGCTTTGGGGTAAATATGTTCAATTATGTTTGAAGGGATGAGTTGGAGGAGTGAGAAAGTATGTTTGGGAGGGAGGGGCCTATGCATTGGGGAAAACGTGGTAGGTTCTTATTTAAATCCAAGAGATCAAAATTAGGAGTCGCCAAGCCTTCTTGGGAAGCCATCATTCTTACTGGCTTGGATATGTATTAGGCTCATATGTTGCCTCTCTTAGATATATAGACAGATGAGCCCAAGCCAGTGAAATCATTTGTAAAATACACCAAAGCCCCTGGATGCTAAAGACCATGTCAGTGCAATGATTTTGGATTATTTCTATTCAGATCTAGGATTGAATAAAAGTAACTTGTAGGTCGTGGCCTATAATTATTAAAAGAGTCTTAAACATTCTGAGCAAAGTCAGCATTCCTCCGATTTGATTAAATATCTTTTGATCTTGCTTTCTGTGAAAGAATAGAGGGAATTGCATCTCCCCGCCAGGGGTGCGGTAGGCGTAGCAGGAAGGTAGAGGGGGAAAGCAGGCAGAAGCCCTGGCTGCTCCCACCTGATGTTCTGGGCTCCATTTCCTCAGACTGTTGGTGTAACAGTCATCTGGGTTAACATGAGGAAAGAGAGAGAGCCTGATTCCACTGTTCGCAGTCTCGTTTTCCACCTTTTGTGTGTTTTATAAATCACAATTATTTGAATTGAATGCAAAGATTTCAGGGGATGAACAGGTAAGAAAGAGAAATGCAAGTTGGTTTATTCATTTCATTCCTAAAAGTAAGAAGAGAAACATATTTTCACTCTTAGGAGTAAACCTTTCTAAGTGGCTGAGTAGGGAGGGTCCTTAGCTGTAGGGCTGGGATAAAGGTAGCTGGGCCTGCAGTTGGGCCTCCTCCAGCCAAGTGAGTCTCTGCAGACTGTGCTACGTGCATACTGTCTGCAATGGAAGGGTCTGCAGGAAGAGCCAGCCACACAGAGGTGCTGGGGTGTAAGCCAAGATCCTGGCTAGAAGCCTGCATAAGATGCTTTCTCTGGAACACGTGGACCAGCAAGGGTGTCATGTCTGCCACCACCCTGCCTCAGCTTGCTCGCTCCTGCACTAATGAGCTGTGCAGTGGTGACAAACCTACATTAAGTCACGTGCCCTGATGAGACTTGCTCTCAACTGTGGGTTCATCAATTCAGCAAATATCACTTGAGAACCTATCATTGGGCAAGCACTGGATTAGGCACAGTGGGGATCTGAGGTGGGCTGCTGCTCGCGTTTCCCAGTTGACCGATGCATCTTCCATTTTCATTGTGCGGGTGTGGTAATCCGCAGCATTAGACTGGCGGTTAGGGAAGGAAGTGTCGGTTAACATATGCGCATGGAGGCCTCTGTGTGCCTGTATATTCCTCCGTGTGTGTATATAGAGTGGGTATGTGCATGTGTGGGTGTTTATGCATGTGGATGTGTGTTTATGCGTGCACACTGGGAAGTGATTTGAGAATATTCCTGAAGCATTTTTTGTAGGATGTCCCTGGAGTCAAATCTGACTCAGTTTCTGGCTTCTTGCCTACATCTCTCCCATATAGCTCTTCCCTTTTAGCCTGTTGTTACTAATGCCACAGTTTGAATGTCACTTTTATTTCTCCCTCCCCGCCATTCCATATGATTCCCTGGGGGCTCTCCCCTGCAGAACCAACAAAGGACGGGACATCAAGACCATCAAGTCTCTGCGGGTGCTCCGGGTTCTAAGGCCACTGAAAACCATCAAGCGCTTGCCCAAGCTCAAGGTAGTGTTTACAGAGTTCATTCCCATCACATCCCCTTCTCCGGTCATTTCTCTTTAGCCATGGCTGGCCTGCTTTTGGAGAATTCGTTCTGGGAATATTCCCTTTTCTCACATGGATACTGAAGTGAGAATCTGCCTGAGCTAAAGGTCTTAGTTTCAAAGGAAAATTACCAACATCCCAAGAAATCTGTAAGAAAGCTTTGCCTCTTTAGTCCAGACCTAGGTGGTATCTACTCTCCCATGTGACATGTCATCCAAGAGGGAACCCTGTGTGGCTTTGTCCTGGGGCCTCCTGTGTCCCCAGTGCAGACCCAGAACACCAGAATGGAAGCAACAGGAGCCCCCTGTGTGTGTTGTGGTCTGCATATTATTTAAGGCCAAGTATCCAGGGACATTTTCTCTTCTCATAACTCTGGAGTAAGAGGCTCTTCCAGCCCTTCCTTTCGTAATTTTTAGGCAAAGATAGGTCAGTAACTTGTCCGAGGTCATGCAGTCCATTTTTAGCAGAGGCAGAGAAGAAATGGGGAAGTCAGCTGACATGAATTAAGTTATTTACTAGGAGTCTTACCCAGATTTCTCCTCGTCTAAATACTCTCCCTGCTCTCCTCCCCTGGGGCCCCACCTTCCACAAGCCTTCCTGCCTCTCAGGAAGGCTTCCCGTGCCTTATCACACAAGTCTGCTAGCCTGTTGAACCTGCCTCCCCTACCCCACATACCTTGCTGTTAATGGAAGCTGAGGCTCCGTGGGAGGAACGTTCTTTCTCCCTCAATTCCTGTGAATGAAAGCGAGCCACTGCCAGGGAGAGGACCAGAGCTTCTGGTTTCCAGCCACGAAGTCTTTCTGCTGCTCAGGCCACACAGCCAGCCAAGCCCCATCTTCAGGGGTTACACCAGAATACTTCCCAGCAAGCAGATGCAATTCCCTCACTGCACATCACGTGGAATCATGCAGCCCTGCTCAAGGTGTGCGCCATAGGCCACCTGCATCAGGATCACCTGGGCACTTCTTAAAATCCAGTTTGCTGGCCACCGAAGCACAACAGAGCCAGACTCCCTGTAGGAGGGGCTTGGAATGTGCCTCCTAAACCGGCTTCCCAGGTGATTCTTAGCATATAAGTGTAGTTTGAGAACCCCTGTCAACATTAGAAGGAACCCACTTAAGTGCCAAGCTCAGCTCTGGGACTTAGGAGCTGTATGACCCAGGGCAAATTACTTATTCTCTGACTTTCTTTCACATGGGAAATGGGGACACTTCTTACCTCACACATCCGTGGTGTGGATGAAATGAACTGACGTGAGTGGTCCCTGTTAGAAAACTCAACAGTTCCTCTGGAATGCCTGGCGCTGCTCTCCCAAGCCTGCCACAGAGGACACAGCTGGGGGAGGCTCTTGTGCACTGGACTCTCCCTTGCTTCCCAGTTCCCACTTCCTACTGGATTCTCATCACCTCGGATACTCTTTGCCCACCCCCAGCCCCAACCCCCTTCAGGCCTCATAGCACTGCTTCCCCTTTCAGCCATCTGACTCTGCAGAAAGGGGGCAAAACTAACTAGGGTTTTTTGTTTGTTTTTGAGACAGAGTTTTGCTCTTGTTGCCCAGGCTGGAGTGCAATGGCGCGATCTCGGCTCACCACAACCTCCGCCTCCCGGTTCAAGTGATTCTCCTGCCTCAGCCTCCCTAGTAGCTGGGATTACAGGCATGTGTCACCATGCCCAGCTAATTATTATTATTATTATTATTATTATTTTTTTAGTAGAGATGGGGTTTCTCCATGTTGGTCAGGCTGATCTCAAGCTCCCGACCTCAGGTGATCTGCCCTACTCGGCTTCCCAAAGTTCTGGGATTACAGCTGTGAACCACCATACCCAATCACTAACTAGGTTTATGAAACAGAAGAAAAGTCACTTCTGAGAGGCCCTGATCTGACTGAAACGTGGCTACCTCGGAGCCCAGGGCCCTGGCCCACCGCATGGGTTCCCAGAGAGAGACACCCATGCCCCCAAGGAAGTGGCCTGGCTGACTGCTCTCCTTCGTGGCTACCCTGCCTTTCCCGCTGGAGGAGGCCCTTCTCACAGTGTCAGCTGTTTCTTACCACCTTCCTGCCTGACGACGGCCCAGTTCGGCACCCGCCCATAAATACTCATTGGGTTCTGCCTCGCACCCCACAGAGTGTGGCCAGGCTTCCTGGGGCCCTGACGCTGATCAGTATTGTCAGTGCTCCTGCAGAGGGGGGTTCAGTGGGCCTCAGGGAGAGCGCAGACAAGCTTGATGAGATGAGTTAATAGGTTAGAGAAAGCACCCTGCAACCTTACTTAATTCGGTTAAATTATGAAGGCTAGTTCCTCGCTCTGCAGCTCCATAAGCTGAGGGAGACGTAGGTGGCTCTGATGACTCCACAGGGCTGCATGTCACTCACATTCCCCGCAGTGTTGAACTAATGAAACCAGCAGTGCTTCACCCAGCGCTGCAGAGAACCAGCTGCAGAAACGCGGTACCACCGTGGGGCTAGACTGTCCTGTGAGCTAAACCTAAAACCTAGAAATAACCTAAAAATGGCCCACAAGGTGTTGAGTTCCCATGAAACTCCTCAAAGCTTAGGGCCTGGAGTAGAGAGGTCTCTGGAGGTCTGTGGCTTTTTTTTTTTTTTTTTTTTTTTTTTTTTTTTTTTTTTGAGACGGAGTTTCGCTCTTGTTACCCAGGCTGGAGTGCAATGGCGTGATCTCGGCTCACCGCAACCTCCGCCTCCCGGGTTCAGGCAATTCTCCTGCCTCAGCCTCCTGAGTAGCTGGGATTACAGGCACGCGCCACCATGCCCAGCTAATTTTTTGTATTTTTAGTAGAGACGGGGTTTCACCTTGTTGACCAGGATGGTCTCGATCTCTCGACCTCGTGATCCACCCGCCTCGGCCTCCCAAAGTGCTGGGATTACAGGCGTGAGCCACCGCGTCCGGCCAGGTCTGTGGCCTTTTAAGCGAAGTCTAAGTCCCCGGCTCTATCTGCCCAGCCTCCCCGTGTCTAAGGGAAGGTGTATGTGGGTCTTTCCCATATTACTCCTGTTGGTCTTCATTCCAAACGCAGCACCTTCACTAGAGAACATTTACATGAAGTTCTGAATATAATCATAAATGTGTAAACTTGCATATTAGTGACATGAACAAAGATGACAGTGTATTACTGATCCTTTTAGAAAGGTAAGGAGAAAACACACAATCAGTATATAAATCAACTCCAAGAATGTCACCAAATAAAGCACAAGCTTTTTAAAGACTAAATTGGGTGAAATGATCGCAAAGAGCCTTTTCAGCCGTACACTTCCGTGCTTCACACGAAGCGGTGTACCCGTCCCAGGATCTCACAGAGGGCCTCATTCCTTGCTGGATAGCATCTGGTTTCTGCTGCTTTGGGCCTGCGTTCAGATTCAGAGCATGTGCTCCCATCCCAGGTGGGAGGACCTTGCAGTCATAACCAGCTTAGAAGCCAGCCCTTAATCTCATGAGCATCCCTCCACCTGTTAGCAGGGAACTCTCTCCTGGGACACCTTCTTAGTGGGGCTGGGTGCTGGTGGTGTGGCCAGCCCAGCTCTAGGCAAGTGTGGAGACGGTCTCGGGGTTCACGCAGCAGGGCTCTTTGCTCTGTCCACAGGCCGTCTTCGACTGCGTGGTGACCTCCTTGAAGAATGTCTTCAACATCCTCATTGTCTACAAGCTCTTCATGTTCATCTTTGCTGTCATTGCGGTTCAGCTCTTCAAGGGAAAGTTCTTTTATTGCACCGACAGTTCCAAGGACACAGAGAAGGAGTGCATGTGAGTGCCGCCAGCACATCCGGCTTGCTTTTGCTGAAGCATGTCCTGATGAGCCAGCTCCGCCCCCACAGGTCCACCCTCCTTCCTTCCCATCCCCACTCTTCTTTTAGCAAAAAGACAAGGCAGGAAATCAATAAACTTTTTATGGAGCACCTCTTTTGTGTCAGACATGAAAACCTGAGTGTAAAATGTCTCATACCATGACATTGTACATCTGGTTTTCATTTTAAACCCCTATAGCGAGCTGTTGAAGTGAGTTTTATTTGCATATTACATGAGTGGAAGCTAAAACTCAGAATGTTTAAGCAAGTTCCTCCAGGTTTCAAAGCCACTGGTAAAAAGGTTAGGATTTAATCCCATATCTCTTGGGCATCAGATCCCGTTTCGGCTCCATGGCAAAAATACCTGCCTTTAATAAAACTCTTTTTGCCTTACACATGTATGGTGATCATTATTACCCTAAATTATTGCAGTCTGTAGAATGTGCTGACTCTTCCATGAGCTATAGTGAGAAGGCCCTCTTTCATTTCTGCTCTGGTTTTAGAGGCAACTATGTAGATCACGAAAAAAATAAGATGGAGGTGAAGGGCCGGGAATGGAAGCGCCATGAATTCCATTATGACAACATTATCTGGGCCCTGCTGACCCTCTTCACCGTCTCCACAGGGGAAGGATGGCCTCAGTGAGTGATCGTTTGTGTGCTCCTTTGTGACTGTGATAGGACCCCGTGGTTGCCTTGAGAAGCTGACTCAAGATGAACAAGGCTCACCCTTGGTTATTGTATCAGGGAAAGTAAGGGGTTTTAAGCAGGTGAGACAGGCAGAAAAGAGGAAGGATGAAAATTCTCCAGGCACAAATGGAGAAGGGGGGATGACAACATCCGGGAAGTATTTGAAACTCTTAATGTTGTAGCCGATAATTGAGGAGTTGAGTGGAGCCATCTGACTTCTGTGGAACAAATGAGTTTTGAACAGCCCTCTACCCATACGGAGAGTCCCTGAGAGCTGTTACACATGGATTCACCCTCCCGGTAGTCCCCACACTTGAGAGCCTGAGGACTGAGGGTTAAGAATGAGTTGGCAAAACCCAAAGATACCTCCTGTCATCTCGAAGACCACAGAATACAGGTCTTACGCTGCCCACAGCGGAAAGCTAATTTTTCAGAGACTTAGCAAGGATTAAGACACGACTTTCTGGCGGCAGCATGTTCTCGTTGGCAGCAAATGTCAAATGGAAATCTAGGAGTCTCTTTGGTATTGAACGTGACAACCTAAACTATAAAATGATGTCCCTCTGTTGCTTAGGAGTTGAGTGCATGATGGCACAGGGGCTAGAAAGAGAAGCAGATTGTTGACAGCAGGATATGACAACTTGGGGTTTGGACTCAAAAAAGTTAATGGAGGATCTGCAGAGTCAACGAAGTCAGATGAAAAATTATAGTCAGTGGCACATTTCCTAACAAAGCCAAGACCGTCATCACCATTTGTGCCCCCTCATTCTGTCCCCACAGAGTTCTGCAGCACTCCGTAGATGTGACAGAGGAAGACCGAGGCCCAAGCCGCAGCAACCGCATGGAGATGTCGATCTTTTATGTGGTCTACTTTGTGGTCTTCCCTTTCTTCTTTGTCAATATCTTTGTGGCTCTCATCATCATCACCTTCCAGGAGCAAGGGGATAAGATGATGGAGGAGTGCAGCCTGGAGAAGAACGAGGTAACAGCCATTGGTCTAAAGTGGGGGGCTGCAGGGGCTCCAGGAAGGATTCCTGGACCAGCAATCTAAGGAAGGAGGACTGCATTTTCTTAACTTAAGAATTATAGAGAGAAGAGGGGACAAGTAATTATTCAGCCATTAAATAAACATTTCTCCGAGCACTGTTTAAGGCCCAGGTAGGAGGCACAGGTATCTGGAAGATATGTAAGATGTCTAAGGGGCAGTCTTTACCTTTGTGTGTGCATAGTCTAGAAAACAGAGAAGTGTGCCACAATAATACTGTCAAATATCTGCTTATCCGACTGTGCCCTTCCTTGGTATGTCTTCGTTGTAAGGGCAGGGAATGTGTCTTATCGCAACTTTTCTAGCAACAAGCATAGTTCTGGCACGTGGTAAGGTTTCAGAGCTTTTTAAACTTTTTTTTTTTTTTTAATGATAGAACTGAACTAGAAACTGTTAGGGACTGTAAGAGAACTATGACTTTAAGTGCTATAGAAATACCTAGGTAGGTAGATCTTTACTTCTGACCTAGTGCATCAAGGAAGGCTTCCTGCCGAAGTAGCTCAGCCGCATGCTGTGTAAAGGACTATAACCATGAAGTCTTTACTCCATGTGAAACACCTCCAGTTCTGTGTACTTCTTTAAGGCGATGCCATGTCCATAGTTTTGGCCAGGTGACCCCAGTTGCCATCTTTACTTGCCCAGCCCTGCCCTTTTTCTCACTGACCGCCCTCCACTTCTGAGCATGAAACACGGCCTGCCATGGTGCAAGGGCTGAGGGAGTTAAACTGGCACTAATACCCGTGGCTTTCTTGCAGAGAGCGTGCATCGACTTCGCCATCAGTGCCAAACCTCTCACCCGCTACATGCCGCAGAACAGGCACACCTTCCAGTACCGCGTGTGGCACTTCGTGGTGTCTCCGTCCTTCGAGTACACCATTATGGCCATGATCGCTTTGAACACCGTCGTGCTGATGATGAAGGTGAGAGGAGAGGCACGAGAGCCAGCTGAGCCCCAGCGACATTTCCCTCTTAGGGCAACTGGAAAGACACCCCGACATCCCAGCCTGTCACTGCTTTACCTACTTTTCCATCGTGAAGTCTTTTTGTGATTTTATTGTGTTCAACAGCCCAATCTCTAGGGAACTGGGGGTCCATTGAGCAAAATGCAGTGAAGCCTGTTGTAGCCATCCAGGGGTTTGCGAGACGTGGGATGGGAATGGGAGGCAGCTTCAGACAAGGGCGGAAACATCAGGAGACAGAGATCACCATCCTGGGGTCTAAAGGAGCCTTGGAGTATTCGGAGAGGCTCATCCTATTTAATACTAAATGACTAACTCCAGTAAATCACTCTAGAAAATGCTACAGCCAGGTGCGGTGGCTCACGCTTGTAATCCCAGCACTTTGGGAGGCTGAGGCAGGCGGGTCACGAGGTCAGGAGTCTGAGACCAGCCTGACCAACATGGTGAAACCCCGTCTCTACTAAAAATACAAAAATTAGCCTGGGGTGGTGGCATGCATCTGTCATCCCAGCTACTCGGGAGGCTGAAGTAGGAGAATTGCTTGAACCTGGGAGGCAGAGGTTGCAGTGAGCTGAGATCACACCACTGCACGCCTGCCTGGGTGACGAGAGCAAGACTCCGTCTCAAAAAAAAAAAAAAAAAAAGGAAAAGATTTCTTCCCTGCCCACCGTCATCTCTAGGAAGACTGGCTGTTTGGTCCTCTAGGTGGGGCGTGGGCCTGTGTTCCCTTTGCTGTGTTGCATAGAATATGTAGTTCTCCTCTCCAGCCTCGAGATCCATCTCTCTTCCTGCACCACACACCAGAGTGTCCCACAGGGCAGGAATGAGAGATGGCCAGCCTCGGTGACATGCATTCCCCCTCTTACCTTAAGGCTGTGATTCTTCCTCTCTTCTTTTCTCTTCCTGGCAGTATTACTCTGCTCCCTGTACCTACGAGTTGGCCCTGAAGTACCTGAATATTGCCTTCACCATGGTGTTTTCCCTGGAATGCGTCCTGAAGGTCATCGCTTTTGGCTTTTTGGTACGTCGCTGAATCCTTCCCAGCACGAGGCTTGCTCTTTCTGTTGGGTGCCTTCCCAGCCTTTGTTGAAAGGGAGGTGGTTACTGCTATTCCAGAAATCTCCCATCTAGACGGGGGCTCATTTTGTCTGCTCAGTACACTACCGTAGAGACAAGATGTGTGAGCAAGTTGGGAGAAAGGGCAAAGGAAGCCACGTCCCAGGTTCATGCCCATGGAGCCATTAGCGCTCATGCTGTGAAATTTCTGTCAGCAGTCCAGAGGTGGCCATCACTGGATTTTACCAGAACTGCAATTTATGTGTAGATGAAGGAGCCAGCCAAAGCTTGGACTAATAAACTTATTTACCAGTAAAAAGTTGTTTTATAACACAAATGGGAAAGTACCTATCCCTCTTAGCCTCAAACATAGCAAATAATGCATTTTACCTATTAGTCCTTCTGCCATTTTAACATGAAGAGTAATTTCTGCCAGAGGGACTGTAAGAGATTCTTGGACCAGCATTGTAAGGAAGGACTGCATTTCTTAACGTGACTAAGAATTAGAGAGAGAAGATGGGAAAAGTAATTATTCAGCCATTAAACAAACATTTTTTCTGAGCACTGTTTAAGGCCCAGGTATGAGGCACAGAGATCTGGAAGATAGATGTAAGGTGTTAAAGATGCAGTCTTTACCTTTGTGTGTGCATAGGCTAGAAAACAAAGATGTGTGCCACAATAATTATTACTTATGCCTATAAAGACTAATGACCTTTAAGTGTGTGTGTGTGTGTGTGTGTGTGTTTGTGGAGTGCAAGGGGAAGGATCCTGGAATTAAGTTTGAGGGGATTTGGGGATGATGAATTTTTCTGGCGTGAGGCCTTTTTTTCCTTCTCCTCAACTACTATTAATAATTACAATTGTTTGGAAAATTCTTGCATGTGTTCTCAAGAGTGTCAAGAAAACCTAGCCCTTTGCTTCAGTGTCCTATAAACAAGAAAATCCCCTCTGCCACCCTCCCCGCACCTTGCTTCAGTGTGTGCAGCGAGTTCAGTGGGATGCTAGCCCACGTGACTGCTGTTTTGCACTTTTAGGGCGTGAGCTACCATTTCTAATTATGTGTGTATACGGCTTTCCCTGCAAGGTGAGAACTTTGCTCGTTATCTGAATAAGTGTTTGTCTGGTAGCAGCTTTAACAGGGACTCTGGGCTGAGTTGGATAATTGTGAGTGTTGATTGTGGGGGCTGCTTTTGGCCTCCCAGTGGTTCTTGGAAAAATGATTAATTTGATCATTTTGGGCGGAGAGTTTAAGGGAACCAATTGCAGGTGGCCGCATTGTGTTTGCCTGACTCTCTTTTGAGTGTTTTGAGACTTGGGGAAATAAAAAAGTAGAAGAAACTACCACCAACAAAGATGCTTTTATAAGACAGTCTAGCCCTGACAGGGAGAGCTGAGAGAGAGGGAGAAGCCAGCACCACAACCGGGAAAAGTTTTTCTATGCGTGTTGATTACTTGTATGTGGTGTCGACATTGTCTGTGACTTAAGTCCCATTATATGTCTAATTATGGTGAGTGCTGAATATATACTCACAGCCTTAACTAAATTCAGCCCTCGAAGCCTGCCTCCTTCCCACCCTACGCCCATGTTTTCATTCATGGTCTAGAGGCATTTTCACACTATAAAAGGTACCACTAATTACGGTAAGTCTTTACATTGTTAAGGCACCCTAAGCTTTCAGCCTATCCTAATATACACCATTTCATTGCACCTTCTCAATGACTCTGAAATAGCCAAGGCAGACGTCACTGTCATAATTGCCATTGTTGTTATTTTAAATGAGGAAATTGAAATTCAGAAAAATTGTATATATTCATAAAGATTACACAATGAAAGGCAACAGAACTGCAAGGCAGGATGGGAATAAAAAGGGAAGGGAAAAAGAAAAAGAGGGAAGGATGTAACAGACATTGGTTGCCGATTCAGGACCAAATGCTTTACATATTGTAGATGAGCATTCTTGTTTTCGTTTATGAATGTGCTGGAGCTCAGAAAGATTGAATACTTTGGCCAAGGTTAGTAAGAGGCAAGCCAGGATTCAGACCCTCTTCTGACTTCAAAGCTTACAGTAATCTACTAGTCTACATTACACTAAACTGTTCTGTACCGTATACCACAGTGTGCTAGTCTATACCGCAGCATGCTCTTCTGTATCGTAAAGAATCCTTAACTGGAATCCAGGGCTTCTGGTTCTCAGACCTAGATCCATGCGCCAAGATTTAGGAAGAATTAAAACCAAGAATTAGGAAGTTCACCCCAGGTTGGACAATAGGAGAGCCCTGAGAATTGAGGGGTTCGGAGACTTAGTTTAGCTCTACCACTGATAAGACTAAATATTCTAACGGAAAGTGAGTTTATGGAAATGGAGGAGGGACGGGGGGGTGAGGAGGTGGGGAGAGATAGCATGGGGAGAAATGACAGATACAGGTGAGGGGAAGGAAGGCAGCAAACCACACTGCCATGTGTGTACCTATGCAACAATCTTGCATGTTCTTCACATGTATTCCAAAACCTAAAATGCAATTAAAAAAAAATTTTTTTTTAAAAAGAAAGTGAGTTTATGAAACTGTGTGCTTCAGTTTCTTCACATGCCCCCTAGGTACATGTGGCTTTGGAATAAGCCCTCTCTCAGCCTCCTTTTCTTATGCATACAATAAGGATAACGGTAGCCACCGTATGGCCTTAGCTTCTTTGTTGTAGGTATCCAATTACATGACATTCATAAGGTTCTCAGTGGATGCTCATTAAATGTAACTCCTCTCTCCTCACACTCCTTGCCTGTCTTTATTGGATATTTTCCCCTCACTCCTCTTGCCAACTCTTCCATTCAGGACTCTACAAACGTGGGTATTTGTCACTCCCTGCCTCTAGGGTCCATGAGATGAATAAATAAGTTGAAAGAAGGCCAAAGGCCTGGTCTAACGTCTGGCTCATGTCATAGTAATTCAGTGATGCTAGTTTTGAGGCTGGGAAGGGGTATCCTTCTGCACTGCTCTGAGAGTCTCTTGTTTTTTATTCCAAGGATAGAATAAAATAATCCATTGTCCTGTGGTCTTGCTGAAGGTCTCACTTACAGATGTTTGAAATTTTCTCCTCCTTGTACTTTCTTTGTCTTCTCTGGATTTCTGCAGTCTGTTGATTTTAATGTCTGTTTTCTGTGTTACAGACCGCCCTTAAATGTCCCAGGGGCAAGCAAGTGAATTTTTTTGAGATGCGCGTGTCCTGTTTGTTTGTATGTTTGTTTTTAAAGGAGAATAGTCTAAGGTCTGCATTCATCTGAGCCTAGGAGATGGATGCATAGTCTTCCCTCTTCTGTGAAATGGAGTGTTATCTGGTTGGTGGATTTTGCAGGCTCTTTATGTCACCTTCAGCCCACTCATTTTATTACTGCTTCCTTGTACTTAGCTACATCTCTTCGGAAGCTGTAACAGCAGAGAAAGAGGGGAAAGATGAAGTCTGTTCATCCTGTTACCAATCAGTAGTTGGTTTGAAAAGGCTCAATGGAGTTAGAAGGAGATTTTCAGCATATCTATAACCTTTAGTCACTTACGACTTGGGTCACCTTTGTTGATAGTCGTAAGTCAGACTGTATTTTATAGGGCGCTTGATACAATATAAATAGTTTAAAAGTTATAGCTGTATGACCACGGCAGTGGTTTCACAGGTACAAATGTATCCCAAACTCAAGATATATACATTACATATGGATAGCTTTTTGTCAATCGTGCCTCCATAAAGAGATTTTTAAATAAATACATAAATATTTGTTAAAAATAAAAATTGAAAGAAAACTTTTTTTTTTTTTTTTTTTTTTTTTTTTTTTTTTTTTTTTTTTTTTTTTTACATATGAGCTTTTGGTGATAGTTTCAAAAATAAAGTCTTCAAATAGTGGTGGAACTGCTTTCCAAATGAGAAATTCCCAGATTAGTAAAGGAGAAATGGTATCTCTGGTTAGACATGGGAAACCGAAGCCAAAGGAAGAGTGAACTTACGCATGAATTGACAAGTTTTATTTCCAAGTGACAAACAAAGTTATATAATGAAAGCTGTCATTTGTCCTTTTTCTTCTTTCCCTTTTCTGATGTTCCTGTGACTGAATTCAATTCGGCAGAACTATTTCCGAGACACCTGGAATATCTTTGACTTCATCACCGTGATTGGCAGTATCACAGAAATTATCCTGACAGACAGCAAGGTGAATGGCTTATACATCCATGTCTATAAGCTTGGTCCTGGAGTAGCATTTTAAAAACTCCTCTGTACATTCAGCCCGTTTGTAACCTACCACAGCACATGGGTACCCACTAAGTGTTGGGAACGTACTCCCTCGCTGCTCAGTTTTAGCCAGGGAATGCAAACTTGGGAGTGGCACTGGCCCTCCTGAAGGCTTTGTTGATTTGCATGACTTGGGTAGCAAGTATCTAATAGGGTAGGTGGACTAGATGGTGTCAGAAGAGAGCTGCTGTGTATAAATTCCCCTACATTCTCAGAGGAGGCACAGTACCTTTGCCCTTAAAGTTTGTAGACCTGATTTGCTTCCGTAAATTTGTTCCTTCTGAAGACGACTTGGAAAGCTTGTGGTAACTCTCTTTGAATATTAGGGGCCAACGTGTGCTAGACGGATTCCTAGATCTGCTTTTTTTGGCATCTAAGTGCAGACTTCGGGCCCTTTCTCTCAGTAGAAGACTAGAGAGCCTGGTTTTGTGTGCAGGGTACCCTTCTCAGGTACCTCCTTTACCCTTCCACCTGGGGATAGAGAGCAGGCACGGGAAGGCTTAGGAGATGGGCCTCACTGGCCAGCCCATCGGCTGGAATTGGGGTTAACAAAGACAGAGACTGTGTCCCATTTATCAGAATGAGGGATAAATACACAAATACTCGTGCTTAGGTTTTTCTAAATGACTGTAATGTTCCTAATTATATGTTTCCTTTTGATCCACCAGCTGGTGAACACCAGTGGCTTCAATATGAGTTTTCTGAAGCTCTTCCGAGCTGCCCGCCTCATCAAGCTCCTGCGTCAGGGCTATACCATACGCATTTTGCTGTGGACCTTTGTGCAGTCCTTTAAGGTAAGAGGTACCAGCAAATCCTCTCTGAGGGCTGTCATGTCAGACAGCACAGCCAGGCACCACTGGCATCGTTACCTGACTTCCTTCACCTCTGGGAAGCTGAAGCTAGTAGAATGTGTGTTTGTTAGAAGCATTCAGTAGATACCATACCTCTTACTTACAGCACAGCTTAGCTTGTCTGGGGTCGGCTTATGTCTACTGGGTAGAATCTCATTTCAGAAAAACGCCTTGACTTTGTGACTCAGACGTCCTCTCTGTCTGCTGAAGTAGGGGACATGTTTACAAGGTGTGCCTCATCCCTAGAGATTCCAGATGGACCTGAGTGACCCCATCCACATAACAGCCCGTCATCTGGAGTCAGATGTCGTCTGCATTTTCAGGGACTTTTGGTGATTTTATTTCACATGACAGTTTTTCAAAGTACTCATTGAGTTGTGTTTCATAGACAGATGATTCACACTTAGCCTCACCTTTGTCTTTATCAGCATTTATTTCCTGAGCCACTGAACATAGGATAGACTCGTCCTACAAATACATAGAAGCATCTGTGTAGGTTAATAGGATGTGTTTCTTTTGAACAGTCTCGTGGAGCTGGAAAGTGGTGTATATATAATAAATATAAGTAAAAAATTGACACCTGAGACCCAGACTTCCAGTAAAAGTTTCCTAAGCATACTTAAGTATCTTTGGACTCTAGCAAATACCATAAATTAGTTGTTTTTAAGCTTTGGGGGAAAGACCTAAGTGTTGTTCAAATGCCTGTTCTTATTAAAACGAGTTTTTCAATGAATGTGTTTAAAAATAAATTTGATGGAATTAAGTCACTCAAAGATGAGAAATTCACCAGATTGCCTTATATTAGATATTTATATGGTTTAATTAAGAATTAAGCTAAAGAAGGCAAGGAGTTGAATTAATGGTTTCTCATCACTTGGAAAAGGATTTCTGCTCACATCCATGATTACTGATTTACTTCTTCATCGAGGACCTGGGAGTTTGAGATGTGAGATCAATTTTAAGGGTGTTCTGGCTTCTAGGAGCGACCTTGACATTTTTATCCTATCCAGAGCAATTGTTTGGCATAATGACTCCCACGGAGACCTCACCTCAATGAAAACTATTTTTCTTTTTTTTTCCAAGAGAATTAAATAGTTTATTGATTACACATGATAATGGATGATACACAAGCTTCATTCCCATCGATAATTTTATCTGGTACCATTATTCAATTTAGATGTATTGCATAGGATGTGCCAACAATCATCTTTATAACCAATAGTTCTATGATTTTGTTTGGGTAATCCCTTCTAATCGTGAACTTCAGGTCACAACAGTAACTATTAGTTCAACTACACCAAGGTTTCTGAAGACAATGGCTTCTCCACCCAAGCAGGTTGTATATAAATTCCAAATAGAAGCTGGCATCACCCTGAAGGAATTCCAACTTCACGCTGTTGGGGAAATTTACCAAGATGGCTTCAGAGTAGACTCACTTTACACGGCACATTAAAAAAAAAAAATTCTAAAGTTAGATACAGAGGAGAAATCTAAAACCTTAGCGAGAATTTTCTGAGTCTCAGGTGATTTTGGATTTAGAATTGGAAACACAAGATGCTTTAAAACCTTTTTTTTTCCCCAGAGGATTGCCCAACAGACTTCAGTTGTTAGCGAGTCTCTTAAGAAATATGTGTCATCCTGTCATATTATCACAATCACCAAGTCTCCGAGAAACCATATACTATTGAGTGTAAAGAAAAGGTTGTCAAAAATTGATGGCCAAATGGTTGGCTTATTCCAGCAAATACCACAGAGAACAGGGAAGACAGGTGAATCTGCCTCGAGGTGAGACTGCATTGTAGATAAATGTTTCCTTTTTCAGAACCATTCTGGGACATGGCGTAGAAGTTAGATGTTTAAAAGATTAGCAAAGGCTACCCCTGCAGATACAAAGCAGAGAGCCACACAATATGAACAGCATCTCCATTGCCTCTACCTTCCCCACCCTCCCCTAAATAGCATCCAGTTTCCTACCTCTGACCCCTACTCTAGAGTTCTTCCCTCTTCCCCCTTATTTTGTGTTAGAAATGATAACGTTCTGGGAGGCCGAGGCGGGTGGATCACGAGGTCAAGGGATCAAGACCATCCTGGTCAACATGGTGAAACCCCGTCTCTACTAAAAATACAAAAATTAGCCTGGCATGGTGGCACGTGCCTGTAATCCCAGCTACTCGGGAGGCTGAGGCAGGAGAATTGCCTGAACCCAGGAGGCGGAGGTTGCGGTGAGCCGAGATCGCGCCATTGCACTCCAGCCTGGGTAACAAGAGCGAAACGCCGTCTCAAAGAAAAGAAAAAAGAAAAAGAAATGATGACGTGACGAGAAAGGAGAACAGAATGACTCTTTGCTTTTCTCCCTAAGTTAGGAGTAGGAAGAGATAAGTAGGGACTGGAGTGGAGAAGGCAGAATAAGGGTGGAAGGTAAAGATGGAAGGCAGCAGCACTGCAGGTGCAAGAAGCCCTGTCTCTTTCCTTCCGGCTTTCTGTAGAGGAGGCCCACGTTGCCCGTCAGAGGGCAGCCATCCGTCATCACAGAGCCTAGGAATGAACACTTCATTGGAGAGGGAATTCTCCCACCCGCTTTCAGCTGCATTTTAATTTTAGCCTCTATTCAAGTTGTAAATAGTCTCACAGGGCTCCTCATTTTGTTAGCGCTGTGGAAGAGCTCTGCCCTGCTCATGCGGTCTGAAAGCCTCAATTGATCTCTTGGGATTCGTGGTGTGCACAATCAAGACAGGGTGGAGACTCCTTGTAGCACTGTCTGCCAGGGAGCTTGCTGGATGGCAAAGAAGAGAGACTTCTCTGGCAGCACAAAGATCACTACAAAATTACAGTGTCCCACTCTGACCCCCGATCCAAACTGCCTCTGATCGCATCCTCCTCCAGCACCAAGCAGTTCTCTGCCTCACATCTCCTTGCCTTGACCCTCACCTCTACAATTAAAATGTCTCAAAGCAGCAGTAAGCATGCACAGTACAGAATTTTGTGCCACATGGCTTCCTGGCAGGGTTTTTGGGTGGCTAACTTAACCGGCTTTTGCATGAAACATAATAAAACGTCAGGAGGCTTAAACACTGGGAAATAATGTTGCATCAGAAGATGAATGAGCCTTCTAGGAACTTACAAACAAGTGAGACCCCAGTCATTTCACTTAGATTCCAGATTCTTCATTATGGGCGCCACCTTGGGTATGGGAGTGGGAGGGGGTAATAAACAGGGATTTGGAAGGCAAAGCTAGGTTCCTAGTGTTTAATTTGCATGACAATGGCTAGGTTATCCATTTTCTGCATAGCAAGTGGGAGGAATTCCAAGCCCGGGAAGTTCTCCCAGCTCTCCTAGATATGGGCTATACTTCTGGGAGAGTGAATCTTCCTGATAGAGGTAAATTGTAAGCCTCTCTTTGGCCAGCTGTTTTCCTGTCTGTCAGAGGACAAGGATACCTGAGAGAGTATTGCACCTCCAAATGGAACAGCCTCCGGGAAGAGGGAGGCCCAGGCCTCCGTTTGCATTAGCCTCCTGGTGGATCTGTACACCTGAATGCAGGTTGTAGAGCCTGGGTGCTGCCTTTCTTTGATTAACATCTTATCTCTGCTTTTCTTCCAGGCCCTCCCTTACGTCTGCCTTTTAATTGCCATGCTTTTCTTCATTTATGCCATCATTGGGATGCAGGTGAGCTGGCAGAGCAAGGGCCTGGTGGGGGACAGCTGTTACCCAGATAATCTCTGGCTTAGCAACCTGAGCATGCAAGACCCGAAGATGCTCTGAACCCCTTCTTGCCTAAGGGTGCTCCCCTGAGGTCTCGTCCAGTGTGACCCTGGGAATTTCCCATGTGCAGTGGCTCCCCATTTAGCTTGCCTAAGTATTCAGGGTAGTCTGGTACAGGGGTGTCATCTCAGGTTTTCAGATCATGGTGCTAAATCGTAAGTAGCTGGGCTTCTGTGGTGACAGCCATAGAACTAAAGCAAAGACGACACCATTGTGCTTAGCCAAAAAGATCCCCCAGGAGACTGAGGAGGGGAGCTCATGTGGATCTCTGGTATTTTGACTTGGCCTAAAAGGAGGTTAGATGTTAGTTCTTCCTGTATGTGGTGACACCAGATCTCCACATAGAGTCTCATAGAGTCTCATGTTTACACAGTCTTGACTGGCTGAGATTTATGCCCTAAGACACATCACTGTGAACAACTCAGAGTTCCTGGCAGCCTGCTCATTCCTAGGGAGATTCAAGGGCCACGTTCCAGCTAATGAGGCCGTGCAACTTGCTGGACAGTTCCCTTGTTTTACCACACTTTGTCCAGTTTCAGAACTTAAGAAGCAGATCGGGTTCCCACCCCAGGTATTTATGCAGATAGCCAGAGACCTGCTAAGCAGAAGAAGCCAAAGCCTCTTTCAAAGGTGATGGTTGTTCGTGGTGGGTGAACTCCTACTGTAAATAACCAGCAGCACATCCCATGAACCTATCTGGTTGGAGACACAGGCTTTCTGCTTGTCTCCAGAGGGCTGACTTTCTGACTTGGAGGTATTGTGACTGGATCCCAGCACAGAATTTCGGCTACGTGACAGCCTCCTGCAGTCAGGCAGTCTGGCTGCCTTGAGCCTGCCGGCTGCCTTCCCAACTGTGTTGCCACCTGGAGCTGCTGCTGGGGTGTCCCAGCCGTGCTGTGTCTGCAGCCCTTTCCAGAGCCTTTCTGAAACATCTCTTCCTCTCACTCTTCCCTCTTGCCTGTACTTCTGGGTTTCATTCTTTATTACTGGATAATTTTGTTCTCTAAAAATACAGTAGAATGTCAGGTGTCAAAATGTGTGAGACTTGGTCGAGAAGTAGTGAGTTGTCCTTCATTGGGGATATTTCAGTAGAAATTTAATGATGATGATGGTAGTGTTGGAAACAGAATTCCTGCTGAAGTTTCAGATTCGCTTGGTAACTTCCCTGAAGTCCTGTCTAACTCCAATATATTTGATTCTGGAATTAAAATATTCTTGAAGAGCCAAATGAAAGCTTGATTTAAATGAAATTGTTTTTCAAAATTTATTTTTTATTGATATGTAATAGTTGTAGATATTTTGGGGGTACATGCAATATTTTGATGCTTGTATACAATATGTAATGATCACATCAGGGTAGTCGGGGTATCCATCACTTCAAACGTTTATCTCTTACTCGTGTTGGGAACATTATCATTCTTCTTGTCTGGTTATAATTAAGTTCCTTTTGCCCATGCTCAAAACAGTTCTTACCCCTTTTCATCTTCAAACAAAATAAACTAGAATATCACCATCTCCAATACTGATCCAGTATGAATACTGTTGATTCTGGTAATGGTGATAATGCTATTTACCATTATTTAAATTCCTTGGTGTACTAGACACTGTACCAAATGTATGCAGAGAGAGAGAGAGAGAGAGAGAGAGAAAGAGAGAGAGAGAGAGGAGGTGGAGAAAAAGGGAGCGAGTGAGAGGAAGAGAGGGCGAGCATGCACAGGCAAGATATATCCTGATGTTTCTGAGTAATGTGAAAACGTTTATACGTGTTTCATTGTCTCCATTGACGCTTAGCACAGTTAAGTAACTTACAAAATGCTCAAGTTCTCAGGCAGTAAGTGAAAGAGGTGAGTTGTAAGCTCAGCCCTGTCTGCTCCACAGCCATGTTCTTAACTCTGTACTGTCTCTTTTCCCACCAGACAAGTAAACACAAGTTTGTTTTACCCTCTCATTGCGGGTAGGAGTTGTTCAGTTACGAAACTGTAGTCTTCCCAGTAACTGTGCAGTCTAATATCTTATTCCCTTTAGATTTCTTTCCAAAAGATAAGAGCACTATGTGCACTCCACAGAGACATGAATGGCGTTTCTGCTGTGACTTGCTTTAAGCTGGCCATCCCCATCTTGATCCATGATGAGACCTAGCATCAAACACAGAGCAGACACCTGAGTTGTTGCTAGAGAGACCGTATCTAATATAGTCACAATAAAACTGGGACATGCATACAAATAAAAGCGCAAGGGACAAGCTTTTGGAAAAATACAAATAGTAACAGGGTATATCTATGAGAAAAACCATTATTATTCCAAACTTTCAAAGGCTCCTTGGAAAATGGGACCTTTGTAGAAGAATCAGAAGTTAGAAAGAAGGAGTAACTTGCTGGGATGAGACAGAGCTCTGTGGCTACATGGTGCTAGGAGGTGGGATTGTCAGCCTCAGCTCCGTCACTGAACAACTGTGTGAACTTGGTGAATCACTGTATCACCATATCACTCTTTTCACCATATCTCTCTCGTTAATTCATTGGAGGTGTTGGTTAGAGACCTTTGCCAGTCTCTTCTAGTGCTAATATTCTGTGATTCCAAGTGAAATGGATTTAAATCTACACTCTAGTGAGATTTTTCTATGGGGCCTCAGCATCCCTTCTTTCTCTTTCATACTCTGTTGATGGACATTTGAGTTAGTGACAAGGAGTAAGTGAAAAGTTGAAAAAAATTTAAGACCACAATACATGTTTTTGACTTAAATTATCTTTTTTTTTTTTTTTTTTTGAGATGAGTTCTCACTGTGTTACCCAGGCTGGTCTTGAACTCTTGGGTTCAATCAGTGTTCTCGCCTCAGCCTCCCAAAGTGCTGGGATTACAGGTGTGAGCCACCATGCCCGGCTTGACTTAAATTATCTTAGATTCAAAATAGCTTTGGTTTCTTGGACTATTACACACATACTTTGTGCAAAATCACAGTATGTTCTCCAGTTAATTCGTGATTGGATGAGATGTTTGAGAAAATCATACTGTATACAACTCCTGATAGCTCCAGGCGTGTCATAGGAGAAAAAAAAGACACTGTAAGTTGTATGTCTGTGATGAATCAGGGATAAATCGTGAATTCCAAACCAAGAGGGTAAAGAAAGGAGAGGGCCAGAAATGTGAACAGGGCAAGGATAAATGTCAGAGCCCTCTTGGGGGATCCAGAGTTAACTAGATTTGATTGCTTGGGTGGGATTTTTTAAATGCTACTATTTGTCTCTTTGGGGCCCTCTGCCTTCTCCTCTTTCCATTCTTCTCTGCTGCTGCCTCAATTGCCACCTCCATTCTCCCTGAGAGACAAGTAGTATTTGGGTTTTGAAAAACAGCGTCGAGAACAAATTCCCAGAGCAGGTGTCAGTGGGAGTTACTTGAGCAAAATAGCTGGGGGCAGAGATTGTTCCTCAATTGCACATTCTAAAAACTGTGAGGGGGAAAATGTGTTCCATTTAGCAGACATTGGATAAACTGAAGCATGTTCACTGCAGGCTGAAAATTGTCTTAAATGGCTGGAAAAGTAACCCAGTAAGCCATCCATAGTACCAGCATTGACTTAGGAGAACAGGTCCTGATACCCGAAATGCAGCTGGGAAGGAGAGTGCATGTGTGAAAGCCTCCTTTTCATCTGAAGAGTGGAGGGGTTGACTTCGGCTCCAGGCAGCACTGTGTCTGAGAGTTCATCATTATTCGGTCTCTGTGGATAAAGATCTCTGAGTGTTCCCTCTTTTGAATATTCACAGTGATCACATTCTAAGCTCAGCTGCCAGCAGCAGGTCAGTCAGCATCACTCTGTCACCCAGAATCTGCCCAAAGCCATTTTCTGTTTTCCTTTTCAAAGTGTCCAGTTGGACCAACTTTCTCCATCCTATTGGCCTCGACTTTGCTTCAGCTCCTGCATAGATGTTTACTTTTAGATGGGACTTGGGTCTGTTGGGTGATACATGTGAACATGTGTAGACACATGCACATCGATATATGCTTGTTCATTGCCGTGGATTCTACATGAATGACATACAGACCTTCTAAGATGCGACTTTCTGGATAGAAATATATCTAAGGAAGATAGAGACGCCCTCTCTGACCCGAACTGCTTGTAAATTCCAGGGTAGCATCTGCCCAAATCATAAATGATGTTTTCTTGCAAATTCAAATGTTCCCATCATGACTACCTGAGACAGGAAGAAAGGGGTAACTCCTTCCCTGCACTCCTGCTGTGGGATACTGTCTTTGACAGACTAAGTACCATGGTGACAGGTACCATGGAGATAAAAAGACCAGATTAGAGTGGGAGGAACTATGTACAGGCAGAATGACTTCAAAAGAGCTTGCATTCTCCGTTACGCTCAGACCTTGCTGCATGGGTGCTCCTTGCCGCACTAGAGCGGTGGAGGATAATTTTTCTTACATGTCAGCGCAAGAGCACAGTGTCTGGCAGCTCTCTGGGTCTGAGTTGTCTGCTCCAGGGCTAGGTTATCAGAAAGCCATGCACGTGGCTTCACCGACCCCCATGTGCTGGACGCATCACACAGCTCGGTAATGCTCATTGTTCTCTGTTGTTTCTCTCCTTAAGGTATTTGGAAACATAAAATTAGATGAGGAGAGTCACATCAACCGGCACAACAACTTCCGGAGTTTCTTTGGGTCCCTAATGCTGCTGTTCAGGTACCTGGATGCTTAACTGTTGTAGCTGCAGTTCTCCTGATGGAGGGAGAGAGAGGTGGTCTGCCTCTTCCTCTCATTTCCCCTTGCATCTTTATTCTGCTTCCTTTGCTCCTGTCAGTAGAAGGGGAAGCGGGCAATGCCTTTGCCAAACTGCCCCGACAACATTAGAAAGGTTTGTCTTCTGTACAGCCGTACTACCATGAATGTGCCTGATCTTGTCTGGTCTTGGAAGCTAAGCAGGGTTGGGTCTGGTAAATACTTGGGTGGGGAGAAAATTGCATCGATTAACTACTTTGGCTCAGCAGTTAATTTGCAAATTTCAACTTCACTATGGGCTGCAAGGGTTTAGGAGGGGGGATGTGAGGACAGTATCTGCAGACCAAATTCCACTTCAGGGCGGAAACCTCGGACAGCCAGGTTTATGTGGGGTCTTAGAGAATCCCACGACTAGTAGCAGAGACCCTGCAGAAGATGGAGAGGCAGTGGACGGGGTAGCAGAACCCAAAAGGGACCTCGGTGGCACTCTTTATCTCTGCATGGAAAGCACTAGAGAGGGCCAACTGGGTAGCAAGGGAGCCTGTTGGGCCCAGGCCAAGAGAAGGGATGGGGGAGTTGGAGTTGGGAAGGAGGACCAAGGATGTGATAGGATCTGCAGACCCACTCCTGCTAACCACAATGTCTCTCGGGCTCAGGAGTGCCACAGGTGAGGCCTGGCAGGAGATCATGCTGTCGTGCCTCGGGGAGAAGGGCTGTGAGCCTGACACCACCGCACCGTCGGGGCAGAATGAGAATGAGCGCTGTGGCACCGATCTGGCCTACGTGTACTTCGTCTCTTTCATCTTCTTCTGCTCCTTCTTGGTGAGCAACGGTGTGCTCTTGCCTCGAGATGTGGCCCATCCCTTCCTACTCCCAACCCTTCTGATAAATAGGAGATGTTTGCTTCGGTGTATGTTCGTGCTTTCGTCCCCTCGTCGTCTCCTCTCTCCACACCCCCACCGTGCACACGCTCACACTCATGCCCACGTTAAGAGCTAGAGCCTCCCGTGGAGAACTCTTGGAGACTAGGGTGCCTGTCAGACTCCTGGTGGGTGACTTTCAGTGGTTGAGAAAAGTCTTTGCTGCTTCTAGGGAAAGATTGTTGTGGAAAGGAAAGGTGAGCATATTTCAGTGCATTGAGCTTCGTGTTGAACCAGTGGACACTCAGAGTAAATCCTTTCTTTGTCATGCCTCAGGTACTTTATCTTGTAAGTAGGGCTATGAATATCTTCTCTTTAACTGCTTGAGAAAAGGTACCTTGAAAAATGTAAGGTTATAGCATTGATAAGAGTAGAATGATGATAATGGAATAAATGTGGTTCTCTCTTAACTTGTAATGTTATTATATTTGAGGGTTATTGACCAGCTTGATAGCTGAGAAGAGATATGATTGCTTTGGGTGTCAGTAAATACTGAGTAGGATAGGTGGAGCACCCACCTATAAGGTGGTGAGAAGCCCTGGGTGCCTCTTAAGTCTCTTTTGGAAAAAGCACGACTCAGCACACCCACATCCAGAAACTTCTGTCCTGCGTATCAGACAAGGAATGATAAAACAGCATAAATGAATAAAAGGGTCAGTTTAGTGTTTCTGGTCACTCTGAAATTCCTCAGCTCAGCCTCACTGTTAATACCACTGGCTGTACAAAAACCTAAGACTAAAACAGTGATGCCACTGAAAAGTGGACACTTCCTGGCCCCGCATCCAAAAGTACATTCATTGTCTTAGGTCCAGGCCTTGCTGCCTCTTTCAAGTGACCCCAAGGGGACTGAAACGTCCCACATATCCGGCTCGCCAGTGAGCGGGGGGTGAGCTGCAGAGAGACTGTGAAGTGTAGCCTGTAGCTCAGTGTGTCAGGGAGTGAGCCAGCGGGAGACGTGGGCAACCCATGCAGTGGTCTTGGCTTTCTTCCGCTGCTGGCCTTGGCCGCAACACTTTCTTTTTTATAGCCTCTATAAAATAGGAGAAAAAAACGATGTAATAATAGGAGCATTATATACACAATGAACTGATCCACGTATTTTAATATACTCCCTTCTTATGTATGTGAAAGGTTTTTCGGTAGAAAGAAGGCACAACTGTATCAATATTGAAGTATAATGTATAAAGAAAAAAACCCTGAAATTCAGAATAATGCTATCATGGGAGTTTTCCATTGAGTCACATCTTCAGCACTTTTTTTATTGAGTGGCCATCGTGAGGTTGACGCTCAGCAAGGCCCATCCCTCAGTCACCAGTAGTCAAGGGGTGAAACCAGCTCACAGCTTCCGGCTTCCAGGAGTCGGTGCTCACTGCTAGGGTGGAATGGAACAGACAGAAGGGCATGTGGACATCTCAGTTTTATCTTACGTGGTTTAAGTGTTTCATAATAAATATTTAAAAGAAACCAAAGATATAACTGGAAATTAATTAAAGACCATAAAGGTACTTTTGGAATTTTGAGACAGAGGGTGCTGCATAATTCACATTAATGTTATTTTTAATGAGGCTATATTCAGGATGAGATGATCTGCTTTCAGGTCTCGGCTCCATATGAGAGTGACTTTGTGACCTTGGACAAGTCACACAGCTTCTCAACTCAAACCATTCACTCCTCAGAGATTTACTGATGGCCCCACCATGTGCCCCAGGCCTCATGCTGGAAGTTAAGAATACAAACATGAATCCAAAGAATTCTGTCCTTGATGTGTGATGGTAATTAAACCCACCTCAGAGAGAGTTGGAGCAAGCATAAAAACAAGTAATAGGTGTGACTCCACACACCACACTCTTAATGACTGTACAAATGAAAAGCAGTAACAATGCTAACAGTTTTTGTTAACGTTAATAATAGGTACCCTGAAAAGAGTACAAAAGAAATGTGTGGATACATGGAAAACCCTTTATAACCCGGGCAGTGGTTGAGCAAATTCACTGTGGCTCCAGCCTCAGAGGCAGAATGATAGGCCCATGCTGGGATTAGGTTCACTTGCATGAGACAGAAATCTCCAAATAACAGCAGCTTAACCAGGAGGGATGCTGATTTCCCTTCCACATCCGTGAAGTCTGGAGGAAGGCAGGCAGTCTGGTCATGTTGGGTCCACAGGGGTGCTGGGGCCCCAGACCTACTCCTGCTTTCTGCTGCGTCACCTCTGTGGTGTGTCCCTCATCTTCATGGAAGAGAAGACACCTAGACCTCCAGCCATCCACGTATACTTTAGGCAGCAGGAGAAAGGAAGGCAGAGAGGAGTGTGGCTGTTAGGTGTGACCAGCAGTCTCTCTGTTTTGCAGAGAGACTCCACCCGTGTCCTGCCTCCACACTGTCTCCTTATCCTGTACACCCTGTCTGCGTATCTGGCACCTCTGTGCACCTGGCCACTTTACCTGGGGGTCCACAACAGAGACTCCTGTTCTCCTGCCAGTTGGTGTCTATCAGGCAGGACCCTTTCACTTTAATAAGAGACAATAAGCCCAGCCAAGTCCAGCTTAAGTAAAGTGAGATTTTACAGGCTTCTATAAATGAGGAGTCCTGGGGCAGAGCAGGCTTGATATGGGGCTCAGATGATACCATCAGGTCCAGGTTTCTCTCTATTTACAGATCTCTGCCTCCACCCTGCTCCATCCCCGTGAGTACAAATATCATGTCTCAAGACCGCCGTGGTGGCAGCTCTAGACCTCACATTCTCATACCTTTAAGAGCAACAGGAAAAACAACTCTTTTGCCCAGAAGGTTCAATCCGATCTTATTCGTTTTGATGGGATCACCGACCACTGTGCCCAGGAAAATGGGATTTAATGACTAGTTGAGGCCCGGGTCACAGGAGGGCGTCCCACTGAATTTCACTAACTGGGAACAGACAGGAACCTGGACCAGACATACAGTGAATGGGTGTGTGGGGGACAGTGCTGTTGACTGTGGCCATCAAGTCCTGTTGGTTCCACCTTCGTTAACTCTCTACTCCAGTCTGTGCTGTCATCTTGCCCCTGGTAGATGCATGAGTACCGCAACACCCTCCCTTGGGTTCCCACCCTTGAGCAGTTTCTGTTGCCTACAGAACAGTCTAGATCAGCGGTTGGCAAACTATAGCCAATGGGACAAATCAGGTTTACCACCTGTTTTTGTATGGCCCGTGAAATAATGGCTTTTACATTCTTAAATGGTTGAGGAAAGAAAACCAAGGACAAATGATGCTTCATGACATGTGGAAATTACATGGGTCCATGAACAAAGCTTTACCAGGACACAGCTGTGTTCATTTGTATACAAATGGTCTGTCTAGTGCTACAACAGCAAAACTGAATAGTTACAGCAGAGACCTCACAGCCTGCAGAACCTAAAATATTTCCTGCCTGACCAGTTCACCGGTCCTGGTCTAGACTCTTTAGCTCAGTTTGTGAGATGCTTCTGTGATCTGGCACTCAGACCCCGCTGCTCCACCCTCCTTGCAGATGTCTGGCTATTCCCTATCCCTGGATACCTCTGGGCTGGCTCCTTTGCTAAAACGCCCTCCTCCATGGCCACGTCTATCTGATGAACAGTACTCAAGCATCCACCCTCTTAGACATTTTTTCTTCAGCCAGAAGTTACCTTCATACTCCTTTCTGTCCCCACTGTAATCTGCACATGCTTCTTTCACGGCTCTTAACATTTGTATGTTTCCATTACATCACAGCCTCGCCTAAGTACCAAATAAGTCTTGAAGAGCATTCATGTAACCACATCTAGTGAAGCCCTGCTGTGCTGTAAGCCTTGTGCTAGGCACGGGAATATACCTCTGGACAAGAACTTTCTTATCTCCCATCTCTGGCTCCCGAATCTCTGGAACATAGTAGGTGCACAGTAAAGGCTGCCTAAACAAATTAAGTGGGAGAGTAGGGACTTAGAAACTGCTTAAAAGCCAACAACAGCTTAAAGTCATCACAGCAGGAGGCCATGCTGTCGGCTCTAAGACATGTTAACAGTTGTTCTTTGGGCTGCTTCTGTGGAGCAAGAATGGAGGAGGAGTCAGGGGAGGGAAGGTTGGCATCTGGCCTTGACTTCCTCTAGTCCTCAAGAATGTTGTAGCTGCTGCTGTTCCCTCTGCTGCCACAGTAACAATTAAATAAGTGGAACTGATAATAAAAGTGACTGTGGGGTACTCCGCAAATACGAAGTGGCATAGAAATGCACAGTAAGAATGTGCACACAATGAAATGCGTGGTACAGATAATGAAAACGTGTTGCATTCAGCAAGATCAGTGGTGCCCTACAAACTTTTGAATTCTTTTCTTCACCCTAAAGCCTGTTTTTCTGCTTCCTGAGCTCTGCTTTGGGTTTCCCCTAACCCCTGTTCTTCCCCTTGCTCTTCAGATGCTCAACCTGTTCGTGGCCGTCATCATGGACAACTTTGAGTACCTGACTCGGGACTCCTCCATCCTGGGCCCTCACCACTTGGACGAGTTCGTCCGCGTCTGGGCAGAATATGACCGAGCAGCATGGTGCGTAGGCCCCTTGGCCACTCCAGTGGGGCCCAGAGCAAAGGTCTCTGGAGTTCCCAGGGAAGAGGTTGGAATTGGAGCCACCTAGATGCCTGCCCGTTACAGAAGGAAAGGAGATCCCTCTTGATTGTGGCCCATGGAAGAGACTCTGGTATCAAGCTGGTCACCAAAGTCTTCTGTCTCTCCTTCCTTCTGTGACAGGCTCTTCCCTTTCTGGGCTGGTCTCATCACCCAGTCCTTACCTTAGATTATTTGAGTTCAATCCCAAGAGGAGTTTCTAATAATCTCCTTTTTCTGCCAATGATTAGGGGACTTCTTTGTTACCAGGGGGGTTAAGGGTTTTCGGCCAGCTGGACATCTGGCCACCATGATCAGTGACCATGAGTGTTTTCTCTTTCTCATTCCTCTCACGCATACAGTTGGATATAATTCTCAAGTTATTCTTTTTTAAAAAACCAGACAAGTTTTTCTTCTAACTGCTCCCTTAAACATTCGTGGATTTTTACTACATGGAACTAAATTAAATGATAGGAATGGGAGAAGATAACCTCTTTACTGTAGTCTCTTTTGCTGTTTAGTAGTTGTGAGGTGATGGTGTGCTGTCTAGGCTCTAGAGCAAGGATTGGCAAACTCTATCCCATGGGTGAAATTCAGCCCCGTCTGTTTTTGCAAATAAAGTTTTATTGGAACACAGCTCAACCATTCATTTATGTATTGTCTCTGGCTGCTTATATACTACGAGGAAGAGGTGAGTGATTGTGACAGAGATAGTATGACCCTCAAATCTTAAAGTATTTACTGTAGAAATGTTAGGTTGGTGCAAAAGTAATTGCAGTTTGGTCATGGCAAAAACCTCAATTACTTTTGCACCAACCTACGATGTTAAAAAAAATTACTGCCAAAAAGGTTTGCTAATCCCTGCTTTAGAATACAATGGCAGCATTTTGGCCCTCATGATTGAGGACAAGGTGAGAGTTCTATGAATGCTGACTCCGAAGGATCTGTTCTATTCCAGGTCATTTTAGCTTTTGGGTCTTAACTCACCAGTCTTCTATCCATTCTGGTCCCCCTCTGAAAAATACTACAAGAAATGTTATCCTTCACAGGCGTGGACCAAGTTGCTTCCACCTGGAACCCCCTTCATAATCAGAGACTTCTCCCAAAAATCTATCCTCTGGTGAGGCTGTTGAACTTGAGTTGCTGTTTTAGAGACTTGAAGGGTGAATCAGAATTCTTTTCTTCAGTAATTAATGACAGGGTACAGTTATCTAAATCCATTCCTATTACAATGATTGAGCAACAGGTTTTTCTTTTTGGTCTTACTCGCTAGTAAATAGCTCTTAGAAAGCAATGGGCAGTGTGTTAGAGGAGGTACAGCCAGGACTGCGTGGGCTTCTTTACCTGTAAAATGGCAACCATGATACCTACATACCTTGCAATGTGGTTGTGAGGATGATATTAAATCATGTGTGTAACTGTTACTACAATCGATGATAACCACGCAGGAATGCTACTTGGAAGGTCTGGAAAAACAGCCCCTGTAACCATGGATATCTATGGGATTGGGAGCCTAAGAAGGGACTTCTCTACTCACCCAAGAGGAGAAACCAGCTGTGAGCAAAAGAGTCCATTGTTCATCTGGGCTCACTCAGGTATCCTTGGCTCCCAGAAACCCCAGCTTCCTGTGGTTTCACTTATCTTGGGATCCAAAGGCAATGTGTATAAAACGTGTTCCACCCTGCTGATTCCAGTTGCTGGGAAGAAAAGGTTCCATGAGGATGAATCATGAGACTCAGACATGTGGACTGGGAAAGAGCAAAAAGACAAAGAATCTCCTCTGTGTACTTTGAAATTCACAGTATAACTCATTCTAGTTAGAGTTTGGTTGGCTTTCATTATAAGATGGGCGAGGAAAACTAACAAAAGTAACGTGAGCCAACGTCTTCAGAAGGAGGATTGATACCAGTTGCGAAAAACATCAGTCTATAGCCACTCCCAACCCACCTGCTTCCCAATCTCACTGAGGCAAAATGGAAGAACACCTGGCTAAATTACATCCTCTCAAGAGTTGAGAGACTTGGAGGTACTGATGAGCTGCTCTCTGGAAGAACAGGAGGAATTAACCATGAAATCTCAAAAAGCCTAGAAAGAGTGAAGCTGGACTGAAGCAGTAGCCTCCGCATGGCCGCCGGCAAGGACTGAACGCACAGAGCTGAAGATGCTGTGTTTATCATTTCCAGTGGAAACCCTGGTCTGTGTCAGGGTGTATACAGACCTGCAAATCCCTGTTGCTGCCTTTTCGGGCCCCTGACAGAGAAGATGCTGTGGCCACTGAAAATTCATCATCGTTAATTCTATCCCTTCCATAGGAATCCAGAACTTTCTAGGGGGCTCCTGGGCAAAGGGTTGGTAAGATAGGTCATGTGGTTCCTAGAATTCTGGCTGGCTCCAGCCAAGCTGCTGTGGGCTAGGTGGCAGGAAGGGGGCTGGGAGGGGCAGTGTCCATGGCTTCCTCCCTGGCTGCTCTCTGAACACAGACCTCAGCAGGCTCCTACCGAGTAGAGACGACTTGCCCAAGCTGAACGCAGAAAAATCTGTCACAGAGAGAAGCAAAGCCCTTTGTGATTTCCCTCATGCCAACTGTGCTCCTTGCTAATTAGCCTAATGGGAAATTTGTCTCTTCCAGACTGCAGAAAGCCGCTGACTTCTCACTGGCCCTGACAAGCGGGTCTGAGTAACTGACTGTAATCAGTGTCTGTGGAAAGCACAGTTCTGCGGTCCACCTCAAGGCAGCCTGGCGCCTGCCCTGGACAGCGGTCCGAGTCCTTTGTGAATTGGCAGGCTTTGTTGCTAGAAGCCTAGCTAGAGCCAGGGCTGTGTCTGCATCTGGCCAGGTATGGGCCAGATAGGTATCACGGGGTGCTCTTGCTCAGTAGGCAGTTCCCTTTGGCATTGGCTGGGCTCCGATTTCCTTAGAAAATTGCAGCAGTGCAGTTTGGCAAGGTAATGGTTCTCTGGTGCTTACTGTTTTCAGTCTCTCCTGGTCTGGCTTTGCCAGGCCCAAGGAAAGAAGCTGCTCTGACCTCTTTCAGCTGTCCTCTTCATGGCTAAGCTGTCATTTCTTTCCCACCCTTCTCCGAGTGTCCTATTAACCCACCTGTGCTTCCTTTACAGCGGCAGGATCCCGTATAAGGATATGTACAAATTAGTGCGGGTGATCTCGCCTCCTCTGGGCCTGGGAGAGAACTGCCCCTACAGGGTGGCTTGCAAGGTTTGCCTCCCAGTCCCCAGCCATGACCTGCCGTGGGATGCAACATCTAACCCCTCCTCTCTGTCCTCTGCTCCACCGCCACTGCGCCACATGAGGGAACCTTCATGTTGCTTTCCTTTGAGTTTAAAGAGGTCCAAACCCTTCCAGAACCAGCAGCTGTTATGTAAGCAGAAGGGTATATTTTGGGGAAAAGGCAGAAGAGTTAAGAACTTCATATGAAGACCACTGTGATCACTGTCTTCTTCAGATGCACACACTCATGTATGTGTTTGTATGTACATATACACGCACACACACACACGTACACACACACAGGTCTACCTTAGTCTGCACAGTTAACCAGAGGAACCTCTCCTTTCTCTATAGAATGCAGAAATGTTTTTAATCCGGCAAAGCGTTCTGGCTTCTTTTCACGGGAGACAGAGAAGCCTCATTTTAGCCAAGTGGCATCGTCATCCCCTGTGTAGTATATGGAGCGTGATCCTGGCGATCTCACCCTCCCAGCTCCTGGATGTTCTGGTCAGGATGACCATGAAAGCTATAGGACAGAGGGGGTGAGAAGCAAAGAATTAGGGCGAGAGGTGAGAGTATCTAAGAGAGGCATGGATTTGGTGCTGTGTGCAAGAAGGGAGTAATAGCTCAGAGGGTCTGGGAAGATCACAGTGAATGAAGCACTACTCGGCCTCAGACCTGCCGTGGGTTTCTGTGAGGGATCTGAGGGCACTGTCATAATTTCCAAGTCACTTCTTGTCAGCCTGAGGATATTGTTCAGGGGTGAGTAGACCTCCCTGTTCAACTCCGCCATACCCTGGGAACCCTTTGTATCTCAGTGGCTCTACTAAGCCCCTGTCTGAGGCCAAGCCTGCTAGGTAAGGAGCCCTCTCCTGGTGCAAGTGGAGGGATGCATAGGTTCCCTGGGGCATAGCACTGCCCGGGCGGCTGGAAGAAGACCTAGGCTCAGGAAGGATGCCAGCCTGGACGATGGGATAGAGCTGGCCTGGGATGGTGACAGAGTGATTCCATCCTCAGGAGGCTGGACAGCTCCCTCTGCTGAGACTCTTTAAACTCCACCCTGGTGAAACCCGCAGCCGCATGTGGGAGAGCTGGGGAGGGCAGCATGGCATGCAAGATGCTCTTCCTCCTCCTGGTTTTGTTTCTTCTGTCCCCAGCATGCCATCGACCTGGCACATGCTGGGGAATAAAGAGCAGTCTTGTCCACAGAGCCAGGTGGAAGCAACGGGGCCAACTCTGAGCAGCGAGCACAGCCCACCACCTTCAGCGCAAGACGCCGCCTTCTGCTGCACACACACCACAGAGGGGGGATACACGACGTTCCGCCTGTGGGTTCAGAGGAGAACGGCCTGACTTCCAGGCCAGCGCCCCCGCCGGGGTCAGAAACTCCAACCCATGGCTGGAGCACCGTCTATCCGGTTTATACCACTCACACACAGCCCTGGGAATGGAAAATAAGCTGTGTTGTACTGGGGAGGGATGACGTGAACAGGGAAGTCGGGGAATACTAATCGAGGAGAAAATGAGTCCCCATGACCATTCCCGAGGAGTCAGAGGGACCAAAGTTGCCACCAGTGTTCCCGGGTCTGTGTGGGGCGTGATATAAACAGCACCAGGATGGAGTCGTGTCTACGATTTGCCTTGATTAACAGGTTTCCTATTCTTTTCCCGTTTGTCCGTTTTTTGTTTTGTTTTTCTTCTCCTGTTTTCTGTATTTTGTTCGTTTTTGCTCTCTGGGAATGCCTGTTCTCCTCTCCTACCTGTCTGCATCCTTCTCCTTTCCCTGCCACCCCCCTGCCCCGCTAACCTGCCCCATCCCACCTCACCACCCTCCATGAGCAGTGGCCGCATCCATTACACTGAGATGTATGAAATGCTGACTCTCATGTCACCTCCGCTAGGCCTCGGCAAGAGATGTCCCTCCAAGGTGGCATATAAGGTAGACCACCCCTTCCTTTGTTCTGGGCTAGAGACCAACAGGAAATGGGATCTAGTTGTGGGGAGGCCAGAACATGGGGAGGAAGCCAGGCTGGGGAGGCGGAGGAGGGAACTAAGGAGGTAAGGCGTGATGAGACTCGGTAGTCGGGAAGGTTCCCAGGAGGCTGAAGGTTCCCATGCGATGATTCAAGGAATGGTTTTCAGTACTATTCACCATGATTTTTTATGTGATATTTTGTGTTTCTGCAACTGTGTGGCTTCTTGTGAGTGAGTTACCTGACAAGCAGTGTGTTAAGTGGTGTGTTTCCTTTTAGAGGAGGCAGAGTGGTGGCCTGTGGGATGGCATAGATGGGCAAGAAGGAAGCCTACAGCTCAACAGCGATCAGTGCTCACATGTAAAGAAGTATCTTCAATCAGATTAATTGAGGAAATCATGCCGAAATTTCTTTAAACATGGAATTGTCAGGAGGAAAGAAAATTCCTTTAAACAAGAAATTTTTAGGAGAGAGGAAGACTCTTGACAAATGTTTTCACCCGTGACATAAGAAGAATGGCATAGGTTCCTTCTAGGTATAGGAAGGAAAGAGGAACCTGTCTTCCATCCTGTGATAAACTGAGGAATGTGGCTCTATCATCCCGTTAGCCCAGCTACTCAATTCTCTTGGAAGTACTAGGAAGGAAGGGAAATAATGTGCATAAGTTGTATTCAGCATTAAATTTGCCTTACAGGCACGACATAGTTCTGGGACCTGGCCCTGGAGTTATGGGTGGATTCCCCCGTGGCTTGCCACTTTGAGACGATTGTGCACTGGGAGTCACTTGCCATTAGGGTGCTCATAGCTTTCGGACGTGAGTTGTTTTGCCACCCACTAGTAATAGTTACAGTTAGTTCCCCTTTGCTGTTTAGACTGACCCAGAACTCTGGAGCTCTTTTATTCACCTAGGAACACATCAGAGTAATGCTTCCAATTCTCTAGAAGTGGAAAAAAGTGGGAGAGAGATGGAACTCAAATCCAAACAAACTGGCTTTCCACTCTAAGAAACCCTGTGGCATCAGCTTTAGGCGGGACGCCACAGTGGAATGCTAGAGACCCTTCTTTGGGAAGAGGTATTTCCCTCCCTGCCAGGCTGGTGGTTCTGCCAGAGGACCTTCTCCTGCTGTTACCTCAAGTTGAATGGCTCCGGAGAGCATCTCACCAGAACATGGCTGTTAGACACCCTCATTACCCCCAGTACATGGCTCCTCGTGCACAGCTTAGGGGCTGGCATCCTTTTTGCTCACGATGGCCACATCCAAAAGTACCAGGTGGTGGAATGTGGCCTTGAATTTGTACTTCTGGGATGAAGCTTTGTGGGAGAAGGGGAGCAGGGATTGGAGGAAAAGTTAACTCCAAAAGCAAGATACTCTCTGGAAAGTGGATTTGGCCATTTCAGTGTGATCCCTTTCTTTGGGTGAGGGGAACAAGGCCTGCCCACTCTGCTCCTGCCTGAGCCACCCTTCTCTCGTTCTCTCCTCTGCTGTCCCCATCCTCCTACCCCAGAGCCTGTTTGCACTTTCCCCCTTATCCAGCCTGCTCCACCTCACCCTTTAGATAAGTTGGACTTATGCATGTTCAGTCATGTGCTGGCAGATTTCATCTATTAAAGACTCAAAAAGGGGGCACCAGGATGCATCTTTCAAGTCAGATAAGCAAGGCAAAATCTCGTTTCTCACGATATTTCCTTGTGAGTTTCTGGGGGTATTCATGGAATACAAGTGGAAATATGGAGCAGCCTTGAACAGGGAATGGAGGCACCTCGCAGAGCTGACTCCTTTCCTTGAGCATCTTCTTTTAGATATCACTTCCCATCTCCTTCAAAGACATTCTTAGGACTCCATGGGGGAGCCCTACCGAATGATTAGGGAAGCCCCTTCCTTGTGGAATTTGGCATTGTTCCCTCAGTGGGGAAAAAAAAACCCAGCATCAAATGGGCCTTAAGTGAGAAGCAGGGAGAGAAGGACTGGGGCAGGGGATGGGGATCCTTGCCCTTCCTTTTTGTCTGTACATTTGACCTCTGGCCTTTTCTTTCTTTCTCACTGAAGTGTCTTTTTTTTTTTTTTTTTCCTGCTCTTTCTTTTTTCTCTTCCACACAGAGGCTGGTCCTGATGAACATGCCAGTAGCTGAGGACATGACGGTCCACTTCACCTCCACGCTTATGGCTCTGATCCGGACAGCTCTGGACATTAAAATTGCCAAAGGTAAGCTTCAGAAGGGAGGTGGGAAGGAGGAATTCTGGAACAACGCAGGTGGCACAGGATGGAGATATTTGAATTATCATCCATCCGGCTAAGGCCGCAACAGTGCGGTCATCTGAACATCAGGTATCTGACTCAATAACTAATATTTGCCATTTCCTTCTGGTACAATGAATAGTTTGATCATCTCTGGGGCTTCCTTCAGAGTTAAAGGTGTTTGTTCTTTAGTGTCTGGCTTAAAATACGTATTCTAGAAATATTTATTGACCAAAGGTTAATTTTATGCTTGTTTTCCGCATATGGTTTATTTTCTCTGAAGTCTTGAGAGGCGTCTGTAGCAGAAGGCGCTGCCGTAGAGGCCATGGTAGTAGTTTATTCCGCTTGATTTCTAATCATTGATTTAGGAGAGAACAGGTTTACTACTACTTCCAGTTGGACCTTTGTCCTTTCTGTTCTTGCCCGATCTAAATCCTTGTAAAATGAGGTCACTTAGACTATGGAGTTAGGGTTGCTGGAAGGATTGATGTATGGATAAGAAGGCAGAGGAATGTACTTGCGGCTGTTTTTATTTTCTCCTCTGGTATACTGAGCACCTGGGAGGCTTTCAGAATGAATGAGGAAGCTGCTGTTAGTCTCATGGCCTCAGATCTCTTGACAGGATATCCCTGAGTCACTGAAAACAGGAGCCAAAACGTGTTCTGCTTCTTCAGCAGAAAGACCTGGTATTGCGAGATCCACCATCATTAAGTGCCAAGATCTCCTCTTAGAATATGAGGTCCCCTGCTCATTCAGCTCCTACCCCCACCTCCTCCCTCAGTCCTTGTTATTTCTGGGTCTGTTCGGATCTATTTACTAGTAATGTATCTTCTAGGTGGTGCAGACAGGCAGCAGCTAGACTCGGAGCTGCAAAAGGAGACCCTAGCCATCTGGCCCCACCTATCCCAGAAGATGCTGGATCTGCTTGTGCCCATGCCCAAAGGTTCGGGTCTTTTCCTGGATATCCTTGTCACTGTGGGCCCAGCATGTGAAGGCCACATCTTCTGTGGAAACCAAGAGCGATCAAAGACAAAAGGGAAGTTTGCCCTTTTATCCTTAAGTCCCTTTGGTCATTATTAATTGAAAACATGGTCTTTAAGATAGATCACAGTGGTTGTGGATGAGACTTCCTGGGTGTATAGCTCTCTCCCTCCACATAATACTGCTCAGCAAAGCCTCATGGGGAAAAGGATGTTGTCCCTTAGCTGTAGAGATTTAGGATGGTAGGTGTGATGCTTACTCATGTATTGCCTATCCTCCGTATCATAACCATCACTAGGTGGGCATGCAAGCCCCCCTGAGGACAGATCAGGGGACCTATGCACTCTGTATCCTTAGAGCCTGGCACCATGGGGGCCCTCATCATAGGTTGCATGAATGGGTAACGGACAGTGCAGACCTGTTGCAGAGAGTGGGTAACAAATCTTAGAGGTTCCTCACTCTCCCCCGTCATCTTCCCCCTCTTCACTATCATGCCACATTTGTGTTTTTAGCCTCTGACCTGACTGTGGGCAAAATCTATGCAGCAATGATGATCATGGACTACTATAAGCAGAGTAAGGTGAAGAAGCAGAGGCAGCAGCTGGAGGAACAGGTGAAGGTCAATGCCAGCATGCTAAGTGGGTGGGCCGTGAGGAGTTCCAGGAGGGGACAGGCCTGTGCATTCCTGGGGCATGGTGCCCTGCAGGGACTTAGAAGCAGCAGTAATGGGTGCAGGCCCAAGAACTTGCTAGTGATGTGGAATTAGAAACCCAGTGGATCGAAGTTTCAAGTAGTCACACAAAGAGTAAGTTATGTGCCTGTATTATCCGTGTAAACTATTTTCCCCACAGCAAACTCTGTAGTCACTGGAATTTTCTTCTCTTTCCTTTTTTTTTTTTCTTACCCAGAAAAATGCCCCCATGTTCCAGCGCATGGAGCCCTCATCTCTGCCTCAGGAGATTATTGCTAATGCCAAAGCCCTGCCTTACCTCCAGCAGGACCCCGTTTCAGGCCTGTGAGTAGCACCAAAACGTCTCCGGCACGGCTGCTTGCCATCTGTCACCCATGCCATTGTGCAGACCCCAAAACTCACTGCTCAGAAGGGCCTAAGAAAGAATACTCTGAGCTTGAGTGATCCTTTTTCTGCAGTTGGAGATCTTAAAATGATTTTCAGCAGGAGTAAGGGAAAAACAGACTAAGCATGCTTAGCACTGTGGTTAGCTTCAGACACCGATCCTTGTGAATCAACAATAGAAGAAGGGAGTTTGACTTGTCTTTGAATCCACTTGGGTCTTAGCTGTAGTTCTGTTGTGAAGAATCATCATCTCCTATCTAATTCTTGGTTATCGCTTCCCCGTGGATCTAGTGTCCTGCTGGAAGATAGAGCCTCCCTCACGGGTGTCATGCTGGCTGAGTGTAAGAGGGGAAGAGAACCAGCAGTTACTGCTTTCCCTGAGGTTGACACTTCTAGAGACACAATTTGCAGGATCTCACTTGATTCCCACTCCAGCAGCCTACTATACCCTGGAGGTATATATTAATATCACCTTACACATGAAGAAACTGGAGACTAAGTGAGGTTAACTACATTGCCTAAAGTCATACGGCTAGTAGAATGTGGAATTGGAATTTAGGTCTGTTATTTCTGACCCCAGAGTGTTTTCAGTATACCATGTTTCCTTTAATGAACAAAAGAGACCTTTATTCAGAAAGGGACCTTTCTCTATAATAGAAGTGGAAATAGAATCCAAATTAAGGAATTTTCTTATCCTTCTGAGCCATAAGCCTTAGCCTCAATCTATCTACTATATAGCATATGTATCTTATTACATTTTGATCATCAGCAAGCATTTCGTGAGTACCCAAAGAACATGAGTCTTTCTACTCAATGTAAGCGCATTTTTGTGATTGGGTTTAACAAAGTCCCAGTTCTTACAAACCAGAAATCACTAAATTGGGTAACTTAATTATCAGGGAGTGATACCCCGGGCTTGAGAATGAGACCTCGGTTGGAGCCATTTGGAATTGCTCAGATCGTTGATTGCTTTCTGCCTGTGGTGCTGGAGATCTGTTTTTGAAAAGCACTGGTTTCAGAGATAAAGCCCAACACCTTTGGAAGAGAAGAAAAGGACCAGAGTCAGGCCAAGGCCAAAGCCATTGGTGTTTTTTGTTTGTTTGTTTACAATTTGATGTGATGAAGTGCAGGGTGTGAATTCTCCTGTCCACAGAAAACAAGTCACTGTTTATTTTCTGTCTGTGTAAGAGGAAGGGAAGGAAGTATGATCAGAACAGTGGGACCGCTCCACTGGAAGGGTTTACACTTTTTTTGGGGGGGGGGGCGTCCTTGGCTTAGAAATGAGGGATACCAACCCTTTAATTGCAATTTCTGTTTTATCTATGGCAATTTGCTATGCAAATTAACTCCCACTATAGGATCACTTTGGCTTTTTCCCCATATATTTATTGATCCATTTACTCATTGATTTTTACCAATATCTATTAAGAGCCAGTGTGGCCCCAGAGCTGGCTCAGGCACTGAGGCTACAACAGAGAACAAGTCCCCACCGAGACAAATCTGGAAGAAGAAATTACAAACAGTGCTGAAGGGTGGGGCTGTTGTGATGTCGTGGAAACAGCTCACCCAGTTTGAGGGTTTAGAGAGGCCTTCCTGAGGAAGTAACATTTGAGTGAGACTTGAAGACAAGCTCTTCAAGAGTGGTAAGAGAAAATATGGTGAGTTTAAGGAGCCTAAAGGCTGTCATGGTGGTTGGAGCATGGAGAGCTCAGGGGAGGTGTTAAGTTGTGGATTTGGAGAGATACACAGGGGCTAGTACTTTGGGGGTATTATAAGCAGGATAAAGACGTTGGATTTAGTCTTAGGATAGTGGGGTTTTATGCATCAGAATGATGTGATCAGTTGTGTGCTTTTTTAAATTCAGTAGAGACTAAATGGATTGGAGGGGAGCAGTTCTACAGGCAGGAACACCATTTTGTAGATGACCGGAGTTGTGTACATTATCAGCGATGGTAGCTTGGACTAGTGGGATAGAGATGGAGACAGATGGTCAGACTTGAGATATTTAGTAGATAGACCAGACAGGATTTGGTGATTGATATGCTACATGGACTAAAGGGGAAGGAGGAAGCAAAGGATTCTGGGTGAAGCCTTTGGGTGCATGTTAATACATTTCCTAAAATGGGACACTAGGGGAACAGCAAGCTGGTTCCTCAGAACCATCTGTGTTTCTGGAGCCATGCATTGCTCAGTAGAGGTTGATCTAGGGGTACAGTGGTGGACAGAACAGATAGGGTCACTCCCTCAAATCTGATGGAAAACCAGACATTAAACAGAGGATTATTAGATAGAAGAGAATTTGCGTTTTCCGTTATTTAATTACAGTTCTGATAAGTGTACTACACTCTTGGAGTAGCCTCTATTAAAATCTTGAGGCAGAAACAAGCCTAGCGTGTCCCGTGAACTAAAAATGGCGGGCGTGTCTGGAATGCAGGGAGCAAATAGGAAAGTGGTACAAGAGGCTAGTGAGGTAGGGATCGCCAGGGAGGCTGTGTTCGGAATTCTGGACTTTATCCCCCAGCTTGACAAGGTTTTCAAAGTAGGAGATTACTCTGAGTTCCACTTATTCAACTCTGTGAGACAGTTAAGTGTTTCCAGGGGTCCTCTCCCTCCGTTAAGGATTCTATAATTACTCTCTGTAGGACGAAAAGGAACCCATTTCTTTCTTTCTGAGACATGATCTCACTCTGTTGCCCAAGTTGGTCTCAAACTCCTGAGCTCAAGCTATCCTCCCACTTTGGCCTCCCTAAGTGCTGAGAGTACAGGTGTGAGCCATAGCACAGAGCTGAGAACCCGTTCTCATACCAGCTGTGCTCATGTTGTTCCCAGTGGTTCTTAGGCGATGCCGCAGTGAGAAAGATGACAGACATTTAGGAAGGTCATTTACATATCAGGTCACTCTGTAGCCGCTGTGAAAAACTCAGCAAAAGCTCTCACTGTCAGAAGGGGCCAGATTAGGTGATTCTCTGCTGTTCAGATCTTCCCCTTTAATCTAAAACCATACCTATGGATCGTTTTTAAGTAACTGACAATCCTTGCTCATGCCCTGAGTTTTCCATTGGATGCAGAGTCATCAGGAATAGACTTAAAAGAGATGGTATCCCATCTCTTCCCTCCTAGCTCCACCACCAAGAGAGCTGCTGCCCAGCCACTGACCCCAGTCCCGTAATCTGGAAGCTCACTGTGTATTCTGGAGCGGGTCAGATGGTGGCAGTCAGCAAATAATTTGGCAACAGGCACCACATTCTCCAGAAAGCTTGGCTGCCTCTTGCGCTCCTAACCAGTCCAGTGCCTCCCATCAGGTTAAGAGTGTCTGGAAGTATTAGACAGCGGTTTATTAACAACCCTACTGTGCCTGTTCTCCATTCTTTTCACTTGGAGACCTCTAAACCTGGGGCAGACTTTGTCCCTGTCCTCTTTTTTCACCACCACATCTGAAATCCTTCTCAGTACACGAACCAACAGACTTGGCGTATGCTACAGAGTAGTCCTTCAATAAATGGTAATGGAATTGGACTGAACTGTTGAGTTTGGCCAGGGATGTTGGCAAAATAAGACCATATTCTTACTGTGAGTAGGGAAATTGTTTAAAAAGACCATGGCTGCTTAATATTGAAACAAACTGTTCACTGTGTAAACTATTGTATTTTTTCCGCCAAATGGGGAAACTGAGCAGAAACAGGTTTACAGTCTAATGTTGGTCTTCCATATGGCCAACTGTGACAAATAATGTCATTTGTTGCAGATTTGCTAGTCCCCAGCAGAATAATGAATGGTTCCAAAGGCAGGATGCAGGGCGAAAATACCAGTCTGTCTTTTCCAGTGCTTTTTTTTTTTTTAAGTTATGAGACTTACCAAAGCCGGTCAAGGCTAACGGGTATTGCCCTGCTGGGGTGGGAATTGCTAGTGGCAGCCGCGACATGACTGTCCCTCATTACCTCTGGATTGGACATTGCTTTTCAGGAGTGGCCGGACTGGATATCCTTCGATGAGTCCACTCTCTCCCCAGGAGATATTCCAGTTGGCTTGTATGGACCCTGCCGATGATGGACAGTTCCAGGAACAGCAGTCTCTGGTGAATGCATGAGTTATATGACCTCGAAAATACCTCCTTGGTTTCCTGATCCCCCTCAGTAACTTTTATTACGTAGTCATGATCCGTCAGGAAAATCCTTTCTGATAGTCCAGCCAATTGCCCTGGGGGTGTCCTGCCTCAGCCCTTTTCTAGCCCAGTTTCTTGTGTGGTCTGAAAATGTTCCCTCTTCCGGTTCTACAACCCAAGAGGTCCCTTCTCTGCAGCAGGAACTTAAGACCTAAAGTCACGTATAAAATCTCGCCTTTGATGGGGGGCTTGAAGATGCCTCACCCAAGAATGATTGACACTAACCGTGCCCCTTAGTGTAGCTAGGTACTACTTGTGGGACACGCAACTGCCCCATGCCGTTCCTTAGTGATGCCCACCTCTTCCAGAGCCCAGTGACAAGCAGTCTGCCAGGAGGTACAGAAGACTGTCCTACCTCTGCTCTGTGTGGGTTCAGGCACGTCATCCCTTTTGGTCACAGTTCCACAAAGTCAAAGACATTCTAACAGGCCCCTAAAGTCACTTTCCTGACCCCAAATAAGTTTATTAGCATAAATGGTGAAATTCCTGAGAGACCTAGTGAGTCAAGCTTGAAGACGAGAGGGAGATTGAAGTTTTGGTTTAGCTAATAACGAAGCTAAAATATGGTTCCTACACATCATTGACTTGACCAGTATTGCTGGTTCAGGAGCCATTAGCTCCAGGGCCCCCCTACCCCAGCCTCAGCTTAGAATTGCAAAAGTCTGTACAGACAGCTTGTACTCAGTGAGTTCCGTATCATTTAAATTCTGATTCATCTGTGGCTCTTCCCTCCCCACTGCTACTGTGCTGAATGAATAATGATGCATGAGGGAATGGGCACCCCCTCAGAGGGCAAAAAACACTCAGTAGCTCAACAAATGTGTGATTCTATCTCCTGCGAATGCTGAGACAGAGAATCCGGTGTGGTGGTTTGGGGAAGACAGCTAGTCCACACACCCCCAGGGCTAAGCCACTGACTGCCTGAGGGTGTTCTTGGTGAGGTGGGTAGGAACTCCTGGAGTCATCCCCTGCCGTCCCTGGTGAGGAACTTAGCACCAAGACCTAGGGCTAATTGCTATAGATAGTTTGATTCTTAAAAGGGCCTCACAGCTTTATGTCTGCCTGGTGATGTGTCTAGTGGGGAAAAAAAATCGCAATAATGTGTCCTTTCTTTCACAGGGAGACTTTATGACATCATTTCTGCGGGTTCCCCGGGGCTGAGCCGTAGTGCCAGGACTTTTTGGATATGTGTTCATCTCATTGTCAGTACTGGTGTCTGTAATTCAATTCAGGTGTCAGCCTGTGCTACACACCTACCACACTGTGTGTACTTCTGCCCGTCCCTTGGGGCCCCTGCTCCACGTCCCAAGGCGTGGCCATGACTGTGTCTGTGCATATGGAGTGTGCGTCTCACACCGCCTCTGATACCTGTAGACTGCAGTGTTGTTACCGCGTCTGTTTGGAGTCAGAACCGTGTGCTGTATAAAGCATGTACTGCAAACACTAACTCCCTTAAGTGCACATAGCACATGTCTTGGGAAAGTACCGCTCCCATACACACGAGAAACCACTCAGCCAAAGGGTCAGAGAGGCTAAGGAGGGGGTCCCAGATACTCTTTCATTTAGGCAATGCCCTACATGTTTTTAGGGTGTCATTTGCTAAATACAAAATAGCCTTTTCTGGTACAATCTCCATCTGCCCAAGATGTTCTTAGCTCTCTTTGGTGGGTGGCCATGTAAACATCTCCCATACAGCTCTTTATGCAATGACACCAGCTATCTGTATAGAGCATGCGCGACTGCCAAACAGTCTTTAACCAGGAAATTAACAAGAGTGACAGAACCTTAGAGATTTCCAATCCAACCTAATAACTGTAGGCTGGCTCAATCCAAAACAATAGCCGTTAACCACATGTGGATAGTCCAAACAAAATATAAACGATCTGATTAAGTTTTATATCAATTACATGTTGACATGCTAATATTTGGATATATTCAGCTAAATTAAATGTCACTAAATTTCATTTACCTTTTACAACACTAGAGCTTCCTGTCTGGGACATATAGCACATGTGTGCACATAAAAACACATATACATACAACTGAGGCCTTAAAGCTGCAAGTCTCTCTTTTGAAAGCCATTCTTGAGGCGGCTGAATTGTCCACTGGACGTGAGATGCAGTGAGATGGAACCGAGTCCCACGAGCATGGCTGTGTGTTTATTTCCAGGAGCCAGAGGTTAGTGAATTAAAAAGCGTGCAGCCCTCTAACCAAGGCATCTACCTTCCTTCGGACACCCAGGAGCATGCGGGATCTGGGAGGGCATCTTCTATGCCACGTCTGACTGTGGATCCCCAGGTAAAAAGCAACCACCTACCTTAAGGCAGTGGCATCTGGGCTGTATTCGGTGGGTTAGAGATTAATACCTGATACTTGCAGGTGAGCCCTTGACTTGCCCACACCCCTTCTTCCCTCTAAATACAATCTGGTTCATGGGCCTTCTCTAATAGAGCCTGCTCTGCCAGTGTTTTCAGTGAGCCCCTAACCACAACAGCCCAGTCAACAAAGTTGCATACTTCTCTCTGGATGGGCTCAACATTCTCAAACTTCAACCAGCCATGCAAGAAATACCTTCCAGGATTTTCTCTGTGCACTTTCCAATCCTTTTTGCATTTCCTGACTCCTCCAGCACATAGGCAGTTACTTACACACACAGGTCCGTGTCGGGACTGTCTGTCCTAACCAGTGCAGGCCACGCCTCATTTCTTTGTCTGTTTTCCTGGCTGCTTTTTCCTCTGTCTGTCTGTCTTACATCAGGTTTTGACAGAGACAAGAAGTTCTTGTGGCTTTGTTTTAGTATCTGTGGCAAATCAAAATGCCAGCATTTAAAGCGGGGCTAGGTAGATTAATGGCAAAGGGAGAGTGATTGATACATTCTTAGCAGTTGTTAAATCGCAAGGTCTCCTAGGCTCTCGCGCTGCAGGGCGGGGCCTTCTCTGGCAAGGGCATTAAAAAAAATAGCAGAGCCATGCTTCTTTCATGGGGTAGCCTTTGAGACAGTTGCCCTCACATGTTCCCAAAGCAGCAGAGTATTTGCTGCAGCCTGACTGTGCCCCATGGTAGAGGGCTCTGTGGGAGCTTGCACACGCCTGCCTGCAGTCTGCTTGGCTTTGCCATGGTACACTCAGCTACAGGAAGAAAACATCCTGGACCATTTCCAGTGACTATGTGAATGTCAGGATACTTTCTTGAACAGTTCCCTCCTGCTAAGGTTTGAGCAAGAGAGATTCAAGGGACATTACCATTTGCAGGGGTTACAATTTCCTGTCCTCAAAGCCTCAGTCCTGCTGCTTTTGTGCTTTTAGATTTTTTCAATCATTAATCCATACCTTGTGTTTCTCTGGGGGCTTCTATTTCCAGGTGGTGACAGACCCCAGCTCCATGAGACGTTCGTTTTCCACTATTCGGGATAAGCGTTCAAATTCCTCGTGGTTGGAGGAATTCTCCATGGAGCGAAGCAGTGAAAATACCTACAAGTCCCGTCGCCGGAGTTACCACTCCTCGCTGCGGCTGTCAGCCCACCGCCTGAACTCTGATTCAGGTGAGGAGGTGTTCGGTGTCTAGCTCTTTTATCAGGCAGCGAGTTCCTGCCTTGATGGACTTAAACTCTGGCGAGGACTGTAAATAACCAGAAAACAATTCAGACAGAGACAAGGGTAGAAGGGAAGGATTTTCCTTACCGAAGGGAATTCCTTAATGTGACTTACATCATAAAACAGGCCCAAAGCTCTCCTCTGCATTCACCATAAAGGCTGGTGCAATCCCTTCCTTCTGGAGCAGGGTTATACAAATCATTAGAATTGAGAGAGGTTTTCAAATAGTCTGCGAAACCATTGGGGCTTTTTATTAGAGACCCACTGTGAGGACTGAGCTTTAACCACCAATTCCACTGCAGCCCAAACAGTGCTACTTGGAATTGTTTCCTATGTTTGAGTTTCATTTAAGCATTTGTCATTGTTGTTTTTAAAAAAGCAAATTGTTCGTCTGGTTTAACCATTTTATTTTACTGGATAAAGGAATCAAAGTTGAAAAAGCAGTGACTTGTCCCATGTTGTAGGGCCATTAAGTGCCAGAACTGGGACTGGAACAGGGATCCTTTCATTTCAGTCCTGGGCTTCTCGCCCTGGCATTATGTTAGGTAGGTTATTATTCAGTTCATAGAAACTTCTTAATTCCCTTCTGCTGATGCCACCTTCCCTGCCCAAAAGTTGCACAGCCATGTTTATGAGATAGAAAATTCCTGAGCCATATTGTTGACCAAGATTCCATATTGTGTGTAGCATAAATAGAAGCAGAATAGATTGGATTCTTTGACGTATGTGTCTCTAGTGGCACCTTGCAAACTTACCTGCTCACAAAATAGGTAATTTTCCAGCCTGTCTTTCTCTCCCGCTTCCCTTTCAGATCATCTTTTGACATGCTTGGAGGAACCAGGATTCTTTTAGGGGCCTTAGTTCAGGCTGCTACAACAAATTACCACAGACTGGGTGGCTTTAACAACACGTGTTTGCCACAGTTCTGGAGGCTGGCAAATCCAATGCCAAGGTGCCAGCAGATCCCTGCCTTCTCTCTGTTCTCACGTGATGGAGAGCAGAGAGAAAGGAAGCAAGCACTTTCCGATCTCTTCTTATCAGGGCACTGATCTCACCATGGGGGCCCCACCCTCATGACCTAATCACCTCCCAACACCATCCCATCAGGAACCAGTTAGGCTTCAAGATTTGAATCCGGAGGGGCCACAAACATGCAGTTCCTCTGAGGGTCCAACTCCAGGCTGTGATGTGATGCCGAGACAGAAGTCTCTTTATCGCCATGGTCAAAGTTATAACCAAGTGCTTTTGTCACCTCTCACAGGCCACAAGTCTGACACTCACCGCTCGGGGGGCAGGGAGAGGGGACGATCAAAAGAGCGAAAGCACCTTCTCTCTCCTGATGTCTCCCGCTGCAATTCGGAGGAGCGAGGGACCCAGGCTGACTGGGAGTCCCCAGAGCGCCGTCCATCCAGGTCACCCAGTGAGGGCAGGTCACAGACGCCCAACCGACAGGTGAGCACAGAGAGGAAGCCGGCCTACATCAGGATGACAGGGAAGAGAGTGGGCTGTATCATTAGGTGTAAATCGTGGGCATTTAGCAACCACATTCAAGGACCCACAAAGGCTGGAGTTAAGACTGGAGCTTCACAGGAAACTATACCTATAGTGCATAGAGGTTAGCTGCTCAATGCCTGTGTCCTCAGGCAACCAGATTTCCCCCCACCAAGAAAGATGGTGTCTAGAGGTCATTCCATTCCAGCCTTCAGAATCCAGAGATATAAATAGGTTGACAGATGTCTCAGCCAGATTTGGGAGGAGATGATGGTCCCGCAGCTAGAAAGATTCCTTTGACTCTCTTGTGATAATCGGTATTTGTGGGAATGGTGATTCAGCCCTCAGCCCGGGATCCGTAAGTCAGAGCAGTTCACCCTCATTCACCTAGCTCCCGGCGGCCCCAACAAGACCGTGTCTTTGGCTGAACCACCAGCCTGGTGCCTAAGGAGTAACTAGCGGAGCTGTGTGAAAACATGCTTCTACTCTGTGTTACTCTTCACTACAGCCCTCTGTCGTCTATTCGTGTCACTTCGACCTGTGAGAGGAGACCCCCTCAACAGAAACGATCAGTGGGGAAAAAAGTCAGGGCTGCTAATGCAGACCTTTAGCGACACAGCAGTTAAGAGGTTTCCCTTCTTGAACAGCAGTTTTCACATTTTAGTTCAGAACAGAATTACCTACGAAGCTAACTAGGACTGCGCATTCCTGGGGCCTGAAGGATTCTGGTGAGATCCAGAAGTCTGCCTTTGAAAAGACCCCTCCTTAGGATTCTGAGCAGGGGGTTCATCGGTCACACATACCTTAAAAGATGTTCCCCTGGAGGTTTAGGTGAGGGTAAGCATGGCCTGAGCCAGCAGCTGAGTGTACCAGGTACAGAAGCTGAGTTCAGCAAGCGACTGAAGACGTGGGTAGGAATAAGGGTTTCCCAGACCGAGCAGCTCCAGAGCATTTGCGCACCTTCCACGGAGCTGTCTGTTTTTCAGGGTGGCCCTTGTGACACAGGCAGAGCTTCCTCAGTAGTCCAAGTGTGCTCTCCACAGGCCTGCCACTTCCAGCATCACCTGCAAGCTTGTTAGAAATGCGGCATCTTAGGCCTCACCCCAGATCTTCTGAGCCTGCGTCTGCAGTTTAACCAGATCCCCGGAGGTCTGTGTGCACAGTAAAGTCTGAGATGTCCTCATCTGAATGCTCTTGACTCCTTAATCGCTTCCATCCCTGTGCCCCTGAGTGCATGTGAATACCACAGGGAGCTCCAGCTCAGGCCTCTCTCCCCCAGAATTCTCTAGAAGGAGGTAGGGACCTTAACAGGGATCCTACCAAGCCCAGTCTAACATGCCACATCTCTCCTGCTGTACAGGGCACAGGTTCCCTAAGCGAGAGCTCCATCCCCTCTGTCTCTGACACCAGCACCCCACGGAGAAGTCGGCGGCAGCTCCCGCCCGTCCCGCCAAAGCCCCGGCCCCTCCTTTCCTACAGCTCCCTGATTCGACATGCGGGCAGCATCTCTCCGCCTGCTGATGGAAGCCAGGAGGGCTCCCCGCTGACCTCCCAAGCCCTGGAGAGCAACAGCGCTTGCCTGACCGAGTCTTCCAACTCCCCGCACCCCCAGCAGGGCCACCACATCTCCCCACAACGCTACATCTCCGAGCCCTACCTGGCCCAGCATGAAGACTCCCACGCCTCAGACTGTGGCGAGGAGGAGACGCTCACTTTCGAAGCAGCTGTGGCTACTAGCCTGGGCCGTTCCAACACCATCGGCTCTGCCCCACCCCTGCGGCACAGCTGGCAGATGCCCAACGGGCACTATCGGCGGCGGAGGCGCGGGGGGCCTGGGCCAGGCCTGATGTGTGGGGCTGTCAACAACCTGCTGAGTGACACGGAAGAAGATGACAAATGCTAGAGGCTGCTCCCCCCTCCGATGCATGCTCTTCTGTCACATGGAGAAAACCAAGACAGAATTGGGAAGCCAGTGCGGCCCGGGGGGGAGGAAGAGGGAAAAGGAAGACGGAAGGACACCATGCATTATCAGAGACGTGGAAGTAAAGGACATTCGGAGCAGCAGTCAAACCCACCAAACTGCTTTATTCCCCTTTGCAAGATGGGCACTGCCATAGGTCTGCCTCTTTGCTGGGGAAAGAAAACACAGGAATGTGGAGGGTTATTCCTGTGGGAGAAGGGACACAAGGATGGCTTTGCTTCCCTTTGCCCCTTCCCACTCTTCTAAAAGCCGTGGAGGGATCGAGCTGGCCTACGTCTACACTCGGTGCCCTGAGAAGCCCGGGAGACTTTCTGGCTCTTAACTGGGGAGTAGTGGAGACCATAGGAGAGGACTCTCCTCCCTCGCCAGCTCTTAACGCCTCGCCCAGCACCACTGCCACCGGGGCAACGGCAGTGGTATCTCATGCATTACCTTGTGGCTTGCTTCTGCCAGGGCGGCGCAGGCTAAGTCAGGAACATCGGATGCCAGGGAGGGAGGAGAAAGCTGAGGCGAAAACGGTCAGGGTGCTGAGGCGACAGCAGCAAGCGCGGGTCTGGGTGAGAAAAGCCACAGCCCGGCAGCCCCTACCATGAGGGAGACATTCAGAGAAACAGAACTGGTGGTGCTGGGGGTGTAGCCCCCCATCCCTGAGGCCTGTCACCCACACAGCAGGTGCTGAGTGTTAGGACAGGTCAGGCCGTCCCTCAGGGTCCACAAGGTGCCTGAGGCTCTGGTAAGGGCGAAGGTCAAAGTATTGAACCACCGCTCTGGCATCAGTGGAAGTGGAGTTTGGTCCTAGCGCTGCATCCCATGCTGTTCCAGCCCTGGGCTCTTTAGATGCTGGTCAGCAGGGGACCCTGAGGGTGTGGGTGGAGTAGCAGGGGCCACCTAAGGGACTCAAAACAGAGTCTGTTTTCCAACCAGTGTAGAAGCAATCAAATAGCTGTAACAGTGCTCTGGCCACACCAGCACATCCTGGCTGAGCGTCAGCCCGCACTCTGGTCCATGAGGCAGCAAGGCCAATGCTGTGCCAAGCCCAGCAAGGCCAAGTGCAAAGGTCTAGCCTTTCCTGCCACTCCCCCGACAGGGGAGAACACACATATCCAAGTAGGCTATCCGCCACTGGGTAGGGACTTCCGTAAAGACGGGAAAGGCTGATAGACTGAAATCAGCTTCTGGGAACGTCTGGATAATTACTGAGGACCTCCCATGAGGAGGGACCACTGGGACCGCAGCTTCAGCAGCTGGTGTGGGGTTCGGGTCATTTTGTCAGGATGCTTTAAGGTGATTAGTAAATATACCTCAGCTTGGAGCTGGGCTGCTGCTCCCAGCAAAGCAGGCTCCAGTGGGGCCTCATCATGCAGTATGACAAGACTGGGCCCCGGTCACCTTGAATATTCTCCTGAGCCAAAATCGGGCTTCACCCCTCCCCAGAGTAAGAGCTGGAGCAGACAGTCCCACCCCGTCATTCCGAACTGGCCAAACAAACGCAGAAGCACTGAGCAAGAGAGCCCTTTCTTGCCAAGCCGGCGCTCTTGTGCCATACGGCATACAGCTCCATCGGAGGGGACATATCACTGGCTTTATGTGGTGGAAATGTACCTTCCCCTTCAGTCCCTTGTTAGTGCCATCACAGCAGGTGAACGGATGCCCGACAGGGCCCTCCTTTCCCCACCAGGACAGTTGGAGCCTCCCACCCAGGATCCTGAGGACCCCAGCACTGAGCACTCAGTGGATAAACACCCCTCTAGCCCCGACACAATCCTCCTCTCGGGCAGGAGCGATCCAGAGCTGTTATTTTTCTTGTAAGGAGCCTATTTTTTCCCTATTTTTTAATTGAAATATAAATAAGGCATAGCTGCATCAGCCCTGAAAAGCCAGATTCAACCACATGGCTGGAAAAATTGTCACGGTCCTGCCTTCTCTTACGATATTGACGGAGCTTCATGACCCACAGTCAGCCCCCAAACCAAAGTTGTCCCAACCCAGGAGGCCAGTGAGGCAGAGACAGAGCTCTCCCACCCTCAAACCCTCTTTCATCTCCATTTTCCTCTCCTACTTAGCACTTGCGTGCTTGAGGGTGGCTGGGAATGCGATATACGTACGACACCCCGATCCTAACGGGTGTCATCCTTACGTAACACTCTGACGCTGGGCCTCATATTGCTTTTCAAGTTTCCTCTGCTCAGCGTCATTTCATGCCAAAGTGCTGCTGTGGGCTGCTTTGTGTGCACAAAATTGCTTTTTCCACCTTGGAAATGCAGCTTTCCCTAGGGGAAGGCCTACAACAGGACTGACCATTCTGAGCCAGTGAGTCTATTGCATGGTGTTTTGAGAAAGGGAATCGTAGTGATAACCTTGTGCCATTTCAACAGGAGAAATGTAGGCTGGCAGAGCAATTCCCAGAAATGGAATTTGCCTGCAAATAGTATAAACACTAAATTTACTGTGCCAGGAAACCTTCCTGAACGCCTTGAACTCATACACACAAGTATTTGAGTCCTCAATAAAGTGTTGGCAAGCGCTGCAGATGCGGTCACCTGACTGACCACCTGGTTTTTCTTTTGCCAGTGGATTTCTTTTATTCCCTTCCCTTGACCAAGAAATTGGGTTTCTTTCCCCTTACCCTGCACTTCCTCTTCTATTAAGACCAGAAAATAAAATAATTTTCTGTTGAGTCACAAACTCATTTTCATCATCTCGTTTGGTTTGCTGCTGCCTCTGAACAAAAGTGAATGCCAGCTTTCCCTCGCTAGGTGTCAGAGTCTGCCTCTTCACTTTCCCTTGAAAAGAGGCCCCTCTAGACCCCCAAACCTATTCTTTTCTCCGGTTAAAAATCACAGCAGTATCTTGAGAAACTCCATGCAAAAAAAAGACTACAACCAGCCTTCGAGATGATGTACCGCAAGATCAGGTTTGGGCACTGGAGGTCCCCGCAGAAGACTCAAGTCATATGTTTAGTTTCTCTGGCTAATGTTGTCTTCACCAACTCCCCAGCGTAAAGACAAGGGGAAGGTAAAAGGAGGAGGAAGGAAAACCAAGGCAGAGAGATGTTCTAAATAGGTTTGCATTTTGATCCCCCTCTTTTCACCTAAGGCTCCAAGAGAGACTCCCAGGTAGGGAATGCATGTCTGTCTCTTTCTCTGTCTCCCCGTCTCCTAGAGGACAGAGTGCCAGTGACCATTCGACAGGGGTAGGGCTCCAGCCAAGGTGCCCCTGAGCCAGGGTCAGCGTAGAATTTCTGGCCCCGTGAAGGGCTCAGCCCCTCTAGCGTCCCCTTGGCTCCACCTGAGTCATGAACACAATGGGAGTCTGGGCTGCTCTTCTAGCTGAAGAATCTGTTTTTATTCTGGGCTTCACTTGGAGTCCCTACTCAGCATCTCTGTAGGGCACTGAGATCACCAAGAACATTGCCCAGAAGCTGAACTCGAGATGTTCTAGATTTTGACTTCCCTTAACTCTGGGGCCACAAAGAGAAGACCCCATAATCCACCTCTCAGCCAGTATCTCCCTTCCCTACACAGGCTCCTCCCACCCCCATAGAGCCTACGTGGTGAGCATGAGGGTCTTGTTAACTCTGTTCTCCCATCCCAGCCTCTGTTTTGCTGCACGTTAGCACTGATCCAACTCCTGAGATGGTTAATTCTACCCAATCCGAGCTCGCTCGCTTGCCTGACTGACTCTACCACGCTCTCAGCTACTGCGGAACGTTGCATTCTAATGAAATAAGGTTTGGAACTTACCTGGTGCTCTTCGCAAGATGACTGAAACAAGGTGTAGGGTGTCGGGGTGGAAGCAAGGCCCACTGCTGGATGAAAGCTCACCGCAGGGCAAGGAGGTCTCTCCTGGCGTAATGGAACACAAGTATCAATTTTGATTTTTAAAAATTTTTCCTTACATCCTATTTCTCAAGCCCTCTGGATGTTTCATTCTTGGACAGAGTGTTTCTTTAGTGGGTGGGGCCAAGGATGGGTTGAGAGATGATTTCTCAGCTCATTTTATAAGATATAAATATTATGAGGTTGTACGCAAAGAAAGGGCAAATGTATAGCAGAAGGGGAGCAGACAGCTACCTTTCAGGGATTGTGAGACTTGAAGGTTAAGGAATTTTTACTGCTATTTTTGTTCATCAGTTTCATGTCTGTTACGTTGTGAGACCCTCGGAGGCCTAGGGCTAGTGTGGCCAAGAATCCTGGTGAGAGGCGTTTGCATGCCTTGGGGTGAACTCTTCCCCTGTAGCTCTGTCACCCAGCTTGCAAGTCCTTCCCTCCCAGATCCCAGAGCGATGGGCACTGTCCAGGAGATGCAGCAGAGGACTTAATGACGCTGGAAAGAAGGAAGATGTAGGTGCCTGGCAAGTGGCCAGACAGGGCATGATGGTTTGACTCCAGAGTCTCTATAGAATCAGGTTCAGGTTTGGATAACTTTTCTTTAAACTATTTCCACGCTGAGGCTTTCATTTAAAAAAAAAAAAAAAATCCAAACACAATTAACTCAGGGCTTATGACTTAACCTTTGTATGAAGGTGATCGAAGAGATCCCACATTAATAAGCGCTGCCTGTAGCAGCGGCTTTGCCTTTCTGTCTTTTGTTGTTTCTTCGCGGAACCACCCTGTACATCAGAGCCAGGTCTACCCCAAGCACAGCAGCGGCAGATGGCTTCTCTGCTGTGTGTGGAGGGAGGGCTCGGCTGCAGAGCTGTGGTGTTTTGTCAGCTGTCAGGCGCTACAGCCCACCCAGAGTACACAGATATAGCACTTTAAGGGACAAAGGAGGAAGAACGGAGATAACTCTCTTTTGCTTTTCAGAGGCCATCTTTTTCTTTTCTTCAATCCTTTCTGCTTTAACCTTCCGAGCTTTATGCATTCCAGAGAGGTCCCACCAAGCCAAAGAGAACAAATTCATAGATTGTCCCAACCTACCCAAAGGGCCTGAAAAGCTCTGAACAAAACTCAAGACAGCTGAGAAGTAAGAATGGGGCTCACGGCAAAGTCTGATCAGGGGCTGTGGAGGCTGGGGCACTCCGAAACCGCCCTTCTATTTTCGTAGCTTTGCTCCCTTCCACCCACCCTCTCTCCCCCTGCTGTAAGTAGGGGAGTTAGTATCTTGACCTTCTAAATGCAGAAGGAGATTTTATAATCATCCATGCTACCTGTAAATACCTGACTGAGGTTTGCATTTTTATTTTTGGAGGTATGAAACAGCTGAGTAGACCAGGTCGAAAGATGTGTGGGGATATATGTTTATATTTGTTTGTTTGGGGTTTTTTGTTTGGTTAGTGGCTGGGTTTTTTGTAATGGACCTAATCTGGACAATGTTTCTGAATCTTGTTTCTCTTTAGCAAGTAATTGCCATTGAATTCAGTGATAGGATATTTGAGTCAAAAATCTGAGGTTACAGTACCAGCTCTGTCTTTTGGACTCTGTCTTTTCCTAAGGACTTAATATAACACAGATTAATGAAAAACTGCCCTAAAACTTCGGAGAAAGCCAAGGAGATGCAGAATTTTTCAGGACATCTTTAACCAATACAAAATTTATGTCTTGATAAGAAGGTAATTTTTACAATAGTATAGTAATCTGATAAATGAAAACTACTGAAAGTCAAAAATTATATTCCGGCTTTCTGTACTCAGACCTGTGCCTTCAGTAAGCATCACTTCACTTTCTTTCCCTTGTCAGTTGAAATATGAATGTTCAGCTAACTTGTGAAGTGTCTGTTAATAATGCATAATTTAAAGCACTAAGTCTACACAAATCAATTTAGAAAAACCTTCACTTGTTAGATTCCATGAAGTACCTATGAAATTCTCAGCATTGCTACAAGCATTTATTTTTTTAAAAAAGAAACTTCCTGTCTAATGAAACCCGAATCGAGGATTTGCTTTAATTTCACTCTATTCTTCCCATGTTCCCTTATTATTATTATTATCTCTAACTTAAAAAGAATCTATACTTTTTTTTCAATCCAAGAAGTTGAATTTTCATGATCTAAGGTTCCTTGTGTCATCTTCACTTTGTGCAAATTTAACCCTGTCATACATCAAATAACCACAAGCCAACACGTAGGATCATCTCCCAGATATATTCTCCAACCCAGCACTGGAAAGCTGAATGAATCTTTTCTTTCTCTTTCTGTCCTACGAGTTTGTCAGAGATAAGAATGGACTGCTGTCTACATTCTACAGCCAGATCCTAGAATTTACACCAGGCTGTGCCACTTCCTCTTTACTTCACTCAGAGGATGGTCCCCAAACTGAAAGGGAAACCATTCAAATACGCCAAATCTGAATTTGACTTTATTTGGTGACTCAATAGTTTTCTTTCCAGCATTCTGACTTTTTTAACGGCAATGGCCTATATGGCACAGGAACTACCACTTTATCTTTTTTTTTTTTTTTTTTTCCTTTTTGTGGAGAACGGGGTCTCGCTATATTGCCCAGGCAGGTCTCGAACTCCTGGGCTCAAGCTATCCTCCCGCCTCTGCCTCCCTCAGAGCTGGGATTACAGGCGTGAGCCACAGCACCCAGCAGAACTACCACTTTAAAGCAAATCTGTTAAACATTTTTATAAGGGATGAGCAGGAAAAACACACGCCAAAATTCTCAAGTGCCATTAATCAATTTTTAAAAATAAAGGTAATATGAAATGAGGGCTAAACGATATAATCTAACTGCCAGTTAAGGTAGACAGTAGTTGTCTTAGTTACATTTGATATGGAGTTGTATAATATTAAGCAGATCCCAGTGGAGTTAATAAAAACATAGGTATTAAGTTTTAATGGCAACCAATTGGGATCTATACTTAGCCTGCAGGCTCAACTTCAGTCCGTGTTTTTCTATCCTGGTGTCTTGTGAACAAGTCAAAATTTATACAAAGTCACCCTAAGTGCTGTAGTTGCAGAGAAACCTGCCTCTTGGTGATATTAGAGGGCAGTCCAACGCCACTCAAACTGAGTCCAAGATTTGAATTCAGCCAGAAAAACAAACGGAGGAGAAAAGCCCAATGCACCAGATGTGTTTGGCATTTCGTAGCTGGGACAATGGAGTGGGGAGTAGGAAGACAAGCTGCGGAACAAAGGCAAAGTGGCGTAGAAAATAATCAGCAGGTCCCGGAAGAGGACAGGCTTTGAGATGTGTTAACTTGGACCCTCTTTTTCACTTAGGTTATGGGTAAACTTCTCAGCACAAGATTGGATTCAGAGAACTTCTTTCTGTTAAACTCACCTAGAGTAGTGGATTTCAAGGCCTCAGAGGATTGACAGGTTCCCAAAATTCCCTTTCCAGACCTGGGAGATGGAAAGAAAGAGGTTCTTGCTTTAACGTGGCTTGAAGACAATCTTTATGACTTCAGTAACTGTTCAACATAGTAGCACCAATAATGGAGAGATTATATTAACTTCCTAGTGGTGAGGACACCATGGGAGGGGAGAAGGGCCAGTGAGTGGGACGGGGATGAGCTTCGTCAGGAACAGATTTCAGACTCTGCAGGGCGCACCGGTTCTAGCCTCAAATAACAACATTGCAAGGAGGTGGACTATAGGGTCCACACCCTCTGTCCTTCGGGGCCCATGATCAGGCCATTCCCTCTTTAGTGTTTTGCTCCTAGAGGATGAGCATGTAAGATGAGATCAGGAGGGAAATTGGGTGCTCTGCCTCAGGCTGTTAAAATGCTGCTACCTGCAGTCTAAAACGTGCAAGTCATGCCCCACAAGACAGCTCCTTAGGGGCAGCATCCACCGTGGCGTGCCAGCCTGACACCCCTGCAGTCACGGTGTTTGAATGGCAGCTGATGCTGGCCCACCCCGAGTATCGGTGCCTCTCTCCTGAAGCCACAGTTCAGCGCTGCATGTTGACCAGGCGGCTATCCTGTAATATAGATGCTCGTTTGGATCCAAAAGGAAAACCATTAAAAATAAAAGAAAGATGAAAAACTTTAATTTTTTGGGGGGGGGGGGGGAATAAAAGAAAAGAATCAATAAAACCTTGTTGTAAAGAAGTTATCAGCCTGATTTCCCTCACTTGATGTGTTTCTTTGCTGCCACCAAAAAGGGAGCTCATGGGAGTGAAGCCTGCCAGAGCCTCGGGGTGAGCTGGCAACAGCCTCTGCAGTGCGCTTAGTTGGGGTCTTCTCAGCCCACCCGGGAGGAATTCAGGAGGCTTTCAAAGTCCCAAGGACATCCTGGCCCTGGAAGGTTTTCTTTTATTTAAAAGTGCACTTTAGTGCTGGGTGTGGTCGCTTGTACCTGTGACCCCAGCTATTCAGGAAGCTAGCTCAGAAGTATCGCTTGAGGCTAGGAGTTCAAGACAGGCCTGGGTGACAAAGTGAGACCCTAGTTTCTTAAAAAATATAGGAAAAAAAAAAAAGTGTTCTCTGCCTTGGAGAAATTTAAAAAAAAAAAAAAAAAACAATTCCATAAACACTGGTTCCCCGAAAGGGATACACAGATTTTCTAATCAGGACATTGTCCTGATGTCCAGGTGAGGAGTTTAACAAGGTAGCCAGAGAACTCCCTTGGGGAACAACAGGGCTTTGTGACCAGAAAATCTATGCCCGGCCTCCTCTCCGAAAAAAAGGTCGGGGGGATTATAGGATACCAGCTCAGCTGCCAAGTTTAGGAAGCAGCTGATTCCCAGGACTCTTAGGAGAAAGAACGGACAGTATCTCCTGTCTATATCACTCCCGGGCCACAGGGAAAGCAGCAAGCTCCAGGCGCAGGCATCCCTTTGATTTGCCACTCCGAAAACTGACTGTTTTATTCCGCTTGGGGAAATAGCATCATCTAATCCCAGTGTTCATTATTTTCATCTAAACAATCCTTTTATCAATTAGATAGAAACCGGCATTCCAAAATACATCCCCTATGTTTGTAGTCTGTGCCAAGGTATTTTCTTGAACCCTAAGATAGATGACTTTATTAGCTAGGATTTTTCTTATAATTAAAAACATCCAGAAATGTGATATGTGGTCATCTCTCGGGGAGGTCTAGGTCTTTGGAGGCTGTATGTTAGAAATTTCTAAGATTCTGTACAACTCTCAAATTTTATGTTATTTCTCAATCACAGTTTCTTTCCCGTGGCTTCCATCACCATTGGAGTAAGAATTTCACAGGCTTTAATGGGATAAGTTTCACACTTTTACGGGATAAGTTGGTTTCTTGGGCAAAGGTTGGTTTATTAAAAATGTACATGGACTGGATTGGTGACTTCTGTTCTTGTTTCCTTCGAACCTAGAACTCAGGTCCACAGTTTTTCACAGGCTAATGGCACTAAGGAAACAGATATAAAGAAAAATAGACATTATTCTGATTTTCTCGTGAGAGTTTTTGTGTTATGGTGTGATCACCTCTTGGTTACCTTTACACATTATGTTCCTAAACCTGCTATTCTGCCTCTGAGATATTAGAAATTTGTCTTTACTTGTGTATCACATTCCTTTGCTAATGAGCTGGGAAAATTCCCCAACTAATGAACAGATCTCATTTTTAAAAACTACTTAATCACAAAATATCGGGACTAGTCATAGGCACACATAGCCTGGGAACTCCTTAAACACCTGCAACAAGAAGGAGGCAAAGAACAGAGGCACGTGCTGGACTAGAACCAACCGAGGTCAAGCCTGCGCACCACCAGTTACATGCTGTGTGTCCCTGAGTTGGCCACTTCACCTAAGACTCACTTTCTTCATCTTTAAGAGGGGAACAATCATTGCAACTACCCCATAGGGCAGAGTGAACAAATTATCGTGTATGAAGAGAACAGCCCGTATCTGTCCACAATACGCATCCGATAAATGTCAGGTCTCACCATCATTGTCATCAGTATCGCCACATACAAATACATCCCCCAAACCCACACATCTGAGAAACTGAACCTTTCAGGACCACATTCTGAGAATATGCTGATGGGTGCTCCCCTTCTGTTAACGAAACACAGAGGACAAGTTGATCCTTAGGCAAGTTTCTAAGGAAAGGGGGATACATTTAAAAAGCAAGCAAATCATTACTGCGTGGCTATTTTGAAGTAACACCGCCACTCATTTCAGACACAAGTCATAATTTTGTTTATTCTTCATTTCTAATTTCCATATGCATTTAATAACAAAATGGGAGAAACATTAGTGGGAGATAGTAATTGTAAAAGTAGCAATAAAGTTAATGACAACATTAAAACTACCGTACACCTATAAACACAGCAATATTCAAGACAATTTGAAATCTCAAGTAACTCACAAATGACGGCACATGTAAGTGAACCATAAATTTAGGGTCAGTGGCCTAATTGTTAGGCCATTAGAGAAAAGGAAAAATAAGAATAATTCTTTTTAAAGACCATTCCTAAATGGTCAACAAAGAATGATTCGTTCGTAAAGCGTCAACTCTGGACATAAATAAATTGACCAATCCTTTCCAGGAGATCGCCAGGGGAATATTCAGGATACCGTAAGGCAAAACAATATGAGACGGAAGCCAAGCACTGTAAATCCATCCAGAAAAAGGACTCCCATGCCTCAGGACCCTGCTTCCAGAACCCCATCCTCTGCTTCTGCATGCAAAATTATGTGTGTATTTAAAATCCACGATATGGTAGCCTTTATCTGCTATCTAAATGATTCTACAACATACAGGAATCATAGAGCTCAGAATGTTGACTCAAGGGAGAGCCTAGGTATTGATTCTGCCCCAGTCTATTTCATATACGAGAGATGTGACATTTGGAAAAACTCTGAAATGGTTTTCCCAGAGGCCAAGACAATCTCCCATGAGTCTGGACTGCCATATTTGGCTCCGGAAGGTAGCCTCAGCAACCCTAGCATTACCGTCCAAAAAAGAATGAAAAAAATAACTGAAACACACCCCTGGAGGCTGCTTTTTCTAATATGTCCAGAAGACTCCTTTAGGAACCTAATGGAAGTCTGTGTACCCTCTCCCTTGAAAAGGGTACCAAAAAATCTGAGTGTTCACATACTCCAGTTCCATCCCGAGCCTGTTTATAACCCCTCCAACAGTCGCAAGAGATATCATGGAAAGACCAGGCATAAACAAGCTATTAGCATCCAAGTAATTCAAAGAAAGAGCTATGACTGTTGGATCAAACTATTCAGGCCTGAAAACAGAGGACAGAATCCAGACTGACTTCCTGGAATATTGGAAATACTGCTGGCCTCTGCTACAAGATCAGATGGCTTGACATTGATAGGAATACAGTGTGGTTATCTGAGAGGTGGGGCGGAAGAGAAAAGGGCAACTTATATTAATATAGCTCAGTAAATACACTGGCATAAGGCATTAGGCAGAGCTGGGTGCAAATTCTAGCTATGCATTTAACAGTGACTCCAGCCAGGTTACTTAGCTTGTGACCCCTGATTTTCCTTAACTGTATAATTAGGATAATAAGACTAACCTTGCATGGTTGTATTTAATATTAGGGATTACACACACACACACACACACACACACACACACACACACACAGAGAGAGAGAGAGAGAGAGAGAGAGAGAGAGAGAGAGAGAACGAACCCAGCATGGTGTCTATCACATAGCAGGCATTCGATAAAAGATGACTGCTATTAGTGCATTCCCTCATTCATCAAATGTATTTCATGGTGCCCAGCACTAGGGTTTTAATAAGCAAGCCAGATGGAGTAGTATCCTCAAGTTGTTCACAACCTGATGGAAGCTACAGACAAGGAAACAAACCACTGTACCATGTGTAATCTTGCTGAGGGTGAGGAATTTTCAGGGTACTATGGGAGTCAGAAATGGCTTCCAGGGAGAACTGCTATTTAGACAAAGCCTAAAGAATAACAAGGGTTGGTTGGGCCATAAGGATGGGGGAGAGGCTGTCAGGTAGAGGTGCAGAAGGAGGTATCTTGCTCTAGTTCACGGGCAGATCTCCGAGAGAGCTGGTTAAGGGATAGGCTGCAGTGAAGGGAGAGCTTAAAAGCCGTTTCTCAATTGAGCTTTCATACCATCCTTGTATCGGCAAACAGCAATGGCAAGTTCTAAATCATGGAGAGACTAGGCATAGATGTCATATGGATAAACCAACCAGGTTTACTACCTGAATCAGGAAGAAACTCAAAACAGAGAAGTAAAGCTTGGTATTCTCTAAGACCAAGATACAAACATCTGGCCAATAAATTCTGCATCAGAGGGTACACAGCTAAGGGTGAAAACATGAATAAGGGTCATACCAGACCCTCTGGAGACCTGATTATCTCCCCCATTTTTAGCCTACCACAAAGAGTCTCATTTAATTATTTGAGCAACATAAGCTCCACATGTCTATATCCACCAGTTGAGGGCAGGGAGTTTGACCAGCCCTACTGAAGCCTTCAGACATTCCCTGCTGTTTCTCTACTGCCCTAAGAGACCCCAGGGAGCCTCTGTAGGAAACCTTTCAAGTGTCCCGTAAGGGCATGAAACAGCCCTGACACAAACATGTTCAGCTTCTTCAGAACATTTCTCACAGGATGAGCCAAGGACCAAAAGAAATCAGACCACAATCTCATTTTCTAGTAAGAAAATCCTCTGATAGAATCATAGCCAGTGGTTGAGATAAATTATAGAAGCTTGATATATGTCATCAAAGCATTCTTGCTTCATTAAAATGCACTAATGGTCCCTTAAAAATAGGATTGTGTTTGTAATAAGTTGATTCATGAACAATTTCCAGGAGCATATCTTAAACGTAAAGCGAAATTCACCTCAAATATTTGTCTAAGGAGAAGCAAGCTAGTTGCTGCGGCAAAATTGGTTAACCAACTCTTCTTAAGGTCCCCACTAGTAGTATTAGGTCCCCTTCGCCTGGGACTCTATTTCCCTGTTTTATTTCTGCCCCAGACCTATCAAATCACGCTTATTTTGAAAGCATTTGAAAACTATCATTTTTCTTAATCACTTTTCCTTTGTTCACTGTGGGGTGTGTCATAAAACTAAAGAGGAGGATCTCCATAAATAGACTGTAACCATGAACAGTCTTAAGGAAGTCTTAACTCCCTGATTCTTAGAATCAATTTCAAATAAGCCATGTTGTATGGGCATGAGTGTTTCTTGGGCATACGGGTAATGCTCCCTCAGCTAACGGTGGAGTAGCTGAGCTAACAAGGAGTTCCAGGTGCCGGTGGGTCACTGGGTGCGACGGAGATGGCCCGTGGGGGCACTGTCTTTGTACATTGAATTCGTGACTGTAGGGAGCAGCAGCTGTCACTCAGAGCTGAACTGAGAGGGGATGAATTTAACCTTGGGCAATAACTAGAGCTCTGAATGACAGCTGCTCTGCAAGACTGAGGAACTGATAGAGGTGCCCAGGCAGCATAACCGAATACCGGCATAATAAGTTCTTTTTTTTTTTTTTTTTTTTTTGAGAGAGAGAGGGAGAGAGAAAAGAGGTATGGAAGAGAGAGGAAGAGGAAGGAGAAGAAAAAGAAAAACGGTTAATGGCAACTTCACCATGATCAAGCATCACAGTCTAGTCACTAAGGATAGAAGAAAGGCTCTTTTTTAATTAGAAAAATAAGCAGGTTAGTCACACACTAATCAAGACCTATTTTTGCTTGAATTAGGTCAGTCTTCGTTAAATGCCTCTCTAGAAATAGGCGGAGGTCGAACTCTCCATGGGTGGTTTGCAGGAATGCAGCAGAGATGACTCACGTTTACTGATCTTAAAAGCTGTACAGATGGCTGGGAGCGGCTGATTAAAACCTCCCTGACAGCTCCTCGGAGACTGAAGACCACCCACCTCCATCTTCACTGGGAGCAAATGGACTGCAGAGTGAGCAACGTGGTTTCTGAACTGGTCCTCATGCCAGGGGGCACACAAAGAATGACCTTTTGCTAAACAGAGTGCTGGGGCAAATAATCCTCAGCTTGTTGTGAATGTGTGCTGGGCAGAGAACTGCTGGCCCTTTTGTGAACTGGTAGGTCTCTGCACCGGAATAAGTAGCCACTGTGACTGGGTCCTTGTGGTGTGACTGATTCGTTTTCAGTCTACCCAGACTGTGAAAACCCCGCATCCTGGGAGACCCCTTACTTCACTGCAAAGCAACAACTGGTCATCTGTGCCCTCCTCACAAACAGTAAGATGCAAGGCCAAATTTTGGCTTGAAAGATGCTGCAGATTCTCCACAGTTGGTGAAAAATCACTGAATGAGAAAATGTGCAGGATGAAAGGGATGTTAGTCACTACCTGATCCAGTAGTTCTCAAGCCTCAGTGTGTATCACAACCCCCTGAGCTACTTATTGAAAATGTAGATATCCGGCTTCTACTCCCAAAAATCTGATCCATATGTCTTAGGTAGGGCCCCAAATTCTGCAATTTTGTAAGCACCTAGATGACTCTGATGATATATGGTCCAAGGACCAATGTTTGAAAAGCAGGGATTTAATTACAGCTCATTTTATGGATAAGAAGTCTCTGCTGCCTGAAGCCACACAATACACAATTGCAATGTGGTCTAAAAACCTCAAATATGCCCTGCGCTCCTGGTCCAAATTTATTTTCATTTATAGCATTTGGGGGTTACATGGTCCCTTTTTCTTGCAAATGTCTGATCATGTTATCCTCGAAAATACCATCATTTCAAAAAATATTTGACAAAAAGAAAACAGAGACTCACTAGATGTAGCCATATTTATAGGGTTTGGCATTTCTTTTGTGTGAGTAGCTGATGTCAGCTTCGAAGGAACAGAAGCTGTAATGTCTTGTTTTCCTTCTTGAGATGTTTCTTAGACGCATCGGCTGCTTTGACCGAGCCTGCTTTTGTATATAAGGTTCTGAGACTCACACTGATTCAGCCAGGGCAGGGCATGTTAATTTTCAATGTATCTGATATTAGATGTACAAAACCAATTCAGGCTTCCAAATTAGCAGTTTGCGGGACTGGACTGAAGGCATTTCATGTCAGTGTGCCTCATCTTTGCTTTTTTCCACAGCATATATAATCAGTCCTTAAATTTCAGGGCAAACGGTAAGCTTTCTAATGTAGTATTTTAAGCTGGCTTTGTCTAAAAGGCTGGCAATTTGGGATGGGCCCCATTTCATGTTGTTTTATTCTGTGTGTGTCTTCTCCCATCTTATATTTTGTTTTTATATCTGAATGCATACTGCTAGTCTTCAGAAATCTTCCTCCATGTGACTTTTCTCTCCAGACCTGTCCTCTGGAGCTAAGTCTAATTGCTATTCCAGAAGACAATTCTGCAAATATTTGAAAAACAGTTATCAAGACCTACCTTGCCTATGTATTCTTAAAAGGATCCGTTTAGGATTAAACAAGTTTTATGGGGGTTTTGAAAAAACTCCCGAGACTTCCACAGACAAGTTTACTGGGGGTCTGAAGGAACTCCCCAAACCTCCATAATTTAGCAAAAGACAAGATAAGGGTAATCACCCTGGCACCGGGACCCATTTAGATTAATTTACTCAGGATCCAGAGGAAGGTCTTCAGGACTCAGATCTCAGTCATAGATTAAAATAAGTTAATCACTTATGTCTTTAGATAAATGCACACTTGCACATAGACATGTAGCTTAGAAGGTATTTAAGCTATGGGACACTTTGTAATTTTTGAGTTGGTCTGGTGAGATTGTCCAGGCATTCTCCCCGTCCCCAGTTACAGAAATAAACTATCTTTTCCAAGTTCATCTGCATTCTTGTTATTGGGCCATGAGAATAAGCAGCCCAACCCTCATTTTGGTCTGGGAACAAAAGCACAAGTGATATGTCCAAGTTCCTTAAAAAGAAATGCTTACAATTGACTTTTCTGTCTTCCCTTTTTTCTCTGGGCTAGAAGGCAGCTATAGTCCTGGCAAGCCAAATGCGAGCAGGTCAGGGTGGAAAATACCCGCAAGGGATATTGAAGCAGCAACTTAGAAGGAAACAAAGTTCTTGGATGATCTCGTAGCATAGGGTAGGGTAGTACTGTCTGAGCTACCATGACTGGCTGCCTAACTTTGGATTGTTAAATGAGGAATATATGAACCTAGAACTTGTTCGATCTCCTATGCTCTGAGGTCTTTGTTACAGCTTCTTAGGCCATTCCTCAACTAAAAGAAAAACAAAACATAAGTATTCCAAACAATCACTGACCATTCAGAGCCTTTGAAATTCTCGATACTAGCCTTACTTAAGCCGTATTGCTTACAAAGAATAGCTACATCCACTTAGGTGAACCCTGGTACTGGAGGAAATTTAACAAGGCTATCTCTGGATAGCCTGGAAATTTCGTAAGTCTGTCTCTGGACAGTAAGAATAGCAATGATGTTGACCGTACGACCAGATGCCACTGAGACTGGGAAAACTTTGTAGTATGCTGAATTCTGGTGTCCTGGCAGATAGGCTAACAACTGACCCCTCAGAAGCAGGCATCCATTCAAGGCAACCCCGTATCCCCCAGCCCACACCATCAGCATGACTCAGCCACTCTCCCCGTAGCTGATTCCTCCTGGTCTTTCCATTTCTTTTCCTGTGACTCTCTCATATCTCAGAGTTCAAAACCTCAAAACAAACAAACAAACAAAACCTGACTAACCCAATTTAATCAACATCTAATGGGCTACTGGCCAAACTATAGTGGGCAGCTTTTATTTGAGATATCTTTCACGCGTCAATTAGCTGCAGCTTAATTGGGATTAGGAGTCGAATGGCACAGAACATGACCATGTCTATGTTAGAATCTGCTTGATAGTTTATCTTCAGTAGGAGTATATTAGTTTTCGGTTGCTGTTATAACAAGTTGCTAAAAATTTAGTGGCTTAAAGCAACACAAACTTTGTTGTCTTACACTTATATAGAGCAGAAAACCAACATGGATCTTACTGGGCAAAGGTCAACAAGTAAGCAGGGTGTATTCTCTGGAAGCTCTAGGAGAGACTGCATTTCCTTTCCTTTTTTAGCTTCTAGAGAACTCCCACATTCTTTTGCTCATGGCCTGCTCTTCTGTCTCCAAAGTCTGCAACATCAGGCCATGTCCTTCTCACACTGCTGTCTCTTCTCCTTTTGCCTCCCTTTCCTGCTTTTAAATTCCCTTGATTTTACATTTGGCCCACTCAAAAAATCCAGGATAATCTCTGTATTTTGAGGCAAGCCAATTAGCAAACTTAATTCCACCTTCTCCCTAATTCCTTTTCGCCATCTAATAACGTAACATGCAGGTTGGAGGGATTCGATGTGAACATATTTAGAGGTTCATTATTCCACCTACCACAAGGAGACTATGGATGAAAGTTTGCTGGCCTCCCATGATAACTTTCTTCTATATTTTCTTATAGGACAAGCATTTTGCATTTTTTGTTCATGATACTGAATTAAGGACTGCAGCAACTTTTTACTCCCATATGGATATCAAGTTGTTCTAGCACCCTTAAAACAAAAACAAAAGCAAATGACTAAACTTATTCCATTGGCTTATATTTGGATTTTTGTTAAAAACATAAAATCAACTGACCATATACATGTGGGTCTCTTTCTGAACTCTTTATAATGTTCCATTATTCTATAAGTTTATATTTATATCAACTATACTGTCTTGGCAGTTTTATAACAAATCTTGAAATCAAATAGTGTTAGTCCGACATGTTCTTTTTCAAAATTGTTTTGACTACTCTAAGTGCTTTGTATTTTTACATAAATTACAGAATCACCTTTGTCAAATTCCCCAACAATAACCTATGATTATGATTTGGATTGTATTAAATCCTTTCAAATATTGCTGAATTACTTTTATACGTTGTTTAGTTCAAATGTTAATATTTTATTCAGGATTTTTACATGTATGTTTACGACAAATACTGGTCTATAGTTTTTTTCCTGTAATATTTTGGGGATAAGACTGATATCAGCCTCATGTCTTAAGAGAGGGTTTGATGTGCATCTCTAACTCCACAGATCGAGAGTTCGTTTCAAGCAGTAAACCCATCCTGGTGTTCCCCAGAGTCCTTTTATCCTCAAGAATGATCAGCCCTCCGTGTGAGCCTGAGAGGTTAGGACGACCCAGATTCATTGATACAGATCTGCATGTGTGCAGAGGAGTATTACAGAGAAGATACAGGTAGAGACCAAAAGCTGATTCCCAGCCCTGGTAAAATTTATAAAATAACTAAGTGGAGAAGTCAACAGGGCCTCAATAAAGCTAAAAACTACCCCTGCTGAAAAATTTTCTCATTTTTTATCATTTAGTCTCAGCTGAAAGGTATTGGGGGAAATGGGTAACATTTGCATATGTCTACACTCCCCTTGCTGCCTTTCAGCCTAAAGCTGTGGTGCATCCATAGCAATGGCCCTGTCCCATCACTGAAAATGATGAGCATCATATTTCCAAGCACATTCTTTTTTTTTTTTTACAAGTATTTATATTTATAAGAAATAAAACCCTCTTCTGTTTAAAGTCACCAACTAGGGCCTCTTAGAGCACTCTTGCCTTGTTTTGATCAAACTTGCAGAGCAGCAACTGTTACTGTTTAGAAGCAATGACTTTTAGAAAGAACCATACTGTCTCCTTAAAATTGTTTCCTGTGCAAAAGCTACAAGGCTGTAAGTAGGGAATGCAGAGACAAGTAGGGTATAAATCTACACATTACAACCACAAATGCACATGTGTATTTAAAAGTTTATTCCATACTACTCAGCCATGAAAAAGAATGAATCAATGGCATTTGCAGCCACCTGGATGGGATTGGAGACTTTTATTCTAAGTGAAGTAACTCAGGAATGGAAAACCAAACAACATATCTTCTCACTCATAAGTGGGAGCTAAGTTATGAGGAGACAAAGGCATAAGAATGATAAAATGGACTTTGGAGACTCAGGGGAAAAGGATGAAAAGAAGATGAGGGATAAAGCACAATAAATTGGGTTTAGTGTATATTGCTCAGGTGATGGGTGCAACAAAATCTCACAATCATCACTAAAGAAATGGCTCATATAACCAAGTACCATCTGTTCCCCCAAAACCGACAAAAAAAAAAATGAAAGTTTATTCCAGATGACAATAATTTATTGAGACCTTTCTAGATTCTCAGAACTATGCTAAGTGTTATGAGGAATTTATAGATGTCAAATAAGGAAGGGACTTTGAATGAAATTAAGATTACAAATCAGATGAGGAGACCGACATTCATATACATAATTCTAGGACATAGGAAAGAGTAATAAGATATAGAATGCTAGATAGAGGCACATATACATATAACCTGAGAGTGTGAAAGTGCCAGCTAGTGCCTGACACATTGTAGGTTCTCAGTAAATATTTATTTAATGGTTATATGGATGATGAATAAATACCTCTGGTCATATCCCTTTAATACTATCACTGAATAAACTGTTGTTGAGCAGGGGGAAAAGACTGGGGACTATAAGAATACTAATAGAATAATTTTGCCCTTCATCTATGCTACAAGCCTGTGCAATCCAGATGTATCAGAAAGAGATGCTTCTGAATTTTTAAAATATTCTTTCTGGAGGTTATTTTATAATGAAGTGCTGTGTTGCTATGTCATTAGTTATCAATATTAGGCTCACTCTGGCTCTCTACCCACAATATACAACCAGGAAGCATGGTTCCCAGAAATCTGCAGCATCGCACAAAAGCAGATGGAGGAGCCAATCTGGATACTAAAGAGTACGCTAGTAAAAGAGAAGCCGAATAACGTCTGCTGCTGCGAAATGCTAGAGAACAGTATTTTGCTTTAGGGCAGGCCACATGACCTCTAGAATTCCATTCTTCTCCCCTACTCCTAAATGTGGAATGATTCTACTCTACAAAAGTGAGGCTATAAAAACTTCTGCTTCCATCTGAGATGGAAAAATAAGGTCTGTTTTTAACCCCACACCTAAGACAACAACAACAACAACAAAAATCTATAGGAAACAATGGTGTGTAAGATACTGCATATCTGGCAATGAAGAAGAGTGATCCTTGAGACACAGGAAACAAATGAAATGAGTGCTATGATTGCCCCAGCATAGTTTCTTGAGAAAGTCTGCTGGCCATGGTTCAAGGGCTAGGAAAAAGGGACTCATATGGAGCCCAGTGAATTCCTTGAGTTAAGGAGAAGGAGAGGAGAGGAGAAGTGGGAGACCATGGACGTTCACACTGGCAGAACAGAGTACCAGAAAGGAAAGAGCTTCAAAGAGAACTCTGGAGATCTGTAGAGATTTCCCCTTGAGTATTGAACTGAATACTGATCAGCCCACGCACATAAAAAAACTAACCACAGCTGGGAAGAAACTCATTTGAAATGAGTAGAGGTAACAATGTGTGGCAATAAGACAATGCACGAAACCAGAATGAAAAACCAGATTAATGGGGTATTTGTGTACACTTCCCAAAAGATATTTACCTCATAATGGGAAATAATTAGCCCTAGGATAACATTTCTATTTCTGTCTTATAAATCTTAACAGCAGAACTTTAAAGGATCAAACTATTTCCAGGTAACATAAAAACAACCCAGAACAAAGTTCAACAATGTTAATTAAGATACAAAAATATACAGTGCCCCATGAAGTGGAATGTAAAGTGTCAAACATTTAATCAAAAATTTTCATGAGGCAAAGCAGCACAAAAATACAACTCATGAGATAAATTAGTAAATTGAAACTGACTTAGAACTGACACAGATGTTAGAATTAGCAAACAAGGACACTGAAACAATTATCATGGCTGTGTTGTGTATGTTCAAAACATTGAGAAGAGACAGAAGACATTAAAATGACCAAAATTGAGCTGCTGGAGGTGAAAATTACAAAGTATGAGATGAAAAATAAACTGGGTAAGATTAATAGCAGATTAGATTTTGCAGAAAAAAAGACTAGTGATTTTAAAATATATATAGTAAATAGAAAACATGAAAAAAAAAAACAAAATTAAAAATTCTGAATAAAGCATCAGTGATCTATGGGCCAACTTTAAGCAGCCCAACTAAAATGTGATTTGAATTTAAGAGGAGGAGGGCAGAATAAATATTTTTAAAATAATGGTTGAAAAATTCCTAAAATTAATAAAAACTATAAACTCATAGATTCAGGAAGCTAAATGAACCATAAACACAAGAAACATAAGTAAATATGCACCAAGGCATAGCATGAATAATTGCTCAAAATCAGTGATACAAGAAAATCTCAAAAGCATCTAGAGAAAAAAAGACATGACACATATAAAGTGTGGTATACAGAACAATTTCTTCCTAAAGATGTCCCTGGAACCCTTGGAACCTATAAATGTGTTGTTTCATGGCAAAAGGGAATCAAAGGAGAAGAGAGAAATAAGTTTGCTAATGAGCTAACCTTAAGATACAGAGGTTATTTGAGTTCATCTGAGTGGGCCCAGTGTAACTACAAGGGTTCTTAGCAGTAGGAGAGGGAGGCAAAAGTGAGGAGCAGGCAGTGTAAGAAGGACATGGTCTAATGTTGCTGATGCTGAAGGCAGAAGAGGGGACCAGGAGCCAAAAGTGTGGAAGGCCTAGGGCTTCCAGAAAAGAATGTAGCTCTCTTAATATCTTGATTTTAGCTCATGAGTCCATTTCCGATTTCTGACCTCCAGAACTGAAAGGAAGTATAAATTTGTAACGTTTTATGCCACTAAGTTGCTTGTAATTTGTTACCACAGCAAATAAGAAGTCAACAAAGTAATGAATAAAATGACAGCTGATTTCTTATTGGAAGCATTGCAAGAGAGAAGACTGCTTAACATCTTTAAAATATTAAATTTTTTAAAAAGTGAAATATCTTTTTTAAATGAAGGTTAAGTAAATTTTCTTTCAGATGTACATAAGCTGAAAGACACCCACAGTAGATAATTGTTTCAGGAGGTCCTTCAGGCAAAAGGAAAATGACTCCAAATAGAAATATGAATTTACACAAACAAATGAAAAACAATAGAATAACTACACGTGTAAAGTATTTTTAGTATTTAAATATTTGTAAAAGACAAAGTTTTAAATAAAAGAAATAATATACTTTGTGCTTTACAACATCTGTAGAAGCAAAATGTATGGCAACAATAAACTTACGGAAGCACATTTTCGTTTCTCCCCTCATTTCAAGAGCAGAGAAATGGAAGTGTGCTTCTGTAAGTCTCCAATCTCCTGTTAGAAGTGGTTTGTCACTTGAAAATAGACAAATAATAAGTTAAAGACATACATGACAAACCCTAAAGCAACCACTAAGATGACAAAGCAAAGAGTTATACTGAATAAACCAATAAAAAAACTAAATGGAATTTTAAAAATACTACATCAATCCAAAGGAAGGCAGACAAAAGAAGAAAATGAAAAACAGGACAAACAGAAAACATTAGCAACATGATAAATTCAAATTAGACATCTCAAGACTTAAAGTAAGTGGTCTAAATACATCAATTAAAAGGCAGAGATTGTTAGAGTAAAATGAAATTTCAGACTCAACTTTATGCTGCTTATAAGAAATACATGTCAAATATAAAGACAGAAGTGACTTAAAATAAAAGGAGAAAAAATACACAATGCTCACAATAGTTTTTAAAAAGCTGAAGTGGAAATAATAAAAGAGATTAAAAAGTAATGATTACTAGGAATGAAGAAAGTTAATTTATAATGCTAAAGGGATCATTTCATCCAGTAGAAAGAACAACTATAGCAGTTTATGCACCATGTGACAGAATTTCAAAACACGTAAAACAAAAATAGAACTGCAAGAATAAATAAGCATATTAACAATTATTGTTGGATATTTTTATACTTCTATTTGTTGATAAAACAGACAGGAAATCAGTAAGGATTTGCAGACTTGAATACCTCCCTCATTATTTGACCTAGTTGAAGACCACAGAAGATTAAGCAATAGAAGACATATTATTTTCAGGAAAACAAGCAATATTTATCAAAAGAGACTATGCTGTGGGCCCTTAAAAATCCTCAAGAAATTAAAAATTATTTAACTAATTCAAAGTATGTTCTTCCATTACGATGAAATAAAATTACAAGCCAGTAACCAAATGATTTATGGAAAATCACTAAAATAATTGGAAACTAAATAATATGCTTCTAAATAATACAAGTCAAAAAGGAAATCAAAGGAGAAATTAAAATTTATTTTGAGCCTAATGAAAATGAAAAGACTACGGATAATTTGTAAGGTGCCGTAATTTTATAGCATTAATGCCAATATTAGAAGAGGGAAAAGCTTCAAATCAATGACCTCGGATTCCATCTTAGGCAACTAGAGAACAAAGAACAAATTAAATCTGAAGCAAATAAAGAAAATAAATTTCGGAGGAGAAATTAATGAAATAGAAAATAGAAAAAAATCAATAAAATGAAAAGCTGGTTCTTTGAGATCAAGTGATACATCTCAAGCTTGACTGATTAGGAAAAGAAAGAGAAAAGATAAAATAACTTGAAGAAAGATAAAATAACAACACAAGAACTTGGAGTGATGAAAAGAAATACCTATTACAGTGAAGGTAAATCATGGGCAATTATAAAAGCTAGTATTATTGAAGCAATGGTGTGTAAGTCCACTTTTGTTTTCTACGTGATTTAAAAGACTAATAAGTATTTTTAAATAGTTTAAAAGCTAATATTAATACTTTGGTTTATAACTTTATATTTTATTCTGTATCTAACTTATGAAATTAATGCACTTAAAATTCACTAATTTATGTTTCTGAACACACAATGTATAAAGATGTAACTTTATAACATCAACAACCAAGGAGGTTAAAATGGAGCTGTTAAAGAAGAAAAGTTTTCATATGCTATTGAAGTTAAACTGATATAATCATCTTAGGATTTCAAATGTAATCCTCATTGCAATCATAAAGAAAATGGTTAAACAACATACAGAAAAGGAAATGAGAAATAATTTGGATGCTTTACTACAAAAAATCAACTAAACACAAAAGAAGATAGTAACGCAGGAAACTAGGGATGAAAATGCAAACATGGCTCACTGCAGCCTCAGCCTCCTGGGTCAAGTGATCCTCCCACCTCAGCCTCCCAAGTAGCTGGAATCACAGGCATGCACTACCAACCTTTTTTTTTTTTTTAATTTGGTAGAGACAGGATCACAATATGTTGCCCAGGCTGGAATTGAACTCTTGGGCTCAAGCAATCCTCCCTTTCTGGCTTCCCAAAGTGTTTGGATTACAGGCATGAGTCACCATGCTTGGCTAACTTTTATGAATATTGGTTCAAAAATTCCCCCCCAAATACTAGTAAACCAAATTCAACAACAAATTAAAAGACTTATACATTACGACTAAGTTATTTTTAAATGCAAGGATAGTTGAACATATAAAAATTACCAGAATGAAGAAAACCACATGATCATTTCAATTGATGTACAAAAATGTATTTCACAAAATTTAACATTTTCATGCTGGAAAACTCATAAAAGTTGAAATAGAAAGAAACGAGCTCATAATGATAAAAGTTATATATAAAATCCCACAGTGAACATCATATTCAATGGTGAAACACTGAAATATTTTTCTCTAACATCAAGAATAATGAAAAGGTGATCACTTCTACCACATCTATTTAGCATATTACTGAACATGTTAACCAAAGCATTTTGGCAAGAAAAAATAAAAAGCATTCAAAATCAGAAAAATATATAATCTGATATGATTACATATATATGTAAATTATCATCAAAGATGATATAATATTTTATGTATAAACCTAAAGGTTCTACAAAAAACTATTCGAACTATAAACAAATTTAGCAAGATACCAGGAAATAAAGTCAACACACAAAAATCAGTTGTATTTTTATACATTAAAAATGAACAATTTGAAAAGAAAGTTCAGAAAACAATTCCATTTGCAACAGCATCAAAATAAATAAAATATCAAGGAATTAACATAATCAAGGAGGCCAAAGACTTATGCAATAAAAGTTACATTCCTTCTCAACAGCACAGGAACATTTTCCAAGATAAATTGTATGTTAGGCTGCAAAACAAGTCCGAAATCTTTTAAAAAATTAAAATTATATTAAGTATCTTTTAAAACCACAATGGAATAAAAGTAGAATTCAATAGGAGGAGGAACTTTGCAAACTACAGATGCATGAAAATTGAACAGCATGTTTCTGAACAACCAATGGATCAATGAAGGAATCAAAAAAGAAAATTTAAAATTTTCTTTAGAAAAATGAAAATGAAAATGCCACATATCAAAACCTGTGGAAGACAGGAACAGCATTCTCAATATCACCACATTAAACATTTTATAGCAAAAGAAATCTAGATCAAAACATACAAAGATCATAAGTAAACGCCTAATGTTGCATATAGAGGAACTAAAAAATAAAAACAAACTAAAACAAAGATTAAAGGAAGAAAAGAAATATTAAAAATCAGAGCAGAGGCCAGGTGCAGTGGCTCACGCCTGTAATCTCAACACTTTGGGAGGCAGAAGTGGGTGGATCACAAGGTCAAGAGATCGAAACCATCCTGGCCAATATGGTGAAACCCTGTCTCTACTTAAAAAATACAAAAATTAGCTGGGTGTGGTAGTACACACCTATAGTCCTAGATACTCAGGAAGCTGAGGAAAGAGAATTGCTTGAACTTGGGAGGCACAGATTACAGTGAGCTGAGATCGTGCCACTGCACTCCAGCTTGGTGCCTGGTGACAGAGCAAGACTCTGCCGCTAAAACAAAACAAAACAAACAAACAAACAAATCAAAGCAGAAGAGATTTTTTAAAATACAAAAGATTAATAAAATGAGTTGGCTTTTTGAAAACATAAAGTTGATAAACCTTTAGCTAGACTAAAAATGGGGGGAAGAACTCAAACAAAATCAGAGATGAAAAATGAAACGCCACAACAAATACTACATAAATAGAAAGAATCACAACAGACTATTATGAAAAACATGCCAACAAATTGGAAAACGTAGAAAAAAATGAATAAATGTCTTAATCCATAAAACCTACCAAGATTGAATCAGAAAGAAACATAAACATAATCAGACCAGTAGAAAGTAATAATGTTCAAAAAATTAACCAGGTGTGGTGGTGTATGCCTGTAATCTCAGCTACTTGGGAGGCTGAGGCAGGAGAATCATGTGAATTCAGGAGGTGGAGGTTGCAGTGAGCTGAGACTGTGCCATTGAACTCCAGCCTAGGTGACAGTAAGAGACTCTGGAGGCGTGGGCAAATCATGAGGTCAAGAGATCGAGACCATCTTGGCCAACATGGTGAAACCCTGTCTCTACTAAAATACAAAATTAGCCGGGTGTAGTGGCACACACCTGTAATTACAGTTACTTGGGATGCTGAGGCAGGAGAATCTCTTGAGCCTGGGAAGTGGAGATTGCAGTGAGCTGAGATTTTGCCACTGCACTCCAGCCTGTCAACAGGGCGAGACTCCATCTCAAAAAAAAAAAAAAAAAAAAAAAAAAGGAGTAATATTAAAGTGGTAATGAAAACACTTTTCTCAAAGAATAGCCCAGGACCTGATCGCTTCCTGCAGAATTCTACCTCAAATTTAAAGAAGAATTAATACCAAATATTCTAAAACTATTACAAAAAGTTTAAAAGGAGGAAATTCTTCCAATTTATTGTTTGAGGCAGCATTACCCTGATAGGAAAACCAGACACATTCCTCAGCAACAACAAAATTATAGGACAACATGCCTAAGGAACATAGATGCAGGAATCTTCCACAATATACAAGCAATTCAAATTCAACAGTAAATTAAAATATTCATTCACAATAAACAAGTGGGATTCATTCCAGGAATGTAAAGGTGGTTCAACATACACAAATAAATGTGATACATCACATTAACAGAATGAAGATTAAAATAATATAATCTCAATAGAGGCAGAAAAGGCATTTGGTAGAATTTAACATCCTTTTATAATAATAATAAATAAAAAACCTTTCAACAAATTAGGTATAGAAGAAATATAGTTCAACATAATAAAGGCCAAATATGATGTACCCACAGCTAACATTCAAACACTTAGAAAAGTTGAAAGCTTTTCTTCTAAGCTTCAGAAAAAGGTAAAGATGTTCACTTTCACCTGTTTTGTTCAACATAGCATTAGAAGTCCTAGCCAGAGCAATTAGGCAAGAGAAAGAAATAAAAAGATTAATGACCAGAATATAGAGAGACCAAACAACTATGAAAAAAATTTAATAATCTGATTTTAAAATGGGCACAAGATCTGAATAGACATTTATCAAAAGATGACACACAAAAAGGCAGGGAAGAAAAGTGGCAGGAGGCAGGGCTAAATTGCAACTCCCACTTGGACAGACAGAGCAGCATGTGGAGACTCACATCATGAACTTTTGTTCCAAGAACTACTGCAGAAACATACAGGAAAAGCTGAGAGAATCCACAGCTCTTTAAAGAAAGTGGATTGCTCCTGCAGGCCATGGGAGACAGCTGAAACACTGTGAGTATTCAAAGCATGAAAATGTGAGAGGGGGATCATTTACCCCTGAAAACATATCCTCCCTGAGGAACCTGAAGGTCCAGGTCACTGGAGAAGGATTTGACCTTACCTGGAGCTGAGACCAATTTAGAGAGCCTATCAAAATATAGGGGTAGAAGAAGGAGTAGAAAGAGCTTCATGGGCTCTCTTGGTCCCCAGGGAAGCCATTTCTGACTTTGTCTCACAGACGTCTTGGGGAGGGCTGCCAAAGGATCTGTGAAAAGACTACAGGAAGAAGGAAACTTCCAGCTGAACTTTGTAACAATTTCACCCAAAGACAAAGTTTCCTGAACACAACTCAGGGGAGGGGGCACATTGCAAGTGCAGACACAGCACAGAAACCACTGTAGGTGGGGAGGTGTGAAACCTGAAAGCCCTGCATGCTTTCTCAGCCAGAATGCTGGCTGCCTGGGGCAAGTTCTCAGCCCTACTCACCCACTGTCTGAAAATAAACTTAGTGCTGGTGAGGGGTGGGGGGTGGGTGGGAATAAGACTGGTCTTTTGGGCTGTGTGGGAGCTGGGTGAGACCTGTAACTGCTGGCTTTCCCCTACTTCTCCAGTGATCTGCATGACACAGCAGAGGCAGCCATAAACCTTCTGGGAACATACTCCATTGACCTGAGAACCATACTCCTATCCCCACCAGTACCTGCATCAAGCCCTAACCAAGGAGAGTCTGAGCTTAGACACACCTAACCCTGCCCCCATCTGATGGTCTTGATAGCTGCCCTGATAGCTGAAGACAAAGGATATAATCTCTTGAGAGTTCTAGGGCCCCAACCCACTGCCTGATCTTCCCTATACTACAGCAGTGGATGCTATCTTGAAATCTTCAACTCCTGGCAGGAGGCCATCCAACACAACACTAGCGCAATAAACAAAACTGCAATGGAAGACCCTCACAGAGTCCATTTCACTCCCCTGCCACCTCCACGAGAGCAGGTGCTGGTATGAATAACGGGGAGACCTGAAGACAGTTCACACCATGGATCACTGTGAAGACACCCTCCTATACCAGCTCAAAACCTGATAGCTCTGCTGGGTGGCTAGATCCAGAAGAGAAATAACAATCATGGCAGTTAACTCTCAGAAAGCCACATCCCTAAGGAAAGGGAGAGAGCACTACATCAAGGGAGCACCCCTTGGGACAAAAGAATCTGAACAGCAGCCCCTGAGCCCCCAGATCTTCCCTTTGACATAGCACAACAAAATGAGAAGTAACCAGAAAAGCAGTTATGGTAATATGACAAAACAAGTTTCCTTAGCACCCCAAAACATCACACTAGCTCATGAACAATGGACACAAACCAAGAAGAAATCCCTTAATTGTGAAAAAAAAAAAAAAAATTCAGAAAGTTGATTATTAAGCTAATTAAGGAGGCACCAGAGAAAGGTGAAGTCCAACTTAGTAAAATTTAAAAAAAGATTTAAGATATGAAGGGCAAAATCTTCAGTGAAATAGTGTAAATTAAAAAAAAAAAAATCACAAACTCTGGAAATAAAGGACACCCTTAGAGAAATGCAAAATGCACTGATAACTCTCAACAACAGAATTGAACAAGCAGAAGAAAGAAGTTCAGAGCTTGAAGAAAAGGTTTTTGAATTAACCCAGTCCAACAAAGACAAAGAAAAAAGAATTTTAAAAATTGAACAAAGCCTCCAAGAAGTTTGGGATTATATTAAATGACCAAACCTAAGAATAATTTAGTGTTCCTAAGGAAGAAGGGAAATCTGAGAGTCTGGAAAATATATTTGATGGAATAATTGAGGAGAACTTCCCTGGCCTTGCTAGAGATCTAGGCATCCAAATACAAGAAAATCAAAGAACACCTGGGAAATTTATTGCAAAAAGATTACCGCCTAGGCACATACTCATCAGGTTATCTAAGGTAAAGATGAAGGAAAGAATCTTAAGATCTGTGAGGCAAAAGCGCCATGTAACCTATAAAGGAAAACCTATCAGATCAACAGCAGATTTATCAGCAGAAACCCTACAGGCTAGAAGGGATTGAGGCCCAATCTTCAGCCTCCTTAAACAAAACGATTATCAGCCAAGAATTTTGTATCCAACAAAACTAAGCTTCATAAGTGAAGGAAAGATAGTCTTTTTCTGACAAATGCTGAGAGAATTTGCCTACCAAATCAGGAAGCGCTATAGGAACAGCTTAAAGAAGCTCTAAAGCTTGAAACAAATCCTTGAAATACACTAAAATAGAACCTCCTTGAAGCATAAATCTCAAAGAACCTATAAAACAAAAACACAATGGAACAACAACAAACACAAAGTATTCAGGCAACACCTAGCCTGATGAATAGAATGACATCTCAATACTAACATTGAATGTAAATGGCCTAAATGCTCCATTTAAAAGATACAGAATGTCAGAATGGATAAGAATTTATCAACCAGATATCTGCTGTCCTCAAGAGACTCACCTAACACATAAGGACTCACATACACTTAAGGTAAAGGGGTGGAAAAAAGATATTCCATGCTAATGGACATTGAAAGTGAACAGGAGTAGTTAGTCTAAGATAAAACAAAACAAACTTTAAACAAACAGCAGTTAAAAGAGACAAAGAGTAACATTATATAAAAGGTCTAGTCTAACAGGAAAATATCACAATCCTAAATATATATGCATCTAACACTGGAGTTCCTAAATTCATAAAACAATATCTACAGGACCTAAGAAATGAGATAGATGATGATACAATAATAGTGGGGGATGACTTCCAATACTCCACTGACAGCACTAGACAGTCAACAAGACAGAAAGTCAACGAAGAAACAATGAATTTAACTATTCCCTAGAACTATAACTATACCCTAGAACAAATGGAATTAACAAATATTTATAGAACATTTTATCCAACAACTTCAGAATATATATTTATTAATCAGCACAAGGAACATTCTCCAAAACAGACCACAGATATGCCAATAAACAAATCTCAATGAATAAAGAAAATTCAAATTATATCAAGTATTCTCTCAGATCAAAGTGGAATAAAATTGGAAATCATCTCCAAAATGAACCCTGAAAGCCATGCAAATGCATGGAAATTAAAATAACCTGCTCCTGAATGATTACTGGGTCAAAAAGGAAATCAAGGTGGAAATTTAAAAATTCTTTGAACTGGAAGATAATAGTGACACAACCTATCAAAACCTCTGGGATACGGCAAAGGTGATTGCTAAGGGGGAAGTTCATAGCCTTAAATGCCTACATTGAAAAGTCTGAAAGACACAGTAGACAATCTAAGGTCACACCTTAAGGAACTGGAGAAACAAGAACAAACCAAACCAAAACTCAGTGGAAGAAAAGTAACAAACATCAGAGTAAAACTAAATAAAATCGAAACCGACAAAAAAATACAAAATTTAAATAAAACAAAAAGCTGGTTCTTTGAAAACATAAATAAAATTGATAGACCATTAGTGAGATTAACCAAGAAAA